>NC_059170.1:15172613-16428271 GCF_019923935.1 Bubalus bubalis | reverse complement strand
ATGCCTCTGCCAAAGACCCTATCAGAGAGCGAAGTGGGGAACCTTGAAGACTTTTTCCCCACAATGATTCGTTGTTGTTGTTGCTCAGTTGCTAAGTCTCCTCTGACTCTTTTGCAACCCCATGGACTGTAGCCCGACAGGCTCCCCTGTCCACGGGATTTCCCAGGCAAGAATACTGGAGTGGGTTGCCCCTTCCTTCTCCAGGGGATCTTCCCAACCCAGGGACTGAACCCACATCTCCTGCATTGGCAGTTGGATTCTTTACCACTGAGCCACCAGGGAAACCCATAATGACTCATGCTCAGTACTTGTCCACTCCCAGCACCCTCCCCATCCCCACCCCCTTGGCTCAGGGTCCAGGAATCTGCCAGAGGCTTCTGTTTGGGAATCCCTATCAATGAGATGACCCCAATGTCTACACCAATCCCCCTGACCCTCCTGCACGCTGTCCAATGGAGGAAATGCAACAGGGGCATCGGTGCTTTCTCTGGTTTGAGCCTCTTGCTTATATTTCGGGTTGAGTGACTAAAGGCTTTGCTGTGACTTGCATTTGGGCTTGTTGTTGCTTTAATCAACTACACCGACAGCCCAGGTGGCAGCCCAGATCTCTCTTCAACTCAGCTGAACTCATGACAATAAATAATGTTTCAGGAAATAACCTTATCCATACATCATTTCTTATTCATGCATCCACACATGTACAGGAGCCAGCTCATCCATGAAATAAATGTCCAGAAATGGAATTCAGTCTTTTCAGAGACTTTTCCATCAATTTAGCAGCTGGGTATTTGCTCTCAATCTCCTCTTTCACCCTCCCCACTCCTCCTGAGTATACAGAAGAAGGGGCTCCCTCAGAATCACAGCGGTGGCTTGAAGAAGGTTGCGTAGTAAAGAATTCAACTTGGCTCAGAGAGGTCTGGGCTTTGTTCTTCTGGGGACTAGATCCCTCATGCCATGAGGCACCTAAGCCTATACCACAGCTAGAGAAGCCTCCAGGTGCCACAACTAAGACCTGAGACAGCCAAATAAATAAAGAAAAAGGTGGCTCTCTAAGAACTCCTCCTGACAAAATCCAAGTGTTGGCAAGAACGTGGAGTAACTGGAACACTTGTCTGCTGTTGGTGGGAGTGAAAGTTGGTACAACCATTGGAATAACCTGCTACAGTTGAACATGGCTATGCCCCAGTGATCGTACACCCAACTGAAATGCCCTCATATGTTCACCAAAGACACTTATTGGTGTGTTCATATATGCTCATCATCACAGCCTCCAATTGAAAATAACCCAAATGTCCATCAGCAGTGAATGGACATATGGTGAAATATTCACACAATGGAATATTAAGCAGCAATGAACACAAAGGAACTTCAACTGAACATTTATATGCCAACAACTCATTTAGCCATCCCATTTACAGTCCCTCTCTCAAGAAAGCTATGTAACTTCATTTTCTGGGGGTGGGGGTGGGGGTGTCTCACTGCACAGCTTGCATATTTTGGTTCCCCAACCAGGGATTGAATGGGGCCACAGCAGCAAAAGCACCAAGTCCTAACCAATGGACCCCAGGGAATTCCCAGTAGCTTCATATTTTTGGCTTCTCTGTTGGTCAGTTTATAATTTCAGATACTACATCTGCACTTTTGTTTCCTGCTTCGTCAACTATACATAGATTGCATCTCTTAATTTCTCTTTACTCATGGTGACCTAGGACCTCTCCAAGCCCAAGTTCCTTCAGCTGAACAAGAGCAGATGGGAAACAGTCTGACTTGATAGCTAGTCATGAATCCATTTCTCCTTCTTCCTGGGCACATAACTGTTTCCCAGCCTCCCTTGCAGTTAGATGTGACCTTGTAACCGAGCTTTGGCAAATGGAATGTGAGCAGAAGTAATCTATGCCACTCCAGGTGTAGCCCATAAACACCCCCATATGAGTCTGACTCTCTCTCTCCCCGACCCCCGCCCCCAGCCAAATGTTCACACCCAAGGTAACTTGAGATAAATGTCCTGAAGATGACAGAGCCTGCAGCAACCTGGGTCCCTTATTGATTGCTGTGTCATGAACTTCCAGTACTATGTTGAATAGAAGTGGCAATAAGTGGACATCCTTGCCTTATTCCTAGAGGAAAAGCTTTCAGTGTTTCACCGCTGAGTAAGATATCTGCGGTGAGCTTTTCATATATGGCCTTTATTAGGTTGAAGTAGTTTCCTTGTTTTCCTAGTTTGTTGAGTGTTTTATCATGAAAGGCAGTTGAATTTTGTCACATGCTTTTCCTGCATCTACTGAGATGACTGTGTGATTTTTATCCTTCATTCTGTCAGTATGGTGTATCATTGTCATCTGTAGAACCATCCTTGCCCCACACAGGTAAATCCCACTTGGTCATGTTGTATGATCATTTTAATGAGCTGTTGAATTTGATTTGCTAGTATTTTGTTGAGGATTTTTGCATCTATAGTCATCAAAGATATTGGCCTGTAGTTTTCTTTTCTTGTACTGTCTTCATTTGGCTTTGATATCTGGGTAACACTAACCTCACAAAATGAGTTTGGGAGTGTTCCCTCTTCTTCAATATTTTGGAAAAGTTTGAGAAGTATTGGCACTGATTCTTCTTTAAATGTTTGGTAGAATTCTCAGTGAATCCATCTGGTCCTGGGCTTTTCTTTTGGGGGACATTTTTGATGATTGATTCAATCTCCTTATTGGTTGCAAGTCTGCTTAGATTTTCCATTTCTTCATGATTCAGTCTTTGTTGGGTATGTTTCTAGGAATGTTTCCATTCCTTCTAGCTTACCCAATTTGCTGGCATATAATTGTTCACAGTAGTCTCTTATCATCTTTTCTTTATTTCTGTGTCATCAGTTGTAATGTCATCTCTTTCATTTCTGATTTCATTTACATCTCTCTCTTTTTTTTTTTTAGTCTAGTGAAAGCTCTATGAATTCCATTGATCTCTGTAAAAAGACATCTCTTAGGTTCATTGATTTGCCCTGCTTAGTTAACCCTTTTTTTTCCCCTAGCAAGAAAATATGCACCTAATTAGACCACAAACAACCAAATAATCTCTCCTGGTACAGAGTTTTAAAAGCTTGTCATCGGCTTTACAGCTCATTTAGCAATCAATTGTGAGGCACTGTGAATTCCTATTTAAATATTTTGTTGTCTTATTTCTCCTGAGTTTTATGTCTAACCTCTGTAAGTAGATTATACTTTCCTTGAGGGCAGGAAACAGATATTATATGCATTTGTATCACCCATGGCTCATTGAAATACTGAGTCGGGCACTTAATATGTATCTGGTGATTTGATTTGAAGTCTCTTGTCACTTAGCCTAATTTTCCGATCTTTTCCCCAGCTATGGGCCGCCTCAGGCCCTTTCCACATAGCTTTTCCAATTTTAGTCTGCTCTTAATTGTCTTTGTGCCTTTCTCTTTGCTATACCACACATGCTCAGTGGCCCTGTATTTCCCTTTTATATCACTCCTGTTCAGATCATAGAACTCCCCAAAGGATGTCTCACCTGATTCTCACTCTTTGCAATGGCTCTAAGCTCTCTATTAATGCTCCAGAGAGTACTCAGGAGGCAGGTAAACCATGAAATGTTAACTCAGGAGGGTGGAAACCTCGGTCAGCAGGAAAAAAAAGAGAGGACCTAAAAGGTTGACACTTTAAGAGGGTAATCAAGATTGCAGGGATTAGCATAGTTAATATTTTGGGAATTTCCTGATAACTTTCCATTTCAGGAGAGTCTAGGCATGGTTAAGTCATGCAGAGAGGGAGTATCCAGTGGGGTGGAAACTTTTCAACAGAAAAAGTCTCTTTCAGCTCTAACAAGGAGATGAAACCAGTCAATCCTAAAGGAAATCAACTCTGAATATTCATTGGAAGAACTGATGCTGAAGCTGAAGCTCCAATACTTTGGCCACCTGATGTGAAAAGCTGACTGGAAAAGCCCTTGATGCTGGGAAAGATTGAGGGCAGGAGGAGAAGCGGGCAACAGAGCATGAGACAGTTGGATGGCATTATCAACTCAATAGACATGAATTTGAGCCAACTCCGGGAGATAGTGAAGGACAGAGAAACCTGGTGAGCTTCAGTCCATGGGATCACAAAGAGTTGGACATGACTTAAGAACTAAACAACAACAACAAGCTCTAATGTTCTTTGATTCAAACTTACCATTATGTATTGAAGTGTATCCTCCAAAACAGATATGATGAAGTCCTAAGCTCCAGCAACTCAAAATGTAATTTTATTTGGAAATAGGGTCTTGATGGAGATCAAGACCTCCATCAAGGTTAAAATGAGACCATTTAAGGTAGTCCCTTATCCAATATAACTGAAAGTGAAAAGTGAAAGTGTTAGCTGCTCAGTTGTATATGACTCTTTGCCACCCCATGGACGGTAGCCCTCCAGGCTCCTCTGTCCATGGAATTCTCCAGGCAAGAATACTGGAGTGGGTAGCTATTTCCTCCTCCAGGGGATCTTCCTGACCTAGGGATCGAACCCAGATCTCCTGCATTGCAGACAGATTTTTCACTGCCTGAGCCCCAAAGGAAGCCCCAATACAACTGGGGTCCTTATAAATTTGGACACAGAAACAGACACCCACAGAGAGAAAAGATGATGACAAAGGTAGACAGCAGACATGCAGTTTCAAGCCAAAAAGTGTTTGGGGCTCCCAGAAGCTAAGAAGAGACAAAGAAGAATTCTACCCAGAGTCTCCGAGGAAGCTCCGTGCGGTGGATACCTTAATTTCAGACTTCTGGCCTCCAGAACAGCGAGACAATAAATTTCTATAGTTTTAAGCCACCCAGTTTGTGGTACTTTTTTATTTAATGTTTTTTTTTTATTCTGGTAAGAGTCACATAATATAAAATATATTATTTTAACCATATTTAACTGTCAGTTCAGTGGCACTAAGTATTTTCGCATCATTGTGCAACTCTCACCATCATCTGTCTCCTGAATTTTTCACCTTCTTAAACTGAAACTGTCCCCGTTAAACACTAATTCCCCAATCCCCATCCCGACCCCACCCCACCTCCAGCCCCTGGCATCTCCTAATGTACTTTCTGACTCTGGGAATCTGACTATTCTAGGTCACAGCAGTCCTAGGAGACTAGCACACTTACCTTCTCCATGCTGCCTTCCCTTTACCCATAAACAGGGTAAAACCCATAAACATCTGAATTTGATGTCAACTTCGGGCTTCCCTGGTGGCTCAGCAGTAAAAAAATCCACCTGCCAAGGCAGGAGATGCAAGTTTGATCCCTGAGTCAGGAAGATCCCCTGGAGAAGAAAATGGCAACCCACTCCAGTGCTCTTGCCTAGGAAATCCCCATGGACAGAGGAGCCTGGCAGGCTACAGTCCACAGGGTCACAAAAATCAGACACGACTTGGCGCTAAACAACAACGTCAGCCTCACAGGAGTGGGAGGGTTTTCACTGAGATAAAGATACCGATGGGTTTTTAATATCATGCACAAGTCAGCTTCTCACTGAGTTTGCAAAATAAGCACAGCTGTTCCAAGGGTGCTTTTGAGAGGAAAATCTTCTAAAGTGTTCCTTGGGAGATAGCTTCCCAGTTTGCCACGTTCTTTTCTCAGAAGACCCCAGACAACTCAGCTCCCTCAGGACTAGGCCTGCCAGCCCCTGTGAGTCTCAGAGGTGCTGAGGAAGACAATCTGCTGGTGGTAGCTGCTGATGCTTAGTGTCAATTCTTTGGAAAAACTCTCTTTGCTTCTTAGAAGATTCAGTTTCCCTAGTCTGTGTGCCAATATCCACAATATCCATAAACAAACCAGAGCCCTCTCCCAAATCTCACTCTCTAAAGCTTATATTCAAGTGGGGAGAACGAGGTAATAATAAAAACACACACACAATAAGCTAATTATACAGTAGGTTAAGACATGATAATGGTTTGGGGAGAAAACTGCTGCTGCTGCTTCTAAGTCATGTCAGTCGTGTCCTACTCTATTTGACCCCATAGACGGCAGCCCACCAGGCTCCCCGTCCCTGGGATTCTCCAGGCAAGAACACTGGAATGGGTTGCCATTTCCTTCTCCAGTGAATGAAAGTGAAAAGTGAAAGTGAAGTCGCTCAGTCGTGTCTGACTCTTTGCGACCCCATGGACTGCAGCCCACCAGGCTCCTCCGTCCACAGGATTTCCCAGGCAAGAGTACTGGAGTGGGTTGCCATTGCCTTCTCTGGGGGGGAAAACTGAACAAGGTTATAACCCAGTCTTCATTCTGTTGCTCGAATAGTCCCAGCTTTAAACCATCAGGAATGACTTCAGGTTGGTTCCTGGGTCCTTTCACTACAGCCCCATCATCTTCTGGGCACTTCCTTACTTGCTAACATCATAATACGTTCCAAGCTCATGGTTTCCTTAGAATTACATATTTCTCCAAGAAACCTTAGTGTATGTGTGTATGTGTGTGTGTGTGTGTGGATGGGCTTCCCTCATGGCTCAGACAGTAAACAATCTTCCTGCAATGCAGGAGACTCAGGTTTGATCCCTGGGTCGGGAAGATCCCCTGGAGAAGGGAATGGTTACCCACTCCAGTATTCTTGCCTGGAGAATTCCATAGACAGAGGAGCCTGGCACGCTACAGTCCATGGGGTCTCAAAGAGTTGGAAATGACCGAGCGACTAACACATACAGAAACACACACACGTGTGTGTGTGTATATATAAATATATGAGAATGGTATTTAGAAGCCATGATCTGGGCACGACATCTCTAAACATGCTCATTGCTACTGGCTTGTCAGTGCCTTCTGAGAAGGCAGAACTAGGAAATACACATGGGTAGGCTAACATTCATACACGTATTTGTATTTATTTCTATGTTTAGCAATCTGTAAATATATGAAAACAGAAATTGGGCTTCCCTGGTGGCTCAGTGGTGAAGAATCTGACTGCCAGTACGGGGGCCACAGGTTTGATCCCTGGCCTGAGAAGATCCCATATGCCGAGGGACAACCCAGCCTGTGCGCCACAGCGACTGAGCCCACACACGGCAGCTACTGAGCCCACACACGGCAGCTACTGAGCCCACACACGGCAGCTACTGAGCCCACTCATGGCAGCTACTGAAGCCCACTCACCCAAAAGCCCATGCTCTGTCCCAAGAAGTCACCGCAATGAAAAGCCCACATGCCGCAACTAGGGAAAGACCACGAGCAGCAATGAAGACCCAGTGTAGCCAAATAAATAAATAAACATAATAAATAAATAAATAAAATTTTAAGAAGAATCCACTGATCAGGAATTCCCTGGTGGTCCAATGGTTAGGACTTTGCACTCTTACTGCCAAGGGCCTGGGTTCAATCCCTGGCCCTGCAAGACATGCCAAAAAAAAAAAAAATCTGTTGATTAACTTGTGTGGGTCTATTTCTGGACTCTATTTTGTTTTCTTGATTTGCGTCTATCCCAATGCCACTGTTTTGATTACTGCAGCTATATAGATAAGTAGTAAAATCAGGGACTGTGATTCATCTAAATTTATTCTTCATTTTTAAATGTTTTAACTATTCTATCCCCTTTGCCTTTAGGTATACATTTTGAAATCGGCTTGTCTGTATTTACAAAAATCCCTGCTGGAACTTTGATAGGAATTATGTTAAACCTATAAGTAAATTTGGGGAGAAATGTCATCTCTGTTATATTGAATCATCCAATCTGTGAACACAGTCTATCTCTCCATCTATTGAAGCCTTTGATTTCACAACTTTTCATTGTTTTTATCATACAGATCCTGTACATATTTTATTAGATTTATATCTAAGTATTGCATTTATAGAGCTATCGTAGATGGTATTGTGTTTTTAATTTCCATTTCCAATTGTTCATTGGTAATATAGAGAAATAAGACTGATGTGACTGATTTCTGTATGTCAGCCTCCCATCATTTGACTACAGGTTTTTTTGTTCCGTAACAGCATTACTGGATTCCACCTCTTAATCTCTCATGAAGAAGTTCTGCTTCAATATTCATAGATTAAATTAGTCTGTGAATTTCCTTTTGCTGCTTTGTCAGGTTTTGATACTTGTCTTTGCTCAGGCTGCTATATATAACAAAACACCACACATCATGTGGCTTTAACAACAGAAACTTGTGTCCCACAGTTCTGGAGGCTGAGAAGTCTAAGTTCAAGGCACCAGCCAATTTGGTTCCTAGTTAGGGTCCAATTCCTGGCTTGCAGATGGTCATCTTCTGGCTGTGTCTTAACACAGCAAGGAGAAAGGGCGATGTCTCATGACTCTTAATAAAGTTACTAAAGGAAATCAAGCCTGAATATTCATTGGAAGGACTGATGTTGAAGCTGACGCTCCAATACTTTGGACACCTGATGTGAAGAGCTGACTCATTGGAAAAGACCCTGATGCTGTGAAAGATTGAAGGCAAGAGGAGAAGGGGATGACAGAGGATGAGATGGTTAGATAGCATCACCAACTCAGTGGATATGAGTTTGAGTAAACGCTGGGAGACAGTGAAGGACAGGCAGGTTTGGCGTGCTGCAGGCCATGGAGGTTGCAAAGATTCGGACTGGATTTATCAAGTGAACAACAAAAATCCCTTCACGAGGGTTCAGCTACTTCTATAGTTATTAGTCTTTTGGTTTTCACTGTCTTCTTAAGCCAATCCTGGTAATTTTTATTTTTTTTAATTTATTTTGGTTTTAAATCATCTTGATTTTCAAGAGGATTAACACTGCATCATATTAAATAGGCTTTCATAATTTTCCCCCTTACCTTTATACTGCATAATATCATGCAACAATGGAAAAGGATAAAGTAAATCTATCTGTGCTGACATGGAAAGATCTACAAGACAAAATGGGAGGGGAAAACATCAAATCTCAGAAAAAGAGAGATCTGTTTTTAAAAATAAACCTTTAGGGACTTCCCTAGTGGTCTGGTAGCTAAGACTCAGCACAACCAATACAGAGGGCCTGGGTTCAACCCCTGGTCAGGGAACTAGATCCCACAAGGCACAGCTAAGAGTTCAAACGCCACAAGTAAAGAGTCTGCACACTGCAACAAACTGAGAAGATCCCGCACACTGCAATTAAGACCCAAATAAATAAAGCACAGCCAAATAAATAAATATTTTTAAAGGTAATTTAAAAATAAAAACAAGCCTTTGTTTTGGAATTAGGATCTCCTTTTTATATATAAAACAGATATAAAATGGTCTGAAAAGATACCCACTAACATCTAGTTGTGAGCAAGAGGGACTTTTCCTGTGGGCTTCTTTTTAGAGGGGCTGCTCATATTCCCTCCAGGTGCACCCCACCCCCAGAGAACACACCCGTCTAGGGCCTGAGACTTCCTTCCAGTCCAGTCTTCCTATTCCTGGGACCCAGAAATTCCTTCCAGAGTCTGTGGGGGTTTGGGGGGTGGGGGTACCTCGCCCCAGGTACATCCTCCTGAGGATGGAGTGCAGCCTTGCTGTGACCACTGCTAAGCCCAATCAGTCACCAAAAGGCACTGTTGAGGCGTGTGGGATGTGCAAATTGGAGTCTCCATGTATGTATGCAAGAAGCTCTGGTGGTGTAGACAGAGCCAGCCACAGGAAGAGAAGGGAGGCCCTACCACTATGTTCTAGGAAGGAACTCTGGAGAGGTCAGAAATTTTAAATCCAAACCTGGTTTCCCAGATCAAAATGAAAGTATATTTGTCCAGGTAGGAGGATAGACCATTTTATTTAACTGTTTGGTGGCTGGATTTACAAAAAATAAAGAGATCTATGGCAGGTGGGCCTTGGTTTGACTCTTGTCCAGGACACCACCAATGTCACGGAGGGTCTGGTTCATCCTTGCTACTTCTGGACTTCCCTGGTGGTCCAGTGGTTAAGAATCCACTGCCACTGCAGGGTACATGGGTTCCATCTCTGGCCCAGGAAGATTCCACATGCCACAAGCCCCTGTGCCACAGCTATTGAGCCTGGGCTCTAGAGCCCACAATTACTGAAGCTCACAAGCCCTAGAGCCCGTGGTCCACAACAAGAGAACCCACCACGATGAGAAATGTATGCGCCGCAACTAAGGAAAGCCTGTGTAAAGCCAACAAAGAACCAGCTCAGTCAATGATTAATTAATTAATTAATTTTTAAAAAATCATGTTACTCCCAGCAGAGAGGTGGAATTTGAAGGAGGAAAGGGGAGAAAGGGTGTTATGGGCTGAACTCTGTCCCCACCAGAATTCATACATTAAAACCCTAAACCCCACCCCCACCCCCTGTATCTTAGAATGTGACTGTATTTTAGAGATGGGGCCTTTTAATGGGGGTGATTAAGTTAAAATATTGGCTGGACCCTAATCCAAAGTGAGTGGTGTTCCTGTAAGAAGAGGAACCTTGGACACACAAAAGGACACCCGAGGCTCATGGACAGAGGGGTGAAGGGGCAGCAAGAGGGCAGCTTTCTGCACCCCGACAAGAGAGACCTCAAAGGAAACCCATCCTGCGGGCCCCTTGAACTTGAACTTCCACCCTCCAGAACCACAAGAAGGTAAATTTCTGTTGCTTAAGCCACCCAGACTGTAGTATTTTCTTCTGGCAGCCTGAACTGACTTTAACTTTTTACTATATTTTTTCTTCTTCTTTGACTTTTATTTCTAATGCCTGTGTATCTGTGCATTATTTATGTAATTAAAAGATACATATTAAAATGTTCCTTTATCATGCTTATCTTTCATTTCTCATCCTAATTATGTCTTCTCTGCATGTGGTCTTTCCCCCTTTGATTAGGCTAGCTAGTGGCTTCTCTGTTTTACTGTGTGGGGTTTTTTTCCTGCAATGAATCGCTCTTCATTTACCAATTCTACCTTTGTTTTATATTTTGATTGATTAATTTCTGCTTATCTTCATTCTGCCCTTCTTTCCTTAGATGCATTTTGCTGCTCATTTTGTATTTTCCTGGTTGGAAAGCTTATTCATTTATATTTGTCTTTCTTTTTCAGAAAAATAAGTGTTTAAGATGAAATTTCCCTTTCATGATGGTTTTAGCTGTATCTTATTGCTTTAGACACAGAGTGTTTGCATCTTTTCTTTCCAAACTGGTTTGAACTTGTAATTTTGACTTTCTTTTGTTCTCAAATGGAGTTTAAAATTTTGAGGTGGGTGGGGTGGGGTTGCAACTAGAGATTATCATATTAAGTGAAGTAAGTCAGAAAGAGAAAGACAGATAGCATAAGAAATCATAATATGTGGAATCTAAAATATGACACAAATAAACCTATCTATGAAACAGAAGTAAAATCACGGGCATAGAAAACAGGCTGATGGTTGCCAAGGGTAGGAGGCTGGGGGAGGGATGGAGTGGGAGGTTGGGGTTAGCAGATCTGATCTTTTATATCTAGAATGTATAAACAACAAAGTCCTACCATATAGTACAGAAAACTATATGGAATATCCTGTGATAAAGCACAATGGAAAAGAACATTCTAAAAATAACTTGTATACATACGTATATATGTATAATCACTTTGCTATATAGCAATAATTAACACAATACTGTAAATCAGTTATATTTCAATTTTAAAATAAATAAATTTTGAGGAGGTGGTTTTAATTTTTCCATGTGCTTGGGTTTTTGCCTCATATCTACTTTTTAATTCCTGCTTTTTGTACTTGATGGTCAAAGAGGTCTCTACTATTTCTTTTTGGGGAGAAAGGTGCTGATATTTTCTCCATGCTGTGATGCGCTTAGTCACTCAGTTGTGTCTGACTCTTTGCAACCCCTGGACTGCAGCCCACCAGGCTCCTCTGTCCATGAGGATTCTCCAGGCAAGAATACTGGAGTGGGTTGCTATGCCCTCCTCCAGGAGATCTTCCCAACCCAGAGATCAACCCAGGTCTCCCACATTGCAGGCAGATTCTTTACTGTCTGAGCCACCAGGGAAGACATTTTCTCTATAGCCATGGTCAATTTTTCTGAATATTCTCATGGGTGTTTCAGTGAAAGACACATTCTCTGTTTATGTATTTATTTATTGACATGATGCCATATTATCACTAATATCAACCTGATCTGTTGTTTGATTCAGAGCCTCTGTATCCCCCTGTGGCTCTTAGTAAAGCCCTTTTAGCCAGTGTGGTTCAGAGGCTTCGTCTCTGTTCAGCTGGCGTTGTATAAGGGTAATGGCAGAGTGTCTTTCTCACCTCTCTCTCACCTTGCCCTTGGCTTGTTGGTTTGATACAGGAGCCAGCTCAGAGAATACAAGGCTGTTAATGTTATGGGGTCCTCCTGCCAGCCCAGGTTCCCATCACCCCAGGTCTTGGGGACAGTCACAAGGTATGACCTTCACTAACACTCTTGAGTCCTCCGCTGCTCTGAGTTCTCATCTTTCCAAGTAAAGATGTTGGCTAGACCCTTCCAAACCTTCTCACTTACTTTTAGGAAATCTGCACCTACATGATATCTGAAAGATAGACAGAGGCTCCCCATGTCTTCCTTAAACATGTTACAGATAGTTCTGTGTATCTAGAAGGTGCTTTGGACCATTTGCTCAGCTCTGCCCTGTTCATTACAGATGACACGTTCTTCTGTTACTTGCTCCATCATTTTGTCTCCACTGCGGCTGTTGTTCACCTGAGAGGTGTTGCAAGGGGTCATCAGGGCTGGCACTCTGCCACCTTCTCCTCCTCATACACCTCAAAGCCAATTGCTTCTGTCTCTTGCCACTTTCTGTGAAAGCCAATATCTATCTGGATCTTCACTAAATTGAGAGACTATGTGCTGAAGTGTCTGACTCAAAATAAAAGCTATTGACTCCGCGGATCCCTGGGGACACCTCAAAGGTCAATCTGAAACTAGAGTTTCATGGCATGTTAAGACGCCATTGAGACAGAATACAGTGGCTTCAATCATATCCCTCGGGGACAAAGATATGCTCCCTATTGTGTCCCCACAGGCAGTTCAGTGTGGCTTCCAAGTAAGCTGCCACCGTGCTGCCCTGGTTTAATAATATTCCTCTTATTTCCCCCAGCAATACCAAGGAGTCTGCTGAGCTGTCTATAAACACAGTATTCTCAAATCTCCTTTGCTTATTCTTTACTGTTTTACCTTTCTCTTTCCCATTTTGTTCTTTTTTTCTTTCTTCTCCTGTTCCTGTAACAAATTCGGAAGCACCAGTGTTTCCAAAATCCAGGAAGTATTTTATGACTCTTTTTCTTTGCTGAAGATTTTATTAGCTCTTTCTTCTTGTCTTTGCTCAGTTGTGTCCAACTCATTGTGACCCTTTGGACTGTAGCCCGCCAGGCTCCTCTATCCAGAGTGGGTTGCCATTTCCCGACCCAGGGACCAAACCCATGTCTCTTGTGTCTCCTGCATTGCAGGCAGATTCTTTACCTGCTGAGCCATCGAGAAAGACCCTATTAGCTCTTTCTTTAAACATAATCCTCATCTTCTCATAGTATTTTACAAAACAGAGGAAATTCCCATTTACAGTTCAGTTCAGTTCAGTCGCTCAGTCATGTGCGACTCTTTGCGACCCCATGAATCACAGCACTCCAGGCCTCCCTGTCCATCACCAACTCCCGGAGTTCACTCAGACTCACATCCATCGAGTCAGTGATGTCATCTAGCCATCTCATCCTCTGTCGTCCCCTTCTCCTCCTGCCCCCAATCCCTCCCAGCATCGGAGTCTTTTCCAATGAGTCAACTCTTCGCATGAGGTGGCCAAAGTACTGGAGTTTCAGCTTGAGCATCATTCCTTCCAAAGAAATCCCAGGGCTGATCTCCTTCAGAATGGACTGGTTGGACCTTCTTGCAGTCCAAGGGACTCTCAAGAGTCTTCTCCAACACCAGAGTTCAAAAGCATCAATTCTTCGGCGCTCAGCCTTCTTCACAGTCCAACTCTCTCATCCATACATGACCACTGGAAAAACCATGGCCTTGACTAGACGGACCTTTGTTGGCAAAGTAATGTCTCTGCTTTTCAATATGCTATCTAGGTTGGTCATAACTTTCCTTTCAAGGAGTAAGCATCTTTTAATTTCATGGCTGCAGTCACCATCTGCAACACAAAAGGCCAGTAGCTTCCCCCAGCATCCTTACCTTTGGCAAATTTGTATTCAAGTGCCTTCATTGAGATAAGTCAGTGGTATCAGGAAAACTCTCTCTGGTATGAGAGAGGGCAGTTTTCTGGCAAGTTCTACCAGCACAGACCTCATGGATTTCTCTGCAGCTCAGTGAACAACAGTTGTGTCCAATCCAACAAAGTCTGGACCTCAGGCTAGAGGAGGACGTAGTAGAGGGGAAGCTCTGTCTCAGCCCTGAGTGTGGAGACTGCTCCTTATATCTGCTACTTCACTGTATTCTTCAGAGTTCTCTTTACTTTTTACTAGCCAACTTTTCCATCTCCCAATTCATCCCACCCCCACCCTTTTCCATTACTTTAATCCTCTGTACTAGTCAATAATTCTTTATATTAAACTTTCCCTATTCAAATTACCATGTGGCTTTTCTCCCCTGATTGAATTCAGACTAATACCCTGGCCCAGCTCACATCTCATTGGCCAGAACCAGCTGCCAGTACCAGGAAATGTAGCTCCTTAGCTAAGCGAGTGGCCACTTCAACTAATCCAGGGTTCTAGTAAGATGGCAAAAGGGGAGTTGAGATCTTTCATAAATAACAGGCAGTGTCTGCCTCAACAGCAGTGCGTATTGATAAGGGCGACTTCAGGATCTCCAGTCAAACTTCTCTGTTTTCTAGGACACTTCCCTTGACCACACCCATTGGGGAAAACCCCCACCTGCCCACATCTCCAGGTGAAAATTCCTACCTGTCCATGTCTCTAGGCTCATTTCACACCATCTTCCCCAATACCATGGATCCCTTCCCTTGAAAATCCCCTCGATGCAATCTCTTAGAAAAGGATTAAGTAAGCAGAAACAAATTCAACACATATGGTTTGTTCTATTATGAGCATTACACAGACTGAATGTTCCACAGTGTCCCCATGAAACAAGAGGGAAGGGGGCTGGGCACAACCTTTAAAAGAATGACATAGTCTTTGGATACAATATAAATTGGTTAGAACCATCTAGGTCCAAGATGGTGGAAGATTCGACTTCCAGTAGACCTTGAACTTCATTTTATGCTCACTATAATACATTAGCATATGCTAAATGACACCAGGGCCCTGACAGTTCCGAAAGAAAAGTGAAATGTGAAACTGTTAGTCGCTCAGACAGTTCCAAGGATAATCATATAAGACCAAAAAGTGGGTGGTAGCCTAATTTCTGGAAATCTCCACCCCTTCAGAAAAATAGTTGAAATAACCTCCCCACTCATTAGCCTATGAAATTATCCAGCCCATAAAAACTAACTACCTCATATTTCAGTGCCTCTCACCTTCTGAGATGTCCTGCACTCTAAGGAATGTGTATCTCTCCAAATAAAACCACTTCTTACCTATTGATTTGTTTCTTGTTGAATTCATTTTGTGCTGAGACATAAACAGTCTGAACTGCATAAGTGAGAAAGGGAAAAACAAATATTGTAATATTAATGCATATATGTGGAATCTAGAAAAATGATACAAATGAACCTATCCCAAAGCAGAAATAGAGACACAAAAGTAAGAACAAACATATGGACACCAAGGAGGGAAAGGAGGGGTGGCATGAATTGGGAGATTGAGATTGACATATGTACACGTCTATGTACAAACTGGATAACTAATGAGAACCTACTGTATAGCACAGCGAGCTCTGCTCCATGCCTGCAGTGACAAAGAGGCAGCGTACGTATACACACTGCTGATTCACTTTGCTGTACAGCAGAAACTAACACCACACTGTAAAACAACTAAATGCCAATTAAAAAAGAAGAAGAAAAAAAACCCCTGAACTTCAGTAGGTCTTGAGACCAGGTATGTGATTTTAATTAAAAGACAGTGGGTTCAATCCCAGTCTGGGTTTTGGCCGAGTTCGAGTCCCAATCCAAGTTGTACAGTTTCATCTCCAGTCTTTGAAATCTCCCCAGTCCTTCCAGCCTCCCAGGGTCTAAAAGACAGCCGTCCCATTGGCCCTCCATGTGCTATGGCCCAAGTCGTGACTGCTTTCCTGGACATTTGAAGCCCACTTAACAGGGGAACTTACACTGTGTCTGTCCCTTGCAGCTCCCTGTTCAGTTCCCCTGGCCCCAAAGCAGGAAAGAGCATCCCCTCTTTTCTCAGGAGGCTCTCCAAGCTCTCAGAGCCTGTGCCTTGATGAATTCATTATTGCCCCCATCTGCTCCTCTAACTTAAGTATACATTCCAGTCAAGATGGTAGCAGGAGGTGGTGACAGGGACTTACTGTGTGACTGTGAGCAGGTTAACAATCCCCTCCTTGGGGGTAGTTGTGAGTGTTAAAAGAGAAAGTAAGAGTCCTGCTAGTCACCCAGTACGTTCTCAGTGAATGCTGGTGGGAGTATTATTGGGGTATTATTTTACAGTATCTGGCTAATTCTTCAGAAAGAGGGGTTTTACCTCGAGGAGCTTAGGAAACTCCGAGTGAGTTCTGACCACTTTGAGGTCCTGGGGCATCAAGGGAAGTCACTGTGAAGGGACAGGAAGGGATAGCAGAAGACAGGCAGCTTAAGCGCGTTAGCTTGAATTCACAGGAAGCTTCACTAGATCTTTCCAGAAGCAACATTGAAAGGGTAGACTGCACTGCCATCTACTGGCCATGTCTTAGATTGTTAAAGCTGAAAGGAACATAGACAAGTAGACGACTGGTCACCTAGAGTGCTGGTTAACCACACAGCTTCCCCAGCCACATTCTCAGGGGGACCTGGGTATATTTATCAAGTTCCTCGGGGGAATCTCATGCAAGTGGTCCAGTGCTCCCTACCTCTTCCCATGAAGGGATCCTATTTTAAGGCGTGAGCAGAAGTGTTTACAGTGATGTGATGCACTGAGATGCTCTCCTGCCCGAAACACCTAACCTGAATCCAATTACGAGGAAACATCAGAAAAACCTAAATGGAATGACTGGCTGTACTCTTCAAAGATGTCAAGGTCGTGAGAGACAAGAAGACTAAGAGAACAGTTACCAACCCAAGGAGACTAAAGAGAAAGAACAACTGACTGTAATATATGAACCGAGATTTTCTTTTGCTATATAGGAGATTAGGGGACAATTGACAAAGTTTGCTGATAGTAGTATTGTGTCAATGTCAATTTCATGGTTTTGATCATTGTAATAAAACTATATAAGAGAATGTTCTTGCTTTTAGGGAATAACCAAAAGTATTTAGGGATAAAAGGCCATCAGGTCTGCATCTGACTTGCAAATAGTTCAGGAGGGAAATATATATAATAATTACATATAATGTAATTACATATATAATGATCATACATATAATTTTGATAAAGAGTATTGAGGAACTCTTTGCACTATTTCTGAAACTTTTTAACAGTCTGAAATTATACTAAAATAAGTTTGAAAACATTTTTTTCACAGCCCCTCTGAGAAAATGGTGACATAACACCACCGTAAGCTCAGTCACACGTTAAAACCTCACCTTGTTACAGAGCTCTTAGTAGACACTGGGCTTGTGCTAATTGTCATGGTTTATCACAGCAATCCTATAAGAGCAAGGCTATTATTACCTTATTTTCACATGAGGAAAGCTTCACCTCAGAGGGGTGAAGTGATCTGCCCAAGGTCACACAGCTAGCAGGTGATTGGACTGGAATGGGATCTCTCAATCCAGAGTCATAAAAATCCAACTAGCAGCACATGGAGGACAGGGTTCACATTATTGAAAGGGCTGGGGACCACTCCTGTGGCTGCCAGACTGAACTCTACCGTTTTCTCAAACATACCTGGCCTGGACTCTGCCTCTGTCCAGCCCATTGTGCCTGGATGCCCTTCTCACTGTCTTCAATGTCCCTCCCTACATATTCTGATGGGCTGACACACCTCTTCCCCCATCGTTCCTTCCTAAGCCCTGTGCCTAGGCAGGCGCTCTCCCCACTCTGCAGTCCTGTAGCCCTACACTTGTCTCTCAGACACCATCCCATTCTCCACCTCCCACTATAATTCTTTGGTGGAGGCAGAAGAGTGTAGCTATTGCTGGCTCCAGCTCTGGACTCACACAGGCCTGGCTTCTAAACCTGGCTCTGCCATTTACTGGCTGCGTGTTCTTGGGCAAGTCACTTCACCTCTCTGAGCATCTTAGAAATAAAACAGAGCTATGATAACCCAGCTCATTATAAAGAGAAAGAGAGGAATTTTCTGGTGGTACAGTGGTTAAGAATCTGCCTGCCAATGCAGGGGACACAGGTTTGATCCCTGGTCCAGGAAGATTCCACATGCCATGGGGCAAAGAAGCCCATGCGTCACAGCTACTGAACCCACACTCTAGAGCTCACCTACTAGTACTGCACCTACTGAAGCCTGCATGCCTTAGAACCCATGCCCTGCAACAAGAGAAACCACCACAGTGAGAAGCCTGTGCACCACAACTAGAGAGTAGCCCCTGTTCGCTGCAACTAGAGAAAGCCCTAACACATCAGCGAAGACCCAGCACACCCCAAAACTAAATAAAACTTTTAAAAGACAGAGATGAGCTATTACACAACCTTTCCTATAACATCTGGCAAACATCAAGTACTTAAAAAATGTTAGTTACTATTCCGATGTCCCATCTCCATAAGGACTGTTTTAAATTTCTTCAGATAAATCAGTTATGAGCATGTACCTAAGTTTTATTTTGATTGTGCCACAAAGCCCAGTCACAGCTCTCTTTTGTTAAGGACATTCCCCAGGAAAAGAGGATGGTTGGATAAGCATTATTAAACTGAGTACAAGACAAAGAATGTCTGATAATCAGCTGAGTGTTTGGGTAGCTGATTTCCCCAAGGAGGTTTTAATCTTGTTAAAGTTTATCAGAAAATTGCTTAAGCATTTATCAAGAATGCTAATTTCCTCCCAGAAGGCATTTGTGAATTGCATCAAGCAAGAGAATTCTATACTGGATCGTGATGGGAACACTCTTCCCTTAATCAAATTCATAATAATCAAGGCTGACATTACTTGAGGATTCACTATATGCCCAGTCTGGAGTGGTGTCACAGGCCTAGCCTTGAACCAGATCCTGGGTACATTTTGTCATTGGCCCCTGCTCCCACTTCGTTCAGGGTCAGACCATGCAGGAGGCTACAAAATGCTGATGGAATGGGTGAACAGGAGCAGCAGTCATCACATCTCATGCTTTTGCACAATGTGGGATACCCTCTCCTGTCCTGCACACCACCGAGATGGAAACAAATGGGTTTCTGAGAGTAGAAACCATCCACTGTACCTCCAACATGATGGCATGTAAGTAGGTGCTATTTGGGAGGACATGACTTGGTTAGACTTTCTGGTCCAATACTGTCAACTAAGTCCTTTACCAGCTAGATGACAAGGTGCTTAATTCTGGCGACAGAGTCCAACAGAGCAACCAAAGGCTCATTACCAAGCATGGATGCCTTTCCTCTGACAGACAATAAAGATTTGGATCCAACTTGCTCATTAGCTTCTTTAGGGACTTGTTGGACATCTTGCCACTGTATGAACAAACAGATGGACTTGGCTGTTGGCTGCAAGGATATTTAGGGAGGAGCAGATCTACCTACCCATTGTGAGAAGCAAAACACTGTATCTGAAAGGGGTACTGCCTCCCAGCTGGTGGAAGTCAGGGGTCTTTAGAGTGTAGTGCCCTGGCCAGCAGCATCAGCATCACCTGGGGATTTGTTAGAAATGAGAAGTCTTGGTCCCTAGCCCAAACTTACTGAATCAGAAGCTCTGAGGTGGAGGCCAGCACTCTATGCCTTAACAAACCATTTAGAGACTTCCCTGATGGTCTGGTGGTTAACAGTCTGCCTGCCAATGCAGGGGATATGGGTTTCATCTATGGGCTGGGAAGATTCCGCATGTCAAGGGGTAACTAAGCCCATGGGCCACAACTACTGAGCTCATGCTCTACAGCCTTTGCTCTGCAACAAGAGAAGCTACCTCAATGAGAAACTCAGGCACCACAATGAAGAATAGCCCCTGCTCATCGCAACTGGAGAAAGCCTGCACACAGCAACAAAGATACAGAGCAACCAAAAATAAATAAATTAAAAATTTTAAAAAAACAAGCATTCCAGGTGATTTGGGTGCACATTCGAGTTTGAATTGTTAGGTTAAATTGTAATATGTCTCTTCTTCTCTCTCTTCCCCTTCATCTTCTCTACCTACCCACCTCCCATCATCCCCCATCCATTCTCCCCTACAAAACAACACCTTCTCTGAATCCCCTGGGATTGAATCTAAGTACTCAGCTGGATTGTGAGACTACTGGGGGATCACCAAGAAAGATGCAAGATGATTAAACTCCAGAAAATTGTCACCTTCTCTCAGCTGACCCTTTGAGAGCAGGCCTACCTGGATGAGCTGGAAGACACTTTGATGGTGTCTGAGGCCACAGTACCACACGCTTCTGAGGCAGAAACAAGATTGGGTCAGAGTTTGAAGTCTGTGCTCTCCTGGAGCCAGCCTTAGCTGCTCAAAGATGTTTGGAGCAAATAGCTTAGGGGAAGAACAGCAAGTGGGAGAAGAGGTGGAGAAATGGCTGCAAGTGACCACAAAGAGGCCTGGCACAATGGAGCCATTCAGAGAAAAATATAGCCTTTGTGGCATGATCTATGGAAATACATCAGCATTTACTGGGCTCTTGAGTGGATTTTCTGAAGGTTTGGGAGCTGTTACTCAGAAGTTCAAGGAAAGGGTAGCTCTTGAAGACTGGTAAACTTGGGACACCCATGAGACACCCACAAAAAGAAGACACAGTCCACTGATTCTTTATATATATATATAAATTTTTGCCTGCCTCAGGTCCTAGTTGCAGCTCTCAGACTCTAGAGTGTAGACTCAGTAGTTGCAACATACAGGTTTAGTTGCCCAGTGGCACGTGGGATCTTAGTTCTCTGACTAGGGATCGAACCCACATCTCCCACACTGGAAGGCAGATTCTTAACCACTGGATGACCAGGGAAGTCCCTACTAATTCTTTTAATAAACATTCGCAAATCTCCAGGGCACATGTTGGATTTTAGGCATAGGGCAGATCTGGTACCTTACTCTGGTACTGTGATCCCTTCTAGCAAGCTCCCCAGCCAGCTCCACAGCCATCTCTGGGTCTGATTAGGCCACTCAGGATCCCTGGCAGCTCATGGAAACTAAATTCCAAAGCTTCCTGCTATGTACCTCCCAAAATCAGATATTAAAGCCTAATCCCCAATCGATGGTAATAGGAGTAAGGAATTAATTAAGGTTAAATGAGGTCATAAGAGTGGAGCTCTAATCTGGTAAAATGAGTGTCCTTACAAGAGACACTGGCATACATACAGTGGAGTACTATTAAGCCATAAAAAATGAGCTATTGTCATTTGCAAGATCATGGATGCACCTGGAGGATATAATGCTTATTCCAGTGAAATAAGTCAGACAGAGAAGGTCAAATACTGTGTGTTATCACTTACATGTGAACCCTAAAATATAAAATGAGTGAGGGACTTTTCTCGTGGTCCAGTGGTTAAGACTTCACCTTTCAATGAAGGGGTACAGATTCAAGCCCTGGTGGGAGAGCTAAGAGTCCACGTGTCTCTTGGCCAAAAAATGAAAACATAAGACAGGATCAATATTGTAACAAATTCAATAGAGACTTTAAAAGTGGTCCACATCCAAAAAATCTTTAAAAATAAATAAATAAAATAGGTATAACACCAACAAAAGGCACAAGGAAAGCCTTTCTCTCTCTCTCCTCTCTGTCATGTGAGGACATGGTGAGAAGGTAGCTATCTGCAAGGCAGGATCTATGGCCAACAGGTGCATGAAAAGATGTTCAGCGTCACTAATCATCAAGGAAATGCAAATGAAAGCTACAATGAGATATCACCTCACACCTGTTACAATAGTTATTCTCAAAAAGACAGGAAATAATAAGTTTCAGTTGATGTGGAGAAAAGGGAACCCATGTGCACTGTTGGTTGGAACGTAAATTGGTGCAGCCCCTATGGAAAACCGCTTGGAAGTTCCTCAAAACAATTACAAATAAGGCTACCGTATGATTCAGCAATTTCACTTTTGAGTATTTATTCAAAGAAAACAAAACCACTCATTTGAAAAGATAGATGCATCCCCATGTTCGCTGCAACATTATTTACAAGGTATGAAAACAATTTGAGTGTGCGTCAGTGGATGTATGGATAAAGGAAGTGTGGCATGACATTCAGCTATAAAAAAGGACATCTTGCCAGCTGTGACAACACGGATGGACCTTGAGGGCATTCTGATAAGTGAAGTAAGTAAGACAGAGAAAGACAAATACTGTATGATCTTACTTATTTGTGGAATCTAAAGAAAGAAGGAAAAAATAAGCTTATAGATACAGATACAGCAACTCTGCCCATTTTGTTCCTGGCTATATCCCCAGCCTCTAAAATACCACCTGGTACATGATAGATGCTCAATAAATCCTTGTTAAGGAATTAATGGATGAATTCGTTAAGTGGAAATAATGATATCCATTTGAGATAATTGATGTGAAAATCCTTTGAGAAATGGAAAGCACCAGGCATAGCAGCCCATTATTAACTATCACGGTTATCTGAGAAGAGCAGCAGCCACCATTCCAGGCAGAGGGGTTGGCCCGAAGCTTTCTGGTGGAGCTCAGCATCCACCGTTATTGCTCAGCATCTGCACAGCCCAGTGGTCCTCAAATATCAGCCCCTCCTTCCCCACTTTCACAATTTTTCCTGAGCCAAAGATCATTTATACCATTATGTACTAGTTCATTAGGTCCACTTTACTATTATTATTATTTTACTTTTGGTGGCTCTAGGTCTTCATTGCTGCAAGGCTTTCTCTAGTGGCAGACAGAGGGGCTACTCTTCACTGCAGCGTGCAGACTTCTCATTGGGGTGGTTTCTCTTGTTGTGGAGCACTGGCTCTAGACACATGGGCTTCAACAGTTTGAGGGCTTAGTTGCTCTGCAGAATCTTCCCGGACCAGGAATTGAACCCACGTCTCCTGCATTGGCAGGCAGATTCCTATCCACTGTAGCACAAGAGAAGTCCTTTACTTTAGTATGCTCTCTAAACTCAGTTTCCTCCTAAACGATAATATTCATGAAACCACAGTTTTTGCATGCTGGTTATATTTTTTCTAAACTGGGTTAAAATAATTCTCTACCTGTCAAAACTTAAAATATGCATTTAAGAATCATCTAAAGTGGAGGTTGACAACCTTTTTTCTGGAAAGGGCAGATAATGTATATTTTCAGTACCATGGCAGATAATGTATATTTTCAGTACTGTGGACCATATCTTCACAACTATTCAATTCTACTGCTGTCATGCTAAAGCGTGCGTGCATGCTAAGTCAGTTCAGTCATGTCCAACTCTTTGCAACCCTATGAACTGGCAACCTCAGGTCTAAAGCCATCTTCAATACCACCAAGATTGCAGGTCAGATTTGGATAGCAAGAATAGAGTTGGAAAAAAGGTCAATTTAGGGATCAGGGAATTTGATTTCAAATCTCTGCCATTTACTAGCTGTGTGATCACAGGCAGATACATATTTTCTAAGACTAAGTGGATCCATCTGTGAAATGAAGATGGTTGCCAGAATTGGACACAATAATTAATACAAAGAAGCTCTCTGGAAGCCATAAATAAGATGTATATGTGAGGGGACTTCCATGGTGGCCCAGTGGTTAAAACTCTGAATTTCCACTGCAGGGGGCCTGAGTTCTCTCTCTGGTAGGTGAGCTAAGATCCCACATGCCACAAGGTGTGGCAAAAAAAAGTTATGTGTGAGTAATTGCTCAGGAGATAAAGTCCCCTGAAATTAAGCGGATATCACCCGTTTTCTCTTTCCTCCCACAGCCGTCCTTCTTCACCAGGCCGTCTCCACTCTTCTCATCCATCTCGGTACCTATTCACATGAGGAAACACACATGTGAGTTCTTTGCCCCGCTTCTCTGCCTTCCCAGTGGACCACACAGCAGGACGCATCACAGGCCCAGCTCCATGTTCCCCCAACCACGTCAGTACGTGGCCTGGAGCCTTCCCAACCAACACCTGCTTCATCTTTTTCTTAAGTTCTCTTCCCACCTTCTTCTACTTGAACGTCAGATACACTGTGGAGGAAAGTTAAATGGAGACAGTGGAAACATTTCCAAGTTCATGGGTTTGGAAAAGAATGCCCTCTTAAAGCTGGATGAGAAATCACTGCCCAGGCTTCTGAATGTCAGAATCTCTGGATGTACTCTGAGAAGCAGGAGGCCGCATGTGTCCAGATGCTCCAACACATTTCATTTCTGTTCTATTTCCTCCTTCTTTAAGGGAAAGGCCATCTACAATTTTTCCCAAGCAGCCTTGAGGGAAACTTAAGCCTATACATGGGAAATCATTAGAGATTATTTTCTTATATTTTTTATCTCCCCTTACTTTCAGGCAAGCTAGTTATATGAATTGTCTGAATAAAAAGGACTAACTGGTCCTCCTGCACTTTCCTTTCCTGCTAAGTCTCCTTGAGCATACATCTACAGTCTGCCAGCAGAAGCTGGCAGGGAATGGACCTGTGGACACGGCGAGAGAAGAGGGTGGGATGAGTTAGGAAAGTGGTACTGACATATATACACCATCATGTGGAAAACAGTTACTGGGAAGCTGCTGTGTAACATAGGGAGCCCAGCCTGGCACTCTGTGATGACCTGAGGGGTGGGATGGAGAGTAAGGGGGAGGGAGGCACAAGAGGGAAGGTATATATATATATATATATATATATATATATATAATGACTGATTCGCATTGTTGTATGGCAGAAACCAATACAACATTTTAAAGCAATTTTCCACCAATTAAAAAAATTTTTTAAGGAGTGTGTCATTTGCCAACAATATAATTTGTACCGGTGACTTACTTTGATAGTACTCGTAATGGAATAACCTCTTCTCCCATTTTATGCCTCTCTTTATGTTTTTTTCTTATGCTTTCTTTTTGCTTTCAGTAGGGATCTGTCTTTTATATCTCCAGTATCCTTTTCCTCTTCCATAGAGACTTCTAATTCTAAATTAACAGAAATAAAGACATGAGTTAAGAAGAAACCCCTCCTTATCTAATCCTAAACATAAAGTCGGAAATACCTTTGTTTTCTTTACAAACTTCTGGAGCTTCTTTTTTAACGTTAAAAAAAAGGAAAAAAATTTTTTTCAAAGAGAAACGCTGGACTGGAAGAAACACAAGCTGGAATCAAGATTGCCAGGAGAAATATCAATAACCTCAGATATGCAGATGACACCACCCTTATGGCAGAAAGTGAAGAGGAACTCAAAAGCCTCTTGATGAAAGTGAAAGTGGAGAGTGAAAAAGTTGGCTCAAAGCTCAACATTCAGAGAACGAAGATCATGGCATCCGGTCCCATCACTTCATGGGAAATAGATGGGAAAACAGTGGAAACAGTGTCAGACTTTATTTTTTTGGGCTCCAAAATCACTGCAGATGGTGACTGCGGCCATGAAATTAAAAGACGCTTACTCCTTGGAAGGAAAGTTATGACCAACCTAGATAGCATATTGAAAAGCAGAGACATTACTTTGCCAACAAAGGTTATCTAGTCAAGGCTATGGTTTTTCCTGTGGTCATGTATGGATGTGAGAGTTGGACTGTGAAGAAGGCTGAGCGCCGAAGGATTGATGCTTTTGAACTGTGGTGTTGGAGAAGACTCACGAGAGTCCCTTGGACTGCAAGGAGAACCAACCAGTCCATTCTGAAGGAGATCAGCCCTGGGATTTCTTTGGAAGGAATGATGCTAACGCTGAAACTCCAGTACTTTGGCCACCTCGTGCGAAGAGTTGACTCATTGGAAAAGACTCTGATGCTGGGAGGGATTGGGGGCAGGAGGAGAAGAGGACGACAGAGGATGAGATGGCTGGATGGCATCACTAACTCAGTGGACGTGAGTCTGGGTGAACTCCAGGAGTTGATGATGGACAGGGAGGCCTGGCGGGCTGCCATTCATGGGGTCGCAAAGAGTCGGACACGACTGAGCGACTGAACTGAACTGAACTGAACTGATGCTATGTATGGCTGATTAATGTTGACGTTTGGCAGAAACCAACACAATACTGTAAAGAATTATCCTTCAATTAAAAATAAATAATTTTTTAAAAAAGAAGCATATGGAAAAATCTTCAGTCTAGTAGTGATGCAATGAATGACACCAGCCCTATGCCAACTGTGTCCCCTGTGTAAGTGCCAGGGGGAAAAGTCCCTCAAGTCTGCAGCCAGGAAATAAATGCTTTGCTTCTTATGAGCAATTGGTACTTTTTCTATGCCATATGTAAGTCTTGTTTTGCCACTTTGCTTTGGCTGCAGGGAAACTCAGAGTCTACCTCTAATAACCTCCTCAGTTCAGCTCAGTCACTCAGTTGTGTCTGACTCTTTGCAACCCCATGAATTGCAGCACACCAGGCCTCCCTGTCCAGCACCAACTCTCAGAGTTTACTCAAACTCATGCCCATTGAGTCAGTGATGCCATCCAAACATCTCATCCTCTGTCGTCCCCTTCTCCTCCTACCCTCAATCTTTCCCTGCATCAGGGTCTGTTCCAATGAATCAGCTCTTTGCATCAGGTGGCCAAAGTATTGAAGTTTCAGCTTACAGTCCCTCCAATGAACACTCAGGACTGATCTCGTTTAGGATGGACTGGTTGGATCTCCTCGTAGTCCAAGGGACTCTCAAGAGTCTTCTCCAACACCACAGTTCAAAAACATCAATTCTTTGGCTCTCAGCTTTCTTTATAGTCCAACTCTCACATCCATACATGACTACTGGAAAAACCATAGCCTTGACTAGACGGACATTTGTTGGCAAAGTAATGTCTCTGCTTTTCAATGTGCTGTCTAAGTTGGTCATAACTTTCCTTCCAAAGAGTAAGCATCTTTTCATTTCATGGCTGCAATCACCATCTGCAGTGATTTTGGAGCCCAGAAAAATAAATTCAACCACTGTTTCCACTGTTTCCCCATCTATTTCCCATGAAGTGATGGGACCAGATGCCATGATCTTCGTTTTCTGAATGTTGAGCTTTAAGCCAACTTTTTCACTCTCCTCTTTCACTTTCACCAAGAGGCCCTTTAGTTCTTCTTCACTTTCTGCCATAAGGGTGGTGTCATCTGCATATCTGAGGTTATTGATATTTCTCCCAGCAATCTTGATTCCAGCTTGTGCTTCCTCCAGCCCAGTGTTTCTCATGATGTACTCTGCATATAAATTACATAAATAGGGTGACAATATACAGCCTTGATGTACTCCTTTTCCTATTTGGAACCAGTCTGTTGTTCCATATCCAGTTCTAACTGTTGCTTCCTGACCTGTATACAGATTTCTCAGGAGGCAGGTCAGGTGGTCTGGTATTCACATCTCTTTCAAAATTTTCCACAGTTTGTTGTGATCCACACAGTCAAAGGCATAGTTGATAGAGCAGAAATAGATGTTTTTCTGGTACTCCCTTGCTTTTTCAATGATCCATCGGATGTTGGCAATTTGATCTCTGGTTCCTCTGCCTTTTCTAAAACCAGGTTGACCACCTGGAAGTTCACGGTCCACGTATTGCTGAAGCCTGGCTTGGAGAAGTTTAAGCATTACTTCACTAGTGTGTGAGATGAGTGCAATTGTGCGGTGGTTTGAGCATTCTTTGGCATTGCCTTTCTTTGGGACTGGAATGAAAACTGACCTTCTCCAGTCCTGTGGCCACTGCTGAGTTTTCCAAATTTGCTGGCATATTGAGTGCAGCACTTTCACAGCATCATCTTTCAGGATTTGAAACAGCCTCCTACACACAGACTTTTCTTTTGACTTCACCTCAGTCTTCTCACCGTATTTTCTATCATCCTTGATTTCTTTATTTTCAGCTTACTATCATGTTATTCCTTTTGTAAGTTGCTTTAAAATCTATTTAAGTGAATTGGTTATACACATAAAAACACTTTGAGCCTGGGGTGCATTATTGACCAGAGTTCATCTTGAGCACCTGGAAAAATTAGCTTGAATACATCTGAGCCCAAAGGCCAATGTCTTTGAAAGCAAAATCTCCTCCCTAAGATTTTGGATAATTCTCACTTACTCAACCAACTTGCATTTCATTGAGTGTGTAACCTGCTCCCTCTGGGTCTGGGGGTGCCACGCCTCAACCCAAAACATAAAGTGCAGCTCCTTGGTTCCTAAAAAAACAGAAATGATTTTTAAACGTAGAATTGTCACGTCTTGTGGATAAGAATTCGCCTGCCAATGCATGGGACATGGGTTTGCTTCCTGGTCCAGGAAGATTCCAAATGCCTTGGGGCAAAAAGCTTGTGTGCCACAACTACTGAGCCCACCCACCTAAACCCTGTGCTCCACGAGAAGAGAAGCCCCACTGCAATGAGAAGCCCACGCAGTGCAATGAAAAGAAGATCCCACTTGATGCAACTAGAGAAAACCCTTGCTCAGCAATGAAGACCCAGCGCAACCAAAAATAAAATAAGTTTTTGGTTTATTAAAAGTGCCATGTCATTCAGCCATTCCACTTACGGGTATACAACCAAAAGAACTGAAAGTGGGAACACAGATATTTGTACACCGATGCTTGTAGCAGCATTATTCAAAATAGCCAAAAGGTAGAATCCATCAAATGTCCATCAACAGATGAATGCCACATAAACACAATATGGTATATACAAACAATGGAATACTAATCAGCTCTAAAAAGGAATACCCTAAAAGGGAATTCCCTGGTGGTTAAGACTTTGCCTTCCAAAGCAAGGGATGTGGGTTCCTTCCCTAGTTGAGGAGTTAAGATCCCACATGCCTTGCAGCCAAAAATCCAAAACATAAACAGCAGCAATACTGTGACAAATTCAATAAAGCCCATTAAAAACGGTCCTCATCCAAAAATATTAAAAAAAAAAAAGATTACCACTGACATATGCTATAAAAGGATGAACCTTGAATACAGTAATGACAAGTGCAAGAAACCATTCTCAAAAGGATAAATATTGCATAATTCCACCTGCATGAAGTACTTAGAGTAAGTCACACTCATAAGACAGAGAGTAGAATAGTGGTTACCGGGGCTGGGAGGAGCAGAGGCTGGGAAGGTGTTTGATGGGTAGTGAATTTCAGTTTGGGAAGATGAAAACGTTTGGAGATGGACGGCGGTGACGGCTGCATTACAACGGGAATGCGCACACCTGCCACAGACCTGTATGTACCCTTACAAATGGTCAACGTGGTAATTTTCATGTTATGTAAAACGTATTTTCCCACAATCCTTTACAATGTTTAAAGTAAGACAAACATTGTATGATATCACTTATATGTGGAATCTAAAAAATGGTAAAAATGAACTTGTCTATAAAACAGAAATAGAGTCACAGATGTAGAAAACAATCTTACGGTTACCAGGGGGCAATGAGAGGAGGGATAAACTGGGAGACTGGGCTTGACACATAGCACACCAACATATGCATATTAACAGATAACTAATAAGTACCGGCTGTATAGCACAGGGAACTCTACTCAGCGCTCTGTAATGACCTAGATGGGAAAAGAATCTTTAAAAAGAGGGGATCTATGTATATGTGAAGGAGAAAACAGAACAGGCTCTGTCTTGAAAGCAGGACTCCACCTTGGGCCGGACTGTGGACTTTGGCTATATGCTCAGTATCTATGGAAACAACATACCAACTGGAAAACCAGGCCCCCGGAAGGAAGAGCCCCAGGGCTCTCCATCCCTAAAAGAATACCCTAATTATCTGTGTAACCGAATAGAATCATACATTCTATTATGCTTATTGGGGAGTGACCACAAGCCTATTGATAAT
Organism: Bubalus bubalis; assembly: GCF_019923935.1. Lineage (NCBI taxonomy): Eukaryota > Metazoa > Chordata > Mammalia > Artiodactyla > Bovidae > Bubalus > Bubalus bubalis. Next base: position 16,398,368 of record NC_059170.1, on the reverse strand, counting down.
TGTCCACTGTTAACTACTGAGGCTTAGGTTAACTTTGATTTTATCTTTCTTTTTCCTTTGTTCAGACTAGTTTCAGGGAATTTGGGGAGGTGGGTTTGGGCACCTACGCTTAAGGTATATAAGGTTTTCACAAAAACTATCGGAGTCCTTGGCTAAGAGGAGACTCTGCTTTGGGCCTAAACTGCACTCCACTGTCTGCATTGTCCTTCTGAGTGAGTTTGCTTCCTGGAACACGTGGCTACAACATATGTACACCTGATTCACTTTGCTGTATGCCTGAAACTAACACAATGTTGTAAATCAACTATTCTCCAATAAAAAGCTTTTTTAGTGTTTAGTGCCGCTCCTCTGCCAGTTTTAACCAAAGGGAATCCACTAAAACAAAGATTCCTAAACATCTCAGACTTAACCAAAGAGTTAAGGGATGTTCAGAGGAGATTACATAATGCACCACCCAGAAAAATATTCTCCAACCTATATTCAACATTGCCACTCTGAAAGGTCCCTTGTGGCCACTTTGAAGCCTGAGTTTTCTTATACATTTTCACCATACTCAACTCCCTCTTCCTTTTGGTTCCTCTCTGGTCCCTCCCCTCCTCTGCATTTCAACTCAGTCTGTTCTGAAATTTCCATTTCCCCCCTCATTTACAATGTAAATAAGTTCAATTGTCTCCAATATCTACAAACTTACATTCAGTGCCTTCCACTGAATGGCAGCCGCCTCCTTTGGAAGGCTGATGTGATTGTATGTACCATTATTTCTGGGGACCCAGTCAGGTTGAACTTGAAAGGAAGTGTCCAAGGATATAAGTGGCTAAACAAAAGGTTAACTCACTTCACAGCCTGGCTAGTACAGGTAAGGGGATGGTCAACATATTAACATAAAGACCTGCTCCAAATCAAATAGCCTACAAGAACCACATAGATTATTCTGCCTTTCCAAGGCAAACCCCTCCACTGGAATGCTTACTCTCTTCAAGATTCTGTTTTATTGATAATCACCCTTCTCAATTCTATTTCTTCCTCTGTCCTCCCAGTGGCTCTATGTGTCAAGAGAACATTGAGTTCAAGCATTGGAGTTCAAATGTCCGATGAACTAAAAAACAAAAATAAGTTTTCCTCAACTCCTACCAGCCCAATGGTTCATTGCATGCATGCTAACTTGCTTCAGTCATGACCAGCTCTTTGCAACCCTATGGACCGTAGCCCTCTAGACTCCTCTGTCCATGGGATTCTCCAGACAAGAATACAGCAGTGGGTTGCCCCAGGGGATCGTCCCACCCAGGGACTAAAGCCACAGCTCTTGCGTCTCCTGCATTGGCAGGCAGATTCATTACCACTGGCGCCACGTGGGAAGACCAATGGTCTTTTATCTCATCTCACATTTCTTTAGAAAGAAGAAACCTGTAAGCAAAGTCCTCAACAATGGGTTCTGTATCCACAGAGGTCAACATCCCAGGGCACAAACAGAGTGGAGAAGGATGAAGGGTAGATCTATAGAGGCCGGTGGAGACTATCCAGCCACTTTACCCTGGCAGGTTTTCAATGTCTCCAAATACAGAAGCCTCTCATATTTATATCTTTAGCCCAGGGACTTCCCTGGTGGTCCAATGGTTAAGACTTCACCTTCCAATGAAGTGGGTGCAGGTTCCATCCCTGGTCCATCAGCTAAGATCTCACATGCCTCACGGCCAAAGAAAAAAGAACAAAACATAAAAGAACAGCAATATTGTAACAAATTCAATACAGACTTTAAAAATGGTCCACATCATCAAAAAATCTTAAAAAAAATAAAACTTAGAGGCTGGCCAGATTCAGATTTGAGTTTGTGTCAAAATACTTATAGGTGTCTGTATGCTTCTGTTAGCATCAAATCAAGAGTTATATAATATCGTTTGAGTGCAATAAGCACACTTACTGTCCAGATCTTGATTTCTAAATACTATTCTTCCATAAAAATAAACCAAGATCCTTACAGAAATGATGGATCTCAAGGCTGAGGCAGACAAAGTATAAGGTGAGTGTGAAATACCTTCTTCCCCCAGAAGGTAAGGAAGTGCTCTAAGAAAGATGGAGACATGTCAGAAGGACATGCAATGTAGCTTAAATGGACTCCCACTGGACTAATCTGGTATAACTCAATATCAAAATAAATGATGATATTAAATAATTATAACCCAAGGAATAAAATAAAGATCCATGAGTCTGCACTAATATAAACAGATAACTATATAAGTAAATAAGAAGGAAACACTCTTCCTTCAAAGTACAATGTCAATTAATATGCAACTTCATATTTGGTAGGGATTTATTATGAAATAATTTAAAATTTATAGGACAGTTACAAAAACAGAACAAAGATCTCCTATATACATTTCACCAAAATTCCCCAATTGCTGTTTCACTATATTTAACTACCAAAACAAAGTCTTGCATAGTTGAATTACAGTATGCAAATTTCCATCCTCATTTCCTAACCAACATCTCCTTATACGTTGGCATAGATATGAAAGCATATCCTTACAATAATCTTTTGGCAGTGGAATTAATGTGTTAAGTGTCCTCAAATATTATCCAGTTGCCCTTTATAATAGCTTCCTAGAGCTGCTATAACAAATTGCTACAAACACGGTGGCTTACAACAACAGAAATTTATTCTCTCACAGTTCTGGAAGCCAGCGTCCAAAATCAAGGTGACAACAGGGCTACAATCCCTCCAAAGACTCCAGGGAGGATCCTTCCTTGCCTTTCTCAGCTTCTGGTGAGAAACACTCACCAGAAATACTCCTGGTGCTCCTTAGCTTCTGACAGCATCATTTAGATCTCTGCCTCCATCTTCTCATGGCCTTCTTCCCTATGTGTCTCTCTGTGTATCCTGTCTTCTTATAAGGACACTCTCATTGGATTTAGGGCCCACCAAGTCCAGTATGACTCCATCTCAATCCTTATCCTAATCATATCTGCAAAGACCTTATTTCCAAATAACATCACAGTCTAAGGTTTCGGTAGGAATTTGGGGGCCATACTATTTAATCCACTATACCCCTCTGAAATATGTGAATTTACACTTTTGAAATGTGGTACTGAAGAAGACTCTTGGGAGTCCCTGTAGACAGCAAGGAGATCAAACCAGTCAATCCTGAAGGAAATCAATCCTGAATATTCATGGGAAGGACTCATGCTGAAGCTGATGCTCCAATACTTTGGCCTGATGCAAAGAGTTGACTCACTGGAAAAGACTCTGATGCTGGGAAAGATTGAAGGCAGGAGGAGAAGGGATGAGATGGTTGGGTGGCATCACTAACTCAAGGGACATGAGTTTGAGCAAACTCCAGGAGATGGCGAAGGACAGGGAAACCTGGCATGCTGCAGTCCATGGGGTCACAAAGAGTCAGACACAAGTAGCGACTGAACAGCAACAAAATTACTCCAGGAACCTGTGTTTGGCCCCACATTGCCAAGCTTTAAAAAATTTTTTTTGTCGTTTAAGATCAGCCTCAGTGGCTTCCCTGATGGTCCAGTGTTTAAGAATCTGCCTGCCAATGCAGGGGACACGGATTCAATCCCTGGTCCGGGAGGATCCCACACACCATGAAGCAACTAAGCCTGTGTGCCACGACTACTGAGTTCACATGCCAAGAGCCCATGCTGCCCAACAAGAGAAGCCATCACAGTGAGAAGCCTGCACACCACAGTGAAGAGTAGCCCCCACTCACTGCAACTAGAGAAAGCCCTTGTGTAGCCATGAAGACCCAGTGCAGCCAAAAATGAATTAATAAATTAAAAAAACAAGATCACCCCCAGTGAACTATCCCATGAGGGGACCCAGAAATTCCTAAGAAGTTCTCTGGAAAAGCAGGTGCCCAATCACATCTGTGAACTCATGCTCCAGCCCTCCCATCCTGCAGCTGCCTCAGGCCCAGTGGTTCCTACATCTGCCCTGGATGACTTCCAGATTTCCTGAGAGGAAGAGGAAGTACTTGCCCCCGAAACCTCCACACTGCCTTGTTCTGCAGGTCAGTGAGAGGACAAAGTTCCATCCCTCCTCTTGAGGAGGAATTACAACAAACCTTGCTGACACATACAAGCAATAACTTCCTGGCAACCATGACAGTCCTCAGGGGAAACCCAACCCAAGAAAGCACAGTCCAGCAGCCCTTAAGATCCCATGCCATCCCTCTTCTTCATATTCATAAGAATGTGTGATTTCCAGTGTTTCTTTCTTTGGGGTTTAAAACTTCCACCTCCTTCATCTTTCACAACCCTGGGAGGTCACCACGATCATCCAGGTTTTATAAAAGGACTGCAAACACTTAAAGGGATACAGTTTCCCCAGATCCCACACTGAGTTGTGGCAGAGCCGGTGTTCCCTGCACATCATATGACCCTCTTCACTGCTAAGCATCTCCTCTCCCCTGCTCCCCTCTCTGTCTTTGTGGGATTGATGGAGCTGACACAGGTGTAAGACCACCTTCGCTTTCCTCTCGGACTGACAAATCCAGAGATGATTTTAGCTAAGCACGTGGTCTTCTGTCTTGTGACCAAGACGGAGACAGTCAGGGCTGGGTGAAAGAGCATTTCAGTGGGCACTGTCCCATCTTGTTTTAAGTTTGGAAGGGATAAAATGAAATCCGAGGAGAAGTCTGTCTATATTTTATCTCTATATATAATCTCTATATATACAACCATATATAGATAGAATATGTAGAGAATGAAATAAGCAAAAATAAATATATCTTATAAACAGAAAGTTATCATGATGCAGCTGCAACCAAAGATCATTGAGGATTGCCAGAAACTACCAAAAGCTACAAAAGGCAAGGAAGGATTCCTTCCCTAGAGTCTTCAGGGAACGTGTTCCTATTGACACCTTGATTTTGGACTTCTGGCCTTCAGAACTGTAAGAGAATAAATTTCTGCTGTTGTGTGACATCCAGTTTGCAGTAATTTTTGCAGCATCTCTAGAAAACTAATGCACCTACCTTATAAGCAATGGTGAGGATTAAATGAAATGATGTTTGTCAAACACTTGGCATAATGCTTGGACACAGTAACATTGGTCATCCTTATTTACATTATTTGACTCTGTGCTTCCCTTTTCTAACCTCGTATTTTGTTTATTATCTATCTTCTCCAACAGACTGTCCCATGAGGATAAGGACTGTGTATACTTTCATTAATACATTCAACAAACATATAGTGAGCCCCTATCATGTGCTCTGTACAATGAGTTGTGGATACAACGATGAACAAAATTGGCCTCCATCCCCACCTCTCTGCAAGACATTTACAGAGGGATGGGAAGGCAGACAATTACAAATAATTTTTAAAAATATGGAAATTCCCTGCTCTTCTACTGCAGGGGGCACAGGTTCAATTCCTGGTCAGGGAACTAAGATCCTGCATGCCATGTGGCCTAAATAAATAAATCATCAAGAACAAGTTTTAAACATTAAGTGCAAGGAAGGGAATGGAGATTCTTCGTCACTAAAACTGGTCAAGCATCTCCTACCAGACCACTTTCTCTTTCTTTATTTTTTAAAATTTTATTTATTTACTTATGTTTGGCTGTGCTGGGTCTTCATTGTGGTGTTCTGGCTCCAAAGCACACAGGCTCAGTATTTGCAGCTCATGGGCTTGGTTGCCCCATAGGATGTGGGATCTTAGTTCCCTGACCAGAGATCAAACCTGCATCTCCTGATTGGAAGGTGGCTTCTTAATCACTAGACCACCATGGAAGTCCCCTAGACCACCCTCCCTTACATAACAACTCTAAACATCGGATCAATCTGAAAAACAACTCTCTAAAGGCCCTGGAGAGAAAACCACAGTGGGGAGATACTTGAGGGAAGTTAAAACTTGAAATAAGGGCTCAGCACTTGATGCTTCCCATTTTTATGACTTTTAATATAAGGGAAGGCCATGCTCTAGCTTGTTTGAAGAACCCAAAGACAGAGTTTAGGGAAACCATAGTGGTTGAAAGTGAGGAAAGAAACCTCTCAAAGCAAAAGGATCCTCAAATTCTGTGTATAAACTGCCTAAATCTCTAGCCAACTCCTCAATTGTGCATGAACAACACAGACTCTAAACAGCTCAAAATGAAAGTCACTCAGCTGTGTCTGACTCTGCGACCCCATGGACTATACAATCCATGGAATTCTCCAGGCCAGAGTACTGGAGTGGGTAGCCAGTCTCTTCTCCAGGGGATCTTCCCAACCCAGGGATCAAACCCAGGTCTCCTGCATTGCAGGTGGATCTTCCCAACCCAGAGATCAAACCCAGGTCTCCTGTATTGCAGGTGGATTCTTTACTAGTTGAGCCACAAAGGAAGCCCAAGAATACTGAAGTGGGTAACCTATCCCTTCTCCAGAGGATCTTCCCAACCCAGGAATTGAACCTGAGTCTCCTACATTACAAGTGGATTCTTTACCAACTGAGCTATCAGGGAAGCCCCTAAATAGCCCGATTATGGCTAAAATAACTGAACTGAGATTTTCTTTGCTGTCTAATAAGAGGAGGCCAAGTTTTCAGTTAGATCAATCAAAGTGACTGCCTTCTTAAAAAGAAAAAATTAATACTCTTCAGAGGAACCTAACAGAATCAATTGCTTTCACACCTCTCACAATGTCTAGGATACATGTTAAAACATTCAATGTGTGAAAAACAGAAAAACACAACCTACGCTCAAAAGCAAAGACAACCCAAAGAAATCAACACCCACAGGATCCAACCGTTGGAATTAGCAGACAAGGATTTTAAAGTTTTTGTTGTAACTAGGTTCCAAGACATAAGGAAAAACTGCTGAAGAAGCATGAACAAATAGGACACCTCAGCAGAAATATAGAAACTGTGAAAAAGAACCAAATGGAAATTCGAGACCTGAAAACAACAATATCTGAAATTAAAAAAAAATAAACTGAATGGACCTAACAGCAAGTTAAATATGGTAGAAAAAATAAAAGAGTAAGCAAATTCAATAGGAAGCATCCAATCTGAAGAATGGGGGGTAGAGGGGGCTGATTGAAAAAATAGTGAACTGAACCTCAGGACTTATGCAACATCAAAAGACTCAACTTACATGCAACTGTAGTCCCAGAAAGAGGAAAAAAAAAAGAATGAATAAGCCAGAAAAAAATACTTTTTAAAGAAATGCCCCAATTTTGCAAATCCCCTGGCAGTTCAGCAGTTAGGACTCCATGCTTCCACTTCAGGGGACACAGGTTCAGTCCCTGGGCTGGGAATTAAGATCCTGGCAGCCGCGAGGCACAGTCAAAAAAGAAGAAAAGGCCAAATTTTTCTCAAATTCGGTGCAAGATATAGCATTGCAGTTTCAAGAAGCTCAATTAAACCTAAGCAAAATAGGGACACTGTTGCTTCTAAGATTAATTCCCACAGACATTTCACACTTGCACACGAATACATTTGCACAATGATATTATTTACAACACTGTTTGTCATAGCAAGAATGGAACTAATTCAGATGTCCATCAAAATGAGGCTGGTTAAACAGATTCTAGAATTTTGATATAACAGAATATTCTACAGTTATTAAAATGGAAGAGCTGGATTAGTATCTGCTGATATGAAACCATCTTCTAAACTTTATTGGTCAGTGCTAAAAACAAGGTGTAGAGAATTTGTGTTATCGTGTATACTTCTGTGGTCATGAAGGGCTTCTGGAAGGGTAAGAAAGACCCTCCCCTAGAGAAAGGAGATGGAGGACCGGGAACAGGGAAGGAAGGGTTATTTTCAACCTTTTGTACCACTTTTTATCATGTACAGATACTGCCTATGAAGATAGTTTTTAATCAAGTTAGCTAGAGATTTACCCCCATCCTAGAAGAAACAGGTGAATGCAATTGAGCCTGGATAAAGGACCAAAGACAGACACAACATCCTTGCTGTAGATTGAGGTCTATTTGGGCCAGGAATGAACCCAAATAGAGGACAAGTTGTCGCATTGTTGAGGGGAAGGAAAAAATGCCAAGACCAGGCCACCCATGGGTGTTCATGGATTATAGTGAGCTCCCAGTCCTGAGGAGAAGAGGAACTTGTGTGGAGAGCAGCGGGCAGATCAATTCCAGGATGAGATGGCAAAGGAAACATATCCAGGTGCCCGGAAGGGCTGGAGGAAAAAGCGCCTTAAAAATGTCTCGAAGGCATGTGTTCAGCTCGCAGCTTTTGAGGAGCTTTAACTCTTGAGTTCAGAAACGTGAACTTCCAATTTCCTGGCTCTGCCCCAAGTTTCAAGTCAAAGGAGAAGTGAAAACTATGATTAGAAGATTTCCTCTATTGCTGGTTCCACATTTCCAGCAAGACAAGGTATCTCAGAGGATGGTCCTCAAGGCAGATGACCTCACTGCCCAGACTCAACAGGTCTGGGCACTCTGCACATTCCCAAATGTTGTCTTATTTGATCCCCACAACGATCCTGAAAGGTTTGTAGGATTGTGCCTGTCTTGGGGATGGGCACAGGCACAATTCATACAAGACCCTGACTCAACTTTCAGCATCGCCATGACTTTGCCATCCTTACTCCTTATAGCAGTTGGGACATTGTTATGGATTGAACAGTATCCCCTGCAAATGCATATATTGAAGTCCAAGCCCCCAGGACCTCAGAATGTGACCTTATTTGGAAATAGGGTCATTTCAGAGGTAATTAGTTAAGATGTGTCATTAGGGTGGACCTCTTATGCAATATGTTGGTGTCCTTACTTTTTTTAAAAAAAAGGACATTTGGAAACAGACATACACACAAGGAGAATGCCATGTGAAGATGAAGGCAGAATTTGGGGTGATATGTTTGCAAAGCCAAGAAATACCAAAGCTTGTCTGCAAACCACTGAAAGAGGGGGAAATGGCTGGCTGTACCTGATTACCCCTCCCAGCTCTGGCAGGTAATGCCGCCAAGACCTCAATCTCAGATGTCTGACCTCCACGACTCTGAGAAAATAAATCTCTGTTTATGCTATTAGCTTTTGGTATCCTGCTATGTCAGCCCTAGCAAACTAGTACAGGCAGCAGGTTCTGTCCCCTAAATCACTCTGGAGTCCAACCCCATTGTGCATCCTTCACGCAGATCTTCTCCATCCTCCAAGGGCTGCTGGACCTCCATCCGGAAGCCAAACACGACCTGCCCACTCTCAGCTATGCCCTCCCCACACCTCTTCCTGTGAAAGAGGAGAAAGGATTCTCGACTGGTCCATTAAAGTCCAAGCAGAGGGAAACTAGCAGAGACTGACATTTCCTTCCCTAATTGGTTATCTGCTGAGTCCAGGGCTTGCTGAGGGACCCTATTTAGTGGCCTAGAACATTGGTGAGGGAGGCAAAGATGCTCTGGGCAGACAAAGAAGAGGCATGGACCACCTCTCTGAGATGATCCCATCTTCCAAAGGGATGCAAAATTCTTGCAACACTGGCCACAAGTATAGGGTCGAAGGCACGAATTTGGGGGCTGCAGGTAGAGAATGAGTCTCTCACAGACTGGTTCTTATCTAGACAGCTCTTTGGAATTGAGTTCCACATGGATTGAGCTTACGGAGCCTCTGTTCCTCCACTGGAGCTGACAGATATTGAGCTTGGTCAGTGGTGGTGACCCTCAGGAAGGGTCACCTTCATCACCACTGAGAGAAGCAAAGAGGAGCCCCAACTCCTCCAGTTAGCCTCCCCTCCCTCTTCCTTACAGAAACAGAGCAGAGAAGAGGGAGGGGTATGTGAAAGAGAAGACCATCCCTCCACGTAGACAGATGCACACATACGCAGGCACACGCTTGTGTACAAACATGTATACACACACACATATACATACTTGCTTGCTCCAAGCCATGAGAGCCACGGAAACCTGCACAGAAATAGAGGGAAAACATTAAGTAGAAGATGAGATTGAGATTTTACAAGGACAGGACCACATCTCTTTTTTTTTTTTTAAAGATTTTTTTGATGTGGACCATTTTTAAAGTCTTAATGAATTTGTTACAGTATTGCTTCTGTTTTATGTTTTGTTTCTGTTTTATGCCTCACAGTTTTGGCTGTGAGGCGTGTGGGATCTTAGATCCCCCTCCAGGGATCGAACCCACACTCCCTGCACTGGAAGGTAAGTCTCAACCACTGGACTGCCAGGGAAGTCCCAGACCAAGCCTTATTAAACCAAACATGATTTAAAAGTGATAGAATCAGGACTGAGATGTCACGAAGTCAGCTGCCTTTCCAGGGAAAATAGAGAATTTAACAAAGCATGCATTCGTACATGCTAAGTTGCTTCCATCATGTCTGACTCTTTTTGACCCTATGGATGGTAGTCTGCCAGGCTTCTCTATCCATGGGATTCTACAGGCAAGAATACTGGAATGGGTTGCCATACCCTCCTCCAGGGGATCTTTCTGACCCAGGAATTGAACCGGCAACTCTAATGTCTCCTGCATTGGCAAGCGGAATTTTTTTTTTTTTTACCACTTGCGCCATCTGGGAAGCTCTTAACACAGCATAGGGATTATCAATTACTGGAAAATAAAACTATTCCATGTTCATACAAGGACTGGATAACATGGCCCTTTAAGAGGATATTCCCCACCAATGCTCATGCCTCCTCGTCTGGCACTCTCCTCCATCCCCACCCCCATGCTTTACTCTCCAAAAATTCTTTGTGCCTTCCAGAATGTGCAGTGCTTTTTCAGGCTTCGATGCTTTGGCTTGTGCTGTGCCCCCTGCCTGGGGTAACTTCCCTCTCTGTGCCTGTTTACCAAACTCCTACACGTACTTTAAAATCAAGCTTGAGCACATCTTCTCTCATTTCCTTTCTGTGCTCCCCTGGGCCCTAGAGGGTAAGATGTCAAAGCACCCTCCATATTTCCTAGCACTTATCACCGTAGAAACATCTGTTGATTTGATGGGGAGGAGACAGGAACTGGAAAGACACAAAAGAGGAATGAGAGTAAGGTTTTTCCCTGTACATCTTTTTATATTGATTGACGTTTGAACCATGTGAATGTATCTCCTACTTACAAGAAATTAAAAATACAATAAAAGGATTGTTCTAGCTGCTGTGCAGAGGACTCCTCCACAATAAAGAAAAAGGAATGAATTACTGATACACAAAATAATATGGCTTAATCTCAAAAACATAATGCTATATGGAAGAAGTCAGTCAGAAAGGAACACATATTGTATGAATCGATTTCTATGAAGCTTTAGAAGAGGCAGAAGGAATCAGTGGCAACAGGAAGCAGATCAGTGGTTCTCTGGAATCAGAGAAGGTGGGGGAAGATTGAGAAGAGCCAAGAGAACTTCTTGGAGTGATGGGAATTTTTTAACTAGATTACGACATGATCCCATGGATATACACGTGTGTCAAAGCTCACTGAAATGTCCACTTCAAATATGTGTGTTTTATTGCATATGAATTATACCTTAAGAAGGTTGTTTTAAAAACAACATAGGTGCAACTTCCCTGGTGGTCCAGTGGTTAAGACATTGCCTTCCCTTGTGGCTCAGCTGGTAAAGAATCGCTTGCAATGCGGGAGACCCTGGTTCGATCCCTGGGTTGGGAGGATCCCCTGGAGAAGGGAAAGACTACCCACTCCAGTGTTCTGGCCTGGAGAATTCCACGGACTGTATAGTCCCTGGGGCCGCAAAGAGTCGGACACGGCTGAGCACCTGTCACTTCCAGTGCAGAGGGTGCAGGTTCGATCCCTGGTCAGAGCTAAGATCCCACGTGTCTCGCAGCCAAGAAACCAAACCATAAAACAGAAACAATATTGTAACAAATTCACATAAAAAATAGTGTTTAAAAATAATAAAAACAACATGGGCAAGAAAAATCCAAAAGTGTCTGGGGTCTAGATTTGTGGAAGCCATTCGTTGCTTTCATGACCTGACTTGAGATGGTATTGCACGATGCAAGTGGAGAACAGTGGATTCCAACAGAGCCAGAGTGTGGTCTTAGCAAGCTGAGCTGGTAGAAGGACCAGTTGGAAAGACGGATCGCAACCAAGTTGTGGGGGCCTTCGCTGCCAGGCTGGGTGTTTAGATTTCAGTCTGTAGATAATGGGGGATGAATGGAGGGTGTTCAGCTAGAGAGAGAGGTGTGGGGAGGCTGGCTCCACTGGCAGCCCTGGGCACCAGCTATTGGAAGACGAAGCGGCTTGAGTTTGTTCTACTACTTCTGCTCTCAAGCCAGAAAGAAACCTCAAAAAGTTTCATAAGCAACCTTTGCCCCGCATCTCAAGCTGCTGAAACTTGGGCTGCCCCAAAGCCTTGAACTTTCTCAGCCCCTCCTAGCTGGCTCAGTTCCTCATCCGGCCGCTGGCTTTATAAGCACCTAAGATTCTGCTATCAACTTCACTAAGGGAGGCTCCTACAAAGAGACTGTGACCCATCCCTGCCCAGGAAGGAGGTGAGGACAGGATGATGGCCAGACCATACTATATGGTAGTGGCCCTACTGTTGCTGGCAGAGTTCACCAGGTTTGGAGAAGGAACACCTAATCCCGGGTTCGTGGCCAGGATCACCAGAAAAGGCCTGGAATATGGTAAGAGGGGGGTGTGACTCCTCTGGGGCTCGTTTCTGCCCACCAAAGTGGTGTGGTCATCAGGTCGAGGAGTCACAGGCTGGGGTTCTGCCACTGCTTGGCTTAGAAACCTTGGATATCAGCCTTAGAAACCTTGGGGCTTCAGATTCCTCATCTTGAATGACAGAAGCCAAGGATAGGACTAGATCAGTATTTCTTCCCAGGGTAGTCCATGAACCACCCATATTAGAGTTGCTGGGATATATATTAAAATACAGATTCCAGAGACCCACTCAAGACTGGATGAAATTGGATCTGTACATCTGCATTGTTCACATGACCCAGGCAATAGTCAAAAACCCTAAGGTTTGACCAAACTGCAGTTAGGTATTCCTCAAAAGCCCCACTGTATCCCACTATTGCTTCCACGACCTTGATCTGGATGAATAAATAACAATGATTGCCACTAACCTGGCACTTTGCATTCATGATCTAATTTAATTCTCAGACTCAGGTTAGTATCATCATCATCGTTGTTGTTGTTGTTACCATTTTACAGATGGGGGAACTGAGGCTCAGGGAGTATAAGGAAATTGCTTGGGATTACAATAGTATGTGGTAAATCCTGCATTTCATCCCAGTTCACATGACTCCAAAGCCCAGCCATTCAACTGTTATACTTAGCTACCTCCCACTGAATGTGTTAACTCTATGTCCCTCCAGCCCGTCAATATGGAGTAGCCACCCTGAAGAATGAGCTGTCCACCATCGAGTTGCCTGCTTTGTCAGGAAGCTACGGAATTGGTTGGCTTGGAAGCGTGGACTATGTGTTTAGTGGGTGAGGTCTCTGTTCTCCTCCACGGGGGCAGCAGAAAGGGAAGAATGGGGACCTAGGGTCATGGGGAAGGGGATAAACATTGAGCCATCACTTGGACTAAAGGTAAAGGGATCGTGGCCAGCTCTTGTGGGACTTTTGGAAGGTGCTATGTGTTTTTTGAATCATCTGAATTAGAAACCATTCATCAGTTCCTATGTCAGCCCTACAAAGATCAGCTCTGGATTCTTCCTCTGCCAGGGAACCCTGGGTGCTTCCCTGGTGGCTCAGATGGTAAAGAATCTGCCTGCAATGCGATAGACCTGGGTTTGATCCCTGGGTCAGAAATATCCCCTGGAGAAGGGAATGGCAACCCATTCCAGTATTCTTGCCTGGAGAATTCCATGGGGAGAGACTACAGTCCCTGGGATCACAAAGAGTTGGACACGACTGAGGGACTAATACACAGGGAACCCTGGCTACTCTCCAGATCAAGGCTTGTTTGAGACGTACCATCCACCCCTCAGAGCCTGTTAGGGGTTGCAATCAAGGACTTTAAGTCTTTCTGGACCCTGTCCACATTTTATTTGCATACTACCCCTTGAATATAGCATCCACACATATCCCCAGTAAGAAATGAAGCAGGAGCCTCCTGGTCTCTGGTTAACAGCCCTGGTTCCCCTTCTCCCTCCCTGTGAGATGTAACTGACCTTACACTCCTTCCAGCTTTCTCATATTCAGCCCTAGAGTCCTCATCCCTTACTCTTTTTTCATTCATTCTTTGATTATATGAATTCTCCTTCCCCAGCTTCCTCAGTGTCCAGAATAGGTTCTTGGGGATTGTTTGTCCATCACTGACAGAAAAGGCTGCTTCTTGGAATCCTTCTCAAGTCTCTCAAGACAATTTCCCTGAGACAGTCGGCAAAAAGAAGTCATTTTAAATTTATGCACAGACAGAAAATATCCAGGACATGCCACTTACAGGGCGATGCTCCTTACTGCAGCCCTAGAGCACCCCCTTGCAGTTGGTGTTCACAGTGAGTTACTGCAGTCTGTTAACATCCAGATTTACCACCAACTGTAAGCTCTCCAAGGGCAAGGACTGAGTTTTGAATCTCTATGGCTTTTGTGCCTGGAGCCAGGTCTGACAGAGCAGGAGAATCTCAATGAATTTTTGTTGAGTGGACAAATAAGTGTTGATCTGACAAAAACCACCAACTTAAATGACCACAGTGAGTAATGAAGATGAGTGTCCCAGGCAGGGTGAATGTATCCATCAGGCACTAGCTGGGAAAGTAGAAAACCCATGCCAGGAACTTCAGTGGAGGGAACTGCATATAAGGAATTTGCTACAAAAGTGTTAGAAGAGTTGAAAAGCCACTTTGAGAATGATGACACAACCTAAAATTAGCAGCAATGAAAAGCTACTAACATCCCTAAAAGCTAGAGAGAAAAAGACAAGACAAAAGACAAAATCAACAGAGTACAAGATCCAGGATCTCTAGAAGGAGCTAAGATCATGAAGGAACGGGCTGTCTGCAGGAGCTGCCCCAATGTGGAAATGTAACCAACACTACCAAGACACAATCTGAGGCAGAGAGGATAAAAAATATCCTGGCTTCTCCTCTTTGCCTATCCACTCATCTTTTCCCAAAGCATCCCATTGGCCAGTCCTAACCAGACACCAGGTGCAAAGAATTCTGGGAAATGTAGTTTGCACACATCATTCCCAGCTAACATATGTTTAGAAGGGATGAAGAAGCAATGGACCTGTGAACAAAAAAAAAAAACAACAAATGATCAGAGCAATGTTTACCTGGAAGGCACCTGCCCTGTTTAAAGGGGTCACTGCTACTCACCTGCAGTTGATTGAGGCTGTAAGGGAAAGTGAACAATTTTTTTTTTTAACTCTATAGGAAAAGAAAAGTGTGTCTACAGCGTATTTCTCATATGTATGCCCCTCAGGTCCCAGGATCTAAATAGTGAGCTCTTATTTGTATTCCAAGTGGGTTAGGGTGGGAATACAAAAGGGAAGCTGAAGGATACACAATGCAAAGCCAGCTCACAGTGTTACACAAGTGAGATCCAGATGCTTGCCATTTGAAAGGGGAAAGTTTGGTGGAAAGGAAAGTTTGTGCTATTTCAGAGGCCACAAACAAAGGAGAGGGTGGAGTCAGTTCCAAAGGCCAACTCCCCGCTGCCAATCAGTGGGCAAGAGTTTCAGGGGTGTGTAGGTGGAGGGACCGAGCTGCATGCAGAAGCGGCACAGTCAGCTCCGCCAGTCATCCTGGAATTGGCCATTCAGTGGTCTGATCAGCATCATCTTGACTCTTTTTAAGTAAAATTAGTCTATAGTTACAGAGTTGGTTTGTTCCCATTTCTTGGAGGCTGATTCTTGGAATTACGTCATAGCTACCTTCTGGCCATCATATGGTTAACTTCTTCCACATAGTGGAGGTTTCACTATATACAAAACGGCTCAAAGGATATGGCTCAGAATATTATCTAAAGCCCTTGAGCAGGAACTAAAGGTTTTTTCTTTAATGACTAAACTATTCTTGTTTGGTCTGGTTTGACTATTTTCCTTTGTTTCTGTGTTTTCTCACTTCTCTGATTAAATGTATTCTTTGACTAAAGTTTTTCTACAGAAAAGCAGGCAGACGGCATGGGGGCAGGGGCAGACCATCCACAAGGTCCTCAAGGTGGTGAGAATCCAGTAAGATAGACAAGGGCAGCTCGTGAGGGTGGGTGTCAGAGGCAAGAGGAAGGTCTTTGGTCTTGGAAGCTTGGGGAAGAAAGGCTTTCTGGAGGAGGTAAAACCTGAGCAGACCATGAAGGATGTGAATGAAATGATTTGTCCTTTTCAGTTTAAGTTGGTAAACTTGAAAGAGTGTGAGAGGCTGAAGGGGACTCTCAAGATTCATTTAGAGGACTGATGTGCCCCTGGTTTTTCTGAGTCTCATGATCTGTCTTCCTTCCCTAGAATGAGGATCCATCACTTCTTACTCCAGGACTCCCAGCTGAGTCTACACCCAGGACAGGGTATCAAAGCCTCCTTGTCCAATAACTACGTATCTGTCAGTGGGAACTGGGAGGTGAAAAAGTCTTTCATGTGAGTAGTACTGGCGTTAGACTGTGTCTTGACTTTGGGCAAGGTCATATCCTCTCCTGGGCTTCCCTGGTGGCTCAGTGGGAAAGAATCCGCTTGCCAAGTAGGAGACATAGGTTTCATCCCTGGGTTGGGAAGATCCCCTGGAGAAACAAACGGCAACCCACTCCAGTATTCTTGCCCCAGGGACAGAAGAGCCTTGCCGGGCTCCATGCGGTTGCAAAAGAGTTGGACGCGACTTAGAGACTGCATAACACAAAACAAAATGTCCTCCCCCAATGGAATTCCCTTTCTGGGCTGAAACCTCTCCAGTCAATAAATGACACAGATCTGATCATCCCTAAGCCTTGGTTTCATTATCTGTAAAATGGGGTCAATAATAATCCACCTCATAGGTGCAGTTGCAGCTTATATAAAATAACAGTTATAAGGCATTTAGCAGTGTGCCTGGCACACAGCAAATACTTGACACCAGCTATGTGTGCATGCTAAACTGCTTGTGTCTGAACTTTGCAACCCTATGGACTGCAGCCCACCAGGCTCCTCTGTCCATGGGGATTCTCCAGGCAAGAATACTGGAATGGGTTGCCATTTCTTTCTCCAGAGGATCTTCCTGACCCAGAGATGGAACCCGTGGGGACTGAGAGACAAACCTGGGTCTGCATAAGCTTGGCTCATCTTCTGGGAGGTGACTGACTCCATACCCCTTGCTTCTCATTTCTCTCACCCAGCACCTTACATGGTATGTTTGATATGAGTGTGGATGGCATTTCCATCTTGGTTTCTCTGAACTTGGACAAGGACCAGTCTGGGCGACCCACTGTCTCCGTGACCTACTGCCACAACTCCATCGGCCATGTCAGCATTGAAATTTCTGGACACATAAGGTAAGTGACCCCCAAACACACTTGCTGGAGATCGTCAGAGCTGCCTCAGCATCCAGCTCACCCAAGGGACACCTCCGATGGGACATAAGAGCAAAACTGAGGATCCATCAAGATGAGAGGTCAATGAACTAAGTAAGGCCTAGGGGCCAAATCCACCTGCCAACCATTGCTTAAATTTATCTATTTTTAAATATTCATTTGTATATTTGGCTGCACCAGGTCTTAGTTCTGCATGTAGGATCACTGATCCTTGTTGCACATGGGATCTTTAGTTGTGGCAAGCAACTTCTTAGTTGCGATTCATGGGATCTAGTTCCCTGACCAGGGATTGAACCTGGGCCCCCTGCATTGGGAACATGGAGTCTTAGCCCCTAGACTACTAGGGAAGTCACAGCCACCAGTAAGCAAAGTTTCACTGGAACACAGCCATGCCCATTTGTCCAGGACTGCTTTAGTCTGACAACAGCAGTGGTGAGTAGTTGGCAGAGACCATTTGGCATGCAGTGCCAAAAATATTGATGATCTGGCCCTTTAAGAAACAGTTTGCCAATGCCTGGGCAAGACTGTCTTTCAAGGTAAGCCCGCATTTCAAAGTGATTTCCCTGGAGGGTCCGCTCAGTGAATATGGAATGAACGGTGGTGGTCTGTGGGGTGACAGCCTCTCACTGTGTTTGGGTTGGCACTTCATCACTCAGATCCCAGCAGGACACAGAGGGCAACTCGAAAGGCTTAACTGACAAGAGTCAGTGGCAAACAAGAGGGGAATATTAACTGGAGTGTGGGCAGGATGAAGGAGTGTTCAGCAAGGGAGGCAAGGGGGCAAGGGAGTTACCAGAGCTGGAAAGAACTGAAATCTCAGAGGAGGGGCCAGGGGACCGGACTATAGTGTCCAACAGGGAGGCGCCTGGTATAAGCACCCCATCTCCTCTCTCCTTCCTGCCTGTGCCTCCGATTAGCCAAAACAACCAGCAGCCAGAGAGCAAGAGAGTTTGGGAGATGAATCTCTAGACATCAGCCCTCCAGGACACAGAGTAGAGCAGAATGGAGTTGGCAGGGGAGCTTCTTGCCTGGAGAATTCCATGGACAGAGGAGCCTAGTAGGCTACAGCCCATGAGGTTGCAAAGAGTCAGACACGACTGAGCAACTAACACTTTAACTTTTCAAAACATATATAGTTAGTCCTCTATAAATACATTTTTAGTTTGGGACTGAGGGTTTCTTCCTGTCATTTGTTACTATAAATAATGCTAGAAGAATAACCTTGGGGAATAATATCATTTTATACCTAGTCAAACAAACTCTAGGATTTATTCTTAAATTGGTATGTGCATTTTGTAATTTTAATATTTACCAACAAACTGCCCTCCAAGGGACTTGCTAGTTTTCACATCCATTAGCAAGGTAAGAAAGCACAATCGCCATCACGGGCAGATCATCAGAGATTAAGCTTTTTGCCAATCTGAAAGGTAACTGTGTCTCAGTTTTAGTGAGTGCTATATTGTGAATAATGCTGTGCATCCTTAAGAGCCACATATTTCATGTTTTCTAAGCAGATTATTTATATCCATTCTTATTCTTCTCGGTCCACCGTTCCTTCTCCCCAAGAAATGTTTAAAATTTTTGACATACAAATTCACCAGCCTCCTTTAAGTTGCACGTTACAGAAATTCAACTCAGGTGTTTAAGCATTGAGAATGAACTTGATTGGCTCACATATACCTAAAAAGTCTGTGCATGCTCAGTCACTAAGTCATGTCAGAGGATTTTGCAACCCCATAGACTGTAGCCTGCCGAGCTCCTTTGGCCATGGGATTTCCCAGGCAAGAATACTGGAGTGGGTTGCCATTTCCTCCTCCAGGGGATCTTCCCCACCCAGGGACTGAAAGCACATCTCCTGCATTGGCAGGCAGGTTCTTTACCACTGAACCACCAGGGAAGCCCCAAAAGTCCATGGAGGAAGCCAAAGCTGCAATTGGCTTCAGGTGTTTGATATTGCCAGGAATCTCTCTGTCTCCTGGGTCTAGGTCTGCTCAGTCTCAGACAGGGTCCTCCACTCTTAGAGTGGCAGAGATGGTTGCAGGAAGCCAGGTTTCCTTGTCAGTTAGAGCCCACCATCTCAGCAAGCAGGAGCAACCTTTTCCATAGGGCTCCAGGTAGAGCACTGGCCAATAAGAACTTTGACCAAGTTCTTGTTGGTCAATGTGGGGTGACAAGACCATTCCTTGGATCAATCATTTTGGACTCTTACTGGCTGAGCCAGGGTCTAGGGCCCATCTCTAGACCTAGGGGTTAGGAGTAGGGTTAGTCCCACTGAACCACCAGGACTGGAAATAGGAAATGAGTGGATTTTGTGGAAGGAAAAGAATATTGGCGATGTTGATGTGTATAGTTAATACCACACCCCTAACTAGCCTACTCTCACCTATATTTCTGATTTAGCAGCATACTATGGTCACCATCCCTCAGATCAAATTCATGTGGCCAGGTCCCTTCTTGGAATAGCACATGGGAAAGCTCAGATCCATGGGTAACCCTTCTCTCGGGAAGTGAAAGTGAAAGTGTTAGTCACTCAGTTGTGTCCAGCTCCTTAGGGCTCCATGGACTCGTCGTTGGTCAGGCTCCTCTGTCCATGGAATTCGCCAGGCAACAATACTGGAGTGGATTGCTGGTGCCCTCCTCCAGGGGATCTTCCCGACCCAAGAACTGAACCCACGTCTGTGTCTCCTGCCTTGGCAGGCAGTTTCTTTACCACTAGCGCCACCACTAGCCCTCTCTTAGGAGTCTCAGCTAATCATACAGTGGGCTCTGACCTGATTTCCTCTTTTCTCCAGCTGGATCCTGAACCTCTTCCATGAAAGAATTGAAAACAATGTCAAAACCATCTTGGAACAAAAGGTAAACAAAAGGATGAGCAGATTTGTAGTTAACACGCAGATCATCGGCATGTACACGTTTGGTGTGTAGACACAGTCTTGGCTCTTAAATATGTTGTCATTGGAATTTGCTTAGCAAAACCTTCTTCATTCATGATGTAAAGGAAAATGTCAAGGCTTTCCCAGATTTGTATAACCACACATGCTAAATTGGCATTTGGAACTGATAAAGTGATATCTTTGTTATAAATAATGTTAGATATGGAGAAGTGACTTTAAATTCTTTCCTCACACCATATACAAAAATCAACTCCAGGTGGTCTAAGGATTTAAACGCCAAAATAAATCTAAGAGTTTCAGGGAGAAAACCTAGGATATCTTTCTTATCTCAAATAGAGGAAAATATTTCTCAAATAATGTTCCCTATCCTGATCCCATAAAATGCACCATATTGAAAACAGCAGTGAGGTCAGCCCTTGGTAACTCTCAGCTCTACAAAAAGCCTTGGTCTTAGAGGCAAAGAGGTACCTCTTCCATTTTCCCTCTGTGTATCTTTGGGCAAATTGAGGGACCCCCCCCCACCCGGAGTCTCAGTTTTCTCATTGGTTAAATGGAGACAATAACCCCTATTTTGAAGAGAGCTCTGAGGATTTGATTAGATAGAGGTACACTGGGTGTGTTCAGAGGACTCACGTTATTACTGTTCCAGAGTCATTTCCCAACTGGGTTTCACCTCCTTCAACAGTGAGGACTGTTGAGCGCATGAACTCTGTAAGCAGATACTTTGGGTTTAAATCCCAGCTCTGCCACTTTGCTGGCTGTGATGCCTTGGTTAACTGGCCTAACTTCTCTGGACTTTAGGATTCTTAATCTATAAAATAGAAATAGGGCTTCCCTGGTGGGCTGGTGATTAAGATTCCCCACTTCCACTGCAGGGGGTGGGGCTGCAGGTTCCTTCCCTAATTGGGGAAGTTCTGCATGCCGTGAGGTGCAGCCAAAAAAATAATAGAAAGAATCGTAGCACCTACCTTGGAGGGCTATTGTGAGGACCATACGACATCATAGCTACAGGCACTGACCAGTGCCTAGTACAGAAGAGCAGCTAGGTAAAGGGGGCAAGCTTAAAAAAAGGGGAGGGAAAGCTTATTTTCATAGACATGTATGCTCCTGTAGCCCTGTGCAGCAGGTTGAGGCCAGAGGCAAGGGTGGTCTCTGCCCTATCAACACAGGAAACATGGGCCAGAAAAATCCAGGTGCCATGTGTCCAGTGGGAAGCGGGGCAGGTGTCAGAGAGGCTAAGCACAAGAACAGTTTCCAAGGATGCGGTCACTGACCGGCCTCCACGGGGCTGTGAGTGCAAAGCCCCAGGTGGCTCTGCAGAGAGAGGGGCTGGGGGTGGATGGATGCAGGCCTGGAAGGGCTGGCTGCCCAGGAGCGCTGCCTGTACCTTCTGCTTCAGGAGAAGCCAGGCCAGGTGCACCGGACACAGGCTGACTTGGAGTTTGCATTGAACAGTGGTTCCCAAAGTGGGGACAGCTCCCCCATAATCATTCAAATTATGCAGAATGATAAAATGAACAAGGGATTCCCTATGCTGTCCCTTTTCTCTTTCTTCTCATGTCAAAGGGGAAGTCTCCATTTAGGGTTAATATGTGCTGAACACTTTCCTTTAACAAAGAAGGGGCATTATCTTGTGGGCAGCTATATCTAGCCCACCTTGCAGAGCGGCTTTTCAACCCCTTGGACTCTTTTTCCCAGGTATATCCTGTTTATGCCAAGGGATAACAGTTTCCCTTTGACAACAGTGGTAGTTTTCTGTATTTTTTATTAAACGTCTGTAGTTTTTAGGGGCTTCCCTGGTGGTTCAGACAGTAAAGAATCTGTCTGCAGTGCAGGAGACCGGGGTTTGATCCCTAGATCAGGAAGATCCCCCAGAAAAGGAAATGGCAACCCACTCCAGTATTCTTGCCTGGAGACTTCCATGGACAGAGGAGCCTGGGGGGCTACAGTCCATGGGGTCACGAGTCTAACATGACTAAGTGACTATATAGTTTTTAAAAGGCCACTTGGAGAAGGAAATGGAAATCCACTCCAGTATTCTTGCCTGGAGAATCCCATGGATGGAGGAGCTTGTTGGGCTACAGTCCACGGGGTCGCAGAGAGTCGGACACGACTGAGCGACTTTACTTTCACTTTCACTTTTGGTATAAAAGAAATATTAATTACTTTAACAGGTAAGAAGGGAAAATTCATAGAAATGGTATAGATATGGCTAACGTTAGGAAGTGACAAGCTTCCAACTTCTGGTCTCTCCCATTCTTGACACGGAGGAGGAAGCTGGTGGCTGGCTGAGGAACGGAATGCTCCTGGCTGTGCTTTGGGGCGCCCTCTGGTGGCCCTGCTGAGTACTGCCTGCAGACCAGGCACGGAGCCCCTTCACAGATTCGCTAATCCCAGATGGCAAGGAATCCCAGAAGGAAGAGATGGCAAAGGAGCAGGAGGATGCGGCGGTGGAGCCTCTGATATAAGAGCTGCCTCCTGCACCTAGAAGCTCTTCTGTTTTGTCCCTCTGATCTCTCTGTCTCTTTTTTCTTTTCTAAAATATTTTTTGATGTGGACCACTTTTAAAATCTTTATTGAATTTGTTACAATATTGCTTTTTGTTTTATACTTTGGCTTTTTGACCAGGAGGCACCTGGGATCCTAGCTCCCCAACCACACCCCATACATTGGAAGGTGAAGTCTTAACCACTAGACCGCCAGGGAAGTTCCCCCCACCAACCTCTGCTGTTTAATAAATGCATACTGCACTTCTGGGCACTTAGCAACCAAGACATTGAACTGAAGACCATGGCAATAGCAGACTTCAGGGAAGTGCTGACTTGACCACCATCTGCTTTTAATGAGGGTTCCAGAAAAGTCTAGGAACTTAAGCTGGGCAAACACAAATGGGCAGTGACCAAGTGCTGTGGTTGATGGAGGTCTTGTCTCCATTTTCACCATATTCTCCCTCCCCTCCACTCACCTGCCTACAGGGTGGGCATATGACCCACGGTTCCTGAAGTGGCGGTGGGGAAGTGGGCAGGGACATGGCCTGGGAGGGAGATGGGGAAGGACTCACGTGGCTGTCTCGTCCACTTTGGCAGATCTGCAAAATGGTCAACGAGTCAGCAGCCTTCCGCCTGGAGCCCTATCTCCGCACTCTGCCAGGTTTGGAGCCCTCCTCTCTTCTCTGGGTGCTGTCAGGGGCCGTGGCACCCAGTACCCCTGGAAACACCACCATCATCTCCCAAGAACCCTGGGAGAATTTTCCCCGTCGAGTATTTCTCCATCCTACATGGTTGGACATCTGAGGGTCTGCTGTCTGGAGACGGGGGCATAAGGTGATCGAGGGTGGGGACTCAGCAACCTGCTGGGTGCACCAGTAGGCAAAGGATTACAAATACATGAGAGAATCACATGCTGACTCTCTACTGGCTGCTTGAACAAAACAGGGGTGCTCTGAGATTCCCATGCACCCCTGAACCTTGCCCATCTGGCGTCCACAGGACCTTGTACAATCATACATCAGGTCAGATCCTCCCTTCTTCTTAAAGCCATCAAAGACTCCCTTGACTATCAGAATATCAACCCCACAGTGGGTGATACAGCATCCCATGGGCAGGCCTGACTGCCAGCTTCATCTTGCTCTGGGCAACTTGGCTGCCACATGGGTCCCTGTGATTCCACTAATACACCATGTCCCATACTTCTACAAGATCTTTGCATGTGTCGTTCCCTCTGCCAGGATCATCCTTCCCCGAGTCCCCCCTTCTGCCTGCCCTGCCAACCAATTGACACCTATTCCTCCTTCAGATCTCGGCCCAAGCAAAACCTCCTCTGACTCTATATCCCCCGTTTCACCCCCTTTATATGGCTAGCATCATCCTGTGACTTTATGCTACCTAGCAGAGTTATGATTTTATATCTATTTGCTCAAATACTTGTCTTTTTTTCCCTTCTGGATTGCCAGCTCTAGAAGAACGGAGACTTTGACTCTCCTACTAACCTGTTTCATCAGCCTCTTGCATTCATTGTGCCTGGTTTATAGCAAGTACTCAATAAATATTGAATGAATGAGTGTACGAAGCACTGTCTTTGTGACTGAAGTTACCATTGATCAGCACCAACCCCATTTTCACTCTCTGAAGACTATATGGGAAAAGAGCTCTGTAGATTTGCACAGTGCACAACTTGAACAACTGTGTTTGGCTCCCTTGTTCATAATGCTGTCTCTTTCCTGCTCATAGTCACCTCAATGATTGACCAGATTGCCGGCATTGACTACAGTTTAGTAGGAGCTCCCCAGGTGACCTCCCAAGGCCTGGATACACCCTTCAAGGTAAGGGGCTGTAGAGAAAGGGCCTTGGAGCCGGGGAGTGGCAGAAATCCAGTTCTCCCTCTCAGAGTTGGCTTCTCCTCTCCTCCAGACCATCTGCTTGTCAGTCCATGTCCCTGACCAGTGCCCACAGTAGGAAGATGTGATACACAGCACACACGGAAGAACAAAACCTAAGATGAGGTCTCTGAACCAGCATAGTAAATCTGTCTGGAATCCAGAAGACCTTAGCACTTATGTGCTGAAGAATCTTGGGAGAATTACTTAACTTTTCTGAGCCTCCCTGGAATTTGAATAATAATAGCCTATATCATAAAGGGACTACAGGAATTAAGTGAGATGTGTATAATGTGCATAGCCAAGTGTCTGGCACGTAGTATGTGTATGGGTACAGTATTATTACTACCTGCCTTACTCCGTTAGTAGACTGAAAAATGTCTCCCTTAGATGTCCGTGTCCCAGTCCTCAGAATCTGAACATTTTACTGTGTATGGCAAATGGGATTTTGAAATATACGGTAAAATGTTTAATTAAATGAAGGATCTTGAAATGACAAGATTATCCTGGATTAGTGGGCTAGCTGTGGCTCAGAGGTTAAAGCTTCTGCCTGCAATGTGGGAGACCTGGGTTTGATCCATGGGTCAGGAAGATCCCTGGAGAAGGAAATGGCACCCCACTCCAGTATTCTTGCCTGGAGAATCCCATGGACGGAGGATCCTGGCGGGCTACAGTCCAGGGGGTCGCAAAGAGTTGGACACGGCTGAGCGACTTCACTTCACTTTCATGTTGCTGTTCATGTGCTGTGCTTAGTCACTCAGTCGAGTTCGACTCTTTGTGCCCCCAGGCTCCTCTGACTGTGGGGATTTCCAGGCAAGAATACCGGAGTGGGTTGCCATTTCCTTCTCCAGGGGATCTTCCCAACCCAGGGATGAAACCTGCATCTCCCGCATTGCAGGCAGATGCTTTAGCATCTGAGCCACCAGGGAAGCCCCTTATAAGGGGGTAGGTGATAAAGGACAGGAGGCAATGTGACAACAGAAGCAAGAGCTTGGAACTAAAGGTCAGAATGATGAAAGGAAGGGGCCAGAAGCTAAGGAATGCAGGTGGCCTCTACAGGGTAGAAAAGGAAGCAGATTCACCCCAGAAGCCTTAAGAAGGCAGACTTGCCAACATCTTGAGTTTTAACTTCTAACCTCCAGAAACGTGAAGGACTACAGTCTCTGCTGTTTTAAACCACTAAGATTATGGTCATTTGTTACAGCAGCAGTAGGAAAAGAATACACTCTGTCTTCATTCTGGTCTTCCCCACAACCCCTGTTGAGCCAGGTCCTGGAGTGTCACCCCTCTCCAGTTTTATTTATTTAACTAACACCTAACACTTACAGGGCTTCCCTGGTGGCTCAGATGGTAAAGTGTCTGCCTGCAATTTGAGAGACCTGGATTCGATCCCTAGGTTGGGAAGATCCCCTGGAGAAGGAGATGGCAACCCACTCCAGTATTTTTGCCTGGAGAATCCCACGGATGGAGGAGTCTGGTAGGCTACAGTCCATGGGGCAAAGAGTCAGACACGACTGAGCAACTTCACACTTTCTTTACATGCTTTTTACTCTGAGTGTGCATGCTAAGTCGCTTCAGTCATGTCCGACTCTTCGCAATGCTATGGACTGTAGTCCGCCAGGTTCCTCTGTCCATGGGATTTTCCAGGCAAGAATACTGGAATGAGTTCCCATGCCCACCTCCGGAGGATCTTCCGGAGCAAACCTATGTCTCCTGCCTCGGCAGGCGGATTCTTTACCACTAGCGCCACCTCGGGAAGCTCCTCTCACTATGAGCCAAGTGCTATTTTAAGTATTTGTACAAATGTTAATGCATGTTACAGCCTCTATGAAGTAGAAACCATTAGCATCCCCACTTTTTAAATTTTTTAATTAATGTTTTTGGCGGTGTTGGTCTTTGTTTCAGGACACGGGATCTTTGCTGCAGCGTGCGGGGTCTATCCCTGTGGCACACAGGCTCTCTAGTCAGAGCATGAGCACTCCAGAGTGCAGGCTCCGTAGTTATGGCGAATGGGCTTAGTTGCCCCTGTGGCATGTGGGGTGTTAGTTCTCCAGCCAGGGATCGAACTCTCATCCCTTGCATTGCAAGGCGGATTCCTCACCATTGGACCACCAGGGAAGTCCCGCATCATCTCCATTTTTCAGGTGAGGGAGTTGAGGCACAAAGAAGTCAGAGACTTACCCAAGATCCCAGAGCAAGTAAGTGGCAGGCCAGGATCCAAAACCAAGCAGTTAAGCTCCAGAGTCCATACTTTTCCCTGGGCAGTGCTCCCTCCCCTGCATCCTGGGCCTGGAAGAACACAGGACACAGCTCCCACCAGGGAATTTCAGGTAGCTGTTAGGGCCTTCATACTGTGGGGCCAGATGAATCTTCCAAGACACCAGCCCTACAGTCTAGAGAGGAATCGCCAGCCCAGCCACCACCCAGGCCTGACATTTTCTCTGGTAGGAACCCTGGTGGCCAATGTGTCCTTCTGTCTGCAGGGTGAATTCTTCGGCAGAAACTGGAACTCCTTAGTCCCCTTCGATGCTCCACCCATCACGCTGCCCCAGAAACACGACCACATGATCTACTTTGCCGTCTCCGAATATGTCTTCAACAGGGCCAGCAGGGTTTACCATCAGGCCGGGCAAATGAAATTCACCATCCAAAATAAGCATGTGAGTAGGGGAGGGAAGAGGCTGGGGGTCCCCAGAGAGAAAATCAGATGGGACAGTAGATCCACTGTGAGTGCTCTGGGGAGCCGGGAGAAGAATGTGGCATTTGGAGCCTCCCAAATAGGGGTTCGAATCCAGGCTGTGCCTCAGTTTCCCTCTTTGTGCGTGTGAATCCCAAGTGTGCCTATTCCCCAGGGATTATATGAGACAGCCTGTAAGAACTTGGAGTCTGATGCATGTATGTATGTTAGCTATAGTAGCAGTATTTTTTTTTTTTTTTTGATTTTGATTTTTGGCTGCACCGTGCAGCATGCAGGATCTTAGTTCCCTGACCAGGAATCGAACCAGCACCCCCTGGATTTCGAGCTTGAAGTTTTAACCACTGGACTGCCAGTGAAGTCTCGATAGTATTTTCAAAAAATAACACAGGCTCTGGTGTGTTGTATCAGGTACTCCAAGCAGCAGATGCCAAGACAACCTCAGACTTATAAGAGATTTATTAGGAAAACACCTGGGGAGATAACGGGCATTGGAGGATGGAGCAGGCGGGACGAGCCCTTGAAGTGAAGTTGCTCAGTCGTGTCCGACTCTTTGTGACCCCATGGACTGTAGCCTACCAGGCTCTTCCGTCCATGGGATTTTCCAGGCACGAGTACTGGAGTGGGTTGCCATTTCCTTCTCTAGAGGATCTTCTCAACCCGGGGATCGAACCTGGGTCTCCTGGATTGTAGGCAGACGCTTTACCATCTGAGCCACCTGAGATAACTGCGAAGCAGAGGGAAGGCAGGCAGATGTGGCAGAAGTGCTGCTGTGTCTCTAAGTCTAGCTAAGCTGAAGGAGAGCCACAGCACCGAGCTTGCTTATTAGAGGCGTGTATATCAGGCGGGCCTCAGAGGAGTCTGGCTCCAAGGTGAAGTCCTATGTGTGATCTTTCAGGTCTGCCTGTGGCAATTACATTAAGCTTTACCTGGCAGGTCTCACCCAGTCCAGACTTGGTTCATGGCCAGTGTTTGCTAGTTTCCAGAGGGAGGTACCCTTAAGGACTCAAGCCCATGCCTCACCCGTCAATCTGCATTCCTAGCCTTGATATGTCCGGTTCAGAGGCCTATTTGTGGATGGAGAGGGGGGGTAACTTCAGCTGAGATCCCTTCCTGGGGGCCTTGAAGACAGCTTTCTCCAGTTTGACTCAATAGTCAGTACTTTTTCTTTTTGGCCTCCTGGTCCTTCCCTGTCTCCTCCACCAGCTCCCACTGGGTCCATGATGGTATCCTATGTCCTGCCACAGGGAAAAGGGGGACACAGCGGGGCCAGCGCCCTTTCCGGTTTACCCTCTTGCTTCCTCTCTTGCAGTAAGCAAATGAAGCCTTGATTGTGACTTTCAGTTTGACACGTCTTAAGCGATCCCCTTGAATCCTGAAATCTGACAAAATTCTCCAGTTCTACCATGTGGGCTGTGCCCAGTCAGGGGCTGGGAGCTATCTGGGAGAGGGTGGTCCCAGCATGAATGGTGTGAGGCCTGAGTGTGAGGCAGGGGGTGTGGGGGCCTGTCAACCAGCTGCTTTGCTCACAGCTTATGCCTGTGAGGAGGTCTGAGCAGGGCACCCTCACAGCTCCCAGTTGAGCAGTGCACTTATCACCAGTGTGATAAGTGCTAAATGGAGTTGGACTGTAAAGAAGGCTGAGCGCCAAAGAACTGATGCTAGCGAAGACTCTCGAGAGTCCCTTGGACAGCAAGGAGATCAAACCAGTCAACCCTAAAGGAAATCAACTCTGAATATTCACTGGAAGGACTGATGCTGAAGCTGAAGCTCCAATAGTTTGGCCACCTGATGCGAAGAGCTGACTCATTGGAAAAGACCCTGATGCTGGGAAAGATTGAGGGCAGGAGAAGAGGGCAACAGAGGATGAGATGGTTAGATAGCATCACCAGTTTAATGGACATGAGTTTGAGCAAACTTCGGGAGATAGTGAAGGACAAGGAAGCCTGAAGTGTTGTAGTCCATGGGGTCCCAAAGAATCAGACAATTTAGTGACTAAACAACAACAATCAGTATCAGTTCAGTCGCTCAGTCATGTCTGATTCTTTGTGACCCCATGAACCACAGCACGCCAGGCCTCCCTGTCCATCACCAACTCCCAGCAGCCCAAATGAACAGTGGGAATCTTTCTTTTTAATATTTGATTATTTAGCTGCCCCAGATTTCAGTTGCAGCATGCAGGATTTTTAGTTGTGGCATTTGGGATCTCATTCCCTGATCAGGAATCATACTTGAGCCTCCTGTATTGGGAGCATAGAGTCTTAGCCTCTGGACCACCATGGAAGTCCCAAGGGTGAGGATCTTGAAGGGAGAAGAGATGGAGGAAGGTGTGCTGTCGACAGGTACAGGCAGGGCTCGCCAAGCTGAAAGATGAACAAGTCCAAGGCATGGGTAGAGAATAGCACCATGAGAGACTTCTGGCCAGAAAAAGAGTTTGGGGTTGGAGAAAGCCATATCTGAAAGCACGTTAAATCCAGACTGTGGTGGTTACCAGCTCTTGTTGGCCCTTTAGGGGAGAATCCTGGGAAGTGATGAATAACAATCATAGACATTTATTAAGCCCTTCCTATGTTCCAGGCCCTGCACTTAGCTCTTTACCTTTAGAATATCTCGTTCAGTCCTCGCACACCCTGTACAAGTACTATTATGATCATCCTGCTTTTCCAGATACAGAACCTAACGAAGTTTATCAACCATAAGTCAGCCAAAAACTGGCAGAAGCAGCATCTGAGGCCCCATTGCCTGACCTCCAAGTCCATGCCTCTAACTACTCTGGTGTCCTGCTTCTCAAGTGGCTTCCTGCTTGGTGTGCTGCAGATTCCCTTGGACTTCCCAATCCAGCTGAATACCAGCTCATTCTGGGCCATTATTCCTCAGGTAAGACCTTAGGACAAGCCCATTGACATGGGCCAAATGTTGAGACTGTGTGTGGACATCTATGAGCTGTGCATAAACTTTCTCCAGACAAATAGCTTATTAACATAGTGGATAAAAGTAAGCTATTAAGTAAGTTATTAAGATTTTTTTTGCTTCAAAATTTCCATCATTCTCTGACTTCTGAAGGCATAAAGACACAGGATCCAGATTCAGATTGCCTGTGTTTGAATCTGGGATCTGCTGTTTCCTGTCTTGGGAACTCAATCTTGTTGGGCCTCAGTTTCTTCATCTATCAAATGGAACAACTCTAGTACCTGCCCCCACTAAGTTGCTGCTGGGTTGGTCGTCATCAAATGGGAGATAACACTCAGCCAGGACAAATATTCAGGATCCTTTCAGGGTGCAAATGGGACATACTGGGCAGGCTAATAACTGGGGTCTAGACCAATAATCACTATTTGTTTGCTGTTTATGTAGAGCAGAGCTGAAAAGTAGCAGAGGCAGAGTGGAGAAGAGTTCTCAGCCTCCCCTCTCTTGAGCCAGGCAATTCAGCTCTGGCCCCAAACTTGCACGCTAGTCAACACAGTGTAGGAGGCAGTATAGTGACCATCCACTGTTACTGGAGCTTGCCCATTGTGTATTTCTACCCATTCTGATACATTATCAAAGTGCTCTTTCCAACCATAAAGCCATCCACTGAAAAAGAGTTCTGAAAATATAATTCCCTACTAACAAATATTTTGAGAATATTCGCTAATTTTTTCTCTCACTATTTTGAGTGTCTTTTCTCCTAAATTGGATATTGTCACATGTATGAAATTTTTGGCCATTTTCATGGAATAATGCGAAACTACATTTTGTGTGCATATCCCCATCACTATTGAATTTTAACATGTATGCATTTATTTATAGCCATTTGTATTTCTTATCAACTAAATTGCTACATTAACCATTTGATATACTATATATATTTTTTAACTTAATATATTTATATATATACATATAAAATTATATAAAATTCCCACCATCCTATGATTTTCCACTGCCAGTGTAGGGCCCTTGAAGATTTGAGTCTTGGGGGTTCTGCCCATCTGGCCTTCCCTAATACAGCTCAGGGTCCCTCTGTTTGTCTCGTATCCTCCCCTAGTATCTGCCTATTTTTCCAGCTGGCCAGGTTGTATCCTAATATGGAACTAGAGCTTGAGACATCACCTGAATCAGCTCCATTCCTGACATTCACTCCCGGAAATGTAACGTTCATGCCAGTGATGGACATCCAGGCCTTCGTTCTGGATGAAGACTTGCGGCCAAAGTCTGCTGGCCGCAAGCCCCTCTTCCAAATCAGGGCGGTAAGTCTGAATCTGTCCAGAGCAATAAAAGGTCATGTTTGCTATGGGTAGAAGCCCCTCCCTTGGCTAAAGGACTGGGAGACTACACAGCTAAAGTAGCTGAAGGCTATTTATTTCTGGTGTGTTGTGAGTGGGTCTTGCACACTTGGTCTGAACAGCCAAGCTTCCTGATATAGCTAATCAAATCATAACATTGTCAGAGTTGCAAGCAACCTTAAAAGTCATTCACTCCAGCTGAGGTGAAAATTTTTAGCTTCCTCATTGTTACATTTACTTAAATTAAAAATTTATTTAATTTAAAGTGTTGTTGTTGTTGTTTAGTTGCTAAGTCATGTCAGACCCTCTGCAACTGCATGGACTATAGCCCTCCAGGTTCCCTTGTCCATGGAATTTTCTAGGCAAGAGTACTGGAGTAGGTTGCCATTTCCTACTCCAGAGGATCTTCCCAACCCAGGGATCAAATATTCGTCTCTTGTGTCTCCTGCATAAACCTATTTAAAATGTTATAAATAAAAATTATCAAATTACCTTTTTAAAGAAAGTATAAAATTTAAAGAACTTTTAAAATAGCAATATTGTTCAAATTCATTCACAGATTCAACACGATCCCTATCAAAATCCCCTCTAGTTTTTTTGCTTCCAATGAAGGGATTGCAGTTTCAATCCCTGATCAGGGAACTGAGATCTGAGAACTGCATGGCAGTATGTGGGGCCAAAAAAAACAAATAAACAAACAACAAAACCCTCCTTTCTCCACCCAAAGAACCAGAAAAACGAAGTCTAGTAAAATAGAAAACTTTTAGACAATAATTGTTTTACCATAGCTTCCTGGTGGCTCAGATGATGAAGAATCTGCCTGCACAGAGGGAGACCTGGGTTCAATCCCTGAGTCAGGAAGATCTCCTGGAGAAGGGAATGGCTACCCATCCAGTATCCTTGCCTGGAGAATTCCATGGACAGAGAAGCTTGGCGGGCTACAGTCCATGGGGTCCCAGAGTCGGACATGGCTGAGTGACTAACTTTTAACTTATTGCTAAGCTCCAGAGAGAAAAGAATAAGGGAACTAGAGAATAGAACAGTAGAAATCACCCAATCTGAACTACAGAGAAAAAACAGACCGAAGAAAAAATATGAAAAGAGCCTCAGGAACCTGTGGGACTATAACAAAACATCTAACATTCAGGCCATCAGTCTCAGGAGAGGAGAAAGTGGGAGGGGCTGAAAAGTACTCAAAGAAATAATGGCTGAAAACTTCCCAGATTCAGCAAGAGACAGATAAAGCTGCAGATTCAAGATGCTGAGCACATTCCAAACTAGATAAACCCAAAGAAATCTATGCCAAGACATGTAATAATTAAATTTCCGAAAATTAGAGGTAAAGAAAAAGTCTTGAAAGCAGCAAGAGAAAAAAAACACCTTATCCCTAAGGGAAAAACTTTTCCAGTGGCAGCATGTTTTTCACCAGAAAACATGGGGGTCAAAAGAAAATGACGCTTTTTTTTTGTTTTTTCCTTCATTTTCTTGACCGAGTCACTCAGCATGCAGGATGTTAGTTACCCAACCAGGGATCACACCTGCAGTGGAAGTGCCGAATCCTAACCACTGGACTGCCGGGGAATTTCCAGACATGATATATGTCAAGTGCTATCTTAGCTCGGGCTCCCACGACAAAATATCATAGACTAGCTGACTCAAACAACAGAAATTTATTTCTCATAGTTCTGGAGACTGGGAAATCCAAGATAAGGTCGGGAAGTGACACACATTGCATTGGCCAGAACTCAGTCACGTGGCCATTCCTAACTGCAAAGGAAGCTGGGAAATGTAGTTCAGTGGGTAGTCTTACGAAACTTGAAGCCGACTCTGCCATAGACCCTTCCCTGTTCATCTTCAATAGTTCTCGGCCACTGTTCAAACTGATAATGACCTTGTCTATACCTAAGCAGCAGCCAGCCTTCTGTCCTTTGGTAGGGACACAAACAGTGTTCCGTTTTTCCTACCACAAGCCTCTGGGATATCAATCAGGTTTCAAAGTGGAGCTGTTCGGTGATGTTGCCACAAACATTCATTCAGGTGTTGCAGGTAAGATCTCACCTCCTGGAAAGAGGAAATGGACTCAGGTAGAACAGCTAACCATCATAGATAGGACAGGCTTTATGGAGCCTCCAGATATGGTCACCTGGTTCAACCCCACATCTGTAACAGGTCAACCTTAATCATTAAACATAGATGTCAATTATTGGTGGCTTTAAATGTCCCTAGGGCTTGGGGACTCTGAACTTTTGGTGGCCTGCTTACAGATGGACAGTCTCCCCATTCACACGCTCTGTGTCTTTAGTCAGGGCTTATTTCCCCCTTCCTGATGCTTCCATGAAGATGGAGATGTCTGAAACCTCAGCTCACCTCTCTTTAAAGTCATCTGTGGAGCCACCAGCCTCCTGCCTCCTCATAATCCTTAGGCAGCTGCTTTTCACTCATATGTCCCACATCTAGCTGTGGTATCTATTTCTGGAGATTTGTCTCTTGCTCTTGGACCCAATAGCATGTCTTCATGGGCCGAGAATCTGGATCATCCTGTTTTGCTTTTCTAGAGTACCAACATCTCCATCACCATCAATGTGAACTCCAGCAGGATCACTGGTTCCTTGACCACAGGGAGGTAAGAGGCCATGGGTTGGGGAAGAGGAGAGAAGGGGATGGATTGGCACTGGTCCTAGCGGTGTCCTCTGTTCGGAGCCTTCACCTGTGCCCGACATTTCATCCACTCTATGCTCTGCTCCCTGCTGAGGTACACGTGCAGTGGGTTCCCTAGAAGGAATTCCTGGTCTCAGGGTTAGATGCTGTTGGCTCATAGAACGCCCTGACCCTGTTAAAATGAACCTCTCCTTAAGAGACCTTTAAAAAGAGAAGCTGGGCTTCCCTGGCAGTCCAGTGGTTAAGGCTGTGCTTCCAATGCAGGGGGCACCAGTTTGATCCCTGGTCAGGGAACTAAGATCCCATATGCCAAGTGGCCAAATTAAAATAAATAAATACAGAAATAAAAAGTTAACAATGAGCATTCGGGGCTTTTGGAGGTCCTGGAATTCGAGTTTGTGCATATGGCTTGGGGGTCTCTGCAGTGTCAGAGAAGACAGCCAAGGGCTTAGAGTATGAGACAGCAAAATAAGGAGGATTCATGAGGACCTCACACAATTTTACCAAGGAATTATCAAAACTCCCCTGCCCTGTGAGCAGAAAACAGAGAGACTGATCCAGGGTAATTAGAATTTCTGAACAAGGGGACCAGGTCAGCAGCCAAGGGAAAGCCTGTGAGGAGGGAGATCAATATGGCAGGTGGGGGGTGAGACTTGGCTTTTATAGCGATGGAGTCAACGTGCCAGCATCATTCATGGTGCCCCTCTTTCCCATTTTTATTGTCTGTTGCCATGCTGTAAAAGTCACACATGCTCATGGCAAGGAAAAAATGGAAATTACCAAAGTATTAAAAAAAAAAAGACAAAATCCCCCATCATTTTGCCACACAGAGATCATCACCATTAATAGATTCATGGTTCCTTCCAGATTTTTTATACATTTTTATATCATTGGAGGCATACATTACTTTTTTGTATCCCACTTTTTCCGGTTAATATTTACATTATCGTAATTTCTTCAAGTTATCAAAGAGCCTCAGCGAACATTATTTTAATGATGTCACTTCTTAAGTCATGATGCATGCTTCATATTTATTTCTCTGACTGCATCAGGTCTTAGGTGGAGCCCATGGGACCTTCATTTCATCACTCGGTAGTTGTGGCGCAAGGACTGACTCACCCTGAGGCATCTGGGATCTTAGTTCCCTGACCAGGGATCAATCCGGGATTGCAAAGTGGACTCTCAACCACGGGGTCACCAGGGAAGTCCCACACAGTGCATGCTTACAGGCTTAAATCCACAAGCCCATTGCAGAGGAACCCTTGGGTGTCCAGCCCCCAGAAATGCCCTTGCTCACAAGTACCACACGCCCCACTGGTGGGGGAACCTGGGAGAAAGTACCAGCCACAGCGTGGGGTGACCTGTGCTCCTCTTTCTGCACAGTGAGCTGAAATTGGAACTGAAGCACTCCAACATCGGTTTCTTCAATGTGAGTTGTTGTCCTTCAGCGTTTCTTGAATGTCCTCTCCAACCAGGGCTTCCTGGGAAGAAGCTTCATGGGAGGGCTCCAGGATAAGCAACGAGATCCCAGAAAAGATGCACTGTAGTCTTGCAGGAATCAGGATATCACGTCCAAAAGTTAATCATCCAAGAAGGGCAAAAGGAGTGGCAGGACATGACGTTCAGAGCGTGGGCTTTGGAGGACTGTGGGTCTGGGCTCACCCATCAGCTCTGCCACTTGCTACTTGTGTGACCTTGGGCAAATCACTTAACCTTTCTGAGCCCATTTCTTTGACTATAAAATGGGAATGATAATAGCATCTGTCTCTAATGGGGACTGCACTTTGAAATGGGGCAATGAATTCAGTAAGACACCTTGGCCAAATGTCTCACAAATATTACACTCTCAGGATATGTCACTATAACAAAGGCCAGGGACACAATCTCTTCTCAAAAGCCCTCGAGACTGATGAGTTTCAGAACTAGGAATTCTTAGGAGGTACTGTGGAGCATGCCCCCCCTGGATCTGAGGCAGCATTCTATAATCAAACACACTCATAGTTTTGCAATAAAATTTTAAAACATTAAAATAAGGTAGAAAAAAAAAAAAAAAAATCCACTAAATAGCACCAGGACAGTTCAAGTCATGTTTTGTTACAAAACGTGTCTGTGTACACCTGTGGAGAATGAAGTTCAGAGATCTGGGATTTGGGAATTGTGAGCAAGGAACCGTTTATGTGTCATGGTGACGGTCATTGTCAACCTCTATTTTGTAAATGGGATAACAGGCTGATGTTTTCAGAGTGGGGAGTCAGATGTTCTTCCCATGGATTTTTTTTATTCTTGTCTTACTTGATTCCTTTGCTCTGGCCCCTTCTCTGCTCCAGGTGACTTTGATGAAATCCATCTTCAATTACTATGCACTCCACATTGTATACCCCTCTCTCAATGGTAAGAATAGTTGCTACAGCCTGCCCATGCAAAAGCTGAATTCTACACTTTCTGTGGGATTCATGGTTCATTCATTCATTCATTCAAAAAGGTGAGCCTCTCTTCTGTGGTGGCTGGGGGATTAGCAATGCATGATCTTTGCCCTCATGGAGTTCACACGTTTTTGGGAAGGCAGACATGTAAATGACAACGGTTAGATAAATGACACCACAGAAGAAAGCTGTGGGAACTAGAGGACTGTGGGAGCTAGGAGGAGGCGCTGAACACGACTTGGAGGTCAGTCTAGAGGGCTGGGTTGAGTCCCAAAGCACAAGGAGTTAGCCCAAGGGAGGCTGCGCATTCCAGGTAGCGCTGTGGAGAGCACCTGGAGTTAGCACATTTTCATTTTTATTTTTGACTGTGCTGGATCTTCATTGTTGCGAACGGGCTTCCTCTAGTTGTGGCGATCAGGGGCTGCTCTCCAGTTGTGGTGCTCAGGCTTCTCATTGCAGTGGCTTCTCTTGCTGCAGAGCACAGGCTGTAGGCACATGGGCTTCAGTAATTGTAGTGCGTGGGCTCAGTAGTTGTGGCTCGTGGGCTCCAGAGTGTGGGCTCAGTTGTGACGGTGCATGGGATTAGTTGCCTCATGGCATGGGGGATCTTCCTGGACCAGGGATTGAACCCTTGCCCCCTACGTTGGCAGGCGGATTCTTAACAACTGGACCACCAGGGAAGTCCTGGAGTTAGCACATTTGGGTCCTAGGGTGAGGCGAGGTCGCTGACTTGCTGGATGACCATGATGGAAGTAGTTCTTGGGATAGTGGCTGTCTGTGAACCCAGAGTGCCTCCTCTGATGCCAGAGCCTTCTCCAACTGGCCTCACCATCTGGCTTTTATGACCAAGAGATAAGAGCAGCAAAACTGGCCTGGAAAAGATAAAGTGGAGGAGATGCTGGTCCTCAGGGTTGAGTCCTTGCATGTAAACACCTCTCACTGCATGTCCCAGCCAAGGCCACTTTAGATAGCGCATGAAAGGGGGCTCTTGAAGGGGCCAGTAGAAGCTCAAGAGGCTGAAGAGTGGACAGATGTGCCCTGCATCCAGTAGCCTACCACATGTCAAAGCAGCCCGCTCTCTCCTTAGCCAGCTGCAAATGCGATGTTCTGCATTTCACATCTCCCTCATCTCCTCTGACCAGCCCACTGCTCTCTGCTCTTTATTTCAGCAAAGCTTGAGGAGGGCATCCCACTCCCTCTGCCAAGGGACACCTACCTCAACAGCTTGGAGTTCCAAATCCACGAGGTCAGTGAGAAGTGGTGTCTGAATTGGGAGCTCTAGACCTTCCAGGATATTTTCTTTAGGGCTGATGGATACTTGGGGGAGTCCCTGACCCTCATGTAGATCCTGAACCTAATCCTCATAGGAAAAGAATTTTTGTTTTAAATTTTGGAGTATAAATGACACGTTTTGATGATCTGGAATCTTGGCTTCAAATAGCTCAGTTCCCAATAATTCAGTTCAAACATGATAATGGAGCATCTTCAATGTACAAGGCCTGTTAGCCATTGAAGGCAGGATGAGGGTGTAAAGGGGTCAGATTAGATAGACCACTTGAGCTAAGGGGCCACCTGAAAAGCCCAGAATGTCCATGGCTGTGAGCCCCGACTAGGCCCCTGACCAGGCTTCCCACCGTGGATGGGTGGGCCTGGAGAAAACCTGACTATGCTTTCTGGTGGAAGAAACATACCAGGGGCAGAGCCAGGCACAGGCCTAGGACAAGCCAGGCACAAGCCTAGGATTTCCTGACGTAAATCCAGAAGTACTAGTTCACCCGTGTCGTCACTGTGTAATATGCCCTCCAAGGTAAGGGCTACAGCCTTAGAAATTAATTATGTGAGGGGAGTAAACTCAACCAGCACTCGTGTGCACATGGTTCTCCCAGGGGGGTAAAAAAATGAAGCAGAAAAGGGACATTCATGGATGTCTTCCAGAAGTCAGATTGGGAAATTGCAGACAAGTTCCTAGGGGCAGGCAGCTGAGGGGCACGGTGTTTAAGGCCTCCAAGGGCTTGGCTTGTAGACTGACGGTTTTTGATTCAAGTGACAATTTGTATTTTCCTGTAAAGGCTTCCCTTTCAGGAAGCTCTGATGCCGTGCGGCTCAGAAAATGATCTTTCTCGTCTTTTTTGCCTTCTCTACAGAACTTCTTGTTCTTAGGGGCCAATGTTGATGTTGATTAGCCTGACGATGGAAGAGTAACTGCAGCTGGAGGAGTGGACGACACAAGTGGACTGCCCTTGACCTTGCGTCGACGAAGCTGCCTCTTCTCCCGTGGGTG
Organism: Bubalus bubalis; assembly: GCF_019923935.1. NCBI lineage: Eukaryota > Metazoa > Chordata > Mammalia > Artiodactyla > Bovidae > Bubalus > Bubalus bubalis. Next base: position 16,359,423 of record NC_059170.1, on the reverse strand, counting down.
TCCTCTGTCCTCATGTCTTCAGTCTGCTGCCTGAAGACACACCTGACTTCCTCCACCCCTTCCCGTGTCCCTATACTTTTCAGCTGTCCTCAGCCTTTCTCTGGGGAACCAACTCCAACTCCTTGCCTGTGGTCCCCTAGAGAAAACTTCAATGACAGAAAAAAATATGAGCAGTGTTCAACCACCATGTAGCCCAAAGCATCCTGCTCAACATTAAACATACATGTGCAACTTTGTAGATGTTATTTGTTGTCATGGTTAAAGGAGCAAGTCAGACAGAAATGGGCTTAAAGCCTTGTTCTAGCAGCAGCAGCTACTACTTTCTTGGTGTAGAAGACTCACTGAGACCACAGACCACCCAGCTCCTACACGGACTACAGATCTATCCGATAAATGATTTCACTTTTGAGTTGCCTGCACTGGCTTCTGTCCCTGGGCTGAGTGCTAGAAGAGGTGGGATCAGAATAAGAAAAACACAGTCTCTGCCTACATCAAGCTTACAGCCAAAAACAGGAACCAACAGATTTTTTTCTGTAAAGGGCCAGAAAGCACATCTTTTAGTCTTGGCTGAATATATTGTCTCTGTTGTAACTACTCAACACTTCTGTTGTTAACAGAGAACAGCTTGCTAGAGTGCATGTGGCTGTGTTCCAGTAAAACTTTATTAAAAAAAAAAACAAAAAAAACACACACACAAAACAGGCAGCAGGCCAGATCTGAGCAATGGGCCATAATGTACAAACCCCTGGTCTAAAATAATCCACCAATAAAAGGGATTTACACCATGAATGCAACCCTGATCTATAATACAATTAGGAAATTTACTAACATATACTCAGTTACAATAAAGAGCATAGACTTGGGGCAAGTGTGACCTGCTTTATGACTGTGGTTCCATCACCTCTTTGGTCTCTTACCAAAAATCTATTACATCTCTCCAAACCCCAGATTCCTCAATTTTAAAATAGCACGAGAGGACTTCCCCAGAAAGTGGTAATGAACCAAAGCCAAGTGTTATCCTGAAATGCTTGGTTAGTTAGCAAAGAAAGTTACCATTTTTCCTGCAGATTACTGTTTATTGTTCTAATCATAGGCTGTTTTTGATTACGAAAACCTCATTCTCTGCTTCTGCATCTTTTGGCAGCAAAGGATTCCCGTTCATGGGTTTTCCTGGCCAAGGTCATTGGACAAACCTACTTTCCCATATTTTCAGGGAAAATCCCACCAAAAAGGCCCACTTCACACACACACCCGCTCCTGCCTGCAGGAGGCATGCCTATGGCTTTAAATTTTTAGTTTTGGCTGCTCTAGGTCTTTGTTGCGACATGCAGGCTTTCTTGGCTGCAGTGTGCAGGGGCTGCTGCTTTATTTTTAATGTCAGCAGACACCTGACAAATACCTCTGAGAAGGGACCGTTGTCTGGAAGCTGAGTGAAGGATGCCACACACTGACTGGAGTTCAGCAGGTCCCCTTGCTTCTGGCCTCCTGGGTTATCTAGGCCAGCACCACAAGCGGGCGTCTTCCTTATGAAGTACACCACCTGCTGGGCTTCTGCCAGGGGCAGGCCCATCACAGGATACCCTAATAAGAAGCATCGTACCTCACAAGTTTAGGAAAAGTCAGCGATGCTTTGGTTTGTAGTGACAGACACCCAGTTTGACTGGCATATGGGCTTATTGCCTCAAGGAATGTGGGATCTTAGTTCCTCACCAGGGGTCCAACTGGTCCCCCTGTTGGATGGCAGATTCTTAACCGCTGGACCACAAGGGAAGTCCCAATACTGTGTATTTTACACCCCAGACAAGCTGACCAACTTGTTCCAGCTTGCCCAGGACTTTCCTGGTTTTGGCAACCGAAGTCCTATGTCCTGGGAAACCCCCCAATTCCATGCAAGCTAGGCCAGCTGGCCACACAAGCAGGTGCATGCTGAGCCTACCCCCATACTGAGCAGCTTTTCCAATGACATCAGCACCTGCCTCACTCTGGCACTCTGCTTCCTGTCACAGCCCTCGACTCTCACGGGCCCTAACCTGAGCCAACCACCAGCACTTGTTCACCTCTGTCCTAACACAACACCTCAAACAACAGCCCGCGTGCCTAGCCTCAGGAGCAGGATGGAAGGACTTCAAGGGTGAAAACAGGACCCGGCCCATGACCCACCCACGCTGCCCCGCCTCGCTGGCATGTGGCTTGTTGAGGATTTAAAACACAGGTGAGGTGGGTGTATACAGTTTATTGAATGGGCAGGTGGAGAGGAAAATCATAAACAGCTGCCAACTCAACAGAAGAACTCTTGGTCACTGAAGTCACCAAGGGACTAGGGCCAGCCTTCTCGGTCTACGGCCTCCGAGGGCACCGCTGTCAGGAGTCAGAGCGGCTGAAGGGGATCCAGGCCGCCAGTCCCAGAGCTTTGCCCCGCATCTCTAGTGCTAAGTGAACACGGCTCCCGTGACACCGTGAGCAGACAGCTCTTCACGTGGGAATGGCACGCTCCATGCTCTGCTCCACTGGTGCCCGCAAACAATAGGGATCTACAGGAAAGGACAGGCAAGACCAATGGTTGGGAGCTCCCATCTGCACAGACTTAAACCAGCCAACCCTCCAGGGGGTGGTTCCCAGCCAGTGGCATTAACTCACCAGCCAACCCGCAGGGGGTCGGTTCCCAGCTGGCTCGGTTCCCACCTCAGGGAGAAATACCAGCCATTCCAGATTCCAGGTGACCCCAAGGTCACTGACTCAGGACCTTGGGACCTCCTCAGCCACCTCCAGATCTAAGGCTGACCTAGGAGGGAAGAACCATACAAGCATGTAGTCTCCAGCACCATCTTCTCCTGAGGCAGCCATCACTGAGAGGGTTCCAATCGACCAGGCCCAAGCTTCCAATTTATGCAAGCTCAACTAGAAATCACCAGAATAGATGCAGTAACAAAGAAAAACACATCAAAGGTTTGGTTTTTAGAACAAAGGATTTTCTTTCAAGCATTTCCAGATCTGGGCAGACGGACTAGACTTTAGTGCTATGAGGGGCTGTGACACCAAGCTCCCACTGCATCTTCATCAAAGGAGGGACCGCCACCCTCAGGGGCTCTCCCACCGTCATCCTACTCTGCAAAAGTTAAAGTTAGTTAAGTGGCTCAGTCATGTCCGACTCTTTTCGACCCCATGGACTGTAGCCTATCAGGCTCCTCTGTCCATGGGATTTTCCAGGCAAGAGTACTGGAGTAGGGTGCCACTTCCTGCTCCAGGGATCTTCCCCACCCAGGGATCGAATCCGGGTCTCCCACATAGTAGGCAGATGCTTTTAGCGCCTGAGCCACCAGGGAAGCCCCTATTCTGCAAAGAGCCACTTAATTTGGCCAGCCAAGAAAGATGGAAAGGCTGGCTGAGGAGCCCCAGGACCAGGGACTGGACAGGACAAGCCTCTGATGCACGTCAGGGGCAGAGGGCAGGTTTGAAAGCCAACGGAATGCTCAGGCTGTTGGATGCCTACCAAGTACCCCGTGGCTCACATCTAATAGTCTCACTACCTTCACATTATGAGATGCGAATAGAAACTTCTAGCAAAACAGGATCAAACACGAATGTAGATGGGAGAGAACTAGACATGAGCCCTCAGACCAAATGTGGGGGAAGGCAGGGGGGGGCAATGGTGAATGGGACCCCACCTCACCTTTATCTGGGAGCTGGACACACCTCCTGGGGTGCCATGTTGCATCTTCGGAGTATATTAAGCAAGGGCACTGGTGGAGGGTTTCTGCCTCCCCCAAACACATCTGCAGCACAGGACAAAAGGTGGATTGTCAGCCCTCTGCTGACGGCAGGGCTGGGGATTCTGTCAGCCACACCAGCAAGCGCGTCAGTCACGGGCTGTCTTGAATAACACATTGCAGGTTGTCCTCCACTCCTGTTAAGTCCACAGAGCAGAAGCCACGGTTTACAGCCCTTCCTCCCCACCCCATGCTCTTTCGCACTACGTGGACTTATTCCAGTGTGAAGACCAGGTATAAATGTGTTGACTGGTTTCTGCCAAGAGGCCCCTGAACTTCAAAGACAAAGTGAACCCCTACAAGTCCAGGGACCAGCAAAGGTCTAAGCTCTGAAGAGAATGGCAGGAGAAAAAAACTAGTGTGTGAAAGCTCCAGGGTTTGGAAGGGACGGCTGGGCCCTTCAAACACGGGGAAAGGTCTTTCAGAGACTCCTCTCCCTGCAGTATCGATGACCAGGGCACGGGCAGCCCACAATCACTTTCGATGCAGGAGCAGAAAAGGGCAGAAGGGGAGCCAGAGAGGACAGGAGACTGGCGCCAGGGGCCTGGGGGATGCCCGAGTCAGGGGAGCAGCCCAGCCCAGCCGCATCAAGTCCCGGCAGCTTTGTAGCACCCTGCCAAGACCCCACAAGACATCCCTGCCAGGGGGAGTCAACACACGTCCAGCATAAAAAACAGCTTTCTGGCTGAAAACGATCAGGATGTTGGTCAGGACACAGCCGTGAGACCTGTTTTAAAACCATCACTGCTGTCCTAGTTTCCCTTTTCAGGCAAGCGGAGTCTGAGATGGAGGTCATAGGGCTAAACGGTCCAGAGGTGGAACCAGAGTCTCTGGTGCGTAAACCCACATGCTCTCCATCACAAGACTCGGAAGGGAGGTGCCCGGCAAGCAGGTTTCTTCAGGGCCCTCCCCTGTGTACATGGGAGAGACTGCCTCACACCAGGATGCCACTGTCACCCCACTTCCCCTTACATGATCACCCAAGCCCCAGGAAACACGAAGAAGACTTTACAAAACACAGAATTCCACAGAAAGGTCCAAACCCCTTACCTGAGGCCCCAGGGCCTAGCGCCCAGCTGGCATGAAGATGGTGCCTCCCGTGGAACCTCTGTGCACACAGACCCACCTGCAAGAGAAAAGCCGTGAGCGGGCACGCAGAGCAGGGCCTGGGGCTCACAGCGAACCACCTGGCACAGCGGCTGGTGGACTCCAGCACCCTCACGGGCGGCGGTCACTGTAGTCCCTCAACGGCCACACTACTGTCGCAGGAACAAGGACAAGGCGACTCTAGAAGGGGTGTGCAGGTCATCTGGGACAGGACTAACCCCGACGTCATCCTATGGGGCAATCGATCTGCAGCGCATCCGTCTTGTTAAAAACAACATGCTGCGGTCAGGGTTTGCGGAGCAGCCCATGGCCGACTGGCAGCGACCAGAATGGACCGGGAGGGCTAACAGCTGTACAGGGAGGGCCGTGGGGCCACCATCTAGTATAAGGGATAAGTACATATGTATCCTCGATGACCCTGTACTCTGTCCAGTCAATTACTAGAAAATCACCCCCAGCAGGGTTAAAGGCAGGTAACAGTAAGTCTACCTTTCATTAGAGAAACAACACACCCAGGGGAGAAGGAAAGGAGGCTGACCCAGCAGGCTGGCTTGCCGGAGGGCATGGTGCCCTGACCCTCTGCAATGGGAGGTTTCCGATCTCCTTGCAACAGATAAGCATCTCTACCTCTTTGTCCCCCCACCCCTCCTTTTATGATCAGCTGCTATAGTCAGGCATCAGACACAACGCAAAGAGGCACTGCCCTCAAGATCACAGCATAACGGGCACGACCAGCAAATCAAGTTTCCCAGGTGGGGTTAGTGCTGGGTGGTGGGGCTGAGGACGTGGGAAGGGGTGCGGGCAGGAAGCAGAGAAAGCTTCCAGGAGGAGAGCCCTCCCCCGCAGCCCACAGACCCAAGGCAGGGGCCTGCTCCGGAAGAGGGGCGCTCAGTGCGCACACGCACTGGGTGCCAGGAAGCAACACAAATCAGGGGAAAGACAGGCATGTGCGAAAGCGCCAGGGTTTGCAAGGGACAGGATGGACCCTCCAAACACGGGGAAAGGCTTTCGGCGATTCCTCTCCCTGCACTATCAATGACCAGGGCACCGGCAGCCCACGATCACTTTCGAATGCAGGGGCAGAGAAGGGCAGATGGGGAATCAGGCAGAGGAGCCCGGGTTAGCAGCCGGCTCTCCACCCAGGTAGGGGAAAGCTGCCCACCCAGGCCCAGGACCCCAGGCACTAGCCTCACTTCCTGAAAAGGTTCCACCTCCCCTCAGGGAGGGGAAGAAGCCAGGGGAAGACCAACTTCTGGTTTTAAAAAAAGCCCCAATTACTCATCCACCCCACAAATATCAACTGAAGACCTACTCCATGCCAAAAACTGTGAGTTCAAATAAAAAGAACACAGACCAAGCCTCTGCCCTTCCGGAGTGATTGCCATTTTCCCCCTTGAAGGAAAGGAAAGCTCAGGAGAATAAAGGAACTCACCCCAGGTTCCCCGGCTAAAGCTAATGAGGGGGCTGACTCAGGATCCGAACTCTGGCCTTTCTGGCCCCCAAACCCACCCCCATCCTCCTGCACATGGGCTTTGCAAGGCAGGTCCCCAGAACTCTCAAGCCCAGGAACCACCCGCTCTGCAGTAGGGCAGGAAGGCCACAGCTCCAGCACTGTCCCCGGGGACAGCTCAGTCCCTGGACACGGCGGGAGCGCGGCAGGGAGTGCGGGTCAGAGTCCTGCAGGAGGGGAGGGGGCGCCTCCCGAGGCAGGGTCTTCAGCTGCGCAGGGCCTGGCCAGGCAAAGAAGGGAAGGCCTTCAGCGCGAAGCAAGGGCCCAGGAAGCCAGACACTGCTCTTCTGGGGCCCTGGGGAGGCTCTCAAAGAGGAGGCTTGAACACTTTTCCCTTAGAGATTACCGAGGGGAAATGGGCTAATGGTCACGAAGGTTATCTGCCCGGCACCGACGAGCGGCTGCAAGGGATGAAACGCTGGAGTCGGAGGTGATGGGATGTGATCGGGGGGCTCTGGCGCAGCACGTGTGCGGTTCACACCGGCTCCGCACGAACCTCCCTGCAAGACCTCGGGCCAACGCATCCCCGGACCCGCTTCTCACCGTCGGCCAGCCCAAGTCTCCCCACAGATGGGGAGGCCAGGGAACCCCCATATTCCGAAGCGGCGCCGACCGGAGGCCAGACGACCAGAGGCCCCTCTGTCGAGAAGACGAGTCCCGAGAGACCCACACGCTCAGGGGACGGGCTCGGAACCGGGAGCGGCTATGGGCTCCGAGGCGACCTGCGGCCTGTGCTCCCCACTCGGGTCTGTTTCCCCTTGGGCTGGGGATGGAGCAGACCACGTGCCCAGCGCTCCCCGCAGAGGACTTACCCGGGGTGCCCCACGACCAGACGGCGCGGGAGAGCGGCGGAGACAAAGCCGACAGTGCGGGAAGATGCCGGTGTCCGCGGATGTCCCCGGATACGTGCAGACAACGCGGGATCCACGACGAAACGTGGACAAAGAGGCAAGAACCGCCTCCACACGCACAGCGACGGCGGAAATGCAGCTGAAGCAGGGCTTGCGGCCTAGAGCGGCGTTGCCCGGAGTGGATCCCGCGCAACCGGTTTTGCAGCGCCCTCTTGTGAAGCGGAGTCCAAGTTCTGCGTCTGCATGACTGGGTAATTTCCAGAAGCAGCCTGGAATTTTGGCAGTAACGTTTCCTCACCTGCTCTGCTTTTCTTTGTGTTCTGTTTGTTGTCACTGATTTGTCATTAATCTGTAGGAATGGTTACTTTTCTACCTGTTGTTGTTTAGTCGCTAAATCGTGTCCAACTTTTGCAAGCCTATGGACTGGTAGTCTGCCAGGCTCCTCTGTCCCTGGGATTATCCGGGCTGGAATCCTGGACTGGGTTGCCATTTCCTCCTCCAGGGGATCTTCCCGACCCAGAGATTTAACCTGCTTCTCTTCCGTCTCCTGCTTGGCAGGCAGATGTCTTTACCAGGGAGCCTAAGACAGGAACTGTTATTAGCAAGAGCTCATGATGATTGTGTTGAGTTTGGACAATAGGGGTCTTAATCTGATTTACCATTGTATTCAGAGTACCTAGTTTCGTGGCTGGCTCAGTGGAACAAATGAATGAATTCTGACTGTGTATTCATTTGGACCTCACCAGACTAAAATAGTGTTCCGATGACCTGCAACTGGAACGTGAGGATGACAAGGAGATAAGCCTAGCGTGGTAGGCAGGTGCTTTACTAAAAGGTCATCCTAAAAGTAAAACTAGCCTTGAAGCTGCTTTTGATCAAGAAGGACTTAATCATGTTTGCATTGACTGATACAACAAAGAGGGAGATGGCTTGGGGTGGTCTCTGAGGGTGAAAACACTCCATCTTCTGTAGCTGGGAAGAGCTGGTGCAGTTCTAAGACGTCAGAACCCTGGGGGTCTCCTGAGGGGAGGGGTCAGGGGATACTGTGGCTGGTAGGACACGAGTCAAAGGAGCTGGGTGAGAACACAGCGCTGGTGTCCTCCTGCCTCCTGCTTTTGCCCTTACTCTCCCTCTGGCTATGACCTAACTTTGTCCAGCCTTCGTTTTCCTTTCTGGAAAATGGGCAGAGTCAGAGCTCCCCTCCCCATAGCGTTGCTGTGAGGATTAAATCAAACAGTGCACGTCGAGGACACAGGGCAGAGCAGATGGCCAAGCGTGGTAGTTGCTCTACGTAAGTATTTTTTTAAAAGTCCAGTTTCTGTCACTGTGAGGACACCATGGATTATTTAGGACACCATGGGATTATTTATGAGGCAGAGAGACTGCGCCATATTTGAAGGGTCTAAAGGCAGCGCTATCCAGTAGAAATACAATGCTGGCTGAATGTGTAATTTTAAATTTCCCAGGAGCCACATTAAAAAAGTTAAGCAACTATATACTCCAATAAAACTTAATAAAAAAAAAGAAAAGAAAGATTAAAAAGGGGGAGGTGCTTCTCTCATAGCTCAGTTGGTAAAGAATCCGACTACAATGCAGGAAACCTGAGTTCGATTCCTGGGTCAGGAGGATCCCCTGGAGAAGGAAATGGCAACCCATTCCAGTATCCTTGCCTGGAGAATCCCATGGACAGAGGAGCCTGGCAGGCTACAGTCCATGGGGTTGTAAGAGTTGGACACAACTTAGCGATTAAACCAGCACCAAGGTAAAAAAAAAAAAAAAAAAAAAAAAGGTACCAAATGTGTAGAATGTACAAACTACAAGGTCCTGCCGTATAGCACAGGGAACTATATTCAATGTCCAGTGATAAACCATCATGGAAAAGAGTATAAAAAAAAATATATAGGGCCCTTCACTGGTGACCCAGTGGTTAAGAATCCGCTTGCCAATGCAGAGGACACAGGTTTGATTCCTGGTCCAGGAAGATTCCACATGCGGTGGGGCAACTAAGCCCGTGTGCCACAACTACTGAGCCCATGTGCTGGAACTACTGAAGCCCAGGTGCTCTAAGAGTCATGCTTCACAAGAAGAGAGGTCACCGCAATGAGAAGCTGGCGCACCACAGCTAGAGAGTAGCCCCCGCTCACCAAAACTGGAGAAAGCCCGAATAAATAAATACATAAAATTTTAAAAATAATATATATATAGAGAGAGAGTCACTTTGCTGTGCACCAAAAACTAGCACAACATTGTAAATCAACTATACTTCAATAAAAATAAATAAAAAATTTTAAAGTACCGAAAAGGTGAAATTAATTTTAATACTATATTTTAGTTAATACAAGATAATCAAAATATTATTTCAATATGTAATCAATATTTTAAAATTATTAATAGGATATTTACTATTTCTTTTCCTTTGCACATAGTCTTCGGAATCAGTGCATGTTTTATGCTGACAGCACATTGCAACTGGGACTGGTGATATTTTCAGTGCTCTGTGGCCATGTGTGCCTGGTGGCTACTGTGTCCATCAGCCCAGGTCTCAGGCCATCTGGCTTTAATCAAGCCTTTGGAGCCAGAGGACAGAAACAGCAAGTAGGAAACTGACAGCAAGTCCCTTCCGCAGGCCCCACCCACGAGCCTGGGACCGCCTGAGAGGGGCTGGGTCTCCTGCACCACTCAGATGAGAAGCCTCATAGTTCTAAGCTGGAGAGTAAAGGAAAGCTGCTTTCAGAAGGCTGGGAAAGGCCAGAGCCATGATTCCAGCCTAGATAATCTGCATCTTTGTGCCCGTGATGCCAGGGAGGGAATCTGGGCGGGTTCATTTCTGCATCCCCAGTCTCTAGAGGAGGCTGGCCATCTAAAAGGTGTGGTTGATGCTTGTTGTTAGTGTAACAAGATATTAAAATAGATATTTCAGCCGAGGTACCAAGGAGGCACCAAAATACAGGAAAGAATAGCTGAACAACAAGTCATGGTTGTAATTTTTGAAGGTTCCACCTGATAAAATGGCAGCTACCTTCCAAAGAGGGTATTGGATTAGATGTCGAATTTAGGAAGAAATAACTGGAAAATGGTTGCTTGTGACTCACTCCTCTCTTCTAATCCGAGGGTATTAACAGTATAGTGGGGCTTCCCTGGTGGTCCAGTGGTTAAGAATCTGCCTTGCAATGCAGGGGCGACCGGTTCGATCCCTGGTCCGGGAAGATCCCACGTGCTGCCGAGCCACTAAGCCCGTGCACCAGAACTACTGATCCCGCGCACAGCAACTACTGAAGCCACATGCCCTAGAGCTGTGCTCTGCGACAAGGGAAACCACCACAAGGAGAGGCCCCCCGCTCTCTCTGCAATGAGAGGAAGCCTGTGCAAAGCAATGAAGACCCAGCACAGTCATAAATATATATATATATATATATATATATGTTTTAAAGTACAGTGTTAGGCATGAAAAAGAGGGAATTATGGGCTCTATGTCTTAAAACACTCCCTCCTCCTTTGCCCCCAAGAGGAAGAGTAGGAGGAAGTTCCTTTTGCTCTGGTGAACTTCATACCTGGGAGCTCCAGCAGGAACACCCCGGAACTTGATTAATGTCACCTAGCGTTGGAAAGCCCAGGTGACCCATGACCAACCCCTTCCTCAGTCAAGGGTACATTGTCTCCTTTAGCAGGTGTAGGATCTGGGCTAGGACTGGCTACCTGCTGCCCAAGAGGTTCTACTTTAAACAGAGCCCGCTAGGGGGAGGGGGCCCCCAAGAAGAGGGCCTGTTCACATCACGTGGGGTTCACTCAAAGGGCACCAGGAGGAGACTCGCTGAAGAACCCCTGAAACAGGGGCCGAGGGAGAACGCACAGCCTTAATTTCAGGTCCAGCCTGGGGAGAGATGTTCCCCCATCTCACTCTTCATTTCACCTGATCCTGGAGGTACTGGGAGTGGGGGGGTAGGGGGACTGAGCAGAAACTGGTGACTAGAAATACATCTGGCCAAGTAAAGGGAGAAGGTTCCCATTCCCTCCTAGCAGACAGCAGCCCACCCTATGCTTGGTCCCAGACGGTGGAGAGCAGAGAAGTCTTAACTATCAACAGTCACTGAAAGCATGATGAATATATGAGATGAACATTTAAATTAATGGAATAGAAATCATGTTTGCTATTTTTAGTAACACAATACTTATTACCTAAGAAGGATCAGAGAAGTTATGAGGACTGCCTGATATTTTTCCAAGGATAGGGAAAAGATATTTCCATTTAGAAAGTTTAAAGAGAGAGGCAAAATATATATATATAATATATATGTTTTACGATGACATACGAAAAGTCTCACTTTCAAAATACTGATCGCATTTATAAAGGATAGGGCTGTGACTGGGAGGCCAACATTCTGCCATCTTGGAGTTTGTGACCTCACAGTGGCTGAGAGATTCCTGCTGCCTGGACTTGGGGGGGCGCTGGGGTGGGGAGATGAGGTCTCAGCTGACTAAACAGATTGTACCAAGGAAGTGATGCCCAGGGTCTAGGCCGGAAGTCAGCAGCTGGCCTGGTGAGCCCTGCAGGAGCTCCAGGCTCCAACCCCACACTAAGAATGAACAACATCCTGGCGGTTTTTATTTTTATGTTCCTCTTCCTCATCATCATCTTACTGATGCTCTGTTACTACGTCTTTCAGGAGGAATAGGCTTGGGCTTCTGCAGGCTGGGACTGAGGCCCAGTGGTAGCCTTGGCCAGTCCAGCCGCCCAGGGCCTCTGCTGTCCTGTGGCCCAGGTCTGGGCCTGTTTGGGGGTCTCCAGCAGCCCCTAGCCCTCACTGGATGCTCGGACAGACTGAGATGAGACAGAGGGTCTCTCCACCAGGGTCAGTTCCCACCGAGGTCTCAGCACCCCCACTTCCCTGGGTCCCCTAGCTGGGTTCTCTGACTCCCAAACCTCTCTGTTACTAGACTTGCTTCTGGTTCATTTTTGTCCTGGGCTGAAGGCCACTGATGCTGGAGAGGGGGTCAGTGTGAGCTCACTGAGGGTTTATATAGCTCAGGCCTCTGCCATGGGAGCAAACAGGAGAAGAGATGGCTTTCTCCCTGCAGAAACTGGCAGGCTGGGCCCTGGAGGACCAGAGTCCAAGAGAAAGACTGATAACTTTGGTTGGTGACATTGGACTTTCCTTCATTCGACGGTGGACAGTCCTTGAATACAACCTTCTTGACTAATGACTCTGGATGGTCTTAGCTATTTAACTTGTTTCCCTGAACAACAGTTTTGGGCCTCCTTTGCTAACTAAATAACTGAGATGTTTGTGGCTAACTAACTTAAACTTTCCTGACTTGAGAATCATCAACTATCTTGCCTGAATACTTGAGCAACCAGGATAACAATATTTGACTTCGGCTCATTCTCTCCCACCATGCTAGTTGATGATATCAATTCTTTACTCTTTTTAAATATTTATTTATTTATGCCTTTGTTTATCTGGCTGTGCTGAGTCTTAGTTGCAGCATACAGGACCTTCTGTCTTTGCTGTGTCGTGTGAACTCTTAGTTGTGGTGTGGGGCATCTAGTTTCCTGACCAGGGATGGAATCTGGGCCCCCTGCACTGGGAGCGCAGAATCTTAGCCTCTGGACCACAAAGGAAGTCCCCAATTCTTTATTTTTATGACCTTGGGTCATCCTGGCCAAGGGCAGCAGACATCCCTGACTATTTTTCTGGAGCTTCTAGGATAAAAATAGAATAATTCTTCTATGATTTCACCATTATGTATGATACTGACTGACGGTTTCCCTGGTGGCTCTGTGGTAAAGAATCCGCCTACCAATGCAGGAGACATAAGAGATGAGAGTTCGATCCGTGGGTCAGGAAAATCCTCTGGAGGAGGGTATGGCTACCCACTCCAGTATTCTTGCCTGGAGAATCCCACGGACAGAGGAGCCTGGCGGGTCACACTCCACTGTGTCGGAAAGAGTCAGATATGACTGAAGTGACTAAGCACAATGTTTTATGATGTATATCCTATTTTTAGAATTCCAAGAATTTTTATAGTTATGAATATTAACTTTTAATCAAATTATGATAACCATGGTAATAGCTAAAATGTATTACTAGTTTACTATTTAATGTAAGATATCAACTACTGAAAAAAGCTCTTATGGTACTAACATATTTCAATGCATTATTTTACCTATTTTAATTTTTAAAAAATATTTATATATTTATCTGGCTGCATCGAGTCTCAGCTGTGGCACACGGGACCCTCATTGCATTATGTGGGATCTTTCTTTGCGGGGCACTGACTCCAGCTGTGGCTTGAAGGCTTAGTTGCTCCAAGGCATGTGGGATCTTAGTTCCCCGACCAGGAATCGAACCTGTGTCCCCTGCCTTGTAAAGCAGATTCTTAACCTCTGGACCACCAGGGAACCCTCTTAAATTTTTGAATTGTAAAATAAGCATAACACAAAATTTACCATCTTAGCCATTTTTAAGTATTCAGCTCAGTACTGTCCAGTACATTCACCTCGTTATGCAGTCAATCCCCAGAACTCTTCTCATCTTTCAAACTGAAACTTACAGCCATCCAATAGCAACTCCACTTTCCCCAGCCCCTGGCAACCACCATCCTACTTTCTGATTCCGAATTTGACTAATCAAGGAAACTTGCATAAGTAGAATCATCCAGTTGTTGTTCTTTAGTTGCTAAGTCATGGCCAACTCTTTGGGACCCCATGGACTGCAGCCTGTCAGGTTCCTCTGTCCATGGGATTTCCGAGGCAAGAATACTGGAGTGGGTTGCCATTTCCTTCTGCAGGGGATCTTCCCGGACCAGGTATCAAACCCACATCTCTTGCGTCTCTGCCATTGGCAGATGGATTCTTTACCATTGAGCCACTAGGGAAGCCTGGAATCATTCAGTATTTGTCCTTTTATAACTGGTTTACTTCACTTAGCATAATATCATTAAGGTTCATGTATGTTGTAGCATTTGTTAGAATTTCCTTCCTTTTGAGGGCTGAATAGTATTCCATTGTGTGATAGACCACATCATATTTATCCATTCATCCATCAATGGACATCTGAGTGGCTTCTACTTTCTGGCTATAGTGAATATATTGCCATGCACGTGGGTGGACAAACATCCCTTAAAGAGCCAGCTTTCAGTTGTTTCGAGGATATATCCATAAGTGAAATCGTTGGATCCTACAGCAATTCCATTTTTAATATTTTGAGCAACCACCATACTATTTGCCCTAGCGGCTGCACCAGAGAGCTCCCTGGTAGCCTAGTGATTAGGATTCAGCGCTTTCACTTCTGTGGTCTGAGTTCAATCCCTGGTTAAGGAACTAACAATTTGCAAGCTATATGGCACAGCCAAAAAAAATTTTTTTTCACACAGTAGCTGCTCCATTTTGCATATTTGATCTATTTTAGAGTTGAGAAACTGAGACTCAGAAAGATTAAGTAGCTTGCTAACACAGGTAAAATGTAGAAGAGAAAAAAATTTTTTATGTGTATTGAATTTATTCCCCAGGGCTGCCATAAGAGAGTGCCACAAACTGGATGGCTTAAAACACAAATGTGTTCTCTCACTATTCTGGAGGTTAGAAGTCCAAAATCAACGTGACGGCAGGGCCATGTTCCCTCTGGAACTTTGGGCAAGATTCTTCCTTGCCTCTCCCTAGCTTCTGGTGGTGCCCATCAACCTTGGGAGTCACACGGCATTCTCCTGGAGTACCTTTCTCCTTACTTGTAAGGACACCGGTCGTATTGGATTCATGGTCCTCCCTCTTGCAACATGACCTCATTTTAACTTACCTCTTAATTACATCTGTAAAGACTGTTTCCACGGCAGGTCACATTGCCAGGTACCAGGTGTTAAACAACTTCAACATAACACCTTTTGAGGGGTCATAACTCAATCCATCATATCTTATCTTCTTCCTGATTCTGTGATATCGACCACACTTTGCCGTCACTGCGATGAATTACTAGACTTCCCAAAAGAAAACCATGCTTGCATTTGTGGGACAGAGCTAATTTGATATTGGTGGATTATTAGACCATAAGCTTGGAACGAGGCAGACACAAAGGGTTTCTTTCATTCATCCCTATACCTCCCGGTCATTAAGCGAAAGAAGTGAAAGTGAAGTCACTCAGTTGTGTCCGACTCTTTGTGACCCCATGGACTGTAGCCTACCAGGCTCCCCTATCCATGAGATTTTCCAGGCAAGAGGACTGGAGAGGGGTGCCATTTCCTTCTCCAGAGGATCTTCCTGACCCAGGGATTGAACCTGGGTCTCCTGCATTGCAGGCAGACGCTTTATTGTCTGAGCCACCAGGGAAGTCCCAGTCATTATACAAACAGAAAAACAAAAAGCAGCATTTGAAAAGGGGCATGGCTTTTCCAGTGCCTTTATGGGAAAAAATCATTAACAGTTGTTTGGGGAATTGTTTAGGTGGTAGTCTTCGTTGTTCCTTTTTAAATTTCCTGCCAGTCAGGCTGCGATTGTCATCTGCTGGCCACACCCACCAGCACAGTGCTGGCACAGAGTGGAAGCACTCACTCACCGTGTATCGAATGAATGAATGGATAGAAGGTTCACTGGCAGAGCAGTGCCCTTGCCCCCTTTTTGCTGCGACTGTTCTGTTTTGATGACCAGTAGCAAGTGGCTGGTGGCTTCTCCTCCCCTTAGAGCCTCCTTAAGCCCACTGTGTCCACTCCTGAAAGAGCCTTGTTCCAGGCAGACCTAATCATCAGCCTACTCCTCTTCTGGATAGGTCCTCAATACATCCCCGCCAGCAGTAGACTCACTTGAAACATCCATCCCTTCAGGAGCTTGCAGAGCATGCACTGAAATTTTGTTTTGTTTTTAACATCTGCAGACACATCACTGACTGACAAAAAAGGCCAAGCCACTGAGCATGGACTGTTATCTGAATGCCCCAAGCAAAGGTTGTCACAATACTTTTATTTCGAGACTTCAACATGCTGCCATTTGCTGCAGTCTCCAGTTAGGTAGGCCAGTGCCATAGAGGAGAAAGTCATCTGAGATAAGCACACACAGTGCATCAGGCAGCTGCCAACCTCCCATGCTCCAGGCCACTGGTGGAATACCTTAATAATCGGCCACTTACGGGCTTTTAGCCAGGAGTGTTGGAGACAGAAACCTAACTTATGCTAACAAAGAATTACATTATTGGGAAGCTTATATAATCGAACAAGAGGAAGGGCAGAGGTGGAACTGAGCTTCCAAGGTGACAAACACCAGGGACTTAAATGCTCCCAGGACACTCTGTCCTGTATCTCCCCCTCTCCCTGTGTGTGGACTTCCGACTTTACATTTACTCCATTTCTTGCACGTGAGGTAGCAGGTGGACACATGCTGGGTGTGCCCTGAAGTGCACATCCATCCACCTTCCACCGAAGGGAGGCAGGATTGCCACATATGGTCATGCACTGTCCAACTCATGGACATGCCATTCATATTATAGTCTCTTGCTGAGAAGCAGAGATGTTAGGGATGCTTGGTTGAACATAGAAAACACTTGATGTTTTCCTAGCACATCCTTCTCTGGCCCAGCAGAGTCACCCTATTTTTTACCATCCTGAAGGAGGGGGGAATTCAAAAAATCTCCATTCTAATCCTTAAATGGTGGGCCCTTCTAATGAAGACTCTTGGGATTATCTTTTTTTGCCCCTCCCATGCTGCACAGCATGTGGGATCTTAGCTCCCCAACCAGGGATTGAACCTTGGTCCCTGCATTAGGAAACTTGGAGTCTTAACCACTGGACCACCAGAGTAGTCCCTGGAAATATCTTTAAAGAGAAACACCTGGGGGGGAATTTTCCCACAAGCTTCATGACAACAAGTGGAAGATATTAATAACTAAACCTGTGACAGTGTAAGCCATGAATGTCCACTAGAATAAGAGAAAGGTTTGCAAGTAGAGGGACCTTCTGAGAAATGCAATCCTTAACTCCACAATCTTGAAACTCTCAATTCTCAGTTACTTTCTAGACCAAAGGACAGGCACTTCCACCTTTCTGTAGCTGGGGGAAGAGTCACGCATCTGGGAGGTGTCTCATCCGTGGCTTGGGAGGTACTGACCGTGCAGAGATGCCTAGTTGTTGAGCATGCATACATCTCAGGGTCTCTGTGGCTTGCCTTGCTTGGCATGCTTGGCCAAGACCCTGCTCCTTCCTGGGTGAGCTCACTGGGCAGGCAGGCCATACCCAGGGATACAGTGGGTGGAGGGTGGGTAACAACAGTGAAAGGAAGAGGAGTCGAAAGGTAGTCGAATCTGAGCTGGGTCCTTTGTCTGCCTGTTATCACTGACCAAGCCTGGTTCTACCTGAGATTTACCAATATATTTTTAGGATGTTTACATTCCTAAATAAATTAACCTATAATTTATTTTTTCTTTTATTGACCTTTTCTAATTTGGGAATTATGTGAACTTAGAATGGTTTTCTCTTTTTCTCTTATCCAGGAGGCTGTATAATATTGTAAAGCTTTGTAGAACTTACTTATTAAGACGCTTGGTTATGATGTTTTCTTTGTGGGAAGACTCAACTACTGATTCAATTGCTTACAGTGTTATGAAATTATTTGGGTTTTCTATTTTTTCCTTAAGACAATTCTGTTAAATATTTTCCAGAAAAGTGCTCATTTTACCTAAGTTTAAAATTTTACAAGCAAAAAATCAAGTAGATTGTTCTCTCATTTTTTTACTTTCTGCTCTGACTGTACCAACTTCCTCATTGCTAAAATTGGCTCTGTTGCTCTACATATGATTATGCTCATTTTCTGCTATTTTAGTTTCTGCTCTTGTTGTTTTATTGATTTTCACTTTGTTTAGATCCTTTCAATTGTCCTTTTTCTCATTTTTTAAGCCCTCAGGAGCCAGGAGCTGACTGAGACACATGGAATTTTTCTTACACTTCGGAATCTAGTGAGCCCCTCTCGCATTGCAACACTGAAAATTTCTGTTTCTTCTCTTGCATCAGTATTTAAAGATCATGCAATGAGATGCCTCATCCAGTTTCTAACTTATTCACGTCCCAGCACATGCATCCACTCCCCCATCCTTACCCCAACATCAGCTTTTTAGTCTTTCTCTTCCTCCCTTTTCGGAACATCTTCCCATTTCCCTCTTCTGTTTGAGTCCTTCAGAACCCCAGTAAGGCACACCTCCACCATGAAGCCATCTTAATTTGGAAATTGGTTGAAGTATGATTCTACTCATAGCCCCACAACTAGCCTCCAAGCTCTTTAGGACCCACAGTCTTTCACACTCGAGATGCAAAATTAAAGAAGAAAGTATAGTTTCCCCAGCTTCAGCCCCACACACACTTTGTCAGAAGGCAGGACACCATAATTGACGTTCCCAGCAAGACTGAATTCAATAGGAAGAGTGAATGCCACAGAAAATCAGAGAGAAAGAATAGACAGCTCAAAACTACAGACATCCTAACCATTTAATAGTCGGATGGATGGTTGGGGAGATGAAAGAATGCTTGAATACTTGGCGGGTCAGTTTCAACTCCGATCCACTAGGGGGCGCGAAGAGACTGCTTGCGCGGGGTGCATCCGGGGATTCGCCGCTCTAGGCCCTAGCCCGTCTCTCAACTGCAGTTCCGCCAGCGCCCAACAGATGGAGGGCGGGTCCTGTCTCCGAGTCGCCGGGAACCGTCCAGCATCTTCTCACGTCGTCCAGTTTGACCTGCAGCCGACATTCCTGGCGCCCCGGGTGAGTCACTGCAGGACCTCGCTGCCCCGGAACCCCCGCAGGCCTCTAAGGTTCTCCGTCCCCGCCTGCCCCCGACAGGAGGGAAACTGAGGCCCTTGGGGTCGGGGAGTGCAGGTCAGCTCCAAGCCCAGGCCCACTCTGGGTTCTGAGCCGGTTCCCTCCGCTGCATGTGGACCTCTCTGCACTCCTGTTCTTGACAAAGGGGCCTCGGGTCACCGCACTACCGGCCGGCGCCGTTTTGGAGCGTCGGGTCCCGGGACTCGCCCGGTGGGGAGACTTGGGCCCACCGACGGCGAGAAGCGGGTCCGGGGATGCGTGGGCCCAAGGTCTCGCAGGGAAGTTCGTGCGGAGCCGGTGTGAACCGCACCCGCGCTGCGCCAGAGGCCCCCGATCACATCCCATCACCTCCGACTCCAACGTTTCATCCCCTGAAGCCGCTTGTCGGTTGCCGGGCAAATATCTTCGTGACCATTAGCCCATTTTCCCTCGGTTAACTTCTAAGGTAAAAGTGTTCAAACTTCCACTTTAACTGAGGGCGCCCCAGGGCTCTAGGAGAGCAGAGTCTGGCTTCCTGGGCCCCTGCTTCGCACTGAAGGCCTTCCCCTCGCTTTGCCGAGCCAGGCCCTGCGCAGCTGAAGACCCTGCCTCAGGCGGCGCTCCTTCCCCTCCTGCAGGACCCTGACCCGCGCTCCCGCAGTGTCCAGGGACTGAGCTGTCCCCTGGGGCAGTGCTGGAGCTGTGGCCTTCCTGCCCTACTGCAGAGCGGGTGGTTCCTGGGCTTGAGGGTTCTGGGACCTGCCTTGCAAAGCGCGTGTGCAGGAGGATGGGGGTGGGTTTGGGGGCCAGAAAGGCCAGAGTTCGGATCCTGAGTCAGCCCCTCATTAGCCGGGGAACCTGGGGTGAGTTCCTTTATTCTCCTGAGCTTTCCTTTCCTTCAAGGGGGAAAATGGCAATCACTCCGGAAGGGCAGAGGCCTGGTCTGTGTTCTTTTTATTTGAACTCACAGTACTTGGCATGTAGTGAGTGCTAAGTTGGTATTTGTGGGGTGGATGAGTAATTGAGGCTTTTTTTTTTTAAACCAGAAGTTGGTCTCCCCTGGCTTCTTTTGATGGGGGGCGGTGGAACCTTTTCAGGAAGTGAGGCTAGTGCCTGGGGTCCTGGGCCTGGCTAGGCAGCTTTCCCCTGCCTGGGTGGAGAGCCAGCTGCTAACCCCGGGCTCCTCTGCCTGATTCCCCATCTGCCCTTCTCTGCCCCTGCATTCGAAAGTGATCGTGGGCTGCCGGTGCCCTGGTCATTGATAGCACAGGGAGAGGAATTGCTGAAGGCGTTTTCCCCGTGTTTGGAGGGTCCGTCCTGTCCCTTCTGAACTCGGGAGCTGCCTTTTTAGATCTGCCTCCTGGCACCTGGTGTGCAGCTTACTAAGCGCTCCCTATGCCAGTCTCAGTGCTAGTTGCTGAGAAGCTTTTAACTCATTGTTGACCAGGGGATGTTTTCAGGAAACTAATGTCTGGTGCCAGTGATTTGTTATGGAAGTGATATTGATACATCGGTGGTCAAAAATGTTTGGGTAAAAAAAGATGTATTAATAATAAGTCTCTGGTCAATAATGTGTTTAAAAAAAAAAAAGGAAGATAAAGCATGGGCTGTTTCTTAGAAGCTGGGGCTGGTTGTGGAGCCACTGGGTAATTTTCACCAGGAGCTTCCCTCTAGAAAGCCAGGTCTACCTCCCCTCTTCCCCGTTTCCAGGTCCTTAGTCCGGCTTGTGGTCTGGAGAGTGGTGAGGACACTAATCATACTTCATGGGAATCATGGGTTTTCTTGTCTTTTCTGCCTCTCTCTGCTCCGATCTCAAGGCCAGTACCTGAGTGTCATCTGCTCAGTGCCTGGCAGGTGTCTGGTGCGCAGCAGCTGTGGAACAATTGCCCAGCAGGAGAGGACAGGACAGAC
Organism: Bubalus bubalis; assembly: GCF_019923935.1. Classification (NCBI taxonomy): domain Eukaryota; kingdom Metazoa; phylum Chordata; class Mammalia; order Artiodactyla; family Bovidae; genus Bubalus; species Bubalus bubalis. The sequence continues at coordinate 16,338,512 of NC_059170.1, read as the reverse complement.
ACATCCCAGTGAGGTGGTGTGGCCCATCATGTCATGGAGAATCAGAGAAAGACTGCTTGTGGCCAGCCAGCCTGGGGAGAGGTGGAGGTACTTCCTGTGTTTTCTTTTCTTGGAGTTGTTCTTCCTGTTGACCAGTATTTATCCATTGGAGGTTCCTTGGCGTGAGACAGAGCCCAGTCTACTAAGGGAGAGTTTCCCCATGACCTGTGGTTACGGTGGCAGGAACTAGAATAGTAATGCCCTTGGACAAGGCTTATATAACAGGAATCACAGAAGTAATGCAATTGGACAAGGCTTAAAGAGACACCAGACCTCACCTCTGCAGGAGGCCTGAGGTGCCTTTACCTCCTCACACACACCACCACCCCGTAAGCCCCCACCCCCTGCCCAGGCCAGGCATGGCCTGTCAGGTGCCACACACTCGCAAATCTGTCCTGGACTTTCTCTTTCTATTCAGGATCCAGCTTCCAGAATCTGTATGGAGTCATCTGAGTTTGCACAAAAGATATCTGAAAAGCCGTCTCTGTGTCAGGTGCAGATGAGCTGTTGTCCTGTGTGGAGTAATGAACTTCTGTCCTGGGAATAAAAGGTGTGGCTCGTGGGTTGGGAACACAGCCCACCTTTGTGAAGCAGCCAGCATCTCCGAGAACCCAGGCACTCTGCCTGGATTCCAGGACACGTGGTGACCAGGTGGCATCCAGGTTGCTCATCCAGGGCTTCTTGATCATTGAAGAGGAAGCAGCACGGTGCACAGGGGTCCCTGAGAGGTGTCCCCATCCTGTCAAGAGACAGCTGGCCCAGGTGAGTCCTGTTCCCTGGAGATCTGGGGCTTTGCCCCCCGCAAGGTGCATGAGGTCCCCATGTGGTCTGGGAAGAGATAGGAGAGAGACAAGGGTGACTTGGTCCTCGCACTCAGCTTCACCCTCTCTGGGGTCTTTGAGGACCCACCCAGTTCTCTTTGTGTGCTTGGTCCTGAGAGCCCTTGGGGAGCCCTTCCTCAGATTGTCACTTTGGCAGCAGAATGTGTAGAGCAGGGAAAGGATTCTGACATGTCCATCTGTACTCGTGTGTCACTTCTCTGTCTCCTCCTGACTCTGGGACCTTCTCCTGTCTCTGGTTTCATCCTCCAGAAAGCAGGACTGCAGTGAGGCTATTTGTCTCCAGCTCATGTCATCCCTGGCTGTTACAACCTAAGAACTCTGTCACTTTACTTTCAGAGGTGTCCTCCCTTTGTCTGTCCCTTCTGGGCCATGTGGAAGGCTTTTTAAAAAGCATGACTAGAAGCAGATACTGGGTTCTCATGCTCAACTCGGCTGACTGCTCTGAGCCTCTGCCACTGGCCTCCGTTTTCAGTAAGCCCTCTGTCCTTTGCTGCCGCTGCACTTGGAAGTGATGCTGGGCTGCCCGTGGCTTGCTTATTGGTAGTGCAGACAGAAGAAACGCAGTAGGGCTGTCTCGCACCCTTGCTCCCTAGTTCTGGGAGATTTCTACACTTCTGTGTCTCTTCTGCCCACCCCTTGGGCCTCCAGGGCCTCAGGTCTGCTCGGGTGTGTTAGTGTCATTGCTGGGGCGTGTCCTTCTGGCTCCTGCTGTTGGGAAACAGGCTCATTTTATGAGTTGCTTCAGTTGCTGTCAGTCAGCCATGGCACATTCCCATAAATCTGGCGATGACATCCTTTTCTGCCTGTCCCTGATCAATTACACATCCATTGGCATTGGCACCCTGCCACAGAGCATCCACTGTCTCCTTCTTCAGAGTTAACTACTGTTTTTTGTGTGAAGAAATAGCATGTCTTATCAGGAAATAACAACAGCCGACACTTGGGGGATGTTTACTGTCTGGTAACTCTAGTGCTAAGGCCTTTCCTGGTGCCTTTGCCCTCCTGTGAGCAGGGGCAAGTCGAGCGCTCACCCTTTGCTTCTGGTCTGTTCCAGACGAGTCCACTGCGTGCAGAGGCGTCATGGAAGCTGTCATGTCAGGAGCATTCTAGACCGCACTGTCCTTGAGGTAAGATCTCTGGTCCGTTCTCTAGAGTGTTGGGTCCTCCCACACAGTGGTCGTATGTGTGTCCCCAGGGGCTTTGGTGAAGATGTAGGGGAGCTGAGAGGTGGGATGAAGGCAGCATCCACGAGTCCCCAGGTCCACGCACTACCCCAGCCCCTGGCAGCCTGGGTCACATGTGGCGCGTCACTGTCTTCAGTGGCTGCTGCAGGGATGGCACCTCTCGAGTCCCATTAGGGCACTGAGAGTTATGGGGTATCTGCCCTCCTCCCCGGAGTGTAGGCAGAAGCACGTGAACCTGGGCGCCAGAGATTCTGCCCCTGGGCTTGAGTCTCCTTTGACCGCCGTCTCAGTCAGCATCCTATTCAGAACCTTGTTTCCATCATTTGAAAAACCACAGCTACGTCGGGGGTGACTTTATGGTACCCAAGACCACGTGAGTCCTGTAACCTCCAGTTGTAGTATTTTCCCAGTGCTTCTGCCCAGTGTTGGCCTTCTCTTTCCAGAGTGCTCTTTGCCCCGTATGCACCTGCATTCAAAAGAGACCACGGGCTGTCCGTGCTCTGGTCATTGACAATGCAGGGAGAGAAGTTGTGGAAAGCAATTTCCCGAGTTTGGAGGGTCCGCACCTGTCCCTTTCAAATGCTGGCGCTTTCCCACACCCCTGCTCCTCTCACCCCTGCTCCACCCCTGCCCGAGCTTCCCCCTCAGGCGCTGGGGGCTCCTTTGTGATGGGCAGTGAGGCCATCTCAGCATGGCCTCCTGTTACCAGAGCCAGGCCATGTCCGTGTCAGGCTTCAAGATGTTAGAGGGTGTAAGGAGCCAGGCTGCATTACGCATAAAGAATACGCGTGATGTCGGGGCGGGGGGGGGTGTTTGGGGACTGCTGTAAGATTGTCAAGGGGATCAGCTGTTTGGAGGAGTGGTGGACCGGCCTTGGAAGGACTGAGACGTGATAGACCACAGGAGGGACTTCGGGTGGGGGGAGGAACATGAGGATGATCTGAGGCCAGGGTGAGTGTGCGCACCTGGGAGTCAGGTGTGCAGGCCGGTAATGAATGTGTGGGGGGAGGGCTGCTGGGCCGTGGTGGTCCCCCTCTGACATACAGGGTGGGTGGACCGAGTACGAGGACCTCCTGAGAGCAGGCTCTCCAGCCATCTCTCTGCCAGTTCCTACATTTGCTCTGTTGCCCTCAGAAGGTGCATTTTTTAAAAGACAGTGTTCCTTTTGATTCTTCTCTGGGAGCTTTGAGATTTCCTTTTTGAGCTGAATTTGGTGTGAAAAAAGCCACAGCGCATCCCTGACTATTTGGAGGCATTCTCACAGATGTTGGCTTGAAGAAAGGCAAGGTAACATTGGAGAGCAAACCCTTGTCGTGACCTCCTGCCCTGTGACCTCCCCATCACGCTGGGGGTGCTGCCTTGGAGGACACCTCGGGGATGGGAGCATTGGCCTCTCAGGATGGTGACCTGGGTTCCAACTCCCCTGGAGGAGCCTCCTCATGGTGAGTTACTGCCAAGGGGCTAAGTCGGCCTCTGTTTCTGAGACAGACGTTGCAAGCTGCCAGCCTCATCTGATTTCCTCCATTAGGTTGTTTTGGGTCTGATCACAGACACTGGCATAGCAGACTGAAGAGGGTTGTTGCTGCATGACCACCGCCAGACCTTCTTTTCCTGTTGCCTCAGCACAGTATGGAAGGACTTGGCCCCATGTGACCAGGTCAGGGGCCTGCTAAGGCCTGAGACCCTGGGACTTGGGACCTTGGGATTCACAGCCGGAGACCTTCAGCTGGCTCTGCCCCCGCCCCTCAGCAGGTGCCACAGGGCACGGCAGACCCAGAAGACTGGTTTCCTTCCATCTGGACCAGGTCCTCCAGTGGCCTCCATGTCCCCCTCTCTGCTCCTGGTGTAACTTTTAGAACCAAGAGTTCCTGTTGGAGGTGTCTCTGCTGGGCATCTTGTCCTCTCACCCACTTCAATAAATCTTGAAACTGCCCTGCCTCTTGTTTCTTTTGTTTCCTTTAATCCCTGCCTCTGTGTGCACAGCTGGGTGGAGAGACCGTGGGTCACAGGGGCAGGTCTTCCAGTTTTCACTCACTGAGACTTTCTACTTCACACACTCCTGAGGCCTGACTTGAGGATGGGATGTAGAATTGCAAATTGCCATGGGTTTAAACCGTCCCAAGTGCTCTGGGGGCTCAGGTTTCGGCGAGAAGGGAGCTGTTAGAATTGTTGGCAGAGGAACGTTTGCACCAGGGCTTTGGAAGAGAGTATGAGGGTGGGCTGGACATAGAGAGAATCAGGCACTGAAGTCCTCCAGGAGGGCAGGAGAGCCCTGGGGTGGAAGTACATGTGGTGAATTTAGGGAGAGGGTTTTGAGCAGGGGTAGAAGAGGGATATAGTAGGAATAGCTGCCCTCGGGAGGACTCTGGGGGTGTGGTGGGCAAAGGCCAGGTGTTGGGCTTATATAAGAGTTCATGGCTAGTCAAAAATCCAAAGTTAGTCAAAAATCCAAATTGCGACTTCCATGGCGGTCCAGTGGTTAAGACCATGCTTGCACAGGTTCGATCCCTGGTCAAGGAGCCAGGATCCCATGTGTCATGCAGTGTAGCCAAAAAAAAAAAACAAAAACGGACATGTTTTTGACCATTCACCTTGTTCACTTTCAAATTATAAATGATGCTCACCCCAACCCAGCCTCTTACGTCTGCCCTCCCCTGCTTTCTGCCATCCTTGCCCACCTGACCCTCAGCCCCCAGAGAGGTCTCCCACTGTTCAGGGAAGACACCTGGGGCCCCCTCATGGCCCACGGTCTGTGTCCACCCTCATCTCACACATCACACTCCAGAAGCACCACAGGCCCAGCCATGCTACCACATAATGTTGCTGACCACGCCGCCACTTTCCCAGCCTGTGTACACGCCTGGAAACCCCCTTTCATTTCAGATGCTTGCCTGACTCAGCTTGTGTCACTTCCTGCAGGAAGCCTTCACTGGCTAAACCACCACCCAGCCTGGATTCCCTGCCCTTCCTTTCATTCACATCAAGTGTCAGTTTTGTGCACAGTGGGCTTCTCAGGTTTGACCTCTGGGTCCGGAAGATCCCCTGGAGAAGGAAATGGCTTTCATTCACATAAAGGGTCAATTTGGGGCAGGCCTAATTCTAGGAATCAGTAAATGGAAGAAGGCAGAAGAGCAAAAACCCCTGACTTTATGGTGCTTCCATTTTAGAGAACAGAGATAGACCATAAAGTATTGAAATGTGTAGTGTGCTAGAAAAAGGACTGTCGTGTCGTTGTGAAGTCGCTCAATCGTGTCCGACTCTTTGTGACCCCATGGACTATAGCCTACCAGGCTCCTCCCTCCATGGGATTCTCCAGGCAAGAGTACTGGAGTGGGTTGCCATTTCCTTCTCCAGGGAATCTTCCCAACCCAGGGATTGAACCCGGGTCTCCTGCATTCCAGACAGACGCTTTACAAATTGAGCAGAGAACTAAGACAGGAAGCCTGAGGGCAAGTAGGGTGTGTGGCCTTCTGAATCTGGAGATGGGGAAGGCCTCCCCTAGGAGGTGTGGTTTGAGCAGAGTGAGTGGCTTTCACCTCTGGGTGTTCATGGCAACCTGTGCACCAGCTGTCACAGCATGGACTGGGGCTGGGAGGCATCTTTCCTCTGGGATTCAGGCCCAGGGAACTGCAGGACTAAGGCTAATTAGCAACATCTGCCATGTGCTGAGGGGTGGCGGCTGAATCAAGTTGGGGTTAGCTAGTCGGAGAAGGCAATGCCAATCCACTCCAGTACTCTTGCCTGGAAAATCCCATGGATGGAGGAGCCTGCTAGGCTGCAGTCCATGGGGTCACTAAGAGTCGGGCATGACTGAGCGACTTCACTTTCACTTTTCACTTTCATGCATTGGAGAAGGAAATGGCAACCTACTCCAGTGTTCTTGCCTGGAGAATCCCAGGGACAGAGGAGCCTAGTGGGCTGCTGTTGATGGGGTCGCACAGAGTCAGACACGACTGAAGCAACTTAGCAGCAGTCAGACCAGGCTGTGTGCATCTTGAGGGCAGGTTCTCCACTGTCAGCTCTGTGGCCCCTTCGCCCCACCCCCTATCCACAGCTCAGTAGACTCGGTGCTATCACGCAAGGATAGGCCTAACCTATGACCTGGTCAGAGAACTAAGATCCCATGTGCCATGCAGTGTAGCAAAAAAAAAAAAGGACACGTTTTTGACCATTCACTTGTTCACTTTCAAATTGATGCTCACCCCAACCCAGCCTCTTAGGTCTGCCCTAGGTTGAGGACCAAGAGTAGTGCTAACCAAGCCAGGCATGTTTTCCTTTTGAGCTGAGTGTGTCATGCGTGTGTGCTCCCTCTTTTGCAACCCTGTGGACTGTAGCCCACCAGGCTCCTCTGTCCGTGGGATTTTTCTAGGCAAGAATACTGGAGTAGGCAGCCGTTTCTTACTCCAGGGGATCTTCCCAACCCAGAGATCGAACCTGCGTCTCTTGTGTCTCCTGCATTGGTGGGTAGATTCTTCACCACTGCACCACCTGAGTGTGTCAAGAGCCTGAGTAATTGCTTGCAGGAACAAAAACAGGAAGAGATGGAGGATTTAAGTCCCTTTAACAGCAGAGTCTAAGACTTCCCTGGTGGTCTAGTGTTGTAAGAACCCACCTTGCAGTGCATGGGACTTGGGTTCAATCCCTGAGCTGGGAAGATTCCACATGCTGTAGAGCAACTAGGCCCATGTGGCCAACTATTGAGCCTATGTGCCCTGGAGCCCATGCCCTGCAACAAGAGAAACCACTGCCATGACGAGCCCTTGCACTGCGAAGTAGAGAAAGTCTGCATGCAGCAAGGAAGACCCAGCGCAGCCAAGAATAAAATAGAGCCTAGAGGTGCAGAGAGCTGAGCTCCTGTTGTAGGCAAGAGAGCCATTTCTGGAATTCTTACAGGGACAGGATGAGATTCCAATTTCCAAGCCACGTTCATGTTCCACAAGGGCCTGGCTCTGGAGTCAGAGCAGCACTCAGACTTGATAGGAAGCCTGAGGTTCAGCTTTCCCTGAATTTTAACAAGGTGTGATTGGTCATGTGACCAAAATTCCCATCTTCCTTTTCTTTCTAAGAGCCCTTACATTCACCAGCACTGTGCCGTTAAATGAGTCTCTGCTGATAGCAGCCTATAGTGTGTTACAAGCATAGTGGCTGACACAGGTGAGGAGCTCAATGTATATTTAATGAAGGATGAAGCCAGTGGTGGCCTGGACCACGGGTACAAGGAGTAGTTCACTGGGGCCCCTCTGTTTCTGTGACTACAACTGCCATGTCACCAGGATACCTAATTCCACCTACATGAGGAAGAAACCTAAGGAAATCATTAAGAGCCTGTTGAATTCTATTTTTTTTTTTTTTTGGCTGTGCCCTGCACCATTCGAGATCTTAGTTCCCTGACCAGGGATCAAACCTGTGATCCCTGCAATGGAAGCACAGTCTTAACCACTGGATCGCCAGGGAAGTCCCAAGAGCCTGTTGAACTCTGATGTTGTCCCTTAATTGTCGTGGGGCCTGGAGCACATTATTTTGCCTCCTTGAATATCAGTTTCTGGCTCTGTCGTTTGACCATTATAAGGACCTACCACAAATAGTAACGATGAAATAAGATGATGCGTGCTAAAGGCGTAACACAGTACCTACCTAACACTGAGTGCTCTGTACACATCAGCTGTTTTTGATGAGTATGTCTAGCTTTCTGATAGTTAAAAATGAATAACAAATATAAAATGTCATTATGATAGACTCATCTGTTAATGTGACACCATGAATACTTACTTCTGTGCAGATCTGCAGGCATCCCAGTGGGGCTGGTGTTAATCATCCCTACCATGGAATGAACTTTTATTAAATTCCATGTGCTGTACTAAGTGGGCCTGTGTATATAATTACTTCACTTAATCTTCACAACCACCCAGTGAGGTAGACTTAATTATCCTCCATTTTATAAATGAGGAAACCAAAGCTCAGAGAAATGAAGGGACCTGTCTCCCTTCCAATGAGCAGCCCAGCTGGTTTCCATCTCCTAGTGTATGAAATAGTGAAATATGTTGCAGGCTGATTTCATAAATAGCACAAGCATACGAGGTTGTCAGATGCTTGTTTGTGCTGGAAAACTGGAAATTAGGATATTTTACTATTCCCTCCATCTGTTTCAAATTATTGCCTATTATCCAGTCTTCCTAAAATATTCCGCATTCAAACCACCAGTCTTGAGGACTGAACTTGTGAACCTGACACATACAGAGACGATGGGCATGTTTCAGCCAATGCCAAAATACTGTGTGCATCTCATCAGGGTTGTGTCTGAAGCAGGATTCGTCCTGGGTCTTCCAAGCTTGAGGAAACCTTTGCAGGGTATGATTGAAGTGACCCAAGAACCAGGATTAGGGTCAAGAAGAGCCATAAGGGCCTTCCCTGGTGATCCAGTGGTTAAGAACCCACCTTCCAATACAGGAGAAGCAGGCTCTATCCCTGGTCGAAGGACTAAGATCCCACATACCTCGGAACAACTAAGCTCTGAGTGCTGCAGCCACTGAGGCTGGACATTGTGGATGTCTAGAGTCCCTGCACCACCATGCAGATCCCACATGATGCAATTAAAATCCTGCGTGCTGCAACTAAGACCCGGTGCAGCCAAATAAATAGTTTTTAAAAATACAACTAAAGTAAAGGTTATTTAAAAAAAAATAAAGAAGAGCCATGATCCTATCAGCAAGAAGCAGAGACATGACTTTGCCAACAAAGGTCTGTCTAGTCAAAGCTATGGTTTTTCTAGTAGTCATGTATGGATGTGAGAGTTGGACTATAAAGAAAGCTTAGCGACGCAGAATGGATGCTTTTGAACTGTGGTGTTGGAGAAGACTGTTGAGAGTCCCTTGGACTGCAAGGAGATCCAACCAGTCCATCCTAAAGGAAATCAGTCCTGAATATTCACTGGAAGGACTGATGCTGAAGCTGAAACTCCAATACTCTGACCACCTGATACAAAGAACTGACTCAATTTGAAAAGACCCTGATGCTGGGAAAGATTGAAGGTGGGAGGAGAAGGGGACGACAGAGGATGAGATGGCTGGATAGCATCACTGACTCAATGGACATGAGTTTGAGTAAACTTCGGGAGTTGGTGATGGACAGGGAGGTCTGGCATGCTGCAGTCCATGGGGTTGCAAAGAGTTGGACACAACTGAGCGACTGAACTGAATTAAACTGACCAGAGGCCCTCATGAAGCCACTAGTGGGAGTTATACATAGTAGAATCAAGCTAGGAGAATGGAGAGCTGGGAGAATGAAGGTTCATTTGTCCCTATAAGAAAGCTGAGAATCGGAATACAAGGATCAATAAGAAAGTTTCTGCCCTCAGGGCTTCCCTGGTGGCTCCGTGATAAAGAATCCATCTGCCAATGTAGGAGACACGGGTTCCATCCCTAATCCAGGAAGGCTCCACATGCCATGGAGCAACTAAGCCTGAGTGCCTCAACTGTTCAGCCTGTGCTCTAGAGCCCAAGAGCTGTAACTGCTGAAGCCCACGAGTGCCCTGGAGCCTGTGCTCTGCAAAAAGAGACACTATTGCAATAAGAAGCCCACATACCACAACTAGAGAGTAGCCCACAAAGCAACAAAGACTCAGTACACCCAAAAATAAATAAATAAAATTATATATATATAAGAAAGTGTCTGCCCTCCCAGGGATCATATACAGCTCTAAATTCTATTTCTAGGTATTTATGGAACAGTCACTGTGTGTGGGTCTGGCTCTAAGATGTGCACAGAAACCTTGAACAAAGCTGAGGAGGGGCTTCATGGAGTGTACGATCTAGAACATCACTGCCAAGAGAAACCCACACATGTAATTGACAATTTTCCAAAAATAAAATAAAATAAAAATTCCCTAGGCACTGCATTAAAGAAATAAAAAGCAGATGAAATAATTTTAGTGATAGATTTTATTTCATCCACTACATCAAAAAATACTGTCATTCCAACAATATAATCAAGGTTAAAAAATGACTGAGATGTTTTCTATTTTTTCCCAAACTCAGTCTTGGAAACCTGGTGTGCATGTTACGCTTCTAGCACCTCTGGATTATGCTTCTAGCACATGTGGCTGGTGACTACAGCACAGATCTGGATGATGAGCGGCTCAAGGCTATCGAAGAGTGTTGCAAACGTGCCTCCTTTACGGAAGACTGCTGCATCTTGTAGGGGCTTAAAAGAAGCTGCTCCAGCCTGGGTTCGCCATCCTCTGGTATCCCTCTTCCTTATCTAGTCAGAGTGGGGCCAGGTATATATCAGGTGTGCCTGATCGAATCCCTGAGGCATGTTCCCAAACTTTCCTGAGGCAGGATGCCAGGTTCTGTAGTGCTAGCCCAGCATAAGCCCCGCCTCCTAGAGTTAATCTCAGTGTGCCCAGAATGCATCATTCAGTCAGTTACCACTTGTTAATTGAGCACCTACTAACTGCCAGCCTCTGTGCTAAGTAAGCACTGGGAACACACACCAGTGAACATAGATAGCTGACAGCTCACAGTCCCACCATGATAAACAAGTAACCCACAAATGAAGAAACCATTAAAAACTAAGACGGACTTTCCTGGTGGTCCAGTGGCTGAGACTCCAAGCTCCCAATATAGGGGCCCAGGTTCAATCCCTGGTCCAGGGAACTAGACCCCACACTGCCACAACTAAAGATCCTGCATGCCACAACTAAGACCTGGCACAGCCAAATAAATAATTAAAAAAAAAAAAAAAGATCACTAACTTGGGAAACAATGAAAAAAAAGAACAAACTGTAAGAAATGCTATGGAGGGCAAATGACAGGTGCTGTGAGTCTAAACAAGGATACCTGATCTCTTAGGGGTCAGAGAAGTTTTCTTGGAGGAAGTAGAATTAACTGGGCAGAGGAGTGGTCTACGTGCAAAAGCAGTGTCAGGGATGCTGGGAGGTGCTCTAACATGGCCAGTGTGGAGGGTGAGCATCACAGAGGTTTAGTGCAGCAGCCTAGAGTGGATGGGAGAGCCCTGGCTTCAGAGTCACACAGACCTGGTGCAACTCAGCCAGAAACTTGGGTGACAAGTTTCAACCTGTCTGGGCCCCAGTTACCTCCTTTAGAAGGACATGCATGCTTGCTCAGTCGCTTCAGCTGTGTCCAACTCCCTGCGACCCCATGGACGGTAGCCCACCAGGCTCCTCTGTCCATGGGATTTTCCTGGCAAGAATACTGGCATGGGTTTCCAGGCCCTCCTCCAGGGGATCTTTCTGACCTAAGGATCAAACCCATGTCTCTTGTGTATCCTGAATTGCAGGCGATTCTTTACTGCTGAACCACAGGGGGAAGCCCTTAGGGGGATGTGGTGAAAATTAAAGAGTGATGTATGAAAACTCTTGGTATACCAGCTGCCCTGCCTCATTAAATTATTGACCCTTGTTATTATTTATTGAAGGGTCTTCTGCACTATATCAAGAAGATGGCCAAGTTTTGTGTTTGTTTCCTTGTCTTGGGGACTTTGACAGGAATACATCCTGGAGAAGGAAATAGCAACCCACTCCAGTATTCTTACCTGGAAAATTCCCTGGACAGAAGAGCCTGGCGGGATATAGCCCATGGAGTTGCAAAGAGTCAGACATGACTGACCATGTACACATGCATCGCAATGGGGACTTTGGAGTTGAAGGTTCTAAATTAGAAGTGTTTGGAGAAGTAGAGGCAGAGCTCCCCCCTTTAATTTTTTCCTGACTTTATTTTTACTAGAAAATTTGAATGATATGATTAATAGGCTTGACTTTTTAAAATGAACATTTTATTGGGTTGACCAAAAAGTTCATTCAGGTTTTTTCATAAAAATTATGGGAAATTTTTTCCCATAATTTCCCATTATGGGAAAACCTGAATGAACTTTTTGGTCAACCCAATGTTTTTGAGTAGTTTCAGATTTGCAGAGAAGTTTAAAACCTAGTACAGAGAGTTTCCATGTATCCTTTACTGAGGTGTTCCTAATAAGCACATGTCAAAATTAAGAACTTAATATTGGTATTAAATACCATTAACTGAATTCCAAGCTCAACTTGGTTATCCCCAGTTTTCCCCCTCATATCCATTTTCTGTTGCTGTTGTTCAGTCGCTCAGTCACGTCCACCTCTTCGCAAGCCCATGGACTGCAGCACACCAGGCGTCCCTGTCCTTTCACCGTCTCCTGGAGCTTGCTCAAACTCATGTTCATTGAATCAGTGATGCCGTCCAACCATCTCATCCTCTGTCGTCCCCTTCTCCTCCTGCCCTCAATCTTTCCCAGGATGAGGGTCTTTTCCACTAAGTCGCCTCTTCGCATCAGGTGGCCAAAGTACTAGGATCCAATCCAGAATACCACATTATATTTAGTCATTATTTTTCCCTTATTTTCCTTAACCTCTAATCTGAAAGAGTTTCTCAGTCTTTCCTTATTTTTCATGGCCTTGACTTTTTTTGAAAAGTGTTGGTAAAAGTATTTTGTAAGAATGTCTCTCAGTTTGGATTTTTCTGATGTTTTCTCATGATTAGACTGGAGTTGTGGGTTTTGGGAAAGAGTATCAGAGGTGAAATGCCACTCTCATCATGTCATATCAGAGAGTACATGACATCAACATGCTTTATCACCTTGATAACTTGGTTAAAGTGGTTGCTGCCAGACATCCCCACTATATTTCCCTATCCATACTCTAGTCTTTGGAATATAGGCTTAATTTTGATAGATAGTTTAAAAAACATATTTAGAAATCTATGCTCAACAATGAGAGAGTTTATCTCTTTCTCAAGCACATTTGGAATATTTACAACCATTGACTACGTTATCTGCTGCAAAGCAAGTCTCAGATACCAATGCATCAGAAGCACACAGATTACAATATGTGACTACAACATAAAGACACAAAAGCAAAACTTCAGGGCTTCCCTGGTGGCTGAGTGGTAAGGAGTTGTAAGGCTTACCAATGCAGGAGACATGGATTCCATCCTTGGTCTGGGAAGATTCCACATGCCGTGGAGTGGCTGAGCCCATGCACTACACAACTGCTGAGCCTATGCTCTAGAGCCCAGGAACCGCAACTACTGAGCCCACACATCCTAGAACCTGTGCTCCATAACAAGAGAAACCACCACAGTGAGAAGCCCGAGCACCACAGCTAGAGAAAAGGCCATGCAGCCACAAAAACCCAGCACAGCCAAAACAAATAAATAAGTAAAATTAAAGAACAATACCTTAAAAAAAAAAACCACGAAACTTTAGACAACGCTTAGACTTGAACCATAATGAAAATACTATATACAAAACTTGTGGAATGCAGCTAAATCAGTACGTAAGGAGAAGTTTAAAACTGCAAATGACTTCATTGAGAACTTCTCTCCAGTAAAGGGAACACGTGACTCAGCACACAGGAGACTTACCTGCACTGTGGACTGGAGTGTGGACAGGAGTTCAGAGGGTTTCTCCCCAGTGTTCTGGTCTTGGGCACTCCACCAGGACTTTAGCCTGGAGAACTGTGACAGAATCAGAACCACAGTAAAACACTGAGATTGGATAGCCTACCACGTCCGAAAAGTGGAGGTACAGAACAGATTCTTTTCAATTTTACAGAGAAAAGGGATGAGATGTGTTCCCTATTGTAGCTTTGTGAAGTAAGCTGGCCTTGTGGTTTCTGTCAGAGGTGTTAAGGGAAACCAGGGTTTATGTTATACTTGATTTAGATCCACTAAAGACATTGCTTTGTTGGGAGCAAGCAATTTATCATTTAAAAGAAGCTGTCCTTTCCAAATCCAAGACAGACAACTTCCCAGTAGTGAAAAAAGTCACACAAGAATACAGGTTTAACCTCTTTTTAAAATAAAAATTTCTGAGTAATGAAGTTTGCTCCGATGTCACAGGTGTTGCCAGTAAGTGCTACCTTTTTTCAGAATGTGCCGCCTCGTTATAAACATCAGACCACTTCTAATAGACCCTCTGTGAGCTCTGCTCTCACAGGTTTAGCTTGAGGCAAGTCACGACTGGGAAATACAAAGCTTCACGGAGACATCAGTGGGAAGAGTGCATTGGCATTGCAGAGCAACATCTCAGAAGTCTGCAGAGGAGACAGGCATGGCTGCTTTTGCCAAAGGGAGTGAGGTGACCATGTCAGGGGCCAGGTAGGCAAGAGACTGCAGAACACAGAGTTAAGGCCATCTACTGCCCTTCTCTTCACTGCTCTGGCTGCAGTAGGTCAGAGAGGCAGTGTGGTCTGAACAGAGCTGTGCAAGCCAATGCCTGGGCCCATGCTTGCAGCTCAAGCATCTGTGGGGACTGCTGGTAGCTCAGAATCTGAAACCCAGCCTGGTTTCAATGTGAGAATCATCAAAATCAGCATGTTAAAACCATTTTGGCAGCCCAATCTTTCACAAATTCATGAAAAAATTACTGCACCAGATACCAAGAGTGGGGTCCTTGCCAGGCTGCCCACTGGGAACCACAGCTGGCTATAAGGCTCATGACATGAGTCCTGGAGTATCTCAGGGCATCTTGTCAACCCACACATATGTGAGGGAATGGTGGGGGGTAAGACAGAGGGTCGAAGAGTTCTTCAAAGAGAAGAAATGGAGAATGAGACCCACAGGGGATGGATGTGGTCTGGACTGCTTAGTCCTGCTTGCATGACACTTTTGGCTCTGGTCAGTCCCAACCACTGGAGGGAGCCTTACAAAATTTCAAGTTAGAAATTTCTGGCTAACAGGCCCCTCATGGGGACTGGTCTAATTGGGGCACCTGACCAAGATGGTGTTATTGGCCTAAGAAAGGCACTTAGAAAATTTTGAGGAATACCATTCCAAAATGAAGTACTGCTTAAAGCACAGGATCTAGTACCTCTTGCTGTGCTAAATCGCTTCAGTCATGTCCAACTCTTTGTGACCCTATAAACTATAGACCTCCAGACTCCTCTGTCCATGGGGATTCTCCAGGCAAAAATACTGGAGTGGGTTGCCATGCCCTCCTCCAGGGAATCTTCCCAACCCAGGGATTGAACCCGTGTCTCCCATGGCTCTTGCATTGCAGGCACATTCTTTACCGCTGAGCCACCAGAGAAACCTGGGGACTTCTTACCCAGGTCTAATAATGGTTACTACCACTACCAATGGATATTATTCATTAAGACTTTAACAGTCCAGCAAGAAAGTGGGTTCAGTGCTGAGCCAATGAATTTTCCACCCACTCACCTATCCATCCAGTAAATGGTCACTGACCACCAACGCTGTGCCAGTATTGTGTTAGGTTCAGGAGAAATAAAGTGGGTCTTCTCAACCATTATCTACACCAAGCAAGTTCTGCTCAACTCAAAAAAGGAAAAAAGAAAAAATTGGCTACAGACAACATACTTCTCATACATCTGTTCAGTTAACAACTTTTCTCAATTATGGCTCTTGAAAACTGTCCCAGTTACTATGATTCCATACAATTTACCCTAAAACTTAGTGGTTTAAGACAATGACAATATTTATTTTGCTCATGAATCTGCTGTTTGGGCTGAGGTTATCGTCTTTGTTCTGCTTGGTTTTAGGTGGGCTGGCTTGAAGCCTGGGGACTGGAATCATCTGAAGGCTTCCTCATTCACATGTCTGGCCACTGATCTTGTCAGCTGAAACATTCTCAAGTTGTCAGCTGAAACATCTCCATATGCTCTCTTCCTGTGGTCTGAGCTTCCTCCCAGTATGGTGACTGGGTTCTGGGGGTGAGCATTGCAAAAGAGGGTAAGCCAGGTGGAAGCTGTATCCTTTTTATGACCTAGCCCCAGAAGTCACAAAGCATTGCTGCTGCTGCTGCTGCAAGTCGCTTCAGTCGTGTCCGACTGTGCGACCCCACAGACGGCAGCCCATCAGGCTCCTCTGTCCCTGGGATTCTCCAGGCAAGAACACTGGCGTGGGTTGCCATTTCCTCCTCCAATGCATGAAAGTGAAAAGTGAAAGTGAAGTTGCTCAGTCATGCCCGACTCTTAGCGACCCCATGGACTGCAGCCTAGCAGGCTCCTCCATCCATGGGATTTTCCAGGCAAGAGTACTGGAGTGGGATGCCATTGCCTTCTCCACACAAAGCATTACTTCTGCCCTATTGGCCAGAACAGTCACAGCTGCCAACCAGACTCAAGGGGAGGGAGTATGGATCCCATCTCTCAGTGGGAAAATGTTGGTTACATTGTAAGAAGTACTGGGGGATAGACAATGTATATTGGTGTCATCAATTTAGGAAAAAAGTCTGCCAGGAAAGTTGATGTAACTGTTCCATTTCAGTTTCAGACAATAATTTCCCACTTTATTCTACTTTTATAGTTAGAATTTACGATGGAGAAGCAATCTGTTTTGGAGAATCCAAATTTTTTCCTATATAGCATTTCACGTCTCTTCACTCTATTGTGTATGCATACTTTTCCCCGTTTCAGTGTTCTGATATTTAGTCTTCATTTTCCCTCAAGGTGCTTTGTGTGTGTTATAATTTTATTTTTATGTTGGTTTAAGAGAAACCCTCAAAGTTTTTTTTAGAAACTGATAATGAAAAGGTGCAGAAATATCACCTTTAAAGAATGACTCACGTGCATCTTTCCTCCACCTCCCCTGCCCCCACCTAATACTAAATCGTATCTTCTTGGTCAATGTATTAGTCCTTATACCTTATATTTTATGTAGAAGTCATATTCTTAAGATTATTTATTGCTTATGATTTTTGTTTGCATTGTTTCATTGCTATATTTTTTGTTTAAAATATTTAGGTGTCTCAAGTTGGAATTAAACATATTTTTTCCCATCAAAATTAATGGAAATATAATGTTTTTCATTTATCAGCTTTTCACTTAGAGGCAGAATTTGCAGGAATGAATTAAAGTCACCAGGTAGGAGACAGATTATTTTTCATCATCTCCCTAAAAGCTCTGACAGGTTCCCAGTCCTCTGTGTCTGTCATTTTCCCAGTTTCTATCATCCATTGCTCTTCTAATTTGTCACCTCCATTATTAGCCCCTTACCTGTCTGTTATATTACAGGAGTTCCATATTTCTTATGTTAGGAATGAGTCTGATTGAAAGTAACAGATAACTAAAAAAAATTGTGATCTAAAGAAGAATCTCCCCCTGCCCCCCATTTATTCCCCCATAAAACAGGAAGGCAGTCCAGGGTTTGTGCAGCTGCTTGAGTATGTCCTAAACCAGGCTTCTTTTGTTCTTCTGTTTCACATTCCCTAGCACAATCCTCCTCGCGGTGCCAAGATGACCGCTGTACCTCCAGGTGTTGTGCCTCAGTTTCAAGCATGAATTAGGGGAAGGGTGAAGCTCACAAACTTCTCCAAAGAGTTCCTTTTTATTCTGAAAAGGAAGTTCTCCCTTGAGACTTCTACCTATATCTTATTGGCCAGAACTTTGTCTTACTGCCACTCCCAACTGCAAAGGAAGTTGGGAAGTGTGTGCTTTGCTTTCCAGCCTCTGTAGTTTAGAAAAGCAAGTTTAAGTGGTTGGAATAAATATTGAGAGCCTCTCATAACATTTGCCACACGGTATTTAATGGAAATGTATAGCTATGATCCACAAAGTGACCTAGATTTAGCTCTCTTCTAGCTACTTTCATGTGTGTACAAAATCTTAAACACTCTTCTCTTTTCTTTCCATGAGGATACCAATTCCTTTGTCACTCTTTGCTCCATGGTCTCTTCTGAAGGTAAGGAGGAGGAGTTAGCATCTTCTATGCTCCATTCTGCTCTTTGCAGATAGTGAGTGCAGCGCTATTACCCTGATCCCTTCCTCTCTGAATATCAAGGACAATCTCAAGGCCAGGTTCTCCCTCCTCTTCTCTCTCAGCCCAAGTTTCCTCTTCTACACCCCCAAGGCACTTGAGCTGTATCTCTCTAATGGCATTTATCATTTTCTTCATTGAAGCTGAAACCAAACGATTGGAAGTGCTACTGTTTACGAAACGTGTGGTGCATTGTAAGTGCTCAAACTGGTATCTCTTGCTATTATTACTAAAGTTAATAACGTCTTATTGCCTTTATCAGACTCAGATCCTTAATGACAGGCTCTGAAGTTGATGTCTGATTCATCTTGGTAACTCACATCTGGCCTGGAATTGTGCATTGCTCATAATGCTATAAGGGGGCGGGGGGTAAAGGCCACATTTCAAAAGAAGGGTGCTGTAATGGTGGGACGTGAGAAATTCCTGGAACCTGAGTAGGAGCTAGAAATTTGCAGAGAAGACCTTACTTCGTTCGCATCAAAAACAGGCAGAGTTCCGACTGATTCGTACGGACGCAGGTGGACCGCCTCCACGCCTGTATAGCGATGAGATACGAGTATCCGTCACTCCACTCCTGCGCTTCTTGATCCGGAAAAGAAGGAGGGACTATGTCCCGCGCGCGGCGATCTGGGATAGCTGCGCACGCGCAGCTTCCGGCTCCGTGTCTTGGGAATTATTTGACGCCGCCGTCTGGGACCTGCACAAGTCTCTGATCAGGCGCGCTGCGCACGCGCGGTGGCCCAGTCGGCTCGGGGAGTTATTTGACGCTGCCGCCCCTGGCAGTCGGAAGTTGCCTGAGCAGATCCCAGCCGGCCGGCCCGACTGGCCTTCGTCGTCCCCGGGCGCCGTGGGAGAGTCGCTGACTGGTGGACAGAACCCCCGCCTGAGGACAGCCGGCCAGGGCAGCGAAAGCGCCGGTCCTATGGCGCGGGTGGCGTGAGGCGGAAGGCCGAGTGCGGCCGGCGGCGGCGCCCACCCCAGCGATGCGGGCCCCGCCCGTCGCCTCAGGTAACCGGGCGGGCCTCCAGGTCTCGGCCAGACCCTCCCCTCTTCTCCCCTCAGGCTGGTCCAAGGATGGCTAAGCCTTGTTTCTCGGCCCCGGAGGCTCTAAGGGCCCGGCCTTCGGAAGCGCATCTCATTTTGCGGGCGGGGTGGGGGGGGGACCCACGGGGTCCGGGGGAGCTTGTCCCTGGAGTCGGTGGCCTCTGTCGGATCTGCTCAAACCCGGGGTGGTCCTTGAGAGCTGCCCTGGCCGGGAGAAGCTCTTTCCTGGCAGCCTGGGGGAGGGGGCGGGTCTGGAGCGGAGCTAGACAACTCCGGCGAAGAATCTGGTCCAGCAGCAAGGTTGGTCGAGTGGCTGCCGCCCTGTGGGAACGATGCTGCCCATTGCACGGTGACTCTCGAGGAGGAAGAGTTAATAATGAAGATGAACAACTAGCCCTTGTTTAGCGCTTACTATACGCCGGGCGTTATGCCAGGCCATTACGTTCACCCTATCCAACTTCACAACAACCCGGTAAGGGAGGATTATTATCCCCATCTTCCTGATGAGGCAATTGAGGCCCTTAATGGTTAGGTGACGTCTATGCCCAAGGTCACAGAGCTGGTAAATTTGACTCCAGATCCAAGTTCTTAACTATTAGGTCAGTGGCTCTCCAACTTCGCTGCACGTAAAAATGACCTGGAACATCTTTTAAAGATTTCTGATGCACAGGTAACAGAGTCAGGCCAATTAAATCAGGGTGTCTGGGAGGGGAGCTGGGGGGCGGGGGGCGGGGACGACGCCAGACAGTATTTCTTAAAGATCCCCGCCATGAATTCAGTGTGCAGCAAAGTTTGGGAACTGCTAGATAATTTTGCATCTCAAGAAAACGTTTCAGTGTTTCTCCAGTGTAGGAGAACCTTATGGGACTTTTTTTTTTTTTTTAACTCTGGTTCCACCCGCAGATAATCTTTTCATTAGGCTCACTGCACCTTGTGAAAGCCTACTGGGGGTGGGAAGTAACTTTCTGTGCAGGATTTCCGAGTCAGCTGGACCTTGTAAAGTGTGTGCATCTCATGCGAAACTGTTACCTTGCAATTTTCCTAGATCGCAGGGTCTTGTTTGCATATGTTGTTCTTTGCCTAGACTGTCCTCTTGGGTTTCTCCCTGTGCCACCCAAACACACACACTTCTGCTCTTTCTTACACACGTGCACAGAGTATTTTCTTCCTATCTTTGGCTGCATAACTCCCAGAGTTTTTAACGTTCAGGATGCCTCTCTGTGACCCTTCCCTCCCAACCCCTCACTCCCAACAACCTTGGGTCTTTCCTATCCGCTCCTTAGCATGATCCTAATGAAATTTACCAATGATCTTTCTGTGCCATATTTCTCTTTCTTCTGCTAAGATTATGAGCGACTTGAACCATCTTTTCTCATCTCTGTATTCCGCCCAGTGCTTTGACATACAGACTCAACAAAGGTTTTACTGAATGGAATGTTTGAGTCCCTTTTATGCCACATATTGCATGCGGCAAACAGATCCTTCTCTATTTCCATTTTTGCAAAAGGTGTTTGGTAGTTCTTAGTCTACAGAGGTTTGCTCTTTTTTGCTTGAAAATACTCTAGTTAGGTTAATTAGTGTCCCCAAGTTGAATAAACACGTTGCATTCTTAGCACTTGAATTACACTAAGTTGCACACTTAGCACTTAGTGACACACTCAAAAGGACTATGTGCAGTC
Source organism: Bubalus bubalis (assembly GCF_019923935.1). NCBI lineage: Eukaryota > Metazoa > Chordata > Mammalia > Artiodactyla > Bovidae > Bubalus > Bubalus bubalis. The sequence goes on along the minus strand of NC_059170.1, from coordinate 16,317,960 downwards.
GACATTGGTTGATTTTTAATATCTAGTTTTATCACAAGCAGATACAATCAGTTCTGTAGTGGAAACCTTTTTATTGCTCTTAGACCTTTGTCTGTGTTCCCCGCTGAACACTATGCTGTCCAAAGTAGTGTTTAGTTATCATCCACTCAGTGTAATTGGGCTTCCTTGGTGGCTCAGAGGGTAAAGAGTCTGCCTGCAATGCAGGAGACCGGGGTTCGATCCCTGGGTTGAGAAGATCCCCTGGAGAAGGAAATGGCTACCCACTCCAATATTCTTGCCTGGGAAATCCCATGGATAGAGGAGTCTGGCAGGCTACATCCCATGGGTTCACAGAGTTGGGCACCACTGAGCAACTTAATACTTTAAAATGTTACTACCTTGTTGGCACTTGGTAAATACTAATAGATGGAAGTGCCATTGGTAGTTCATCCTATTACTGGGAGGGAGAATTTAAGAAATACTTAACAAAGATTAAAACCTTGATGTCAGAAGAATTGATAAAGTTAGTATATATTTATTACAGAATGCCTGAACTGCTATTGTCCAACATATTTACAAATTATAAAGGAAGGCAGGCTGGTAATTCAGATTATATTTGTACTTGGCTAGTCTTAAAACCATGTAAGGTTTATAAAAGTGAGTATGTGTGTGAAGGTCATTATGAAGAGGTTTTTTGACAGTAAAGATTTTTTTATGGCAGTTAAATATGGTGAAGTATATGGACTGAATAAAAAGCACATTTCATGGAATGACACTCTTTACATTATACAGATTATTATAGAAAGATTTTCTTGGTTCAGTTTTGTATTGTTTGCTCAAATTTTAGGCTAAGGCTAATGTAGAAACTGATGTAATAATTTATGTTAAATTCAGATACTCAAGAAACTTGCCCTGTTTTTCTGATCAGATATGGCAGAGTATCCCATTCTGGCCTTAGCACATGGAAGAAACTCAATCTTTAAGCCTCAGGTTTAAGTCTCTAGTTGATCCCCAAGAAAAGGTGAAAAACTACACAGACTCAGTTAAAGACCAAAGGTGACTAATCATGAGAGCCTGAGAACTCGAAATGATTCTTTTAAATATGAGATACCCATCGGTGTTAGTAGATGTGTTGCCTGACATCTGTAAAGACCTTTCAGATAGGTCTGTTTCAGATAGAATACATTATTTTCTTTGGTGCAAGCTGACTAAAAGTTTTAGATATATTAAGGTACATGGAGTTTAAGTCTAAGTTTTTATAGATGAAGAAAGTAGGTAACTTGCTCAGGACTACATGGTTGGCTGTAGCACATCCAAGATTAGAATGCAGGTCTTCTTGCTCTGGATACAGTATCCCCTTCCACCCTCACACCTCTCATATGAGAGGATGTCTTGTTTCTTGTGTGTGTGTGTGTGTGTGTGTGTGTGTGTTGGGGATGGGGGAAGTGGACAGAGTAGTGTGCTATGTTTGAGATACTAAGTTAGATGAATAGTGAGTGCTTTTCATCGTATGACATGTACTTTGCTGTATAAACTGGGGATGTTACGATAAATAAGACACAGCTCCTTTCCTTCAGGAATCTATAGCCTAATAAGGGTTGTAATAAAAGGGTAGTATCTAAGGCAGCTTTGCCAAATAGAAATTTCTGGAACTGTTCTATATCTGCACTGTCCAATATGGTAGCCATTAGCCACATGTAATATGTGAAATGTAACTAGTGTAACTGAACTGAATTTGTAATTTAATTCAAATTTAAGTAACATGTAGTTATGGTTACTGTATTAGAGCAAGTGTGAGGCATAAAAGATGAGCATGAGCACTGTGCAGGCAGAGTATTCTTTTGGAAGTGGGGTAGGCTAGCGAAAACTACCTGTTTTCACTTTTCGGAAGGAATGCAGGCAGAACTTGTCTCTCTTTCTTGTAATTCAGGCATTTTATAGGATCCCTAACAGTTAGAATCTGGTGCACAGGTGAATGCATTCCTTTTTGGCTAAGGTTGATTGATATTTGCCATTACAACAGAAATATGAAATATGTTCTTTTTGTCTTTGTTAGTTATAAAAGTTCTATGCGTGACCTTGAACACATGTATGTGCCTTAAGATCCAGCATTTATTTACTCAGTTCATTTATCCAGTGTTTTGGCACCCTATACCCTGTTTTTCCTTAGAGAAACAAAGCATGCCTGATAGTGTCTATCTTGGATTTGTACTACTCAGAGTATGTTGACTTACATTGCTTTGTTTGATCCTTCTCCCGAGTCACTGTAGCTAGGTACTGCAGGTATTCTCCCTGTTTTACAGGTGAGGAAACTATGACAAAGAAATGCCAAGTGACTTGTCCAAGGTCATATGGTGAGGTGCAGAGTCTGAACAAAAGAAGGAGCATTGGACTTCGCGGCAAGAGGTGGAATTTCTTATCCCAGCTCACCTGTTGCTTGATGTGACCGTGAGCAAGTTGTAGTGGCTAGTGACATCTGTCTTCCTTAACTTCCTAGGCTTGTTATGGAACTAAAGTGAAGTAACGTGAGAACTTTTTGAAAATGGTCAATTGTATCCAGCTGCATTGTTATCCAGCAGGATCTATAGCAGTTTTTTTGTTGTAGGATGTTCCCTTCATAAATCATCACCTCAGTTGTTACGTTGAATGCTACTGTATCATGGATTTATTCATCGTGGGTTTCTCTTCTTTACTATGAAACTTTTTCTTGGGCAGCCATTGTGTCGTATTCATATTTGCCTCCCTACATGTTAGGACAATATCTGACACATAGCAGGTGTTTAATAAATGTTTGTTCAATGAAATAACGGATGTATGAATTTATTTTACAAAGTTATGAAAAATTGTTTTCTGTAATTAGATTTGAAGCTCCTTAGGAACAAGAATGATGCTTATTCATTATGATATTCCCCATGCTTGGTGTATAGAAGGCATGTAATAAATATTGGCTGAGTCAATTGATGTAATTAATGCCAGACTGTGGTCTTAGTGTGTCTACCACTGTATTGATCATTTTGGTAATTTGTCAATTAGACCAGACCTTCATGTTATTCTGTGGTAGTACTTAGAAGCCATAAGCTGTTACCTAGCACACAATGACCTGACATTAGAAACATCCAGAGAGTACCTAGAAAGTGGAAGTGTGTGGAGTTGGGAAGGATATTAAGTGATCTTCAGGGGACACTGTCATTTTTGCCTTCCTCCTGTCTGGTAAAAAATCCACCTGCAATGCAGGAGACCCTGGTTCGATTCCTTGGTTGGGAAGATCCACTGGAGAAGGGATAGGCTGCCCACTCCAGTGTTCTTGGGCTTCCCTTGTTCTTCAGCTGGTAAAGAATCTGCCTGCAATGCGGGAGACTTGGGTTTGATCCCTGGGTTGGAAGGATCCCCTCGAGAAGGAAACAGCTACCCACTCCAGTATTCTGGCCTGGAGAATTCCGTGGACTGTATAGTCCATGGGGTCGCAAAGAGTCGGACACGACTGAGTGACTTTCACTTTCAATTCAATATCACATTTACTTCTAGAGTGTTGAAAGTGGAGACTTCCCTGTTAGCAGCTCAAATTGATAGCCAACAGCCCTGATAGCTGGGAAGGAGACTCATAAGATCCTTAACACAGCAGTCAAAGCTCTCAACCATCTGACTTCAGTTATGTCTTCCTATTTCACCACAGTGCCCAACCCTCCCGGCCATGTTCCCATCCTTCCTGCCCTTCCCTTCCTCAGTGTATCAGACACACTGGAGTCTGCTTTTCTGCTGTCCCCTCAGCCTGTGTTGGATACTTCCATCAAATTTCCTTAATAGGAATTCAGTTTCTGTTGTGTTATTCCTGTGATAAAGTTAAACTTTTTCTCATCTCTGCCCCCAGTTTTTACTACATTAATTTCAGATCTCCAGTCCTAGTATTCATAGTCTTTCATAATTATTATCATTATAATTATAATAATGATATTCCATAAGTTCAAGATAAGTCACTCCTTATCTTGAAACCCTACTGCCTTCTGTATGTAGCTTGCTTTTCTGCCACTCTAGGTTTTTAGTTTCTGATGCTGTTTTTTGCTACTTGAAGCAAGTGTCCTTCCTCTTATATACTAGCTGCTCCTTGTATTCTCTTATCCACTCAATTTTCTTATCTCTGTAAAAATTTATAATTTTGCTTCAGTACCCAATTCATATGCCCTATATACTATAGTCTTCCCTGATTGTATCCTTTTGTTTTCCAGCTCAGCCTTTCTTTCATCCAAAAGTCTTTTGTCCTCTAAACTTAGATAATATCTTGCCTATAGCTTTTCTTTTTTTTAAAAAAAGGTGTTCAGAACTTGAATTTTTTAACTTATGTTCATTATTTATGTATTTTTCAACCTCAATTAGACTATAAACTTACTGAAATAGTAACCAAGTCCTAGTAATCTGTTTCCTTCCTGATCTACTGCATTGTACATAATAGATGGTTCAGTTCAGTTCAGTTCAGTTCAGTCGCTCAATCGTGTCCGACTCTTTGCGACCCCATGAATCGCAGCTCGCCAGGCCTCCCTGTCTATCACCATCTCCCGGAGTTCACTCAGGCTCATGTCCATTGAGTCGGTGATACCATCCAGCCATGTCATCCTCTGTTGTCCCCTTCTCCTCCTGCCCCCAATCCCTCCCAGCATCAGAGTCTTTTCCAATGAGTCAACTCTTCGCATGAGGTGGCCAAAGTATTGGAGTTTCAGCTTTACATCAGTCCTTCCAAAGAACACCCAGGACTGATCTCCTTTAGAATGGACTGGAATAGATGGTTAATAACTGTCTATTGAAAACATCAACTTGATGCCAGTGTCTGAATATTTATGTGTATGGTGAAGTCTACCCATATATACTTAGCAATTCTTTGACATGTTGTTGTTCAGTCACCAAGTCATATCTGACTCTGCCACCCCATGGACTGCAGCACACCAGGCCTCTCTGTCCCTCACCATCTCACTGAGTTTGCCCAAGTTCATGTCCATTGAATTGGTGATGCCATCCAACCATCTCATCCTCTGTCGCCCTCTTCTGCCTTCAATCTTTCCCAGCATCAGGGTCTTTTCCAGTGAGTCAGTTCTTTGCATCAGGTGGCCAAAAGATTGGAGCTTCAGCTTCAGCATCAATCCTTCCAATAAGTATTCAGAATTGATTTCCTTTAGGATTGACTGGTTTGATCGCCTTGCTGTCCAAGGGACTTTCAAGAGTCTTCTCCAGCACCACTGTTTGAAAGCATCAATTCTTCGATGCTCTGCCTTTATGACATGAAGAGCTATTAATTAGGGGCTTCCTAGGTTTGGCACTAGTGGTAAAGAACCCACCTGCCAATGCAGGAGATGCAAGAGACCATGGGTTTGATCCATGGGTGAGGAAGATCCCCTGGAGGAGGGCATGGCAACCCACTCCAGTTTTCTTGCCTGGGAAATCCCATGGACAGAGGAGCCTCGTGGACTGCAGTTCATAGGGTCACAAAGAGTTAGACATGACTGAAGTGACTTAGCACACATTCATGCTATTAATAAGAACTTATATCAAACTGTACAGCAGTTCTACTACGTAGCTAAAACTACTCATATTTTTTCTGTGATCCTTCTAATTTTCAGTCATGAATGTTTTTCTAGTTGTAATCATGATATATACATCCCCCCATACATGTTCCAAACATCTTACATGTCTTGATTCTCTAATCACAACTCTAAAGGGAGCCGTTATCCTGCTGATATTCTCATTTTACAGATGAAGGTGCTCAGATGCAGAGGTAGAGTAACTCTTGTAAGATCTCTTAGCTTGCAGGTGGTGGAGCTGGGTTTGAATATAAGAAGCTTAGCTCCAGAGTCCTGGCTTTTAACCAGTCTCCTATTTGTTTTTATGCTTCTTATCTCTATGTTTAATGGCTACATTATAGTATATAGAGTTAATCTGCCCTAATTATGAAGGTATTCCATTATTGATGGACAGTTAAATTATGCTCACTTACCCATCTTAGGTGCAATACAACAGTGAATGTCTAGTGCATTTCTCTATTGAATTGGTTCATGAGGATAAATTAAGCAATATTAATATAACTGCATCAAAGCACCTGATATTACTATGTCTCCTACTATGTATTGGCAAAACATTCATGCTGTTCTTGGGTGAATGGTTAGAAAATTGGCATCAGCCTGAGGTGCCTTACAAATGTGTGTCCATTTAGTGACAGGATAGAACTAGAAACGGTTCCATGGTAAATGGACTAGGCAGTCAAGGCCCAACAGGATTTTTGACTCCTGAGAGGTTGATGCTGATGTGAACATCCCTGTCCAGGAGGCCCCAGACTATGGAGCACTTCTGGTTCCTAAAACTGTTGATGTTCTCTGAGATCTCTGGGTTTGGTATTTGGACAGCCTGAGCTGTCCAGCAAGAGGGGGTTCTTCTTTGTGCGTTTGAGAGTAGGCTGACCACTGACAAAACTGAGCCCAGCAGGACTTACCCTGCCAAATCTGCCACGTTACACTCGACCCTCAGCTTTTTTCCTCCCCTAACAGCAGCAAACATGAAACAAAATGATGTTATAGGACCTCCACAGATAGATTATAACCCCAGACCCTGGGGCAGAGATGGGTTAGGGTAACTTCCAGGGCGGCAATGGCTCATTCATAATGTACGCCTCCCTACCTTCCTTCCACAAGAATCATGCTAATTTGGTTATCAAAACTAGCATATGCTTTTATCTTTGATCAGTCATAAATTGACCCACGAGTTCTTTTTAGCTTGCATCCTGTTTTGTTTTTTAAACTTTAGTTAGCTGAAAACATTTGAAGAGTAGACTTTACAGAGAAGTTCAAATTTTCTCTGTGTCTCCTGAAAAATTGGGTCTGCATTCTTTAAGGGTAATAGTTGGTTAAGGCTGAGTAGTGACTGTGCCATTAAAGAGAGCTTTAATTCTCTAGTTTGCCACAATGCCCACCCTACCTGCTTCACAATTTACTGTGTTTAGTTTCCTAGACTGGAGGTTTTCGTCCTTCCCAGGTCTAATATTTGGTAATGACTGCTTCACTGTGTTGAAATTAACACATAATATATAACCTAACAACACAGAAATTTTAAAAAATATGTGAAACTAACAATAATAAATTAAAACCATGAATTACTATCCTTCCGATAAAATTGGTATTTTGGTAAGAATGTTCAGGTCCAGCTATACTAGACATATAAAGTGGTCAGATGCTTGTGTCTGCTTATAAATTGAGAAGTAAGACAGTAATATGCACTTCATATTTGACATTTTGAAATAAGGGCTAAGTACATACGAAATTCTTGTGATTGTGTTACTGAAAGCAGTGTGTGGTATTAGCAACTCAGATACCACCAATGCTGTGGCCTTTGGTGATGTGATTGTTCTGAAATGGTGAACAGTTCTTGGTACAGTAAGGTTCTGAACATGAAAAACTTGAATTTTTCCTCAGTTTGCAGGGTTAATTGCGTTACTGGAAAATCTGATGTATATTAAAACACCACAAAATATTTTGTATATATGAGTAAAAGTTAGATTTTTAGGCTTAAACAATTAAAAACACAATGATTTTCTGGCAGACATTAGAAAGTCAGGTAAAATGTAGCATAATTGTAACCTAATTATTCATTGTGCAGGACTGTCTTCTGTATTATAAGAAGATCTGCCCATAAATAACCTGGATCTGTCCGTGAATAACCGGTAGCATGCCCTGATCATAATGTTAACCAGAAGTGCACTTGATGTTTCCTAGGTGTCCTCCGGGGTGGGGGCCAGTCCTTTTTTTAATTGAAAATCTTTCCCTTAAACTCTTGAAATGTGTCCCATTGGCCTTACCTCCTAAATCAGAGTGTGGTTTTATCACACATTTTGCTAGTTTAATAGGTACAAAAGGATACCTTTAGTTGCTTTACTTTTTGATATTCTTATTTGTTTCCAATGTTTATTTTCTCTTCATTGTTTTATTTAACTTGCCTGTGCAGTTGGCCCTCTGTTGGTGGTCCTGAATCTGCAGCTTCAGCCAACCATGAATTCAAAATATTTAGGAAAAAAATTTTCATAAAGTTCCAGAAAGAAAAACTTGAATTTACCATGTGCAGGCAGCTTTTTATATGGCATTTCTCTTGTATTTACAACTATTTACATAGCATTTTCACCGTATGAGGTATTTATTATAAATAATCTGGAGATTTAAAGTATATGGGAGGATGTGCATAGATTACATGTAATTACTTTATGTAAGAGACCTGGTCATTTGTGATTTTAATATTGTCGGAGGGTCCTCGAACCAGTACCCCATGAATACCAAGGGACAGTTGTAATTACAATGTATATCTTTGTCTTAATATTTTTGTCTTTTATGCATTTTATTGAAAGTTAGCATCTATATTTTTCTATTGATATTACATGCATTTAAATATTTTAATTCAACCTTTTCATTGTATCTTTTCTATTCCTGTCTACCTTACATGTTTCTTGAAATGTGATAAGCATTTTTAAGCATTTATTTCATTTTCTTCCATGTAATCATTTAAACATTAATAGATTTGAAAAATTAGAAATCTCTTATATTTAAAAACTTTAAACAAATTTTAAGAAAAATTTAAGAGCTATTAGTCCTGTTTTGACTGGTCTTCCAGAGTGTTTTTTCAAGAAAGATACTCCTGTCTATACTTCAGAATTGAGAAGGGTGGTAGCTGTTTCTTAAAAGCAAATTCCCAGGCCCTAACCCAGACCTACAGAATCAAGCTTTTTAGGGATGGAGTTTTGGAATCTGCATTTTAAACTAGAGGGGCTATTCTTATGTGTACAGTGGCGTTTGAGAGCTAGCTTGTCTTTTTTTCCCCTTAAAACACTTTTTCCCCTCCAATAATGTATTGCCTGGAATGGACACTAAATATTACTTAAATATTCCTTAAATATTTGAAAACCTTCCAACTACTTTTTTTTTAAACTAATAAATACCTTAAAGCGAATGGACATTTTCAATTTTTTGTTTGGACTTCCTTCAGTGGCATAAAGGGAACAGCTTCTAACATCTTCCTTTTTCCCATTGGTAAACCTTGGCATTCTAAAACATTCAGTATGCACTGTGTGCCAAGGACTTCTCAAAGATTCAGGAAGTGAGGTTTCCCCTCAAAAAAGGTTGACACACTTGTGGTAAAAGATATCTTTACAAAGCTAATGAATAACCTAACCTGACACTTAAAATGGATAGCCTGTAACAGGGACTCAGAGATGGGGTAGAGAGGTGATTGGCAGATTAAAAAAAAAAAAAAGTTTTCCCAAAGAGGATACTTGAGCTGTGCCTTGGAGAAGGCAATGGCACCCCACTCCAGTACTCTTGCCTGGAAAATCCCATGGATGGAGGAGCCTGGCAGGCTGCAGTCCATGGAGTCGCTAGGAGTTGGACACAACTGAGCGACTTCACTTTCACTTTTCACTTTCATGCATTGGAGGAGGAAATGGCAACCCACTCCAGTGTTCTTGCCTGGAGAAACCCAGGGACGGGGGAGCCTGGTGGGCTGCCATCTCTGGGGTCACACAGAGTCGGACACGACTGAAGCGACTTGGCAGCAGCAGCAGCAGAGCTGTGCCTTGAGGGGTAGAGACTTCATAAGGTGCATTGAGGTGGGGAACAGCATGAGTTGTAATAATAGGGTGTGAAAAAACTTGTTGAGTGTGAGCAATCATTGGTAGTTCTTGGGGCCATTGCTTGGAGGATGGGATGGGAAAGTGGCAGTAGAAGATGAAACTGAGAAGGTGGATAAGTAGTTTCAATTAGAATTTCAGCAAGGTGTTTTCCTTTATTTGGATAAAATCATCTTAAATTTTATGTAAAAGAGTAAATGCCTGAGAATAGCTAAGAAAAGTTTTGAAAAAAAAATAGTCAAGACATTGTATAAAGCCACTGAATTTAAATCATTATAACATGAGCATAGGGATAGACAAATAGTTGAACAGAACAGGTTTGTAAATTTCTACATAAATGAGAATTTAATATATGACAAATTGGTATTTCAGGTCAGTAGGAAAGGGTGTGATTTAAAAAAAAATTTTTATTTGATTACATCAGGTCTTAGTTGCATCATTCAGGGTCTTTTGTTGCGATACATGGACTCTCTAGTTGTGGTGTGTGGGCTCAGTAGCTGCAACATGCGAGCTCTCTAGTTGTATTCTCAGACTGCAGAGAATACAAGCTCAGTGGTTGTAGGGTAGGGGTTTAGTTGTTCCACTCCATGTGGATCTTAGTTCCCTGACCAGGGATCAAACCCATGTCCCTACATTTCAAGGCAGGTTCTTAACCACTGGACCACCAGGGAAGTCCCAAGGATGTGTTTTTAATAGATGATGTTGACACAACTGACTATACATCTTAAAGGAAATAAAATTGGGTCTTTGCTGTAACACTTATAGAAGTAAATTCCAGATGGCAAAAACTTAAATATGAGGACTAAATTATCTTTCTTGGAAATGTAGTAGACTACATATACATTTTAGGGCTATGTTTTTAAACTTTTGGACCTAGACCCACAATAAATATTTTATGTATTTTATATTGTGACCCAGAACATACGCATATATAAAAAATGAAACAAAATTTCACAGAACTTTGCTTACCTTTACTGTGTGTGGTGCCTTTATTGTATATTCTATTTCATATAATTAAAAAGTATTATCTATTACATTTATTTTATGACCCATGTTTTGGAAAGCACTGATATGGAGGATAGGAGGGAGAAATCATCTAAGGCAGACTCAAAACTAGAAGGTGTAAAATAAAAATATATTTGGCTAGAATAATGAAATTTCATTTCATACCTCCAAACTGGCAAATAAATACATACATAAGTAAATCTGATTCTTGGCAAAAGATTGGGAGTGAGAAGATAGAAAAGCTCTCATCCATTCCTAATGTGAATGGGAGTTATTACAGCTTTTGGGGAGGCGATCTGGCAAGACCTGTTAACGTTAAAAATACATATACTCCTTGATCCAGTAGTTTCTCTTGTAGAAATTTAAAGGCCACTGATTAAGGATATATAAGCAAGCCTATTTTTTGCATTATTATTTCCTAGTGACAAAAAAATGGGAAATGAAGTAAATATATTAGTTTTTTTCTCCTGAAAAAAACATTATTAGGAGATTGGTTGAATAAATTATGCCATATCATGGAATAGTACATAGCCATGAAAAAGAATCTGTTATTAGAAAGAAATATATTTGTGAGGTACTGGTGAATAAGAAAAAAGTATATAGTTCCTAGCTTTGCGTGTATATAAATTATTTTAATATGATTGAGCAAAATACAAGAGGAAGTGTTAGGTTGTTTAAATGGATTATCTATTCTGGGAAGTGAATTACTTGGATAGGGAATGAAGGCAAACAAATGAAAAGGGTGAAAAATCACACTAAAACAAAAAACCCTGTAGTATAATGTTCCTGTGTGTTTAGGTAAGAGATTATAGTGTGTGTATGTATATTATACTGTGTACTATATATATATATGTATTTATGTGTATATATGCTTATTTTAAAAGGTGAGAAAAAATGTGTGGGTATAAGTTGTCCTCTGATGGGAATGGCACCCTATCAGAGTTTCCCCTTTTTTCCCTTCCAGTTTTGAGAGAGTTACTTTAGGGCAGCCGGGGGTAGGGGAACACCGGGATACCCTTGTCGGGGGTTCCTTATAAATCCTAAGGAGACTGAGTCAGCTTTAATAGGGTCTCGCATGCACCCATCCTTCACATTGTAGGTACCTTTTTTGATGCTGATCCATCCCTTCTGCCTTTGTGTTTTCAGGGACTCTTGTCCAGAGGAGGGCCATATCCTCTTGAAAAACACTGGTACTTGTTGAGCTGGAATGAGGTTTTCTAAGATAAAATTAAACAAAGCTACCTATTTGAAGAAAAACTCGCTTAAATGATGGAACTTTTTAAAGCTTAAATGTACCCTTAAACTCTGCTGGTTGGGCCAACAGATTTCAGAGCAAGTAGAAAATGAAGGTTTACAGAAATGATTTGGAAAGGACCAATCATCCTTGATTTGCTTCATGAATATGACATTTGTGATTATAATATTTACATTGTAATCATATAAATAGCGTTTACTGTGGCTAGAATTTTTTATTTGTATAGTAGACTTAGATATTGTTTCATAGAGAATATACAGCATTGGGAAACGCAGTCTATGTCGTGGAGAATCTATAGGCTAGAGAGAGGCAGTACGTACTCCGGTTAAGAGCATGGTCCATGGAGTGCAACAGATGGGACTCAAAACCCAGCTCTATCATGTTATAGTTCTGAAGCCCCAGAGACGCAGCACACCTCTCTATGCCTCAGTCTTTTCATCTGTGAAATAGGGATAACGTGACTTAATTTTCACAGAGTTGTGATACTTTCATGAGCAGTAGGTAATATATGCTCAATAAGTGGCAGGTCTTAATAGATTTTCTGAAGGATACTGAGTTCCAGGTGTTCCATTACCAGAAGAGGGTATGCCACTGCTGTAGAGAATGAAATGTTCTTGAAGAATTTTATGTCTGATTTAAGGGCAGTGGTGGGAAATTGCAGGGATCTGTTTCTAGCATGTAATAGGTACTTGGAAACTGTTAACTGAAAAATCTGGGGCTTGGAGTAAACCCTTTCCTTTGTCTCCCTTTTCTACTTGGAGCATACCCTTCTTCCATCTTTTTCCATTCTGGAACATGGAATGAGGAGGGTTCCCTCATGCCATGAGTGCCCCAGATCTGATTATTTTATCCCCTTGCACAGCAGCCATCTACCCCAGCTCTCCTCTGGGCTTCTGAAGGCTCTTTTGGGGAGGTGCTCAGACAGCTGCTTCCCAGAGTCTGCCTTTCCTACCTGATCTCACCAAGAGGCTATTGAGAACATTCTCAAAACATTTAGGTGTTTTGTTTTTTTTTTCCCTCAGTCATCTCGAGGCAGCTGCTTTATTGTGCTAATATGTATTTTACTTATTTTTATAGCTTCCAGCAGTATAATCTGACGTGGAATTCTCTTTTGTCTTTCCAGGTGCCATTTGGATAGTCCTTTAGCGGCACGATGTACTCTGAGTGGAGGTCGCTGCATTTGGTGATTCAGAATGATCAGGGCCACACCAGTGTGCTGCACAGCTATCCAGAGAGCGTTGGGCGAGAGGTGGCAAATGCAGTGGTTCATCCTCTCGGGCAGGCCTTAGGTACCCCTTCAGTGGCTGGGAGTGAGAGTTTGTTAAAAACTGACAAAGAAGTAAGTGTTTCTTCATTTCATTCTACTATGTGAAAGTATGTTTGTTACTGCATGATTTATTTAACATTTTATGGGCTTCCCTGGTGGCTCAGACAGTGAAGAATGTACCTGCAATGAAGGAGACCCAGGTTCAATCCCTGGGTCGGGAAGATCCCCTGCAGGAGGGAATGGCAACCCACTCTAGTATTCTTGCCTGTAGAATCCCATGGACAGAGAGGAGCCTGGCAGGCTACAGTCCATAGGGTCACAAAGAGTCGGACACAGCTGAGCAGCTATCACACGCTTTTAAAATGGATTTCTGCTCAATGGAGTGTGACTTCTCAGTTTGAACTTATATGGGTTGCGGGTTAGAGCTCAGAGTTTGTGGGAGTTCAAGGAATAGATTGTTCCATTGTGCTATTGGGACTTCCTGCTAGCTGGACCCAATTCTCCTCCACCTGAGCTGTGTGCTGAGCAGACTTGGATGTCAGGACCTCAGGCCCCTTTCCCCAAGTTCTAGGCTCAGTCTTCAGATTTCTATTCAGAGGCTGTGTTTGGAAGGTCTTCGTTTTTACCTCTAAAAGGCCGCTAACCAAAGGCCTGTCTTGTGTGGTTTTCAGGCTACCCGTGTGCATTGAGCCTGAGGCTCTCCCGCTGTCTCCATCCTGACTTATAAGTTTGAGAGTACTGCAGAGCAGTTCAGTCGGTATGGCTGTGAGCCCAAGTGGTTGGAACAGGGGTCATGTTTGCTGTCCCTAAAGATGAGGAGTTTTTGGAGTGGCTTGGCCTGGAGCTGGTTCTGTTCTTGGGTTCAGGGGACTGGGCATTAAAGTTAAGTTGCTTTAAGTTGGACTTAACCTGCCCATCCCTTTTCATTTATGTTCAGATTTCACCTGAAGGAGAGATTAGACTTAATCCAGGTATAAGACCACTCTAGATAGACTGAAGATTATGGCTCAGGAGGCAGTTTATTTACCCTCTGTAGGCCATGGATTACCGTAGGGGAAGCCCTTCATACTGAAGAGCGTTTTCTTCTCAGAGTGCCCTGGCAGAGAGCTGCCGTAAGGACTAGCACTTGCCCTGGTACGCTCTCTTCTTGGTGTATCTGTAATTCCTTGCTGCCTTCTCCTGGGAAGAGATGGCATGTGATTAGGTGGTGGTATTCAGTGCAGCTCCTTCTACCCTTGAAAGAATATGAGAGAATAATAGTTCTTAAATCCAGTGTCCTCTCAAATTATGTAAGTGAACTGTTGTATGAAGATAACACCAAAGGTATATCTTCTCCTTGGTCTTTCCTCTGATAATTAGGAACTTGGCAGCCTCTTTTAAAATTCTTTCCCTTGTTCAGCTTGATCCCGCTCTGCACCCCTCCCCACCTCATTTGTCACAGCCTCACTGTGTTGTTATAGTTGCTTTTAATAGTAATTGCCGTGGCATGTTGTTTTCTATTATACTGTTGTTATATATTTTCTACCTGTGACCTTTGTGGTTTTGTTCTGAGCTTAAAAATTTCAATACATGTATTTATCTTGTTACATTCAGCTTTAGTTTTAAACTGCTGAAATCTTTGTGAATCCTAAATTTCTGTTTTACAAGTTAGTTATTTTTTTAGTTTTGTGATGTCTACACATGGTCAGCATGTAATCTGATTTTCTCTAAGTTAAAATCTTGGCAGAGCCTTTGGCATGCCATTGGACATCTTCTTCCAAAATGATCTTGGTACATGATCTTGGTAATCCACTGCTAGTCTCCCATGTTATTTTGACCAGTTACAAATCCAGCCATTCTACCTTCTTCTGGACTATGTGTTGTCTCCATCTTGTCCACAAGGACCAAATTTGTTAAAGCCCAGATCCCCCTTTGCCAGAGAAGGCTGTTAATGGCATGGTGAGAATAGCTTTAGATTTCTAGGCCAGGGATCTGGTTTTCAGCTCCAGCATTTTGAAGCAGATGCTTTGGGCCAAATAGCTTAATTTGCTAAACTTCAGTTGCCTTCTGTCTAAAATGAGGATAGTTTACCCTCTCACGTGGGTTATTCTGATGGTTAGATAATATTTATGAAAGTTCCTCGGAAACTGATTTTAAATCAGTACCAGGTTCATACCAGCTGCCTTCATAGTAACCCTTTTGATAGAGGAATGAAGCTTGTCTGGCATGACTTGTTCTTTTTGAGCAGGCTAGTTCCCACTGACCCTTTTTCCCTTTTGTAAGTACTCACTGATCATCTGCTTAGTAATTTGTCCCAGAGTTTTGTCTGGAATTCACTTAAACTTTCCAGTCTATATTATCTGGAATATAGTTTTATCTTCTTTTGCAAGTTGGACCATTTTCCCCTTCTCATTGTACCTTATTCATTCATGATGGCTGGCAGTGGTTCAGCAGTCTCTTAGACAATTTCTCTCAGCCCCTATGATTCAGACAGGTCAGGAGGCTGGAAGTCATTTAGTGTAGCTAAGTGCCTTTTTAAGATGTTACCCAGCTTCAGTCCCTTCTGACTTGTGTTTGATCTTGCCCTTCCATTTAAAATATTATTTTCTTTGCCAAATGAAAATAGTCACACAGTAAGAGTTGGACAGTTCATCTTCCTTCCTGTTGTTTGTTAAAGTTGCATAATCTGAAAATGGAATATGATTAAATTTATGTAAATGATTTCCTAAATGACACATACCCACATGCAAATTAAGTGGAGGAAAATATCTAAAATTTTCTATTTCTGCGCGTCTAATCTCTGTGGAAAGCCAAGATGACCTGTACTTTTTATTTTACAGAGCAAACAATAATAATGTCTAAGGGGTGAAAGCCAATGTAGGCTTGATAATTAGAAATAAGCACATAATTTATTTTCTTAAATCTTTTGCTTAGAGACTGTTGTCTGAGTATGTCTTATACATGGGAGGTGCATTTTCTAAAATTAATCTGATCCTTGTTGAGACGAATATACTTCAATTGAGAGGTTTTTGGCAATAAGAAGTTAACATTTTAAATCAGTCTACTGATAAACAGGGAGGGATGTTTAATAATTCTGTATCTATATTTTCTTTTGTTTAGGTAAAATGGACCATGGAAGTAATTTGCTATGGACTGACCCTTCCATTGGATGGAGAGACTGTAAAATATTGTGTTGATGTATATACCGACTGGATTATGGCTTTAGTGTTACCGAAAGATTCTATTCCATTGCCAGTTATTAAAGAGCCTAATCTATATGTTCAAAATATACTAAAACACCTGCAAAATCTTTTTGTACCAAGGTAAGCTATACTAGTCTATCTGGCCATTATCCGGATCATAATAAAATATTCATCATTGTTACTTTTTTGAATTATAGGAACTGATTTCATTGTTAAGTCTTTTGAGCAGTAATTTTCATGTCTTTTTCAGTTAAAAAAGCGTTAATATGTATGAGAGAGATGGGCTTATATAATGTTTTCTAGGACTCTTTAACAATGTGTTTTCATTTTAACAGCTTTTGGCTTTGCTTCTAAGATCTGATAGCTATTAGATATGAAAATACTGTGACCCCTTTCCCTTACAGTCAAAAAACTCTGCTTTTGCCTAACATAATTTTTGTCTAAACTTAAGCTAGAGAATAAGTAAGCCCTGTACCTTAAAATGAATCTTATGAGAGAATGAAGATATAGAAGTAAGCAGATTTGAAATTATGGGCAAATTTGTAGAAGACCAAAAGAATACTTTTGACAGTTTGTTACTGAGTTTTTCTCCTACCTTCTGTGACAGAGACCTTAAATATTGTAATGTACGGTTGCCTTCAGTTCAGTTCAGTCGCTCAGTCGTGTCTGACTCTTTGCAACCCCATGAATCGCAGCACTCCAGGCCTCCCTGTCCATCACCAACTCCCAGAGTTCACTCAAACTCATGTCCATCGAGTTGGTGATGCCATCCAGCCATCTCATCCTCTATCGTCCCCTTCCCTTCCCGCCCCCAATCCCTCCCAGCATCAGGGTATTTTCCAGTGAGTCAGCTCTTTGCATGAGGTGGCCAGAGTATTGGAGTTTCAGCTTTAGCATCAGTCCTTCCAATGAACACCCAGGACTGATCTCCTTTAGGATGGACTGGTTGGATCTCCTTGCGGTCCAAGGGACTCTCAAGAGTCTTCTCCAACACCACAGTTCAAAAGCATCAATTCTTCGGCACTCAGCTTTCTTCACAGTCCAACTCTCATGACCACTGGAAAAACCATAGCCTTGACTAGGTGGACCTTTGTTGGCAAAGTAATATTTCTGCTTTTTAGTATGCTATCTAGGTTGATCATAACTTTGCTTCCAAGGAGTAAGCGTCTTTTAATTTCATGGCTGCAGTCACCATCTGCAGTGATTTTGGAGCCCAAAAAATAAAGTCTGACACTGTTTCCACTGTTTCCCCATCTATTTGCCATGAAGTGATGGGACCAGATGCCATGATCTTCGTTTTCTGAATATTGAGCTTTAAGACAACTTTTTCACTCTCCTCTTTCACTTTCATCAAGAGGCTCTTTAGTTCTTCTTCACTTTCTGCCATAAGGGTGGTGTCATCTGCATATCTGAGGTTATTGATATTTCTCCTGGCTATCTTGATTCCAGCTTGTGCTTCTTCCAGCCCAGCGTTTCTCATGATGCACTCTGCATATAAGTTAAATAAGCAGGGTGACAATATACAGCCTTGTTGTATTCCTTTTCCTATTTGGAACTAGTCTGTTGTTCCATGTCCAGTTCTAACTTGCTTCCTGACCTGCATATAGGTTTCTCAAGAGGCAGGTCAGGTGGTCTGGTATTCCCATCTCTTTCAGAATTTTCCACAGTTTATTGTGATCCACATGGTTGCCTTACTTATACCTGGAACATTTTTTCCCATTCTAAAAGAATTATATGTCATTTTAAAGGATTTTGGAAATAATAGAAAATGGAGAGGAAAACATTAGTTGCCTACCCATTTGTAGGGATTTCCTTTGAGAAAAATCTGTTTTCATCTGTGTGTGTATGTGTGTTTTTCTTTTTTGAAAATGTCTGTGGAAGGGTCAAGAGGGCTGACTTCCATCCTTCTGGAAAAGTTTTGGTTAAGACTTTTGGTCTGTCAGATGATGAGGGACTGACTATGAATCAGCCAAAACCAGCTCTGTAAATTTTAGCTTTTTAAATTTAGAAGGAAGATTACTTTGGAAAATCTGAATTAAAAAGAGAATCTTCATTATGTGCTGTGATCTATAGGATCAAGTGTGCAAACATACCTCAAGATATTGTTGGTTGGTTCCAGGGTGCTGCAGTAAAGCAAACATTGAAATAAAGCATTCTTTGGTTTCCCAGTGCATGTAAAAGTTATGTTTATACTATATTGTTGTCTATAAGTGTGCAATAGCATTATGTCTAAAAAAAAAAGTACATGTTTTAATTTAAAAACACTAGGATTACTAAAAAGTGCTAACTATCATCTGAGCCTTTAGTGAACTGTAATCTTTTTGATGGTGGAGGGTCTTACCTTGATGTTGATGGCTGCTGGCTGATCAGGTTGAGTGGATGTGGTAGTTTCTTAAAATAAGACAACAGTGACATTTGCCACATTGATTGACTCATCAGTTCATGAATGATATCTCTGTAACATGCAGTGCTATTTGATAGCATTTTGCCTACAGTAGAGGTTCTTTCAAAATTAGAGTTAATCCTGTCAAAGCCTGCTACTGCTTTATCAACTAAGTTTATGCAATATTCTAAATCTTTGTTTTCATTTCAATAATGTGCACAGCATCTACACCAGGAGTAGATTCCATCTTAAGAAACCACTTTCTTTGCTCATCTATAAGAGGCAGCTCCTCATCCATGAAAGTTTTATCATGAGATTGCAGCGATTCAGCCCCATCTTCAGGTTCCATTTCTAATTTTAGTTCTCTTGTTATTTCTGCCACATCTGCATTCACTTCCTCCACTGAAGTCTTAAGCCCCTCAGAGTCATCTGTGAGGATTGGAATCGGCTTCTTCCAGACTTTTATTAATGTTGATATTTTGACCTTTCCCCATGAATCATAAATATTCTTAATGCCATTTAGAATGGTGAATCTTTTCCACCGGCTTTTCAGTTTCTACTTGAAATTGAAAATGTCCATCAGAGGAATCACTGTCTATGGCAGCTATAGTCTTACCCAATGTATTTCTTAAATAATAAGACTTGAAAGTTCAAATTACTCCTTCATCCATGGGCAGCAGAATGAATGGTAGGTTAGCAGGCAACATTTATCTCATTGTACATCTCAGTGTTGACTGAAAAAAAATGCACAGCCTAAAAGTTGAGAATTACATTTTATTCATCAGACTTACTGAAAACTATAGCCTGGATATAGCCTCTCAGAAGCTCAGAGGGAGTGTTCCAAAGAGGTAAGGAAGGAGCAAGAATATATAGGAGTTTTGCTGGAAAAAAAAAAAAAGCTGTGTAGCAGAACATGAAAAATTACTGCCAATCAAAAAGAAAAAAGACATCTCAAGTTAATGAGTTTTCTTTGTATAGGAAGATGCAAGAGTTTGAGCTTATTGAAATTATTCCTTTGATATGCATCTTAACTGTGTAGGCCCAGTATTTTGTTTTCCTCTGTCCTGAATTCCCCTAGGGTGTACTGTAGGGAGCGGCTGTAGTGACTGGTGGCTTTATGGCCACAACATTGTTTACTGAAATGGCAGGTGACATTCCTTGTCCACATCCATCAGAGCTCTTGGATGACCAAGTGCTTTGTAAAGGACCAGTAGTATTTTAAAAGGAGTCTTTTTTCCTGAGTAGTAGGTCTCAACAGTGGGCTTAAAATATTTAGTAAACCATGTTGTAAACTGGTGAGCTGTCATCTAGACTTTATTGTTTCATTTATATGGCACAGGCAGAGTAGATTTAGCATAATTCTTAGGGGTCCTAGGATTTTCAGAATGGTAAATGAGCATTGGCTTCAACTTGAAGCCACTAGCTGCTTGTGGCCCCTATCAAGAGTCAGCCTGTCCTTTGCATTTTTGAAGCCAGGAGTTCTCTCTAGCTATGGAAGTCCTTAGATGGCATCTTCCAATAGAAGCCTATAGGCTGTTTTGTCTCCACTGGAAATCTATTGTTTAGTGTGGCTACTTTCATCTACCTTAATTATCTTGGCTAGATCTTCTGGATAACTTGCTACAGCTTTTACATTAGCACTTGCTGCTTCACCTTGCTGCTGCCCCGCCCCCCATGTACACCTTTTTTTTTTAAATGGCGACAGCGTCTTTCCTTCAGCCTCATGAACCAACCTCTGCTGACTTCAGACTTTCCTTTTGCAGCTTCTTCACCATTCTCAGGCTTCACAGAATTGAAGAGAGGGAGGGCCTTGTTGTGGGTTAGGCTTTGGCTTACGGGAATGTTGTGGTTTGTTTGATCTTCTATTCAGACACTAAAACTTTCTTCATATCAGTAATAAGGCCCTTTCTTTTTCTTATCATTTGCGTGTTCACTGGATTAGCACTTTTAATTTCCTTCAAAAGCTTTTCCTTTGCATTCACAATTTGGCTTACTGATGCTGGAGGCCTAGCTTCTAGCCTGTCTTGGCTTTTGACCTGCTTTCCTCACTAAGCTTAGTCATTTCTACCGTTTTACAGTGCTTTGTTAGATTTTGTTAGACAACCAAGTGATTCAGTTTTGTGCACGTGCATGCATACACACACATTCTTTTTCAGATTCTTTTCCATTATAGGTTATTATAGGATATTGAATATGGTTCCCTGTGCTATTACGGTAGGTACTTGTTATTTCTAGTTTTTGATTTAAAGTGAGAGACATGATTCTTCCTTTCACTTGAACACTTAGAGGCATTGTAGGGTTATTAAATGGCCTAATTTCAATATTGCTGTGTCTCAGGGAAGACGGAGGCCTGAGAAGAAAGAGAAGGCAGGAAAATGGCTGGTTGGTGGAGCAGTCAGAACACGTTTATCAGTGAAGTTTGACATCTTATATGGGCATGGTTTGTGGTGCCGCAAAACAATTCTAGTAGTAACATCAAAGATCATTGATCATCAAATCACTGTAAAGATATAATAATAATGAAAATATTTTGAGAAATACCAAAATGTGGCATAGAGACACGAAGCGAGCAATGCAGTGGGGCAAATTGCACGTATAGACTTGCTCAGTCAGTGTAGGATTGCTACAAGTTTTTAGTTTGTAAAAAACCCACAATATTGGTGAAGTGCAATAAAACGAAGTGCAGTACATTGAGGTATGTCTGTTAACCCCTTAATCTTATCACCACATCACCAGCCACCCAATTCTACTTCTGGTGGTGTAGTCATTCAGTCATGTCCAACTCATTGTGACCTTGTGAACTGCAGCACGCCAGGCTTCCCTGTCCTTCACCATCTCCCAGAACTTGCTCAAACTCATGTCCATTGAGTCGATGATGTCATCCAACCATCTCATCCTCTGCTGTCCCCTTCTCCAACCTTCGGTCTTTTCCAGGATCAGGGTCTTCTCCAACGAGTCGGCTCTTCGCACCAGGTGACCAAAGTATTGGAGCTTCAGCCTCAGTCCTTCCAATGAATGTTTGGGATTGATTTCCTTAGGATTGACTGGTTTGATCTCCTTGCTGTCCAAGGGACGTCTTCTCTAACACCACAGTTCAAATGCATCAGTTCTTCAGTGCTCTGCTTTCTTTATGGTCCAACCCTCACATCTGTACATGACTACTGGATAAACCATAGCTTTGACTGTTTGGACCTTTGTTGGCAAAGTGATGTCTCTGCTTTTTAATACACTGTCTAGGTTACATTTGGGTGAATTAAATGCTGGTTGTTTGTATTTATTGATTTCAAAAGAAGTTATAACAGTAAATGGTAGAAAGTAAGTGGTAGGAAGACATTGTTTGTAGCTAAGCAGATTCTTCTAAAATGATAATACTTTTAATGCTTTCTTATCATCCCATTTAGGAGACTAATTTACTAGGCTTTTTCTTAGTAAATGGGAGAGTTTCGTGGCTAGTATTGTCTCCTCTTTGTACTCTTACCAACTCTGAGTGCTCAGTTAATTTTATTGATGAGAAGAAGCGATTGCATTTATATTAATTAGGCTTTTGCTTTTCTCTTTTTAAGAAGCATCAATATCGTATAAATTGTTCATTTTACTATTTGGTAATTAGCTTGTTTTCCCAAAAGTGTGTGTAATTCTGAGAGGGTGCTGAACTGAGTATTAGAGTTCTCCTGGCAAATTGTATCTTAGGGAGCTGAATATTTTCAGTGCTAAATATTGGGAGTTATGATCTTATCTCCTGTTATTGGGAGTTTTTTGTTTTTGTTTTTTGAGTCAAATAGTCACAAAATTGTCAAGTTTCCTTATTTAATTGTTTTTATGAAAACTAACTCTCAGAATAGAGGAAACAGCCTCTACCACTTTGCTGAAGATTAGGTCAGAATGATGTAGCCTTTCTCTTTTGCCTGCCAGTTTGATTTGGGGGAGCGCATGGCTGAGTGAAGAGTGACCCATCATCTAAAACTGATTAGGGTCTTCATTGCTCAAATATACTGTACTTTAGAAAGTGTGGCATTCTTCTAAAGCAGTCGTTGGCAAGCTTTTTTTGTAAAGAGGCATATAGTAAATATTTTAGGCTTTGTGGGCCATACCGTAGTGTCTGTCACAACTGTTCAACTCTACTGATAGAGAGAAGCAGCCATAGACAATATATAAATCAACGCGCATGTTTGTGTTCCAATTTTTTTTTACAAAAACAGATGACAGGCCAGATTTGACCCACAGGCCATACATAGTTCACCAGCTCATGTTCTAGAATGGTTTTTCTGAAGTTCGTAAGTTGCTTTTGGAAATATTAGGGGGAAAAGAGCATCTTTGATGTTTCGACCTTTCTATTTCTTTTTCAGTAAAGATTGCCGTATTTCTCTTAGCTGTAGAAACTTGGACACTGCTCTTGAATTTAGGCTGTCTGAGTGATGCCACAGTACCTAAGGAGCAGATGTTTCCTTTTCTGCACTGGGCAGGTAGTACTAGGAATGGTAGGTAAGCCTGGGTTACCATTTGGGAAGTTTCTAGTGTCATTGCTAGCTTGTAAGAGTGTTGCCCCTAGGACCACTAGTGGTATTTTTATTTTTTATTCTGGGTTTCCTCTTATATGGCTACATGAGGTTTGGGGCTATTGTATATTTCTTACTCTTGCTTAGTAGCAGACCAACAGATACAGGCTTGAGCCTCTTGGCTTCCCAGGGTCCGGATTCACCTCAAACTGAACATGGGACCTCTCCCTGTCCTTGGGGACTCTTGTCTTTTCCTAGGTGAATGTCTCATCATTTCACTCTAGGTCTGGCTGCTTTAGGGGGAACTTAGGGTTGTCATTTTCTTGCAGCTCTAGTGTAAGTGTTTGGTTTTATGGGTCGTGGCCCAGAATCTGAAAATCTTTATCCTGAGGTTGTGATGGAAGTTCTGAGAGCACTCACTTCATTGTCTGGATTTCTTGAGGAGGCTCTGAGATTCCCTCCTCTGATAGAAACATGTTTTATGAATTTTTTGTGACATGAGTCATGTAGAAACTTGGCCTCAAGATTTATTTCAGTAATAATAGTTACTTGCCTTGGTCTTCACATGGGAACTCTGGAAGCCCATTCACTATTTGCCAATGTAGTAGGTTTACTATGATTCTTGAAAATCTTAAGGTGATCTATGTTGGACAGTGGGGATAAGGGCTGGGGCTTGTACTTTTATCTTCCTCCTCAACCCTAGCCCTGATATACTAATGTAATAATACTGTTGGGAAAAAATGGTGTTGTGAACTAAACAGAGCTATAAAACTTCTTTGGGAGTATCTTGGGTACCTTTGGGTTAAGTTGCCTTTTTTTAATAGAGCCACAGTTAGCAGGTGCTCATTTCTGAGGAAGTTGTCTCTGTATCCCATCAGTTTTGGGGACCTGTTAGGATATTTCATTTTTTAGGCTCTTCTCTAGCAGACATTAACTTCAAAGGGATTGTGAGCATTATGAAATTCATGCTGAATTCTTGTGAACATATGTTTAAAATTTTTTTAAAGAATACAAAGGTCATTCTGCTGTGTGAGCAGCAGAAGTGGCTGTGGGTATTTATTTACTCATTCATTCAGCAGAAACCTATGGCGTATCTGTTGTATGTGCCAGGCACTTTTCAGACTTAGAAAACCCAGAGGTGAAATCCACTTTCTAGTATCCTCCCTCTCCCCGGGAGCTCTTCAAGCTCTTTAGGAGTGGTAGGTTTAGATCCCAGAGTGCCAAACTGCATGAGAAGGAAATAGCTTTGAACTGAAGAGGGTGCGCCTAGTTCTGTCTGCTGGTGCTGTTAGGGAGTTGCCTGTCTTTAACTGTTGCATTCTGTCCTTAAGCTTGTCAGTGATGTCTGTCTGTCTTCTTTAGACAGGAACAGGGCTCCAGTCAGACCCGACTATGCTTACAGGTCCTGAAAGCCATTCAAAAACTGGCCCGTGAGTCATCCATTATGGCCCGAGAAACCTGGGAAGTCTTACTGTTGTTTCTTCTGCAGATTAATGACATACTTCTAGCGCCACCAACTGTTCAAGGTTTGTTAATTATTTTTTCTAATTTATTGCTGTGCTCCAAACACAGTTCACTTTTAGACTCAATGAGTAGTAGACTCAGTGGGGATTTAAAATTTGGCACTACAGTTGAAAAACCAATATGAGGAGAGACTCAGTGAATTAATACATGTTTGATAATGACAGCAATAGTAGCTTGTTCAGTGTATCAGGACAGAGCCTATATAAGAAACAACTAATGTACCTGGTTACAAAGTAGTTATCCAGGTAGACTGAAAACTTGATGGCTGCAGAAGATATTTTGTTTAGCAAATGAAACCTAGAAAATCTTAAAGTATTCTATTTGGAAGTATGACAAGTGTGTCATTTATTACCTAGCCATCAAAAAGCTTTCAGTTTTATGAGTTTAGAGTGTATTTTAAGATGTCTTGCTTTGTATAATATAGCACAGTATACACAGACAATAAGTTGATAATTCTAGTTCCAAATTCCCCTGTTGCTTATTCATCTTTGTATTCTTTTTACTGACACATGTGAGTGTGCTTGTGCTCTGACACAAGTGCAGTGTCCAGGAAGAATTTTAGTGTTGAGAGGGACTCCATAATAGAAATACCCTGTCTGGCATTGGTGATGAGCTAGCCAGATAGGTAGTGTGCCTCTCTCTTAAACAATCCCCATGCCAGGGATTCAGCACCATAAATCAAGCCATCCTTCCCCTTCTGGAGCTTATTATTGTTGAAACTTCATTTTTGCGCATTTGAAATCCTTAGAACTTTTCGTTCTGTATGGAAATCCAAAGTTTGCCTTCTGTGGGTAGGCAGAGTACAGACCGCTGCTCTTCTCCTTAGTTCCCAGGCTTGGAACCGAGGAGCAGCTCTATTTTGGGCTCTGTGGTTGAGGCTTTGTCCTGCCAGAACTAGTCCTTTGGCTCCCTTCTTTGGCTCCCTCTCCCTTGAAGGGTGGCTTTCAAACACATGAAGCATTTTATAGCAAAGTTTGAAGGTAGGAAGTCTCAGGTATTTGTTCTGATTCCTTTTCTTGTTGGCTGTGTGAACTTGGGCAAGTTACTTAAATTTCCAGAACCTGTTTTCTCATCTTCAAAATGGATATAATTGATAATTGGTAATAGATACTATTGATATAAAAACCTACCCTGCAGAATTAATGTGAGGTCACGTGTATGAGCTATGTGGCACGGAAAGTGACTAATAGCCATTCATTGTAGGCAATCATCCTTTCCCTTCTTCTGTGTGTGCTCCTGTCTCACTACTGGAAGGTTAAGATCTTCCATAAGAACCCAGCAGGGCCACTTGAAAACTTCCCATGTGATAATGGGTTGATGTGTTCATGATTTCCTTCATAAGAGCTCCTAAGAGTAGTTTTTTGTTCTTACTATTAAGTGATTATTTGAAAGTTAAAACTTAACATTGCAGTTATTTTAATTTTTTGACCAGTTCTCCCAAATCAGTGAGTTAAAGATTCTGCTTTACAAATAAGTATGCCAAAGATGTTTTCTTTTTGTTGGTAAGGTGGCATTGCTGAGAATCTAGCAGAGAAGTTGATTGGTGTTCTCTTTGAGGTTTGGTTACTAGCATGTACGCGGTGCTTCCCAACACCTCCTTACTGGAAAACAGCCAAGGAGATGGTGGCTAACTGGAGACACCACCCAGCAGTGGTGGAGCAGTGGAGCAAGGTCATCTGTGCGCTCACTTCAAGGTAAGTTACCGTCATCAACTTGTCTTCTTTCATCCGTCTGGCCGTAGGCAGCCTTCCCCTAATTCTGTATCTTTCTGGAGTACATGGTAAAAGCCTCTATTCTGTGTCTCTTATTATTATACTTTAGTTAATAGAATCAATCAGTTTTTAAAAATAGATGTAGCAATGGGCTTTGTGCCTGTCTAATCTAAAACCTTTTAGATTGAGAAAGTATGTTGGAGAGGCAGATGAATTCTGAGCCCTACTATTCCCACCCCCCAAATCCCACTCTAATTCTAATTATTAAAATGTTTAGAAAGAAAGCGAAAGTGAAGTCACTCAGTCGTGTCTGACTCTTTGTGACCCCAAGTGCTGTAGCCTACCAGGTTCCTCCGTCCGTGGGACTTTCCAGGCAAGAATACTGGAGTGGGTTGCCATTTCCTTCTCCAGGGGATCTTCCTGACCCAGGGATTGAATCCAGGTCTCCTGCATTGTAGGCAGACGCTTTACAGTCTGAGCTATCAGGGAAGTCCAAAATGTTTAAGATCATTATTAAAAAAAAAAATGAACCAAAGAAAGTTATAACAGAAAGAGTTAAGTTCACCAGAAATCTTATTATACATAATTTTACAGAAATAGGACCATACCATAATGTTCTCATATGTAACCAAAGTAGGCAGTTTTTTATAATAATTATTTTGTTTTTTGGTTTCTTTTTTTAGCCATTTATATATAATATCACTATTCTGTGAGTAAACCGTTAGGCTTCATTTTTTTCAGACTTTTTTTTTTTCATTTCTTGTAATATATAACTCTTTAAAAGCTGAGCATTCTTTTTTAAACATGATCACAATACCATTATCACACATGAACAAAATGTTAACAGTTTTCTAATATTGTTTAGCTTTTGAGTGTTCAGATGTCCCTGAATGTCTCAACTTTTTGAAATAGTTGATTCCATTGAATCAGAACACAGACAAGGTTTGGACATTATATTTAGTTGACATATTTCTTAAGCCTATTTTAAACTGTAGGTTCCTGCTCTCTCATTTTTATTTCCTTGCAGGTTTTTTTTGTTGTTGAATTGGGTTGTTTTGTCCTATTGAATGCTTCACATTCTTGATTTTTCTGATTATGTCCTAGTTGTTAATTAATATGTTCCTCTGTCCCTTATATTTCCTGTCAGCTGGTAGTTAATCTGACAGGAGACTGGAAACTTAATCTGATTTAGACTTAATGGGAGGTTTAGTGGTGGAGGTGGGAACAGATAATTTATAGGTGGTATTACGTATCAGAAGGTACATTGGTCTTTTTATGAGTTAATATATATATCTTTATCACTCATTTAAGATGAATTTTTGTTTGTTTATTCTGGTATGTCTTTGTGAATGTCACTATTATGAATCTATTTTTAAATAATACATCCTTTTATCTTGATTATAAAAGTACAATACATGCTTATTATGGAAAATTAGGAAGACATAAGGGGAAATATCCATTACTTACAAATAACCAATCTTTGAATATATTTTCTTCTGCTGCTGCTGCTGCTAAGTCGCTTCAGTCGTGTCCGACTCGGTGTGACCCCATAGACAGCAGCCCACCAGGCTCCTCTGTCCCTGGGATTCTCTAGGCAAGATCACTGGAGAGGGTTGCCCTTTCCTTCTCCAATGCACGAAAGTGAAAAGTGAAAGTGAAGTCGCTCAGTCGTGTCCGACCCTCAGCGACCCCATGGACTGCAGCCCACCAGGCTCCTCCGTCCATGGGGTTTTCCAGGCAAGAGTACTGGAGTGGGGTGCCATCGCCTTCTCCGATATTTTCTTCTATCTTATCTTTTTTAAAAAATCAATTTGAGATTATTCTATATAGTGTTACCTGCTTTTTTTTAGCTTGATGTCTGATTCTTGTCCTAGTAATTACATGTACCTTTTTTCTTCTTATGTAGATCTCAAGATCCTATTTTAAATGGCCTTATAGTTTTTCATTATATAAATGGAATTATAATTCATTTAATAGTTTCTCTGCTGTTTTGATATCTAAATTGTTCTCTTTGTTTTCCTTTTAAAAACTATTGTTGGGAATTCCCTGGTAGTCCATGGTTAGGACTTGGCACCCTCACTGTTAAGGGTCTGGGTTCAATCCCTGGTCAGGGAATTAAGATCCCATGAGTCGCTCAGTGGGGCAGAAACAAAACAAAAAAAGCTAAATAAAGAAGGATATAAAAGTAAAAAAGAAAAAATATTGTTGATTTGCGAGTACTTTACACTTAGTCTTTGTATGTATTCTGGTTATTTTATTAAGATATATTTTTAGATTAGTTATAGTAGATCATAATCTATTCTAAGTATAATAGATTAATAATTGAGTCAAAGGGCTTTGAACAGTTTTAATACATTTGGAATATTAGTATTTAGTTAAGTAACTGAATGGTCAAATTCAATTTATGGGACACATACCATAAATTCTAAACTTCATGTAAAGTTATGTTGCAGTTGTTACGAATAAATTATAATAAATTAGTTGTGTTGAGGGCATTTGTAGTATGATGACTCTTTTAAAAAAATTTATTGTTTATATTATATGACTATATAATCAACATAAGCATAATTGTGCATGATTATATGATTTATTTATTTATTTATTTGCAGTTATAAATTAAAATTTTAAACAATTTGTAATTTTATAAAATTATATATAATTTGTAATTTATGTTATAGTATACATTATAAATGGAGAAGGCAATGGCAACCCACTCCAGTCCTCTTGCCTGGAAAATCCCATGGACGGAGGAGCCTGGTAGGCTGCAGTCTATGGGGTCGCGAAGAGTCGGACATGACTGAGAGACTTCACTTTCGCTTTTCACTTTCATGCATTGGAGAAGGAAATGGCAACCCACTCCAGTGTTCTTGCCTGGAGAATCCCAGGGACGGGGGAGCCTGGCGGGCTGCCGTCTATGGGGTCGCACAGGGTCGGACACGACTGAAGCGACTTAGCAGCAGCAGCAGCATACATTATAAATTTATATTCTGTATAAGTGTTATATACAGTGTTGTTTATTACATACAATGTTATATATAATAAGATGTATTAAAATTTATATGAGAAGCAATATTTAATTTATAAAATCACTTTTCATTTTATAATTATATCATATAAGTAAATAACATTTATAATATAATCATATAACATAACTATATGAACTAAATTATAAATGATATTAATTTTTTAAAGAAATAAACACTTTAAAATAATTTTTACAAAACTGAAAGTCCTCTTCTAGTTTATTTTATAAAAAGGTTTTCATTTATTTTATTCACTTCAGTGAGGTATAATACAA
This sequence comes from Bubalus bubalis, assembly GCF_019923935.1. Classification (NCBI taxonomy): domain Eukaryota; kingdom Metazoa; phylum Chordata; class Mammalia; order Artiodactyla; family Bovidae; genus Bubalus; species Bubalus bubalis. Next base: position 16,288,213 of record NC_059170.1, on the reverse strand, counting down.
GTTTCATCTATTTTCTCCTATCATATTTCTCCTACTATATTTTAATGCTTGAATGTATCTTCAGTTCTGTTAAAAAGGAACTTGGTGGTGTGATTTTTTTTTGTTTTAATTTTCTAGATTGCTACGCTTTACATATGGTCCTTCATTTCCTCCATTCAAAGTTCCTGATGAAGATGCCAGTCTGATCCCTCCTGAAATGGATAATGAGTGTGTTGCACAGACATGGTTTCGCTTTTTACATATGTTAAGGTACCCTTGTTGTTGTATTTCATGTGTCCTTACCCAGTAAATGTCTTAGGCAGGAACCATACTATAACTCCTTGTTGGAGTTCACAGTGTGGCTGCTAAGCCCAGGAGTCAGATGGAGCCAAATTGGACAATACACTCATCTGTGTCACATGCCCCTTCCATCCTGGCAGGGTCAGGCTCTCCTCAGCTGCTCTTGGGCCACACTCTCTAGGGGCTTCTTCCCTGCAGTAGGTGCAGTATTTGTTCTCTTGCCTGTTGCTGCCGCCTGGGTGACAGTCTGTCTTCCAGGACTTTGTCACATTCTGTGGGGCCTGAAGACTACCTTGTTTCTCTCTGTGACCAGCACTGACTGGTCAGTCTTATTCTCAAGGCCTCTCCTCTGGTAGCCTTGTTTAAAATTCCACTAAGGGAACAGCATAAAATATCACAGAGGGACAGATTGTTAAAAGTAATAATACTTCATGCTCTTTCTTTCTTTATGATATTGTTTTCAATTCAGTTTCATTGCTTCCTGCCTTTCTCTATTCTAGCCCTATCCTTGTGCTCTGTGGAACTTTAATTCTGTTGTGTACTGTCTTGATTCATAAACTTTTTCCTTGCATCTTTTCTTTCTGGTTTGATGAGTCTCATTTTTCTATTTGTATATTAGTGATTCTGAATTACTCTGTATGACTTGTTTATAAATTAGGGATCTTAACTATTTTCTGTCATTTTATTTTTCAGTTTGTAGTTTGTTTTTCATCTTTCAGTGATTTTAGTTTATTTTTTTACATCTACCTTTTTCTGTGACCATTTTCTATTTCCTTTAAGATTAGAAAGTCTTCTGTGTACTTTGATCCGGTATATACTCACCTATACTCACTCACCGGAGAAGGCAGTGGCACCCCACTCCAGTACTGTTGCCTAGAAAATCCCATGGACGGAGGAGCCTGGTAGGCTGCAGTCCACGGGGTCGCGAAGAGTCGGACTCGACTGAGCGACTTCACTTTCACTTTATGCACTGGAAAAGGAAATGGCAACCCAGTCCAGTGTTCTTGCCTGGAGAATCCTAGGGACGGGGGAGCCTGGTGGGCTGCCGTCTATGGGGTCGCACGACTGAAGTGACTTAGCAGCAGTAGCAGCAGCATACTCACTCACTGCTTCTGACTTTGTGTCCTTTGTGCCATTAAGTTCCTTTTATATGTATGGGTTTTGTCTTTGGGTTGCATATTATTCCATTGATCTTTCCATTCATTTTTTTTTTTTATTATATACTTTAAAAAAATTTTTTTAATTTATTTATGGCAAAACCATTCATTCTTATAGGAGAGTCACACTTAATTACTTTAACCTTCTATAGTTATTGGTATTTGGTAGAACTAACGACTTTTTCCCTTTTTCCACGTCTTAGAATATTTTTAAGAATCCCTCTTGCCTGTTTAACATTTTAGATGAATTTTATAATCCATTTGACATGCTATAAAGCACATGTGAAGAGAAGAACCTCACAAAACCTGTTGGGGTTTGGAGTATATATTAGGGTAAGGAACATGTCCTGCTTTAGCAGATGAACCTGGAAATCTTAGTGGCTTAGTACAGTATGTTTCATAAAAGCCTTGGGTAAGGAACAGCTTTGCTTAGGTAGTTATTCAGGGCCTCAGGCTGGCAAAGGCTCCGCCATCTTCAACATGTGGCTTTATTAGAACATTAACTTTGTAGGCAGAAGCCTCTGTATCTGGCTAGAAGATGGAAAAGAGAAAGCAAGGAAAATTATGTGGAAAGTTTTTATGGACTTCCTAAATTGATGTGAATCACTGCTACCCATATTCCTTTGGCTGGAACTCACATATGCCACATTAAATTACAAGAGAACATAGAAGGAAAAGAGAAATTATCAAACAGCTAAGCAATTCTCATCTCCGCCAAAGATGAGAATTGTATTAGCTTGTATTTATATTTAGGAGCAGCTGACATCTTAATATATTGTGGTTGCCTTTCAAGACTAGGTATTTTTCTTTTTAAGAATCTTAAATATCTTGTGGAAGTGTTTTGTACATCTGCATAATTTTTTGTGTGTGTGTGATTATTCCTATGTATTTATTGCTGATGTTGTGAAAGGCCAACTTTTTTTCCTATTGTTAAGTCTTACAAGTGGCTGTTGCTGCTGTAAAGAAAATGTTTTACCTATTTTACTTTTGTATATTATATTTGGGGTTTTAAAATGCTGTATTTCACTGATTCTTTTTAGATTTCTAGATGTAATGGACACATATTTGCATATATCTGCAAATAAAAAATGTCTCCTTTCTAGTAATTTATACTTGAGTCTGTGGTAATTCATTAAAAGTGTTTTGGTTGCAGTAAGACCTGTATATGAGTTCGTGTTCTACTGCTTTTTCCTTTGTGAGCTTGAGCAAGCAATTTAGTCTCTCTGAGTCTCAGTCTCTTTTTAATCTATAAAATGGGGATAATAATAGTGTCCATCTTGTTACAAGAATTGAAGAAAATATAAAACAGTGCATCTAGTATGTGGTAGGTGCTTGAAAAGTTGCCATTTTTGTTACAGTTATTTTTGTATATTGTTTTCAGTTCAGTTCAGTTGCTCTGTCCTGTCCTACTCTCTGCGATCCCATGAACCGTAGCACGCCAGCCCCCCCTGTCCATCACCAACTCCCAGAGTCCACCCAAACCCATGTCCATCGAGCCGATAATGCCATCCAACCATCTCATCCTCTGTCATCCCCTTCTCCTCCTGCCCTCAATCTTTCCCAGCATCAGGGTCTCTTCCAGTGAGTCAGCTCTTCTCATCAGGTGGACAAAGTATTGGAGTTTCAGCTTCAACATCAGTCCTTCCAATGAACACCCAGGACTGATCTCCTTTAGGATGGACTGATTGGATCTCCTTGCAGTCCAAGGGACTCTCAGAGTCTTCTCCAACACCACAGTTCAAAAGCATCAATTCTTCGGCACTCAGTTTTCTTTACAGTCCAACTCTCACATCCATACATGACCACTGGAAAAACCATAGCCTTGACTAGACGGACCTTTGTTGGCAAAGTAATGTCTCTGCTTTTTAATATGCTATCTAGGTTGGTCATAACTTTCCTTCCAAGGAGTAAGCATCTTTTAATTTCACGGCTGCAGTCACCATCTGCAGTGATTTTGGAGTCCAGAAAAATAAATTCAACCACTGTTTCCACTGTTTCCCCATCTATCTGCCATGAAGTGATGGGACCGGATGCCATGATCTTAGTTTTCTGAATGTTGAGCTTCAAGCCAGCTTTTTCGCTCTTCTCTTTCACTTTCATCAAGAGGCTCTTTAGTTCTTCTTCACTTTCTGCCATAATGGTGGTGTCATCTGCATATCTGAGGTTATTGATACTGGTCAGAATTTCTACAACACTATTGTGTTAAAATGACACTGTTTTGACATCCCTCTTTTCTGATTTTCATTAGAATGCCTCTAGTGCATGAAATTTTGAATGGGATATTGGTTGTTAATATTAGATAGTTACTGTTTCTTGTGTTCTTGATTTCATAAGCAATTAAAGAATTTTAAATTTAAAAATACAAATAGGAAATAGTGCTGAATTATTTTCAAGTCATATTTTGGGATCCGTTTAAGCAATTAAATATCTTTTCTTATTTTATCTATTGATAGTATATTAATTTTCTTCCCCAGTGTTGAATCATCCTGCATCCTTTAAAGATAAATTCTGCTTGATTATGGAATGTTGTTCTTTTAATATTTTCCCAAATTGTCTCTCTCTCTGTTTTTTGACTAATTTATTCTTTGGCAACTTTAAAAAACTTAGGAAACGTCCTATCTTTTTCTGTACTCTGTTGTATGAAAGTTATATATTCCTTAAGAATTTGAAATATGCCACCAGTAAAACTCTAGTAGTGGAATCTTCTTTAATGGTAGTTCCTTTTTTTTTTAGTGGTCGTTCTTAGATAGTCTTTTCCTTTCCTTCACTATTTATTTCTTTACTTTTGGTTGTGCTGGGTCTTTGTTGCTGCATGGGTTTTTCTCTAGTTGCAGTGAGCGGGGGCTACTCTTTGTTGCATTGCATGGGCCTCTAATTGGGATGCCTTCTCTTGTGGGGCCCAGGCTCCAGGGTGTGTGGGCTTCAGTAGTTTTCAGTCAGTGGGCTGAGTTGTGACTCCTGGGCTTTAGAGCACAGGCTCAATAGTTGTGGTGTGTGGGCCTAGCTGTTCCATGGTATGTAGGATCTTCCTAGACCAAGGATCGAACCTGTGTTTCCTGCATTCACAGGCAGATTCTTTACCACTCAGCCACCAGGGAAGCTCCTACTCTTTCACTATTAATTGATCTCTTCATACTCTGTCCTTCTTCTTGAGCTGAAAGAGTGTTTTAGTTGCTTTTTTTTTTTTTTTTTTGGATATACAGGATAGGAATTTGAACAAATGCTGGTGGAAAAGAGGGGTTATTGTGTGATGATAGAGAGGTCTTACTGGGCGTCGGGAAGCAGTGAACATTCAGTACTCGTGACTGGAGGGATCTGGGCAGCCTTGGGATAGGCTGCTCTATCATCTGTCTCTCTTGGCTGTTTTGATCTTCTTGTGCATATATGCATTGCTCTCTTTCTCTGGCCCTGAGGCACATGGGACCTTAGTTCCCCAACCAGGGATTAAACCTGCGTCCCCTGTCCTAGAAGGCAGATTCTTAACCACTACACTGCCAGGGAAGTCCTTAGAGGCTTCTTTTCTCCTCCACCCCACAGAGTGAACTACAGTTCTGTGGATACAGTATACTAATACTAGAAGCCCTTTTCCATACAGGCACACACATTCTTTTGTCCTCACTTTCATTTACTTGAAATTAAGATTCTAACTAGATGGAAAAAGGTTTCAAAGGCCCAGGTCCTCTATAAACCACGGATTTATATTTCTCAGCCTAATTCTTTTGATCTTGTAGCCAGTGGAAGTTCTTTCCAAGTGGCTGGCTATGCGTTAACTAACATTATTACTTTGAGTTGGAAAGGCTGTTTAATGGACACTTAAGCAGACTGTTTTGAGTGAAAACATAAATCTGTTTTTCAGTGGAAATACTCAAGCCCAAATATGTTGTTTTAAATATATCAAAATGTACGACTTGAGTGCATGCACAAGAATGTAAGCACTAATCCTGATTTTCACATAGTTTTTTAAAAATTGGAAATATTAATACTAAAGTAAAATTTTCTCCTTGGGGTTCTTGTACATTTATTTATAATTTAACCATTCTGTTGCTTAATTCCAAACATATAACAATATATCCATATATACTTTTAAAAAATTAAAAATTTCTAGTCTTATTTTGGTTCTCATTCTCTGAATAGGCAAATGAAGTTTATGTAAGCACACTGCAGGTCTTCTGTAGAGTTGATGTTTGCTTCTCTAGCCTATTAAACACAGATTCATCTCCTCTCTGAATCAAATAGGTACACACAGCCCTGTTCTTAAAATTAGATTGTATGTATTTTATTGCTAAAGAAATTTCTAAATGTATAATTAATTCTTGCTCTCTCTTTTGATAGTAATCCCGTGGATTTGAGTAACCCAGCCATTATAAGCTCTACTCCCAAATTTCAGGAACAGTTCTTAAATGTGAGCGGAATGCCCCAAGAATTGAATCAGTATCCCTGCCTTAAACATCTGCCTCAAATATTTTTTCGTGCCATGCGTGGAATCAGCTGTCTGGTGGATGCATTCTTAGGTGAATTTTGTATATGTTGCTGGATGTTTGAAGATAACTCTAGAGTCTGGTTTTAGAGACTATTAGGGGACAGCCCAAAGAAAAAGATGAAGAGATTTGATTGCCAAGTAGTAAACTAGGAAAAATTATTTGCAACTAATGTAATAGCCTGAGTGTTTTTGTTATTATTATATAAATGCTGAATAGATCAGACGATGCAAAGAGAAAAGAATAAGACCCAGTAGATAAGTGGACAAAGGCTATGAATAAATGATTTGCAAAAGAGAGGCGTGTCATTTCACTAATAATCCTAGAAAATACAGATTAAAATGTGTTAGGTATCATTCTTATATGAATCATTAGGAAGCAAATTATACTTTTTGTGAAACGTTGTTTTAAACTGTTTTTCACATGAAAAGTCAGAATTTTATTAACCTGTTAAAGAGCAGTGATATTTAATGTACTCAGATGCTCAAGTGTGTCCAACTCTTTGTGATCCCATGGACTGTAACCTGCCAAGCTCTTCCATCCATGGAATTCTCCTGGCAAGAATAGTGGAGTGGGTTGCCATTTCCTCCTCCAGGGGATCTTACTGACCCAGGAATTGAACCCACGTCACTTAACATCTCCTACATTGGCACGCAGATTCTAGTGCCACCTGAGAAGCCCTTGATATGTAATACCTGTCATTTAGAAAACATTTGTTATGTGTACTTAATATATTACAGCGGTATTACAGAGGTAATACATTAGTTCAGTTAAGTTTGGCTGCCACTTGGTCAAAAATACCAGTGGTTTAAACAGGGTAGCTTATTTTCATACATGTTAAGCCCCAGGCTAAGCTGTATGGGGCTGCTGTGGCAGTTCCACCATTCTCAGAAACCCAGGGCACTTCCATCTTCTGGCTCTTCATCCTTCGAGCACATTATCATGGACCATGATGGTTGAAAGAGTTCCAGCCATCCTCTTAGTAACTAGGAAGAAAGAAGCATCTACCTTTGATTGGTCCTTAAAAGGACACTTAAAAGGAGATTTTTGGAGAAGACTCACCCAGTAATCACCCACTTCTCTATGGTCAGAACATGGCCACATCTGGCCATAAGCGAGCCTTTGGAATGTAGTTGTTTATTCTGGGTAGCCACGTCCAGCTAAGTTTTGTGTTCTGTAACTCAGGAAGAAAGGATGGGTGGCAGTTGGGAGGCAGCTTGTAGTCTCTGCTATACTAGTCGGTCCTGAGCCTTCACCAGTGTTGCTTGAGGAAGATTTGCTGACCACATATTTTGAACAAGAGGAATAACTCTTTTTGTCTTTCTTTAAAGGCATTTCTAGACCCCGATCAGACAGTGCTCCTCCAACCCCCGTGAACAGACTGAGTATGCCTCAGAGCACTGCTGTCAATACCACCCCACCACATAATCGGAGGCACCGGGCTGTTACTGTGAATAAGGCCACCATGAAGACAAGCACAGTAAGAGTTTTCATCACCATTATTATACCTTATAAAATTGGCTGTTTAATCAGCCATCCTTTTAAAAAGTCCTGCTATTTTTGCAAACTTCTTGTGACTGTGGCTATATTTTTTTGTTCTTCTAACAGGTTAGTACTGCTCACACCTCAAAAGTTCAGCATCAGACATCCTCCACCTCTCCTCTGTCAAGTCCAAATCAGACTAGTTCAGAACCCCGGCCACTGCCTGCCCCCCGGAGACCAAAGGTTAACAGCATCTTGAATCTCTTTGGATCATGGTTATTTGATGCAGCATTTGTTCACTGTAAACTTCATAATGGGATAAACAGAGACAGCAGCATGACTGGTAAATATTGCTCAAGAAATACGTTATCATTTTTTTCTTTCCTTTTTTTTCTTTTTAATCTTTCCTACCTGCAAGATTAATATGTATCTTAAAAAGCTCTCTGTCTCTGACCAAGCAGTGTCTTGTGCTTAACCCCTTCCAGCTGAACTAATTTTGAACGTTTTCCTACGTGTCCTTTTCATGTTTATTCTACGAGGTTTGGCTTTTGTCTGGTTTTATTAGATACATTTCAGGCTAGCCACTTTTTGTTCAATCAGATTCCTTTCAGTAGGTGACCTGGAAGTTCCCTTCATGTCAGCCAGGATAATACTATTGATATAAAGAATTAAACATGATTGACCGGAAATTTATTCACAAGAAGTGTTTTCTTAAATTTTGACAGCCATTCCCTCATTACTGCATATAAATCAAATTTCTGCTTCACAGAAGACTATCCTTTTAGGTTTTAGTCTAGAAAAGTTTATTTCAAGGGCACATTTTAAAAAAATATCATTTGCTCTGTAAGTAAATAAGACTAATAAAGAATTAATAACTCAACCTTGATATCTCAGAAATGAAACTCTTATCTAAATCTGATCTATGTCATCTTACCATTATAGTTGTAAGTAGTGGCATTAGGGTGCAGGATGGGAGGGTGGGGTCCTATAGAATATACTGAATATTTATGACTGTATGAATAGAGCTGAATAATAATAATGGCTAACATTTATTGAGTTGTGGTTACTTTGTACCAAGCACTGTGCTTTATGCATTAATTCTGCTCTATGTAATAATATAATTAATATTGGTTGATTGGTAAGAGAAGCACTTTTCCCCTGGGGTTGGAAATAACTTGAGTTAAAAGGATGCCTAATTGCATTAGATTATGCATCTTCCCTGGTGGCTCAGACAGTAAAGAATATGCCTTCAATGCAGGAGACCCAGGTTCTGTCTCTGAGTTGGGAAGATCCCCTGGAGAAGGGAATGGTAACCCACTCCAGTATTCTTGCCTGGAGAATTCCATGGAGAAAAGAGCCTGGTGGGCTACAGTCCATGGTGTCACAAAGAGTCAGATACAACTGAGCGACTACCACACACAATGCATCTCTGGGGAGAGTGTTGATTTCAAGGATAAAACTAATAAAATAGCCATAAAAGTCTCTTGCTTTCTCTCAGAAATAAATTCTTTTCTTTTATATATCATCTCAGAACTAAGGGTCTATGTCTGTTAGCATTATACACATGTAATTATTCTGGATGTTCTTATAAATCTTTAAATAATTTATAAGAGAAGTGGATATAAAGACATTTTCAGGAATATAATTTGAGGTTGCATGATTGAGTTTAGGGATTCCTTGTTTGTTTTGTTCAAATTCAGATACCTTTTATTCTACCATTTCATATTTTATTTACAAGTTTGACTTATGGATAAGTAAATGTATTTATTTGATGACTAAATGAAAACACTTAAAAAACTTTCTGGCTTCTATTTTCTTATGTTCATGTGCCTTATATTTTGAATTGTATGACCCATGTTTATGTTTATTGTATTATATTTTCTAGATTGAGTCAGTCATATATTTATTTTCACTAAGATATAATTATTTTACAGTGTAACTTTTGGGTATCAAGCTGTTGACACTAAAATCCCTGAATCCAGAGTGGTTCAACCTGCTGCTTCCTTGGTGGGCTTGCTTAAAGGGAACTTACAAATCTTCCCACTCTATAGGGAGTTTTTAACAGCTTTGCTCATCCTCTCGTGCCAAAAGATAGAAACTAAAATTCACATCGTATGTGGGCAACTAATTCTTATTTTCAACTCTTAACCATTTTCCTTGGTGGGGAAAGGATAGCAGCTCTTCTTCCCCGACCTTGTGTTCAGAGATGAGAAAATCTGTTGTATTACTCAGGAGATAGGAGGTGTCCAGACAGTTGAATGGGTTAGAGTCCTTTTGGGTGCTGCTTTTGAGGATTTGGGGTGGTGGAAAGTTGGAGAATACTAACTCTATTAGTCTGTTTTCTAAGTACTGGCTGCCATCAAGGAATTCTGCCATGTAGTTCACCTCTAACTTAAAATGTTTGCTTCTATGAACTAGTTAGCTTTAGATATACATGACAGTACACGGTGCTTTGTAAATGTAACATTGAGCTGGGAAGGGTTAATGAACTAAAATTTTAATGCACGTTATGGGCAGTTCAGAACCTCAATTCTTTGTAGTTGTGTAATTTTCTTCGTTCATTGTTTTGCATGATACAAAAATCATAATTTTGGATCTGAATGCACAGTTTCCTGTTTTTGAACTAGCTTGTTGTATCATAAAGCTTTTAACCTAACTTTTAAAAAGCTAAAAAGCTTCTAAACTTATTGTAAAATTTCACCATCTTTAAAGTATTTTATAATTACTGCTGTCCTTTGATTTGTTTCCATTTATTTCTATTATCTTGCAGCATCTTTTATCCAAATTCTTCTTTCTTATAAATCTTGTAAGTAGGAACCAGAAGCTTCTCCTTAATTGCAGTCATGTTTTTATTTTTTTCATAATTCCATTAAAATTTTTGATTGTCATTGTCTCTTGTAGTTTTTGCACTTGGGAAGAAAAATACTTTTCTGTGTTTTGAATGGGGAAGATTGTTGGCAAAAGCAAATTAATCTGCCTGAATCAGTCCCATTATTTTGTACACTAGTCTGGTCATGTCATGAATTCCAGGATTTTGCACTAACTGTGTTTTGGCTTTTTTTTTTTTTTTTTAATTTAAAGCTTAAGCTTATTTTTTTACAGATTTAGTGTTTGATTTGTATGCATTCTGCATGTAGTGTTTTTCAAATGTATTATTGCTGGATACCTTATTCAGGACTAAAAATGGCTCATGGGAAGTTGCATAAAGATTTATGCTTGACTCTGCATTCTGTTAAATCTATTACTATAAAATAAACATTTCATGTAGAGTGATAAAAGATTTCAGAGTGACTTTCACTACACAATGAAATCTTTTCCTAAAAACGCGAGCAACTTTCGAAGGGCTTCTGTTTCAGTGACAAATGACCATGATAATCTTTCTTACCCAATCCAATTTTCTGATTTATCAACCTCAAGTTAGCTGCTGTCTGTGGTTGTTAAAATTCATTCTCATTTTGCTTGGTTGAGCAATTCTTCAGTGTGTGTTTTGGAGTTGGGTGGGTGGTGGGAACGCTCTCTCTTCCTCCCTACCCATTCTGTCCTTACCTTGTCCTCTCCCTAAAGTATACACCCTGGCATGGGATGACCCATTCAGTTATGATGTCTGTCTGGGGTAATGTGTAAATTGCAGCACCTATTTTTTTATTGTTTAAGCATCACTTTTATCAGGAGAGGAAAAAACAGAATAAGTAATAGAAAAGCCAAATTCTGTGTTATATATCTGTATGTGTGTGAATACAGATATATATATAAATGTACTCTGCTAATCAAAAATTCAGTTGAAAAATGCTTCTTGTTGAATCTGTTAACTGAGAGTACCACTATAAACTAATTGTTACCCCTTTTCAAAGAAGATTTCAGAGAGCCCTTTAAAAAAAAAATTAAGACCTAGTTGCCAAACAAAAGTATTATTGGATTCTATTCAAGTAGCTATTCAATGACACCAACATTTGATCTTTGTGTCCAGGGTCCCATGAGCCTTTTTGCATATCAACAAATATAATAAAACCCTCCTTTTTTCTCCCCAGCCATTACAACACAAGCTAGCATGGAGTTTCGACGGAAAGGGTCACAAATGTCCACAGACACCATGGTTTCCAATCCTATGTTTGATGCAAGTGAATTTCCTGATAACTATGAAGCAGGAAGAGCTGAGGCTTGTGGGACACTGTGTAGGATTTTTTGTAGCAAGAAGACTGGAGAAGAGATTCTGCCAGCTTATTTATCCAGGTCTTAGAATTTTTTTTGTTTATTTTTCCATTTGTATAGTTGTGATAGTGAAAGTCTATTGTAGCATGGCTTGGTAGGCTGAATTGATAAGTAAATGTTGGTTTTAAATACCTGCAAATGCATGTAAGTAATTGAAAGTTTTGCTTGAATTCCTTTTTACCTACCGTACTAGATTTTATGAGGACCCCCAATACATCTCTTTTATTTTGGAAGCATTTATTCTAACTTATTGACATTTAATAATTATAGAGAGATTTGGAAGGGCCACACTCAATTTTTGATACTTTTTTTTTGGCCACAGTATTAGACACTATAGATGATCCAAAAATGTTAACTGTCAATCCTGCCTCTAAGGAGCTAATTTTCTCAAGCAGAGCCATGTACACAGTAATACCAATCCAGCAGCAATAGGAAGTTGGCAGGAGAGAGACACAGATAAAGTGCTATAGGAATTCAGAGGAAGCAGCAGCATACCCTTGCTCCGGGGGTTCAGGAAAGAGTACAGAGAGTTGGATGATTGTGCTGGACTTACTAGATGGCTAGTTACTTAGACTAGCAAGTGTTAGCAAGTTGAATGGGGTCATTCTATCCAAATCTGTGCCTTCAGCCAGTCTTTTTGAATGTCTCTGCCATCCGTTCAGTTGCTTATGCCAGAAACTTGCCGTCATTTTAGGCCTCTCTTCTCTCCCTCTGTATCTTTAGGTAGTCAGCCGACTCTTGCCTTTCTTCTATTTAACCCTGTTTCTAATCTCTCCACTCTGTCCCCACCATGACACTTCAGGTGTCACTTTTTCCCTAAATTAACTGGTAATGGCCTCCTATTTTTCTTGACTCTCTTTTGCCCTCCTCAACTGATCTTTCACACAGCTGCTGAAGTGATATTAGAAAGAACATTCAGGTGTCTGTGTACATACTAGATTCTCAGGAGAGAAGATTAAACTGACTCAGAAAAAGTAGAGAATATAGGTAGAAACAGAATGGTACATGCAGGGAACTAATCAGGAGTTAATAATAATAAGCTGTTGACTTTAATGGAAACCCCTCTTAATGTGACTTAAGCAAAAGTTTGAAAAACTCATGCTATTTAATATTTCTAAGATCAGGACATGCAGCAGGGTCTCAGAAAGGGCAGAAACCAGGGGTTAGAAAGTATTCAGGGACCAAAACACCTTTCTGTTTCTCTGTCGTCATGGTCTTCTAGAACTGCCTCATTCTTCTGTTATCTGCATATCAATTTCTTACATTGTAGTGTGCTTCTAAGTTCCAAATTTCCATGGCCTTTGCCTTAGTGACACAAAGGCCAATTATTATTCTGAATCCCAATTTCAGATTCCTGGGAAAGAGGATCTGATTAATCAGCTGTCTGCCTCTAGTCTGATCAGCTACGGCTGTGAAGGTGGTTCATACTGTATACAGGCACCCCTTGTAAGGGCACATTTCTTAGGAGGGAGACTGTGGGTTGGGGTGGTACTCCAAACGGTGTCAGTAGCAGTAAGGGAGAAGGCTGTGACCATGAGCCTTCCATCTGGCCCATAAGATCAGATGGGTGGTAGTGTGACCAACCAAAGAACAGATGTGTGAGGGGGCCGAGGATGGGCTTAGTGTTGAAGCTGTTGAATTTGAGGTGCCTGTGGGTTATTTATCAACAGATATTTATAAAGTTCCTACTTTGTGCCAGACATGGTGCACAGGGAGTTCTAGAGTCAGACACATGCTGTCCTCAGGTCTCCAGTGTGCTTTTGGCTAATGGCTATGGAGCTAGAGACTAATTTGACTATGTTTGCTGGCTTGTGTATTATTTAACCAGACTAACAGCTTAGAGAGCCAAGGTTGTCAGCCTGGGGAACACTAGTATTATGAGGCATGTGGAATAAGATTTGTTAAAGGAACTAGCCATAGACATCAGAGAAGAATAAGAGGAGGGAGTACTCAAAAGGTTGAAGGCTTTCAAAAAGCAGAGTAAATTAAGAGTTAGACGTGTCTTTTGGATTCAGCAGTTGAGAGGCCACTGGTTGTTTGTTAGAACATGTTTTTAGTTGAGTTCCAGAGAGAGAAGGTAGATTGAAATGCGTTGAGCAGTAACCAGGAGGTGAGGAGTTTTGTGGAGAAAATGCCTTATATAGTTGAAGAGTGTACCTATATAGTGTCTCTTGAATGATAGAAGTTTGAATGCTTAGTTCTTTGGGGTTAGGGGAGGATGTTGAAAGTAAGGTACACTTTAAAGTACATTCCTAAAAGGATTCTTACTCAGGGTGACCTTCATACTGTGCATAAAGGGTCAGATGAGGTTTCTTTCTTTCATCGTGCCCCCAAAATAGTAGGGGAGTGGGAAAAGACACAACACACTTTTTTTTCAGGAATTTTGGAATACTGCAAAATTTTACTGACATGAAATTTAATTTGGTAATTCCTCCAGTTTATTGATAATTACTGCGGCCTTTTGTTTTTAGTTAACTTCATTTGCAGGCACCTGTAACTTTGAGTTGCAAGGCTTAATTAACACTGCAAGAAAGTGTAATAAACATGAATCTCTTTTTTTTTTTTTGATTAAGAAATACAACTTGGTTCTTAGTGTATTTGATTCTGAATTGTTCTAACTCTCATTAATGCCTTTTAAAGGATAGAAGTAGAAGATTGGAAATAGAATTTAAGATGACTATGTAGAAAATATTAGTGATTATGAAAACAGTTGACCAGCAGTTTGTTTAAAATTTTTTTCTTGCTTTCCTAGATTTTACATGCTTTTAATTCAAGGTTTGCAGATAAATGATTATGTGTGCCATCCTGTCTTGGCCAACGTTATTCTAAACTCCCCTCCTTTGTTCTGCTGTGACTTGAAAGGGATTGATGTTGTGGTTCCTTACTTTATTTCAGCTCTTGAAACCATTTTGCCTGACAGGTAAGCTTTCATCCTGTGCTAGTATGTCAGTTGTTGATTTTGGCCTGGTGTATTTTGGTGCTTCCTGCCCAGTTTCCCAGTTTCTCCTGTCCAGTGGTCTTCGTAATCCAAGGGCTCTCAGGCCACATTAAATGAGAGTTAGAGCATCCAGACCCACCTTGTCCCTGAACTCCTTCAGTTCTGATTTGTCCATGGATGTGTTGAATCCTTTCTGGCCTGGTCTGGAGCGATAAGAGTAGCCCCAGCCCATAGGTCTTTTGTAGCATAGGCCTGATATTTTAAATTAATCCATCAGATTCTAGTTTAATTCCCTAACAGTTTAACAGTACGATTCTCTCTCCCAAAAAAACAAATTACAGAATATAAACTCAGTGGAAAGTAGTTTCTGCATTCTCTGTAAAACCAAACCCAGTATTTGTATTGTGAAAAATTAGCGTAATATATATTTGGCAATAGCTAAAAACATACTTGAGTTCAGAAATACTAATAGCTTTTGGTTTTTTTTTTTTTGCAGAGAGCTCTCAAAATTCAAAAGCTATGTAAATCCAACAGAACTGAGACGATCTTCCATTAATATCCTGCTTTCTTTGTTGCCCCTCCCACATCACTTTGGCACAGTCAAATCTGAGGTAAGGTTTTATTAAAGTTTTTCATATTCTGTATGTTTTGTGTGCTAATTCAAGTCAATATATATTTTTAAGATGGAACAGGAACTTTCTTAAAAATTTCAGATTATTTCACGTGAATCAGCAAAGTTGATTTGTGAAGGTATGTCTTCTGTCACTCAGCCATTCTACTATTTCACGTGGTGAGAGACTAGTGTGTCTGATCCCCTATGTTGTGTAAGTTAGTGATAGACTTAGCACGGTGGCTACCATCAGTCAGACTGAAAGCCCTGCTCATTGGGCTGATCCTCTCTTTATCCGCTGTAGCAGTTCCTACAGGACTGTAGTGTGCCGCAGCAGGTGATATTAAATGTTATTTGTTTCTTCCGCAGGTAGTCCTGGAAGGAAAGTTTAGTAATGATGACAGCTCTTCTTATGATAAACCAATAACTTTTTTGTCACTGAAGTTGAGACTTGTGAATATACTAATAGGTGCCTTGCAAACGGAAACGGACCCCAACAACACTCAGATGATACTAGGTTTGTGTTCACACATTTTTTCTGTAAGTGGAAACCCAGATACTGTTGTTGATCTCAGGCATCTAGAGGCAGGGGGTCAGTGATAGGAACCTAAGCGAAGTACAGCCCTACTTTAAATCTTAATCAGAGGCAGAATTGTTTGCTCTTAAACATGAAAAAAATTTGAAGAGGTGAGATGAGGGAAGGAACGCATCAGTTGTCTTGGTAGGTCATACTGGCTTTGTTTTTTGTGTGTTCTTTGTTTTTCTCTTCCGCTCTTGCCCTTCGTCTCTCCTTGTGTCCCCTTTTTCTCCCCTTTCCTCTCTGCCATCATTACTTCTACTTCTGCCTTTTCCTCCTGCCCGTTAGTACATGCAAGGCTATTTGGAGTTGGGTGTAATTGTGGAAGTCATGACAGAACCTGCCAAAAGGAGATTGAGGAGTAGCTGTTTCTGCCTCCTCCCTTTTCCCTTATTGTTTCCTATTGGTTTTCTAATCATACTGTTTTGAATGACTTTTCATCATTATGACCACTTCTATATTTTAAACCCTTATCGCCTCTCAACTTGGTTACTGCAGCTGTCTATTACTGTACTTTTTTGTTTTTTAATCAAATCCAAGGGCGTGGTCCTAGGTACAGGTACTCTGAGGAGAAAGAAGCAAATTGCACAGCTTTTATCCTTGAGCAAGTCTCATTGCAGAGATTGAAACACCTTCACAGAGTACTCAGATAACAGCAGAAGGCAGTGCTGATTGCATGTCATGTTGGATGTCTTTAGTGTTGAGGGAGGATAAACTGAAAGAGCAAGGAAACTTCGTAGGGGAAAGTGGAAATTAAATTGGATCTTAAAGGGCAGGATTTGAATAGGCACCAGTGAGGTGAGGATTTCATTTCAGGAGGGGAAACAGCAAGGCTGGAGAATTTATGGCGACAGTAGTGGTTGGAGTGGGTGCCCGTAATTATAGTGGGTTATGCAGCGAGAAGGGAGAATAAACAGAAGAGTAGATCCTTCATTTTGTAAAGGAGTTTAATGAACAGAGGTTAAATCTCAATATGAGAGAGCCTCCACGTTGTAGTTTTTTAGATTGTTCAAAACACATATCACTTGAAATCAGATAATTTCTACAGTTGATGGAGTATTTAGTTCTGCTTTATCCTTGTTCTGTAGAAGCTCCCCTTGTATGTTCCAAGGAAGAGTCAGTTGTCACTCTTGCATAGTTTGGCAGAACTATGTGTGTTCTTTCTATCCATAGTGCACCGGAGCACTCCCCCACTGGGATGAGTAGAGTGCAAGGTTCACCATCTTGTTTCTTTACTAGTTTCTAGGGCTATGAGTTCCTTGGTGATAAATACATGCAGCTTGCCTTCAGAATATGCAGTGGGCAAGCCCTAAAAGCATTCTTAAAAAGCGGTTGGTCAGAAAGATATAGCTGTGGATTTTCACTTTGTTATTTTATACTGAAAAGATCAGAATCTGGTTTTAAAATGTTCCATAATATTTTTCTTAGTATATATTACCCTTAAAATTGAGATGTTTACATCTAGTCTTTTACACGAATTTAAAAATTGGTCATGTTTTTATACAAAACAAAGTTTGATGTTCAGATTTATTTTAGAAAAATGTCATTTTGAAATTTGGGGGGCAGATCAGAATTAGGTCACTTTTGAAGAGTTTCTTCTTTGACCAACTGATGGATTTATCAGTAATCTTATGGAATTTCCAGAAATACTCTGCTAAAATCATATTCTTGTCTTTGCTGTTAATTGAGATATTTTGTCCATTTTCATATTCTTGTCATGTATTTAAATGTATTTTTTTGTTGTTTTAGGGGCAATGTTAAATATTGTTCAAGATTCAGCACTTTTAGAAGCCATTGGTTGCCAAATGGAGATGGTAAGAAGCATACAACATGTAATTAGAGAATATCAACTTCTGTTTTTATGTAAATTATATTCCAAAATATCTGTCCTTGTGTTCTTAAAGGCATTTGTTTGTAGATTCAGCTCATTGATTCAGCAGGTCCTTTTAGAAATATTATCTGTTTTGAAGTTTCTTAGCTTTCGGTGTCTCATCAAGTCCCTGAGAGATTCTGTAGGAGAGAAATTCCAGCTAAACAGTGTCTTTACTCCTGGACAGTATTTACCTAAAGCTTTTATGTCTTTTGCTGTGTTGGTGAATTGGCTTGAATAATCAGAAAAATTCCCATACTCTGTGACTCCTTGTATCTGTAGTAGATCTAGTGTTGGCTGTAAACAGCATCTAGTTTATCCTTTTCTATCTCAGCTGCTCTTTCTGTCCCTCTAGACCAAAGTTTGAAGGTTTCCCCAAAGCACCAGTGCTACTAAATCAGAAGTACTTTCCAGAGACTCCAGTGCTCCCTGCTTCTGTCTTCAAGATGTGTGATCCCTCTACCTGGAATAGAGGCAGGCAGTTGGTGGGAGAGGAATTAACCGAGTATACTGGGGTGAGATGAGTGGATGTAGGATGGGTGATCAAATTATTATTAAGGAAATTATGTTCATGTCCCAGTAGGTGGCTAATAACAGTCGTCTTACGTGGATAAAATGAATTGTGTTTGTAGGGGAGATGAGGGAAGTCTTTAGCAGATACCTTCATTAGCTCCTGTACATATAACAGTTGATCTTTATCTATCTATCTATATATACTAATACATGCTATATATACTAATCATATATTTATTATTTGTGTATTTTATGTAACATTGGAAAGTTACTGTTATTTGTTTATTTGTGTTTTGTTTTTTAAGATGTATTCCTATTCTGAAGTTTTGCTTGGGAGGCACTAGGGTATTTCTTTACAGACCCAGAACCATTAACTGTTGAAGTCCAATGAAGGTGGAAAAAGTCTGATCCTTTTAAACAGCAACAAAGACGATTCCAGAATGGGCAGCCTCTAATCATCAGACCCTTGATACCACCAGTAAATGGTGTTTATGTTAAAACACCACAACAGTTTTAATCCTTTGTCAATTTTTATCTATGTTTCAGTTTGTGCTATTTAGCTGGCACATTCCATTTTACCAGCATGGCTTTTAGTAATTGACTTCTGTCCATATTTGCATATTTGATTCATTTTTTTTTGACCAGGGTGGTGGAGAAAATAACTTCAAGAGTCACAGTCGCACAAATAGTGGTATTAGTTCAGCAAGTGGTGGAAGCACAGAACCCACAACTCCTGACAGTGAAAGACCTGCTCAAGCTCTCCTGAGAGATTATGGTAAGCCATGTTTAGTTTAGTTTAGTTTTATTTTTTTAATCTAAAGTTGTAGAAAAACTTTTAATGCCCAGCTATATTAAACAAGCAGAGAAATTTAACTAGATTTTCATATTCATGATTTTTATGTACTTAATATAACAGAGAAGCTATTAGTCTAAAACATTATGAAAAAGAAAACAGATCTTTTAAATTTAGCGCTACAGTTTTTAGTAGTTAGATTTTGGATAGTTTCTTAGATTTTATAAGTGATTTATAGGAAACATTTCTGAATTCTGTACCAGGCACTAGTAATTCAGAATCAAATAGGATTTAGGCATTGCCACAGAGTCTAATGGCAGAATCAGTCAGTATTTCAGTTTTTGCAGTATGGTGAGGATGGGTAATGGTTTATGCATTAGATGGCAACCTGATGGAGTCTGCCTTTGTATTTGAAGCCTGTATACCCTATGTCTGGTTAGATTCTTCAGTCACAAAGAGTAAGGAAGCATTTGCAAGTAGAGCATCCTATTCAATAATGTCCTTTACCGTGGCCAGTTGCTTTCTGGGTTTTGTTGAGTTTGTGGGTGCCTTTATGTTTTTATGCGTAAATACTAGTGGTGTATTGAATCTAAGATTATTAATCCAACTAGATTGGAATGAAATCTAGCTTCTTAGATGGAGTTTAATGTTTTAATCATTTGGAGAGTTTATGAGCCCAGGAGTCCAGGCATGTTTCAGTGATTTAAGTTTGCTATAAGTATCCTTCAGCTTGTCAGATACATAAGGTCATTATGTGGCCATTTAACACATTTAAATATTGCATTTATGAAGAAGTTATTTAAATCGTTATTTTATTCATTATGCTTGTATTTAAATATAGGTGAAAATTTATTTATTTTTCCTGCTTCTAAGACACTTTTAAACTAAAGAAATTTTTGCATTATTATATGTGTTCTAATATAAATGTTCGAAGTGGTTATTGTTTGTTTCAGCATTTTGAACTGGTGTTAGTGAGTTCTGCTTGTAATGTCATAAAATAGTTTTTACTAAAAAATCCAGATTTGTGTTAGTGTCGCATGAATGTCTCTCTTTAATGATCATTCCTTTTTCTGTTGTCACTGCCCTCTTTCTGATAGGATCGACAGGTATAATGTCCCTAAAGCTTCCTTTATAAATTCAATTTAGTTTGTCCTAATTTATTATTAACTGACTAGTAATTACTTTTAAATATAGAATTGGAGGCTACATAAAAACACAGTAACTTGATTATTTAATTTTTTAAGAGTATTAAAGTTGTCTCAGAGAATTAAATGTTAAAGTTTGCTTGAAAAAGCATTGCATGTGACTTTTGACGTTATGAACCCTGAAAATAATTTCAGCAGATGCTTTAGGATAATTCCCAGCATCTGAAGAGATTCTAAAATTTGAATTCCTTCCTCTATAAAATTCTAAGGAAATAATTGATAGCCTTTTGATTGTTTCATTGTTTTTGTTTTTTAAATGTAACTCTGTGAGTTAATTTGGAAATGTTGAGATTTATACTGTTATAAGAATGATATTGAAGCTTTCAAATCCCAGTGGATGTCTGTGTGAGAGTACCTGAGCTGGGAGCTAGAAGCTGCTCTGGTCTAGTGTGTGTGCCCTGCGCACCGTTGTTCAGTCAGGCTCAGCTGCTCAGGCCAGTGGGGCGGGGAGCATAACACTGTGTGGGTGCCCGTCATGCTCACTGTGGCTGCTGTGGTCTGTGCCTAGTGGAATGCTGTGCTTCTCGTTACTAATGCTTAGTTGTTTTCCCTCCCTGTGGGATGTGGCATTGGGGTTATATCCTAGCTCTTAATACAGATTCAGCTGCTGGGCTCCTGATTCGCAGCATTCATCTCGTCACCCAAAGACTCAATTCCCAGTGGCGGCAAGACATGAGCATATCACTGGCAGCTCTGGAGCTCCTCTCTGGACTGGCAAAGGTGAGATGACAGTCCCTTTATTTTAGCCCAGCAGCCTTGGAGTATGGCTCTTTTTTCTGTATCTCCTGACCCCCTTCATGTGGGTGTTGCAGTCTTGATTATACTCATCACAGTTGATATCCAAAGTGTGCAAAAATGAGCCTTCAAGTGAGATTTTACAAAATGATCTTTACTTTTTTGTTTAATAGGGTCAAAGGGTGTGAATGATATTTTTGCTGTTAGATGATAGGAAACATTTCAGTACTTGTTCTTTATTTGCACATAATGATGGAACACCGGTTGATTTTGTGTTTACTCATAATACCCTTAAATTTTCAGCATGACATTTTGTGCCATTATAAGATCATCAATCATCTAATTTTAACGAATAAATACAGATTTGGCAACAAAAGGAAAACTTATCCTAAAATACACCATTTGGGCCTACCTGTGACTCTTCCATCTTCCATTATCAGAGATAAATGAAAGTTGGCTGTACTTTCAGATTTCTTTCCCAACTGTTCATCTATTTTGTGGAACCTTAGAGTTGGGTGTCCATTTGCATTTCTCTCTCTCTTTTTTTTTTAATTAAAGTGAAATTCAGATAACATAAAATTAACCTTTTGATGTGAACAATGCAGTGCCTATTAGTACTCTCACAGTGTTGTGCAACCACCCCCTCTTTCTGGTTCCAAAGCATTTATCACCCCCAAAAGAAACCCTGTACCCATTTAGCAGTGTTTCCTGATCTCCCTTTCCCCTTATCTCTAACAACCACCAGTCTGCATTCTCTCTCTGTGGATTTACCTATTCTAATATTTCATAGAAATTAAATCATATAACCTATGACCATTTGTATGTGGCTTTCTTCACTTAATATGTTCTTGAGGTTCATTTATGTTGTAGGAAAAAGTCTCAATCTCATTCCATTTGTGGCTGAATGATATTCCATCATATTTGTGTACCAGTTTGTCTATCCATTCCTCTGTAGCACATTTGAGCTGTTTCTACCTTTTGACTCTTGTGAGTAGTAGTGCTGCTGTGAGCATACATGTACATGTGTTTATTTGAATGCCAATTTTCAGTTATTCTGGTTATATAACTAGGAGGGGAATGGCTGGGTCATATGGTAATTCTGTATTTAACTTTCTGAGAAGCTGCCCAACTGTTGTCCTCAGCAACTGAATCACTTTACTTTCCCACCAGTGATGTAGGAGGGTTCCAGTTTCTCTCAATCTTCACTAGCATATAACTATTTTCGTATCTGTAAAATAGGCAGGATTATCTTGTGCGTAACACCTGGTCATGTGAGGATGAAGTGACATGAAATATGTAGAACACTTTGTAAACACAAAGGTGATATACACGCATAAGGTGATGTTGTCTGAGATGGTAAACTTTAAGCCCTCATTTTATAGATGAGGGACAGGTGAGCAGAGGCTGTGACTTACCTGAGTCATGAAAGGCAAAATAGACAAGAAAACCTGAGGTGTTCTCACCACCACTTAGAGCTTACCTTTACCTCAAAGATTCTCAAGCGTAGATGTAATGGCCATAGTTTTGTGAGGAGCAGTTACTGATGTAGGAGGTAAGAACAGCCATTTGTGCAATGTGCAGGACCACATGGTCTTTGAGAGCAAGATACTGTTGACTGTGACCTTCAGTACCCTTGCAGTAGTAAGGAATAATTAACCCTAAATGGAGTGCTGTCTAGACCTAACAAATCATAAAGGGCTGACACTACCTGATTCATGACTTGCTATAAAGCTGTGGTAATCAAAACAGTTTGGTATTGGAATATTAGACAACTAGATCAGTAGATAGAGCCGGGGAGTCCAGAAATAGATCTGCGTGTGTATGGACATTTAATTTTTGACAGAGGTGCCATGATAATTAAAAGGAGAAAGGATAGTCTTTTCATCCAGTGGTGCTAGATCAGATATTCGTGTACAAAAAAAAGAGAGAGAAAGGAATGTTCAATGGTGTAACCATTTTAGAAAACAATCCCCTGGAGTAGGGAAAGGCTACCCACTCCAGTATTCTGACCTAGAGAATTCCATGGGGGCTTAATAAATGTGTCCATGGGGTCACAAAGAGTTGGACACAATTGAGAGACTTTCACTCACACTTCACAGGTCCTTAAAAAACTAAACATACACCTATCATATGATCTAATCAGTCCACTCCTAAGAAGTAAGAGAGCATATACTCTTACAAAGTCTTATACATAGCAGCTTTATTTGTAATACTCAGGAGCTGGAAAAAATCCAAATGTCTAACAGATGACTGGATAAATTAATTATGGTATAATCCATATAATGGAATACTACTCAGTAGTAAAACGGAATGAAAAATTGATATACACAAGACTGTGGATAAATCTCAAAACAATTATGTTGAGTAAAAGAAGCCAGACTCTCCCCCCACCCCAAATAGTACAATACTCTATGTTTTTATTTATATAAAACTATAGGAAAGACAAGTTAACCTATAGTGACAAAAAACAAATTGGCAGTAACCTAGAGAGGGGGCAAAAAGGAGTAGGGGAAGTTTTGGGTTTTTTTTCTGGGGAAGTGTTATAAAGGTGCATGAGAAGATTGAGGGGTAATGAATATGTCTACCATCTTGATTGTGGTAATAGTTTACAGGTGTATACTTAGTCCAAAATTTATCAAATTGTACACTTTAAATATGTGTAGTTTACTATATGTTAATTATACCTCTGGACAGCTGCATAGAACTTTGTAGCCCATAGAGCATCATTATGGGGTGGGTTAGGGGGCTTAAAAAAATGTGTACAATGTTCCATTGCCAGCTCTTCTTGTGATCTATGGCAGTGATGAGTAGTTGTAGCCCAGCAGTTTAGGTTTTAGAGCATGAAAAGGAATGCTAAAATGAAATTTTACTGTTTTAGGGTTTGAAAAATGCCCTCTCTTTTTATAGAGTGTATATGATAGTACATCTGAAATATTATATTCTCAGAAAGGCTGGGCCTCAGTGTAGAGGCTTTGAAATTGGTACCGTGGTTCCTGGCTAACTGTGTTCACCAAACGAATATGCTCAGGTGAAGGTGATGGTTGACTCTGGAGACCGGAAGCGAGCCATCAGTTCTGTGTGCGGCTACATTGTGTACCAGTGTAGTCGGCCAGCTCCTCTTCACTCCCGGGATCTGCACTCCATGATAGTGGCAGCTTTTCAGTGTCTCTGTGTCTGGCTGACAGAGCACCCCGACATGCTTGATGAAAAGGTTAGTTTACTAGGTATTAAAACAGAAAATAGGAACCAAAATGTATATTGGGAAAATATCTTTTAAAAGAGAATATCTAAATTTAAATCCAATATTGCATACTTTAAGCTGAATATAACTTGTTATATTTCAGGAGAACACTCATCCTATTGAGCATAACTGAAAAACTATCATCATGCTTATATAGTTGATCCTTGAATAACATAGGGTTGAACTGTGTAGGTCCACTTACATGCAGATTTTTAAAAAACTGTTAATACTATTACATGATTTGTGATTGGTTGAACCCAGGCATGTGGAGCTGTGGATAGGGAAGAACTGCATATATGGAGGGCTGACTTTAATTTATATGTGGAACAGAAAAAAAAAAAGAAAAAATAACTTATATGTGGATTTTTTTATTGTACTGGGGATCGATGCCTCTAACTCCCATGTTGCTCAGGGGTCAACTGTATTTGATTGCAGATTAACCCATGGAGAAATTCTTTGAAAGATGGAGCTTTAGATAATTTATCTGCAAACAATCAGGATTGTTTTTTCTTGAAAGGATGGTAGCCTTGAGATGGCCAGAAGGTACTTTGGTCACCTATCATTAGACCAGAAAGGGAGGTTGATAACCAGGCTGCAAACCTAGAAAACACCTTGTTCGTAAAGGTTGTTTGTAGCTAAAAATTTCATTTCACAATGTTTCTTTCATTTTAAGTAAACACAGATTATCTAGGCTGCTTTCTCTTACCATTGTAATACTTTTCTTATGGGAAGACAGTTATAAAAGAATGCATAGTGTAAATAAAAGAAGAGATATCAGGCTTATTGGAAAATTATACAGAGCTTTATGTAGTTTATAAAAATGATACCATTGATTAAATCTTAGTCATTTGCATGATGACGTATAGCATTAGGATACCAGAAATTGTTTTAAAAGTATCCAGGTTTAGCTGAATTCCTGTTATATCTCTTTCAGTTACCTTTCACAATTTATAGTCCATGATAATTTTATAAGAATGGTGACTGATAAAATTGAAGTGAAGTTATCATTACTTATTATCTAGATCTCTTAATACTCAAATATAGATCTTTAAAGAAAAATGGGGGGGGGAGTTTATTTTATTAAATTATTATGAAGTTAATATGTACGTACCAAAGAAAATGAGAAATTAAGAGTCCCACCACCAAAACACAACCAACATTGACCCTTGGATGTATTTCCTTGTCTTCTCATAAGATAGATGTATTACAAAAACTAATCTGCTTTTCCTTTTTCTAGGATTGCCTTAAGGAAGTGCTGGAAATTGTGGAACTGGGTATTTCAGGAAGCAAGTCCAAGAATAGTGAGCAAGAGGTCAAGTACAAAGGTGATAAGGAGCCAAACCCTGCCTCTATGAGAGTAAAGGATGCTGCTGAAGCCACCCTAACATGGTATGAAAGTGACATCAGAGGGATTGTGTCTAGGAGTTAGACGGGATTAGATGTGATCCTGTATTGTTTCATCTCCTCCCCAGTTGTTCAACATTAAGTGACATAACCTGATTTAGGATACTTTTTCTCCAGAAATAAAATGGAAAAGAAACTGTCTTGTTCTTTTGGACCAAAGAAACCAGGATCTTGAGGCTAAAAGTTTGGGTCCTTGTTTTTCTATGCTGGCTGGCAGTAATTCAAGTCATATCATGTTAGAGCTAGAAAGGATCTTGGAGAACCTTACCCACATCCTCACTCTGATGGCTGAGTCCAGAGACTTCGATTACACCATTACCTCTTCTGCTTTCCAGCTTAGTGGTTTTTATTCTGTGCTACACCATTTATATTACATATTATAGGTTCATTCAGTCAAAACTTATAAACATCCTCTTACGAACTAGTAATAGAATTTTAAAAAAAATCAGATTTAGTTTCCACACCCAGAGAGCTTCTGGTCCAATAGGGAGGAATAAGATATGAACACAAATATCTATAATATTAGCTGGAGAA
Organism: Bubalus bubalis; assembly: GCF_019923935.1. Classification (NCBI taxonomy): domain Eukaryota; kingdom Metazoa; phylum Chordata; class Mammalia; order Artiodactyla; family Bovidae; genus Bubalus; species Bubalus bubalis. Next base: position 16,262,188 of record NC_059170.1, on the reverse strand, counting down.
TAAATGCTCCAAGAGAAGGGGTACATATGGAATGCAGGTGTGTTGGAAGAAGGGAGTGAATAGTTTCAGATTCAGGAAGTCAGATTCCTGAGGAAAATCACATTGACCTGACTCTCAGAGAATGGATAGTTTGAGCTATAAGTCAGATTGCAGGGGTGGTTACGGCAGCAAGAGAAAATTCCTATTTCAAGCATTTGGTAATGAAGGGACGGAGACAGGCTGGTATCTTGAAAAAGTAGCAGAGAGAGTTGAAAGTTTATGTTTGGCCAGTTAGTTAGCAGAGTAGAAAGAGGGAAGAAAGGCAGTTTATTGACTGAAAGAGACAGATGGAGAAGATTGCGTAGAATTGGTACAGTTGGGAAGAAGTGGCTTATGAAAGGGTAAGTGTGGATGAGGATCCAGAACAACATAAGAAGCAGGAAGGAGGAATGTCAGATCATATTGAGTTGGCTCATCTTGGTCTTCTTAGTAAAAGTGGTAAGACAGCTTGTGGGCTTCCCTGGTGGCTTAGCAGTAAAGAATTTGCCTGCAATGCAGGAGACAGGGATTTGATCCCTGGGTCAGAAAGAGCCCCTGGAGAAGGAAATGGCAAGCCACTGCAGTATTCTTGCCTTGGGGAATTTAATGTACAGAGCAGCCTGGCGGGCTACAGTCCATGGCATCACAGCAGAGTCAGACACAACTCCCTGACTACACAAGAAGACAGCTGGTAGAAGATTTGTGTGCATATGAGCCTTTTCCAAGACAACTTGGGGCATGCACAATAAAGTTGGGTTTATTTTTGTTCCTCATGGGCTTAGGTTATTCAGTAAAGTTTTAGAAGCATGCTTGCTTTAGTTCATTCCTGCTCACTGTGCTGATGCTGGGCTTTCAGTAACTGTGGAGGTTTGACTAATAGCTGGAAAATCAGAAAAATGTGATTAATTACTAGAAATAATTATTAAAGTCCAAAGAGAAGACCATGTGTGGTCTGGGGTGGACTTAAAAAGGTTATTAAAAACTAAGATCTGATGTGTACCTTGAAGAATAAAAGGGATATGCAGAAAGGGGGAAGGATATTTCTCACTGGGACTCTGCATTATATAAAAATAAGTTTGCTCCATCCTAGCCTGTGGATGGGACATTCCATTGAGAGTATGATTGGCAGCAAGGATTGGATATAAGCCCGGAATGAGCAGAGAGTCATGCTTGTAGTCCTCAACCGAGGCAGTAGTTGCCTAGGTGGCTCATCTTATCTCTGCTGGCAGCTCTACAAAATGCCTCATGTCTTAAAAAGGGCCCTAAAGAGTCACCATGAAACATCCAAAACCAGTTTTCTCTGTTCCCATACAATTAGAGCTTTGTGTCAGTATCATGACTGTTTTCCAGCTATGCAGACTCAAAATTTTGACTCTTTCTGATTTATCTCTGTTTTATCTGTCTTTCCCCATATGAACTCAGTGACCAAGTCCGGTAGAATTTAATTTTGAAAGTATTTCCTCCATTCCCTCAGACCTCAGCATCCTAGTCCAGGCCCTTCTCACTTTCTGTCTGATTTCCCTGTTTTCAATCTCTTGCTGCTGCTGCTAAGTCATTTCAGTCGTGACCGACTCTGTGCGACCCCATAGACGGCAGCCCACCAGGCCTCCCCTTCCCTGGGATTCTCCAGGCAAGAACACTGGAGTGGGTTGCCATTTCCTTCTCCAATGCATGAAAGTGAAAAGTGAAAGTGAAGTCGCTCAGTTGTGTCCGACTCTAGCGACCCCATGGACTGCAGCCTACCAGGCTCCTCCGTCCATGGGATCTTGTAGGCAAAAGTACTGGAGTGGGGTGCCATTGCCTTCTCCAATTCAATCTCTTACTCTTTTCATTTTGCATTCTGTTACTGAACTCATCATCTTAGATACTGTGCTTATTCTGCTGTGTGAGTGATTGAAAACAGAAGATTTCTGTTTATTGCCATATGCTATGAAATTTTTGGTCTGGTATTCAAGGCCCTCCTTGAGTCCCCACTCAAACTGTGATCTTTCCTAGCACAATCCTTCTGTCCCAGCTGGCTGGCCACTTGTGGCTGTGAACTGCACGTCTTCATACCTGTCTGTCTGCTTCCCCTGCGTTTCGGGACTTCCCTCTCCTCTTGGCCACATCCTCCACTGTTAGCTGCTCACATCACATCTAGCTACCTCTGTGGAACCTTCTTTGATTACTCTGCTTCTTTTCCACACCTCTGTGTTCATTCAGTCTGACCTTGCCACACTACATGAATTCTGTGGTGTCATGATCACACCTGGTCGTGTTTGATACGTGCTAGTCTTAGCTCCCCACCCTGGGTAGAGGCCCCATTTCCCTTTTTACACCCCTCACAGTGTGAGCACACAGGAGATAGTTACAGAATGCAGATCAGCTTGGTGGTGGTTTTCCCCTTGCCGTATAATATACATTAGGACTCTTGGAAGTCATTTCAGTAGCCCCTCTGCTTAGTGATTTTTAAGAGTTATTTACCAAGTTATTTAGCCTCTAATTTGGAGATACTTTAACCCCCCATGTGCCCATTTCATTTTAATTGTTGATAACTTGGTGTTTACATCGAGCTGAAATCTCTCCCGCTTTAACTTCTACCCATTTGTTCTGATTCAGACTTTTGATCGTGAAATTCTTTATTTCCAAAGAGTGGGGATATCTGAAGACAATGCTTGTGTTCTTTTGTTTGTTTTTTATTTTACATTTTGGCTGCATCCCCTGGTAGGTGGGATCTTGGTTCCCTGACCAGAAATAAAACCTACACCCCTGCATTGGAAGGCAGAGTTTTAGCTGCTGGGCCACTGAAGGAATTCCAACAATGCTCATGTTCTTTCTCATTCATTTCTGCCAGTACCTTTAACTGTTTTTCAAATGACAGGGATTTAAAGTACTTTTTATCCTAGTCATTTTTCTTTCAGTGGCATTCGTTTGACTGTGTACGTCTTTAAAGGGTGATCACCTTTAAACTCTGTAGAATATTGTATTTTCATTAAAATTGGGTTTTTGAGAACCTAGTCAAGGCAAACTTTAGAGGCTTTTATTTATTTTTTTAACACATTTACCTTTTGTCTTTCTCATCCTGATCACTTATTTTGGGGTATTTGGATGTAATATATAGAATTTTACATTTAAACTTGAAATTTCTTTATGTAAGATTTACCTTATTATTTTTAATCTTTTAAGATTCCTTTGGATCCCAACTCTTACTCTGTCTGGTAATATTAACTCTGCAGCTCAACTTTAGGTCAACTGCAGATTTAATGAGCCTGCCCTGTGTGTCCTAATCAGAAACTCTGATAAGAATATTGAACAGAAAAAGACTGACAAAGCACGTGATAAGAGATTTCCCTTCTGGTTCACAGGGATTTTTAAATCTTATCTATAAGTTTTTAATGATATACTGCCAAGTAAGTTGCATGTCTTAATTTCAAAGATACTTCTCTGCCTTTCCAGTCTAGTCATTATCGAGAAGAGAAAATGTAGTTAGGCTGGTATGATTTGATCTTACTGACCTATTCCCTTCCTAGCATCCTATATTTTGATAATGTCTTAAAAATCTTGCATGGAACGTAAGCTTACATGGTCCATATGCTTGTGACAGCCATCTCTGTTCCATATTAGAAAACCCATGTTTTTCCCATTACTGGTTTTCTACAAATCCTTAGGCCTGAACTCATCATGAAATTCTCCTTGTCCTTGAAATTCTTAAATAATCCTCGTCCTAGGAAGAGAAAAAATGGAGGAAAAGTATCTGTTGAGCAGTGTTGTCTTCTGTTATCAGAGAGATTTGGGTTCAAGCATTAGAATGAAAGAGAAGAGGAGAGGCTACTCAAGCTGAGAATTGCAATGATGAAAGTAGTGGTGGGGAATACTAATTTTCCAAATGAGTTGCTTTGGAAGGGTTTGATGATATTAGGACCACAAGATGAAATCTTTATGTTTTCTTAACAAGATTCTGTCTGTGTTTCAGTTTCTTAATTATGAAATGGGAATAATAATGGTACCTATTTCATAGGGTTGTTATAATAAATAAATAAAATGTTAGGTGTCAAGTGCTTAGCTCTAGACTCTGGCACATAGTAAGTGGTATTGTATAAGTTATTACTACTGTTCCTTGAAGACATGCAGGAATCTCTGTGGATGTAAACATTTTGGAATGTTTAGGCTTGATCAGTTGACTTCTAATTTAAAAAGTATTTTTTTCTTATATATTCTCATTTAATAATTACAGCAATCCTGTAAGATGTAACTACTAGTGCATCTAGTTCCTGGTCTGTAGAATGAGGATAGCTATTCATGGCCACACAGTGAGAGGGCAGCAAGTCTTGGTTTCTGGTCTTTTAATGATCACTTATCTCTTCTGAGCCTGAGTTTCCTCAGCTGGAAAGTTGAGGGGATTTGGCTGATCTTCAGATCCTTGTCTGGGTCTAGAATGCTTTAGCTAGCATAGTCCTTAAACCTGGAGTGTGCATATTTTTAAAATATATCTTTAGGAGCTTCATGATTTGGAAGTATGATTGGTCAGGTCCCCTGGGGAGCAGGCTTTGAGAGAGAAATTTGCCTGTAAGAGGTTTATTGGAAAGTGCTGTCAGGATCAACCCTTTTGGGGGAATGAGGGAAGTCAGACTGAGCAGAGGGAAGAACCAAACTGCGATGCGTTTGCAGCAAAGAGCTCTGGAGCTGGGCTGGCCCTTCAAGAGTCTCTCATGTTGGGGCCTGGGTACTGGGACTTTATACCCCTTATCCCCCAGCATCCACAATTCACTGGACATGAGCTGTCCCAGGAGGAAGCTGTGGTCTTGAATAAAGTGGTTCTCATTGGCCTCTCCAAGACTCAGCTGAAAGTTAGGGCCACCATCTCCCTGTATCTGGGGCAGTGGATCTTTCCAGTTTTGGAGAGGGAATCTAGACAGCACACCACAACATCCACCACAGGGAGTAAATCTGACCCTCAAAGAGGAAGCATGGCTGTGGTCAGATAAATCTAGAGAGACAGATTGATGCATGGGGTAAAGTTATGGTCTTGCTTTGGGAATTAACTGTTATCTTTTGCATTCTCTCTAGTATTATGCAGTTGCTTGGTGCATTTCCTTCACCCAGTGGTCCTGCCTCTCCTTGTAGTCTGGTGAATGAGACCACTTTGATCAAATACTCCAGACTGCCAACCATAAACAAACATAGTTTCCGGTACTTTGTCTTGGATAACAGTGTCATCCTGGCAATGCTGGAGCAACCTCTTGGAAATGAACAGAGTAAGTTTCAGCACTTTGGGCTTTTTCCATCGCTAAATCAACATGTCTATCAATATTAGCAAGCTGTCTCTGGCATCGGGGAAGGAAAGACAAATTTTAAGTAATTTTGCATTTGTCAAAAAAGGCTTCTAGCTGATGACATAATAGCAACTGAAAAGCAGAGGCTCAGAAAGTGGAATATACATATGAAATAGAATCTTTTAGAGGCTCTTAATGTAAATCTACTAGAAAAGAACTCCATAGCTGTATAAAAAGTTTATGTTGATAGAATATTTTCTGTTGTTCCCTGTGTATGAAAATCATTATTCCTCTTCCTTCCTTCTTGGCCTTTGGATCCTGCACCTCTCCTGTCCCACCTTCACTCCACATTGTTCTTTTTCAGTTATTGTTGCCACCCAAACAGGCTGGGAATTGGAGGAGTCATCTTCACCTGCTCCTTCCTGTTACTCCCTTATGTATTTGGTTTCCAAGTTTCTCTTCCCTTAGTGACTTTGGCGTCTTCTGTTCTCTGCATTCCTCCCAATACAACCAAATGCAGGACTTTTATTTCTAGATTATTGCAGTTGCTTCTTGCCTGATCTGATTGTCCCTCCTTTCATTTCCAAAATTCATCACCCTTCCCTCCATCCTACTGCTGCCACCGGTGCCTCCATCCTCAAATGTAGATCCGATCATGCCCGTGCCCTCCTGAAAATCCTTCATTGATTTTCCATTGACGCAACATGCACTGTTTTCTTCCCATCTTTCCCCCAGTTACAACCATCTCAAGGTGTATTATCCCTGCAGTGCAGACTGCTCAAAGTACATTTTTTTTCAATTGGAATCAACCAGTATGTAAAGGAAGCATGTTCTTAGAGAGATCCTTATTGCTGGGAAGAGGAAGGAAAGTGAAGATTACAGAACCTTTAGGCATATAGGAACGCAGGGAATCTACAGATGAAGAAAGTAGGGCTCAGAGAGGGTATTTGACTTGTTCATGAAATGAAACTAGGTGTTTCCCAGAAGTTCAGGGAAATAACCACCAGAGATGTCCTTCATGTTATGGTAAAATATAGTGATTTTAATAAGAACGAGGTAGGGCTTTTAATTGTTGCCCAACTCCAGAAGCACTGGTCCCAGGTCTTTCCTACAGGCACCTCATCCTTCTCTACCTTAGACCTGGGATTGCTTGACTTTTTTCCCTGGCTTGTATCAATTATTCCTGGCTCCTCCTGCTTCCCACTCCCAAGCTACCTGCTATAAGAGTCTATAAAATACCAGTCTCTCCTCCAGGTTTCCTGCCCGGAAGGGTGTCAACCCTTTTCCAAATTTTTTAAGACTCCACTCCTCTCATTCTAAGTTATTTCATTGCATTGAAAGTCAACCAAAAATATAAACTATTGGGATTATTTAGATGTACAAGGACATTTTAAAACAACAGTGAGAGAAGTTTGAACAAGTTTGACTGCTAGACCAGAGGAAAAAGAAAGGAATAGGAAGAAGGATCTAGGTGCTTAAGAAGTCCATTCTGCGTTCATTCCCCCTTGGGATGAAACAGTGCCTGCCAGTGGTGGGCAGCAGTACACAAAGGCAAGGGTGAATGGGACCTCAGCATCACAAGCACCCAGCCTGTCTTTTGCATTTAGACCGTCTGCAACACTGACAGTTAAGAGTATTTGCCAGGATAATGTTTCCAAAAAATGTGTATGTGTACTGCTGGAGGTATGTGATAATGATGTTATTTTATGTATTTTTAAACAGGTGTTTTAAAAATATATAATTAACACACCAGAGTTCCTGGTTTTCCTTTTAAGGATATAATTTCCTTTTGAAAAAACAGAAAAAGGGAAGAAAGAAGTTAATAGAGAAAGTGAGATAATAGTCACAGCGGTACATGGGTATGGCAGAATCTGCAGAGGTGGTTCACAAAGGAGAAAAGCTAGAGAAGCACTGTGCTAGGGCTGTGTTTAGTAGAAGCTCTAAAATAGACAGCAGGTGTATTTTATATGTTGCCAGAAATAAAAACTTTTCCACCAATATTTTATTCTAGATGATTTTTTCCCCTCTGTCACTGTGCTCGTCCGGGGAATGTCTGGAAGACTTGCTTGGGCACAACAACTTTGCCTTTTACCCAGAGGAGCAAAAGCAAATCAGAAGGTATCCATCAGAAGTTACAGGGGAGTGGCTAGGAGTGAGTGCCTGTGTATGTGTTTGTGTGTGTTGTGATTTAAAGGTTAAATAATATTCCAACAAAAATAACAGAGAAAATAAATATTTTTGATCCTAGCCAGGTTCTCAGTGAGTTCACATCAGAATCATCTTAGGAGGCTAGAATTCCAGGTCCACTGAAATACTCTTTAAAGACATCTTCAAGGCAGGTGTAATTTCAGAAAGCTTTCTGGGTGCCTCTGACATCCACTTAAGATTAAGAAGTGCTCTTCTGAGTATGGCTGAGTCCCTTTGCTGTCCACTTGAAACTGTCACAACATTGTTAATCAGCTATACTTCTAAGTAAAATGAAAAGTTAAAAAGAACTGCTGTTCTGAAGAGTGGCCCCACCTTTTTTCATGGAATGTTAAATAAAATCTACGTACATGCCATGTGAAAAACATGTGGCCAGATCCTAGATGTCTCTGTCAACAGTACTTAGTTTCTGATTGTTTCATTTAACTGTCTAACTGGCAGTATGCTCTGTAATTTTTTAATGTGCTGTATAATTTAATGAAGTCTTTCTTTGGGGTGGCACAGCTTATTTCTTTATAACAGTTGTAATTATGTGAATAAAATTTGCTCATGGGAGAAAGTTGGAAAATGAAAATAATGAAGAAGGTATTTTAAGTCACTCTTCAGAAGTAGACAGCCTCTGTTTTAGTGGATTTTCTTCCAATCTTTTTTTCCCTTTCTGTACCTAACACTTCAATAGAATTTAGTCATTTTGTATACTGCTCTTTTCATTTTTTATCACATTGTAAGCTTTACTTACGTTATTAAAAATTCTTTAAAACATGGCTTAATAAAATTTTACCAGCATTTGAGAGAGAAACTCACAAAATTAGAGTATGTGCCTAAAATAATTCAACATTCTAGACGTTGCTGTTGCATAACATTTGTTTGCTCTGAGGAGCACATGCCTGTTTTCTCCTAGTGGCATCATACCCGTCACCAATCTGTCAGCAACACTATAAGCCACTCAGTCCCATTAAAGACTGAGGAGGAAGGAGGTCAGAAAAGGCACTAAAACCTGTTTGACAGTTTAATATGTGCCATATATATATATTTTTTTTTTAACCCTTGCAGCAGTCTTGTGATGTGTTGTTTCCATTTGTCAAATGTGGAAAGAGAAGTCACATAGCTCATATATGTTTATTAAAGCACGGATTTGGAGCCATGAAGACCTAGATTCAGTGCCAGACTTTTTCAGTTAAGCAATGCTAAGTTTCTAATTATTGAATTCACTGTCTAGAGATGCCCAGTGGATGTCAACTTGTATGATTTGAGAGCTGTTGGGGGAAGAAGGAAGTTTGAGCCTTAAATTTGGAAATGCCTTATCTATTAGCTTATCACTGAATGTGGAAGATTCAGGCCTGGTACAATAGAGGTCCGTAACACATATATCAGTTGCAAAAATCTGTAAGTTGATGAAGATTTTTATAAAAATAAAAAAGAGTACACTGGTGCCTTTACCATTAGCAGTAGTATTTGCAGATTTTTACTGAGATTCTGTGTTTTGTAACCCTAGGGAAACATAGACATCTAAGAGACCAGGGAAATACATGTCATTTTGGATGGCGCCAAATGTAATAAACGTAATGTTGTTTTTTTTAACAGCTTTTTGTGCCTGAACCTCGTCCAGTTCCTAAAAATGATGTTGGACTTAAATATACTGTGAAACATCGACCATTTCCTGAAGAGGTGGATAAGATTCCTTTTGTGAAAGCAGATCTGAGCATTCCAGATTTGCATGAAATCGTCACGGAAGAAGTAAGATAAATTATTACCAGCTGTTGTTAAGAGAATGACTATAAACATCCTTAAACAACTTCTGCGATCAAGATACTGCCTTTGTTTGTTATCCCTGGAGGTGGTTCTTAAGATGACCTAGATGTTTGTCATCCAGGAGGTTGCCATGTAGTAAGACAAATAGAGATTGTGGCTAAGTGAAAGGAACTTGACATCGGGCTGCCGATGTCCAAAGGAACCAGTCTAAAGGAACTGGACTGGTCTGTGGTTTCATTAGTGTGAGGGCATGATCCAACCCTAGTGGAGGATATTTGGAGAGGGGAGACCAATTCAGAGACCGTTATGACAACTCAGGCAGGGGATGGGAAGGACTGTCTTACTGGTAGTATAAAGTTTAAATATATGGCATGTCTCATAGAAATATTTTGATCCAGACAGTCTTGGATTGATGAGGGATAGAAAAGAGCTGAAGAACTTTAGAATTTAGGCTTGAGTGGCAAAGATATTAGTGCCATTTATAGAAATATAGACATTAGGAAGAGGACAGGTTTAGGAAAAAATTACTTGGCTTTAGATTAATGTAGGTACTTAACTAGATTAAATAATTGGTTGCTTAGGTCGAGGAAGAGGAGTTCTAAGAAATGAAAGACAGGTATGTCAGGGCATGAGCGAATAGAAGGGCAGGTATGGAGGCTGCCTATAGTATCAGATGCTGGAGAGACTGGGGGAAGGAACACTAAGAAGAGGCCCCTGGATTTTGTTATGAAATGTTGGTGACCTTTGAGATCAAGTTCAAAGGAGTATTAAAGTGTAAGGTCTGGGGAATGAATGGTTAATGAGGAAAAGGCAGTGAATATAGGCTACACTGTTAACTGTTAGCAGTAAGGGGAAAGGTTGTTGTTTAGTTGCTAAAGTCATGTCCAACTCTACAACTCTGTGGACTATAGCCTGCCAGGCTCCTCTGTGCATGGGATTCTCCAGGCAAGAATACTGGAATAAGTTGCCATTTCCTCCTCTAGGGGATCTTCCCGACCCAGGGATTGAACCTGCATCTTTTGCATTGGCAGGTGGATTCTTTACCTCTGAGCCACCAGGGAAGCAAAAGGTACAGAGTAGAAAATAGAATGAGGAAATGGCCTAGTGAAGGAAAGGCAGGGCTAATTTTTCTTTCTTTTTTTTTTTTTTTTTTAATTTAAGAAGAATCAGAAGTAGAAGGAGCCAGTGAAGAAGGGTCAGCAGCCTACACTGTGAGGCAGGCTGAGGAAATGATAAGTAATAGAATAAGGCCCTGGAGGCAATTGGGTCAAGAAAATCTGTGATTGTATCTAGAAAAGGGGTCCTTCTGGTAAGATAGGAGAGAAGAGAGGCTTGGTTTAGGTTCAGACACATTTAGAGGTGGAAAGGACGGAAATTGAAGCTGCTTATTTAAATTTTAATCTTAGTTCTTAGAAATGACATAGGGAAGCAAGGATGCTTCTTAAAATTGCAGGCAGCCTTGCTAGATTAAGTAGTATCATCTGTAGTGAAGTTACTTAACTCATTCTGCTGACTTTCTTCAAAAGTTCTTGGTATCCAGAGGCATAAATAAAAAAATCTGAGTGATATGGAGATTGGCCAGGTGAATAGAAGCATAAGGAATAACATAGCCATTTTATATGCTTAGAAGAGGGTATTAAGATGTCAGATTTGGGGGTTTAGTTTTGGTTGGGACATAGATGAAGCCAGAAGCCTTGGAGAAATAGAGGGGTTGTTTACCCCACAGTGATGGTAAAGGGAGAATGGGTATACAGGTGAGCTGTAAGAAAGGAATTTCAAAATTGGAGCTCTTGAAAGTACAGCACATTTGAAGTACAGAGTCTGTCATGAATGGCCAGAGTTGTGAAGGTTGAGGAAGTTGTAGGAATGTAGGCCAGGCTATTCACCAAAGAGGATGAAATTTTAAATAGGATAGATCAGAAGGAAAGCAGAGGTAACTCCCAAGAGTACAGCAGCTAATCCATGCAGTTGTGGACTTCAAAGAATGAGGAGATCCTTGCAGGACAAAGATGGACAGGGGTCTGGAAGAAGATGGAAAATGATGTGGAAGATGGAGGGGACATGGCAGAGAATGGCAACTCTGCCCCCTTTCTTGCCAGTGTAAAGGGAAGCAGAGACAGAATGGTTTCACTTATAGCGAGGAGATAAAGGAGCAATTTTTGAGGCTATAGGAACATTCTTGGGGTTTTATTTTAACTTTAAAACATTTTTGCTTGGTTTATGCGTATTTGCTCTTGGTTGTATTGAATTGAAGCTCAGTGTTGATCACTGAAAATTATCTTCTGTTTTGTTGCTTGTAGCCTTATTTTCATTTAAAAATTAAGATTAATCCTGATATGATAATTCCCCCAAAATGAAATGTTCGGTTTATTTCAGTTAGAAGAGAGACATGAAAAATTAAGGAATGGCATGGCCCAGCAGATCGCTTATGAAATACACCTTGAGCAACAAAGTGAGGAGGAATTGCAGAAGAGAAGTTTTCCTGATCCAGTTACAGATTGTAAGCCCCCACCCCCTGCCCAGGAATTCCAAACAGCACGTCTTTTCCTTTCACACTTCGGATTTTTGTCTTTAGAAGCATTGAAGGTAATTTTCATAAACTTCTATGAGTAAATATATTCATAAGTTAACATTCAACTAATGATAGCTAAAGCATTTTTGTGAAGATGGAGAATTAAAAAAACAGAAACTACTTAAAATCTTACCTTTCATACAAGGAAATAAAATTGTATGATGCTGCAGCCTACAATATGAGCTCCAAGGCAGTTTTCCCATGAATGTATTCAGAGTTCTGTTGTGAGAGCTGCTTTGATAGTATATCCACCTTTGACTTTTCCTAGGTGCTGTAGAACTCATATTATATATATATTAATGACATCTATAAGCAGTTAGAAAAAGAATGTTAAAACTTTTCTCTGGTAAAGTTTATGACTGAAAGTATGGTCTACAGTTGACTGTTGTTTCATGCCACTTTTGAAAAGGAATGAGTGTAAACACTTGTTAGGTTGTGCAGTTTCTGGGGTCAGACTGTCTTGGTTTATGTCCTGGCATCACTACGTACCAGCTGTGTGATCTTGGGAAAGTTACCCAACTTCTGAGCCTTAGTTCCTCATGTCTGAAATAGGGGTGATAAAGGTATCATCTCACTGTGGTTGTGTCAGGCATTTCATGTAGTGCATAGAACAGAGTCAGCCAGCCTGTGAGGTAAATGTTGCCATTATTCTTAATTTCATTAAAACAGTTTTACTAGGAAAGTGGTAGTATCTCTATTTCACATATGTAGAAACAGGGCCTCAAAAATGTGAAATAGCTTCCATGTATGTGAATTTAGAATTTGTACTAAGCCTGTTTATTTTGAAAAACCCAACTGAAGATTGCCAGGCAAGAAGTCACTTATTGTACAAGTTGCCCCCTGCCTTACTCTCTAGCAGCTACTTGGCTAAAGGCCATTTAACTTTTAAGAAAAGTAGAAGGGAACATTGCTGTCTTGAGTTTGGATTTTGGCATGTAGATGAAAAATATTTTATGTTGTAGAAAATTGAATTAGTGGTGGAGACTAAAAAATAAAACTCTTAAAATGCAGAAGAAAAGAACAGAAAGAGGAAATAATGAGAAATGCAGTGGTAAATGTGGAAAGAAAGGAACAAAGATACAATCTTACAGATGATTAGTGATATTCCTGGTGGAGAAAATTGGACAGAGTAGAAGCAGTACATAAAAACATTCTAGAAGGAAATGATTGCATGCTATGGACTGAATGGAGACAAGACAAATCTCTGAGATTGCAGTTTCCTTTCATGTTACCTACTGTAGTTGAAATGTTTAATCTTTGAAGAAAATAATTCCTGTACTTTCTCACCTGGGTCAGAACATAGGGAAAGTCAGAAAGTAGCCTGATTTATTTTATGAATCTAAGCGTACCTCTAATAACTTAAACCTGACAGAACACACATGCAAAAGTATATACAAAAGTATTAAGGAGAATACTAATAAAACTGAATTCAGCAGCATGTTAAACAAATTAACTTCTACAACCAAGTAAAGTTTATCTTAGGAATGCAGGAGAGTCAGTTATGGGTAAATATTAGTAAAGTTATTAAGAAAATAATTTGATTCTGTTAGCAGATCAGTCAGTACAACAGTCAATATTCAGCAAAACAATATTCAGTCTGATTTTTAAAAAATGAATAAACAGCCAAAAACTTCACCAGGGCCAGTAATGTAGATCTGTGTAAATGGCAGCCCATTTAGGAAACAAGATGGAGAATGAGGAAATGTTTAAAAAAAAAAAAAAATGTGTAGGGAGATTCCCCCAGTGAGTAACATCTTACCTAACTATAGTATAATATCAAAACCAGGAAGGTCAATGAAATACTAAAAGAAACTAAGTAAGAGGGAAAAAACCATTGGAAAGGAAAAGACAGTTCCCAGGTAATATGATTTCTAGTTAGGCAGCCATGGCATCATTGACTCAGTGGACATGAGTTTAAACAAACTCCATGAGATAGTGAAGGACAGGGAAGCCTGGCGTGCTGCAGTTCATGGGGTCACAAAGAGTCGGACACGACTGAGCTACTGAATGACAAGAAGAAGGAGAATCAGTAGAGTGTTTAAAGTAAATGAAAGTTAAGATCCCCACATATGAAGTACAAATATTAATGACTATAGCTGTTAATATCCAGTTAGAAATACAATGCAAAATAACTCAGTTACAACTGTGATATTGATAAAAGTTATCCTAACAAAATTTATTAGGAAAAACACAGACCTAGAGGAAAAAACTTGAAGAAGTTATTAAGAGATATAAAGTACATATGTGTTATGTTCCTGAATTAGAAGATCATCCGGAGAACAAGCTGATGAGGTAGCTTTAAAAAAAAAAAAGAACCAGGAGCCCTCGTCCTACAAGATGTGTTGCAGCACACTGCCAGACTGCAGCTCCTTCTCCACGATTTCAGAGTGAAAAATGAAAAGCAGAACGTTTTTTGTATGTTTGTAGAAAATTCATTTAGTGGAGAAATCTGACCTGAATTGACACAAGGCTATCTGTAGTCTTTTTTCATAGTGTTAATACTCTTCTGTTTGACTGCAGAAATAGTGGTGTCTTTAAAGACAGGGTGTTGCCTCAGCCCTTTTTTGGAGTAGGAAAAGAGTAATCCTTGCCATCTCTGAGGGCTGCTTTCCTGAAAAATACCAGGGATGATACAACTTGCTGGTCAAGATCAAGATCTCAAAGAAGATAAGGGATCAGGGGGAAAACAAAACAAGAAATGCATAAAAAGTAATAGACTACTTTTTAAAGCACTTAGGTTTGCAGAACAGCCAAGTAGAAAGTGTAGAGAGTTTCCATATAACCTCTCTTCCTCCACACATGTATTTTCTCCTAACATCTTGCATTGTTGTGACATAATTTGTAACAATTGACGAACCAGTATCAGATGGATTATTAACTGAACTCTATAGTTTACATTAGTGTTCACTCTGTATTGTACAGTTCTGTGGGTTTTGGCAAATATGAAATCATATATGTCCACCATTATAACACTATAGAGAAGAGTTTCACTGCCCTAAAGTCCACTGTAGTCTTCCTAGTCATCCCTCCCCTTCTCTGGAAATTCCCCCAACTCCTGACAACTACCGATCTTTTGCTATCTCCACAGTTTTGCCTTTTACAAAACGTCATATAGTTGGAATCATAGTATGTAGTCTCTTCAGATTGGCTTCTTTCACTTAGCAGTTTGCATTTCAGGATCCTCCATGTCTTTCTGTGACTTGATAGCTCACTTCTTCTTATCATTGAATAATATTCCATTGGGTGGATTTATCACAGTTTACTTACAGAGAGACTCCTTGGTTGCTTCCAAGTTTGGGCAGTTACGAATGAAGCTGTTACAAACATTTGTGTGGAGGTTTTTGAGTAGATGTTTTTAATTCATATGGGAAAATATCAAGTTATGCAGTTGCTGTCCTATATGGTAAGATTATGCTTAGCTTTGCAAGAAGTTGCCAGACTGTCTTCCAGCATGGCTGTACCATTTTCCATTTCCACCAGCAATTAATAAGAATAAAATACATACTAAATTTTTTCTAGAAAGTTTGGTGTATTACAGAGAAAATTGGATTTTAAATTAAATACATAGTATAATCTCAACCGTCTTTAACAAAAAAGGCAAAAGAACTGGAAGGAAGTACACAAGAATGTTAAATAGTTTCTGTAGTTTGGGATTATGGTTCTGCTTATTCCTGTCACTTTTTAATTTTTTTTACTTAATGTTTATTAAACCATGAGCAAGTATTGCTTTTATAATTAGAATAGTGCAAAGAGATGATATCTTCTCCTTTCTTCCTTTGGCGGTAGGAACCTGCAAACAGTCGTCTACCTCCTCACCTTATCGCACTTGACTCCACGATACCTGGATTTTTTGATGACATTGGGTATCTGGATCTCTTGCCATGTCGTCCCTTTGACACAGTTTTTATTTTCTATATGAAGCCAGGCCAGAAAACAAACCAGGAGGTAAGATTTCTGGATTTTGGGGGTAATTTTTTATGCTGTAAATTGAAAAAAATGTTCATGACTTGCACTTCTCTATGGTGGAAGGTGAGTTATTCTTGATCTTTAAAGATTTCTTGTGAATCAGTTCAGAAACTGAGTTAATGAAAACTATGGTGCCTAGAGCCTCGAGTCTTTTGACTCTCAATGAATGATGTAGAGAAGAGCTAGAGCATGTCTTTCTTACCTTAGGGAATTCAGATTCCTAAGACACAGAAAACTAAAATAACAAAAGTTAACCATGAAAAGCTAAAGTTAGGCTTTACTGCCCAGCAACAACTGTTTACTGACCATCTTCCCTGTGGCTCCCTTAATGTGCCCAAGTGTAGAAGTGATAACACCCTTTCCTCTTGAGGAACTCACTTTCCAGGTAATTTCACAAGGAAATAATTTTAGTCAAGGCATGCACAGTAGGAGAAGAACATCTGAAATAAAGTAAAGGATAAAAACAATAAGTAAAACACAGTTGGATACATGTAACAAAGAGACTAGGAGAAGGATGAAGACAACATAAGATAGGTGAGAACAGAAAACTGAGAGCAAATGTCAGGAGATCAAGTGTCTATCAGAGATAAGTGGTTGAAACATGGATTGGACAGGTAGTTACCAACTGTGACTAAGAGAGGACCAAAGGAAGATGTGTAAAATATAGAATGTATTCACATGTGTAGAGCACTATGACTGTATTATCTTGGAGTTTCACTATAATCATTGTAAGACCATTAGTTAATCAGATTAAACACACTTAAAGAAATGTACCAGAATTACAAAATGTTTATACTACAAGCATATTTCAGATTATTGGCAGACTACTAGAAAAGGAGAAAATTCTTCTCATTTCATGTTAGTGATTCAGTAAATACTTACCAAGTGTCTCCTGTCAGGTGCTTGGGTTATAGTGGTGAACAAGATATACAAGGTTTCTGGACTTCTGGAACTACTGTGTAGAGGGAAAGACAGATGATTAAACACACAACTATGATAAAGTGTGCTGATAGGAACATGTTATAGGAGCCATACCATGAAAACCTAACCTGGTTTGAAGAAGACTTCCTGGAATAAAAGACTTTTAAGCTAATGTATCAGGTATACATTGGCAGTAGGTTAAAAGGTAGAAGTGGGTTGTCACTAATCAAGAAACAGCATGTGCAAAGGCCCTGGAGATGAGAGAGAATTTCATTTTCATAAAATTCATTATTGGTTCCAATTTGTTTAGAGCTTGGGAGGCTATCGGTAGCCAGAGATGAGACTGGTAGACTCAAGTTTTTTGGAAGATCTTCAGTAGAAGTGGATTAAATGCAGAGGGTGGGGATCTATTTTGAAGGAATTCTAATGGATGGTTCATATGAGAGTAGTGGGGCCATTTTCCTCCTACATATAGAAGAAGACACAAACCCTTGAGGTAATTCTTACACCAGTTGAGTTTTCTTAGCTTTTTAGGGACCAAGGGTGACTAGAAAACGATAAGATTCCCAGAGGCATCCTTTAGAATGACTGAATCCTGCCTTCCCTAGCCCCATAGGGAAGATTTAGATGAATTTCAAGCTGCCAGTCAGTGGCCTACAAGTTGAATTTAACTTACTTATTGTATCTTGGCTACATTTTCAAATTGTTTAAAAGTCTCACCTCTGAATAAAATAATTATTTGGGAGAAAACAAAAACTGGCTGTCAGATCAGTTTCCTGGCACTTAAAAGAATATGAAGGGATATGGGAAACTAAATAGGTACACTTCTGAAAAGAAGTGTTTAAGAGATGAGGCCTGGCAACGATGCCCACTAGATTGAGAAGTATTTGATGTAACCACATATTTTGACTTCATTAGGTTAGCATTGTATGAACTACATCAGTGATCTGTGGGCTGGCTACATTAGAAGTTACTTGGGAGACCTCTTGAAAGTAGTAATTCCAGGATCTTATCTCTGCTGATCTGATACAGAAGTTCTGGAGTAGGCTAAGAAAATCTCATGTTTAAGAAATTCCCCAGGTGATTTTGATACACTACCTCTCTCCCCATTTCATTTTTAATTTGTAGAGGATTTCTCATTTTCCTTCTTCTAGCATTGGACTTTGAACAGCAGCAGTGTTGCTGTTTTGAGCCAAGTAATTCCTTGTTCAGGGAGCTGTTCTATAAAAATAGGACATGTAGCCGCATCTTTGGCCTCTGCTCACTAGATCCCAGGAGTGCCCCACCAGTTGTGATGTCAAAAATGTTTCCGGACATTGCCAGATGTCTGCTGGAGAGCAAAATCCACCTGATGAGAACCACTGTTTTAGAACAGGGGACTTTTCTTTCTGGGGCCCAGAAATTAAATTTCGTACCTGGTGAAGAGGAGAGAGCCTTCATTTTTATCTGGGATGGTTGTATTCTCTTCTTTGAACCCAGAGAAGAATGTTTTCCCACTCACTTATTAATTATAGCTAGTCATTATTGAATTTTTAACAAGTTTATATTTTTTATAGCATTTGTCACGACTTGTAAGTAAATAATCACATACCTATGTGAAGGCAGGGACCTAGTGTTTTTTGTTTACTTTTAGTAAGCATGTCTGGCTCAGTAATTATTTTGCTAGGGAGAGAGTTAAAGGATTTTCTTGCTTTATCTCATTTGATCTTCACAGCCATCATTATTACTCACTTTATAGATGAAGAAACTGAAACAGTGGGGTTTCAGAAACTGAAACTTGCCCAAAGCCCAGCCAGGATTTGAACCTGGATCTATATAACCCAGAAGCATGCATGTTTAACTGCAGTCATATGTGTAGTTCTCAGTTTATTCTCAGCTTGGACTTGATTTATCAGACACTTCGAAGAGAATTTTTATGAAGATACTTTGATATGCTCTTTTGTTTCCTTCACTATAGTTGATGATTGGTATGTATTTCAGATTTTAAAGAATGTGGAGTCTTCCAGAAATGTTCAGCCACATTTCCTAGAATTTTTGCTCTCCCTTGGCTGGTCAGTAGATGTGGGCAAACACCCTGGGTGGACTGGGCATGTTTCCACCAGTTGGTCTATTAACACTTGCGATGATGGTGAAGGACCTGAACAAGGTAAATCTCATATGGTCATTTGTTTTTTCTCGTTACTCTTGACTTTTCTCCTTTAATATGAATTTGTAGTCTTACGAAAGAAAAAAAAAAAAACAGGCAGAGGTATGGAATGGAGAAGTCTCTTTCCTCTCATCCTCACAGGAGATCACTTAATAATTGTATCATCTTCCAAACATTTTCTGTTAATATGAGGAATAATTATGTATGTATATATATAAACATGTATGTTATATACATACATTATGACAACTAATATAAAATTAATGGCTTACTTATCATAAAGTTGGTAAGTTTTTTATAGTGGGAGTGAACAAATTCCATTTTCTATAACAGTATTATAATAAATTTAGATTATAGCAAACAGTAGTTTCCTAACAAGTATACTTTGTCTAATATAGTTTTTCTACTAGCAGGTATGTTTTTTAGACTTTGTGGCTATCATTTAAGGTTACACTGTTAGGACATGATACAATAACCTTTGTAGTAAACAGCTGACTGAGAGAGTCATACACATCAATGCAAATCCTCCTGAGGAACTGTAATCAGGATAGCAAGTATAAGTTTAATCTTAAGGCCTTTGCCCTACCTGGCTGGAGCTTTCTGTTCCAAGGGCTCTTGAAATCACTGGAAAGTTAATAATACCTCTCCAAAGTGGGGAATGCCTGTATCTAGTGCTTTGAATTAGCAGAGTTCCTCTGTCAGCGAGATTATGCTCTTAAATTTCCCATTAAATACCATTGTGACTTGTGACATAGTTTTCTCCTGCTTTCAACCAAGGTTGAATCAAAGTATATGAGAATGTGCTCTAATTTCAATTGCCACATAACCTTTAATAGTTACCCTTGAGTGTATTTATCAACTAAATTCCCACAAGTAGAATTGATCAAAGATTTGCACATTTTTCAAGTTGATAAATGTATAAATGTATCACTTGGATGCTTAAGGTTGCAAGTAACAGAAAGCCTGACCCAAACTGGGCTAGATTTTGAAGGTCATTTATTGCCTCATATAACTTAAAATTCCAGAGATTAGTGTACAGTTTTATTGCCATTTGATCAGCACTCCTGCTCTATTTTTCTGCAGTTTTCTTTTAGCTCTGTTTTCCATGTGTTGGTTTTGTCCCATCCTGGCTTTCCTCACACTGCAAAAAGGCCATTCCAGGCTAAAACCATTCACATACCACACTAGTCTAAAGAGGAGAGGTTAGCTGGGTCTCAGAACGTCCCTTCTCCCAAAGCCAGAAATACACAGTGTTTAGACCACCATGAGCCATTGCTGTGGCAAGAGAGGTGGAATGACCCTGAGAGAGAGATGTGAACGAGGAGGCGGGAAGAATGAGTGTGTTGGGGCAGTAACCACAGTGTCTGCTATGGTAGACACAATGCCCGCCCAACATCTGAACCAGGAGCCAGCACCTACAGCCCATGCCTGTTTTTGTAAGTAAAGTTTATTGGCACTCAGCCACACTTGTTCATGTATTATCGGACTGCTTTCACACTACAACGGCAGACTTAAGTAGTCATGGCAGAGACCATATGACACACAAAGCTTCATTTACTATCTGATCCTTTGCAGAAAAAGTTTGCTAGACTCTGGTCTAAACTTCGTTTGCCACCTCCTCACCAAATTAGGTGTCTTCTGATCTGTTAGGTGAGGAGTTTTCTATTTTTAATTATGATTGAGTTTCAGCATCTCATATTTTTATTTCTTAGCCGAGAACTACTTATTTCCTCTTCCCAATTTTTTGTCAGGTTGTTGGTCTTTTACGTATTACTTGTAGGGCATTGTGTTCATTTTAATGGAGAACTATACCAGCTCTCAAGAGTGTTATTTTGCTTAATTCTATCTTGCTGACTTAGAGCAGATACTATGATTAAAGCTGCCTGTACATTTTCATATTATATCACTGATCACTGGAGAAAATGACACAAAAGCAAAGCTGAAGAGCAGCAGAGAGACCAAGGACAGCAAAGCCTGCGAGCAAGCGTGCACACATGCAGACATCTGCCCCACCTCCCTTCAGAGGGACTGGGTGGTCTCTCTTTTAATTACTGTTACCTCTTCCAAAAAGACTATTCCCTGAATCTGCCTGATACACATGAACTAAGGTCCTGCTAATCAGAAGTGATCTGATTTAGTTTCAGCAACTGTGAAATTAAGATTTTATGGTTTAAAGTTAGTGTTAAGCCATTTAATGAACATTTATAGTTTATTCTTCCTACACATTATTTATGTTGGAAATGTACCTTCTATTTATTATCACTTCTTATTAACTGCTACAGTTAAATTTCATGTAGCAGGGTGATACTGGTTTTCCCCGCTTTTCAGAGCACTGATGTAGTGTTTCTCATTCATAGATGAAGTGATTTCCTCTGAAGACGTTGGGGCTAGCATTTTCAACGGACAGAAGAAGGTGCTGTATTATGCCGATGCCCTTACGGAAATAGCTTTTGTGGTTCCTTCTCCTGTGGAGTCCTTAAGTAAGAGAATTTTTTTATGGTGCTGGGTTTTTTGTATGGAACAATTTTGTATTCACTGGTTTGTGCAGTATTACTGCACTGGGAGAGATTCTGAAGTCATCTAAGACATTCTTAAGCTTTGAAGACATGATAGCTTTTAGATTATGCAGAGGTATGGGGTGTTAGTTCCTCTTAACCAAAGGAAGGTAGTGAAAGACTAGAAGACTGACCCTCTAATAATAATTTTTAAATAGCAAAGGAGATCCACTTTGACCCATTTTTTAACTTTCTTTAATGTGATTAATTGGACTTCCCAGGTGGCTCAGTGGTAAAGAATTCACCTCCCAATGCAGGAGACGCAGTTTCGATCCTTGGGCCGGGAAGATCCCCTGGAGAAGGAAATGGCTACCCACTCCAGAATCCTTGCCTGGAAAATCCCATGGACAGAGGAGCCTGGCGGGCTAATGGGGTCTCAAAAGAGTTGGACATGACTTAGCGACTAAACAACAACAAATCTGATTAGTTTAACTGATACATAGAAGCCCTGTTTTTCAGTTTATTCATTTCTCTCTCTAATGAGTGAACCCCCACCTGCTTCCCTCTTTCCATGTGAGAGCCTTTGTATGGAACCCCAGAGAATCCTGCAGTTGGAGGCTCTCATGGTGGTAACTGCCTGGTCTTCTAACACTGAGGTGGAGAAATTCCAACCTGGAAAAGGTGGCCATCAAGCATGTTCTTCTCAAGGATCAGGAGTGATCATTACTTCTCAGTCTGAATTCTTAGTCTTATTTTGCCTTGAACCTTTGCTTCTTGCAAATTAAGTACATTACTTTGTGCCTGACCAGACAGGAGATGGAAAACTTGACCTTTTCCATGAGACCATCCATAGGATGGGATGCTGCACATCATGCTTTCACATTTCGCATTTCTAGGCTAATGACTTTTCCTGTACCCTGCTTTGGCCGCCTCTTAACCTTTGTACTTGGACCCTTGATTTTGCACTTGAGGTTCCTCCCTTTCTCTTCTTTGGGGCCAGTTGTGTCCCTGGCAGGAGGGCCCTTCCATGGTCTAGGTCAATGTCTGAGCAGCTGTTTGCCTTCATGTCAAGGCTGTGATCTCCTGCCTTAATTCCAGAAGCCAGGCCCCAACCATCCTCTGTGGACTGAGTCCATCTCTGGTGTCTCTGGCCCAGCTTATTTGCACCAATTCAGTAGAGCTGGAGCCAGCAAATTATGGCACACAGGCCAAATTCAAAACACTAAGAATGTTTTTTGCATTTTTAAAGGGCTTAAATAAAATAAAGAAGAATATGCAATAAAGACCTATATAGCCAGCAAGCAAAGCCTGAAATATTTATTACTTGATCCTTTACAGTAAAGGTTTGCCAACCCTTGCACTATAAGCAATGCTTTGCTTAAGTAATTTAAGTTGTACTGTTAACATAGCTAGTTTAATAAACACGTTTGCTCTAACGAAGTAGTAGATATTTTATTTATATATATTTTTCTTTACCCTATAGCTGATTCATTGGAAAGTAACATCTCAGACCAAGATAGTGATTCAAATATGGATCTTATGCCAGGAATACTGAAACAGCCATCCCTGACACTTGAGCTTTTCCCTAATCACACAGACAATCTTAATTCCTCACAGAGGGTAAGTCACTTTGTTGATTAATCTCCAGAAATTTGTAATGAAATGGAGGTAATTAGGTAATTACAGAATCACACCTGAAAAGCTTTTAACTTTAACCCAAAAAATAATTATATCTGTACTAATTCATTAGGATCTTAATTTTTTAAAATCAAATTTTCATGATTTTCTTCTTTTCAGCTTGCAACAGATGATTCACTCTAATTCCATCTTTGTTGCTTTTTTCTATTTAGTCATTTCGATTCCATGCTTGGTTCTTTCACCCATTCCTTCTCGAGTATAGGTTATTATTTGGTCCCTGAAATATCCACTAGAGGTACAATAGTATGTATTTTATAGCATTAATCATGCAAAATTCAACTTCAGTCTGACAACACACATGATAGCATTTTGAAGAATAATCCGGTGTATGAATAACTGCACCGAGTGAGGTGGCACAGCGGCTACTGCAAGAAGAGAGCATGTTGGTTTCACACTTTTTTCTGACCTTATCAGTGGATGTTACGTCATTGTCTTTGTTCTCCCCTCGTGTTATCTCCTAATCCTTACTGGAAAATGACCAAGTCGTAATTAACAAGAGTATAGGATCAGTTTACAGATGTAAGACACTTGATATAGAATAAATAATAAAGACGAAAGAAGTGTTGTGCAAACTTGTCTGAAGCCCTTCTTCCATTGTAAAGAATTTTAATTTGGACCTCTCTACACTTAAAATTATTTTTAATATAAGTATTTGCTTAAAAGAATATGGGAGGGGTTTCACCTTTACAATTGATTTAGGAAAAAAAGTTAGCTTGTATAAAACTCTCTGAAGTAGACTGATTTTGAAAATCATAAGTTGCTCCATTTAAAAAAGATTTCACAGAATACAGTTTGGAGAAGAGCAAGATCAGCAAAGCACAATGTTTTTATTTACCACATACTTTGCAGACTACTCACAAACTAAGGGGAAAAAAAAATTTTGTATCATTATCTCAGTAGACAGAGGAAAAGCAGTTGACAAGACTTCAACACTGGAAAGATCCCCAGGCGGAGCAGTGATGTTACTCTGATGGAAAAAGCATATTACCTTCTGGTTACAGAGATAGACTCCATCCTCTTAAGTCCTCATTAAGACATAGTATGCAAATTTTGTTTTTATTAATGTCAATTATAGTTGTTCAGTATTGCTTATCTTTTTTTTATTTGAATATTTTAGACTTTCATTGCCTTGTTCTAGTTTGAGACTTGATAAACAGAAACCAAAGAAGGGCTTTTTTGAAAATGTATTTTATACTGTTTTCCGGAAGTGACTTCCCATGACCTGATCCTTATGTCACTGGATAGCTTGATGAATGTATGATTGTAGTTTTATTAAGCCAGTTTTTTTTTCCCCTCTTCTGCTTTTCTCTGCCTCATACAGCTCAGTCCCAGTTCCAGAATGAAGAAGCTGCCTCAGGGTCGCCCTGTGCCTCCCCTTGGACCCGAGACAAGAGTTTCTGTAGTCTGGGTGGAACGCTATGATGATATAGGTATTGTGCAAGGACTTTGTCCATAAACAAGATTTTGGTAGGATGACAATGACTTGCTGAATGTCTAAAAGGAGTGGCAGCATAGGCCCTATATGGTGGCCAAGAGCTGGGACTGGAGTTCAGGAAGCTTGGGTTTCATTACACCTTAGGTGACTAATCTGTTAAATGAGTGACTCAGCACTTAATTAGTTCATAGTTGTGAAGATTTGATGGATACAGAGCTTTCAGATCTTCTTGGTATGGCAGATACTGGTTTCTGGCCACTTGGTCCCACTTCATGTGGTTCCCAGTCACCCCAGGACCTCTGGGAAGGGGAAGGGAGTTCACCTTCCTCACCCTCTTTCCACAATCTTGTTTCATTGTAAAGATTAATTGGTCCTTAGGGATTCCGCTATGAATATGTTTCTCATGATTTTTATGTAAGCTGCATAAGAACATTAGAAATGTGTATTTACCTTAGAATCTCCTTCAGCTCAGAGTTCATAGGAAAGTGTAATGGTTGCTTTCTAACACTTCTAAAGCTCTTTCTAAGCCCTCGAGGACTATAGATTACATTCTCTAAAAACTCTGCTTTAGATGAACTTTTCTAAAATATGCCTTGATGGATTTTTTTTTTTTTTTTTTGATTTGTGAGGAATATTTAGGACTACATGTTTTAGGAGAGCAAAGTCCATATATTTGTTGTCTGCTATGTAAAGAGTTTAGGAAATTGAGTTTTCTTGAAGGGAGATATTGAATGTAATGCCATGATTTTCTTCCAGAAAACTTTCCCCTCTCAGACCTGATGACAGAAATCAGTACTGGTGTGGAAACCACTGCAAACAGTAGCACTTCTCTGAGGTACTCCCTTACGTGGCTTGAAGTTTATCAATATTGACTTTAAGCATAGAGAAAGCTATTTTTTATAATATGGTGGTTCTAGTTTAATTAAGAAATAATGACTTTTATGAAACAAAAGGGATGAAGACAGTAAGAAGTAAACATAATTATGGAGAAAGAATTAAAAAAGTTTGTAGATAAATGCACAAGGTGATCAAATTAGCAAGGATTTTTAAATGGCATAATTAATTGCTGTTGTACATTTATCTGAGGCAAAAAGAAAGATGGAAAAGTGGAGACAATTAAGTATTAATGAAGAGTGATAATAGAGTAGCAATATTAGATGGAAATAATGGAGTTTAACTGGTCAAAACATTTGGATAGATAGCAGTTAAAGTATCCTCATCCCATGAGCTATTTAATGGAAAAATATTTCTAAGTAAAGCAGGATACTAACTTTATTATAATATTAAGATTTTTATTTTAGCTGCTCATGCACAAAAATGGATTAAAAATAGAATAGTAAAAATGTGTCTGTGCAGGCTTTATCATCTCAAAGCTTTTTGCTTGTCTTGTCTTTTGTTTAAACAAATACTTTATATCAAGCTTAACTTGATATTTTAGCTTTGATAAATAAATAATAAATTAATTAATATTTAAATAATAAATAAATTAGCTTTGATAAATAAATAATATTTAAATAAATAATTTAAATATTAAATTTAAATTATTTTAATATATATTAAATATATTTATATATTATTAAATATCAAAAAGTAAACATATATATTTAATATATAATATATATTTATATATTAAATATATTAATATACAATATATATTATATTTTTATATAATTTATATATAAATATACATTTAAAAATTATTAAATATATTTATATGTTAAATATATATTAAATATATTAAATATTTAAATAATATTTACATAAAATATTTTAGCTTTGATAAATAAATAATAAATTCCTTCTATTTTCCCTGTTCTGATTTATATTGCATATAAAATGAATTTAGTCTAACATTAGAAAGAGGGTTTATTTTAACATTCAGTTCAGTTCAGTCTCTCAGTCATGTCCAACTCTTTGCGACCCCATGAATCACAGCACGCCAGGCCTCCCTGTCCATCACTATCTCCCGGAGTTCACTCAGATTCACGTCCATCGAGTCAGTGATGCCGTCCAGCCATCTCATCCTCTGTCGTCCCCTTCTCCTCCTACCCCCAGTCCCTCCCAGCATCAGAGTCTTTTCCAGTGAGTCAACTCTTCTCATGAGGTAGCCAAAGTACTGGAGTTTCAGCTTTAACATCATTCCTTCCAAAGAACACCCAGGGCTAATCTTCTTTAGAATGGACTGGTTGGATCTCCTTGCAGTCCAAGGGACTCTCAAGAGTCTTCTCCAACACCACAGTTCAAAAGCATCAATTCTTCGGAGCTCATCTTTCTTCACAGTCCAACTCACATCCATACATGACCACTGGAAAAACCATAGCCTTAAATTTCCAGAATAGGGCAGATCATTCCTAAAATTTCTGTTTTTTATGCCAAAGTATGTTAATGCAAACTGCAGATTTTCTAACATTCTGAATATCAGTATGCACCTCTGAAAATTAATACTTTTCAAATAATACTTTTCAAATGTATAAAGATAACGTTATCAGTAATAAAGTTAGTCATAATTTCTTAATTTCATTTGGTAGCCAGTTCATATTCAAATTTCTCCATTTCCCCTAAAATAGTCTTTGCAGCTGGTTTGTTTAAACCAGCACGCATTTCAGCCTTGTGTCCGGTACTCATTCCTTCAGTCTCCTTTAATACAGAACAGTCCTGTTTTTCTAACTCCTTTTTAACCTTCTTTTTTGACACTGACTTGCTGAAGAGACCAAAATAGATTTCATGAGGTAAACTTTACTTGAACTAGTTTAGAAGAGAACTTTTAAGTGTCTTGTACTGTTTTTTTGGTTGTTGTTTTAAACTTTTTAGGTCAAAAGTGCTATAATATGTTTGAACTGTAAAATTTGTATTTTACTAGTAGTTTAGCAAAGTTTTAGAGTTTGTCTTACGGACAGAATTAGTATAGGATTGATTGTTATTAGATGTCTTGAAAAATTGACTCTCTGTTGCTTTGGCCAAAATCACTTTAGAAAGAAGGCTCATTGTGTTGCAAAACAAAAACAAACCAAAACCCTGACAAATAGCATCCAAGAGTTACATGGGTATGTCCAGATGCATTGGCATATCCCCAACACATGTGTCATTCAGTCTCCTATGGGTGTGGTTGCTTGCCTTGGCACCTGTTGCCTGTTCAGGGGCTTTGAGGGCTTTGGCTGTGTCAAGATTCAGCCGTTCTTCACCTCTGCTGAGGAGGACACCTGCAACTGCCCCAGACTAAGGTGCTCCCAACCTCCTTCCCCAGCCCCTAAAAAAGTTATATCAGGGCTTCCCTTAGTGGGCCTACGCTACATTCCCACTTGCTCTGAGGTGCTAGTCTTCAACATGGTAGAATTTCCTGCCCTCTGGCCAGCTCCATTTTTGTTCCCTGCAAGGAGGAGGAACTAAGTGAAAGTCCCGCAGCTGGCTGCTAGATTGGTTATTCCCCACGATGTATTTTTCTGGCCTTTCCTTCCACCCTGTGTCCCCAGTGGTTTTCTAAGCACAATTTTAGGCCCTTTTTTTGGTCAGCTTCAAAAGGCTAACCCGAGTGATGGGCATGTAGGGCCAGATGTTGGTGGGGGGCTTCCACATGGCCTCCCAGGAAGAAGAGTTCTGAGCAGACTGATCACTTGGCTCATCTAAACACTGCCTGGCAGTATTTCCCTTGGTATTCTTGTATCATGCATGGGGGACTAGGATTACAGCTCTTGAATATCTGGAGTAAAAGGAGTGTTCTTTTCTTTTCTTAAGATCCACTGCTCTTGAAAAAGAAGTTCCTGTCATCTTCATCCACCCTTTAAACACTGGATTATTCCGGATAAAAATTCAAGGAGCCACTGGAAAATTTAACATGGTCATCCCTCTCGTGGACGGGATGATTGTCAGTAGGCGAGCGCTCGGTAAGCCTCATATGTAGCTGAAGGATTGAAGTTTCTTTCTTTCTTTTCTTTTTATTTAACATTTTTATGAACCAGAAAGAAGTAGAAATAAGGAAATGGTAATATTACTTAATAGGTCTCACATGTAGAAAATCCTCTGGCTCTTATTTATAAGAGGAAGCATGTTTTGTTCTGTTTTGAAGTGTGCTTCAATCTAGTAAGTACCAGAAGAACTGTAATTCGCAAACTTCCAGTATTGGAAAATGAATATAGTTTGTTTGTAATCCAGGGCAGGAAATGGGTTGTCAGGCTAGAGTTTGATTCTGTTTTTCTTCATCATTGTGTTTCTTTTGACAGTTTTATCTTACTTTCTTCTGACAGTTTTTATCTGTCTCTGTGAGGAGTTTTGTAAATGGAATTAGATAGTTTGAGTTTGCCAAAAATAGTTCACTTGAATACTTATAGTTCACCTAGCTACCTGTTTATTCACATTGATTTGAATGAAAACCTTCTGTCTTCAAGGTTTTCTGGTGAGGCAGACTGTAATTAATATCTGTAGAAGAAAGAGACTGGAGAGTGACTCCTACAGCCCACCACACGTCCGCCGGAAACAGAAGATCACTGACATTGTCAACAAGTACCGGAACAAACAGTTGGAGCCAGAGTTTTACACTTCACTTTTTCAGGAGGTTGGACTCAAAAACTGCAGTTCTTAGACCACTGTCTGTCTAGGACTATTGAACTCTAGTTTGGGGCTATAATATCAAAGCGAAGCAATTTGATAGGCGATCACTGTAAAAATAAATCACTCCCCAAGAGCTTACTGTTTAATCACCAGAATAGAAGAGACACATTATAAACCCATTTGAGAGAAGACTTTTTGGCTTTCTAGTGAAATGGGCTCCCAGACACAATCATATTCCTGCTGGTAATGATGATACACATTTTAGCCATAAACTTTTCTTTCAGAAGTGACAATTTTACTTAAACACAAGCCTTTTGAGGAGAAAGGCTTTTATGCATCTCAGTTAAACATGTGCATTGGTAGTCTCAAATTTGCAAATTAGCAGTTGAAGATAGTTTTATACCTCACTTTTTAGGAGGTTGTGTTAAAAATTAAAATCTGTCTCAGAATCATCCAGGACGTTTAAAAACTCATGTTGCTAGCGTGGAGGAGAAGGAGGGAATCTCAACTTTCTGCTCACTCGTAGGTCCAGTTGTCATCCATCTGTCATCCAGCAGTCATACTGACAGAAAGGAACAGAAGTGTTTTTGCTCAGTCTGATATTAAAATATTTCATAGTTTCTCTCCAGATTTCAAAAAGTTATTCTCATCACTGCAAAGGTCTGTCTGAAGGCCTCAGTTTCTGGGCAGCCCAGGAACGGATCTGAAATGGAGGCATGGTCTGGTCCTTTAACGGGGATACAGATGGAGTTTGTGGAGTTAAAAGTCACAAGTGACACCTCCCCCCTCTTCATTATTGTCTAGCTCAGAGACAAAACGACAGGTTAACCGTTTGTAATTCCTTGGTAATTTCTTGGTTAAATATTAAGAAATACAAATTCATAGCACAGGTTTAAACATTGTTTGGTTTCATCCCTTGTCTCTTATTTCAGGACCAAGCAGGAAACTGCAGTAGTTTATGAAGGATTCTAATTTGGGGTTCAGGAAATAGCCTCTCAACGCTCCTAATTCAGATCTCTCTCAGAGAGCTACTGGATTTCATCATAATTGACAAACATTAGTGACCGCCCCCTGGGGTGGCTGCTTTTAGAAACAGCTGTTGTCATATTTTCTGGACTTTGCCAGCTGAAGGCGTGACAAATCCCTGCCCAGGTTTTTTAAATACTTCTGTTACCTCGCTGCTACTTTTCTGCCAGGGATAAATGTTTTGAGGTGGCCAGACCCAGAACATCCTTACAAGGATTCCTGTTACAGTGCTAGAGTGTACACTGCTCATTTCTCCTATTCTTATGTTTATTAAGAATAACATAAGAATATTTATGTTATTTTCTTTTTTATTAAGGTTATTTTGTGCTAAGAAGATAAGTGACATTTAAAAGTCCAAAGAGGAATGATCACAATTGTGTAAGGGGTGATTTCCTACTTGAACTCTGATGTCAGTAGATTCTGTAGGTCAGGACTATAGTGGGCTGTTTGGTTCAATGTTTTGATAGTTTACTTAGAGGACAGGGGATAGTATAGGACCTAACTCCCAGTGCAGATATTTCTATTCCAGAAGTATATATTGATATCTAGGAGCAAGAAATGTGGGCATAGCAGCTCTCCAAGTTTGCCTCACCTTTTTTCTTCATGTTTGTTTTAAGCTCAGGTAAAGGTAACCTCCTCCTTCTATGACTCCAGTTTCCATTCAGGGTATAACATTTGATTTTCTTTTTAATCTGGGCAATAAATTGATATTCCCAGATGGTAGCAATGGGGGAGGGGGATGTATGATTAGTAAGTTCTACTCTTAAATTAGTAGCCCAGCTACTAAGCTATAGAGTGAGATTTAACAACTTTCATGGAAATTCCAGATTGACATTTCTTGGGGAAAAAAATGGGCCCTTCTTTCTAATAGGTGTGGGCAAAGAAGGCTATAAATTAATGTGCAACTTGTAACATTCCAGAAGCTAAAAATAGCTGGTGTAGGTATATCTCCACAGTGTGACCCTTGAGATGACACTTTGACCTTTGGCATAGTTCTCCTGTCAGGAGAACGTACTGTGGTTGTTCGTGTTAGTGGCGGGTTTCATGATGCTTCAGTTTGCTCTAATTTGTCACAGCTCTTTGTAATTCTAATGGCTTTGATAAGTCAGTGAACAACTGTGTTGAGTACAGTTATGATCTGGAAGACTCTGTGGTCTTCCAGGGAAGACGGGATGGATTCAGGGCTGTGCTGCTCCCAGAGGCATGAAACCCCAGTATATACAGCACAGAATACAGGGTATGCAACACCTCGTCAGGTGCTGGCTCCTTCTGCTCAAAATCACATCTACCTAAAAAGGGAGTGTGGTGAGGACCCTTAGACCTTTCACTAGTGTGGGTGTGAGTTTCATGGTCACTGAGATCTCTCAACTGCCTTTGTAAAAATCACTTTGAGTAGAATAATGCCAGAGGGGCATATTTAGTCCCAAGAATAACCTTGAATAGTCCACTTGATGTTTGCTAACAGAGGTTCAGAACCTTTGGGGGGTCTTTGGCTTGAACAGTTCGGTTGCTGCTGTAACAGGTGAATGAGGGCATGGATGAATGTTGCATTTGGTGACAGGGAATGTATTACCCAAGGGACAGAGGCAGGTAGCCCCTCGTAGTCCCTTCTCACATTTGAGGGCAAGGGGCTTTCTCCCCGTCTGCCTGAGAGCACCAAGGACAGTGAGGAGTACTTTTGCGTTTTCCTGTTCAGCCAGCTCTCTTTTTGTCCAGTGCTTCCTCCTAAGACCCCCTCCTATCCATTGGCCCTTTGACTGGAATCGTTACCTGGTGGGTTGACCCCCACTCCCTTCCTGGCAATATATACACAACACGCATGCACGCTACCCTCCATTTCCAAGTCCTCAGCTCCCCTGAGGCAGCCCTTTGGACTCATTTATAAAACAAAATAGGTCTTTGGGCCAGTTACGTCAGTTCCTACAGGTTGCACATGTGAGGCTTCATGAGTGGTTACTTCCTGTATACACCGAGGAAACATTTATCGAGTTCTGCAGAGTGATTTTTAGAGAAGCAGAGTCTTCAAGAGTACTTAACTTGCATTGGAAGGTAGAACTTTACCCAAAGAAAGTGGAAGTCAGCCTTGCTCAAAGACATGTTTCGCACTGGACAGTAAAAAAATGTATCAGAGGTGATTTGACACTCCTGCTGGTTGTTCTTCATTCAGCATTTTAAAACCTGTTCTGGTTATATTTTTCCAAAAAAGAATTGGTTTATATGTTTACATAAAGCGGTAAGTTGTGTTAGATGGTCTGTTTTAGGGATTTCCATGACAACCTCTTGTCCCGAGATGGAGAGATTGGAGGTAATCCACCCATTTAACGTGGAATCAAACCGTGGGTTCTCAGCAGCAAAAGAAGCCATGTACTGTATAGTGTTTTTCTCAGAATATCAGCTCATGTTTTTTCAGATGCTTTTCTTTTTTTAACGGTGAGGGAAAGGTATAATTTGGGATTCCACAGTGCCTTGCATACAGTAGGCGCCCAATAAATATTTGTTGAAGCAAACCGAGTTTCCCAAGTCCTTGTCTCTTGCAGTGACCAAGAACATCTTTCTCCTCTGAAGGGCTTGGCAGTTGTGGCTAAAAAAATAAACAGTATCATTATTTGCTTGAAATCATATACACAATTTGTATGAATTTTGGTATGTTGCCAAGACATGATCTTTTTCTTATTGTATTTTCTGTAAATATTTCTGGCACTGAACTGTAAAGTAAAGGCAAAATGTAAATACGAAGGTGTCCGTGTACCCTCGCCTCCTGTGTTTCCTCTTCGTCGGTTAGGGAAGAAGGCCCAGAGGCTTGTTTGTATTTATGCAGACCCTTTGTCCAGAAGAAACCATGGAATATTGAATGTAATACATTTAGTCAATTAAATTTTAAGGAGATTCTTATCTAACAATGTCACGTGTGCTTTTGGTTTGACTCTTGCATAGATGTTCTTCAGAATTTACATCAGTAGGTTTTTACCCTGGTTTTGTAGATCATCATGAAATTCTCAAAATCTGAAAATTTTTATTTACTTTCGTTTTTTTAATTGGAGGATAATTGCTTTACAGTGTTGTGTTTCTGCTGCACAACCATGCAAATCAGCTGTATATATACATATATATCCCCTCCCACTTAAGCCTCCCTCCCTCCCTCCCCCCAGCGCACCCTCTAGGTCATCGCAAAGCACCGAGCTGAGCTCCCAGTGCTGTACAGCGGCTTCCACTCACCATTTATTCTACACATGGTGGTGTATACAAGTCAGTGCTACTCTCTCAGTTCACTCCCCTCTTCTCCTTCCCCTGCTGAATCCACAAGTCTGTTCTTCACATCTGCGTCTCTATTCCTACCCTGCAAATAGGTTCATCCATACCATTTTTCTAGACTTCATAAAATTTTTTAAAATTAAAAGTACTTGGCCTTTTATGCTGAAAGGATGTCATGTAACTAAAGCACTGCCGTCAAAAGGCCCACCTGACAGAGGCTAGCAGTTGCCGAGGGGCTAGCTGTCTCTCTGTGTCTTGAGAACCAGAAATGCCAGCTGTGCTCCCTGCCTGCAGAAGATCAGAGCTCCATCAGGACTGGCCAGTCAGGAAAGCAGAGACGCGGGGGGAGCGCCTCCTCTGCCCACTGGCCCTTTGAGCAGAGCTGGCTACAGCACGTTCCATGGGGCCCATTAGCACCTAATGCCTAGGTCACAGGTGGTGGCACAGCTGTGTGCCTCTTGAGCACACAGCTATGGTGCTGGCCTCTGCCCAGAGCTGCCCCTCCAGCCTGCTGCTGACCACATGACACTAATGTGTGACTCCTTACAAAGTACGCCTGGACACCAGGGCTGGGAGCCGCCTCCCCTGCAGCCGTGTGTCCACGCCTGCTCCCCCCAGGACCTGCCGCGGTGTCCTGGTGGCCAGGGAAGCTTAGCCCTGGGCTGACTGCCCGGGGGTCCTGTTTCGGGGTCTGGAAAAGAAATGAGTGCTCAAGTCTGTCTCAGCTACATTGCTCAGTTCTTTCTGACCTCAGCCCCTTCAGGACCCAGGGCCGAGAAATCACCCCAACCCAAACTACCCATTTCCTCTACTCTTGGCCCCAGGGTCCTCAATGGCACAGCTCACCAGGGGACCATGCTTTGAAGGTACACATTCTAATACTATCTGCCCTGACTTCTGCTGGGGACTCTGGTCATTCCACAACTGGACTAAGACTCCCTCTAAACACACTGGCTCTCTGAGCCCCAGCTGTTACCCACTGTTTTGCTGAAAGTTTTCAATTATCTGTTTGGCTGTGCTGGCTTAGTTGTGACACGGGGGATCTCTACTTGAGTCATGTGGGACCTAGTTCCCTGACCAGAGATGGAATCCAGGCACCCTGCATTAGGAGCACAAAGTCTTATTCACTGGACCACCAGGGAAGTCCCTGTTTTGCTGAAATTTTTACTTTTGTTTTAAATTTGTTAAACCACTCATTACACACAAACAATTTCAATTTTTTATAGTTTATTAGACAATTTCAATGTACAGTCATTAAAAGAAAAGAAACAATAGACAAAATAACAGCATATATATCACCAAATTGGGCAGACCTACATCCAGACTTGAACAGCGCAGGGAAGTCCCTCATTAACAGCAATCGGGAGTACCAGCTGGGAAAGGGTCCCTGGTGGTGTGTCCACCCCATGGGAAAGACTTCAAATTGCAGTTTCGGGGGTCCCACTTAATAAACCCAGGCTGCAAACTGATACCACCATCAGTTTACAGGCAAAAATGCAGCTCTGGTTTTACAATGCTTTTCATTTCACAGTGTGAGTCATAGGATTTCGTTAGACCCTGGGGATTGGCCAGACCTCCAGGGGCTCAAGAATTCCAAGGCCCATTCCCTTTCTTATCTAACGTGCTGCCTGACTTGCTGTGCTTGAAAGCAGGCGTGGAATCCAGGCAGTGTCCAGGTAAGTCAGAGGCCTGCTCTCCTGCTTCTGAAGCCTGAATAGGACGTTTCTCCATTTTAATCTCCCTAACACCTGCCCCATTTTTACAGTGGTGTCCCCCCTTGCCCTTCTCCTTTGGCCAGTGTCTTCTAAGGATTTCCATCCTGCAAGAGGACTGGGGAGTACAGAAATTCCAAGTGCAGAAATGGAATTGGTTGTCGTACATATAAAATTCATGATTTCTGAGCAAGCAAGAGGATTGTGATCCCACAGCATCTTACAGGGATTTAAATCCGGGCTGGCCTGCCTGGGAGCCTGGGCTTTTGTTCTCAAACTGTCCCACTACCCACTTCTGCCCACTCGTCCGGAACAGCTTTCTCTTGGCCTGAAGGACGCCGTGGCTTCCTTGTTACGTCACTGGCTCAGTCACAATTGGGCTGAGAGCAGAGCGTGGCCCGGCCCGCCAGGTCCCCAGGGCAGCCCCGGCTGGCCTGGCCTAGCCACACACGCACCATGAAGTACCCTCTGGTGCCACTGGTGAACGAGCTGACATTTTCTTTCCTGGTGTTCTGGCTCTGTCTGCCCGTGGCCTTGCTGTTGTTCTTGCTGATCATCCGGCTACGCTTCTTACTCAGCCAAGGTGAGCTGCCCAGGCTGGGCCCTAATCCTGGAGCTGGGCAGGGCATGGAACAGGGTGGGGTTCCTGAAACAACTGTCAAGAAAAGGGTTTCCTTCAGGTGTTTTAGGGATTTCCCTGGTGGTTCAGACGGTAAAGCGTCTGTCTACAATGCGGGAGACCCGGGTTTGATCCCTGCATTTGGAAGATCCCCTGGAGAAGGAAATGGCAATCCACTCCAGGACTATTGCCTGGAAAATCCCATGGACAGAGAAGCCTGGTAGGCTACAGTCCATGGGGTCGCAAAGAGTCGGACACGACTGAGCGACTTCACTTCACTTCTTCAGGTGTTTTAACTGCTGGCTCTGTGTTAACAGACGGTTGCCTGCAAGAGAAAGGACTGACTTGCTAGTTTAGTTTCTGAACCTGGAGTCCCAGAGTGAATCCTGAGTTTGGGAAACAACACGTATGTGTGCATGTCCGTCCCTTCAGGGCCGCCGCTAGCACAGAAGGTCTTTGGTCTGTATGAAATTATTGTGAGTGTGATTGCAAATTTGATTAAGGTATTCTAGATAGAAGATTGGAGAAGGAAATGGCAACCCACTCCAGTGTTCTTGCCTGGAGAGTCCCAGGGACGGGGGAGCCTGGTGGGCTGCCGTCTATGGGGTCGCACAGAGTCGGACACGACTGAAGCGACTTAGCAGCAGCAGCAGCAGATAGAAGATAAAACAATTTGCTTTTGCACTACAATATAAATATTTATGGTAAAATAAACCTGGAACAGAAATGGACTTGGACTTGGTTATTGTGTATACAAAATTCATGATTTCTGAGCAAGCACTAGTTATGTGCCACTGGTAATAAGAGCTATTAATATCAAAATGTATATGTAAAGTATAATTTTTGTATTTATAAACATATAAACAGAATAACAGAACTATACTTTTTGTATGAAATATGGTATCAAATGTAAAATGTATGTGTCAGCATGGTAGTGAATGCTTTCTGTTTTTGCAGCCAATCAGTAATTGAGGAGGAATTGAATCTTTATAATACATAAGCAAGTACAAAAAGAAAACAAGGTGTCCCTTCAGGGCCACCGCTAGCACATAAGTCTTTGGTTACCAACTGGAAAGAGGTGGCCCCTCTGGGCTGATGAAGTAGTATGTGCTGTCCCTCCTGTGGACGCAGCCAGGGCACAAGGCTCCAGGAGTAGAGAGCCTGGGCTGGCTTTCAGCCCCTCTCAGCCCTCAGCCTGGTGCTTTTTCAATCAACAACCAGCTGGATAGGCACAGCGGCCTTAGGCATTTAGCAGGTACCCGGAGACCACTCACTGGAGTAGGAAATGGCACCCCACTCCAGTATTCTTGCTTGGAAAGTCCCACGCACAGAAGAGCCTGGAGGGCTATCTACAGTCCATGGGGTCGCAGAGTTGGACCCGACCGTGCGCGCATGCGCACATAGAGACCACTCACACGGTTTCCAGCTCAGATCGCGCCGCAGGGAGGTTGTGGGTTACTGTGGGACCCAGAAGCCGGCTGACATGTGTCCTGAACTCAGCTAACCACCCAGAGGAGCAGGAAGCAGGGCGAAGCCGGCCTGAGGGAGGCTGGGGGCAGTGGGCCAGCAGGCGGGGACGTCAGGAATGACACTCTGCTCCCCGAGGGTCCCGCCCGCCCCCCGCAGCCACTCCCCTCACCCAGGGACCTCTTCCTGGGGACCGCTTGACCCCCCACCTCCTGCTCCGCCGCCCCATCACCTTTGACCAGCTGGGCAGGGAGGGTGCTGGGTGTGCTGCCAGTTCTGCTCAGATGGCGTCCAGACCGGCCGAGCGGCTCACCGCCAACTTGTCCCATGATCTCCAATGTGGGGGCGGGCAATTGTGCAGTTGGGAGTTCTGGTGAGGGCTTCCAGAAAATGTCTAAAGTGTGTTCTCTTTCGATTCCCAGGGTGGACCGCAGGCTGAGGGCTGGTGTCATGGTGTCAGGTAGAAGGCGGAGCCCTTGTCTGGGTAGTGGCTATAGAAGCACATCTCTCTCTCGAGCCTAGGGAAGGTGGGCCCAGGTTTCAGCCTCGCCCCTCCCCCCTCCCCGCCCCCCACCCCCCCTTTTTTTGGCCATGCCACACGGCATGTAGGATCTTAGTTCACCGACCAGGGATCGAACCTGCACCGCCTGCATTGGAAGTGCAGAGTGTTAACCAGTGGACCACCAGGGAAGTCCTCTGCCTTGCCCTTAATTATAACAATAGCTTTTGTGAAAACTGTCCTGGAGCCTGATGCTCAACACTCGATGTGTGTTATTTCATTTAATCCCCAGGATAACCCTGTGAAATAATCCTTATCGTACAATTGAGGAAAGTAAAGTTGGGAGAGAAGTAACCTGCCCAAGGCTACACACCTGTGAAACACTTGAGAGTGGCCTCTGGTTCCCATGTGGGGTCTGCCGCCTACCAGCTGTGTGACTTGCGACAAGTCCTTTCTGAGCCTTAGTTTTCTCCCCTACAAAATGGAGATGATAATGATCCCTTCCCTTTGTGTATGTGTGTGTTAGTCGCTCAGTCGTGTCCAACTCTTTGCAACCCCATGGACTGTAGCCTGTCAGGCTTCTCCATCCATAGGATTTTCCAGGCAAGATACTGGAGTGGGTCGCCATTTCCTGCTCCAGGGGATCTTCCCAACCCAGGGATTGAACCTGGGTCTCCCACATTGCAGGCAGACTCTTTACCATCTGAGCCACCCCCATCTCCCTCCCCTTTAGGCCTGTGGAAAGATGCATGTCAAGGGCAGGGTACACGGATACACAGGGCACCTAGCAGGTGCTCGAGGGCTGAGAAGTAATCCAGGCAGTGTCAAGGTTAGAGGACAAGCAGGCATGGCTTTGGGTGACTCTTCTGGAAGGTGGGACACCGTCCCTGAGATCCAAGGCAATAACCTCCTCCAGCAATTCATTCTCCCTGGAGGCTCAGCTCTAAGCCATCCACAACCTGCCCTGTTTGACCTCTTCTCTGACGGGCATTCACCCACCGACATCTCACGTGGCAGTTTGAAAGACATCCTTTTGTTAATTTTGCAATGAAGAGAAACTGTCTTTAAAGCGAGGCAAGCAGCCCTCCCGAGGGCCCCTGTCTTCTTGGAATTCTCAGTATTACTGGGTCTGTTCTGTCCTTGTGCTGAGAATTGGCTCAAACCCAGGGTCTGGGTCTGTCAGGGTTTGCTGGGCTGGGACTCCAGGCACCCTGTCCAGGGGTTTCTAGTCTGCCCTGGATTTCTTTGTTGGAATCAGTCTGGTCTGGAATCCAGTATGAACAGCAGGCAAGAGGAATTCTGATTCCCCTCTCCCCACCCCTGCTTGGCCTGGCTCAGCAGGCAGTTTCAGAGCCCAGAAGGCAGAGGGCTCAGCACCCATGCATCCCATGAGGGTGGAGGCGCTTTTCCAAGTGCAGCTGGGAGCAAGTGGATAGGAGGGAGCTGCCTGGTGAGATGAGAGCAGAGGCAAGAAAAAGAAAAGGTCATGGCAGCTGAGCCCTGAAGAGGAGGGAAGGGGAGTGATGCCAATCCCTGGCCTGACATGGGGAAGCAGGATGTAGCCTCTGAACTCTGCCTTCGAACAAGGGCCCGGGAAGGAACTGCACCAGACTGTGGAACCTGCCTTTGAGTCCCAAGCTACCACCACCTGGTGGGAGCCTGGTTTCACCTTTCCAAGCTTCCTTCCTTGCAAAAGATGAATAACACTGATAATTGCCTTCATGAAGTTGTTAAGAGGATCAAATGAGAAAGTGATGTAAAACATAGCACAAAGGAAAGAGGAACACGGAAACTTACATTACCATGTGTAGAAGAGATAGCCAATGGGAATTTGCTGTATGGCTCAGGAAACTCAAACAGGGGCTCTGTATCAACCTAGAGGGGTGGGATGGGGAGGGAGATGGGAGGGAGGTTCAAAAGGGAGGGGATATATGTGTGCTGCTGCTGCTGCTGCTAAGTTGCGTCAGTCATGTCCGACTCTGTGCGACCCCATAGACGGCAGCCCACCAGGCTCCCCCGTCCCTGGGATTCTCCAGGCAAGAACACCGGAGTGGGTTGCCATTTCCTTCTCCAATGCATGAAAGTAAAAATGAAAGTGAAGTCGCTCAGTCATGTCCGACTCCTAGCGACCCCATGGACTGCAGCGCACCATACTCCTCCGTCCATGGGATTTTCCAGGCAAGAGTACTACCTATGGCTGATTCATGTTGCGCTTTGACAGAAAGCAACAAAATTCTGTAAAGCAATTATCTTTCAAAAAAACAAAAGCACAGAGGATGTGTTCAAAAAACAGTCACTGTCTCTTGGGAGGAAAAGTCACTTCATCACACTGATTTTTTTTTTAATGATCTCAGTTCTTTTAAAAAAAGATTTATTTATTTATTTTTGGCTGTATGAGGTCTTTGTTGCTGCATGCGGGCTTTCTCTAGCTGCAGGGAGCGGGGGTTACTCTCTAGCTGCGGTGAGCAGGCTTCGCATTGCGGTGGCTTCTCTTGTGGCGCACAGGCTCAGTTGTCATGTGGCATGTGGGGTCTTCCCAAAGCAGAGGTTGAACCTGTGTCCCCCGCATTGACAGGCAGACTCTCAACCACTAGGCCACCAGGGAAGTCCATCGCACTGATTTTAAATCACAGTAACTGCACTGAAAGCCTGTTTAACATGTCTTACTTCTCAGTGAACCCTCACCATAACAGAAGTTACTATGATGCCCATTTTACAAAGGAGGAAATCAAGGCTTGGCCTTTTCTTGATATGCATTTGAGGGGCTGTTTTCAGCCTCCTTTACTTCTCTGTAACTGGTGAATCTGCTTGAGTATACCAAGAAAAATAATAATCTCTCCCATTTGCCTTCTTTTCTCAACTTGCTTTTCTGAGATAAGCCATGTCGGCAAGCTCATGTGCCCATTTAATAATACATAATTATCCAAATAATACAAAGTATAATAATACAAAATAATCCCATTTTTTTAAAAATGGGAGGTGTGTTCTTTGGATTTTTTTAAAAAAAGGATTCTCTTTTCTTAATATATATATTGTATTGAAGTATAATTGACTTACAATGTTTCAGGTACACAGCAAGGTGATTCAATTAAACATAGACACAAATAATATATATGAGTATATGTATAACTTGAATATGTATATGAATATTATTTTTCAGATTATTTTCTATTATAGGTTGTTACAAGATACCAACTGTAGCTCCCTGTGCTATACAGTAAACCTTTTTTACCTGTTGCATATCTATTTCTTAAATTAGAAATCTCGCATTCTATTCATACTAAATCAAACAAGTGGAATCCAAATGTCATAATTTTTTTCGTTAGGCAAAAATTCATGTTTTCTAAGGTTAAAGGGATTCTGTCATATACTTCTCTGCAACGCCATTGATTGGGTTGGCCAAAAAGTTCACTTGGGGAAGGATGTTATTGAAAAACTTGAACAAACTTTTTGGCCAACCCAATAATACACCACGGACATCCTGCAGGCAGAAAGATACAGATCTGACATGTAACAGCCTCACGACATGCCACAGGATGGAGGGGTTCTGTGGTGTGAGTGTGCCACACTTCATCACCCAGACTTCTCATCATGGACACACACGTGGTGTCCAGGGTATTTCAGTGTGTGTGTGCTTCACCAAAGAACAGTGCTGTGAGAAAAACCACTGGACACATATACTCAGATTTTTGTTAATGAATGAACCGGTGGACCAATGGATGAGCAGGTGGGCAGGCGGGCTTGTGTCTCCTCAGTGTCCCCTCCTGGACCATGCTCAATGCAGGTAGGTCATTTCTTCACCTCTAGGGTCCTTCCTCCACTTAAAAAAAAAAATTTATGTATGTATGTATGGCTGCACTGGGTCTTCGTTGCTGCTCGGGCGTTCTCTAGTTGAGGCAAGTGGGGGCTACACTTCATTGCAGTGCATGGGCTTCTCATCACAGTGGCCTCTAGGACTTGCAGGCTTCAGTAATTACAGCGTGCCGGTTCAGTAGTTGCAGCTCCGAGGCTCTAGAACTTGGGCTCAATAGTGATGGCTCATGGGCTTAGTTGCTCCATGGCATGCGGGATCTTCCCAGATCACGGATCAAACCCGTGTCTGCTGCACTAGAAGGCGGATTCTTATCCACTATCCCACCAGGGACTTCCTGGGGTCCTCCCTCTTCTAGAAGGTTGGTATTTCACGGACCAGCCTTCTTTCTTGGTCTCTGGCCACCATTCAAGGCCT
The DNA here is from genome assembly GCF_019923935.1 of Bubalus bubalis. Classification (NCBI taxonomy): domain Eukaryota; kingdom Metazoa; phylum Chordata; class Mammalia; order Artiodactyla; family Bovidae; genus Bubalus; species Bubalus bubalis. The sequence goes on along the minus strand of NC_059170.1, from coordinate 16,220,380 downwards.
TGAAGTCTTCCTGGGAGGGCTATCTCACATGTCATGATTCTGCCTTGGCCCCCTGGCCTCAGATAAGGCTGCAAGGATGCCGGTATCCAGCAGGGGGCTCCTTCAGCATCAGGAATAGGAGATAAGAAGTGACCACCCAAGTGGCCTTGTCCTTGTCCTTCCACAGATTCAGAGGAAAATGACTCAGATGTATGCCTCGATTGGGAGCCCTGGAGCAAAGACCCTGCCGAGTTTTGCCAGGAGGAGATGCTCCACAGCCAAGAGGAGGAGAGGCCCTGCTGCTGAGCCTATTCTGCCCGGTGAGGCCCCTCTGAGGGTTGGAGAGCTGGAACCAGAAGCCTCAGCGCTTCTGAAGCCTCAGCCAAAGCCTAGGGCGGCTGCCATCCTAAAAGTCTTCACCCTCCACTGTGCTGGAAAACTTGAGGTCTCTGCCATCAGAGAACCTTCTGCCTTGTTGTGTGGGAGACCTGGTTTTGCAGGTTAGAGGACCAGTCACCCCTTCCATAAAGGGTTTCTTTACAAAGGTCCCCCTGCCTTTTATCTCTGTGACCTCACCTCCCACCACTCTCCTTAGAGTATTTGCACTGGCCTTTTCCTCTGCCTGGAACCTTCTCCTCCAGACATCCCTCACCTTGGAGGTCCTGCTCAAATGTCACTTTTTCAGTAGAGCCCGCAGCCAACCTCCTTAATATTATCATCTCTCCCCCTCACTTACTTTGCTATAAAATTTCTTTTGCCACGGCACTTAACATCCCTGACATGCTCGATAACTGACATCTCTCTTCCTAAGCACCGTAGATATTTGTAAAAGGAAGGCGAATGACATCATAACAGTAGTATAGTAATAACGGGACTTCCCTGGTGGTCCAGTGGTTAAGACTTTGCTTTCCAGTGCAGCGGGTTTGGGTTCAATCCCTAGTCAGGGAACTAAGATCCCACAGGCCTCCTGTCCAAAAATCCAAAACATTAAACAGAAGCAACATTGTAACAAATTTTAAAATGGTCCACATCAAAAAAAAAAAAAAAGAAACTTTAAAAACTATAGTGATAGTAATAATAATGGCTGATAGTCACTGGGTTTTTAAGAGGTGCTAGGACCCTTGCTAAGTACTCGCAAGCTCATTTACAGAGTCCTAAATGAGGGAATGCGGAGTGGCAGTGCAGTTAACTAATTTGCCCAAGTATCAGAGTTCTACCTTCGCTGAACAGAGGACACCTAGGACATCCCAATGGGATTAAATGCCATTTCTGTGCCAGTGACTCCAAATATCTCTCGCTCTAATCTCCCTCTGAGCTCTGTTATCTGTCCTCTTGAAGCCTTCTCATGGCTAGAATGAGATTCTTCCTTCCCTTTGCTACCCCACGAAACAAAGCACAGCATCCCGTCTTTTCCCTGCTGGTCCCCATACCCACAAAGAGAGCTGCCATTGGTTGGTCTAGCTGCCTGAGCTTCAAGCCCAAGAGTCAGGCTTCATGCCTTTCTTTTCCTCCTACCCACATCCAGTCCATCAGCAACATCCTAAACGCCATCTCTTACACGTCCTCTTCTCTCTGTCCCCAGGGCCACCATGGCCACCCCCAGGTCAGCCCGTATATCTCACATGGAGAAAAGAGGCGGTGGCAAGAAGCAGGGATCTTCACTCAACCTCAGAGACACTGATTCTTAACCTTGTCAGGTCATGACCTTGACAGTTGAGGGCCCTTTTCCCAGAAAACCACACACCTGGATGTGCACTCAAAGTTTTGTGTCCAGAGCCAGCTTCACAGTGGTCACCTGTGCAGTCCCACAAGGGTGCCTGTTCAGGAGAGCCTCGTGCTTTGTTTAACCTTCTGCTGTCCTCATCTTGAAATTCTCAATTTATTTTGGCCACGCCATGTGGCTTGTGGGATCTTAGTTCCCCAACCGGGGATTCAACCCAAGCCCTAGGCAGTGCAATCATGAAATCCTAACCACTGGACGGCCAGGGAAGTCCTTTGAAATTCTTAATTTTTGAACAAGGGGCCCCGCATGTTCATTTTTTTAATGGGTGCCACAAATCACGTAGCCTGACCTGTTTGTGTACAATTATTTTTGTTGGAGTATAGTTGCTTTACACTGTTGTGTTAGTTTCAGCTGTACCAAGTGCATCAGCTCTATGTGTACACATATCCCCTCCCTCTTGAGGCTTCGCATCCCATCCCACCCGCCGGGTCATCACAGAACACCAAGCTGAGCTCCCTCTGTTAGACAGCAGCTTCCCACTAGCTAACCTATTTCACACATGGTAGTGTATGTTGTTGAACTATTAATGGGGGGAGAGAAGGAGATTTTTGGTCTCTACCCTAGAATCCTGTCCCATTCTTTTTTTTTTCTTTTAATGTTTAATTGGAGGATAATTATTTTATAATGCGGTGTTGGTTTCTGCCGTACAACAATGTGAATCAACCCTAAGTATATGTATGTCCCCTCCCTCTTGAACCTCCCGCCCACTAGCGTCCCATTCTCCCTTCCCACCCCTCACTTACTTTTTCATCTCCCTGTCACCCTAGATTCAGTGTTTCACTACTTCCCAGCCTGGTTTTCCTGGCATCAGTGGGGCCGTGGCCATGGCCGACGGCGATGGGAGACTCTCCAGGGAGGGGAGAGGACTTTGGCGAGTGAGGTGCTCCCCTGTGAGCCCAGTTTGGCTCCTCCACCGATGGACACACAAACGCCTCCAGAGACCCGGCTCTTCTATGTTACAGACGACCTCCCCGGCCCCCCAGGGAGGAGCCGGAGCTCCTCTTATACTGTGAAGACAGCATAAGCGGGCCGGCCCCGGGGAGAAGCTGGCCAGCTGAGCTCAGAGGTCTGCGAGGGCAGGGCTGGGCTAGAGGGCATGGATCCGTATTAAAGAAACAAAGAGGGTTCCTGTGCTCAGGAGACCCTGACAAGCCTGCTGGGCCTGATCAAGTCCACTCATTTGACAAGCTGTGGGGACGGGGGCAGCCCTGGCACCCGGGGTAGTCCTGGCACCGACTCGTGCCATCCTGACCTTTGGGGATCTGTTCCCATCTGTCCAAAGGGATGGCAGATCATGCTCTGAACTTCTGTTCTTTCATTTCAAGCACAAATTCACTCTTTTTTTTGGCCAAGCCACATGACCTGTGATCTTACTCCTCCAACCAGGAATTGAATCTGGGCCCTCGGCAGTGAAAGCATTGAGTCCTAGCCACTGGACCACCCAGGAATTCCCTCAGTCTCACTCCTTGATTAGTCTTCAGGTTGATTTTAATAACAAATATTCATTTAATAACTATCACAAAAAGAAGAGCTCCCAGTTAGTGAACGCTTACTGTGTACCAGGTGCTTTTCCAGGCATTGTTTTTATACACATGATGGTTTTTAACCCTCAGCAGCAGGCAGTGAGGTAGGGTCTCTGGTTATCCCTGGTTGACAGATGGGGAAACTGAGGCACGGAGTTGTCAATCACCTTGCTCAGAGTCACACCAGTGGGGCTGGAAGGGAAACTCAGCCCTGACTCTAGTGCCAGCCCTGCTCCGCAGTGCCACTTCTCCAGGATGGGGTGTTGGAAGAGAACATGGAGGAGACACAGAGCTCTGACCTTTCCAGAACCCCCCCGTCTCTGCACCCCTGCTGGCTACACGGAGGCAGCAGGGTTGATGGGCTGGAGATTAGGACAGACCCACGGGATCCCCTGGGTGGTCATCTTTGTCCCCTTTTTCTCTCTCAACCCATGTCCCACCAATAAACCCCCATAAGGCTTCTAAACAAAAGAGAGAGAATAAGTCTGAGTTATTAGAGCCGGAATTACTTTTTTTTGTTCATTAAATGGGCAACTTGATTTTTTGTTACCTTTTTATTTTATATTGGAGAACGTGCTTCTGCAGGCAGGCTTGACCGAGTTCCAAGGAAGGATCAGAGCAAGGCTCAACCCCCTGGGGAACTTCCAGAACCTCTCTGGAAAGCCCTGCAGATAAGCCCGTTGAAGGAGCAGCCACCATCAGCTGTTGCAAGTTGTTGTCCCTCAGGGGCAGGACCCCAGGATAATCCTCTCTTAGTCTCTTTTCAGAGAGGAATTAGAGCTAGAGGATTTTAAAATGTGAGACCGCCCCATGTTCAAACAATGGCAAGCTACCCTGAACGTGCTAACATTCCCAGGTTCAAATGATGGCAAATATTAAATGTGCTCTAACATCCGCTAGGGGGAGCCACTCTGCTACTTCAAATGGAGCTTGGAGGATCCTGATCTGGTTGGGAGCACTTGTCTTCTCTGGGGTCACGGGCAGCACTGTAATTTCCCCTAGTCACCTGAAAAATGCAGCCGGCCGCTCCCTCCCAGAAGTGCTATGTGAGAATCTCGATGCAGCCCATCTGTTCCCTCCCGACTCTTGAAAGCTTCTGTACAGTTCTCTGAGCCCTCGTGGCATAATGATGCCTCCAGCAGAGTGCCCCAGCCCTGGCTGCACAGTGGAATCAAGTGGGCAGCTTCCAATAGTGCGGATGCCCACGTCCCATCTCCATTGGTTTTTGGTGCCGTTGGTCTGGAGTTTGGCCCAGGCGTCGGGACTTTGAAGGGTTTCCTGTGCACAGTCAGGGTTTAGAACCAGCGGTCTTTGGGTCTGGTCTCCACACCTAGAATGCAGTTCCTTGGCCCAGCAGGGCTCCTATTTCTCTGGCTCTCACCCACCTTGACCAGGCAAAGGGATCGCCCACAGCTGTGCTTTTCTCTGTCTCCTGGCCTAGCCTCAGCTCGGATTCAGGAAGCCTATATTAATTCTATTTCAAGATGTTTTCATCCGTGTTGTCTATACCACAAAAGAGCCATACTTGAAAAATTCACAACCCAGAGATCAACTCTACCAGACTTACTATGTGGAAGAAAGTTGGTGAACATCGCTGGACAATTCAAAGAATGAGCACCCTGCATGAAATGAACCCGTCTGGTCTTAAGGGTACCTTGAAGCCATGTAGGAAGACTGTGATGAGGCTGTGGTCCAGGCCAGAGAGGAGGGGTTCTTGGACCAGGATGATGGGAATTGGGGGAATGCAAGAGGTGTATGAAGGATTGAATTATCTAGAGGTTTAGGGAGCTCAGCCTCGTACTCTGTGATGACCTAGAGGGGTAGGATGAGAGGTGGGTGGGAGGCTCAAGAAGGAGGGGATATATATATAGTTATGACTGATTCATATTGTTGTACTGCAGAAACCAGCACAGCATTTTAAACCAAATATCTTCCAGTTAAAAATAAAAAAAAAAATTTTTAATGAAACAAAATTGTCTAGTGGCTAGTCGGATGTGAGGGCTTCCCTGGTGGCTGAGTAGTAAAGAACCCACCTGCCAAATGCAGGAGATGCAGATTCGATCTCTAGGTTGGGAAGATCCCCTGGAGAAGGAAATGGCAACCCACACCAGTATCTTGCCTGGGAAATCCCATGGACAGAGGAGCCTGGTGGGCTCCTGTCCATGGGGTGGCAAAGGGTCAGACATGATTTAGCAACTAAGCAACAACAACGAATTGGATGTGAGGAGTAACAAATCATTTCAGGCCCTCAGTGCACTTGAAGCGACCATCTGGTGAGACCAGGAATTCAGAAAGGAGAGCAGGGTTTATGGAGGGGAAAGAATGGGCTCAGATCACTTCCTTCACCGTGGCGTCCACAAACCATAGCGCATAGCAGTTGAGAGCACTGCGTCTGGGGCTTGCAACCTGGATTTGAACCCTGGGTCTGCAGCTTGCCAGCTGGATGTGTGTAGGTGGGCCATCTACTCCTGGGTCTGTCTGCCCATCTGTAAACTGGGGACAGTAGCACTCACCCTTGAATATTTAAATGATGCCTGCATGTGTCTGGTGCTGGGCATGTAGTAATAATAATTCGATAAATGTTGGAAACAAAATGACAACCAGAGATTGTTATTTATACCATCCACTGAGGATCCGTGCACTTTTCTGCATATACCGCACATCAATAAAACACTGAAAACAAACACAAACTCACCTGTTAGTGATGCTCGGAACAAATTCTATGGATGTGCTGTTCTCTGGTGGAATGAGGGATTTGTTGCCACACCGCATCACGTGACTTTAGGACAGTGATGCCATTGGAACTGTTAGGGTTTTACTTGACTTCTTTTCTGCACCCTTGTCTGACCTCCTCAGAAAGTACACCCAAAGAAACGACTGCTCCTCCCTCATTGCTTAGCTGTCAAAATGGGGTCACAGTCCTTAACATTCATTGGAAGGACTGATGCTGAAGCTGAAACTCCAATACTTTGGCCACCTGATGCGAAGAGCTGACTCATTGGAAAAGACCCTGATGCTGGGAAAGACTGAGGGCAGAAGGAGAAGGGGAAGACAGAGGATGAGATGGTTGGATGGCATCACCGACTCAATGGGCATGAGTTTGAGTAAACTCTGGGAGTTGGTGATGGACAGGGAGGCCTGGAGAGCTGTAGTCCATGGGGTCGAAAAGAGTCGGGCACGACTGAGCGACCGAACTGAACTAAACTGAACACAGGTGTGACTTGGTTGTGAGGCTTTTTAGTCTCCTCCACCTAAGTGGCCTTCCTTCTCCAGGGCCCTGGGAATCCTCCAGTCTTCACTAAGGGGCTGTTCTGTGAAGTGAGAGAACCCGCACGCCTTTAAGCATTTCCATCCATTTGCCTTTCTGGCCTGAGGACAGTAGGAAGGGACCCTGAGGCGAAAACTTGGGCCCTAGGGTGGACTTCTGCTTCAGCCTGGAAAAATCACTTGCTGGGGCAATGAGCCTTAGCTAGGAAATAACTTCCTGGGGCAATGGGTCTGAGCTCCAAGCCCATTTATTTGATCCTGGGGCTTGCACTTGAGTCTGGGAAATCACTTCTTTAGCTAAAAGTCCTGCGTCCTCAACCTCCAAACTTGCTTTCCTAAGTCAGGATCTCAGCCCCTGCACCCTAGGCCATTGCTACTGAGTGGACTGGGTCTGACCGAACAGAGGTTCGGTTCAGAAACAGATGTTCTATTTCCCTGCAGCAGCAGAGTCTGAAAGGCTGCAAGTTCAGGCTTGCAGTCGGGTCGGGGGAGGGGGGTGGGGATGGGGAGGAACCTCCAGCATTTGGACTCCACAGACTCCAAACAAGCTGTACAGCTCCTGCAGAGAGGCAGGTGGCCCGGGGAGGCACCTATGCCTGAGGCAAGGGCTCCTGGCTGGGGAGGATGCTGCCCAGAGGGCTGGTGGCCAGGCCCCATCTTGAGGCACCAGTACATGCAGAAATGGAGTATTTCCTGCCGTATCAGTAAACAAGGATGTCACAGTCACCAGCGATTGCAGCCACCACAGATGACAGGCCAGTGAGCCCTGAGGGAGTTCAGGAAAGAAAGAACACCTGCCATCTAGCAGCCATCAGACTGCAGCCACTCCCTATACTGAGTCTTGAAGAAGTGCAAGATGTGAATACACAGGATGCTGGCTCCAGAGAGCTGAGGTGCATATCAAAGGAGTGATTTCAGTGAGCCCAGACTCTTGAAAAGAACTTCCCATATATAGAAAAGAGCTGACTTGAGTTACCTGGTTTTCTTTAAGTTGCAATAATCTTTTGATGGTCAGACCACCTGTCTCTGGCTGGGGAGATTGCTGTCCAGGAAGCCTGAGAGTGGGCGTGGGCTCTGCTCTTAGTCCATGGCCCCCTTTAGGGGGCTAAATGGCCCACCTCCTCTCATCAAACTAGTGCTTCAGCCCTAAGTTCAACAAATAGATATTGCCAAGCTGTGTTTGGGGGACTGGGACAGGAAAGAGGCCCCACTGACCCCGCAGGCTCTGCCTGTCATCCCGGCGGCCTGACGTCCTCGCTGAGACTTTCTGGCCAGGTCGCCTTTCTTGATGGCCCAGATGTGAGGACTGAAGGACAGCAGTGGCCGACAGCTCCAGCCCTGCGACAGGCAACTCAAGATCTGGCTGTGAAAGACGCACGCAGACAAGAACAAGGCGGCGGACGGCCCCGAGTGGGTGAGTGCCCCCTACTCACCCCCACCCCCCGCCAGGTGGAAGAAGAAAGGGGCAAGGGGCAGCGGGAGGGCACCTGGTGGCCCTGCGTTTGAATCCTCCGCATCTGCAAGGACTTGGGACCAGGCTGCCAGGAACGGCGCTGCCGATTGTGGCCACACGGGGGCGCCCCGGGCCCATTGCAGCGAGCGAGGAGGCGGGGTCTCAGAAACTACGGAGGTGACCCGGCTGAGCAAGGCGGAAACGGTGCGGTGCAGCGGGGTCTTCTGGAAGCTATCGCGTCTGCCCCGTTTTTAGGCAGCTCTTGTGTGCTTTGCCAAGGGTTGGGAAAGTGGGGTGTGGAGTGATTGTGGTGAGAAGCGGGCAGGAGAAAGGGAGGGACTTGTAAGAATCCTGAGTGTTCCAGGGAGGAGTCCAGAACCAAGAAGTTGGCCTTGTGCACATGTTTATGTGAACCTGTCTGCGTGGGTCTGCAGGTGCCCTGCACGCACTCCTGTTGTGTATGAGCATGAACGCATGTGCACACATGTTTCTGTGCCTGTGTTAGTGTGTGCACCCTTTGGGGGACATTGTGTATGTGGCCATGATATGATCCATGCACATAACTGGTGTGGGTGTGGATGTGTGCATCTTGTATTTTGAGCGTGGGTCTTTGTGAAAGTGGACGTGCATGAGTGTTTACACACACACATTTGAATTTCAGGCATGCATGTGTGTGTTCATGTGTAAGAATCTTTCTCTCTCTGCAGACTCCCTGAGTGGCAAAGATCCGGTGGCCTGGCCGATCAAAGATCCCCTGGAAGTGGCCCTGTTCCCGCACACTAGAGTGGCCCACGTCCTCAGGCAGGTTCACAGAGTGCTTCAGCCCTGGATCACAGGGTCAAGAAAGCAGAGAGGACATGGACAGCTTCCCCTTACCCTTTACAGGAGCCTCTCCCCTGTAGGGAAAGGGGTGCAGGTACTGGAAGGGGTCAGCACCTTGGAGCTGAAGGCCATTGAGGGGAGTTGTGCAGGCTGTGGGCCATTCCCTTTCTGGGGAGATCTGAACTGGGTTCTCCAACCTTCTTAGAGAACTTCTTGGCTCCAAATCATAATGATGATGGCCATTATTCATTCATTCATTTGACAGGTATTTAATAAATGCCTACTCTTGACCAGGCACCATGTGGAATGCTAGAATCACAATGAAAAGGACAGAGGCCCTGGACCTACAAGTTCACAGCCCTGTGGAAGAGATAAGACATGAGTCAAATAGCCACAGAGTAAATATTAAGTTACAAAGTGTATTGGGTTGTGTAAGAGATATAAGGAACAATGGGAATGTAAATCAAGTATAGTATAGTATGGCGTAGTCTGGAGAATGAGGCAAGGCTTCCAGGCACCGAAAACTGCAGGTGCAAAGGTCCTGAGGCAGCAGGCCACGAGCTGAGAGAGGACCTGTGGGGATAATCTGCAACTGTCACCCCAGGATGTAAGAAACAGCTTGAACTCTCAGGAGCCCCCTGATAGAACTGGCACGAAGGACTCCTGGACTGTCAGTTCTTAGCAAGTATCTAGCCGAGTTCCTCTTATACAGATGGGAAAACTGAGGCTCACAGAGGGGAAGAGCCTTGCCCAGAGCTGTACAGCAAACTGGGGACAGATTTTGGAATTGAACTTGGGATATTCATAATTATCATATAATAATTATATGATCCTTTTATACTAATTATAATTAACATAATACTCATTCAATATTCATAATCCATCTTGACTCAGAATTTGCCCCTAACTGGTCCTTCCAGGCCTCAGCTCCATGCTCAGTGGTTGGTCTTACTGCCTCTAGAAGAACTAGCTGCTTGCTTCTCTCCGTCTTATAGCAACAGGTTCACAAAGTCAGTCAACATCCTCCTCTGTGAAGTCAGAGGGAACATCAGGAAGTGCCTTGATAGGAATTGGGTCTGAGCCTAGGTCCCTGGGAGCTGTTTGACTTTGAGGGCTCACCGGGCCCCTCTGGAGAAGGCCAGAGTCCACCCTGGGATGAATCTCCCCCTCAGGCCTCTGTCTGCTCTGAAACAAGGTAGACCCTTGCTGTGAGGTCAAGGTTCAGTTTGTGCATATCTTAGGATTCCATCCTGGGGTTTGAAGTTTTGCCTGGAGCTGGCTTCAGGCATGGAGGGGGCAGAAATTTTTGTTAGTGTGACAGCTCTTAGCACCTCCGGTGAAACTGATGTCTCTGGGCCAGGCTAGCTGAAGCCGACCTTCTCTGGAGTCGGTGGCTGTGGATTCCTTAAGGAATTCTATATGAGCACAGGCAACTGCTGCTGCTGCTAAGTCGCTTCAGTCGTGTCCGACTCTGTGTGACCCCAGAGATGGCAGCCCACCAGGCTCCCCGTCCCTGGGATTCTCCAGGCAAGAACACTGGAGTGGGTTGCCATTTCCCTCTCCAATGCATGAAAGTGAAAAGTGAAAGTGAAGTCGCTCAGTCGTGTCCGACTCTTAGCAATCCCATGGACTACAGCCTACCAGGCGCCTCTGTCCATGGGATTTTCCAGGCAAGAGTACTGGAGTGGGTTGCCACTGCCTTCTCCCGAGCACAGGCAAAGTCTCGAACAAAAATCCATGCAGGTCTAAGTCCACAAGTGGTGTTGGCATACAGCAATCATGGGGTGGGAGCCCACTGTAGGGAGTGCATGGGAGTGAGGGCTCAGCTTGCATGAGCACAGGCAAAGTTTGCCCCAGTCACTAGAGCTAGCCCTCAGATAAAGGGATATAGATGCTCTTCTCTGCTCCTGCTATCATCTTGGTCCAAGCCTCTGTCATCGCGATCCTTTTGATGATGGTGATGGTGGTGATAATGGTGGAGGTGGTGATATGATGGTACTAAGTCTCAGTGGCTTCAATGCTTTAAAAAAAAAAATTGGCCACCCTGCATGACATGGGATCTTAAGTTCCCCGACCAGGGATCGAACCCCTACTCTGCAGTGGAAGTGCAGAGCCTTAACCACTGGCCACCAGGGAAGTCCCTTCTATGCCTTTTCACTACACTTTCTCCTTGCTCTCCTGTCTGTCCCCTGTACAGCCGTCATGGTGACCCTTGTAAAACAAAAGCTCAACTCTACAAAAAGCCCTCTTGCTGAAAACCTTCGAGAGAGATGTCACGCCACTTCAAGTATTAATAGTATCCCAACCACTTACCCTGGCCCATGAGGCCCGTCTGTCGTGTCTGCTGCCACTTCGCCCACTCTACCAGTCTTTCGAGCTTCCTTTCCACTCCTCAGATGTACCAGGTTCATTCCTGCTTTGGGATGTCTGCATGTACTGTTTTCTCCTCTCAGAACATTCTCCCTTCAGCTACTCTCACAGCCATCTCCTTTCATCTGCAGGTCTCAGCTCACATGCCACTTCCTTCCAGAGGCTTTCTCTGACCATCTTATTTGAAGTTGCGTGTGTGTTAAGGCACTTCAGTTGTGTCTGACTCTTTGCGACTCCGTGGTCTGTAGCCCGCCAGGCTCCTCTGTCCATGGGATTCTCCAGGCAAGAATACTGGAGTGGGTTGCCGTGCCCTCCTACAGGGAATCTTCCCAACTCAGAGATCAATGCTTCCTCTCTTTCTCTTTCTCACCACCTTAATTAATTTTCTTCTTAGCTTTTATCACTACCTGAAATTATCATACTTAATTCTTTCTCATCTGAGACCCTGACTGGGATGAAGCCTCATGAAAGCAGAGACCACATGGGGCTTTGTCCACCTTTGTGGATATAATGGTGCAGAGTAGGTGCTCAATAAAAATCCACTTGCTGAATGAACAGATACATGAGTCCCTTCCTGCTCCTCTGTCGGTGTCCTCCGGAAACTGCTGTCTTCGCCACCTGAGTTAACTCTGATCTCCCTGGTGTGACGTGTGAGAATGAGGAAATGCACCTGAAGGACCTGTAGCAAGTGCTCATCCAGGGCTGTCATTATTATTAATTATCAACAAAAGCCAGGCGGCCTGCGATGGCAATGAATGGTATTATCTCCCCCATGGTTCTTGGCATCTGCGCTGGTCCCATGGCACACCTCAGCCCCTCATTAACAAGCCTGGGATGCCAGGGAGCTGTGTGATTGGAGGGAGGATCCTCCTGCCTTAACCTTGGCAGGAGGAGGGGCACATGCCTCGGTGGGTGCTGGGAGCCCAGGCGTGGCTGCACTGGCTTTGCCCATCAGCCATCAGCGGAGGAGCCCAGTTTAATCACATGTCAGTTTCCTCATTCGTCTTCGGCGCTATCTGAGGCCTCATCTTTCCCCACCCTCTGGCGTCATGGTGATTGATGACCTCACACCAGCCTGGCTGCTGGGTTAGCACAACTCACAGTGGGTACCCAGCCTCTCAGGCCTCTTTGCAGCCTGGGGCTCACTGGGCCTGGAATCATGTTTCTTTTAAGGAGCCCTGTTACGGACTGAATTGCATCACCCACCCCCCCACCCTCCCCCAATTCATATGATGAAGCATAACCCTCAAGATGACTGTATTTGGAGATCAGGTTTTAAGAAGGTAATTAAGGTTAACCAAGGTCATAAGGGTGGGGCCCTGATCTGATAAGACTGGTGTCCTTATAAAAAGAGACACCAGTGCTCGCTCTCTGTCCATGGGCACAGAGAAAAAGCTAGGTGAGGACAAAATGAGGAAGCAATAATTTGCAAGCCAGCAAGAGAGTTCTCACCAGAAACCAAATTTTCTAGCACCTTGACCTTGGATTTCTAGTCCCCAGGCCTGCGAGAAAATAAACATCTATTGTTTAAGCCCCCAGCCTGTGGTATTTTGTTGTGGCAGTAGGAACAGACTAAAACAAGCCCTTGCAGCCTCCAGCTTCTGAGGTGGGAGGACGGATGACCTCCAATGGGAGCGCTTCCTCCGGCAAATGGTGTAAATGACCCCTGAGCAGAGGAGGAGATGTCTCACCTGGCATTCAGGTGAGTGCCTCCCCGGAGTGGCAGCGCTGAAACGGGGCCACCATGGGCCTGCTGGTAGATAGGGCTCCAGTCCAACTCCATGGGATTGCAGGTAACTTGCCCAAGAGAGAGATTCTTGTGCTATCGCTACACCACAGAGAGTGGGGAGAATGAAATAAGGGAGTCTGCAGTCACTTGGCAATGACATTAAATACCCACTGTGATCCCAGCCCTGGGCTACGCTGGGGCCAGGGTAATAAATAGGATGAGTCTCAGCCCTCAGGGCACTCATAGACTATTGAGAGAGACACAGTAACTTAGAAACAAAAGATCTCACATTGTGATCAATTTCTGAGAAAATGAGGCAGACAAGAGAGATGGGAGGGGAGGGGCGGGGCGGGGGGGGTGTGTGGAGAGAATGGGGTGGGGACGGGGTGGGAACGTGAGTGGATCTGTTTCGAGAGGCCAGAGAAGAGTCTTAGCTTTGGGGCCCCTAGAAACAGATTCTGAGCCAAGAGCTGGAGAGCAAGTATTTGGGAGGTGGTCCCAGGAAGACCCAGTGAGAGCAGAGATCTGAGATGGGGAAGGGCCAGAGCCAGTGAAGGGTGTGTTTTTTGAGCAGGTTAGAGCCATGACAGTCAGATAAGGCGAGGTTCAGAAAAAGAAGAGACTGGCACTTTACAGGAACAGATCACCTTCAATGAGGCGAGAAGGGGCAGCAGTCAGATTACTGAGCTGCTGCACTAACCCAAGAAAATAAGTATATATAGGCATATATGTGGAAAGCTACTGTCTTAAGGGGGCCTGTTCTTCTCCAAGGTTGTTCGGAGTCGTTTTCTCTTAAACGGCTGGGGCAAGGAATTTTGGAGACTGGCTAGAGGCTGGACTGGCTGGGAGCTGGGCGTAATCAAACTTAATGTCCAGTTTTTTTCTTCAGGTGAGAGAGTTCTTTGTTTTGCATAGAATGGTGGGGAGGACCTGGAGAGGAGTTTTAACTCCAGGCTATTTTAACTTTTCTTCAGGCTGGGGCTAAATGCTGCAGGGATTTCTGGGAAAATGTGTAGATGAGCCTCTAATGCAGGCCAACCAAGGAGCAAAGAGGATGAAGTATTATCCACCGATTCTTCTTTGATGGGTTGAGTGTTCCTCCCAGGGGTTTTAACTCCCTAGCTCGTCCGGCCCGTTCCATGTACTCCAAGGTTGGGCATCTTCCTGTGTCAGAGAAAGATCCTGGGCAGAGAGAGTCCTGGGTATTGACAATCGGAAGCCATCGTGGTGGGCGTCAAGTGGCGTAGGTGGGGCTGATGTTCGTGGAGTGTCTGCTACCAAACACCTCTCTGAGGAGATCACGCTGGAACCCACATCAAAATGATGAGAAGAGACCAGCCATCGAACGAGTCAGGAGAAGAGATCTGTAGGTAGAGGGAAGGAAAGGTGTCAGCCATGGCCATTGTTACTGGAGCGTTGCTTGCCAGGGCAGAGAGATCGTCGGGGGCAGCTGGGCCAAGAGATGGATGAGACTCCCTCCCAGAGTTTCCCCAACCCTCCCTCCTCACCCCCTTCATGCAGGCTCCTCTCACCCTTTGTCCTCAGCTGCAGCAGAGTCACTCCACCCTGTCCCCCTGCTCCTCCTCTGCTCCCCATGTTGGCCCCACATTTTCTGAACTTACTCTGTCTCTTCTTTGGCCCCAGAGCCTTAGCTCGTGCTGTTCCCTCTTCTGAGAATGCCCTTCCACCCCATTTCTGCCTAATGAAAACTGCCAACATGCAATAAACAAAAATTTCTGTTGACAGCCAGACACTGTGGATGGAGCACTGAATCAGCACAGACCTTCATCTCAGAGTTTACAGCCTAGTGAAGGAGGAAAGAAGTTAAAATGATGCATCCCACAAATTGCTATTTGCTGATTATCATGGTTTTGCTAATTACAATTGTGGGGAGTGAGATGAAAGCGAGGGGAAAGGGACTAGCTCTGAAGTTTTCCAGGAGGCTGAACTTGAAAGATGAACAGTGAGAGGTGGAAGACCACTCTGGGCAGGAGGAACAGTGTGTGTTAGGCTCTGAGTGGAGGAGATCCTGAAAGGCTGATGTGGCTGGAGCTGAGAGAGGTCAAGGGGACAGTGGGCAGGCTGGGCAGAGATGGAACTGGATCCAAAGGGATTTGGGAAGACTGGAAGTGTTTACTAATTTATTTATTTTTAAAAATTATTTATTTATTTTTATTTTTGACTGTCTTGGATCTTAGTTGCGGTATACAGGATCTTTTGTTGTGGTGGGCGGGCTTAGTCGCCCCCTAGGCAGTATTAGTTCCCCAACCAGGGATTGAATTTGCATCCCCTGCCTTGGACTACCAGGTAAGTCCTGACTGGAAGGGTTTAAATCTACCAGATCAGTGGCCTGAGAATTCTGAGACCATTCCCAGATTTGCTCTTAGCAAATCTACATTTGGCCCCAATGCCCTGGCATGGGATGTCAGTTGGTCTGCTCTGGGGGATGGCTACTGCCCCAGGCCCTTTCAAAGGGTCCCATATATTCTTCCAGGCCTTCGTTGAAGTCCTTCCTCTTTGGGAAGCCTTCTAACCTTGAAATCAGAAGAGATCTCACCTCCCATGTCCTCCCCTCCCCACACTTGGCTCTTGGCATCTTAGGGGCACTAGTGTGAAGGGGAAAGTTCTTCTGGGGGCAGGGCATCCCAGGCTCAGCGGGAAGGGGGCTGGGGGGTGAGGGCCTGGTACCTTGCTGTGGGCAGGTGAAAGTGTTAATTGCTCAATTGTGTCCGACTCTTTGCCACCCTACAGACTGTAGCCCGCCAGCCTCCTCTGTCAATGGGATTCTCCAGGCAAGAATATTAGAGTGGGTTGCCATTCCCTTCTTCAGGGAATCTTCTTGACCCAGGGATCGAACCCCAGTCTCCTGCATTGCAGGCGGATTCTTTACGTTCTGAGCCTGCAGACTCTCCTCCAATACCTCCCAGAGTCCACACGGCCTGCTTGCCGCTCACACCTGGATCTTGCAGGATATGTGCCATCATGATCTATAAGGGACTTCATCCACAGACTTGGTAGGGGAGGGTCTCTTGTCCTGATTGTCAAGTCTGGGTGGGGAACAAGCGGACATCCACTGCTGTGCTTTGCACGTCCCTGGAACCAAGGCTAGGGTGGTAGAAATGAAAGATTCCTGGCAAACCTATCCTGCTGCTCCCTGCCCCCTCCGTGGGCTGCTCAGAGGGTGGGAGATGCCTTCTATTGAGAACCCCTCTTCCCACCCCAGCCACTTTGCCTTCTGGGGGAGGGGATGGGGAGCCACTTTCATTGTCCCTGAACACTGGCTGGCAGGGGGCCCAGGGAGGGGGCTCCCCAATAGCAAATCTGCAGCTGCCTGTCTTTAAGGTAAAATTACCGTAATTACTCCAATTACCAAATCCATCAAGAGCTTTGGACTGAGGAGGCCGGTGAACAATCAGTTCTGAGGAGTGTGAGTCACCGGGGTGGGGGCACAAATTGCAGAGAGGGTGGTGGTTAATGTTAGAGCAGGCCCTTGACTAAGGTGGGGGTGGGGAAGTGCAGAGAAATCACGGTTAGCCAAACCCCACTTTGCTCTCTCAGTGAGATTTTTCTCCTACGTTGGAAAGAAATTAAAAATAAAACTGGCTACTCCTTTCACAGAACCCCCCAACACCTCATGGCCAACTGACTTGGTCTTTACCTTCTATGAGAGTTAAAAGGAAAAAATAAAAATGAACCAAAGCAAAGTAAGAACAGCAACTGGTATCTCGTAGGATCTTGCTCTGGGCCAAGCCCTGCGCAAAAAGCTTTTCAGGTTTTGTCCTTTCCAACCCCCTGGAGCACGTTCAGTCCATCTTATAGATGCGGGCATTGTGTATTTCCTCTTGGCCTAGATGCTCCAGACCCCAGACCCTAGGCATGGTTTGCCTCTGTGCCCCTCATCCCTGCCATGTCTGTTCTGGTAAATCTGTTCTTTAAAAAAATATATATTCATTTGTTTTTTAATGTATCGAGTTCTAGTTATAGCACACTGGATCTTAATTGTAGCTCATGGGCTCAGTAGTTCCCCTGAGGCATGTGGGATCTTAGTTCCCCGACCAGGGATTAAACTCTTATCCCCTGCATTGGAAGGCAGGTTCTTAACCACCAGCCCACCTGGGAAGTCCCTAAATCTGCTCTTGGCACACACTCTAGAGATACTGTGAAGGAAAGGAAGTACCAGTTTGGCAGACTTGGTGGAATACTGGGAAAATCAGCTGACTGATCAGGCCCCTTTAAATCAGCCCATCTCCTCCCTCCCTGACTTCTCCATCCAACTGGCAGCCTGGACTTCGGGGCCCCGAGCTCCCGAGGGGTCATTCATTGTGGACAATGACCTTGACCACCAGGCTCACCCGCTGAGACAGAAAGGTGACCCTGATCACCCATGCTGATGATTTCAGTGCTGTGGAGTTGTGTGTATTTTACCACTACTCACAATATATACATAAAATGTACCCATTTAACATTTTTAGGGGTACAGTTCAGTGACATTAAGTACATTCACATTGTTGTACAGTCATCATTGCCATCCATCCCCAGAAATTTTCATCTTCCCAAACAGAAACTCTGTGTCCATTAAATGGAAACTCCCTGTTCCCCTCTCCCTCCAGCCCCTACCGGTAACCATCGTTATAGCTTCGGTCTCTGTGAATTTGACTGCTCTAGGTGCTTCGTCTAAGTGGACTCATGCAATGCTTGTTCTTTTGTGTCTGGTTTATATCACTTAGTGGAATGTCTTCAAGGTTCATCCATGTTGTAGCACGTGTCAGAATTTCTTTTCTTTTAAAGTCTGAGTAATATTTCCTTGTATGCATAGCCTACATATTGTTTATTTGTTCACCCACTGATGGACTTTTGGTTGTTTCCACTTTTTGGCTATTGTGAATAATGTTGCAATGAGCATGGGTGTTTGAGTCCCTGTTTTTAATTCTTTGGGATATAGACCCGGAAGTGGAATTGTTGATTCATATGGTTATCCTATGTTTAATTTTTTTTTTTAAAGAAACCATCATCCTGGTGTTTCTACTTTATGACAACTAAAAATTACCCCCCAGAATGATGTTAACTGTTGCATGATTATTTCCCCCATACTCTGAACAAAAGGGACATTCCAAGAAGGGGTGCTCTCTGGTACTCTGCCAGGCTACTCATATGCCCCTTTGAAAAGCATGGCTACTGTTCATGGATTTATTTATTAATTCCGCAAATGTGGACTGGGTACCATCTGTGTGTCAGGAGCCCCACTACATTAGGGAGATAATAGGAAACTGGACATGATATCAGACTGCAGGGCTTACAGCCTGTTTGGGAGGCAAGTGTTGGAGGCACAAAGGCCCAGAGTCCTTCTCAGAGCCCAGACCTGGAGACAGTGTCTCAGCCCACAGCGGTGGCGCTTCGTGGTGGGCTGGCCCAGACCCCAGTGTCCCTTCTCTTCCCTGGGTCTCAGCTTTATCATCTGTGAAATGGAGGTGACCAGTCTCCCCACTCCCCACTTCACTGACTTGGCAACATGGGACTCCAGTGCTCTCATTCTCTTTTATTTTTTTAAATAATTTTTAAAATTTATTTATTTTTGACTGCACTGGGCCTTTATTGTGGTGTGAGGGCTTCTCTTTGTGGTGGCTTCTCTTGTTGTGGAGCACAAGCTCTAGGGTCTGTGAGCTTTAGTAGTTGCGGGACTCGGGCTTAGTTGCCTCACAACATGTGGGATCTTCCCAGACCAAGGACTGAACCACAGAATTTGTCCCCTGCCTTGCAAGGCTGACTCGTAACCACTGGACTGCCAGGGAAGTTCCTCTCATTCTCTTTAAAATCCCTTCCAGCTCCATGGATCAGGAAGAGAATTATCACACTCATTTCAATGATAGGCAGACTGAGGTTTGTTGAGGCAGAGCCTGTCCCGAGTCCTCAGCAGGGTCTTTCTTCAGCAGTCTCCCCCTGCATATCTCCTCTCCTGTTCCCAGTACTCCCTCAGCCTGTGGGGCACCTACCACTCCTCTAGCTGGGCTCCTGCTGAAGGTTGGTGTATCCTGGCCTCTGAGGGCAAAGATGGGGGATAGTCCTTCCCAGGAACCTCCCAGGCCTCCTCCCCCTTCCTTGCTTTCTTAACCCTGGCAGGGACCCCGGGCTCCAGCTGGGGCATCAGTTCCCACAATTCTGGAAGCTGGAAGTCCAAGATCAAGCTGAGGCACGTTTCGTTTCTCCCGAGGTCCCTCTCCTAACCTTGCAGACGGCTGCTTTCTTGCTGCGTCCTCGCGTGGTCTTTCCTCCCTGCCTGTCCATCCCCGCTTGTCTCTTCCTCTCCTTATAAGGACATCAGGCATTTATGGCCTAATTTAACCTTCAGTTCAGTTCAGTTCAGTCTCTTAGTCATGTCTGACTCTTTGCGACCTCGTGGACTGCAGCACGCTAGGCTTCCCTGTCCATCACCAACTCCCAGACCTTGCTCAAACTCATGTCCATTGAGTCGGTGATGCCTTAATTGCCCCTTTTATGTCCGGTCTCCAAATGCAATCATGTTGGTGGTTAGGACTTTAATCACTGAATTTTCAGGGGGTGGGGTACGGACATGATTCAATCCATAACAGTGACTCAGTAATTAAAGGGGGACATTAATGATAAATAAGAGAAGTCAGACAAAAAATGTACACATGGTATGATTCTCATACAAAATGCTAGAAAAGTGAAAACACGTTTACAGTGACAAAAAGCACTTCAGTGGCAGCTGGTGCAGAGGGACGGGTGGGAGACTCCGTGGGGGACTTGACTGCAAAGGGCAGGAGGGAACTTTCTGGGGTGATGAGACTGTGGCATCTTTTTTTTTTTTGTCTCACTGCACAGCATGTGGGATCTTAGTTCCTTGACCAGGGATCGAACCGTTAGAGATTGAATCTGAGCCCCTGGCATTGGAAAAAAGAATCTTAACCACTGGACCACGTGGGAAGTTCTAAAAATGTTGCCTCTTGACTAGGGTAGTGGCTGTATAGATGTATCCATTTGCCAAAACTCGATGACCTGTAAACTGAGAAGGGGGTGTGTTTTATTGTATGCACATTATGCCTCAATAAAATAACAGATGTTAAACCCTATCTCAAAGGGTTAAAAATAAGGTTCAAGTTAGGTGGTTGTTCAGAGTAGATGAGTTAATGTCTGCAAAGTGCTTAGATTGGAGCCCAGCACAGAGTAAGTGTGCAAGTAAATGGTAACCATGGTAACCTGAAAACAAGACTTTTGCTCAGTAAATGGGGCAAGAGAGAGAAATAAACAGAGGGCATCCAGAGGCAGGGGGAGGGGGCGAGGGGCTGAGGAGGGAGGAGGAGAAAGGCAGGGGCTGTGAACATTGTCCCCTGCTGACCCAGGGGGGATGCCCTTTTCACCTCTCAGCATCTTCTGGGCTCCGGGGACCAGCCACCGGCCACTCAGCCCCTGCTGTGTCCCTAGCCTGCCCTTCTTCATTCATTCATTCATCCACTGAACACACGCAGTGGAGTACCACCCAGTACAATACCAGGGATCAACAGCTGCTTCTATTTACGGAGTATGTTATGGGTGTGGGACGCTGCTCAGCACTGGACGCTTTAGGATGAGCTGATATTCAACTGGTTTTCACTCACAGAAAAGCAGCTTGTGGTTAAACCAAATACATGATCACGTTCTATTCTCATGACACATCTGTTGAGATAGTATTCTCCTTTTTTGTGGCTGAGAAGGTTGATGTTCAGGGAGGTGAAGTGGTTGGCTCAAGGTTCCACAGCTATAAAAGTGGTTGGATTTGAATGCAGGTCTGACTCGGAAATCCTTATCTTACATGGTCTTTGTCCTCAAAGTGTCGATCCAGTGGGGAGATGAACACATTAAATATGTCTCCCTGGGTCTCCCCCTGAGGATTCCTCCCTGAGTCCCTATACAGGATTCTTTCTGCTCCTTAGACTCTGGGGATGAGAGTCCTTGGTCCTCTGAGGATGCCAAGGCCCTTCCTGCCCGCCCCTTTCTCCCTTGCCCACTGGGACATCCCCTCCCTGCCTGGCCTGTCTCTCCCTGGGCCTTGGGGGGCTTGTTGTGTGGGCAGAGCCGGCTGAGCCCCAGCTGCTGCAGTGTTTATGTTCTTCTGCTGCCCCAGGAGGCGTCCCCATTCTGCCCATCTTGTCCTCACTCTGGGCCAGGCCCTCACCAGCCTTGCCCTCTTTCCAGCCTCCCTCTGAGTTTGTGTTTGTCTTTAATTCACAGCTCATTAGCAGATCAAAGAAGACAAGGATGCCCTGTGTCCAAGAGACCCCCAGGCAGCCCCCTCCTTACACTCTGCAATGCCCTCCTCCTTGGCATGAGGCAAGGGACTCCCCTGGTTGCTCTTTGCGAAGCAAGAGAGAGGCCAGACTCCCCCATCCCTAGCTGGGCCAGAAACTGAGCTGGTGGGGGGCTGAGGCTAGGGTGCTGGGAGGCAGCATCAGCCGCCTCCTCCAGAGCCTGTGCGGGACAAGGACAGTTAATTCCTCTGGTGTTATCAGCTGGGCACAGGCACTGGTTGCATAGCAACCCAGATTGCTCTCTGTCTCCAGTGCTCAAAAAAAAAAAAAAAAATCAGCATTTTCTCCAATTCCACATCAACAAGATAGAAATGGGCCAGGGGCAGCCCTGACTCCCTGCCCCCAAGTGTGACTAATTTCCAGGGAGCTTCTACCCATACCCTTTGGTGGGGTCCCCACCCTTAAGGCCTGCACCTCCTTTGTCCCTCCCACATACCAGGATGGGTGTAGGAATCCACCAATCACCCTGCAGTAGCATATGCAGTTGGGTCAGGACCTAAGTCTGGGTTTGTGCAAGGAAACGTGGGGCAGGCCTGGGATCTGGGTTACAGGATGAATTGCAAGAGCCCCAGCCAGTCCTGGCCATAACATCAATTTATTCATTCACTTAAAAAATATTGATTGCGGGAGGGGACATTTGTACACCTATGCCTGATTCATATGATGTTTGACAGAAAACGACAACATTCTATAAAAAAAATTTTATCCTTCAAATAAAAAATAAATTAATTAAAAAAAAACCATCTTGATTGTGGACTTCCCTGGTGGTCCACTGGTTAAGAATCTGCCTGCCAATGCAGGAGATGCAGGTTTGGTCCCTGGTCTGAAAATTAAGATCCCACGTGTCTCAGGGCAACTAAGCCCATGTCCCACAACTACTGAGCCTGTGCTCTAGAGCCTGTGTTCTGCAACAAGAGAAGCCACCACAACGAGAAGCCCTTGGGTCACAATGAAGCGTAGCCTCTGCCTCTGCAAGTAGAGAAAGCCCACAACAAAAGACAGCACAGTCAAAAATAAATTGGAAAATTAATTTTTTAAAAAGAAATATTTATTGAGCATCTGTTGTTGTTGTTTAGTCACTAAGTCATGTCCGACTCATTGCGACCCCATGCACTGTAGCCCACCAGGCTCCTCTGTCCATGGGATTTCCCAGGCAAGCATAATGGAGAGGGTAGCCATTCTCTTCTCCAGGAGATCTTCCTGATCCAGGGATTGAACCCCGGTCTGCTGCATTGACAGGCATGTTCTTTACCACTGAGCCACCATTATTGAAGACCTTATTGAGCATGTACTGGATACCATAATCTTAAACGCTCCAGATTTGGTGGCTTAAAAATGGTGCAAATTTTTTGCCACTCCTCTCCTGGAGAAATAGAGTCTATTTCCCTTCTTCTTAAGTCAGCGCTGACTCTATGGCCCATTTGACCAGTAGTATGTGACAGGAGTGACACTGTGTAGCTCTGAAACTGGATCCTAGGAGATCAACAGCTTCTGCCTTTGTCACTTGAAATGCTCCTTCTTGGAATCCAGCCACCATGATGTGAGGAAGCCCGAGCAGCTACGTGGAAAGACCCTCCTGAAATCTGTGTCATTTGCCAGCCATGTGAGAAAGCCATAGGATGGCATGGGAAGCTGAAGAAGCATCCAGCTGAACCCTACCAAAGCTTTGACCCACAGAATGATGAGAAAATAAAAACATTGTTGCTTTAAGCTAGTACTTTTTAAAATTTAATTTTTATTTTATATTCGAGTATAATATGATTTGGGCTTCCCTGGGGGCTCAGCTATTCCACCTGCAATGCAGGAAGCACAGGAGATGTGGGTTTGATCCCTGGGTTGAGAAGATCCCCTGGAGGAAGGCATGACAACCTGCTCTGGCATGCTTGCCTGAAGAATCCCATGAACAGATTGGGCTACAATTCACTGGGTCGCAAAGAGTCAGACTCGAATGAAGTGACTGGGCATACACACACATAATTGATTTATTGTATAATGTTGTGTTACCTTCAAGTGTACAACAGAGTGATTCAGTTATACATGCACATACAACCATTCTTTTTCAGATTCTTTTCCCATATAGGTTATTACAGAATATTGAGTAAGTGCCTTGTGCTAGCCAGTAGATCCTTGTTGATTACCTATTTTATATATAACAGTGTGTATATATTAATCCAAATTCCTCATTTATTTCCCCCACATTTCCCCTTTGATAATCATAAGATTATCTTTAAAGTCTGAGCCTATTTCTGTTTTGTAAATAAGTTCATTCATATCATCTTTTAAGATTCTGCATATAAGTGATATTTTATGATACTTGTCTTTCTCTGTCTGACTTATTTCAGTTAGTATGATAATCTCTAGGCCCATCCATGGTATTGAAAATATCAATATTTCATAACTTTTTTGGCTGAGTAATAGTCCATTGTGTGTGTATATGTATGTATGTGTGTGTATATATATATATATGTATATATATATATATATATATATATATATATATATACACCACATCTTCTTTATCCAATCTTCTGTCAGTGGATTTCAGTTGCTTTTGTGTCTTGGCTATTGTAAATAGTGCTATAGTAAGCACTGGAGTCTCTTCAAGAAAATTGGAGATACCAAGGGAACATTTCATGCAAAGATGGGCTCGATAAAGGACAGAAATGGTATGGACCTAACAGAAGCAGAAGATATTAAGAAGAGGTGGCAGGTCCCATCACTTCATGGGAAATAGATGGGGAAACAGTGGAAACAGTGTCAGACTTTATTTTTCTGGGCTCCAAAATCACTGCAGATGGTGACTGCAGCCATGAAATTAAAAGACGCTTACTCCTTGGAAGGAAAGTTATGACCAACCTAGACAGCATATTCAAAAGCAGAGACATTACTTTACCAACAAAG
This sequence comes from Bubalus bubalis, assembly GCF_019923935.1. Taxonomy (NCBI): domain Eukaryota; kingdom Metazoa; phylum Chordata; class Mammalia; order Artiodactyla; family Bovidae; genus Bubalus; species Bubalus bubalis. The sequence continues at coordinate 16,196,250 of NC_059170.1, read as the reverse complement.
GTCCATCTAGTCAAGGCTATGGTTTTTCCAGTGGTCATGTATGGATGTGAGAGTTGGACTGTGAAGAAAGCTGAGAGCCAAAGAATTGATGCTTTTGAAATGTGGTGTTGGAGAAGACTCTTGAGAGTCCCTTGGACTGCAAGGAGATCCAACCAGTCCATTCTGAAGGAGATCAGCCCTGGGATTTCTTTGGAAGGAATGATGCTGAAGCTGAAACTCCAGTACTTTGGCCACCTCATGCGAAGAGTTGACTCATTGGAAAAGATCCTGATGCTGGGAGGGATTGGGGGCAGGAGGAGAAGGGGAAGACAGAGGATGAGATGGCTGGATGGCATCACTGACTCGATGAACGTGAGTCTGAGTGAACTCCAGGAGTTGGTGATGGACAGGGAGGCCTGGCGTGCTGCGATTCATGGGGTCACAAAGAATCGGACACGACTGAGCGACTGAACTGAACGGAAGCATTGGAGTGCATGTATCTTTTGAAGTATAGAGTTCTCCAAAAGCTTTTGAGTTTTGGAGCAGCTTATTAGGCAACAATAACTGAGACACTAGGAAAACTTGCTTTTTTTCACTCAGAGACTCCCAGATAACAACAACATGGCTTAGGTATCTGATGTTGCGGGGCCTTGTGCTAAGCTCCAAAGCAAAAGGCCACTCAAAAGAGTTGAAGTCAGACTTTCTGTATGGCTGGGAGTATCAAGAAGTAGCAGGGATGCAGGAGAATGGAACCAGGAACTGAGACAGAAGCAGGTAATAAATAGAAGTAATTTGTAATTAGAGGAGTCAAGAGAGGCCGTGAGGAAGGCATCCTCAGTTCCTGACCAGTACACATAATTTTAAATTTGGGTACCAGGTCTGCTTATTTGGAAGTGGGTGTCTGGACCACACTGGGAAAGATTCTGATGCTGTCGGTTCCAGAGAGCTGTGAGTGATTAGTGATGTCTGTAGCGGGGAGGCGAAGAGAATAGAGACACACGTCACACATGTGCCTCTTGAGCTACGCTGTCTGTTTCCCTCTTTGGCTAACTCTCCTGGGCCGGCTTGAATGCAGAGAGAGGTTGGAAAACAAGGTGTTCAGATAGGTCCCGCGAGGGCTGGAGCAGAGAGGACCACAGATATACACTCTTACTTGAGTCCTTCCATGTAAACTAGCTTCAGAGAGTTCGTTTTAGTTTAGGTTTTGTTTTGATTTTTCACGTCTTCTAGTCAATTGAGTTCAGAATTCCGTTGTCTCATTCTGTGTGGTTGGGTCAGACTTTCTTGGCCTTTACCACACATCAAAACCACTGATAGAGAATTCCCTGGCAGTCCAGTGGTTAAGACGGCTCACTTCCAATGAAGGGGGCGTGGGTTCGATCCCTGATCAGGGAACCAAGATCCCACATGCTGTACAGCCAAAAGGCTAAAACAAAACAAAACCAAAAAACCCACTGATGATGGACAAGGTTGTGGTTTGCAGGGGGCATGGGATGAAATGGCAGGAGATGAGGCTGGGGAACTAGGTTTCTCAGAGTGTGGTACCCTGAACAGCAACACTGGCAACCCAGGAACTTGTTAGAAATGCAGACTTTTGGGTCTGACCCCAAATCTACTAAACCAGAAACCTCAGGGCCAGGACCAGAAGCTGTGTTTTAACAAGTCCTTAGGTGGCTCTGGTGTGTGCTCACGTCTGAGAAACCCGGATAAACAAGAGGAGGGGGAGGAGCCGTGGAAGGTCTTCTGTGACATGGAGGGACTCCCCCCTCTCTGCCTTCACAGTCGTCCTCCTTCTTGGAGCCCCTTTGACAAGAGCTCGAGGGAGGAGGAAATTTCCTCACTCTCTTTTGGCTGCGTGCATGGGTGCTCAGTCTCTTTAGTTGTGTCTGACTCTTTGCAACCCCATGTACTGCAGCCTGCCAGGCTCCTCTATCCATGGGCATTCTCCAGGCAAGAACCCTGGAGTGGGTTGCCATGCCCTCCTCCAGGGGCTCTTCCTGACCCAGGAATCGAACTCATATCTCTTGTGTCTCCTGCATTGGCAGTGGGTTCCTTACCACTAGTGCCACCTGGGAAGCCTCTCTTGTGGCAGCAATTCATTCCAACATCTGTCCTTTTCCTCTCTCCCACTCTTTTGCCATGTATTCCAGCATCAGTCACAATGACACAGTCACAGTTAATTGTGGGCAGTTCCCTTATTCTGATGTGCCCGTGATGTGTAGCCGTGTCACATGAACCCCTCCTACAGTTCAGTCCCCGAGCCCTGACTTCCTCGTGAGATGTGACTTCTGCATCAATGTCATGTGTGTGATGACTGGAGAGGGCTCCGCCTGGCGCTGATGGATTTGTTGATGAAACAGTGATGGAGAAGGAATCTCCATCCTCTACCCTTTTACCCCAGTCTTTATCTGAAAATCTTTGTCCCACATTTGGCCTTTCTGAGATACCTGCTCTTTCATGAAGCCCTCCCTACCTGCCACTCCCCACCTTCATCCTGATTATGCCCCTCCATCACTATGAGCTTACAGCCCCCTTAACCTTGCCCATTGCAGCACCTTTCATGTTGTTCTCTGATCACTTGTTTAATTGTTTCTTTCTCCACCACAAGCCTGGGACCCTGTGCATCTTACTCGGGGTGACATCCTCACGACCCTGCCCACATTGACCTCTATTCCACGTTCAGTATCACGCCAAGGGCTTATGGGCATTGTGTCAATTAAACTTGATACTCGCCTTATGAGATAGGCATTTTTTCATCCCCATTTTACAGATGAGGAAACTGAAGCACAGGAAGTAAAGTACATTGCCCAAACCCACAGGGCTAGTGAGTCACAGACTGCCTGCCTCCAACAAGATAAACACATCTTGTTTTGTGAGTACTATTGTTATTTTTGTTTTTGTTCCAGGGAGGGGGAAGATGAAAAAATTTCCTGAGCATCTTTTTTTAAGGTTTATTTACTTTTGACTGTGCTTTGTCTTCATTGCTGCGGGCCTTCTCTAGCTGCAGTGAGCAGGGGCTACTCTTCGTTGCAGTGCTCGGGCTTCTCATCGCGGGGTCTTCTCTTGTTGTGGAGCATGATCTCTAGGCAGTAACTTCAGTAATTGCGGCTCCTGGGTCTAGAGCACTAGCTCGGTCGTTGTGACACACACGCTTAGTTTCTTCGTGGCATGTGTGATCCTCTGGGACCAGGGATCAAACTGTGTCCCCTGCATTGGCGGGAGGATTCTTAACCACTGGACCACCGGGAAAGTCCTTCCTGAACACCTTTCTTGGTCCCTGGAGTCTGCAGCCGCCTTCTGATCACTGGCCTGAAGTCCTAGCAACACTGCTTTCATCCTGAGGGACACTGAGGAAGGACCTGGCAGAGATGAGTCTTGTCTGGGACCAGGGACCACAACATTTCGGGGCAAGAAGCCAGTGTCTCTGCCTAGACTCAGCCATGGTCCAGAGATTTCAAGGGAACTGTGCCTGCAGGGCGCTGACTGGCAGCTCTGGCAGATAGCCTCTCCCAACTCCCGCTCTCTCCGAGCTACAGTCATTAGCTCTGCAAATTAGCATCGTAATTGCCTCTTAACTATTCATAGCCGTGAAAGAGACCAGGATGGTCCCGCCCCTCCCCCTCTCTGCCCAGAGGCCCCCCCAGCCTTCCTTTCTGGCCAGGAACACCCCCTGCCCATCCTCCCAAGAAGGTTCGTCGCAATCTTGAACCTTTATTGCTCCACCCCCTAGTGAAGGTGATGATTCAAATCTCAGAGGCCCATTGAGAGGCATGGAAAATGCCGGGCGCGGTTTTTGGCACCTGTGAGCGCTTGCTGTTGTTGTGTCTGGAGACTCAGAGAGAACAAATATTTGCAACGGAGGAGCCTGGTGAGCTACGATCCATGGCGTCGCTAAAAGTCGGACACGACTGAGCGACTTCACTTTCACTTTTCACTTTCATGCATTGGAGAAGGAAATGGCAACCCACTCCAGTGTTCTTGCCTGGAGAATCCCAGGGACGGGGGAGCCTGGTGGGCTGCCATCTATGGGGTCGCACAGAGTCGGACACGACTGAAGCGACTTAGCAGCAGCAGCAGCTTGGCCCCCGGCTAGCACTCAGGTTCTCTCTGCAATGAGCTCAGAGCTCTTCCTCCATCACCATCTCAATCCTTGACTTGATCTTTCCCTGCCAACCAGAACTGGAGGGCTTGTAATCACCAGAGTGGACAGTAAACAAGACCTTGCCTAAAGACATTCTCCTTTCTCATCATAATTAGAAGATTTTTACTTTAAACCGATCAGGGCTTCATTAAACAGGGGATTTGCCCCAACTCTGTTAACCACCGAGTCATTTAATTTGAGGCTTCCCGGGTGGCTAGGCGGTAAAGAATCAGCCTGCCAATGCAGGAGACACAGGTTCAATCCCTGGGTCCAGAGAATCCCCAGGAGAAGGAAATTCTTGCCTGAGAAATCCTATGGACAGAGGAGCCTGGTGAGCTACAGTCGGTGGGGTCACAAAGAGTTGGACATGACTTAGCGACTGAACAACAACAACGCCTGGTTTGTCTGTTGTAAATGTAAAGATGCACCAGAGTCGTGGTGAAGGGACTGATGCTCAAGCCCAGCTGCCTGGGTTCAAATCCAGTTCTGCCACTTTGTGCAGGGTGACCTCGGGCCAGTTGCTTGACCTCTCTGTGCTTCAGTTTCCCACTCTGCAAAATGAGGGTGAAAATAACAAACGCTTCCCTGTAGGACTGTTGTAAGGTGTCAACTGGTCACTATGTGTGCAATAACTAGAACAGTGATACGATATAGTGAGTGCTCGGTGTTTGCCCTTATTACCTATTAAGTACCTTTTACTACTCGCTTGTATGGCTTCTGCACTGTGTTTTGGGGAGGGAGTTTCTGCAGGGATCATCAGCAAGATGCTCTTAAGCCAATCACCATCACACAGGTTACAGACAAAGTGCTTTCCTGCCCTTTATTTCGACTTGAATCTGAGTCAGGCCAGGAGAGGAGAGCCTCAGGCTGGCGCTATTGACAGATGAGAAAACTGAGGTTCAGAAAGGTGAAGTGACTTTCCCCAGGTCACACCGATTGTGAGTGGGAGAGCCCGCTCTTGCACGCCATCAGGCCACCAGTGCTGCATGCCAATGGCGATAGCGCAGCAGGCAGTATCTTCTCAACCATCGCAGCCCCTGCCACCAACATGCCCACGTTGGATGCAAATACAAGACCTTTCTTCAAGGTGAGAGGCAAGATACCTGGCAGTGGTTAAAACCACAGATAAACCGAGTTGATGCAAGGATTAAATAAACTAATGTTTTTAGTGACCAACAGGGTATGAGGTGCATAACTGCACAGCGAGTAATGTCTATTATTATGACTAGTCCTGTTATCATTTAGCTCAGAAAATCAGCTGTCAATGACTTCACCTGATACACTACTTCCAGGCCTGGATTTTAAATCCCCTGCACAGGTTAGTGCTTTGTTCTGGCTTCAAATATATAAATCCTGCTGTGAGAAGGACATGCCCTCTTTAGTCATATTGCAACTCTGCTTTGGCAGAGAAGAAAGTAGCAGCTTGATACTGGTATGTCTTCAACACAAGCCTAGCACTCCTGATCTCCTTTTTTTTTTTTTTAATTATTTATTTATTTTTGGCTGAACTGGGTCTTCTTCGGTGCGTGGACTTTCTCTAGTGGTGGAGCACGGGCTTCTCGTTGTGGCGGCTTCTCTTGTTGTGGGGCACAGGCTCTGGAGCTTGCCAGCTTCCGTAGTTGCAGTGTGTGGACTCAGCAGTTGTGCTTCCCGGGCTCTAGAGCACAGGATCAATAGTTGTGGCACACAGGCTTCGTTGCTCCAGGGCATGTGGAATCTTCCCAGACCAGGGATCAAACCCATGTCTCCTACAGTGGCAGGCAAATTCTTAACCACTAAGCAACAAGGGAGCCCCGGAACTTTTTTTAAGGAGAAAGCAAGCAGCCTTGACTGGCTTGATTTTAGTAGCATTATGGTTCTTTCATTGTGTTTATCTTTATAGATATCTTACCTTTATGGCCAGAGATACTGGTTTTGCATTTATGGCAGTAATATGAATTCCCTTTTAAATAAACGTAAAAAGGGTAAAAGTTGAAATTTAGTAAGTAGTTGACAAAGTAAAAGAGTTGAACCCATTTAAAGAAAAATATTAAGAAAATAATTAATAGTGTGGCTGGCACACAGATAAAGCCTACTTTTTGATAGTGATTTGTAGATGATTAAATTAGAGAACACTGCCTTTATCCAGAGGGTAAGAAGACTGAGCATTCAGAGAGAGACTTGGAGGAGACTGGACTCTTGTGAGTGGCCCTTGGAGCCAAGGGCTGGGGTCAGCCAAGCCACTGCTGGGGCTTCCCCGGTGGCTCAGCGGTAAAGAATCTGCCTGCAATGCAGGAGATACAAGAGACATGGGTTTGATCCCTGGGTCAGGAAGATCCCCTTCAGAAGGGCATGGCAACCCACTCCAGCATTCCTGCCTGGAAAATCCCATGGACAGAGGAGCCTGGCAGGCTATAGTCCAAGGGGGTCACAAAGAGTTAGACACAACTGAAGCGATTTAGCGCACACACGCGCACGCACACACACACACACACACACACACACGCCAGCCCCTGCCAACTTCCCCTAGGTGTTCTCTGTCAAAGGTAAACAGAGCCAGATGCTAGTTGAATGTGGGAAGGACGATTTGTATTGTAACGCAAAATAGTAACATACTATTGCAATATGGAAGAATTCAGTGTGAACTGAACTCAACTCAAATTTGTAGAGAGGTGGCTGGTTGTATTAGAGGGAGAATGAGGGAATGGAGGTTGGAGGTGAACCAACTCAGTGCTCAATGGAGTCAGTGAAAATTTACAAAAAGTGGGAAGAGGCAGGTGATCCATGTGAAACCCATCTGGGTTTGCTCCCACCCTCCTGCAGGGGAAGGACACAGCGGCCCATCTTTAGGTGTCAGCTGGAAGAAATGGGCTGTTCAGTTTGGCCCCCCAGTTTCTGGACACTCACTGTCAAGTGGTAGCATTTATTCCCCTCCCCTTAAATGTGGCTGGCCAGGAGCTGAGGGACAGACCTATGGAGTCAATCAGACACTCAGCTCAGCACCATCCAAAGAAAATATATGGCCGTCACAAATGTAACCCACATATATCATTCTACATTTTTAGTAGCCATATTTAAAAAAAAAATAATGAGATAGGTAAAGTTAATTTTAAGAATATATTTTATTTAACTTAATGGATACAAAATATTCATGTCAACATTTCAACACAGAATCAATATAAAAAGTCATTAATGAGCTATTTTACATTCTTTCCTTCACACTCAAAGTTCAGTCCGCATTGTATGCTTGTTTCACATCTCTAGTGGGGCTCAAATGGCTACTGGCCACATGGTTAGTAGCTCCTGTAGGGGACGGTGAACCCTTCTGTGCCAGGCACTTGGAACCTAAGGCTGGAATGGCCATGGGGGCCTCAGGAGCCAGGTCAGAGACAACCAGCCCACACTGAGAACCCACCTTCCCTGACCGGACCTGCCAAGGAGATGCACTTCTTGACCTGTCCACCCTGCCACCTTCTCTTCCATCAGGGGTTCCCTTGAACCTTCACTTCTCAGGAAGAAAAAGGAGGAGGGGAAGCCAGGCACTCAGCTGGGTACTTAAGAAAGGGGTAGTGAGGGACAGACTGCCATGCTCTTAGGAAGCTTTAAACCAATCAGTGTCTAATTACAAAATTTGACACATGCCTTGAAAGAGAAGGAAAGCAACAGGGGCATAGGGACTAAAAAGGTAGTGGGGAATTCTACTTCCAAAAGGATGTTCAGGGAGGGCTTCTGGAGGCGGTGACATTCAGCTGAGAGGGTAGGAGCCAGTCATGGTAGAGTGAGGTCCACAGCTTTCCACACAGAAGGAGGAACACGTGCAGAGACCCTAGATCATGAAAGCCATCAGCATGTCCAGGAAGCAGAAAGGACACTGAAGGCGTGGGGTGCATTAAAGGGCACCGTGGTCAGTGTGGGTTGCGGCAGGAGCAGGGGCTGATCCCCCAGGGTCTCGTCGCCATGGTAAAGACTCAGGGTTTGTTAAACCAGGGGAATCGGAAAGGATGGCCCACCCAGTGCCCTGTATGTCCCGAAACACTTGAAGTTGGGTCCAGTTTGGCAGGTTCTGGGGCCTCTGGGGTCCCCAGGCATAGCTCCTCTCCCTCTCGGTCCCCGACTTTCCCAGGGCGGGGAGGGAGGGAACTCTAACGCGCCCCCACGAGCACCAACTTTAATTATTTTCGCGGCAACAGATAATTTTCTACTCGGCTTCAAGCGGGTCAGCAAAACCAAAGCAATGCTTCTAACTGTCCGCGGAAGGCGCGGGGGAGGGGGGCGGATTGGGGGTGTAGGGAGCGAGCGAGGGAGCACCCGCTGATCTCCCGCCCACGCCCGCCCCAAATCCTCCCCCAGGAGCCCCTCCGGGGCGCTAGACCTGGACCCGGACTTGGACCCAGACCGGGACCCGACCTTGGGGGCCCAGCCAGTGGCTAGCGCCCGCCGGGCGCAGGCGCAGAGGGCTGGGCGAGGGGGCGCTCCGCTCTGCCGCGGCCCAGCGCCGGGCCCTTTGTTCTGCTCCCGGGAGCCCCGGGCGAGTCCTGGTCTGGGGATGGCACGTGGTCGCCGACCTGGAGCCCCCGGCCCAGCTCCTTTCCGGCCCAGCTCCTTTCCTGCCCCGGGTGGAGAGTGGGAAGGGGGTTTGGGGGTGAGTTCTGCTCAGTCCTACGCCAAGCCCCAGGACCCGAGTCTCCCCACTCCTAGCCCACAGCTCTCCCTCCGCTTCATTCAGTGCGGATCTCCCTATTTTAAGATCGGGAGGTATTCTCAGGCACTCTGGCAGCTCCAGAGCAGGGACCCCAGACTCGCCTGGCGAGATCCGGGAAGACCTCCTGGAGGAGGTGAGTCCGCAATGCCCGAAGCAGGGGTGGATGGGGTTTGATCTTGGAGGGCCTTGAATTCTGGGCAAAGAACCTGGGACTGTAGCGGAGGGCAGCAGGGATCTACAGGGAGACAGGCATTCTTCCACCCACATGCCAGGCTCCTCCCAGCTAAGATGATCCGGTCCCAAGAGATCATCCCTTCCCAGGGATCATATGTTCCCTGGTGGCTCAGATGGTAAAGTGTCTGCCTGCAATGAGGGAGACCTGGGTTCCATCCCTGGAATGGCAACCCACTCCAGTACTCTTGCCTGGAAAATCCCATGGACAGAGGAGCCTGGTAGGTTCAGTCATGTCCGACTGTTTTCGACCCCATGGACTATGCAGTTCATGGAATTCTCCAGGCCAGAATACTGGAGTGGGTAGCCTTTCTCTTCTCCAGGGGATCTTCCCAACCCAGGGATCAAACCCAGGTCGATTCTTTACCAGCTGAGCCATAAGGGAAGCCCAAGCTCAGGAAGGCAAGCACAGATCCGAGTGAAAACACAAACACCAAATCAGTCAGCCCTGGCCTCCCCTGGGTCCATCACTCTACTTCAGGTATGTTATAACATTTAATCTTCACAGCAAACTCAGTGAAACCCTCCTGTTATCATTATTCCCATTTTCCGGAAGGAGAAAGTGGGGTATAGTGGGGTTAGCCAGCTTATGTAAGGCCGCACAGCTATTACATGAGAGAGCTGGCATTCAGACCCCCTTAGTCTGACCCCAGGGTCCTCAGTCCGTGCTTTATCTGTGCTGACCGCAACAGGAGGCCAGAGGTGGCCAGGCCAGCCCAGGTGATTGTGATGTGTGTGCCAGGTGATGGCTGCCAGGTGTGGCCAGGGCAGCATTTACTCTGTGGCCATCCCACCTCTGCTCAGAGATGGGGCAGCCGCTGGGAGAACCATAAACCCAGCAGAGGCTGAACCGAGATAGCAATCCTCGTCCTCCACTGCACTGTCACTGGACATCCTGTATTCAATCACCCACATATTCATTTCTTTTAATCATTCTCTTCTTGACCGTGATAAAGTCATTTTTATAGCACCGAGAACGTGCGTTTCATTGGAATTAAGTGTGCTGGGAGTCGATCAATTTTGTTGGAGAGTCGGGCTGATAAAGGAAGACATACTTATATTTCAATGATTCTCTTTAACTGATTGTTCTCCAGGACACTCTAGAGTCTCATCCAGGGAGTGTGTGTGTGTGTGTGTGTGTGTGTGTATGACAATCTGCACACCCACTTCTAGAACTCTGGAATGCTAAGGAAGGCCACCTGGGAGCCTCTCTGTAGGAAGGGCATCAGAGTTTTCAGACCCAGCAAGGGTCCCTGTGTATATGACTGACATTCAGACTTCAGAATCACACGGCTTCAAGGACTACAGTCAGCCCTCAATATCTGCCAGTTGCTTGAGTCCACAAATTCAGAACCCATGGATACAGAATTCTCAGATACAGAAGGTTGGCTGTACTATGCTATTTTACACAAGGCAGTTGAGCATCCACAGATTTTGGTATTCTGGGGTGGTCCTGAAACCAGGCCCCCATGAATACAGAGGGATAACTATATGTGAGTTTGGACAAAGAGCATTTTAATAATGGCCACTGGGAATGGAGAACCAGAGGATTCTCCCCAGATGAGCTGCTCTGAGTAAACCCTTATGACCTCAGTTCAGTTGGCAGAGGTGGAGGTGAAGAGGGAAGGTCAGTTTTGACTAGTTGAATTTTCTTCCTGGCCAGCTGGATGGGGATTTGAAACTGATCACATTTAATGTTAGGAAATGAGTGATGTGACTACTCTGACTCCCAAAATGATGGAACTTACTTATTTCCTGGAGGAAGGCTCGGCAACCCACTCCGGTATTCTTGCCTGGAGAATCCCCATGGACAGAGGGGCCTGGCGGGCCAGGGGTCGCAAAGAGCTGGACATGACTGAAGCGACTTAGCACACACACAGCTTATTTCAGGGATGTTAAATAGGGTTACACAAGTACCCTGATCCTGGGAACTTCCTTTAAGTTCTTCCATCTGTCAAGGTGATTACTTTGTTATACGAGCTGGCACTTCCAAGAGTCCAGGTCTGCTGACTAGTGCTTTAGTGGACAGCCTGTGGCTGAAAGGAGAGAACCTTGCAAGCAGCCAGCCTGGGCCAGACCTGCCGTGTCTAGGGACAGCATGTCACCGATTCTCATGGGCCCACTATGCCTTGGTACCTGGCATTATCTTATCACATCACCTCCTCTCATATCTTTCCAGGGAAGGACTTAGCATGGAGTGCTGCAGAGTGAGGGATGGTTGTCAGGTATGTGACTCATCAGGTATGTGATGAGTGTACAGGCCCCCGTGTGTGCATCTGTGTGGGTGTGCTCTGTGTGCACCTGCATTTTTGTGCCCTTTTGTGGGTGTGCCTGTATGTGTGCCTATGTGCTTGAGTCCCCAGGCGCATGTTCATGCCTGTCTCTGGACACGTGTGCATAGTCCTACATGCATGTGCCTGTATGACCATGGGAGGTGGGGCCCGGCCCTTTGATAATGAAAGGAACTCCCACATACTTCACCTGCCCCCACAGCAGGAAGACTTGTGTGTTGGCTAAGGAATCGCCTGAAGCCAGGACCCACCCACTGGGTGGCCCAGGACATCCTCGTTACAGTCTGGGGTCCACTGCTTCTCTAGCTCAGAATTCTGCTGCATGGTCCGGCCATTGAGAAACACTTTATTCCTGCAGCAGGAAGAAACAGTGGCAACCTCAGTTTACCTGTTTGAAGGGACAGTGCAGCCCTGGCCCCCGATTGTCCAGGAGCCTAGTGTGTAGATGGAGTGGGATTCTCCAAGCCAACCACTGCTTCCCTCTGCTCCACCTGTGAGTGGGAGAGGGCTGTCCATCATGCAAGGGCCAGCAGTTTTCACCTGACTGTGCTAAGACCTTAAGAAGGTCATTTCATCTCTCTGAGCTTCACATCTCTAATGAGGTAGAAAACTGTGCAAGATTGTTGCAAATCCATAAAATTAAATCCAATATAAAATGAGAAAATGCTCCCTGGCTGAGGGCATGGGACATGTCTTCTTATCATTGTCCCTTGGTATTTTGTAGGGGATCCAATGAGTGGCAAGCTCCCAGTTCATGTTTCCTAAAGGCATGGACAGGTTTCCCAGGAGACGTAAGAGACTCAAGTTCGATCCTGGGTCAGGAAGACCCCTGGAGGAGGGCACAGCAACCCACTTCAGTATTCTTGCCTGGAGAATCCCATGGACAGAGGAACCTGGCAGGCCATAGTCCATAGGACTGCAAAGAGTAGACTGGACATGACTGAAGCAACTTAGCATGCATGCAGAGGCACGGACAAGTGGGTAAATGAAGAAGAGTGTCTGAGACACAGTGGATACACAATAAAAGTTAGATTTAATTTTTATGTACTCTAAGGCTGAACTTCTCAATTGTATTCCACAGAGCATTATTGTCATTTGAAGGCTCAATAGGGGAAAACAGCCTTGGTAAAAGGCTATTCTGTAGTTAAATAATTTTGGAATATGGAAGCCCTTGGACATTCTCAATTCAGTTAATTAATTCAGTGCATGTTTATTGAACTACTACTGTATGTCTGGTACCATTCTGGCTGTTGGAAATTGGAAGAACTGTCGATGAAAGGCAAAGAGCCCTGCACTTACGGAGCTTACTTTCCAGTTGAGTATTAGTGTTTCACATTAGGCTCCAAGAAGTGCAGCAGTAAAGAAACCTGATAAACTTTGTTTAATCCGGTGTTCTCCATATTTATTTAATTATGGAACATCCCCCTTTTTCTGAAATGAAAATTTGATTTTGCCTCATTTCTCATTACCAGTCCCACTCCCAACTCCAAGATCCACACCCCCCACCCCCTGCAAGAAGAACTATGGAATATAGTAACTAAATCAACCAATCTAAAGCCAGACCATCTGAGTTCTGAATCACACCACTAGCACTTATTAACTATGCAACCCTGGGTAAAGCTCAGCTTATTTATGTGTAAACTGACAATCATAGCAAGGATTAGGTGAGATAATGCCGTGTGTCCAATGCTCAGTAGTGTACTTGATATTTATCTGGCAATTTTTCTTCTAAATGATATTTATTATATTATGCCAGGTCTCCTCAAAATCCATAAGATACTGGCAAGTTCCTTACTTAAAATCCAGTGCCCTATGCACCTCCCCAGAGTCATCTGAAATCATTCTCCCTTTGATAACCTGGTCAGAACCACTTTCCAATTTCCATGGCTCCAAAACAGCCTCCAGTTGGTTCATATCTTTGCTTACATGCTGATTCTTTTTCCTAAAATCTTCTGCTCAGAGCTGCCCACCTGGAAGACATGTTTTCCAGACTCACTCCTGGAATCACTCTCATTAAATTTGTACACTGTCTTATCCCCCAGCCCCAAAGGATGCACTTGCTGGTTACAGTTGCATAAATTACCTAGGCACTGCCAGTGGGAGAATCACGCAATCAGCAGAATTGCAATAAATAATGATTATTTTATGCCTGTAAATTTTTTGGGGGTCGTTTATTATCCAGAAACGGATAACCAATTCAAGGCCCTTGAAGTCAGCAGCAACTTGTTTAATTCATCTTCATCTTGACCACTGTGGTGCAGATGAGTGCTTAGGAATCCCTAGATCTACTGATGAAGCCAGGAGTTAGTGAATACCCTGTGTTATCTTCAGCCCAGACTCTAGCTGGGATAAATGAGGAACATGCCATAAATCATTAAAGGAAGGACTCTAGTAGGAAAAAAGTGTCAGACAGTATGCCGATCAACAGATCCATTGACAGACACATTGAGCTGTCCAGCATGCTGACTCTCTTGTTCTCTGTACCTGGCCTCTCCTGCCCCAGGATCACCCCCATGCAACCCCTTTCCTAAGTTTGACATCCATCCAAGTAGAATGTTTGTATCTCCACTCTCCCCTTTCCTCTCTGTCCTCCCTCTCGGGAACCATCTGATCATTATAATAAAAATCCCGCTTTATGTAAATACCCTATCCTCCAAGTAATAAATGCCATTAGCTGAGCCTGTCTGAGAAACCGCAGGCTTTTAAACATCCATTTGAAGATCTTTGAAAGCTCTCTCGAGGCTGTTTCTCATAATTCACTAAGTGGAAGTTGGTAATAACTGTGTTAAATGGCCAGGCCCAGCAATTCGCAGGAGGTGTATCTGTTTGTGTGTTTGTGGTGGTGGCAGTGGGGGGATGGCAGGAAGATGCCCTTTCTTCCATGCTGATCGGTTACTTATCCTTAAGAGTCCCCCTAGGGGCTCAGAGCCCTTTGATGAGCTACTAATGAAAGAGCCAGATCTAACAATTAATTTCCCCAGAGTTATTATTTGTTGTTTTGGCAACAATTCTCTGAAAAGCCTTAATACTCACCTGGCTTCCCAATGGTTGAGAGGAGCCATGAGTTGAGGGGAGAAATGGATTCTACTCATTCAATAATCATCTACTGAGCTGTGTGCTAGTCACTATATTAGATCAAGGTACACACCTTGCCTTCAGAGATCCTTTAGTCTGGTATATGGGTGCAGGGGAGGGGATAAGACAGGCAGATGAATAAGAAGTTACAATATATGTGATGCAGACTATGGAGGGGACAATGAAGGGAGTTATAGGCATATGGAGGGCACATAACCCAGATTTGAGGAGTCAGAGAAGACTGCCAGGAGGAAGAGTCTTTAATGACTGCCTAGAGTTAGCGCGGAGAAGGCAATGGCACTCCACTCCAGTACTCTTGCCTGGAAAATCCCATGGACAGAAGAGCCTGGTAGGCTGCAGTCTATGGGGTCGCTCAGAGTCAGACATGACTGAGCAACTTCACTCTCACTTTTCACTTTCCTGCATTGGAGAAGGAAATGGCAACCCACTCCAGTGTTCTTGCCTGGAGAATTCCAGGGACAGGGAAGCCTGGTGGGCTGCTGTCTCAGGGGTCGCACAGAGTCGGACACGACTATAGTGACTTAGCAGCAGCAGCAGAGTTAGCAAGATAAATAACAAAATAGGGAAAGAGAACACCCTAAGAGGAAGGATCAGCATGTTCAAAGACTCTGAAAAGAGAAAGAGTATCCATAAAATTCTGGAGAGAAGGAGGAGAACCATAAATTCTCAGTCATTTATAATAAGAGGTTCAGACTGGTACATTTTATAAAACAGTTGGGCATTATCTAGCAAAGCTGGAGATCAGCAAGCTCTATGACCCAGCAAATCCATTTCTTTCCAGAGGTAGTTGTGTACATGACATTAGAAGACACATACACAGTGATCATAGCAGCATGGCTTATAGTAGCTAATAACTGGAAACAACCCAAATACTCATTAAAAATAGAATAATTAACTGTGGTATAATCATGAGAAGAATATTATACAGCAGCAAAAATGAATGAACCATAGCTATGTATAGCAGCGTGGATAAATCTTTCTAATATTGACAGCAAAAAATAAATATGAGCCCAGCTCAGTTGGTAAAGAACCTACCTGCAATGCAGGAGACCCTGGTTCAATTCCTGGGTCAGGAAGATTCCCTTGGAGAAGGGATAGGCTACCCACTCCAATATTCTCGGGTTCACCTTGTGGCTCTGCAGGTAAAGAATCTGCCTACAATGCAGGAGACCTGGGTTCTATCCCTGGGTTGGGAAGATCTTCTGGAGAAGGGAAAGGCTACCTACTCCAGTATTCAGGCCTGGAGAATTCCATGGACTGTATAGTCCATGGGGTTGCAAAGAGTCAGACACGACTGAGCGACTTTCACTTTCACACTTTATATAAAATCCACAGTAGGCAAAACTAAGATACTATTTTGGGATGTATACAAAAGTGGTAAAACTATTTAAAATATAAAATAATTGACCATAGCAGATGGAATAGTGACTTATTCTAGGCGAAGGGTGAGGGCATAGTTATAAAGGATCACATGGGGGGTTTCAGGCACTGTTCCATTCTTTAATTTGGGTAGTAGTTACATAGATGCCTACTTTAGAATTATTAAATAACTGTGTGCCTTTATGTCATAAGTTTTTCTAGATGTGTGGTGTATTTCACAATTTTTGCTTAAAGGGGTAAAAAAAAACCCCAAAACTATAGCCTCAGTTCCTGGGTCTCAACTTCAGTCATGTCCATGAGAAACCCAGCCTGCTGATAGGACTGGAGGTGTCTCAGGAACTGGAGTCAGCATCCTTCATCTATAAAGATAGAGGAGTGGTAACAGAGAGGAGAAATGAGCTGCTCAAGGACACTAGAAAGCAAATAATTAGATCTGGACAGGGTCCCACACTCCTGCATTCCCTACACAGCGTTTCTCACCCACTCTACAGCTTTGATCTTTGTAGCAAATTTTCTGGGAATTGCTAGAACAAATCTTCTCAGAGTATGATCTTCCTTCATCAGAATAATCGGGTGCTTCATTAGAATTCAGATTCTGGAGTCATGCTCAAAACTGTTGAATCAGAGTCTCTAGAAGCCAATGAAGCTGCTAAGAGAACCTTTTGTGCTTTTCTTATATTCACTAAAGTTAGAGAACCATTACCCTAAAAGCTCAAAGTCCTTGCATAGCTACAAAGGGAACTTTAGGAAGACAGAGATGGAGAAGTCAATGGGAAAATGACATAGTAACTCTCCCCTACCCCACCACCAGCTGGAGAGAAAGCCTTTAAAGCTGAAGCATAAAAACAGACTTATCACTAGGGATCTATTGGCCTCTTGCTGCCCTTAAACCAGAAGTAAGCTTTTATGGCAACAGAGGTGAATCTAATATATCACTTTCTTGCTGGTATAAAGGTGTAAATGTCAATTTCGTCTCATTTTTGTGAAGATTTGACAAAGCACTTAGAACAGCACCCATTTTAATCAACAAGGAAGCCAGAAAGATCACAGGGCAGCAAGCGTGTCATATCCTAGCTGAGCTTTAGGTGGATTTGAAAATTGCACTTTTAATTAAAATTGGCATTTCTGAAGCTCAGAGTTGGAGCTGACTGTTTTGCTGGGGAATTGCAGACCATGAGGCAAACAATCCGAGAGTGAGTTTTAAATGAGCAAAGAGAAAGCCTTGTGTGTGAACAAGAGATTTTTATTTAAATAATGAAGTAGAGAAAAGATAATGTAAAAATGCCTTTGTCTGTGTTTAAATAGGTTTCCTCAGAGATCCGTGTAATTGTAGCTGAGCTGTCCGAGGTGCTGACGGCTAGATGAGAGGAAAGCTTGTCAGAGCTAAATGCCTGGTGCATACTTCTCAGTCTGCCAAGTTTGGCTTCTTGCAACAGTTTCTTTCCAGTCAATGATAAACACACAGCCAGATGTTATACTACAATATTGTTTATTCAGTAATTCTGCAAAAGTTACTTATCACCTACTATATATAGTGGATGGTTCTCTGAAGAATTGAAAAAAAGATCAACTCATTATCAGTGAATCCTGTTTTGTAGGTGTTTCAAGGAACCTCAAAGTTGATACTTCAAGATTTAAGGATTTTGTGAGCCAGAAAACAATCAAGGACAATTTCAAGTGAAAGACATTCAAAAACATCAACAGTCACCTACTCTTTCCATTTTTTGATAAAACCCAGCATATTTAAAAACTGAAAAAGTAGGAGGCCATAATCTCAGAATAAAATACAGTTGACTAAAATAGATTTATGAAAACTCACTTCATTGTCCTTATCTCTGTAATTTCATTAAGAGCCACAGAAAATTTTATCATGCACTGGCATCATTTCCAAAACTGGCATTTGGGAGTAATTGATCCATCAGCCAAGCCCTCAGAAGATAAATAGCATCTCTATAAATATCCAAATCAGAGGTCTTCTACTTTCTAGGTGCACATCTGACCTCCAGGTTAGCCTGTTGGACAGTCTTGTAAGAAAGTTTTTCCTCTTTCCATAGTTACAGTGCCTTAAACAAGAGGGAGGAGGGTGTCTATGGGAGTGGGTGGGAAGGGATGGAATTGCCACTTGTTGAGACCTACTGTGTGCCAGAACTGTAACTGTGACAGATCCTATACTTAATTTATTGCACATAATCTGATATTCACCCTCCTTTTATGAGGTGGGTGTCATTAACATTCCAATTTGGGGATGAGAAATGTGTTAACATATAACAATTTAAGTTATAATAAAAGAATTCTCAAAGAACAATTTAGAGAGAAATGGTCAATAAATAGCAAAATGGCAATTGGTTAGAAAAAGTATGCTTTGACTTTCACATCAGGGAGTTCATCAAATTTCAAACAAGTTAAATACTCAAATACAAATATATAAAGCACTTTAAAAATAAAAGTTGTCAAATCTCAGGAAGAAAACAGATTTTCAAAGCTTAGAAACAATTGAGAAAAAAGAAAATTGAACGATTTTAATTTCCAGGATACTTTAAAATCTCATTTTGCAAAAGTTGATAATTTATAATTGTGGATGCTTAAAGTTTAAAAGTGAAATCCATAGGGATCACTTCTGGGGTAGAGAAATTGACTGGGATTCCTATAGGGGAATCCTATCGAGGAAACATTCTCTATTTTGACTTGAGTGAGAAGTAACTGAGTGGGATGTACACTTGAGATCAGTACACTTTACTGTATGTTAGTTATACCTTGATTTAAATGGGAAAAAAAGGAAAAAGCAAAATCCAATCTAAATCCAATATGCCTGTTTTGGTTTCTTTACTGCCAATTCCCTATGTCAGTAAAATTTCTTGAGACCTTTGTGTTCTGTGTGAATTCAAGTCAGACAATACTGATTCAATCCCAGTTCGTATGAGAAAGATTTGAAGAGTTGAGCTGACCACAAACTCAAGAATATCAACCATGTCATTCAGTAACAAGAAAATGTCCAGGTTTTACTGGAAAAGATACAGTGCCAACAATGGAATAATAGACACCTGGCTTAGTGACCATTACCTTGCCAGACTGGCTAATTTTTGAATAAATTAATGAAACTTACTTATTGTTCTACAGGACAAAGTGTAAGGAGAGAAGCAGTCCAGCTTCAGCTTTGGAGTAATAATGGCCAGGCTTTGAATCCCAAATCTACCAAGTACAAATGAAATAAGTCAGAAAGAGAAGACAAATACCACATAATATCATTTATATGTGGAATCTAAAAGATGGCACAAATGAACCTATCTATGGAACAGAAATATTAATAGAATCAGGGACATAGAGAGTAAACTGGTGATCGCCAAGGGGGCAAGGGGTAGGAGAGGGTTGGATTGGGAGCTTGAGATTAGCAAAAGCAAGCTGTTATATACAGAATGGGTAAACAACAAGGTCCTACTGTGTAGCACAGGAATCTGTATTCAGTATCCTGTGATAAACCATAATGGAAAAGAAAATGAAAAAGGAAGTGTGTGTGTGTGTGTGTGTATACAATGTTGTGTGTTAATATATACAAATTACAATGTTGTGTGTTAATTATTGCTGTATAGCAAAGTGACTCCTGTGAGTCACAGCAGTAATTAACACACAACATTGTAATTCAACTACGTCAATAAAAAATATATTTTAAAAAGAGGGACTTCCCTGGCAGTCCAGTGCCTAAGACTTCATCTTCCAATGCAGGGGGTGCAGGTTTGATCCCTGATCAGAGAGCTAAGATCCCACATGCCCCCACCCCAGCCAAAAAACCAAAATGTAAAGCAAACAGTATTGTAACAAATTCAATAGAGACTTAAGAAAGCAAGCCAAATCTACCAACTTGTATGACCTTAGGAAAACAATGTCACTTCTCTGAGTTCAGTCTTCTCGTCTGCAAAATGGGAATACTAATAGTACCAGCATTGGAAGGCTGTTTTAAGAACTAAATGAGATACTGTATGTATTAATAATAAGTTTGATACAGTGTCTGCCATAATAACACCTCCCCACCTTAGTGCTAGTTATTACTAGTTGTATTATTAACTGTGAGTTCCAGGGATCCTCCTTGTATATCATCTCCATGGGGCTACAAGGAAGTTCCTTTTTTGAGGAGCTAGGGAAGTTGTGCAATCACTTACAAAAGAACCAAATTGCCTCCCCAACCACCCCTCGCCTCCCGCCACTGACCTAGAGATGCCCCAGAGCCTGCAAAGTTTCATTTCGCTGCTTGAGTTGCTGCAATCAATGTCCAAGGCAGGAAGCAAGGCAGGCAAGGGGGCTGTATGGGAGCGAGAAGATGAAGAAATGGAGAAGCCAGCACAGCTGTGACAGAAGCGCATTGACTCCTTCTCCCCAGGGGCCAGCTCAGCCAGCTGGGGAGGCCTGTCATTAACTCTCTTTATTGTCTGAATTTTTTGCCTCACTGACTCATCTGAGAAGGCAAATGGGACAGGCTTTAAGTCGCTCCTTGCAGAGACATTACTTCATTGGCTTCTGGAACTGGGAGGAGCTGGGATCACTGAGAACAGTGACTGCCAAGGAGGCATTCATACATGTGAGATGGGAAACTGAGTGTGCACATAATTTGAGGTTTTGTTACAGGAATTCATCCTGAAGATTATGGTAGTCTCTTCCTAATGACACCTTCTTCCAAGCCCAGAGTCTGCTACCACTGCCTTTTGGAAGGTCAGCCTTGTCCTTTCTGGCAAGACCCATAAAATCATCCCTTGAAATTTTTTAATGAGTTCATGTAGTGTTCCTCCAGAGGCTAGAGGCTGTGTAGCATGGAATTTGTATATAGACATTGATTTGTTGCATACTTGCCATGAAACCTTAGACTCTCTGAGCCTCAATCTCCTTCTCTGTAAAATGGAGTTGATTATACCTGTCTTGAAGGGCTAGGTAAAGATTAATAGTATTAGTCTCCGTACTGAACATATATCAATCAGATCCTAAGTACTTGAATAGGAGTTATCTCATTCCTACCCTCAGGACAATACAATGAGGGAGGTACTATTATCACCCCCATTTTGAGGATGAGGAAACAGATACAGAGATGTTGAGCAACTTGTTCAAAGTAACACATCTCTCTCCCAACTTCCTGCAGGGAGCTCATTCTCATAGCTTTTAACATCATCCCATGGACGGAGGAGCGTGGTAGGCTACAGTCCATGGGGCCGCAAAGAGTAGGACATGACTGAGCGTCTTCATTTAGACAATGGCTCCCATGTTAATTTTTCCAGCCTCATCCTTGCTTTGCAGTCCGGTCCTTTATATTCAGTGGTCTACTTGACTTGTCAACTTGGGAGTTAAACAGATCTCTCAATTTTAACTGTCTTCAGACAGATGAAAATACTAAGTGATTTTCCCAGGGTCAAATAACTAGAGAGTCACTGAACCAGAATCTGAACCTGGTTTTTTCTTTTATGAGTTGTGCTTTTTATTGAATGTAAATTATACATTAACTTTCAAAATGTACAAGTAAATTAAAGTTAAATTTTAGTTTCTAAAGACACATGGGTTTGAAAGCTGCCATTTAGTTTGAATAAAACATTATACTATATAAATACAAGGATTTATTTATGGAATATAGCCAATATTTAATCCTAACTATGAATAGAGTTCATCTGTGATAAATCAAGTCCAATTCTTCGCAACCCATGGACCATAGTCTGTCAGACTCCTCTGTCCATGGAATTTTCCAGGCCAGAATACTGAAATGGGTTACCATGTCCTACTTCAGGGGTTTTTTCCTGACCTAGGGGTCGAACATGAGTCTCCTGCATCTCCTGCATTGGCAGGCAGATTCTTTTCCACTGGGCCACCTGGGAAGCCCATATATAGACTATAACCTTTAAAAATTGTGAATCACTATATTGTATGGAAAAGGCAATGGCACCCCACTCCAGTACTTTTGCCTAGAAAATCCCATGGACGGAGGAGCCTGGTGGGCTGCAGTCCATGGGGTCGCTAGAGTCAGACGCGACTGAGCGACTTCACTTTCACTTTTCACTTTCATGCATTGGAGAAGGAAATGGCAACCCACTCCAGTGTTCTTGCCTGGAGAATCCCAGGGACGGGGGAGCCTGGTGGGCTGCCGTTTATGGGGTTGCACAGAGTTGGACACGACTGAAGCGATTTAGCAGCAGCATATTGTATACCTGTAACATATAATATTATATATCAACTGTACTTCTATTTGATGCTATCAAAGGTCTATTTATATCACCCCTCCTTGAGGATCAGCCACAGAGTGACTACAAGTCAGACCCTAGGTCCTTCCCCGGTCAGCAACCTCCCTGCTGCAGAACATAGGGAACCAAACAATGCCCTGCTGATTCCAGCCCAGGAAAATCTAAAGGAGCTTTTTAAGCTAAAAGACGGAGGCCCAGGAGTCTCCTTCTGCAAACATGAGGACACATGAGCCAATAAGTTAAAGAGAGACAAGTTCAAAGAGATACAGGACACTCAAAGAAGATGAAATGTCAGGAAGGAGTGGAATGGAGGGGAAAATAAGCAAGGATGTCATTCTTCCCGAGTCCCAGGCATTGGCATATACTATAGTGTGATTTCAGGCTGGTAATTAAGCTTCACTCATATTCTGTTTCCTCATTTGTTATATGGGGGATATGATAGCACCAACATGACAAGTTTGGTGGGTGGATTACATGAGTTGCAGCACACGAAGACTTAGCCCAGAGCATGACGCAGTCAACTAACTTTGTTGTCACTTCCCTCAAGTTCCTTCTTTGGCTGATATTGATGTGGAATATCTAATTGCCCCAAATCCTTCCTGTCTAAGATCAGAAAAATTTAGTTTCACTCATTCTGCCTTGGCCAAATAGCCAGACTTTTCTTCAACTACTGGGCAAGTTGAAAAGTGCAGACCCCTAAATAACACAGCATTATTTGACGTGCAAAAGAATTCTCCTTCCCTCACCATTCTTTCCCCTTCTCTCACCATCCTCTACCTTTTCTATCCCTCTTTTCTTTACTCCCTTTCTCCATCCCTCCTTCCCTCCCTCCCTCCCTTCCCGCCTTGGAAAGACTCCTAATGCGCTGTCCTTGGTGCTGACTCGTTTTTCTCCCTTATTCAGCTGGGGAAGGAGGTGGCAAGCAAGTGAAAAGATGTGGAATCCCACGCAGCTAGTGAGTGTTGAAGCTGGGGACATTCCCCAAAGTAAATTCTGTGCCTTGGGCATGATTGTAACTGTCACAGTGCCCCTCAGAAAGATAAGACACCCAGAGATGTTGACCTGGCCTGGAGATGCCAGTCTGGGTGTTGCCCCCTCCCCACAGTCATTGACTTCGGAGCTCAGGGCACAGACACCTAGCGCTTATCTGGGTGCCCTAGGGAGTGCTATTGGTATGGTGATGGCTCCGCTGGGACGGTGAACGTGGAGCGCAGGCAGGATACACAGGCCGGAGATAAGGCCAAGAACAGATTCCCTTTGGCGCTCAGGTGCTGTTCATCAGAAATCAACAGCCCCACAGCCCTGGCTGGTGACAGACACAGGATGATAACAATGCCATGTGATCAGTAGCCTTGGAGGACAGGCTGTCACTGGTTCAGAGAGATAAGAGAACAATGAGCAACCCCTCCAACTAGGGAGGGGCCCTCACAGAGCCTACAGGGCAAAGCAGCAGGAGCTGAAGCTTGTCTCTGACCCCCACATCTCACCAAGGCCCACTCATCCCAGCAGGCCTGGAATTCTCTTCTGTCACCCAGGGACCCCTTGCCCCCATTACACACCCACTTTCTCGACCCCTGTTCTCTGGAGTTCATCACTGTATGTCTAGAGCACAAGTGTTCAAGGCTGATAACAGATAAGAGGTGAGTGTGGGGAGACAGGGAGAGGGGACATCCCAGCCCGACATGAGAGGTCCAGGACAGGGCCTGGAGCCCCCGCCCCCTACCCAGGCTAAATCCAACAGAATCTGCCTGGCAAAGGTTTCCTCTTGATGCCAGAAGGAAACCTCATCCCGGCAAGTGCCAAATGAGGCCTGAAGACACAAATATTTGCTCGGCTTCTGCCCTTCTTGTTCAAATAGGGCTTTGGCTTTGCAGCTGGAGGCTGTCTGCTATAGCAAGGAAGTGAGAAATCAGTGAGGGTGGAAGAGTGTGTAAGAACAGCAATTGCTAATGGGGCCAGTAATGAATTCCCCCAGGCTCACAGCTACTGGAATCCATTAGCTCATCAAAGCAGCTAAATAACACCTCTGCCCCTTTAGGAGACATCTGTTCAAACAAAGGCAACCTTTCCCCTCACCATCAGTCTCCTCTGCACCCCCGTGTCTGTCCTGCCCTGACTATGGCTGAGTCAGTTGAGCTAGGTCGTGTGTTGCTGCCTCTCTGTTCCCCAGGCTGTGTTATTTCAACAAGGTGTGTTGTTATAACTGAGACCTTCACTGTGTGCTGCTGTGGGGCTGTGTTCCATATGGGTTTCTTTTTGCTTGTATGTAAGAGTCCATGTTAGCTGCTGTGGACTGAGTTGCGTGTGGGTGTGTGTGTGCATGTGTGTGTGTGTGTTTTCGACACCAGTTTGCTGTGCAACTGTATTATGTGGTATGTGGCTATGTCACCACAAGACTTGAAAGTGTTTTTTTTTTTTTCATGCTGTGACAACTTGTGTGCCATGTGTTATCACAAGACGTTGTGTTGCTATGTCATTTGGTATTGCACTGTGAGACTTCTCTTCTGTGGATGTGTGTTTAATACACATACATTTTAAAACCGAGTTTGTACATGGCTAAATTATGCCATCTGGTCATGCACAAAGGGACATGGACTTCGGTTGGACTGTGTGACACTCCAAGAATTAAGGAGTGTGCTGTTTGTGGTGGAGTTAAGTGCCACGGCCGGGCTCAGTGAGTTTTAGCAGGATGCCTTGTTGTGATTGCTGGTGTGAACACCTACATCCGATTTCTTTCCCTGTGGACCCTAAGATGCACCTGGCCAGATGTTGCAGATGTGACTGGACAGTAGATGGAGCGAGTACCACCTCTTGACTCCTCGGTGAAGGGCCAAGCCCTGAATCCTATGAAGGACCCATCATGGGCAGAGGCAACACGTAAGAGGCAGCCAACCCAAGAACTGGTCAAGAGAGAAGGACCCTGAAGAGAAGGGTTGGGTAATACAGCAACAACCAAACCCAAGGATGCAGGCAGGAGGTCAGGTAGGGGCAAAGGCAGGGATTGAAGATTCCCAGAACTGACCAGCAATTCCCTGCTGCCCCCTTGCTGTAATGGGGTTAGGTCTAGGTTAGGACTAGCAAGGTCCATGTGCATCAGATCCACCCAGGATATTTGTTTAAACTCAGGTTCCTAGGCCTGTAACCAAAGATACTGATTTAGTAGGACTGGGGTAGGGCCCTGGTGTCTATATTTTTAACAAAAACCCAAGGGGACCACACTTGAAGAAACATTCAATTCCAAGAACCCTAGGAAAGATGCTAAGAACATGAGGCACAGTAAGGATCTCAGGGTAAAAGAAGGAAAGAAGAGGGAAAAAGGAGAAAGAGGAGGAAAGATGGAGAAGGGTGATGCAGCAGGCATCACATCTTGCGAGCACTCCCCATCTCAGTTTGTGTCCTAAGGGCTCTTCCCCTGAGCCGGTGCCTGGGGCAGTCCTGAGGGCCTGGGACTCCACCCTCAGCACTGAGCTGCCCTCAGCTGATGCTGCCTGGCAGTGGGGGAGGGGGGGCAGTAAATGCCATGCTTCCTCATTCCTCGGGCAGCACAGGTGTGTTCTGCAATGTCTCGCAGGCTCCCCAGTGGGATTGAACCCCAGCTGCCCTGACCAATACCTGCTCAATAATCCCTCTCCTGTTTGTTTCTTGGCTGGCTTTCCTTCCCTCTCTTGCTTGCTCTTGTGCTGGGCTTTCCAGAATCACCTACTATTAAAATCCTTGTCTCAGGACTGGCATCTTGGGGATCCCGGCCTATGATGGGTAAGAGGAAGGACCCCAAGTCTCCTCAGTGTGAAGAGTCAAGAGGTGCTAGGTGGAGCTGACCCATTGGAAGAATGACTGGGGAGAGGAGACCCAGGCTGCCCCTCCCATTGGCTGTTTGAGACCCTCCCCTGCCTTGAGGGTGGGAGGAGGGGCTACAGCTGTCTGTGCTCACACTGGAGGAATAAGTAGAGGTTATCTCATTGCACCTGTTTGTGATCTGGTGTTTGAGATTCCTGATCAATTTGATGAATCCTTGGAAGTCTCCACATTCAAAATGTTCTTGAGAACACGGGGTATGATCCCCTGGGCCTGGCAGTTCCGCTCAGAGACAACTTCTAGAGCCACCCTCTTAGCCCCTGGCCTGGGGAGGTAGCAGGGAGCCTGGGCAGGATCTGCTGAAAGCTCCAGCAGCTCCAGTTGTGGAGGCCTCCTTCCAGCTCCATCTGGATGGAATTCCTCTGCTCAGACTGTTTGGAAGCACGGCCCGCACTATCAGATGCCGCTGCTCTCTGGTAAAGCCAGCCTGTCTCCCTGGGGCAGCCCAGCCATCTGCTTTGGAAATTTCCTACAGGAATGGACTGTATGAAAAAAAAAAAGCCTCTCTAGGATGAGACCCAGCTGCCCAAAGGTCAGCCCCCGTGAGAAGAGATTTGGGGCTTTGTTCTGGGGTCACTTCAGTGACACTCGCTGACATACATCCAGTCCTTCTCAGTCTACACAGCCCCATTCCAGCCTTTCCCCCAGTGTGGAAAGTGAGGCTCTGGGTCTGATCTGTGGGTCCACGCATCTTCACTAGAACAGTGAATATGTGCATTGCAGATGCTACGCCCTGATGAGCAGATGGCTGCCCAGGGCACCATGGCGAGGATTCTGAAGCTGTATTTGATCTCAGAATATGGTTACAGAGAGGCTTGGTGATGACTTGGAGCCTGGAGTGAGCAATGTTACCAGACTGTTATTGCCCTCACTTCACATTCCCTTGGCTACCTCCATGCTCATTCCCAGCCTTGACAGACAGTTCCAGAGTCTGCTGGCAACTCCCCATCTCAAGTGCCTGGTTGATTTTTGTCCCCATCCTGAAGGCTCTCTGGTGCCATGAGACTTGGCCCAGCCCACTCGAAGGGCAATTTGGAAATGCTGGGGGGCCAGGAGAGGTGGGGATCAATAATCCGCTTTGTCCTTTGGTGGGTCAATTCTGAGTCATGTTCTGTATAATTCCTCAGAGTGTCTCTAATGGAATGGAGCCCCAGTGGTCCGCTATGGTAGCTCACTCATCCGCACACCCTCTTTTCCTTGGCTTTCTCCCTTCCCACTCCCTCACTGAGCTCCCTAGGTTCATCTCACAAATAAACCGCTTACACCCAACTTCTTGCTTTGGGAGGAATCTGAACTAAGACAAGAGTGATGGCAAATTCGTCCACCCACCCCAATCTGTAATGAGGCTGTGACACATTGAGAGGCTGATGCCACACTTAGTGGCATCAGCCCTCTGCCAGCGCCAGGATGGGAGGTGGTGGGGTAGGTACAAAGGCAAATGGGTCACAGTCACCGCCTTGGAAGGCCCAGGGTGTTGGGGCAGGTGGACACCTAATATTAATCAGTATGTCCTGAGAATGCCTAAGAATCAATGCCTTTGAACCGTGGTGCTGGAGAAGACTTCTGAAAGTCCCTTGGACAGCATGAAGATCAAACCAGTCAATCTTAAGGGAGATCAACCCTGAATATTCACTGGAAGGACTGATGCTGATGCTGAAGCTCCAGTATTTTGGTTATCTGATGCAAACAGACGACTCACTGGAAAAGTCCCTGATGCTGGGAAAGACTGAGGGCAGAAGGAGAAGAGGGCATCAGAGGATGAGGTGGCTGGATGGCATCACGGATTCAATGAACATGAACTTGGGCAAACTCAGAGAGATGGTGAGGGACAGGAAGGCCTGGCGTGCTGCAGTCCAAGGGGTTGCAAAGAATTGGGCATGACTGGGTGACTGAACAACAATGTCCTGAGTAAAGCAAGACACGGGGAGTGTAGGAAAGAGAGCTTGTCTCTGGGAAAGGTAATACAATGGGCTGAACCTTAAGGATGAACACGATTTCTTGTGCTCCAGCACATTCATGATGTGCTGTTAGCTCTTCTTCCGGAAGCACTGTCTTCACCTCCTGCTTCCTGGAGTGAGTCTCATCCTTCCACAATGGCTGTTACAGCTCCAGAACCTCTCTTTATAGCACTCCACACCTCTGGCTATTGCTTGATTTTTTGACCAAACGTCTAGGTCACAAGTTCTTGCGAGCAGACCTGGCCTGGTTTTGTTGACCCGTCAGTCTCCAGCATGGACAGCATCTCTTTCCCCTCCTTGAGGCCACTGCCTGAGGTTCGACTTCACTGCCTCTCACCTGGATTCTTGTACCTGCCTCTTCACTGGTCTCCCTTCTTCCTCAAAGCCACCCCAAACAACTGCTGGTGACCCATCCCCACTTCCCCACCCCCCAGTGGCTGTAGTCAGATCCCTTCCCTTGGCCAAGGGGCTAATTCTGACCTCGATGAAAAGGGATTGTATCTAGTGCCTGAACTGTTCATGCCTACCCACTGAGCCGTAGCCCTGCCCCGAGAATGCCTTCGTGTACAAGTTGGTGAACTGAGGCAGAGCTGTCTCCTTTTAATCTTGCAAAACACTAGGATTTCTCCTCCTCCAGGAAGTCTTCCCAGCCTTCTTCCCTTGGGCCATGTTAGGTGCCTCCTTCCTCTGTCCTCAGTCTGCTCTGCTTCCCTCTGGCATCTGCTCTCCAGGACCTTATTGGATCTGAGTCCTTGCCCACAAGCCCATCAGCCCAGCCCCCTCCAGGTCCCCTCTTTCCCTAGAGACTGCTCTCCTTGGCCCCCCAGCCCTGGCCCAACCCATGTGGTGAGGTCACCATGTTGCCCCTCTTCACAGATCCCTGCTGCCACCCTCACCCTGAGGTGGACGCTAGGACCCCCAGCCCCAGCTCATCGGTGCCCTCTGATTGGTGACATCTGGCTCTGTGCCAGGTCATCTCCCAAATCCCAGGGCTTCCTCTTCTTCACCAGCCTAAGCTGCTTGACCCTCCCCCATGGACAGAAAGCCCTGGTCCCTTTCCAGAACTGACCCCTGCTCCAGCCAATGAAATACTTGAAATTTCCCAAATGCACCTATTGCCACCTCTGAACCTTGTTAGTTGCCCTCCCCCTACCCTCTTCACCTGGACAACTCCATCGAGGCCCACATGGCTCAACCCAGGCGTTACCTCTTCCTAGAACTTTTCACCCTTAAGCTAGAACATCCCTCTCCTCCTGTTCTTCTGATCATGACACTCTTTCTTTGGGTGGCAACCTCTCCCCACATTACACTGCACCTAAACGACCTAAGGTGAACCCTGCTCTATGACCTTGTTCCAGGTCGTGATCAATGGCTCCCTGATGCCTGATATTTAGAATGCAATGTGACTCGTCTCACCTTGCAGCTCTATCTTCCCAGTTTGTTTTCTCTGCTCCCTTGCCCCCTCCACATTTGCCATTCCCTGTTTCCAGACCTTGTCCAGAGCTTTCTCAGGTCAGGCGATGAGAAGCAGCCCAGATGTCCGCAAGTGCCATCTCAGCATTTGCCTGCTACAGATAGGGGCAGCTGGACATTCAGACGCTGGGGGATAAAAACTGAGGGCCATGCATGGGAGTGAGGTGAGGTTGGCACTGCCCCCGAGCTCCTAGAAATGTGGGATTTGACAGCGCTGGGGTGGAAACTCAGATTTGCTACGTACTAGCTATGTGACCCTGGGCCAAGCACTTCAGTTCTCTGAGTCTTGGCTTTCTCCTTGGTAAAACGGAGATATTAATATCAGTACTTGCTCCGCAGGGTTGCTCTGAGAGTCCACTGAAGTCGTGAGAAGGAAGTGCTTAGCTTACACCTGATGTGTAGTCTGAGCATCACCAAATTGTAAAAATAATTCTCATGAGGCATCAATTAGAAAACCTCCACCACTTTTCCAGCCAGAGCAGTGAGCAGGAGTAGACTTTTTGCTCAGACCTGTTTGTGCTTGATTTGTAAAGATTCAGGATCCTTCAAGACGCAGCTTTGGGGGCACTCAGGGACAAGTCCCCTGAGTCAAGCCAGATGCTGTTTGAGAATTTGTGTTGAGGACCTGGGTCATGGAAACCCTGGAGGTGGTGAGGCTGAGGGGGCGGTAGGAATCTTGGCCGCAGGGCTGCAGAAGGGGAGCCTTCAGCTGCAGCCTTTCCTTTGGTCGTCCTCATCAGAGCTGTTCTTAGAGGCAGAATGCTTAAGCCATCAGCCTTGGCCAAAACACAAACTCCCAAATGGAGGATGAGACATCCACCCATCAGCAGTGTCCGGATAGATGGACTACCACCTAGACCAGACAGGGTTCAACTGCAGATCCCCAGCCTACATATCTTCCATTGTCTGCCAGTTCTTCTGCCCAGGATCGTGCCTGTAATTCTCCTTCACGTCCAGGCTGAGCTCCAAACTTTTGGTGCTGAAAGCCCTCCCATAAGCTCTGGCTTCGATCACGTGAACTCACCCCTGTATCCTCTGGGCCCCTTTCTGGTCTCTAGTTTGAGATTTTGCATTTGCTTGTAATACCAGAAATGTCGCATAACATTGAATATTCATTTCCAACACAGGAGAGGTGAATGAAGGATGACCAGCACAGAGGACTGGCCCCTTCTGCAGTCAGGGCAGACATCACTAATTGATCAACTAATATTTCTCGCTGAGGATCCAGTTAACCTCAGACTCCTGCAAGCCCCTGCCAGATGATTAATAAACCTGTTTCTTGCTAGCAAAGGTCTTTGGGCCCAGGCATAGCAATGATAATGATAATATTAATGACTATAACGATGATTATGGTGACAATGGAGATGATAATGATTTTATTTACAAACATACCTTGTGCTCTGAGGCTTGCGAAGTGCTGTCAACTGCATTACTTCCACTGTGTACCCTACAACCCTCAAAGTTAGACTTCCCAGGTGGCACGATGGTAAAGAACCTGCCTGCCAATGCAGGAGACCTGGATTCGATTCCTGGGTCAGGAAGATCCCCTGAAGAAGGAAATGGCAGCCCACTCCAGTATTCTTGCCTGGGAAATCCCACGGACAGAGGAACCTGGAGGGCTACAGTCCTGGGGTCGTAAAAGATTCGGACATGACTGAGCATGCGTGCCAACAGCATTTTTTTCCTCAAACATGCTCGGAAAAAAATTCCCCACAGAAGGGGCTTCCCTGGTGGTCCAGTGGTTACGAATTCACCTTCCAATGCAGGGGACCTGGGTTTGATCCCTGGTCTGGGAACCAAGATCTCACATGCCACGGGGCAACTAAGCCCACGTGCCTTGACTGAGCCCACACACTCTAAAGCCCGTGTGCTACTAGAGAAAAGCCTGCATGCCGCAACAAAGATCCCACATGCTGTAACTAAGGCCCGACACAGACACATAAATATATAATAACTAAAAATTTTTAAAAAGCCCCACAGAGAACGCTGATGGCTAGGCCTGGGTCAAATTTCTGTCTCTGGAATCTGCAGGGTTGGCACCATACCATAGGAACAGAGAAGGATTATTATGAAATGGGGAGGGGAGCAGATGATTCTCCAAGAGAATGGATTCTGGAGGTAGAAAAAGCACAAGTCCACAGGTGTATGACTGCCTGCTCCCCTCCCTCTTTTCCTGGACAAGGAAAGTGGCGGCTCAGAGATGGCAAGTGCCATATCCAAAATCACACAGCCAGTGGGTAAGAAAGCCAGGATGAGAACCCAGGGTCCGAAAACTCTGAGTTCTGAATTTTTTTTCCCTTCACAATAGCCACTTCTCAGAAGCTAAAGTGACCCTTACTATCTTCGAGAAATCATCCAAGACAGGGCACTTAAGGTGGTGCTGACAAGTCAGTAAGTACCACTGACCAGGACCACAAGGCTTTTTTTTTTTTTCTTTTCTGCTTAAATATTTTTAAAAATTTGTTTATTTAAATTGGAAGATAATTACAATATTGTGGTTTTGCCCTATATCAGTATGAATTGGCCACAAGTACATATGTCCCCTCCCTCCTGAACCTCCTCCCACCTCCCTCCCCACCCTATCCCCCCAGGTTGTCACACAGAATGGGCTTTGGATGCCCAGCTTCATGCACCGAACTCGCACTGGTTATCTATTTTACATATGGTAATGTATATGTTTCAATGCTTTTCTCTCAAATCATCCCACCCTCTC
This sequence comes from Bubalus bubalis, assembly GCF_019923935.1. NCBI lineage: Eukaryota > Metazoa > Chordata > Mammalia > Artiodactyla > Bovidae > Bubalus > Bubalus bubalis. Next base: position 16,164,243 of record NC_059170.1, on the reverse strand, counting down.
CTTCTCCTACTGAGTCCAAAAATCTGTTCTTCATGGCTGTCTCCTTTGCTGCAGGGCTTCCCAGGTGGCGCTAGTGGTAAAGAACCCACCTGCCAATTCAGGAGACGTAAGAGATGTGGGTTCCATCCCTGGGTGAGGAAGATCCCCTGGAGGAGGGCATGGCAACCCACTCCAATATTCTTGCCCGGAGAATCCCATGGACAGAGGAGCCCAGCAGGCTACAGTCCATAGGGTTGCAAAGAGTTGGGCATGACTAAAGCAACTTAGCATACACAGCACACTCCTTTACTGCCCTGTACGTAGGAACGTCGTACAGTCTTTCTAGATTCCATTTGTATATGTATCACAGAGGACAGAAGGCGCCTCTCCTCTGCCATGGTTCCTTCCCAAATGGCCTGGGCATGGATTCAGAGGGGACAGCAGAGGCCAGAGAGGAGGGACACTCATCTCCCAGCCGTCAGCCCGCCCAGGCCCAGGCGGGAACTGCCCTGCATCCTCCATCTAGGTGACAGCAGGAGTGCAAATAGGCAATTAATTACTGCCTGGCGGCCACTGGCTCCTCTCCGCCTCTGCTCAGCCAAGTGTGTAATGGAAATGGGACCAAAACAGACTCTCCTTCCCAGAGGGACCCTGGCCCTGCTCAGCAGAGGATGCGCTCCAGGGGAGCCAGGGAAGGGGCTGAGATGCAGAGGGGAGTTTATCAAATCAATGAGCTTCCCCTGGCACCCCATCCCTCACCTTCCCCTGACTTTCGGCTGCAACACAATCTTCCCAGGGCCCCATGCAGAAGAGGGCCCTCCCTAAACTTCCCTGGTGGTCCAGTGGATAAGAATCTGCCTGCCAGGGCAGGGGACATGGGTTCGATCTCTGGTCCAGGAAAATTCCACAGGACACAGGAAAACTAAGCCCTAGAACAGTAACTACTGAGCCCACGTGCCTAGAGCCTGTGCTCTGCAACAAGAGAAGCCACCGCAATGAAAAGCCTACTACCTCAATGAAGAGTAGCCCTCGCGTGTTGCAACTAGGGAAAGCCTGTGCCCAGCAATGAAGACCCAGCGCAGCCAAAAATAAACATATAAATATTAAAAAAAAAAAAGAAGAAGTAGGCCCTTCCTAGCAGCCTGAGTATAGGAGTGTCATTGACATTCATCTCAGGTCATATCCATAGCAATGTGTTGGGGAGGGTCCTACATACTTTACAAATAAGATCCCTTTAAATCATCAAGTCAGTCTTTTGATGTAATATTTTATCCCTATTTTACAGATGAGAAAAGTTGCGGCCCAGAGAAATGAAATGGACTCTCAGGAGGTGGGATAATGTAGTGGATGGAGGAAAGACCCACTCAGGTTCCTGACTACTCATTTGGTCCAGGGGAGTTACTGAACTTCTCCGTTCCTCAGTTTTCTCATCAATGCAGTGATGATGGTCATACTCACCTCACAGGGTTACTAGGACAGTGTTCCATGTGAAGCGTTTAATAGATGGTAGCCATGTGGCTTTGGGAGGTAGCTGCTATTATATCCTTGTTCTATCATAACTTTAAAATAGTAAATGCACCAGAGGCATAAAGTGGATCATAATACATACTATTTGCATCCCAGGCACATGGCAAACACAAGGATGTTCCACTAAGGAACTTTTCATTCACACAATCTCAGGCACATTTTTAATCTTAAGACCTTGCCTTCATATCCCTTGCTAGCCAACATCTCAGTTGGTTATTATTTTCTGTGCTTTGTATTAAAAATATAATGGGAATTTCCAGAGGAGCAATGTAAATTCTGATGATGAATTTGCTTTTATAAAACTCAGACACACACACACACCCTTGCTAGAGATTCTTAGAAATCTTCCCTCCCAAACTAGTTGAAAAATCGTTGCCCCAGAACAGGGAAAATTGACTCCCCCAGCCCTCCATAAAAGCAGATTGGTGGATGTGTGGGCACGGTGCAAGAAAGGTAAGAAAGGGAAAGACCCAGTCCATATCACTGTCCTACAAAGGAAAAGTCACTAACTACAGTAAGGGCTTCCCTGGTGGCTCAGATGGTAGAGTCTTCCTGCAATGCAAGAGACACTGGTTCAATCCCTGAGTTGGGAAGATCCCTAGAGAAGGGAATGGCTACCCACTCCAGTATTCTTGCCGGGAGAATCCCACAGACAGAGGAACCTTGTGAGCTACAGTCCATGGGGTCACAAAGAGTCAGACACAACTGACCAACTAACACAAACTAAAGTGAGCCAGGGACTGCCCCCGTCCCCAACTCACAGCTTGCTGGTGGTGACTTGGCTCCCCCCAGCCTCTGAGCCCTGAGGAAGGGAGTCTGGGCTAATTCATTTCTGATGCCCCAGCATCTTGCATGGGCCCCAGAATAGAGCAGGAGATTGGTGAGCACTGAATAAATGGATGAATGAACATGACATATCTATTTGGGGGAAGCGGTAGAATATAAAGAAAAGAAAGAAGGAAAAATAATTAGAGAACGCTATTTTTAGCTCCTTCAGAATGTTAAGTAGCTTCTCTATTCTGATGTGAAAGATCTCCAAAGATAAATTAGGCAAAAAAATAATAATAAACCCAAAAGGCATAACAGTGCACTACCTCTTGTGTGACTAAAAAAGGAAAAGGACAATAAGAAAATATGTTTGTACTTGTTTGTACATTTCCATTTGTGGTGTAGGCAAATGGGAAGAAACCAGTAACAGTAGTTGGGGAGAATCAGAAGGTGGGTGGATGGGAAACAGGTGTTAGAGGAGACTTTTCAGTGTATACATTTCATATATTTTTTCTCAACCATGTTAACAGAAACTAAACCAAGAAAGGAAAACAAAACAGGAAATATCCACTCCAAGAAAATGCTAAGTGAGAGTGGCCCTCTTGTTTGGAGAAAAAAGGATGCTTAGTTAATACCTAGTTACAACTCATATTCTCAGGGACTTAGCTTAATTAAGGACTTAGACATCCCCTAACCTATTGATCTTGGCCCAGAAACCATTAGGTGAATTCCCTGGAGCCCTGAGCTTTCCAGAATCATTTCCTTAAATTCCACATCTCTCTTGTAGCCACGATGGCAGTGGCACAGATGGCAGGAAAGAATTCTTGGCGGGGGTGGGGGTGGGGGGGTGGGGGGTCAGAGGCCAGCTTAGAGGAGGGGCAGGAAGGGGAAGTGGGGAAGGGCCTGATTACAAGAGGCCAAGGAACAAAAAGAAGGAAACCTCACTGTCCCTGCCTTCCCCACCTTTCCTCTCCATACCCACCCACCAAGAAACATCGAATGATTCAATTTCTTGGCGAGATACATGCACCAACCAGGCGTGGACTCAGCTAGGCACCCTCTCTGATCTCCAGGGGCAGGGAGCACCCCCCTGATGTCAGGGTTACTAATAGCGCAGTGTGGAGGTCGGCTCAATGCTTTTACACAGTGTCAAACATGGAAGGCCCACCTGGGGGAACAGAGCAAGGGTGGGATGTGGGGGTGGCAGGGATGGGAGGGTGGCAGGTGGATGGGGCATGACCTGTAGCATCTGCATCCGAGGGCAGCATTGATTCAGGAGTCAGAGGGAGGAGGCCAAGGGCTGGGGCTGACTGGCCCCACTCCGAGGGCCTTGGGTGCTGTTCAGGCACAAGGATCTCTCCCTGTCTACGGAATCTAGACTCGGAGACCCTGCAGAGAGGACCTCCTGCCTCAAGCAGGCCTATGAATTTCTAACATGGATGGACATCCTCTACAGGAGGCACTTTGGTGAGCACATTCATTTGACTTTTACACCTCTGCATGGAGGAGGCTCCTTGCCTTTCAGGGACCGTCTTTTTTTTTTTTTTTTTTTTTTTAGCATTTATTTATTTATCTGGCGGCACCAGGTCTTAGTTGAGGCATGAGGGATTTTTCATTGCAACATGCAGTCTCTTAGTTGTGACTGATGGGATCTAGTTCCCCAACCAGGGATCAAACCTAGACCCCTTGCAATGAGAGCGTGGAGCCTTAGCCACTGGAGTACCAGGGAAGTCCCTTAGTGACCTTCATTTAACAGACAAAGTAGCCCAGCCTGTGAATCCCTAAGAGAATAACCCCTGTCTTGGTCTGCAGCTGCCAAGATCAGGGCCAGAGGGAGGCCTCCAGCAGGCTTGTGGACAGCCCCATCGTTTGAGCCCTGCCCTAAAGCCCCTGCCATGATGTCATCCCCCTGGCGGCGGTGACAGGCTGGGTCTGGGGCATGGTCTCTGGTGTGAACAAATGCCCTTTTCAGAAAAGGTCTGTTCCAAGGATGGATCGCATATGGGATCCAGCCTCACATCTCCACCTGTGAGTGTCACGTCCTCTTAGGCTGAACATGATCAAAGCTGGTAATAATAACAATATTAATCACAGCCACCGTTTACCGAGTATTTACTAGAAGGGATGGGACTTTAATGCACATGATCTTATTTAAACCTTGCAGCAAACCTACAAACCAGGCAGACGCTTGAGCTGCCAGACAGCTGGTCCACCTCTGGTGGTGCCAGCTATGGCATGAGAGGCTTGGGAGCTGCTGGCGGTTGTGTTCCCTCGACATGGAAGAAAAAAAAAGGTGACATGTTAAGGAAACAGAAGCAAGGAGCAGAGGGGACCCTGGTCCCAGCTCCTCTGAGGCCATGCTGCTTCTGGTTCTTCCAGAATTACCTGAGGCCCCAGCATCCTCCCAGGAATGCCCCTTTAGATTAACTAGTGGCTGAGGCTGAGGATAAACGAGAAACTACATTTAATGAGATGTTACATTTTACGAGATAATTCTTTGCACATTAGATGGAAAAGGGCAGGCCTCAGTTAAGTGGTAGCTGCTATTCTTTTTAATGGATAATTTTCTTTATTCAGAACAATACACAGTTGAAAATCAGTTGCTCTCACTTAAGAGAGTAAAGACCCAGCTCAAATACACACCCTAACAGGCAATCTGTCTGTGTGGTACAGAAGGGCAAATTCTATTTTCTATGTACTGTTTTGAGCAGGGTGGGCCTAGAAAACCCCTTGGACAAGACAGGCTTGCGCGACTAGGAGAGTGGAAAGCATTCCAGCAGGGGGTACAGTCTGGACAATGGTCCAAGGGCTGGGATGAAAAGACAGGTCCCACTGAAGTATAGATTGGGCAGCCTGAGATACAGCCTCACCTCCTCCTGTATCAGGGCTTGGGGGCCAGGGATGCTGGGCATACTCACTTGGTAGTGCCTGTCAGGACAGTGCTTTGTCTAGAGGCCCCTGGACAGCCTCCTCCATGGCACACTCTGTGCTGAGCTCCAGGATATAAGGATGAATGAGACACAGACCACACCTCTCTGTACCTACAACAGGCCAGGGCAAAGCACAGAGGGTGGTCAGAATACTTCAGAGGGGCAAACCCCAGACCTGGGGAATCAATAGAAGAGGGCTTCCTGGAGGAGGCGACATCTAAGCAGTGACCTAAGAAAGCACAGTAAATAATACAAGCTAATATTCATGAAGGGTGTAAAACATGTGAGACATTTTAGATGCTTTATCTCCTCTAACGTAATCTCTCTGCCACCCTGGGAGGAGGACCTGGTTATTGACGGTGAGGATGCTGAGGTTCTGTTAGGTGAAGTGAATCTCCTGGCCACACTTTCAAAGTGAAGATTGGATTTGCAGGTGGACCTGCCTGCCTTCTGGGCTTCCCATGTGGGGCTAATGGTAAAGAACTTGCCCGTCAGTACAAGAGGCATAAGAGATATGGGTTCAATCCCGGGGTCAGGAAGATCCCCGGGAGGAGAAAATGGCAACCCATCCAGTATTCTTGCTGGAGAATCCCATGAACAGAGGAGCCTGGCAGGCTACAGTCCATAGGGTTGCACAGAGTCAGACATGACTGAAGTGACTTAGCACACACTACCTGCCTGTCAGTGTGGGTTCTGAACCACAGAAATGAGAGTAACAGTGGGAGTTGGGGTGGGAAAGAGGCCACTCCCTGGTCAGAGATCCAGTTTTACTGCTGGACAGGAAGCTGCTAAGGCAGGCTGGGGTCAGGACACAGAGGGTCTTCTTGGCTGTGAGTGCAAGGGAGGGAGTTTGGACTTCATCGTAAATGTGGTTGGAGGATAGATGGCCAGACTTGGCTTTAGAGCTCTTCCGGGTCAGCATTACACCCACAGGTACAATCTTCAGCGCAGGGGATGCTTGTGCATAGGCTTGGGGGGTGGGGGTAGTCACTGCCTACCTAAAGGACAAGGTTTCCTTCAGGGACCCTCCTGTCTCTCACAGCCCGCCTTGGGGCTGGGTGCTGGAAAGAAGTAGCTGAGGGGCTGGTTTCCAGCTGCCTTGCTCAGACGTTCTTCCTCTTGAGTGAAGAGCGAGCTGGGGCTTCTCAGCCAATCACTAAGCCCACCCTAAATAAGCCATAATGACTCTTGATTGCTCCTTTGTCGGTGGCTGGCTCTCAGCCCCACTTCCATCTGAAGCTGTGGGGAGGGGGAGGGGGACCAGGCAGATGGATGTGTGTGCTGGTCTCCTATTTTAGGATAAATGCATGTGCTGGGGGGCTGAGCCCCCAGGTTCTCAGAAATCCAGGTGCCAAGCATAGAGGAGCGGGGGTGGGTATGGAAGTGAATAGAACCAGTTTCTTCAGTGGGCAGGACCTGACAATCTGCAAGGCATCTGGCTAGAGGGCAGGATCACATCCCTCTTAATGAGTAACTGAGGCTCTGAGAGGGGTTAGTGTCCAATCATAGATTGTATATAACGGGACCAAGTAGGGTTTCATTAATTAATTCAGTCGACCAACATTTATTCAGCACTATGTGTCAGGGGCTTCCCTGATAGCTCAGTTGTTAAAGAATCCGGCTGCAATGCAGGAGACCCGGGTTCGATTCCTGGTTTGGGAAGATCCCCTGGAGAAGGGAACGGCTACCTACTCCAGTATTCTGGCCTAGAGAATTCCATGGTCTGTACAGTCCATGGGGTCGCAAACAGTCGGACACGACTGAGCGCCTTTCACTCTGTGTCAGGCACTGTACGAGGTGTTAAATATAAACCTAGAGCTTCGCCCATTGTGACCACAAGAATAGCTCACTTTCTTTGGATAAGTTTTAAAAATTTTGTTATTGAAATATAGTTGATTTACGAGAATAGCTCGCTTTCATCGAGCACATACTATGCGCCAGGTGCTTCACTAGCTACTTTTCATGTGCGGTCTTGTTAATCCTTCCACCAACACTGCGAGGTAGGGCGAAACGGGTACTGGGAGGGGTGGAAAGTGTTTCTGTCTCCATCCTAAAGGGGCAGGTGGGGAGAACAGGGACTTTGGCGCTGAGAAGATGAGAGAGGTCCAAAGGGGATGAGGGGTGACCTCATGATGGAAGACTGTGTGGGTGACTCCAGGAGATCCGATCAAGAACTCACATCCTGTGGAGAGTAGAGAGCCTGGGTGAACCGATCGGAATACACACGTGTGCGCACACACACACACACACACACACACACACGGTCTTGTATTGAAGATCCTACTTGAACACAAAGCAAAAGCCTCTTGCTCATCTTCCTCTGGACTCTATACAGCTCTAAGCGCTGACCAGTTAAACAATGAATGTTCTACTCCTTGCTCCCAATCCTTCTAGGACAATCATTTTTATTTCCATTTAACAGATGAGTAAACTGAAACTAAGGGACCCTGAGTCATCTGCCTGGGTCACTCAGCCAGGAGTGGCAGAATGGACTCTGGAGCTGAGCTCCCCCTTGGGCTGTCTCTGGACCTGTTCGTCGTGGGTTCCCTGGGTACCTGGCAGGCAGTGGGCAGCAGCTCAGCTCAGCCCTTCACAGTAAAACAGCAAGCCCCTTCCCCCCTTCCCTCCCCCTCCCCACAGCCCAGCTCCGCTCAGAGCTATTAACCAGGTCACACTGGCTTGTCCCAGTCCAATAGTTCCCTTAATTGCCTTTTTATAGCAGTCGTACCACTGTTCATTACGCTGTCATATTTCCCCTCGAAGGCAGCAGTGGGGGAGCCGAGCCGAGGATGGGGACCCGTCCAGGTGACAAGGGTTGTGGTGGGGGGGGGCATCAATGTGTGAAGCTTATTTTCTACTTGGTCAGAATGAATTAAACACACGCTTCTCACACTTGGCTAATACACGAGCCACTTTTAAAGGGGAAAAAAAAATCACAGCCCCTGCCCAACAGTTGACAAATTATCTTTATTATGATTTTACTGAAATATGCACAAACATAAAGCTGAGTATAAATCCTTATCCTTTTAGCGTTATACAACTGGAAAAGCAAGCACAGTGTAGCCACGTGACACGAATAAAGCTACAAAATCAGAAATTTCAAAATGACACGATTAATTTCACGTGATGGATGATGCCTTGCTGAAATTAAATCGCCACTTGCACAGGGAATATGGTTCTGTATGCTGCAGCGTTTGGTCCTCCTCTATCCTTTTGTCATAAGGCCTATGGCAATTAAAGCATTATTTGGTCATCCTGGGGATCTAGAATCTGCTGGTAGATTGTTTAGATGTAAAATAACACAACATAAAATCCATCAATTCTGGATGAGAGTCCATACATCCCAGGTTAAGAAGCAATATCCCAGGAGCCCTTATCAGCCGTGCTAGGCTAAGCCATCCTGTGGAGGAAGAAACACGTGCTCTTGGGACTGGAAAGCCCAGGACGCAGGGCCTAGCCCTCAAAGGCCACCCAGGCTTTTGTGAAATGTGCAAGTTCTTCTGAGTACCTGTTCTATGCCTGCATTGTGCCTCCCCCGACTCCCTGTCCCAGAGAAGATGCCTGGGTGGTTGGGAGGAAGATGAATGTGGCCAGAAAAGACATATACACCTGTCAGTGCAGGGAACAGGCCCAAGAGCAGACGTGGAGATCTGCTTGGCCAGTGGGAGCCACATCTGGACTTCAATCCCTCCCCAGAGTCCAAGGCCTGAGCCATTCCTGGTGGACTCACCTAGAGAGTAGACATTATAAGATCAGCTCTGGTTCTGGATTTGAATTCTGGATCCACTCCCTAGCTGTGAGATATTGGGCAAGTTACTTAACTTCTCTGTATGCCAGCATCCTCCTCTGTAACGAAACCAACCCAAGCTCATAGAGATGCTATAAGGCAAGAGTGAGAAACACAGACAAAACAACTCATCCTAAACCTGGCATGGAATAAGCATTGGCTAACTATTAATGTTGATGTCTCACCTGACTCCAGCTCTCAGCAGAACCGGAAGAGAAAGAAACTCCTAGAGTGAGCCCTTAGGCTGGAGGTCATAGAGCCATCATGAGTGGGCTACAGAGGATTTGAAACTCCATGCCACATTTTGTGTGTGTCTCTAGAGAGAAGATCTTCAGCCTCATCAGATGTTCAAGGAGGCTGTGACCTAGAAAAATCTTAGGCCCCTGAACTAGTGCTAGCCGGGAGCTGGCAGGTCACTCAGCGTCTTAGCTTGAGCAACATAACAAAATACAAGAGACTGGGTGCCTTACACAACAACCATTTATTTTCTCACCATCTGAAGGCTGGAAGTCTCAGATTAAGATGTGGCAGGGTTGGGACTTCCCTGGTGGTGCAGTGGTTAAGAATCTGCCTTCCAATGCAGAGGACATGGGTTTGATCCCTGGTCAGGGAATTAAGATCCCACATGTCTCATGGCAACTAAGCCTGTGTGCTGCAACTACTGAGCCCATGCACTCTGGAGCCCTCAAGCTGCAACTAGAGAAGCTGGAGTGCTGCAACAAAGACCCGATGCAGCCAAATAAATAAATATTAAAAAAAAAAAAGATCTGGCAGGGTTGATTTCTGGTGAAGACTCTCTTCCTGGTCTATAGCTGGCCACCTTCTCACAGTACTCATATGGCAGAAAGAGCAACTAAGTTCTGGTACCGCTTCTTATAAGGTCACCAATCCTATTTTATCAGGGCCCCACCCTTATGACCTCATCTAACCTTACTTACTTCCATAGAGCATCTAGCTCCAAATAGTCACTTTGGGGGTTAGGGTTTCAACATAATGAATTATGAGAGGACACAGTTTGGTTCATATCACTCAGGGAAATGGGTTTTCTGGGTGAGGGAAGGTTTTGACCAGTATTGATCCTTCTAAGCAAGGCTCATCCCCAATTCCCCTGGCTCCCCAAGTCTAACATCTCCCACTCCCACCATCCTTCCAGCCTTCCCCCTTTCCCTGCCTGTGCCCAACCAGTACCATCTCCCCATGTCCAATCCTGCGGTTCCTACCTGAAACCTCTGAAGATGACAGCCGCTGAACCTAAGGATTTGGGGCATTTAAGGAGACAATCCCCAGAGTGCTTTCAACAATGCCTGGCAGGCAAAGAGCACTCACTAAAGGTTAGCTCTGCACCAACAGGTCTGAAGGTCCAGGTCAGACCCACAGCACCTTTGCACTCCTGGCGTCCAGGGGCCTAGCAGCAAGGCTCACTGGAGTCACAGCCTCCACCTCAGCCATCTCTCCCAGTTATAACTGGTGACTCAAGTATGCCCAAGGTTGCTGAGAGGTCTTGCAAAGAGTCCTTGAATATAGGTGTGTACCCCAAACCCTCTCTGTACAAAAATCATTCTCATATGTGTCTACGTATGACTGACCTTCAACTATGTAGAGGGTGATGTAAGCATAAAAGAGGAATCCATTTAGCAGAGCTACAGAACTCAGACTTCAGAGCTGGATGTGTTTTTTTAACCAATTATCCTAAAAGTTCAGGGTGGGGGAATGGTTTTGGGATGTGGATGGAATCCAATCCATATGTTTATTGAGCGTCTGCTATGCACTGGGGACCCAGTGGGGAATGAGGTCACCATTCTTCCTGCTTCCCAATGTGATAGAAAACTGTGTTCTCATAACGGCAGGAACTCTTGGTCTAACCCACCAAGTCCGATCCAGGGCTCCTTCTTCAGTTACAGGCAGCTTCTTCTGGTTTCAAGGCCAGGCCAGCCTGGGTCCCCAATGTCCCCTGCTCCCTGGTCTCTTCTCAGAGCCATCCACACAAAGGCACAAACCTGGAAGGCCAGAGGTCATGGAATCCAGCCTCTCTTGCCCTGAGGCTAGACTCCACTTGCTCTGGAAGAGGACATCCAGCCTCTGCCTGCATGCCTCCAGAGATGAGATGCTTTCTATTTCCGCAAGGAAAAATGCCAGCATTTAAAAAATCATTTAATATATTTTAATATGTTTTACCCTGAGCCAGCAGAGATAGCATCTTCACCATCTACAGTGCCCCCGATTTGTCTCACCGAAGGGAGAAGAATTGGGGTCTTTGTTCTGGGTATGGATTGCCCACTTGGAGCCCTCAGCCTTGAGGTCCCCTCTCAGCCCTGGTGCCCATGGACACAGCATCAGGAAACTGGATTCTGGTTTGAGGCAAGACTGGCATGACTTTCTCAAGCCAATGCCCCAGCTTGACGGGGGGAAGGGGAGAGGGTGATTTATAGAGTCAGTGGCTGCCCCTTTGGCAGGAAAAGGCTCACAACTGTCTATGCTCTGAAAAAGGAAAAGGAGGGGGTCTCTCTGTAATCATTCAGCCCCGAAATGATGCTCATGATGTTGGCTTTCCAGGCCATTAATTCAAGGGCTCCATGCCCCACCCCCATGGTGCTGCCTGCTCTGGGAGATAAGCTTGGTTCTATTTAACCCCATTTATTCCCCACAAAGTGTCCTCCATCTGTGCTAGCCAGGTGTTTAACACTTTGGGTACCAAAATCATCAAAAATATAAAAAAAAAAAACTCATGATGGGAGAGGGACCCCCGCCGTGGGCTCCAGGTGGTGGGACTGATTCAGAATACAGTTCATAGAACTTGGCAGGGGTCCTGGGAGTCCCTCACTGCTCCCTCTCGGGCAGCCTAAGTCCCCCCAGAGGGTGGGACCTTATGTGGCCCTGGGAGGGGAGCCCCCACCCCACTCCCAGGACAGACAACAGGGACTGTTCCTGCTCCCTCACCCTCCCTCCCCACCCCATTGTCTTAGTCACAGAACTAGGTTCTGACATTGGCCAAGAGGAAGCCTGTGGCATCTCTGTCTCTTTTGTGCCCCACTGGCTGCTGCCACTGCCTGGCGTGTCCTGCTCTGTCCCCCTGCTGCCTCTTCTAGCATTTTCCTTTTTATGTCTCCTCTGCCCCGTTCCTCTCTTTGTTCTCTCCTCTTTTCCCCTTCAGTGGTCACATGGGGGTATTCTTGCTTCTGTGGGTGCCTGACAATTCATTGGTCGCTGTGAATCTGTGTGTGTGTGTGTTCCTGTGTCTGGGTGTCTATCAGTGTGTGGATGTGCTGGCCGGTGTCTGACCTGTGTGTGTTGCTCTGTCAATCTGTGTGAATCTACTGATGTACTTGAGTCTGTGTGTTGGCCCTCATTTCTTAGTGCATCTGTCAACTGGCTTGTCACACTCTGTGTGTGAGCAGATGTGTGTATGTGTGTGCTGTTTCAACCCAGGGGGCCAAGCGGCGGCAAATTCCTCTCTTGAAGGTGGCCCTAGAGGAGCTAGTGGAAGAATCTGGAGGCCGACAGCTTCACTAGAGCACAGGCTGGCTCATAACGAGCTAGGTAGGTCGTCCTGGTGGTCACCTGAGGCTGCCTGCCAGGCCCCCTGCACTTTGCCCTCCTCCTGTCCTTCATCTCTTTCCCTGAAGGTCAGCCCAGGACCGGAAGGGGTGAGGACAGGGAGGCGAGGCAAAGCCAGAAGGAGTGCATTCAGCTCACTTCGACTCAGCCCCAATCGCAAGGCTTTTTCTTGTTGTACACTCACTTTCCTCCCAAACAATGAAAAATGGCCACCAGGTTATAGTAATAACAACAACAATAATAAAATAATCGCTACCACATATTGTGCCCTTAGCACATGCTGATAATTTTACATACACAATCTCGTTGAATCCCCCTCAAGAACTTTAGGAGTCTGTTGCTATTTTCAGATTTTAGTGATGAGCAAATGGAAGCTAGGAGATGTTAAGTGAGTTATCCGATGTCACACGGCTAGCACATGATGGAGCAGGATTCTGCCATAAGGGATGGGCTGTTCAGGAGCTTACCACACCAGCCTTCAGCCCGCATTTACTGCCAACAGCAGGAGAGGAGGGAAACAGAGGCATTCCTCCCCCAATGGCTGGCATTTGATTGCAGCCGGAAGGATTGGAGTCTAATTTTGAATTGTGTCTCTCTGGACAGTGGGGTGGCCAAACACCAAACAAACAGGGAGAGGGCGTGGAAGGACAAGATGAGATTGTGGAGGGGAAGCACAGTGGAGCATCAGAGCTCCTATATCTTAGCCCAGCTCTACCCTAGACTCTGTGTGACCTTGATCGGGACACCTTCCTGTTGAGCCTGGGTTGGCTTGTCTGTACAATGAGAATGAAAGTGAGGCTTTGTTTGGGATGTTTCAGGGGTGGTTTAAAACACTACAGAGAGAGTGATTGGCCTGAGTTCTCACTGAGGTTCTCCCCACCCAGACCCAAGAACTAGCGTTAGGAGTAGTGACAGGGCCATGCCTGTATCAACTTCATCTGGAAGAGAATCTCACACACACACAGTAGGGCTTCAAGAAGGTTAGCTGAATGAATGAATAAATGAGTTTGAATGAATGAGTCCCACTTCTCACTACTAAGAGAACTTCACCTTGGGTCCTACAACAGTGAACATCACCAGACAAAAGGAAAGAGAGAATAAGCACTCTGGACCCTCATAAAATCCACACACGAATTGGCAATGCCCAACTAATGCATGAGACATGCAACAGAGGATGAGATGGTTGGATGGCATCACTGACTCAATGGACATGAGTTTGAGCAAGCTCTGGGAGTCAGTGATGGACAGGGAAGTCTGGTGTACTTCAATCCATGGGGTTGCAAGGAGCTGGACACTACTGAGCAACTGAACAGAACTGAACTGATGCATAGATGTTATTGATTCACTTGTCAAAGAAGGCATTAATGACCATCTTCAGGTCTGAGCATGTATGGGGTGGAAGACTGTACTAGGGGACTCAAGTCCCTCCCTGGATCATCTGTGCAACTAAAGAATTTCACCAAGAACAGAAAAGGGAGTGATGAGGATTAGGTGATATAGATTTTTGTCTCTAAGAATCTGTAGGTAAAAGATTCTCTCTCTCTCCAGCATCTGGGGTTGGAAGTGGGGAGGGTCTCTGCATAGTGTGAATTCCTGGGATAGGAGATCAGAATGTTTTGTGTGTGTGTGTGTTTTTTTTTTCTTTAAAGCCTCCTTGGAGGAGTGAATCTCTGTTTAGGGGGAAGGACCTCTGTCCTGTCTTTGTTCTGAGTCCCATCATTGTTTGGAGGATCTGGGTTTGGGAGAGGGCTCTGTGGAAAGGTTTTCTTGTCACAGTGGCTGGAAGGATGCTTCAGCTTAGGACAGACAGACAATTTCTGTCTTGGTTTCTGCCAGGCAGGATCTTGGGGAAGGGGGTATTTAAGAGGGTCCCTAGAAAGGATTACAACATCTCTTATCAATGTGGTGGAGGTTCCCTATCTGGAGAGGAGAGTCTCAGAGGCTGTGAGGCGCTGGGGGTGGGGGCGAGGAGAGGGAGGCGGGTAGAGGGAAGCCTGTCTTGCCCTGGCAGCTCCAACTGGTCAAAGCCCTCAGGCCGCCCTACTTGTGCGCTGACGTGAGCTAATCTAGAAATACAGCAGGAGAGACGGAGACGGGGGTTCTCAGAGAGCCTTGGTTTTGGGAAGGGGTTCACTAGGAGCCCCTTTCTTTTCGTTTCCTTCGAATTCTCCCCATCCTACTCCCAGTCACAGCCACTAGTTCTCCTCCACCTCGGCTGCCAGGGCCAGGTCGCTGACGCTGCTGTTTACCGCTTGAGTCCTGGGGCAGGAGCCCAGCTGGGAACACATGGAGCCGCGGACCCGCACGGAGACACGACTACAAAAGGACTCCTACAGGCAAAAACGCAAGCAACTCATTCGGGAATGCATCTACACATACAATCCAGCACACAAGCTCTGTGCACACAGGGTCTTAGATGAGGCGCAGGACTACACATTCACAGAATAAACATGGTTACCAAATCTCACCCTCGGAGTCCACTCAGATCCGGCCCGGAGCAATAGCTGATACCGTGTCGGTCTTTGTCTCTGGGTCTCCTACTCTCGAGAGCACACACATGCCACCCACTCAACAGAAACAGTCTAGGTTTGCACCGCCCGCGGCGGCCGCAGGGCCAGCAGGGTCGGAGCGCACCGCGCGCCTCTGCGCCTGGGCCCTCTGCGAGTCCTTCTTTCCTCTGTGCCAGGCACTGGCTGCGCTTTTCCGCGGCGCCAGCACTCGCAGACCCGCCTCGAAGCTGTCGACAGGTGCCTTCCGTTCTGCCTCCTTCCAGACTCCCAAACGAAAAGAGTAGCAAACAGTCAACCTTTCGCCTTCATTCTGCACGTTTGGAGAACGGCTGGTGGCGAGCAACCCGCAGAATCAGTTCCATCTCGGCATCCTTGGACGGGAGGAGACAGCCCCAGGGACCGAGGCCGGGGCTGAGCCTTCTTGAGAGTGGTCCCCCCACTTCTGCCGCACCCTTCTGCCTTCAAGGGGGAGCTTGCAACCAGGTCCAAGTGCCAGTGATGGGTGCCAGGGAGACAGAGCAATGCCCTGACGGCCCGCGCTGCCGGAGACAGGTAACTGTCCTGCTGCCTTCCCAGGGATCTGGACCAGTCCTTGGCGAGAGGATCTGGAGCTGAAAGGCTCCCGGACTCTGGAGGGGGTAGCCAGGGACAGGGGACCGAGAGAATCTGCCCGCTCGGGCCCCCTCCCTCCCTGCGGCTGCGAGATGGGAAGGGCCAGGATCGGAGTTTAGCACCTCCCCCAGAAATGCAGCACTCGGGCCCCCACCCCGCCCCCCGCCCCCCTCCTTCGCGCGCTCCCTCCCGCTCCCTTCCGTGGGCGCCCTTCTCCGGTCCCCATCTCTGTCCTCCGGAGTCCCTTGGTGCCCCCTTTCTCTTCTCCTTGCCCTCTCCTCACGCCTCCTGCCTCCCGGAGTTTCTCCCTCCCCAGCCCCCCTACCCGCATCCCCGCCTGATTCCGAGGGGCGGGAGCGCTTTGGGCTGCGCGCGGGTGGGGGCGCCGCGCCAGCTTCGCGTAGCCGCTCTGACGCCGCCGTCGCCGCCGCCGCCCTCCGCAGCCCAGCCCGCGCCCCGCGGCAGCTCCGCAGTGCATTCGCCGCCGCCGCTCCGCCAGCCCCGCTGCCTGCCGCCGGGTCGGCCTCGAGCGAGCCTCAGACGCCAGCGGAGGAGGTCATGAGCCAGAGCGCCCCGGGGCGCCGCGGGGAGAGCGAGCGAAGATAGCGCCCTCGCACCCCCCTGGCTCTCGCCGCCTGGCCGCGCGTCCCCCTGGTCCCCGGTCCCTGGTGTCCTCTCCTCGGGCCCCACCGCCGCCATGGCCACCCTGCTCCGCAGCAAGCTGTCCAATGTGGCCACATCCGTGTCCAACAAGTCCCAGGCCAAGGTGAGCGGCATGTTCGCCAGGATGGGTTTTCAGGCGGCCACCGACGAGGAGGCGGTGGGCTTCGCGCACTGCGACGACCTCGACTTTGAGCACCGTCAGGGCTTGCAGATGGACATCCTGAAAAGCGAGGGCGAGCCCTGCGGGGACGAGGGCGCCGAACCACCCGTCGAGGGAGATATCCATTACCAGCGCGGCGGTGGCGCGCCCCTGCCGCCCTCGGGCTCCAAGGACCAGTCCCTAGGAGCTGGTGGCGAGTTCGGAGGCCACGACAAACCTAAGATCACGGCATGGGAGGCAGGCTGGAACGTGACCAACGCTATCCAGGTGAGCGCGGGATTCCCAGCTCTGCCTGTCCCCTCCCCCGACTCCCCCACCCCCAGTTCTGCGCACCAGGCTCTGCCGGAAGCAGAGTCCCTTGGAGATCTCAGCCTCAAGACCCCCTCCTGTACCCGGAATCTCGCCTTTCCCCATCCCTTTCAGCCCTGCGCAGGGATCTACGCCCCCAGGCGGTGTGTCCTCCCACTGGTCCGGCCCCTCTCCCGCGTCCTCGGCCGCGGGATGGCTAAGCTGAGGTTCGGTCAGAGATGCTTGCCGGGAGACCCTGCAAAAGCGAGGGAAACAGGAGGAGGGGGAGTGGGGAGGGGTGAGGGAGAAAGAAAATCAGGATAGGAAGGAACAGTGTCGCCTGGGACTCCGGAATGGATTCACAGCTGCATTTTCGGTAGAAAGGAAGAGGGGGGAATCGCTGAGCGGGAAGTCTCCTGCCACGACACACGCGCACAGACAGCGCGCATGTACATAGACAGACACACATACCCACAGCCCCCCTCCCCAACGAAGAAACGCAGGTCACAGGTTCACACGACATCCATCTATACATAGACCACAAGATTATCCTCAAATGCACCTTCGTATGCACCCCTACACCTCCCGCACACCGAAACACATACCTCTACCTACCAGGGGCACACACACAAACCTATTTAAACATAACACACACACGCACAGATTCATGCATACAGGATCCACCCGCTGTCTCAGGTGCAGTCCTGTCGGGGACAAACAGGTATTCACAAACATGCACACACACACAAACACATACGTGTGACCACACAAGCACAGCATGGTCTTTGGTGCCCCAGCGCTACCTGCCCACAGACTCACCCCTCTCTGCCGAAATCCCTGTTTCCTGGCGACCACAAAAAGGCGACCAGCTCCTCCGCGTGTGACCCTGGCAGAGCCGCCTCCAGATGCTCTGAACCTCCTCTGGTAGTTACCCTGCCACCCCTACGGTCAACCCTCAGTCCCCACCAGGCGGCGCCGGTCTCCACCCGGAGCGGGTTTGCAATCTGCACAACGACCCCGGGCGCCGACGAAGGCGGGCCGGCCGCAGCTCGCGGGGCACAGGAGGCCTCGGCCCCGGGCGTCCCCGGGCCCTGTGGCTTTGCAGTCCAAGCCCTATCCTCGGCGTCCCCGGAGCTCACGGTTGCTGGGGCGCAGAACGTGGGTTTCCCAGGAGCTGGAGGCCCAGATGGGGTTACTTAGGGACCCGGGCTCCGCGGGACTCTTAGGGGCCCCGCTCAAAAAGTGACCCAACCCAAGACGCCTCCCACTCCAGGGCCGGGCAGGACGGCCAAGCGCAATCAGGGACCGGGGACCGCACCAGCTTCGGCCGCTGCTCGCGCCTCCACCTGGGGCATCTTTAAAGGGCTCGTTCGGTTGGCCTGGTGGGAGGCCAGGGTGGGAAGCTGGAGGCCTGCAAGCCTCGGGAGCCCTGGATTTCGTTAGCTTTGCTTCCCCATGTGGATTCTAAACCTTCCTTCCATAGCTCTGCCCGCCCCATCCCGCAGCTTCTGGTTCTCGACTCCCGCTTGATTCCGCCTTCGACCCAGCGCTCGCGCTATCCCCGCAGGCCCCTCATCCTGCCTGCCTCCACCCCTCAGTCCCCTTCCTTAGGGATCCGTCTCTGCGCCCCAGTTCCGGCCTGGCCCTAAGACACCCTACCCTGCCTCCCTGCCCCCGCGCCCCCTGGCCTAACCCCACCCGAAACCCTTCGCAGGCAACCTCCCTTTCCCTCCCTTCCCGCCCCGCTGAAGCTGGCTTCACGCTCAGCCCCTCTCCTTCCCTCCCCCGACTCCTTTCCCTCCCGCTGCCGCTTTTACATTTTCCTTCTTCGGTTTGGCCCTTCGGCCCCTGCGTTTCCCTCCTTAGCTTCTGTGCACCCCATTCCAGCCCCATCTTAGATTCCGTGCCCCCTTTTCCGAGTGGCCCAGGCCCCGCTCTCTACCTTTCTCCTTGCCCTTTTCCGGCCACGCCCCCTCCAGCCCCTACTCGCCTTCTAGTGAACCACCCGCAGGTATCTCCTCCTACCCTTCCGTCTTTGTAGCCTGACGCCCCCCCCCCCCCCCCGCCCCCCGCCCCAACTCAGCCCTCTCTCCAGTTCCCAGCCCCTAAGCATACCTCTTCTCGGTTCCGTCCCTCGCCATCTCTGACTCAACGTCCACGTTCCCCCTTCCGGCTGCTCTACACCCTCATTCCAGCCTACCCTTAACCTCTTCTCTCAGAGGCTTAGGCCCCGTTCTCACTTCCTTAGCGCTCCCTTCCGGCGACACCCTTAACCCACTCCCCTAGACCCTCCTCCGCCGAGACCTGCCTCCTCTGAGCGCCCGGGTTTGGTTGCTTCTTCGCTCCGCAGGGTATGTTCGTGCTGGGCCTGCCCTACGCCATCCTGCACGGCGGCTACCTGGGATTGTTCCTTATCATCTTCGCCGCCGTGGTGTGCTGCTACACGGGCAAGATCCTCATCGCCTGCCTGTACGAGGAGAACGAGGATGGCGAGGTGGTGCGCGTGCGGGACTCGTACGTGGCCATTGCCAACGCCTGCTGCGCCCCGCGCTTCCCAACGCTGGGCGGCCGCGTGGTGAACGTGGCGCAGATCATCGAGCTGGTGATGACTTGCATCCTGTACGTGGTGGTGAGCGGCAACCTCATGTACAACAGCTTCCCGGGGCTGCCCGTGTCGCAGAAGTCCTGGTCCATCATCGCCACGGCGGTACTGCTGCCTTGCGCCTTCCTTAAGAACCTCAAGGCCGTGTCCAAGTTCAGCCTGCTGTGCACATTGGCCCACTTCGTCATCAACATTCTGGTCATTGCCTACTGCCTGTCGCGGGCGCGCGATTGGGCCTGGGAGAAGGTCAAGTTTTATATCGACGTCAAGAAGTTTCCCATCTCCATCGGCATCATCGTGTTCAGCTACACGTCGCAGATTTTCCTGCCTTCGCTGGAGGGCAACATGCAGCAGCCGAGCGAGTTCCACTGCATGATGAACTGGACGCACATCGCCGCCTGCGTGCTCAAAGGCCTCTTCGCGCTCGTCGCCTACCTCACCTGGGCCGATGAGACCAAGGAGGTCATCACGGATAACCTGCCCGGGTCCATCCGCGCCGTGGTCAACATCTTCCTGGTGGCCAAGGCGCTGCTGTCCTACCCCTTGCCCTTCTTCGCTGCTGTCGAGGTGCTGGAGAAGTCGCTTTTCCAGGAAGGCAGCCGCGCCTTCTTCCCCGCCTGCTACGGCGGCGATGGGCGCCTCAAGTCGTGGGGGCTGACGCTGCGCTGCGCCCTGGTGGTCTTCACGCTGCTCATGGCCATCTACGTTCCACACTTCGCGCTGCTCATGGGCCTCACCGGCAGCCTCACGGGCGCCGGCCTCTGCTTCCTGCTGCCCAGCCTCTTCCACCTGCGCCTGCTCTGGCGCAAGCTGCTGTGGCACCAGGTCTTCTTCGACGTCGCCATCTTCGTCATCGGCGGCATCTGCAGCGTGTCCGGCTTCGTGCACTCTCTGGAGGGCCTCATTGAGGCCTACCGAACCAACGCGGAGGACTAGGGCGCGCGGGGGCGAGCCGCGGCCGCGCTCCCGCGCTCTCCTCGCTCCCCACCCACCCCACCCCCACCAACCCCGTGCGCCCGGCTGCCGCCGCGCTTGGGAAGCCAAGCCGTCAACATCTCTGGTTCCTAGTTTCTGATTCTGCTGGTTGGGGGTGGGAGGGGCTAGGGATCCACCATCCATCGCGTCTGCGTTTCTGTTGTCCTTTCTTTTCCACAAAACACCCTGGTTTCGGGGGAGGCGGGGGGCGCATCTGCGGGCAAGGTTTTCTGTCCTTCCAGTAGGGGCCCCGACACTTTGGTCCCTGTCACCGAGGGAAGGGGTGGGAAGGGAGGGAGAGGGGGGCGCAGCTCGCTGACGCGGAAACTTGACCTTGGGGGGGACATTTCACAGCCATCAGTGCTCGGAATCTGCAGCGTCCGGCCATTTCCAGCAAGAGCGCTTCCCATTCCGGAGACATTTCAACCCCGCAGCGGGAAAGGCTGGCCGGGAAATCCGTTTCGGGTGGGCGAATTTCCTTCAGCCAAGCGGCGAGGCGAGGAGCCGCGGCGGGGCTGGCTTGCCTGCGGTTTTCAGGAATCCAAACTCATTCTGCGCAATTTACCAGGTTGTGGAACTGTTCTACTGTGCGTGTGGTGTGCTCGTGGTGAATAAGGTGAAATGTATATCAGAAAAAAAAAATCTATCTCTAATTTAGAGTGCGGTGCATAATTATATCCGCAAATAAAGAAGAAACAAAGGCGCTCGCGGCCCTGGCTCAGTTCTGCATTTTCGAACGCGCGGGAATCCGGGCTCTGGCCCTCCCGGGTGAAGCAACTGGGGGCAAAGAGGCAGCTATAGGGAACGAGTACCGGGAGAGGAGGGGGCGGCTCTCCAGGTGCTTGGGGGACTCAGGCCGAGGAGCAGGCGGTGCGCCCACGGTTTCCGTGTGACCTTGGTCCCCAGCCGCCAGGACTAGGCTTTTTTTTTTTTTTTTTTTTTTTAACCCAAATCTCTTCCCGGAAGTTGGATCCATCTGAGAATTTGGTGGATGCTCTCAACTTCCGATCCTTTTTTAAAAAGTTTTTTTCTGGGCACAGAAGCACTTCCCTGGTGGCTCTTTGGTAGAGAATTCACCTGCCAATGCAGGAGAGGCAGGCTGGATGTCTGGGTGGGGAAGATCCCCTGGAGAAGGAAATGGCAACCCACTCCAGTATTCTTGCCTGGGAAATCCCATGGACAGAGGAGCCTGGCGGGCTACAGTCCATGGGGTCACAAAGAGTCAGACACCACCTAGCAGTTAACAACAAAAGCCCTACAGGGTTTTCAACAAATATGTATAGACAGCTCACCACAGATGAGGACTGTGCTGGCTTCCTGGAGAAACAAACCCAGCTCTGCCCTCCTGGAGCTTACAGTCTAGAAGAGGAGAGAAGGGCAATAGACAAGGACTCTGAAATCCACAGTAGGACTTACAGGCTGTAAAGGAAATCAGCAGGGCTCTTGTGTATTTCCCAGGGTGGGAACCAACCTGGCCTCTCACGCATCTCTCACCCTGGAGAATCCCCCCTCAGTCCCCTCTGTGTGGAGTTTATATAGCCACAGTGAAGAGATGCGACTGTTTAGATTCACCAAGCACAGCGCTTTATGTTCCAGCCTCCCCTTTTTTTGAGCAGCCTGAGAATGTGTTTACTTAAAATACCCAGAGGATCCGGTTAGATCCTACTCCAGACGCAGCCCTCGCGTCCATGGCGTCAGTCTTGGGAAAGATGGGAATGGGTCGTGGTTAGACTCTACAGATGAGTTCTTCGTGCTGAGGACTGCTGGGCCGTTCTCACTGAGAGAGAAGCCATGCTGGAGGTTTTTGGTCTCTCCCATCAAGGCAGAGGCCTCGTTTAGAACGATTTCTCCAGGAGCAAAGGGCGCACGGGGAAAATGCACGGTGACCATTTCTCCCTGCCCGCTGTGACAGGCGTGGGTGAGTGTGTGCCGCTGAGCAAGCGAGAGCAGTCTACGCGATATCCCGGGGGGAGGGGGGCGGGGGGCGCGTGAAGAGCCTTGATGAATGCATGTGTTTACCTCGGTGTGCAGACCATCCATGAGCGCGTGCCTGCGACAGAGGTAACTGCGCACTGCCCTGGTTCCGCAGCCACTCAAAGGGAGTGGGAGCGCAAGGGGATAAAATTAGGTTCCCTTGGCCGCCCGAGGCTCTGAGGATTTAAACGGGCCATTTGAAATGCCTGCTATCATCCGCCCGATGCCCCCTTGTCACTCTTGTCGCGAGCTGGAATCCGGAGCTGGCCAGAGGATTCTCAGTTTCCCGTCCTTCTACACCTTCTGACGTCTCCCAGGCCGGGGAAGCTTGCCCCGCCTACGCTGCTCCTCGGCAGGTCCACGCACCCTTGGGTGCTCTCTGAATCGGAGCTCGGTCCATAGCCTTCAGAAAAAGCCCGGATTCCTGCAGTGTAAGGGAAGGTGGGAGCGTCACGCTGCACCAGCTCCGTCCTTCCCGTCTTTGAAAGGACAAATGAGACACTAAGCACGCTCTGGACAGGGGGTGCCACCTCCGCGGACCCGCCTGGATCCTCTGCACTGCATCCTAGCTCCGGGCTTTGTGCTCAGTTCCCCGGAGCCCGGGTCACCCCTCTAAATCGTCCCCCGCCGCCCCACCCCCCTCCACCCGCCTGGGCCCTGAAGGACCGAGGCCGAGAGCCAAGCTCCTAGGCGCCCCAAGGGAAACCCTGCCCCGTCGTGGGCAAAACACTCATCCCCAGGCCTGCATTCAGGCCTACGGGAGAAATGAAAGATGAGACCCATCTCTGCCTCCCCCAACCCACAACAGTACAGTGCATGTGTGGAAGCGGAAGAGAGCTGAGTTCTTTGCAGGGGTCCGCTGTGAGCTCGCAATCCGAATTCGAAGGAGGCAGAAAGGGCCGGCAAGGTTCATTCGGGAGTCGAACTGAGGAGCGAGGGAATCCCCCCCAGGACCCGTCCCCTCCATCCTCTCCCCCCCATCAGTTCCTGTCTGTTCTTACGACGAATCCTGGCTCCGGGCGCTTCGGACCGCCATCCAGCTGGGTGGCTTGGGAACCACCAAGATCCTTATCCTCGCGAGGGAGCCGCCACCGTGTTCCGAGCCCGCTCTGCCGCGCCCCCTAGCGCAGAGAGTGCAAAGCTGCCGGCGCTCACAAGGTTCTCCATCTTCAGCATTCTCAATGCTTCTTGCTTCCCGGCCACTCCGTACTCTCTCACCTCCCTTCCTAGTAGATAATGATTGCTTTTCTCTAGTGCTTTACTTTCAGGTTCTCCCTATTTCAAAAGTGGGCTTTTGATGGTCCCCTGCCTCCCAAACATAGAAGGATGCTAATCAGGGACGTATTTTATTAAATGACAAGCCCTACCCCAGGGACTCATACGTTTTCCACTCTAGGGGCTTTGGAGGGAAGAAGGGAGTCAACCGGGCTCCATGGACACCAGTCAGGAAGTGAAGAGGGGCACACCTCAACTTTAGGAGGGAGGTTGGCTGAATTAGTTCCAGGCTGCAGTTTGTGTTGGATCTGCTCCATGTGTCTCTCTCATCCTCTTTAGACTCAGAGCATGTTCTTCTCATGACTCATGATGAGAGGGCAGTCTAAGCCACATAGGCACAGGTAAAGCCTCTGCTCAGATCACATTTGGCTAATAGTCCACTGGCTAAAAGTGAATCCCATGGCCAAGTTCAATATCAAGGTCTACAGTGAGAGAGGCCCAACAGAGTCACATGGTATTACAGAGAAGTGAAGAACTGGGAGCAATAATCCAATCTACCTCCTTTATACATAGTGCTCTTTTTTTTTTTTTTCCTGGAATGGTAATACTTTTACAAGATTAAAAAATCAAAACTATGTGAAAAAGTATGCAGTGAAAAAAATCTCCCACACCTGACCCACTCACCTTGTCCTTTTTCTTTACAGGCAAACTCTTAGTTTCTTGTCTATCTATTCACACATGAAAATACAAGCAAAATACTATATATTTTCTACACTCCACCCCCCTCCCACCTTTCTTAAAGGGAGTTTCTATAAATTGCACTCATTTCTTTTAAAAATGTATCTTGGAGATTTTCTCACATTAGTATACACAGGTGTAGTCCTTGAATTTACATTCACTTGAATCTTATGTGTTCTGCTCTGCTCTTTCTCTGTTTAATGATGGATTCCTTCAGATGTGAGATCATGACTTATGTTGGAAGGCAACACCTTTCATCTGATTTTGCTGCTATACTGGCTCCCTGTTTTGCCTAGAAGTGTTCCTAGATGTTCCTGAGAACGTTTGGGGGGGGTCTCATCTCTCCATAAGGATGTTTATTACAGAACCACCTTTTGGACTGCAAGGAGATCCAACCAGTCAATCCTAAAGCAGATCAGTCCTGAGTGTTCATTGGAAGGACTGATGCTGAAGCTGAAACTCCAATACTTTGGCCACATGATGGGAAGAATCGACTCATTGGAAAAGACCCTGATGCTGGGAAAGATTGAAGGTGGAGGAGAAGGGGGGAGGGCAGAGGATGAGATGGTTGGTAGAATCACTGACGCGATGGACATGAGTTTGAGTAAGCTCCGGGAGTTGGTGATGGACAGGGAAGCCTGGTGTGCTGCAGCCCATGGGGCCACAAAGTGTCGGACACAACTGAGCAACTGAACTGAACCTTTTATAATTAACTTGCTTTTATCTCTCAAAATTAAGTGCTCCAGAGCTGGGAGGGTACAGTCAAAGCAGGCGCTCTAATTCTTGTTATCTTGCCTGGTGGAAAGGGAGAAATGGGGCAGGGGAGAGGGAGCCCAGTCCTTTTACAGCTAAAACTGAGGAGGGGGCAGATGACATCACCTCCATTCCTCCCTGCCCTTCCCCCCCATTTGGCCAAAAGGCCAAAACTGAGTCACAAGATCACAACAAGCTAGAGGACCATGTAGGGGAATTATACCACAAAAGAGAAAAAGAGAATATAGACATATTAACATTTAGCAGTTGTTTTTTTTTTGCAGTGTTTGAGGTCTGTGAGAAGGTAAAAGTCCCATAGACTTGTGGGAGTTAATAAATCTATTTTAAAACTTTATGTGCTAAATCACTTCAGTGGTGTCAGACTCTTTGCGACCCAATGGACTGTATCCCGCCAGGCTCCTCTGTCCATGGGATTTTTCAGGCAAAAATACTGGAGTGGGTTGCCATGTCCTCCTTCACCGAGATCTTCCCAAACCACGGATCCAAACTCTCTTAGGTCTCCTGCACTGGCAGGTGGGTTCTTTACCACTAGCGCCACCTGGGAAACTTTATATTGTATTATAAAATATATGTGCAAAAAAAAAAAAAAGAGAGAGAGAAAGAGTCGCTCATTTGTGTATGGCTCTCATGGACTGTGGCCCGCCAGGCTGCTCTGTCCGTGAGATTCTCCAGGCAAGAATACTGGAGTGGGTTGCCAGTTCCTTCCCCAGGGGATCTTCCCGACCCAGGGATCAAACCTTGGTCTCCTGCATTGCAGGCAGATTCTCTACCGTCTGAGTCACCATGTTTCCTTCTAACATACCTGCAGAGAAGTGCAGAAATCATAAGTGAACGACCTGATGAATGAACAAAATGAGCACACCTGAGTAGCGAACTCCTTGGTCAAGAAGTCGAGCAGTCAGCTAACCCGGAGTTTGTTTCCTTGACCGAAGGCAAAGTTATCACGTGGACGTGGGGAGGAGTCAACGGTGAAGGAAGGTGACAGAAGGCAAATGGGGCGTGGCTAGGCGGAAAGGCGGGGCCCCGCGGAGCTCAGCTCAGTTCGGGAGGCAAGGAACGGGCGGGGACCGAAGGCTTTACGCATTCGGGGCGGGGTTTGCTGGCCCGAGTCCCGGCTAGCGCGAAGGGTAGTAACAGGTCGAAAGCTGGGAGCAAGGTTAAACCACAACCAGGGTGAGCGTGGCCTAGCGATCCCCGAAGGAGACCTGGGCTACCGAAAGCGAGTTTGGTGAGAACTCGGTTGGGATGAAAGGGCAAGAGCACGGGAGACTTGGAGACAGCCGCGGTTCTTTGCGAAGGCGGAGCGCACGCTGCGTCGGGGGCGGAGTCTCGCGCCGTGGTTGACGCCGCGGCGAGGGGAGGAGCCAGCAGCGCTCCAACATGGCGGCGGCCACTGCTGCAGGGCTGGGCACGAACGTGTTTCCGTTCCGCGATGCTCGCGCCGCGCCAGATCCGGTGCTGGAGGCCGGCCCGGTGGCACACGGGTCACTGCCGGTGCCACTGGTGTTGGACAATGGGTCTTTCCAGGCCCGCGCAGGCTGGGCGTGCCCCGGACCGGACCCGGGCCCCGAGCCCCGGCTGCAGTTCCGCGCTGTGTGCGCCCGCGGGCGGGGTGGGGCTCGGGGCGGGGCGGGCCCGCAGGTGGGGAACGCGCTGGGCAGCCTCGAGCCGCTGCGCTGGATGCTGCGATCGCCCTTCGACCGCAACGTGCCGGTGAACCTGGAGCTTCAGGAGTTGCTGCTTGACTACAGCTTCCAGCATCTGGGTGTCTCCTCACAGGTGACAGGCGAGGTGGGGTTAGGATTGAGGAGAGGGGTGTGGTCGTGTCTCGTGTCACTCCGCTCTCCGAGAGATGATAGTCGCTCCAGTTGTCATTTAGTCTTTCGGTCAGTCTATCAAATATTAAACGCCTAACGTATGTAAGTCCTGTGCTAGGCGGTTGGGATATGGCAGTGAACAAAATAACGCCCTTTTCTCTTGGAGCATCTGTTTGGGTTCGTTTGTTAGTGCATTTATTTATTAACAGGTATGTGTTGAGCACCTACTCTCAATGGGGACTTTTCTAGGTGTTTGAAATATGTCCGGGAACATAACACGAAATCTCCTGTGCTTATGGAGCTAGTATGGAAAGACGTTCTAGTATGAAAAGACAGAGAATAAACAGTAGAATTAAGCAGTAGATTCTACGGCATGATAGACGGAGAGGAGAGGGTTACAGCTTTTCAGTAAGATGGGTAGGGAGAGGACTGAGGGTTACGGTGGTGTTTTTAGCAAGGACTAAAGTAGACGATTGAGGAAGCAAGCCTTGTGAATATCAGAATGAATAATAATCCGGAGAGACAGAACAGCCAGTGAAAAGGCCCTGAGGCAAGAGTTTGCCCTAATCCTAATTGAGGACAGTCAGATTGAGGGGAGGGTAGTAAATGGAAGGTCTTACTTATAAGGTCTTTCCTGGTGGCTCAGACAGTAAAGCATCTGCCTGCAATGAGGGAGACCTGGGTTCGATCCCTAGGTCAGGAAGATCCCCTGGAGAAGGAAATGGCAACCCGCTCCAGTACTCTTGCCTGGAAAATTCCATGGATGGAGGAGCCTGATGGGCTACAGTCCATGGGGTTGCAAAGAGTTGGACACGACTGAGCAACTTCACTTCAGTAAGTAGAAGCCAGAGAGGTCACACACTTTGTAGGCTTTTATTATGAGTGGAATGGTGAGACATTGCAGGGTGTTGAACTAAAGAGGGATGTGACTTTTGTTTCAGAAGGATCACTATAGCTGCTATATGGAAAATGAACTGGCCTGAGTCATAGGGTAGAAATAGGGAAATCAGTTAGGAGGCTGTTGCAGTTCCGAGGTGAGGGATGTTGGTAACTTAGTTGAGGAAGGAATGGTGGATGTGATAAGAAGCAGTTGGATTCTGGAGCTGTTTTGAAGATAGAGCCAGATGATTGGCTCACAATTTGGATGGGGCTTGACTTCAGTTGACAATGCAGCCATGAAATTAAAAGATGCTTGCTCCTTGGAAGAAAAGCTATGACCAACCTAGACAGCATATGAAAAAGCAAAGACATTACTTTGCCGACAAAGGTCCATCTAGTCAAAGCTATGGTTTTTCCATCAGTCATGTTTGGATGTGAGAGTTGGACTATAAAGAAAGCACTGAAGAATTGATACTTTTGAACTGTGGTGTTGGGGAAGACTCTCGAGAGTCCCTTGGACTACAAGGAGATCAAACCAGTCAATCTTAAAGGAAATCAGTCCTGAATATTCATTGGAAGGACTGATGTTGAAGCTGAAACTCCAGTACTTTGGCCACCTGATGCGAAGAACTAACTCATGGAAAAGACCCTGATGCTGGGAAAAATTGAAGGCAGGAGGAGAAGGGGACAACAGATGAGATGATTGGATAGCATCACTGACTCAATGGACATGAGTTTGAGCAAGCTCTGGGAGTTGGTGATGGACAGGGAAGCCTGGCATGCTGCAGTCCATGTGGTTGCAAAGAGTTGGACACGACTGAGTAACTGGACTGAACTGAACTGACTTAAGTTACTATGAGCATTGGTGGCTCAGATGGTAAAGAATCTGCCTGCAATGCAGGAGACCCGGGTTCGCTCCCTGGGAAGATTCCCTGGAGAAGGAAATGGCAACCCACTCCAGTATTCTTGCCTGGAAAATCCCATGGACAGAGGAGCCTGTTGGGCTTCAGTCCGTGGTGTTGCAAAGAGTCGGACACAACTGACCCTACTTTCATATTTTCCAAAGAAACTTCCAGGGAAGAGGGGTGTTTCTCAATTGCTTCTGATCAGGGGTTTTGATTGGAGACCAAAAGCCAATTCAGCCCTTGCAATAAGGATTTTTGTTTCTTTTTCTGCTTTGAAAAGTGTATCCTCTTAGCACCTAACAATTTGCTCTTTTCTTTCAAAGTAGGGCTGTGTTGATCATCCCATAGTTTTGACAGAAGCCGTGTGCACCCCGCTGTATTCACGACAGATGATGTCTGAGCTTCTGTTTGAGTGCTACGGGATTCCTAAGGTTGCCT
Source organism: Bubalus bubalis (assembly GCF_019923935.1). Lineage (NCBI taxonomy): Eukaryota > Metazoa > Chordata > Mammalia > Artiodactyla > Bovidae > Bubalus > Bubalus bubalis. The sequence continues at coordinate 16,135,147 of NC_059170.1, read as the reverse complement.
ACGGGATAGACAGCCTCTTCAGCTTCTACCACAATAACCCAAAGAACATGATTTCCAGCGGGCTCATCATTTCATCTGGATATCAGTGTACACATATTTTACCCATCTTAGAAGGGAGGTGAGTTGTACTTATGGCATTTGAGTGCTGTTTTGAGAAGCATTCAGGAAACTTTTATTGGGCACCTACTGTAAAGGTGGAGTGGAAAGAGCAAGTACAGGACCCTGAATTGACCTCTGGGCTTAACTCTGACCTCCCTCACTGTGTGAGTATAGATATGTCACTTCACCATCTGTCCTTGTGACCTCCTGGCTTGAGTTGGGGTTGATGGTCTCTGAGGTCCAAATCTGTAATTCTATAATTGTATGATTCTGAAAGTGAAACTCACTAATAGTGAAACTCACTGTTCTTAGAGTGAAATAGATAGCTTCACACAAGTATCTGTAGGTAGTAGGCACTCAATAAAAATGTTCTGAGTAAATTATTTAAATAAATTTAATTTATACTGTTGTGTTCTGGAGTCACTTTTTTTATTAAGTGCTATTTTGCTTTTTTATTTAAAGCTCTTTAATGACAATTATTTAGACCTTTCTTTTCAAGTATGGTACATAATAGATATGTAGTAGATTGTTTTTCCAAGTTGTATAAAAGTTGAGGGTAGTTTCTGTCATGTTTAAAATGTGTTCTTATTTTATAGTTGGGCTTTTATTGTCTGATAAAGAGACTGGGCCAGGGGGTTTCCCTGATAGTTCAGTTGGTAAAGAATACCTCTGCAATGCAGGAGACCCTGGTTCCTTTCCTGGGTTGGGAAGATCTCCTGGAGAAGGGATAGGCTACCCACTCCAGTATTCTTGGGCTTCACTTTTGGCTCAGCTGGTAAGAATCCACCTGGCATGTGGGAGACCTGGGTTCAATCCCTGGGTTGGGAAGATCTCCTGGGGAAGGGAAAGGCTACCTACTCCAGTATTCTGGCCTGGGTATACACCATGGGGTCGCAAAGAGTTGGACTAAACTGAGCAACTTTCACTTTCACTTCAAAGAGACTAGGCCAGGAAGGGAAGGATAAATATGGAATTGGGGATTATCAGAGACACACCAATATACATAAAACAGATAAACTACAGGGACATATTGTGTAGGACACAAAATTATATTCAGTATCTTGTAATAGCCTACAATGGAAAAGAATCTGAAAAAGTATATATATGTGCTGTGCTGAGTCACTCAGTCATGTCTGACTGTTTGTGTCCCCATGGATTGTAGCCCACCAGGCTCCTCTGTCCATGGGGATTCTCTAGCCAGGAATACTGGAGTGGGTTGCCATGCCCTCCTCCAAGGGATCATCCCAGCCCAGGGATCGAACCCAGGTCTCCCACATTTCAGGCAGATTCTTTGCATCTGAGCCACCAGGGAAGCCCAGTGGAAGCACAATGGAAAAAAAATCTGAAAAAGTATGCATATACATATGTTATATATAACTGAATCACTTTGCTGTATACCTGAAATATTGTAAATCAGTTGTGCTTCAATTAAAAATTAGAGAGACTAGGCCAGCATCATGCTCTCCTGAGAAGGTTTCTCTTTGTATAGAGTAAATAAGGAGAGAAGTTGAAAGCCTGGGTTTGCAGCCCTGCTAAGGATGAGGTACTTAACTTCTTCACTTGGTTTCCTAACAATAGACATGGGAAAAACTGATTTCTCAGGGTTACCCTGAGAATGAAATGAGATAGTGTAGGAGATGGCACTTTGTAAAACAATCTGAATATTTAAGTGAAAATAAGGGTGACAAATTTATTGAGCCCTGTTGTGGGAATTTCTCTTGAAGTTTGTACAAACATTTATGAAGAAAAAACTAATAGTTATGCATTCCAAAACACTCCTGCTTTACAGAATTTTCTATCTTATGTAACCAGAATATGCAGAAATTAAAAATAATATTGTTATTTTATATTGAGAGAAAATGATTTGACCTGAAAGCTAGGATCAGATTGGAGTATGTCCTGTTCTGTGCTGGCCCCTGCTGGTGAGGTGTGGTATAGCAGCATCATTTCAGTGCACAGCAAGTTCCTAGAGCCCAGCTCCTCTCCTTTTCTCACACTGAGAATTTATGAAGTTACTCTGGTTCTCCTCCCCTTCACTTCATGTGAGAGGAACCTGGCACTCTTAGAAGATTACAGTAAGCCAGTGTGTATGTTGTTACTTAATGTGTTTGCATAAGTAGAAGTGGAGTGTCTAGGGGAGGGGTACACTGGAGCTACCTGGGGAGCTTGTCAAAATGCATATCCCCCAGAACTTCACTGGCTATCAGTGGTTAAGACTCTGAGCTTCCAGTGGTTAAGACTCTAAGCTTCCACTGCAGAAGGTTTAGGTTTGATCCCTGGTTGAGGAACTAAGATCCCACATGCCGTGTGGCACTGCCAAAAAAGAAAAAGTGCATATCCCTAGGCCCTCCCCGGAGCAGACAGGTCCTGGGGATTGTCACCTTAAACGTTGTCCCCAGTTAATTCCAGGATGCATGGCCTTGGAACCACAGTTTGAGAAATACATGACAAGTGACATTAGGGTCTGACTTTAGAGAGCATGTTCTTTGCTTTGAACTTGGTTTCCTTCTGAGACTCTTCAGTTCAGTCACTCAGTCGTGTCCGACTCTTTGCAACCCCATGAATCGCAGCATGCCAGGCCTCCCTGTCCATCACCAACTCCCGGAGTTCACTCAAACTCATGTCCATCGAGTTGGTTGTCCCCTTCTCCTCCTGCCCCTAATCCCTCCCAGCATCAGAGTCTTTTCCAATGAGTCAACTGTTCGCATGAGGTGGCCAAAGTACTGGAGTTTCAGCTTTAGCATCAGTCCTTCCAAAGAACACCCAGGACTGATCTTTAGAATGGACTGGTTGGATCTCCTTGCAGTCCAAGGGACTCTCAAAAGTCTTGTCCAACACCACACCAGAAGTTAAATGTCCATGTGTCTGTCAGGACGTGGTCTAGGAATGCCTGCATTGGGTCAGAGGTTGCACTAAGGCAACTTAAAGTCCCTTCCAACTGTTTTGTTTTCCCCTACCAGTCAGTTTCTTCCTCATTATTAAATTATCATCCCCCCTTGTCCACCTGCTCCATATTTTTTCCTCCACGTTGCCAAAGTTTCAGTGCTATTTCCACTTCTTGGTTGTAGGTTAGATGCTAGAAACTGCAAGCGCATCAACCTGGGAGGAAGCCAGGCAGCTGGCTACCTCCAGCGTCTCCTGCAGCTGAAGTACCCCGGGCACCTGGCCGCCATCACTCTCAGTCGCATGGAGGAGATCCTACACGAGCACAGCTACATCGCTGAGGATTACGTGGAAGGTACGAAGAGGACGTCTGCCTGCAGCTTCTGAGTGTTGTCTTTGGGGGTGTTCTTTAAATTGTTCCCAGGGTGACTCTCTTGCTCACTCTTGACAGGCTTTTTTTTTTTGGCCACGAGGTGTGGCGTGCAGGATCTTCCCCCAGCCAGGGATGGAACCCATGTCCCCTGCAGTCACAGTGCAGACTCCTAACCACAAGACTCCCAGGGAGTTCCCTCTTTGCCCACTTTTTTACACTTAATACTTCGTAGCATCCTCTTCCATTTTTTGATATTTACTTTCTTCAAAAACTTTTCAGTTAAGTGATACCTCATATGTTCGTTCTTTTTTTTACAATTCTTTTGGTTATTCTAGTTCCTTTGTCCATTTAAATGATAGGGTCAGTTTGTCCATATCTACCAAAAGTTCTGTTGGGATGTGATTGAAAGAACATTAAATGTGTACATCAGTTTGTATATAAAACAGCAACCTTCTAAATATAAATCCAAATATAATGCTAGATCCAGATTGGGGAGAAGTGACGTTTTTTACTATGTTGAGGCTTCTAATTCATGAACATAATGTGTCTTTCCATTTGTTTAGGTCTTTGTTCATTTCCTTCATCAGCATTTTATAGTTCTCAGCATATAGATCCTGTACATGTCTTACTAGATTTATGCCTAAATTATTTCTTTCCTTATTTTAAATTTCAGTTTCCAGTTGCTCATTGCTATTGTATAGAAATGCAGTGAATTTTTATGAAATACAGTGAGTTTTTACTCTTTATCAAATCGAAGAATTTCCTCTCTGTTCCAAGTTTTGCTGATCATTTTTATCATGAATGGATTTTTGAATTTTGTGAAATGCTTTTTCTGCATCTCATATGATTCTGTGGTGTTTGTGCTTTGGACTGTTCATTTAAGAGAGTATAAGGATTGCTTTTCAGATATTGAACTAGCCTTGAACCCTACTTGTTTATTTGTGTTATTTTTTATATATTGCTGGATTTAATTTGGTAAATTTTATGAAGTATTTGTGTCACTATATTGATCTGCAGTTTTCTTCTACTGTCTTTGTCTTGTTTTGGGATCATGGCAATGCTGGTCTTATTAAATGAGCTGAAAAGTGTTTTCTTTTACTTTCTGGAAAAGATTGAGTAAATAGTTGATTTTTTTTTTTTTTCGATGTTTGTTAGAATTCTGCAGCAGAACTATTTGAGCCTGGGGGATTTATTTTTCTGAAGGAATTCATTTTCTTTAATAGGTGTAGGTGTAAATTTCATCAATTTCATTGATGTCTTCTTTTTATTATTTCTTCCTTTCTACTTGCTTTAGGTTTACTTTGCCCTTTTTTCCTAGTTTCTTGAGGTAGAAGCTTAGATTTTTATCATAACTTCTTTCTAATATAGGCATTTAAAGCTTGAATTTCCCTCTCAGCAGTCCTTTATCTACATTCCATAGATTTTGATATGGTATATTTTCCTTTTATTTGAGTTCAGATATTTTTAAGTTTCCCTCAAGCCTTTTTTATGTGCAACCATTGATTATTTAGAATGTAGCCAAGTGTTGGAGACTTTCCAGTTATTTTTCTGTGGTTTATATCTACTTTAATTCTGTCATAGTCAAAGAACTTCTTTTCCCTGTTATCAGTTAGATTTGTGGAAGTTTGGTTTAGGACCCAGGCATGGTTTGCTTTGGCGAATCTTCCGTGTACAATTGCAAAGAAGGTAGTCCTGCTGTTGTTGGATGAAGGAGTCTGTGATGTCACTGGGGTTCCGCTGGTTGTTGGTTTTGTTCAGTTCTTGTCAACCCAGCTTCATTGTCCATCAAGCTGTACTGATTATTAAGAGTGTTGAAATCTCCAGGGAGAATTGTGAATTTTCCTATTTCTCCTTTCAGTTCTGTCAGTTTTTGCTTTCAAGTATCTGAAGCTCTCTTGTTAGGTACACATTTAGGATTCTTACATCTTCTTGGCAGATTGGTCTTTTATGTAGTCATCCTTTTTTACATCTTCTTGGCAAATTGATCTTTTGCCATTATGTAATGTTCCTTTTTATCCCTTATAATTTTCTTTGCTTTGAAGTCTACTTGGACATTAGTATAGGCCCTTGAGCTTTCTTTTGATTGGTGCTTGTGTGGTGGTTTTTTTCCTGGCCTTTTAATCTACGTAAAACATTATATTCAAAGCAAGTTTTCTAACAGGTCCTTTCCTTAAAAATCCCTTCTTTGAGTCTCTGTCTTTTAGCTGATAAGACCATTTACAGTGAATTTAGTCCCTCTTGTGTCTGGGTTTAGGTCCACCAGTTTTTTTGGCATTCCATTTTAATTTATCTATTGTGTTTTTCACCGTATCTTGTGTAGGTTTTTTGTTTTACTGGTTGCTCAAGAGATGACAGTTAACTGGCTTTTCACAGTCTTAGGGTCTCTTTTTTGCCACTTCAAGTGGAACCTGGAGATGTTAGCACTCCAGAGGTCCTGTGTCTTTCCTCCTTTGTGTCGAACTTGTTTTCTATGTCACATCTACATAGGTGGGAAGCCCATCAGACATTGTCACAGTTTTTACTTTCAGTCGTCAAACATATTTTAAAGAATTCCGGAGGAGGTTAATGGAGTCCATTCACCGCTTCAGTTGTGTTTCCTTCATTTCTGGTGCTCCAGGTGATATCCTTTCGGTCTGAAAAGCTTTATTTACCAGTTTTCTCAGAGCAGGTGTGTTGGCGTCATGTCCATTCTTCCTGCTGCATTTCGTCGATCTGGTGGGTTCAGAAATGGGGGGAGCATGCTTCCTCCATCTTCCCCTGCACCTGGGACTCTGGTCCCACCTTTCTAATCTCAGGGCTAATGGTGTTCCCGTCTCCTAACTTCTGAAACGCTTCCTTTGAAGAGCTGCAGAAATGGCGGTGCCCCGATTACTATGAGGACAACGTCCACAAGATGCAGCTCCCGTTTTCCAGCAAGCTTCTGGGCAGCACCCTGACCTCCGAGGAGAAGCAGGAGCGGCGGCAGCAGCAGCTGCGGCGGCTGCAGGAGCTCAATGCCCGGCGGCGGGAGGAGAAGCTGCAGCTGGATCAGGAGCGGCTAGACCGGCTGCTCTATGTGCAGGTGATGCGGACCCCTGGGTGGGTCCCCGCCGTGTTCTTCCTGTAGATTCTGCCCCAGCTGTGAAACGCATCAGCCATCTCAGTCCCCCCCACCCTGAAGTCCAGGAGGAGTCTAGCAGGATCATCCGTGTAGAGATGACGTGTGTGGAGGACATTGTAGCAGCAGGAATTGCTGCAAGAGCTGCGGACTTGGCCTTGTTGATGTATTTTATCCTTACAGTCCCTTTTGTTTGATTTTTAACTTCTTGGCTTAAGTGTGGCACACATGATGCAGAGCACACAAATCTTAAGGGTCTAGCTTAGTGAGTTTTCACCACTGAAATGCACCACGTAGCCACATCCAGATCAAGAAATAGAGCACCCAGCAGCCCAGGAGCCTCCCTCCATCTCCTGTTAGCCCCTCTCCCGCCTTTGGCCCGCCCAGAAGCTCACAGTCTGACATCTGTCCGCATAGATGAGTGTTGCCTGCTCAGGTGGTACTGAGATGGTGATGTGTGGGAGCCCAGAGACGGCTGGGGAGGAGGGCTGTGGTGTGAAGCTTCATGGGGCAGGCTGTGTGGAGGGGCAGGCGCAGGGAGCCCTCTCCCGCCGTTCTTCCTGTCCATCCAGCCGCTGAGCTCCTTCTCTCCATCCTGGGCGTGATCACCCAGATGCGCGTTTCTGAGGGCCGGTTATGACTGCTCTGCCTGCAGGAGCTCCTGGAGGACGGCCAGATGGATCAGTTTCACAAGGCCCTGATGGAGCTGAACATGGACTCCCCGGAGGAGCTGCAGTCCTACATCCAGAAGCTCAGTGCTGCAGTGGAGCAGGCGAAGCAGAAGATCCTTCAAGCAGAAGTCAGTCTCGAGGTGGACGTGGTGGACAGCAAGCCAGAGGTACTGGGGCCTCGGAAGGGAGGTCTCGAGGGGTTGTGTAGGATTGCCCTTTCTGAGGACAGAGGAGTGTCCAGGAAAGGCTGATGACAAAGGGGTTGTACCAGACTTGAGCAGCAAACAGAACAGAGTGGTGTTTGATGTCTCTGGGGGCACGGATGGGGGCAGGGATGGCACTGACCTTGTACCAACTGGAGTGCTGACCCAAGGGGTTTTACCTGGTAGTGCCCTGGCCCCCTGGGAGGGGAAAGTGTTCAAGTAGAAAAGGAAGAACATAACACAGGCTGATTGTGTGGCCCATCTTGAGCGTGAGCCTGCCCCACTGATGGTTCTTGGATCATCATAAATGCCTCAACTTTCTTCTGATCTCGTATTAAATATATTGTGACTACTCTTTCATTCGCCGCCTTTCCATCTCAGTGTTCCCTAAGGACAGGGATCACACTTCACACGTAGTCTGCGAGTTTTTTTATAGGCGCTAATAGACATGCTCAATAGGAAATACACAAATGAGACCCAGAAGGACACATCGGAGGGTAAACGGCTTGTGATTGTGAATGACACTGTTTTTTGCTTCTTGTGTTTTTCAGTTTCCTATCATGCACATGTTAACTTTTAAGAAATGTTATTTTAAAAACCTTGAAAAGATACTTGCGGGTTGATTTAAAACCAGCCTTTTGTTAGTTACTAAAACTAACTCTTTGATCTTCTCAGTCTCTCCTTTTTGTTTCCCTGCCTGTGGACTGTGAATAAGTATTCATGTGGCTGAAAGGGTGGGCGGGTGGGTGGGGCTGAGACAGGGCCCTGGGTAAATCAAACCCTAGCACTGGGCCTCGTGTGGAAGGGGCTGCCTGCAGGTCACACCTTGGTCCCAGGTCTCTGGTTGGCTCTCCTTCTCTAGATCTTGAAAAAAGTGATAATAGCTGGATGCATCGTTGCTGGATCTGTCATCTCTAGGGTTCTAAAATAAAGGTACTTGTTCATTGCCTTGTGACACTTCCAGAGCAGGGTTAGCCAGTCCAGCTATTGACCTTTGTTTTTAAGTCAGCTTTAAATTCTAAAGCCTTTACTTTCCGAAAGGAACAGTCCGGTGGAAAATTGCGGTTTGCCGCTGGGTGTGTGTAGTGTGCTGCTCATCGGGGGTCTCAGAGCTGTCCTTGGCTCAGCAGGCAGCCTGCTTTTGCAGGGACTGTCTCCATTGGAGGCCGGCTCTCACGGTTTCCGCTCTCAGCCTCCCCTTCCCCACCTCTCCAACAGGCTGTAGATCACATGAGGATGGTGACTGGCTGTGAGCATGCACGCTTGACAGAGCAGGTCCTGAGTCAGACTTCCTAGACACAGCATACTGGACCCCTGAGGTCTGGGGTTGAAGGGGCCTTGACCTCCATCTTAGTCTCGCTCAGCATCCTGGATTGGCTTTAGGAGAACCAGCGTGCCTTTTCTGGCTTGCTCCTCCCACTTTCCAGATGTTTCAGATTTGAGCCGTTGGTTAGCGGGATCTGGATCCACATTGTTGTTGTTGTTCAGTCGCTCAGTTGTGACCCACCCTTTGCAACCCCATGGACGGCAGCACGCCAGGCTTCCCTGTCCTTTACTCTCTCCCGGCGTTTGCTCAAACTCATGTCCGTTGAGTTGATGGTGCCATCCAACCATCGAATCCTCTGTTCACATTGCCTTTGTTGTTTGTTTATCTGAACTTAGTTTTATCATGCTTATCAACGTGTCCACAGGGTGTCAGCATCTTTATATCAGAGATGAACCACTAAGCTACATGCACACGGAGGATTTCAGATTTAAAAAGAAAAGAAATCAAATAACTGCGAAGATGTGATTCCCAAGCAGTTGGGGAGCTAGCTTTTCCTTTTCCTGTGTCTGTTATATGCCCTGATTCAGTCACTCTGTTCATTCATTCAGCAGGTACTTACTAAGTCCCTACTTGGTCCTGTAACCTGAGTACATATTCAGATCTCTCTGGGCTTGGGGAGATTTTGAATTGTTGGACTTTAAAAGGTTTCTCTACATAGTACAACAGATCTGATAAATCCGTCTGTCCCAAACCTTAACGGTCAGTCAGAGAGATTGTTAAAAATTAGATCAAATACAGTAACGTTCATGGGCTGAGTTTGGCCACAACCCTGGCCAACCAGTTCTACCTTTCAAAAAATATTTATTGTATTTTCCAAGTGTACAGTTCCTTTAGAATGGAGAGAGCAAATATATGTGGACCACAGTTCATATTGAAATGCCATCTAAATGGTAAAAGTTGCGTTGGATTCATACAGCTGAATTTTTAAACCTCCAGTGTATTCTAAAAATCCATTTTTTCTTACAGACCAATCCATTGCATCCCTCACTGCAGGTATTCAGTGAGGATGTTGTAAAGGAGTAGGTTTTGTTAGCATTCTTGTTTTTAATGTTTATTTATTTGTTTATTTGGCGGCCCTGGGTCTTAGTTGCAGCACTTAGGGTCTTCACTGCATCACGCAGACTCTCTGGTTGTGGCACACAGCCCCACGGCATGTAGAGTCTTCCGGGACCAGGGGTCAAACTGTGTCCCCTGCATTGGGAGGTGGATTCTTTACCGCTGAATCCACCAAGGAAGTCCTGCTAGCATTCTTCACGGAGTACTTAAAAGATGCTCACTTTCCATCGCTGCACATGGTTGGGAGTGCAGCTCCCTAGCACCCTCCTTTGTTGGAAAGCACAGTGGGCCGAAGATAGAAAGATCTCTTACCTGAGGAATCAAGATTGAACTGGTCTCTGTCTGTTTTTCTGCTGCTCAAGGCTGTTCTGGGGAACCACACTGCATCTTCTCTGACGGGGAACCACACTGCATCTTCTCTGACGGGCCTTGGCAAACTGTTGTTCTGTTTGGTTCCCAAAGAGCAGTCCATGTATATGTTCCCAGTTGTCACCCAGTACACCTGGGGACCCTGCAGACCCTAAGAGGGAGAGAAGCCAGCCATGGTGGAGAAATCAGTTCTCTCTGGGATGCCTGTTGCTGCATTGAAATTACCAGCTTTGTTCTTCTCTATGAATCATGAATCAGGATAAGGAAAATGTGTGTGTGTGTGTGTGTTTTCACAATTTTGGTGAAGCTAAGAAATCTCGTTTTTAAGGTGACTGCTTTTGAATATAATTAGATATGAAAGTGGGTAGTAATACTGAAAAAGCCTTTAAAATCCAGACATTTTACAGTCCTCTTTATTCTAGAGAAATCTAAGGGTGTATTACCACCGGGACTTACCACTCAGTGCTAGGCATGATTGCCAGGGACCAGGGGCACAGAGGTGACTAAGATACAATCCTTTCCCTCCTCAGTACCTCAGAACCTAGGGCTCTAGAACCATACTCAGGACTGTAATATGCTGTGCATGGGGATTCTCCCGTCAAGAATACTGGAATGGGTTGCCATGCCTGCCTCTAGGGGATCTTCCCGACCCAGGGATCAAACCCAGGTCTCCCAAATTGTAGGTAGATTCTTTACCGTCTGAGCCACTAGGGAAGCCCTAGACTGTGGTAACCTTTATCAAATGTGATGCTGTTAATAGATGTCTGTGGGAATGCAGATGGAGGTTTGTTTTTTTGTTTGTTTTTAAAAATATTTTATTTATTTCTTTGGCTGTATTGGGTTTTAGTTGCTAGCATACGGGATCTCTAGTTGTGGTTGCAGGGGCTTTGTTGCCCTGCGGTGAATGGGATCTTAGTTCTCTGACCAAGGATGGAAGCCACATCCCCTGAGTTGCAAGGCAGATGCTTAACCACTGGACCACCAGGGAAGTCCTCAGATGGAGTTATGAGAAAGGATTGGGATGTTTGAGCTGGGCCCTGAAAGATTATTTGATTTCAGTAGATATCCAATGAGGAGAGAAGGACATTTTATATGGAAAGAAATATACATGCAGGGAGCAGGGCCCATCCTGCATGGAGAATGTGGGAGACCAAGCCGGAAGGGAAGCCGTGGCCGCCTGAAACAGTCTTTATCTGTCAGCCTGAGTAGTATCCTTCAGACAGAGCCTTCAGAGTGTGCTGAGCAAGGCATAATCTGACGAGATTTTATTTTAGGAAAATAACTGGTGGCAGTTAGGATGATGGATTTAGGGAGAGGCTGGAGGTGGGGAGACAGGATGAAAATGGGATGGCTTCATCCAGGAGGGAGCCAGTGTGACCTGAAGCTTGTCAGAGGCCGCGGGGATGGAGGAGGACACACCTCCAAGGTCGGAGCCAGAGAACTGGCGCTGTTCAGAAGCAATGGGACTAATGACAGAACAGGGGCTCGTGCCAGACCCCTGCCGCGCAAGGATTGTCCTGATTAGTTTTCACCATTCCGCAAGCACTGTCTTCATTCCCGTTTTATGAATAAGGAGACTGAGATTGAGGTGAGGGAAGAAATCTGCCCAAGGTCAACAGCTAGAAGCAGTGCGGCTGAGAGTCAGATCCGAGCAGTCAGAGTCCAGAGTCTCTCCAATCATTGTGGCTGGGGTGAGAGGCAGCGTGGACCGAGCTTAGGGAGGTGACCAGCTGGATTCTGAGCCCCTCATCTCTGGAGTCTCTCTGGGACAGTCCTCTCTGGAGTGGCAGACTTGAGCGGCCCCCTCTGAAGGCTTCAGAGAAGGTGGGAGTTGATGAGACTGGTCTCAGTGGGGAAGATAGGGGGTAAGAACAAAGCCCATCTCTGGCTTTTTAGTCTTTTAACCTTGTGTTCATGTGTGTTTGGGGTTTTTTTTTTAATAGTTTAGAAACTTTTCATCGTTTTTATGTGTGGATATACTTCGAGGACACTGGGTGAGGTCCCAGTTCTTTTTGGTGACCATGAGCTCACAGAGCTAAGGCTCGCTGAATCACAGGTTCTGTCTTGTGTTTCTTCTCTTCTCAGACTCCTGACCTGGAGCAGCTCGAGCCATCTCTGGAAGATGTGGAAAACATCAACGACTTTGAGCCCCTGTTTTCAGAGGAGACGCCGGAAGTGGAGAAGCCAGTGGCCACAGTCCAGGTTGGCCTCCTGTAGCCTCGACCTTGCTTATGCTTTGAAGCTTGACGTGAATGACCAGTCAGGTCTAGTCTGCTTCTTTAGGAATATTTCCCCCTCCAGCTGCAAATCTCAGTTGTATTTTTCTAGAAGGGCGAGTACCAGTACTCAAAACTTGCAGAGTCAGGGACTTTTTCCCCTGTGGTGATTGATTGGGGTTCCAGCACTAACTGTGGAACTGTGAGAAACAGTCTGCTCGTTGGGAGAGTCCCAGTAACCAGGGACTTTGAGACCCAAAGAGTAGCTTTTAATGCTTTTATTTAAATTGAAGCGAGTGTCACGATGTTTCATCCTTATCTGGGTTCATGGTTCTGCCATCACCGTGGCAACCAGATAGACGGATGTGAGGCTGAGACACCCGGGAGAAGGCTTTCTTGGCCGTGCAGGGACTGGGTGCCGGGCCGGTCGCTGGCGGAGACTTGGTCTTCCATTGCCAGCCTTGCTGCTACTGCTCTTCGCCAAGTCTCTTTCCTACATCTCAAGGGTCATTTCATGGTAGAGATGTGTAGCAGTTTATAATCCAGAGGTTAAAGAAGGTAGAAAAATTGAATCATCACATCAAGAGAGTGTAGGGAGAGGTTATTCTGGCACGAACAAAGCTATGATGGAATGGGAAATGCAATTTGAGAAAGCTGGCAATTGGGATGTTTGTTCTTATGGCCTAAAAATATCTTCTAAACCTTGGGTTTTTAAAGCCCGTGTTTAACTTGGCAGCGTACCATCAGCTGTTTGTTGGGACAGAAAGAATTCGAGCTCCAGAAATTATCTTCCAGCCATCTCTCATCGGAGAGGAGCAGGCCGGCATAGCAGAGACCCTCCAGTACATCCTGGACAGGTGAGCCTGGACCTTCTTTTCCTTCTGTTTTCTTGAACCATTCCCTTGAATTTTGCGTTGAACAATGGAGCTGATGGCCAGGCATCTCTTTCATTGACTTGCTGCGCTCAGAGGGTGTTCTTTTTCTCTCACCAGGCCTGGCACAGAGTTAGGGCTGTCTATTCTTTTCTCAGTGTGTAGATAGATGCTCAATGTGTATATACTTGAGTTTTAAGAATGTCTTTTAAAAGTTTGGGCAATATGTTAATATATGTGCACTGGCTTTTCTAAAAGTCTTCACATCACTGCAGACTAGTGGTTCTAAATCACCCTAAAAACAAGCAGAACTTAGTGTTTTTCCCACCTTGCATTTTATTTTTTAAGAGTTTACATTTCTATAACAACATGCCTCTCCCCACCCGTTTATACAGATATGATTCTGCAGTGTGAGTTTTCCTGATTCACGTGGGACAAGTAGGGAACACGGTCTTGTGGTCCTCTAGTTGCTGTTGGTTCAAACAGAATGGCAACTTAACAACTAGCAAGGAAGAAAAGTGACTGCAGCTACTTTGTTTGAATAACTTTGAGTTTTGTCTCACAGTGGGTAGAAAAGTGATCAAACGTGTAAGATAAAACTAGTAATAAAAAGCTCAGGTGGAGAGGGAGGTCCTCTGAAGGAGAGGCAGGACTTTGGGGAGTGGGATGGAAATGTTCTGTATCTTGGTTGTGGTGTTGGTTGCTGGGGTTTATAAATTTGTCAGACTTCATCTAAATGGATTTAAAGCAATCCTTAGTAAAGTCAATTTTTTAAAAACATGTATTAGAAAGGCATAATGTTAAGGAAATGAATTGACCATTCAATAAGGTTTTAGCTAGCTGTTTGACATTCATTCTGTAAAGGCAAATGAAAAATGGAAAGTGTTTTTTGTTTGTTTTTTAACTTTTTGTGTGGATGTTTTCTGATTTGTACTGAGAGCTCACATTTCCACATCCACATTCTCTTCCAATATTCAAGTAGGAGAGACTATAGCAGCGGAATCGTTTCATCCCCAGGTACCCAAAGGATGTTCAAGAGCTGCTGGTTCAGAACGTTTTCCTCACTGGCGGGAACATGATGTATCCTGGGATGAAGGTCAGAATCGAGAAGGAGCTGCTGGAGATGAGGCCCTTTCAGTCTTCTTTTCAGGTACTGATTGTCCATGTAACCAGCTGTTTCGAAAATAGCCTTATTGTTTGTTTTTTGGGTTGCAAAAGTAGTACAGTGTAAATGAGAAAAATAGTCATTCCATCATCCAGAAACAGCCACTGTTAACACATTCATGGCTTTCCTTCTATTCTTCAGATTTTTAAAGCAAGATGGAAATCATAATTTATGTACTTCTTTGTTTTGTTTTCATTGACACAGGGAGACCTGCATGCAGTGAACATTCAGAGAGTACACAAGAGTGTACCTTGAGGGACTTGGCCCAGTGGCTGAGATGCCACGCTGCTAGTGCAGGGGGCCCGAGTCAGGGAACTAGATCCCACGTGCCACAACCAAAGATCCCACGTGCTGGAACTAAGATCCAGGGCAGCTAAATTAATTAACTTTTTAAAAATTATCACCAAAAGTATTTATTTGCTTTTGGCCGCACTGGGTCTGCGTTGCCGCGAGTGGGCTTGCTCTAGTTACGGCGATGGGAGCTACTTCCTGGTTGTGGTTCACGGACTTCTCCTCAGAGAGGCCTGTCTTGTTGCAGAGCGCGGGCTTCAGACTCACAGGCTTCCGTACTTTGGCGCACAGCCCCACTTGCTCTGCGGCGTGTGGGATTCATTATTACCAAAATTATTTTCTTTAAAAAGAGTGTAAATTGAGATTAAGGCCTTCTCTTCACCCAGGCCCTGGGCCACAGGCAGAGGGGACTGGCTGAGGAGGTTTTTTCTTTCTTCCACATATTTTCTACACATGGCTTTTGTAACTTGAACTTCTTAACCTGCCAGGAACATTTTCACATGTCATTATTCATCAGAAATACTTTTAAAAGCAACTGTCTTGTGGGGGTACCCCACAATTTCTTTACCAAATTCCCAATCACCAAGAGAAGTGGTTTGAGCTCCCCTCGTGGCCCAGTCATCTCAGGATGCTGAGATGTCCTGGGCACCTAGGGGTCTTGGAGTTCAGAGACAGCTCCTTGGAAGTGAGTCTTCTGAGGGCGAGGAGGTGTTTGTCATGTAGAGTGTGTGGAGCAGGGTGGGATGGAGAGAATGTTCCAGATTGAGGACAGGACGATGAGCAGGAGCAAAGGCTTGGGGGCCAAAATCTTGCTGAGGGGTGTGCAGCTGAGAGTGGCTGTGAAGGTTCGGGGCTGGAGAGGCCGGCAGGGCGCATGGGGTATGGAGCCTGTGTGTCCTGCTGAGGGGCTTGGCTTGGCCCGCCCCGTGCTCTGTGATGTGTTATACATTCAAGGGGCGGTTCTGGGCTTGGGTTCTGACTCCAGCACCACCATCACTGAGTTTTGCCAGACCCCGGTTTTCTCAGCAGTGAGAAGGGGGTCATCTTGGCACCTGTTACCAGCTTTCAGTGTTCAGGGCGAGTCAGGCGCTCAGCCCAGGGCCTGCGTGTGATGGACAGACATCAGCTGTTGTGTTGAGGGCCCCTGAGAACACACTAGATTCCATGAGTCGCTAGAAGGACCCTCTGAGACTCCACACATGGTCCTGCTTGATATTCCTCACAGTGGGCACTTGCCCGGTGCAAGGAGTGGAGCGAGCGCCTCCCTCGTTCCTTCACTGACACTTCTACACCAGAGCGGCCGGGGCTCTCGTGACCCTGATTTTGTTGATGGTCCTTTCTTGCAGGTCCCTTGCCTCCTCCTCCTCCATCTGTGCTGATTCCTCCTGCCCTTTATTTCAGAAAGTTCCCAAACCTCCATTCCAGCCTGGGACTTCTATGGGAGATGGAGGGAAGAAAGGAGGGTTAGCCAGGTGACTCCAGGAAAAAGGAGCCCGATCTGAGTTGGACAGCAGTCTGCCCTGTGGTCAGCTTAAACCTCACTGGGGCACTCCCGGGACTGCTGACCGCAGTCTTGCTCCTGGAATAAGCAGCGGAATCCGAGCCCAGGGCAGCCTCTGTGCTCTCATGTCCTCCGAGGCTCATTTGCCACCATGGCCAGAGCCACCTCGCGTCAGCCTCTGCTTCCCTCACTGGCAGAGGGGCTCAGGTCCAGGTCTTCCAGGTCTCCACCTGACACCTTGTGGCCAACAGGACGGGGGCAGGAGGTGGGGCAGCTGGTCCCTTGCCCCCTGCCCAGGGTGGTGTGGATAAAGTAACTGATGACCTCTTACTTGGTGAGGTTGGTCCTGGCGCACTCTGCATGTTTGTGTCCTTCCTTGGAATGTCTGGGGCATTTCAGCTCAGCTCCCTTTGGGGGGTGCAGAGATAGTCCTGCTGCATTTTGGAATCAAAGGGGGCCCTCCTGTGTGTATCTCTGTAGCCAGCCTTGCTAAACATTCAGTCCTTAGAAACTGATGGGAGATGCCCTTCCGGTGACTGCTCTGCTCGTCTTCCAGGTTCAGCTGGCCTCAAATCCCGTGCTGGACGCCTGGTACGGAGCTCGCGACTGGGCCTTGGACCACCTGGACAACGAGGACGTCTGGATCACCAGGAAGGACTACGAAGAGAAGGGGGGAGGCTACCTCAGGGAGCACTGCGCGTCCAACGTGTACATCCCCATCCGCCTGCCCAAGCAGGCTTCGCGCTCTGCAGAGGCCCAGGCATCCGGCAAGGGCTCGGGGGCCAGCGGAGGTGGGGCCAGCGAGCAGGCATAGCCGAGGGGCCCCTCCAGGGACCTGGGGCCACATCGGGACAGTGCCTCTGCCAGCTGTGTGTGGCCCGAGTCTGCTGGGAACATTTGGCTTCGAGATGGGTTTCTCCAGGGGAGAACAGTTAAGGGCCACTAGGAGGAACCCTTTGGAACTGTGCTCTTTGGGGCGTCTGCAGCGAAGGGACGAGCGGACTTCCGGGGACCTGCCGTGGATGAGCCACAGGCTTCGCTTCTGCAGCAGTGAATGAGCATGATGGTGGCAGAGCTGTACGGACCGTGTACACAGGCTTCCTTCTTACTACACTTAAAAGCCTTTTTCGTTCTTGTTTTTATTTTTTTTTAAATCCTTTAAATTTTATATTGTCCGTGTAGCTAGTTTTCTAAATTGATTCCAAAACCGTGTGAACGCCCAGCAGGTGGCGTTCTTTCCTCTACACCTAAGAAGATGACACTTACGGGAACCATCACCCATGAACTCTCCAGGACTGAAAGTATTTTCCTCCTCCTGTTATTTCTGCTGAGAAATAAGGAAAAGGGGCCCAAAGAGGGAAACGAGATTGTCCAAAGTCAGCTCCCTGAGGACCTGCCCAGTGCCGGCTTCTGAATGGGCAGGTGTGGGGCTAGTGGCCAAGCATCGTTCATACTTCCTTTGCTGGAAACTTTTCTACCATATGAGGCCTTCCTACAGTTTTAGAAGTTTCTGTCCCTGTGAACTTGCTGGCTGTGTAACTTTGCAGGCCTTCCTGAAGAAAGAAACAGACTGGAAAAGGCTCGTTGTGTTGCCTTTTCAGTTTTGCCACAACCTCATCTTCCCTGGGCCTTTGCAGCTTTATCTTAAGTGGATGGATAACCCCTCTCTTCTCCAGAGATGGCTTGGGGAGAATTTTAACTCTCAGACACACCCAGTATTTAAGCCCAGGAGGCCCCTGAGTTTCCTTGCCCCAGAATCCGTACGTTTAAATCCTGTGGAGCATCTGGGCCACCCCTCTGAGGAGACCTCCTCAGAACCAGTCCGCCCGTGCAGTTCGCCAGGCTTGGTCACCTGCAGCTCCAGCTGTCCAGGGCTTTGATACTGAAGACCAGGAAGGGGCAGCGGTGGAGGAGAAGGCAGGAGACCCAGGCCGGCTCAGGATGCCCCACAGCCTTACAGGGAGCCACTGGCCGTCCACAGCTGGGCCTGAGGGTGGATGAGAGGGTAAGCATGAACTGACAAGGAAGGACAGATGTGAAGGAGGCAGGACTGGCCTCACTGGAGAGGTTTTCATAATGACGTTTCCAGGAAGAGGGGTTGGGTGAGCTGCTGGGGTCTTTCTCCACAATCAGCATTTTAAACGGCCTGAAGAGCAATGATGAGGCACAAAGATTGCCCTGGACGTCCAGCCTTGCTGAGGAAGGACCCTGACTGGGCAGGTAAGCTGGGCGCAGTGTAGTCCAAGTGTGAAGCCAGCTCTGCTCGGGGTGCCTGTAGCCCAGAACTGAGGAGGGTTGGGGCTGTGCTGAGGCTGGGCCTTGTGCTCTCCCGCTGTAACTCCTCACGCTGAGCTTGCCGCGACCTCTCCTCACACCTCTCAGCCTCTTGCACAGACCACCATCAGGGTGCTCAGCACAATACCTTGAGCTTTTTCTCTGCCCCCAGGTGGCCTCTGAGAGATTGTAACTCAGAAAGTGTTTCCAAGAGCAGGAGGCGAGTTTCATTCAGCTTGGAATATGCACATCCCAGGGCTGGGCCTGGAGGGTGCTGAGGTCTTGAAGGGTTTCTTATGAGTTACCAGCTGGGTGGATGACTGACCAAATCTGTGAACAAAGACATTTTGAGGATAGCTTGTCAGCTCCATTGGGAGGAACAAATCAGGAGTCGATTCTTGCCCTAAGCCAGGGAGCCCTACTACTGAGACATTTTAAGTCTTCCCTCTGATCATACCAGGACTGTTCCTGGAGACAAAGTGGGTATGACTCCAGCTGAATGATCTGAGGGCAGCCTTGAAGAAATAGATTCCCGTAGCCCAGCCTCGGGCTTCTGTCTGTGTTGTGGTGCGGGAAGAGAGCCCAGGGTCGGGAGAGTCCACCCAGGGTCAGCCTGGCTCTGGGTTTGAGTCAGGGCAGCTCCAGAGGTTGAGTGGCCACCCAGGGGGATCAGGGCCTCTCTCCCTGATAGGGGTGTCCCCCTTTTTGCCCCCTCTTCCTTCCATGGGCATCTTTGGCAATAAACAGTTTTACCAAAGCAACAAAGAAGGTGAAAAGGTAAGGAAATAGAAGTTAAGAGTAAAATAAGTGTTTTAAGTATGGGCAGAGAACACGTGACCAAGAAATGAAGACACTGAACTCATACAATACGCAAAGATTATTTTAAGCCTACCTGAGGGATTAAATGGATGAGATGATATTTATCATTACAGATCCTTGTGATTAAATCATTTCCAGATATTTAGAAAACTGTAGAACAGAAAATTTAAAAATACAGGCAGGGAGACTGGCAGTTTACTAAATTCATTTTCCTTTCCGGGCACACAGCTGCACCACGTTTCCCAGCCTCCCTCACAGTTACACCTGTAGCCATTTGATTTCTGGCCAGTGGGACACGGACGGAAGAGATGTACAACATCCAGGGCTGCTTCCATAAACCTCCCACGAGAAGCTCTCTTTCCCCGTCATCTGGCTGAACAGGGAGCTGTCCAAGGTCCAGGAGGAGTGTGGAACCAAAAGTGGAAGAAGCTGAGTCCTTAAACAACTGGTTGGAGCAGAGACCCTGCAAATCCTTCAGTGTGTAAGAAATAAACTTACTGTTTAAGCCACTGAGAGCTTTGGCCTTGTCTGTTACAGAAGCCAGCATTATTCTAACTAAAAGTGTAGGTTAAAAATCTATTACCTTCGTGTTCATTGGGGATTTAAGGAGGAAAAATTTTTGAAATAATATGAAACAAGGAGAACAGTGTGACAGATAAGTTATCCTCTCATTTAGGAAATGAGTGAAAATCACTCAGTCATGTCCGACTCTTTGGCCCCATGGACTATACAATCCGTGGAATTCTCCAGGCCAGAATACTGGAGTGGGTAGCCGTGCCCTTCTCCAGGGGATCTTCCCAACCCAGCAGTTAAACCCAAGTCTTCCACATTGCAGGCGGATTCTTTACCAGCTGAGCCACCACGGAAGCCCAGGAAATGAGAGTAATTCCTTTTATCTTGTGCTGTGCTTAGTCACTCAGTCGTGTCTGACTCATTGTGACCCCATGGACTGTAGCCCACCAGGCGGCTCTGTCCATGGGGAGTGATTCTTCAGGCATGAGTACTAGAGTGGGCAGCCTGTCCCTTTTCTAGGGTATCTTCCCAACCCAGGAATCCAACCAGGGTCTCCTGTATTGCAGGCGGATTCTTGACCAGCTGAGCTACCAGGGAAGCCCTTTTATCCTGTAGGATTAATGAGCTAATGAATGAATCACCTAAGGATTTCAGGAAACATGTCTGTATAAGCTGACCCAGAAAGACCCCCTTGCACCTCCTACAAAGTTATGCAAAAAGTGGGATAAAGCAGAATTTTTTAAAAAAAGTTGCCATGCTAACCTTAGAATTATAGATACTATGGAAAAGCTTGGAAATCGGAAAGGAACATGAAAATCAAAGCCAGACTGGTAAGCCGAGTTGGCACTAAGGCAAGCCTAGTTTCAGATAGAGAAATCAGCCCTATGGACGGGTAGGGACTACATGTTTTAAAATGCCTAAGTAGAGATATAGCCTGGGTTCTCAAGGAGCAAGGAACCTGGAATAAACTCCCTTAATAGATAATATTAATGCAGCAAGGGAAACAGAGAGCTTATGAACAGAGCATATAAATCCAAACATTAGGGAAAGCCAAGTCTAATAGTAGAAGAAAAGTTTGGAGGTGGGTGGTGCGGGAAAGAAGAGGTAGCCTAGTTAATAAAAAGAATAAAATAAGGACTTCCCTGCTGGTCCACTGCCATCCAATGCAGGGGACTCAAGTTCGATTCCTGGTTGGGGAACTAAGATCCCAAATCCTGTGGGGCAACTTAAGCCTGTACTAGAGAAGCCCATGCCATCCACAGCAACTAAGACCCAGTGCAGCCAGATAAATACCTTTTTTAAAAGTACAAAACAAAGTGGTACAAAATGAATTCAGATGTGTTAATGGAAGTGTAAATAGGCCTGTCAAAAAAAAAACAAAAACAAAAAAAAACGAGAAATAAGATTGGTTTTAAAAAAAGTATCAGTCAGTTCAGTCACTCAGTTGTGTCTGACTCTTCGCGACCCCATGAATCGCAGCACGCCAGGCCTCCCTGTCCATCACCAACTCCCGGAGTTCACTCAGACTCACGTCCATCGAGTCGGTGATGCCATCCAGCCATCTCATCCTCTGTCGTCCCCTTCTCCTCCTGCCCCCAATCCCTCCCAGCGTCAGAGTCTTTTCCAATGAGTCAACTCTTCGCATGAGGTGGCCAAAGTACTGGAGTTTCAGCTTTAGCATCATTCCTTCCAAAGAAATCCCAGGGCTGATCTCCTTCAGAATGGACTGGTTGGATCTCCTTGCAGTCCAAGGGACTCTCAAGAGTCTTCTCCAACACCACAGTTCAAAAGCATCAATTCTTCGGCGCTCAGCTTTCTTCACAGTCCAACTCTCTCATCCATACATGACCACTGGAAAAACCATAGCCTTCACTAGATGGACCTTTGTTGGCAAAGTAATCTCTTTCAGAATTTTCCACAGTTTATTGTGATCCACACAGTCAAAGGCTTTGGCATAGTCAATAAAGCAGAAATAGATGTTTTTCTGGAACTCTCTTGCTTTTTCCATGATCCAGCGGATGTTGGCAGTTTGATCTCTGGTTCCTCTGCCTTTTCTAAAACTAGCTTGAACATCAGGAAGTTCACGGTTCACATT
The DNA here is from genome assembly GCF_019923935.1 of Bubalus bubalis. NCBI lineage: Eukaryota > Metazoa > Chordata > Mammalia > Artiodactyla > Bovidae > Bubalus > Bubalus bubalis. Next base: position 16,113,323 of record NC_059170.1, on the reverse strand, counting down.
GCTGAAGCCTGGCTTGGAGAATTTTGAGCATTACTTTACTAGCGTGTGAGATGAGTGCAATTGTGCGGTAGTTTGAGCATTCTTTGGCATTGCCTTTCTTTGGGATTGGAATGAAGACTGACCTTTTCCAGTCCTGTGGCCACTGCTGAGTTTTCCAAATTTGCTGGAATATTGAGTGCAGCACTTTCAGAGCATCATCTTTTAGGATTTGACATAGCTCAACTGGAATTCCATCCAGCTTTGTTCATAGTGATGCTTTCTAAGGCCCACTTGACTTCACATTCCAGGATGTCTGGCTCTAGGTGAGTGATCACACCATCGTGATTATCTGGGTCGTGAAGATCTTTTTTGTACAGTTCTTCTGTGTATTCCTGCCTCCTCTTCTTAATATCGTCTGCTTCTGTTAGGTCCATACCATTTCTGTCCTTCATCGAGCCCATCTTTGCATGAAATGTTCCCTTGGTATCTCTAATTTTCTTGAAGAGATCTCTAGTCTTTCCCATTCTGTTGTTTTCCTCTATTTCTTTGCATTGATTCGCTAAGGAAGGCTTTCTTATCTCTTCTTGCTAGTCTTTGGAATTCTGCATTCAGATGCTTATATCTTTCCTTTTCTCCTTTGCTTTTCACTTCTCTTCTCTTCACAGCTATTTGTAAGGCCTCCCCAGACAGCCATTTTGCTTTTTTGCATTTCTTTTCCATGGGGATGGTCTTGATCCCTGTCTCCTGTACAGTGTCATGAACCTCAGTCCATATAGTTCATCAGGCACTCTATCTATCAGATCTAGTCCCTTAAATCTATTTCTCACTTCCACTGTATAATCATAAGGGATTTGATTTAGGTCATACCTGAATGATCTAGTGGTTTTCCCTACTTTCTTCAATTTCAGTCTGAATTTGGCAATAAGGAGTTCATGATCTGAGCCACAGTCAGCTCCTAGTCTTGTTTGTGTTGACTGTATAGAGCTTCTCCATCTTTGGCTGCAAAGAATATAATCAATCTGATTTCGGTGTTGACCATCTGGTGATGTCCATGTGTAGAGTCTTCTCTTGTTGGAAGTGGGTGTTTGCTATGACCAGTGCATTTTCTTGGCAAAACTCTATTAGTCTTTGCCCTGCTTCATTCCGTATTCCAAGGCCAAATTTGCCTGTTACTCCAGGTGCTTCTTGACTTCCTACTTTTGCGTTCCAGTCCCCTATAATGAAGAGGACATCTTTTTTGGGTGTTAGTTCTAAAAGGTCTTGTAAGAGAAACCCAAGTAGGATGGTAGGTGTTGCAAGAGGGCATCAGAGGGCAGACACACTGAAACCATACTCATAGAAAACTAGTCAATCTAGTCACACTAGGACCACAGCCTTGTCTAACTCAATGAAACTAAGCCATGCCCGTGGGGCAACCCAAGACGGGCGGGTCATGGTGGAGAGATTTGACACAATGTGGTCCACTGGAGAAGAGAATGGCAAACCGCTTCAGTATTCTTGCCTTGAGAACCCCATGAACAGTATGAAAAGGCAAAATGATAGGATACTGAAAGAGGAACTCCCCAGGTCAGTAGGTGCCCAATATGCTACTGGAGATCAGTGGAGAAATAACTCCAGAAAGAATGAAGGGATGGAGCCAAAGCAAAAATAATACCCAGTTGTGGATGTGACTGGTGATAGAAGCAAGGTCCGATGCTGTAAAGAGCAATATTGCATAGGAACGTGGAATGTCAGGTCCATGAATCAAGGCAAATTGGAAGTGGTCAAACAGGAGACGGCAAGAGTGAATGTCAACATTCTAGGAATCAGAGAACTAAAATGGACTGGAATGGGTGAATTTAACTCAGATGACCATTATATCTACTACTGTGGACAGGAATCCCTTAGAAGAAATGGAGTAGCCATCATGGTCAACAAAAGAGTCTGAAATGCAGTACTTGAATGCAATCTCAAAAACGACAGAATGATCTCTGTTCATTTCCAAGGCAAACCATTCAATATCACAGTAATCCAAGTCTATGCCCCAACCAGTAACACTGAAGAAACTGAAGTTGAACAGTTCTATGAAGACCTACAAGACATTTTAGAACTAACACCCAAAAAAGATGTCCTCTTCATTATAGGGGACTGGAATGCAAAAGTAGGAAGTTAAGAAACACCTGGAGTAACAGGCAAATTTGGTCTTGGAATACGGAATGAAGCAGGGCAAAGACTAATAGAGTTTTGCCAAGAAAATGCACTGGTCATAGCAAACACCCTCTTCCAACAATACAGGAGATGACTCTATACATGGACATCACCGAAATCAGATTGATTATATTCTGAACCAGATGGTCAACACTGAAATCAGATTGATTATATTCTTTGCAGCCAAAGATGGAAAAGCTCTATACAGTCAACAAAAACAAGACCAGGAGCCGACTGTGGCTCAGATTATGAACTCCTTATTGCCAAAAAACATGTATAGCTGTAAGCTATTTGCAAAAGATGCTTTGAAAACATGATACAAAAATGTTAAAAGGACAGAAGGAAGCAAACAAACACTAAACCACTTATCTGCTAGGCAAAAAGTATTATTAGGGACAAAACTTAGTAATAAACAATTCAGAAAAAGTTACAATAAGCCTGAATCTAACCTGTATGCCCCTCATAAAATAGCCTCAAATGTATAAAGCGCAGATTGACAGAATCATAATGTGGCAGATAAATAGTGCCTGGTCCTTGAGAGTCAGTATTTGGGAGCTGTGATGATGAGATCCAGGAATAGGGTGGGTCTGCTACTTCTAGGTCCTGGGCTAAGTCCAGTCCCTTGGCAGAGCAAAGGAGAACTTTAGGCTGGGCAGTTACACCTGGACTCCCTAGAACTCCTCCCAAGGACTGGGCTCCCTAAAATGCTGGGAAGGAGACTGATGGTCCCCAGAATGGCTGTGCTCAGGAGGAAGGGAGAATCCTGAGCTGGAAGCCACATCCTTTCTTCATTTTCTTTCTCTAGCTTCTCTGTTGGCCTCTCTGGTCCTCAAAACCCTTGTGGGTCCATCCTGTAGTGGAAGCAGGCATATGCAGAGGCTACTGAATAAAACCAAGTAGGAAAACTGCATTCTGGTAACTTGGGGATTTCAGGGACTTCAGCCATCCCCTCCGCACTTCATTCTTTCCATTGCTTCCCCTCAGTCAGCCTCCTCCAGCCGGAGTAGCCCCAGGATTTCCTCTTGCCCAGAAAACCTCTGTCCTCTTGTTACTCTTCTGCTTGGTGTCTTCACCTTGGGAAACAGCCAAGGGCAGGATGGGCATCACATGTGGACTAAGACAGCTGAGCCCTGGGAAGTGGCACAGAGAGACTCTGTGTTTTCCTTTCTTACATGAAGTCCTCTCCTCTCTTCTCCACCTTCTGTTTCAGAGCACCCACTGAGGCCCAGGCATGCTTCTTTCTGCCCCTTAGTCATCTGCTCCGGCTCAGGGAGCCCCGTGGGATCCATGTGTCCTGGTGCCTCCCTGACCAGAGCTGACAGTCTTAGAAAGGCACCCCTTCTGAGGGTGAGAGAGGCACCTTGGGAGCCAGAGGTAGTGTGAAGGGAAGCACAGAAGGGGCTACAATTTGATATTTACTAAAGCAAGGCTGGATCAGAGGAAGCCTGACCACCAAGAGGTCTTGTTCAGTCACTGTGTTCAGTCACTCCAGTCGTGTCCGACTGTGCGACCTCATCGACTGCAGCCCCCCAGGCTCCTCTGTCCACGAGATTCTCCAGGCAAGAATACCAGAGGGGGTTGTCATGCCCTCCTTCAGGGGATCTTCCCGACCCAAGGATCGAACCCGTGTCTCTTAAGTCTCCTGCACTGGCAGGTGCGTTCTTTACCACTGAGCACCTCTGGGAAGCCCATTCAGTCGCCAAGAGGAGCTCAGTAGTAAAGAGTCTGTCTCTCCCTATAGCACCAGGAGGGGGAGCCCTTGGGAAATGGTGGTAATCCACCAAAGCCCTCTCCTTGCCCCACCCTTATCCATATCCTCCTGCTAATATGGTTTAGGTGAACTTAAAATCCTCAAATATGAATATTAATAAAACTACAGCATCCTTATGGGGATATGGTTAAAACAAAAAGACCAAAACCAAAAGATTCAAACTTTTGATCAGATAAAGTATATACTTGCCCCCCTCCCCCCAACCAAAGTCACTACAGGCAAAAGAAAACTGGAATGCAACATTCCAACATGAATTAAAAATAGACAAGCCAGGGACTTCCCTGGTGATCCAGTGGCTAAGACGGCACTCCCAGTGTAGGGGGCCCAGGTTCAATCCCTGGTCAGGGAACTAGATCCCGCATGCTACAACAAAGACCAGGTGCAGTCAAAAAAATAAATATGTTTAAAAAACAAAAACAAAACTTATATAGGTGTGAGAATACCACAAAACAACTGAAAAAAATTTGAGTAGGGGTAGATGTGAACTGGGAACTGACAGGACTCAGTGAAGAAATTGAATAAAAAGGAAAAATTACCTCAGAAACCTAAATTCAAGATGCACACGGCTGAAGATATCCAACTGAGAAGAAATAAAGGAAAAAACAAATGAGAGAAAATAGGAGAAATTATAGATAAGAGGCAACAGAAATTGAATCAAATTGAATATAGTTGAAGAAAATTAAACTTGAATTTTATATTGAAGAGGAATTGAAGGAAAACAAAGGAACAAAATTGATACTTAAAATGATAATTCAGTAAAACTTCCCTCCATCTGAAAGGAAAAGGCCCCGAATATAAATACTATAAAGACACACTGTATGCATAGTTGGGAAAACTGACTCAACTCTAAGAAAAAGGCCCAGTAAAACTATTATGTCAAACTCTAGGCACTAGTTAAAAAAAAAAAAAAATCATCTGACCTCTAGGAAAAATAGATAAGATTACTTACATAATAAAGAAAAATGAGATGGAATCAAACTAACAGCAATGTATAGAACAAACAAGTTGATAAAAGAAACTGAATGATTAGAAAGCAGGGAACTCCCTGGTGGTCCAGTGGCTGGGACACTGCACTTTCACTGCCTAAGAGTCCTGGGTTCAATCCCTGAGATACCACAAGCTGCCTGGTGTGGCCAGGCCAAAAAAAAAAAAAGAAAAAGGGGAAAAAAACCCACTGTTATTAAAAACAAACACAGCTGAAGAACTAGAAAACCTATGAGGGAAAGACCAACAAAGTTTTAAAACTACCAGAAAGAATAGAGAAAACACAAATACACAAAATAATAAATAACCAAAATAAGAAAAAAGTATAACTACTTTGCACAACTGTTAGCAAATACATTTGAAAATCTTGGTGAAATAGTCATTTTTTTTTTTTTTTTTTTTAGAAAACTGTAATTGGTCCTCATAGAGATATGTAGAGCCCATCCAACCTATTTCCATAGATGAACTAAAGAAAGTTACCCCCAGAGCTGCCCCTTCAAAGAAAACTCCAGGTCCAGGTACGTTCATAGAATTCTATTAACCTTTAAAGACTAGATAGTTCCAATGATCCTTAAACTTTTTCAGAATGCAGGAATGGAAGAAATCATCTAAATTATGTTTATGTACTGCTGCTGCTGCTGCTAAGTCGCTTCAGTCGTGTCCGACTCTGTGCGACCCCATAGACGGCAGCCCACCAGGCTCCCCCGTCCCTGGGATTCTCCAGGCAAGAACACTGGAGTGGGTTACCATTTCTTTCTCCAGTGCATGAAAGTGAAAAGTGAAAGCGAAGTCGCTCAGTCGTGTCCGACCCTCAGCGACCCCATGGACTGCAGCCTACCAGGCTCCTCCATCCATGGGATTTTCCCGGCAAGAGTACTGGAGTGGGTTGCCATTGTTTATGTACTAAGTATAATATAAAAATCTGATAGATTACCCCCTCCACATGTCCACACGCACACAAAGAAAACCATAACCCAATCTCACTTAAAGATATCAGTGAAGAAAACATAAGTAAATTAGTTACAAACAGAATCTATCAGCACATTGAAAAAGTAATTCATAGTGACCAAAGGGATTTTATTCCAGGAATGCAAAGGTATCCATCAAATATCAAAAGTCTCAGAGGCTTAACACCAGGTTTCTTGCTTATGTGTGTGTCCAGTGGATGTCAGCATGTATGTGCAGGTTGGAGGGAAACGCTGTTGCACATAATCACAGCACTTCATCTTAGGATCGTGCCAACTCAACACGAAGAAGAAAAGAGAACGTTAAGAGTCAAGTCCTGGCTTCCAAATGCTTCCACCCAGAAGTAACACACGTCACACCTACTCAACTTCCATGGGTTAAGGCACATCATTTAGCAATGTGTAACTTTTCAGTATTCCATTTCATGTCTAACTGTGCCTCTCTCTCTATATATATTTTTTCTGGTAGTTGCTCTAAGAACTACTGGCTTCCCTAGTGGCTCAGTCTGTAAAGAATCCACCTGCAATGCAGGAGACCCAGGTTCATTCCCTGGGTCAGGAAGATCGCCTAGAGTAGGAAATGGCAACCCACTCCAGTATTCTTGCCTAGAAAATTCCATGGACAGAGGAGCCTGGTGGACTACAGTTCATGGGATTGCAGAGTCTGATAGGACTGAGCACACACAGCACACTCAGGATTACATTGTATATCCTCAATTTGTTACAGCTGGTCATGAATTAATCTGTAACACTTCACATGCAATGTAGGAATGTCCCCGTGTATCAACAATGTAGGAATGTCACTGTGTATAACTCCTGTTGCCACTTTGGGATTTGCCATTGGTATCGTGTGTTTTACTAATACTTATGCTCTATACCGCACATGATATTGTCAACACTGTTTTATTTAGTCAGCAGTCTTGGAGAAATCTAAAAAGATGGTCTTTTATATTTACCTCCAAGTCGACTTTCTGGGACAGGGAAGTAGGGACAGGAGGAGAACATTCCCTTGGCCACTGAGCTCAGTCTGCACATTCTCCTCAGGAATGCAGAAAGGGATGGAGGTGGAGGGGTCCCCTCTGGCTGATACCTAGCTGTCCCAGAAGTAATGCAGTTGGATTCTCCTCACAGCCAGTCCTCAACCTGGACAAGAATTGAGAGGTGAATTCAGCTGCTGGGCACTCTCCAGCCTGCTTAAGGTTTTGATCAACATCTGACTGAGGGTGGGCTCTATCTTGTCCTGCAAGACCTTTCCATCTGGACAACCATCTGGGGATTTCCTGGGAATTGGGTTGATGGGTATTTCCTGGCCTGGATGAACTTCTGAAAACTCTAGTTTTAGTGGTGGAAAGGGGTGAAGTTCCCCTTTGCCTGCCGGATCATACCTCAACTTGGGACAGTTCTGCAGTAATTTGGATTGGATTTCATCATAGTTGTTTTAAATCTGTAAGGCTTTATAATCCAGCTATATCCATGCCTTGGTCACTATTCAGAGTAAAGAGCATTCCACGAGTGTGAACTAAGCCCTTTGTTGATAATGATCCAGTCTGCCTTTGTTCTAGACATTCCTTTAGCCATTGTGAGAAGGTACACCCAGATGCTAAAGTATACAAATAAGAATCTGAATAAAATTGGCAGGGATATTTACAGAGCCCCCCCACCCCCCACCCCCGCCACCTCCAGGGCAAAGGATGATCTTCTGCTTTTCTTGGCAGCTTTTCCCCACATTCTGGATCTAACAATAGAAACCTCTCACAAGATTATTAAGATACACTGAGCTATTTGGGGACCTAGCAGTTACACCCAGGTTATCCTAGCATCACCTCTGTGTGAGTCAAGCCATTGGTTATGGGAAAAGATTCTTTGGCGCCACCTAGCGTCTTTCTGGGGAGCATCAAAGATCTGTGCTGTGCTATGCTGTTCTGTCGGAGAAGGCAAGGGCGACCCACTCCAGTACTCTTGCCTGGCAAATCCCATGGACGGAGGAGCCTGGTAGGCTGCAGTCCATGGGGTCGCTAAGAGTCGGACACGACTGAGAGACTTCACTTTCACTTTTCTCTTTCATGCATTGGAGAAGGAAATGGCAACCCACTCCAATATTCTTGCCTGGAGAATCCCAGGGATGGCGGAGCCTGGTGGGCTGCCGTCTATGGGGTCGCACAGAGTCGGACACGACTGAAGTGACTTAGCAGCAGCAGCAGCATGCTGTTCTGTGCTGTGCTATGCAGTACTGTGCTGTGCTAAGTCGCTTCAGTCCAGCCCCACTCTTTGTAACCCTATGGACTGTAGCCCTCCATGCTCCTCTGTCCATGGGATTCTCCAGGCAAGAATACTGTAGTGGGTTGCCATTTCCTTCTCCAGGGAATCTTCCGGACCCAGGGATTGAACCTACCTCCCCTTTGTCTCCTTCATTGGCAGGCGGATTTTTTTTTTTTTTTTTCCAACCACTAGTGCCACCTGGGAAGCCCTCAAAGATGACACAGATGCAACATTTCCCAAAAGTTATTTTCTGAATTTGGAGCTGACTTTGGAGAAGGACCAAATTTAAAAGAGCTTCCAGAGAAATCTGGTTGGATGAAGAAGGTAAGAGCAGAGGTGTATCCTGAGAACATGAAATAACTTGATTTTGGCTCTTTGTGAATTTTGGAGGCAGACACTTAAAACTTCTCATGGCCTTTTTCTTTCACATATTCTGAGTTGGAGTTTGCTCTTTCTGCTTCCTGCTATTTAATGGCATTCCGGAGCTTGGCCTTGAGATTGGAGATCCTCCTCATTGACAATTCCTAGTGATGAGTATCTCAGGTGAGAAAGATGGTCCCTCTTCTTCTGCCTGTTTGGAAAAACAGACAGTCCCCTGAGGGCAGTAGAAAACTGGTCCAAAGTTCCCATTCTGATAAAATGTGAACTCTCATCCTGTTCCGATTTTTGTTGTAAATGTTAAATGTAACAAGGGAGGGATTTCCCTGGCAGTCCAGTGGTTAATATTCTCCACTTCCAACGCAGGGGGCAGAAGTTCCATCCCTGGTCAAGGAGTTAGATTCCACATGCGGAGGGAAATTTTTTTTTTTTAATTTTTAAAATGTAACAATGGTTAACAATGGATTATTTTAAGTCACTTGGGTTTTTTTGTTTTGTTTTGTTTTTTTTAGAGAAATGTAATCATGTGCTGTTTTTTAAAAAATCTTTTACAAACTATGTCCATAAAATTCTTAAAACCTTAAAAAAAATTTGGCATCATTGCTTGGTTATATGTTGCTCTAGTAATAACATTTTATTTAACAGCTCTGTTTTTAAAAATGAAAGTACAACTGTTTTTAAGTTGTCCATACTGGCCAGAGGAGCCTTGCAATTTCCTTCTTCTTTCACCTACATTTTAAATTAACAGTACATGCTTTGTATGTGTGGCTCTGGAATTGTGTATATGTTATGAAACAAACCAATTTCAATAGAAATAAAAGCACAATCTTTAAAAATCAAAAGCAAGTGAAATAAATGAAGCTAATTATATCAAGCTGGTAGCTGACTCACAGAAAGAGGTCCTATTTTAAATCTTTAATTAGGTGACTTAAAGTGACTTTTTTTTCACAGTGGTGAGAAAAAATCCAATAGTTGAATATACATCTTTAGTGGGATATATTCTAAGGACAAAAATGAACAGCAAAGGAATCTTACTGTTTCCAGTAATTATGTTGTTGGTAATAGCATTGGTATAGTTATTATGAAGATATAAATGTTTATGTATCAATATATATGTAAATGATTATGTTAATGTCATTAGGAACTAAGATTTTCAGCATACAAGACAAAATATAAAATTAAAATGAAAGTCCTGTAATCTTAAATTTGAATCATAAATATCAGTAAGAGAACATGATGAATTTTCTCTCTAAAAGTATTAATTTCTTAGCTGAAGTACAGTCTAGAAATAACAAACAACAGAGTACCAAGGAACATCCCTTGTGTGGCTTCTCAAATACCAGTGAAGTTGTTCAGTCATGCCTGACTCTTTGCAATCCTGTGGACTGTAGCCTACCAGCCTCCTCCATCCATGGAATTTTCCAGGCAAGAGCACTGGTGTGGGTTGCCATTTCCTTCTCCAGGGGATCTTCCCGACCCAGGGATCAAACCCAGGTCTCCCACATTGCAGGCAGATGCTTTACCATCTGAGCCACTAGGGAAGCCCCAGTCTCAAATACCATTTCTCATTAAAAGGAACCAGGGTTCTTTGGAGGAATGGATGATTCCAGTTCAGGGGCAGAAAATAGATGAGCCTGGAATATCTTATTGTATCAGAAACCGAAGAAATGATCAAAAACTCCTGGGATCACATCAAAAGAACTCAGTGACTCCCACCCACTGGCCAAAAAAATGGGGAAAGAACAAAGATGAAGAGTTAAAACATTAAATATTGAAATCTATGAATTCATCATTGATTATGTTCGAAAGATCCAGTTCATCATCTGAAAATCAATAAAAACAAAGAAGGGAAATAAGCAGGCATGGTCCTGCCTTTCTTGTATAATTAGACCCCATGGTTACCAAGTAGATGGTAAGGGGATTTTCCTTTGTAGAGGATTTCCAGCTAGTGCATGAAGAAAGGATGATAGAATAGCATCATTTTCTTACTCCTGATAATGGCAAGAGACAGTGATGCAATGACAGCTGAAAACCATTTGGTGAAAAATTGATGGAGATCTTTGTAATTGGTGGACATTACCATGCCTTCTGAGGTGATACAATGTAATGTGTTTAACAACATCCATGAAGTATTCTTAGAAAAATGTTTAGCTTGAATCTGATCAAGCTTCAGATTTAACTGCCGGTTTGTTGGAAATACTGGGGGTGGAGGGGGGCGGGTACAGAGAAACCGGGTCCCAACAGGACGTGGATGAGGCACTCAGGTTAGAAAAATGAGAAGAGGGTTTTTTTTTTTTTTTTTAAATAAAGGTGACGGTAGAATGTGAAGGATCCTAGGATGAGGATCCAAGAAGCCTTTGCCCAGTAAGAGGGAGAAATTACCAGAAACTGGAAGGGGGGCAGTTGTGTAGAGTAGCTGTCTTGCCAGGAACAGTCACCTTTAGTGAAGAAGCATAGCCAACTCAACATGGCCTTCTTGCAGAGGGAGTTGGGGAAATAAACACCCTGAACTCATTGTTCTTGCCCCCTCCCCATCCCACCAGGGCTCGCTATTAGCCAAGCCCAACTGAAGCCAGAGGGCAAGAGAGCCTGGCTGATACAGCCTCCTGGGGCAAAGAGCAGGGTGGAGAAGAGTGGAAGGAAGACCCGAGTGGGGCAAGTGGCTGAAATCCAACACAAACAGGATAACACCATCAGGTTGCCATCAGCAGAATCTGGAACCCCGACAACTCTCCAGGACAAACAACGCCCCCCGCCCCGCCCCCCCTTTTTTTGTTCTTCCATCAAATAACTTGCACAAAGGGACTGGTGGGAGAATCTATAAGTTAAATAACCTTTTCCCCCTTACATAAATTGCAAAGGGTATAAAAAGAAGGTGACCTGTAAATTAAAAGACATTTGAACCGTAACACAGATACGAAATGTAGACACGTGGACCCTGATGTGAATAAATCAACTGGTAAAGAAGATCAACTCCTGAAAAAATCTGGGAAGGTTGAACAGTGTCTGGATGTTTGACTATATTATTATTAATAGGTTTTAATTTTTGGATATGATTGTGGTATGGAGAGAGAGAGAGGCAAAGAGAAAGGGCTTATAGAGAGGTGCATCCCAAGGTATCAGCAAAGGAAATGGTATGTCTGGGATTTGCTCCAAAATAATCACGTGGTGTGGAGGGGAGTGGGAGGGAGGTAGAGAAGAAACAGAAGTTGCCATGTGTTTTTATCATGAATCTGGGAGAGAGGTACATCTGCTAAGTCGCTTTAGTCGTGTCTGACTTTGTGCGATCCCATAGACGGCATCCCACCAGGGTCCCCCGTCCCTGGGATGCTCCAGGCAAGAACACTGGAGTGGGTTGCCATTTCCTTCTCCAATGCATGAAAGTGAAAAGTGAAAGTGAAGTCGCTCAGTCGTGTCCGACTCTTAGTGACCCCATGAACTGCAGCCCACCAGGCTCCTTTGTCCATGGGATTTTCCAGGCAAGAGTACTGGAGTGGGTTGCCATCGCCTTCTCCTGAGAGGTACATAAGCGTGCACTATACTTCTCTCTCTACTTTTTGTACCTGTTTGAAGTTTTCCATTAAAAGAAAGAGAAGTAGCGCTACTCTTGTCTAGTCTTGTTTTGTTGTTCATGTAGTGGTATGTCTTAGACATCATTCAATATTACTACATGTGGAGTTGCTTCTTTTTCATCTTTTAAAAGTGTATTGCAAAAAAAAAAAAAAGAGGTATATGTGTGCATATCTGCCACAAACATGGTAAAGAATACCAAGTGAATGCAATCAGGATATCCACATCATACACACACACTTTTTATACAAATAGTAGCGTATACTATGCACAATATAACAATATACCTTGGACATCAGCCCCCATCAATATAAAAACATCTGCCATACTCTTTATTTCCTTTCTTTAGTTTTATATTATGTTTAATGAATTATGCATTCATAAGATGCTGAAAAACCACCTTCAATCCTTTGCTCTTTTATACTAAGAAATGTGATATAATTGCAAACATTTTCTAGTAACGGGTGTTTGTCATTTGACTGGGTGGAGGTGTTTTTCCATGCAGAATTTGTTATGGACCCAAATCAAGCAATCTTTTAAAATTGCTTTTGGGTTTCATGTCATCTTTAGAAAAGCCTTACTCATGCTGAGAAAATTAAAAACAACAACAACAAAACCAAGCCTGACATTTTCTTCCCGTGTATTTAACTATTGCAAAGCTTTTTATGTAAAAACAAAAACCCTACATAATGGCATAGAATATAAATGAACAACCTAACAACGTGTAAAATGAACACTTGTGCAGTCGTAATGATTGACAAACGAAACATTGCTACCCTTCTTCCCAATCAGAAGCCTCCAGTATGATCTTTCTTGGTCAAAACCTCCTTTCCCCTTGTAGGAAACCACTATACCAATTTCTATAGTATTTCTTCCCATGCTCCTGTATATTTTGACCACCTGATTATGCATCTCTAAACATTGCCTCTAATATGCATCCATGTTGCCTGTAGCCACAGTTCTTTTATTCTCATTGCTGTGTAATATTTTGTTGTGTGCATGTACCATGATTTATTTATCTATCCTTTTGGAATTCATCTTCGCGAAGGCTTGTGGTAGGGCTCCAGTGGAATTTCTTTTCAGATGGCTAGCCTAGTGTACTAATAATATTGAGCAATTCCCACTAAAAAGAATACATTTGAATCAGTTCTAATGAGGTGGATGAAACTGGAGCCTATTATACAGAGTGAAGTAAGCCAGAAAGAAAAACACCAATACAGTATACTAACGCATATATATGGAATTTAGAAAGATGGTAACAATAACCCTGTGTACGAGACAGCAAAAGAGACACTGATGTATCGAACAGTCTTATGGACTCTGTGAGAGAGGGAGAGGGTGGGAAGATTTGGGAGAATGGCATTGAAACATGTAAAATATCATGTATGAAACGAGTTGCCAGTCCAGGTTCGATGCATGATACTGGATGCTTGGGGCTGGTGCACTGGGACGACCCAGAGGGATGGAATGGGGAGGGAGGAGGGAGGAGGGTTCAGGATGGGGAACACATGTATACCTGTGGCAGATTCATTTTAATATTTGGCAAAACTAATACAATTATGTAAAGTTTAAAAATAAAATAAAATTAAAAAAAAATATTGAGCAATCCATCTTTTCTCCGCTGATTTAAATGCCACCTTTATTATTTGTTAAGTAGCCTTATGTTTTGTGTCTACTTCCAGACTCACTCATCTGCTCCATTCATCTTTCTGTCTATTCTTGAATTCATAACGAGCCACTACTGTCCCTTTATAATCTACTTTGAGATGTAACAGAGTTTATCTCTTCCAATTTCTCTCTCTGTCTTCAGGGCTCTTGATTTTCCTGCATAATCTTTGAGTCAGTTTGTTAAGTTCCAAAACAATCCTGTTGGAATATGTATTTGCATCCCATTAAAATTACAGATTGAAAGATGAAAGATGCTGTCTTTTCTTTATTGATTCTTCTAACCAAAAATGGGAATGTGCCTTTTCCCTTTATTCAGGTCTTTATGTCACCTAATAGACTTTGAAAGTTGTATTCATATATTTCCATGCTTTGTGAAGCAACTGATTCCTTTAAATATTTAAACATTTGCGCATTATGTTTCATACCATAATTTATTTAATGATTCCATTTTGAATGGCATTTGAGTAAGTATGTTTCCAAGGTTATTCTATTACAAAGAGTGCTGCAATAAACACCCTTGCGTATGTATATTCGGGAGGGATACACTACTGCAAGTGAGATTGCTGCACCAAAGGAGGTTTTACATGTTGACAGGTGTTGTCAGATCAGTCTGAAAACAAAGTCAGTTTATACTCTCCCTAAAGGTATCCACCCATTGTTTTCACACTTTGACCATCCTGCATATTTACAACTTTAAAATTTTTTTCTAATAATCAGTAAATTATATCACATTGTGGTTTTAGTGAATATTTCTTTGATTTCTGGTCATTTGTATTTCTTTTGAACATTCGCCATTCACATCTTTTGTCTAATTTGATCATGGGATGTATCTCTTCTGCACCTGGATTTTGTATATGTTCTTTATTTTGGGTGTGTGTTTTTCCTTTCATTAAATCATGGAACGTTTGTACCTTCTTTAGTATCTCATATTGCAGTTTTCTCATTTTCCCCATAAAGATATCGTGCAGGCTTATTCCTAGACACCTTGAAGCTTTTATTGCCATTGTAAGTGGCATCTTTTGAAGAAGGACATTTTCTAATTGGCTGTTGCTGGTGTATAGGAACATGGTTGATTTTTATTGTTGGTGCTTGTTTATTGGTATTGTATTGAATGAACAGCCTTGAAGATTCTCTGATTGGTTCTAAATGACCTGAACAGAGGATCTGTTGGACTTTTTAATGATAAAATCACAGACCTGCGTGGTGTCATATAGTCGATAAGTGATTAAGCAAGTCTTGTGATGCTGAATCCAGGAGATGGGGAGAGCGAGAGATCTGCAGAGGCTGGAAGTAAGTGGAAGACCGAGGAAGAAAAAGAGAAAGGGAGAGGGTCAGAGGAGACAGAGACAAGAGCTGGGCAGAGGACAAAGGCTCTGGGCATGTGAAGTAAGTGGACTGGAAAGAAAAGAGTGTTTATAAGTAGTGTTTCTGGGAATGTTGTATTTCCCTTCATGGTATTTGAAAAAAACAGTCAAGTTGTAACAGTTGGGGGTGGGGTGGGCGGGACCATGTTTCCATGACAACAGCAGTGTTTTAAGGGTGGGCCTCAAGGATCCTGGCTTACACCTGCTACTGATATACACAGGCCAGCTGTAAGATTAGGTCTAGCACGAAAGAACTAGAGGAAAAAACCATACGAAATACTCTACGGATATAATAGAGCAGAAAACTGGACCGCAGAGAGGCAACATCGTGGCCATTCTAACATAAGAGGAAAACCAGGAAATTAAAGAATAGTTTGTGATAATGAAAAACGTAAAAAAGAATATGATGATAAAACTATAAAATGCATAAGAATAAAGTTAAAATCTATAATATCTTATATAGTAAGGATTAGGGCAAGAAAATAAAATAATTATTTGATGATAATTAATACATAACAGTATTTAATAATATTGTTATTATTTTTAAAATATTTTTTTATGTAGACCATTTTTTAAAGTCTTGATTGAATTTGTTCCAATATTTCTGCTGTTTTATATTTTGGTTTTTTGGCCTCGTGGCATGTGGGATCTTCGCTCCCCAACCAGGGATTGAACCAGTACCCCTTACATTGGAAGGCAGAATCTTAACTATTGGACCAACCACCAGGGAAATCTCTATTGTTATTATTATTATTATAGCTTTCCAGAGAGACAGATCTGGGCTGGAATTCTGGATCCTCCACTCACAAGCTGTGTGAATTTGAGCAAAGTAAGGCAATCTGTGAGACTGAGAGGCCAGTGAAGAAGCCAAATCAAATATGAGATTAAAAATACAGGCTTGTAAAAGCAAGACAGGACATTCCTGGTGGTCCAGTGGTTAAGAATCCACTTGCCAATGCAGGGGATACAGGTTCGATCCCTGGTCCGGGAAGATCCCACATGCCTCAGGGCAACTAAGCCTGTGTGCCACGACTACTGAGCCCATGCTCTAGAGCCCATGCTCAGCAGCAAGAGAAGCCACCTCAATGAGAAGCCTGCACACTGCAAATAGTAGCTCCCACTCTGCAATTAGAGAAAGCCCACGTGCACAGCAATGAAGACCCAAGACAACCAAAAATAAAAAGTAAAATAAAAACAAGACAAAACAAAACATCCCCTCTGACTTAAGACCAAGGGACATATCCATCTCAGTTAGAATTCCTAGACCAGGAGGAGAGGTGGCCAGGCCACTGGCTGGGCTTGGTCTGCTGCTGCTGCTAAGTCGCTTCAGTCGTGTCCGATTCTATGTGACCCCATAGACGTCAGCCCACCAGGCTCCCCCGTCCCTGGGATTCTCCAGGCAAGAACACTGGAGTGGGTTGCCATTTCCTTCTCCAGTGCATGAAAGTGAAAAGTGAAAGTGAAGTCGCTCAGTCGTGTCCGACTCTTAGCGACCCCATGGACTGCAGTCCTCCAGGCTCCTCCGTCCATGGGATTTTCCAGGCAAGAGTACTGGAGTGGGGTGCCACTGCCTTCTCCAGGGCTTGGTCTGCTGCTTATCCTCAAATCTATCTGGATTTTGTCCACAAGGTGGCAGTGTTCCAAGAGAGCCAGGCTCAAGCGCCTGTTTGCATCACGTTTACCGAGGTCCTGCTGACCACAGCGAGTCACACAGACAACCCCGAGTCAATGTGGGAGGGCTGCACAAAGGCATGGATATCAGGAGGTGTGTGCTTCATCGGGGACCTTCAAGGTCATGGTGTTACCATGTAATGTACAATGTAACATGCCTTCAGTCTGCTCTTAAGCTCAGGTGAGAGCTTCCCTGGAGCAGCCCAGGCATATGAGCAGCCCATGCAGGTGAGACCAGCAGATGGGACCAGAGCTGGTGTGGTGTGAACTGTTGCAGGGGAATGATGCTTTTATAAGAGGAATGAACCAGGAATGGGAGCAGCACAGAGGAGGTGTCAAATGCCCAATAAGAGATGACAGACACAGACTCTGGAGCAGGCAAGACCTGGGTTCAGGTCTTGACTCTGCCACTTGCTCGTTCTGTGGCTCTGGGCTAATGAACTTCTCCATTCTGACTGTTAATTTCTTCATTTGTAAAACCAACCTCACGGATAGTTGTAAGAATTAAATAAAATCAGTAGGGACTTCCTGGCGAGTCAGTGGTTAAGACTTTGCCTTCACAGGGCATGCAGGGTGTGAGGGTTTGATCCCTAGCTGAGGAGCTAAGATCACACATGCCTCATGGCCAAAAAAACAAACAAACCATAAAACAGAAGAAATATTGTAACAAATTCAATAAAGACTTTAAAAATGTCCACATAAAAAACATTTCCTTCCCCCCCCCCAAAAAAAAAATCAGTGGAGCTTAGGCTGGCACAGAGGAGCAGTCCATAAATGGCATTGGTTGTGGCTAATGTGGTAAGGCTAGTGGTAAAGATAATGGTGGTCAACTGCAGACAGGGTCAAGGATGCTCTGGACGGATGAATAAGAGCAGCCCATTAGAGAAGGGCAGGTGAGGGCGTCTGAGGCAGAGAACACGGCATATTGGAAGGCATAGGAGTAGGATGAGTAGGCTGTGCTAAATAAACTCGGGTGCCATTGAAGCATGTGGGGCAACCGGAGGAGGGGGTGCCAGGGAGGGCGGAAGAACACCTCCCACCCCATGTGCTCTTTCGACAATGTGGCTGTTAAGGGTTGAATCGTGTCTCCCAAATCCACATGTTCAAGTCCCAACCCCAGTACCTCAGCACATGACTGTATTGGAGACTGGGTCATTAAAGAGGTGATTAAGTTAAAATGAAGCCATTAAGGATTAGAGCCCCTAACCCACCTGATTGCTGTGTTTATAAGAAGAGGAAGAAAATTAAAAAAAAAAATTTATTTGGCGGCGGGTCTTAGTTATGGCATGTGGGATCGTTGACCTTTGTTGCGACATGTGGAATCCAGTTTACTGATTGGGGATCGAACCTGGGCCCCCTGCACGGAGTCTCAGCCACTGGAACACCAGGGAAGGCCCAAGACGAGGAAATTTGGACACACAGAGATACAGGGTGTGTGGGCACACGGGACCACGTGAGGACCCAGCAAGAGGGCAGCACATCAAGGAGAGAAGCCTCAGGGGAAAACAAACCTGCAGCCACCTTTTCCTGGACTTCTAGCTTCCTGAACTGTGAGAAATCAATTTGTATCATTTAAGCAACTCAGTCTGCTGGTGTTTTGTTACAGCAGCCTTAGCAAACTAACACAGCGACCCTGACTTTCCTCCCATCCGCTGGAGGGCTCTGTCCTCTCCCCTTGAAGCTGGGTGCAGACATTCATGCTGGAACCCAGCTGCCATACTGTGAGGAAGCCCAAGCTGGCCCACACGGAGGGGCCACATCAAGAGATCCTGTGTGGTAACTCCTGCTGACCATCTAGCTGAGTGAGGTCCTAGCTGACAGCCAGCAACAATCAGCAGACACATTAGTGAAGACTCCTCCAGATGATTCTAGTTCCCAGCTGTTGAGTCTTTTCAGCTGATGCCCCAGACACATGGAAGGTGGGCTGTCCCTGCCATGCCCTATCCTAATTTGGAGTATGGCACAGAATTCATGAGCATGATAAAATTGTTGTTACTCCACTAAATTTGGAGTTAGTTTGTTACACAGCAACAGCAGTTCCCAAAGACTCTTCCAGAACAGCGACCACCAGACCCGCTTTCTCATATAAAAGCAAAGAGCACCACCATTCTCCATCCCGTGCACCCCCGGCCCCCAACTTTGATAGACGCTATTGCTGCCACCTGGTGGACAATAGAAAAAACGCACTGTTTTCCCTTTTAAAGAGAGACGTTTTCATTCATTCATTCATACATCCCACAAACATTTCACAGTCCCTGATGGTCAAGTCCCTGATAGGTCAAGTGTAGTTTAAAAAAAAAAAAGTGTAATCTAACCTTACTGTTTTTTTTGTATGCTTTCACCTTTGATCGTGAGATTTCAAACTCCACAATCTCTTACATTTCTCTTCCAAAATCCAGAATTCTCTGAAAACTGAAAGGTTTCTCATCAGATTAATAAAGCTCACTGGGGAGCTTAACCTAATCTGAACTGACATAAGTCAGTTATGTCTTTCATTAACATTTCATAGCAGAAATATTAATTTATGGGGTGCTGCCCTAAGGATGCTATATAATAGACTGCATTAGTTCTCCAAGTGTAGTCCCCAGGCCAGCAGCAGCAGCATCACTTGGGAGCCTGTAAAACATGGGAATTCTCAGGCCCCACCCTGGACCTATTGAAGCAAAACCTCTGGGATGGGCCCCAGACTTCTGTGCTTTACCCAAATCCTCCTGTTGATTCTGACTCATGTTCAAGTATGTGAATCACTGATACAAAGTTTATGCATCGCATTACACTTTGTTGTTGCTTAGTTGTTAAGTTGTGTCCTCTTTTTCGATCACACGGACTATAGCCTACCAGGCTCCTCTGTCCCTGGGTTTTCCCAGGCAAGAATACTGGAGTGAGTTGCCATTTCCTTCTCCAGGGGATCTTCCCGACCGAGGGATTGAACCCACATCTCCTGCATTGGCAGGCGAGTTCTTTACAACTGAGCCACCAGGGAAGCCCACATGACATTTATAAAACCCCAAAGATCTGAATTCTAAAACACATTTGGCTCCCTTGGTTTCAGATGACAGATTTCTTGTAGTCCTGTATTTTGAAATTTCAAGTCATATTAAAGGAAGTCATGAGATTTCTATGTTTAAAAAAGGCGGGGGGAAAAACAAGAGGGAAGAGCTTCCTTGAAGGATTGGAGAGAGGGTGTGGTTAATAATAATCCAAGCTAGCTTTTGCTGAGTGTTTACAACCTACCAGGCATTGTGCCAGGAGCCTACCCTCGACCACGTCCACACAATGACGCTAGGAAGTAGGCATTTTTATCATGTCTGCTTTAAAGAATTTTTTTTTTTGATGTGGACCATTTTTAACATCTTTATTGAATTTGTTAAAATATTGTTTCTGTTTTAGGTTTTGATTTTTTTGGCCACAAGGCCTATAGGATCTTAGCTCCCTGACTAGGGATCAAACCCACACCTGCATTGAAAGGGGAAGTCTTAACCACTGGACTATCAAGGAAGTCCCATCATGCCCGTTTTGTGAATGGGAAAACTGAGGCAAGGGGAGTGAGCAATTATCAAAACTTAGAGTGGGCCACCACCACGAGCCATGGCCCTCAGTGGAGGGACACAGACAACTCAGATGGCCTCATTTCTTCTGCCCACTGATCTGCTGGTGCCTCCCTTTGGCCAAAACCTAGAAGGAGCCAGAAGACACGGGAATCCCTACAGTTTAATCCCCGGTGAGGCAGAGCAGAGTGAAGGATGGAGAATGAATCTGTAGCGGCCATTCTACCGCCTGTGTATATTTCATATTGGTTGCTATTTCCTTTTGAATATATAAAAGTATCACACTGAAAGTATCCATTTGCAACTTGCTTTCTGCACCCCTCCCTCAATTGCATTTTGTTTTCCAGATTTCTCTATGTTGATACAGGTGGCTTTATTTTAGTTCATTTTTTCTGTTGTTTAGAATTTCATCATCTTAAAATACCCCTTAATTCATTATGTCCACTCCCCTATGAGCCGGCATTTAGAGTGCTGCCAATCTTTTTTGATTTCAAAGCCGCAAAGAAATGCCTGTTCCCACACAGGTGTGAGGCTTTCTCCAGGCCAAATACTCCTAAATGTGGGGTTGCTGGGCCATCTTTCCCAAACAATGCTAGATTCCTCTCCAAAGCGGTGGGCCTAGTGTTTGGTCCCCTAACCCTCAGTTCAGTTCAGTCGCTCAGTCGTGTCCGACTCTTTAACCCTAAGAAGTTCCTATTTCACAGTCCTTGTTGTTGTTGTTCAGTTGCTAAGTCATGTCTGATTCTTTTCAACTCCATGGGCTGCAAAATGCCAGGCTTCCCCGTCTTTCACTACCTTCCAAGGTTTGCTCAAGTTGATGTCCATTGAGTCGGTAGTTACTATCTAACCATTTCAGCCTCTGCCACTCCTTTAGCTTTCAATCTTTCCCAGTATCAGGGTCTTTTCCAATGAGTCGGCGCTTCGCATCAGGTGGCTAAAGTATTGTAGCTTCAGCTTCAGCAGCAGTCCTGCCAATGAATATTCAGAGTTGATTTTCCTTAGGATTCATGCTTCATCATCCTAGGCTGCCTCAGGATGGAAGGACCTTTTTTGTGGCTATTTCTGACGGCTATCGGCTTTTCTTTCATGGATGTTTTCTCTGTACTTCCCTAATCATTCTGAAGGTGAGCATCTCTTCAACCAATCTGTCATTTGGGGAGAAACATCTTACCTTCTTCCTCAGGCTTTGTCTCTTTATCTTCCAAGCCTAGATTTCTAGAATTCCAAAAGAGCTTTCCTCTCTTGTCTGAGGCAGCAATATGTGAAAAGTGCCTTGGCTCTCCAGTGACTCCCTGGGCTGTGACTGTTACAGACTCTATTTGCAGTTCAGGACGAAGGAGCCACTTTGTTCCCTCTGGGTGGTGTCTGTCCTTTCCCAGAGGCAAAGAGTTACAAAACAACAATTGAAGGAAGACAGTCTAAACTTCTTGCTGCATTGGCAAGCGCCGTTTACTGAAGCCTTAGTGTAGGCCAGGACCTGTATTGTGTTTTCCCTCAAAAGTCTCGTAAAAAGTGACATCATTCATGCAACAAGTCCCTTCTGTGTCCCTGCCTGTGTGCCCAGCTTTGTTAGGTCCTGGAAATTCGGCAGTAAACGAAACAGACACGGTTCCTGACCAGAGGTGTTTGTCGCTCAGTTCTGTCCACCTCTTTGCGACCCCATGGACTATAACCCGCCAGGCTCCTCTGCCCATGGAATTCTCCAGGCAAGAATATTAGAGTGGGTTGCCATTTCCTCCCCTAGGAGAATTCCACGGACAGAGGAGCCTGGTAGGCTACAGTCCACACGGTCATAAAGAGCCAGACACGACTGAGCGACTCATACTTTCATCTGACCAGAGGTGCTCACCTTCTGTATGTTAGCTTGTTAGGGCCACCCTAACAGAAGACCACACACTGGGGGCTTGCACAACTGAAACTTGTCTTCTCATAATTCTGCAGGTTAGAAGTCTGAGATCAAGGTATCAGCAGAGTTGGTTTCTTCTAAGGCCATTTTTCTTGGCTTGAAGATGACTGCCTTCTTCCACTGTCTCACGTGGTCTGTTTTCTGTATCTAATCTCTCTCTCTCTTTTTTTTTTTCGGCTGTGCCACCTGGCTTGCGGGATCTCAGTTCCCTGACCAGGATCTGACCCTGGGCCCTGGCAATGAAAGCCTGGAACCCTAACCACTAGGCCAACAGGGAACTCCTGAATCACTCTTCCTCTTTTTTCTTTTTTTTTTTTTTTAATTTATTTATTTACTTGGCTACAGTGGGTCTTAGTTGCAGCGTGAGTGACCTACTTCCCTGGCCAGGGGTCCAATCTGGGCCCCCCGAATTAGGAGGACATAGTCTTAGCTACTGGACCACCAGGCAAGTCCCTCCTCTTCTCATAAGGACAGCAAGCATACTGGATGAGAGCCCAGTTCGAGGACCTCCTTTCCCCATCATCACCTCTTTAAAGGCCCCATGTCCAGATATGGTCACATTCTGAAGCACCGCATCATGTGGAGTTAGGGGTGAGGTGGGGACACAGTTCAACCCATGACACTGTCAGATGGGAGACGCGGACATGAATCCAAGTCACGACCACATAACAACTATACTGTGGTTCCTGAGGCCATGAGAGCCAAAACCGGGGGGTTTGACTGAGGGGTGTCTAGGAAGCCTCCTCTGAGAAAATGGTATCTGGGCTGAGACCTAAAAAAACCGATGAAGGTTAAACGGAGAAAGAGACAGCAGGCCAGGCAGAGGGAGCGGGGTGTGCTGAGAGATGGTAGCTCCCGGAAAGGCTTTGGAGGAACCCAAGGGCAGTTAGAGGCAGAGGTTGCTGCAGTGACCTCTGGGGATGGTGAAGCCTTGGGCCGGATAAAATCACTCCCCGCCCCTCCAAACCGCAACTCCACCCTGGGGCCCTCTTTAGAAATTACAGATCCCATGCACTTCCCTGGCGGTCCAGCAGTTAAGATTCCGTCCTTTCAATGCAGGGGGTGCTGGTGGTGGAACAAAGGTCCCATATACCCCACGGCCAAAAAAATTAAAACAAATTTTTTTAATTAAAAAAAAAGCAGATCCCAGGCTTCAATGATCTACTAAATCAGAATCTCTAGGGGGTAGGTTCTCAGGTCTCTGCATTCCTTCCCATTCTCTGAATTTTTTTTATTTTGAAAGATACCCAATTTGCAAAGAAATTGAAAGAGAAGTGCCCTTTGAATACCCTTCACCTAGATTCAACGATTGTTAACATCTTGACCCATTTAGGCTTTTCTTTCTCTGTCCTTCGTCCTCTCCTCAGCAAGCACCCCCTAAAAGTAAGAAAAGGACCCCTTTCTCTGTCACCACAATACCATTATGGCATCTCAGAATAATAACATTAATTCAATAATGCCATCAAACCTGCAAATAATCGTTCAGTTCTCAATGGTCTGCAGAATAATTCCTTTTATAGCTATTTAGTTGTTCAATCCAGGATCCAATCAAGGTCCACACGCTGTATATCTATTTTTGGTTATGTCCGTCTCATCTCTTTTAATCTAGAATTCCCCACCTTAAAAAATATTAGCTTTTTAAAAGAGAGTCCAGGCTTGTGGAATGCCCCACATTCTAGATTTGTCTAAAATTTCCTCATGATTAAAATCAGGTTAAGTATTTTTGGCAAGAATATGACATAGAAGATGTGAGTACATCTTATAGCATCACAAGGGGTCAAGGAATGTCAGGTCATCTCCTCTCTCTGAGATTCTGGGTCTGATCCGTGGTTAAGGGGGAGACTGCTAGGTCTCTCTATTGTGAAGGTGCGTTTCCCCCTTTTTAATCAATAAATGGTCTGACTTTTGGAATCATGTGAATATTCTGTTATCCAACTTTCCATCCAGTGGCTCTAGCACCTGGGATGACTTGCCTCCTCAATCAATGATTATACAGTAGTTGCAAAATGGTATCTGTATTTTTAATAAGTGCTCCATGTGACTCTTCCACTCAGGGAATTGGGGAAACCCTGGTTAAGTCTAGGTAAGGGATACAGAAAATGGAGTGCTGCTATCAAGGCAGCTGGAGGCATTGACTCAAATCATTCATGACTATCAGTTCAATGCCTATTCCTAGGCCCCATCCTACACCCAAGAGTGAGAGAGGGGTGCAAAGGACAAGCCTAGGAAGCAGCATTTTAACCTTCTCTTTCTCTCTTTTCCAGAGTGATTCTGTGCTCCTTGCAATTTGAGAAACACAGGCTTAAGGGGTGATCCTTAGGCTGGCTGCACATTGCATTTTCAACAACCCTGGGGAGTTTCTGCCATCTGTGTGTCTGTCTATCTTTAAAAGTAAGAGCCCCACCTCCAGAATCTGATTCAAAAGTCCTGGGGGAGTGCCTGGCATCTCCATTTTTAAAAAGCTTCCATTGATACTATGTATAAAATAGATAACTACTGAGAACAGGGAACTCTACTGAAGGCTCTGTGGTGACCTAAATGGGAAGGAAATTCACAAAAGAGGAGAAATGTGTATACCTATAGCTAATTCACTTTGCTGTACAGTAGAAACTTCACAACATTATAAAACAACTATACCCCAATAAAAATTAATGTAAAAAATAAAATAAAAAGCTTCATTATATGTGTATAACTAAATTACTTTGCTGTACACCTGAAACTACCACAACTTTGTAAATCAACTATGCCTGCTAAGTTGCTTCAGTCGTGTCCAACTCTGTGTGACCCTATGGACTGCAGCCTGCCAGGCTCATCTGTCCATAGGATTCTTCAGGCAAGAATACTGGAGTGGGTTGCCATGCCCTCCTCCAGGGGATCTTCCCCACCCAGGAATCAAACCTGCATCTCTTCGACTCCCTGCATTGGCAGGCGGCTTCTTTACCAGTAACACCACTTGGGAAGCTTCAAAAACTCCAATATAAAATAAAAATTAAACCAAAAAAAAGAATAAACATAATTCTTGGCCATTAGAGAGAAAAATAATTTCTCACTATGGTATAAAAAGAAATTGATTCCATGTGGATTGCTAACTTAACTTCCAGTTCAATTCAGTTCAGTTTAGTCACTCAGTCGTGTCCGACTCTTTGCGACCCCATGGACTGCAGCACGCCAGGCCTCCCTGTCCATCACCAACTCCCAGAGCTCACCCAAACTCATGTCCATTGAGTTGGTGATGCCATCCAGCCATCTCATCCTCTGTCGTCCCCTTCTCCTCCCGCCCTCAATCTTTCCCAGCATCAGGGTGTTTTCAAATGAGTCAGCTCTTCACATCAGGTGGCCAAAGTATTGGAGTTTCAGCTTCAACATCAGTCCTTCCATTGAACACCCAGGACTGATCTCCTTTAGGATGGACTAGTTGAATCTCCTTGCAGTCCAAGGGACTCTCAAAAGTCTTCTCCAACACCACAGTTCAAAAGCATCAGTTCTTCAGCGCTCAGCTTTCTTTATAGTCCAACTCTCACATCCAAATTAAAAAAAAAAAACTTCCTTAGTGATGTCAACGTACTGCCAAGGTTGAGAGACGCTGGGCTAAGAGAGTTCTCTCTAAATGGAATGTAAAAATGAAAACCCGCTTCCCCTGCTCTTCCTTCCCCCTAAACATGCAGTGACATGGGACTGCACTCACCTGCAGGCCAAAAACATCTGGTGTTCTCTTCACACCACTTATGTGCGCTTTGGGGAGCTTGCAAAACAGGTCGGAGGAAGGTCACTTCCCTCAAAAGCACAGGGACGTGGGAAAAAAGACACACACAAAGCCGAGCAAGTATTGTACAATCAGAGTTTCGCAGACCAGGAAACCGATGCTCTGGAAGAGGAAATGACTGCCCAGAGAGTTCAGCAGAGCTAGGACTCCTAAGGGGAGAGGGCTTTCCCCTACTCGGTGGTCTTCTCTTGAGCCTACTGTCATCTTCACTTGCCCCTCTCTAGGGTGGGCCTGGCCTGGAGCCAGCATCTTCAACCAGCAGAATCAACCACTTATCCAGGATTATTCTGGGCCAGGCACTGGAGTAAATAAGTATCTGTTATTTTTATTTATTTATTTATTTTTGGCTGCACTGAGTCATTGCTGCTTCGTGGGCTTTCTTGAGTTGTAGCAGCAGAGGTCACTCTAATTGTGGTGCATGGGCTTCTCATTGTGGCAGCTTCTCTTCTTGCAGAACACAGGCTCAAAAGCTTCAGTAGTTGTGGCTCCCGGGCTCCAGAGCACAGGCTCAGTGGTTGTGGCACATGGGCTTAGTTGGCTCTTGGCATGTGTGATCTTCCCTGGCCAGGGATCAAACCCGTGTCTCCTGTATTGACAGGTGGATTCTTTACCACTGGGCTACCAGGGAAGCCCTAAGTATTTGTTTTTCTTGAAGTATAGTTGATTTATAGTATTGTGTTCAGTTCAGTTCAGTCACTCAGTCGTGTCCGACTCTTTGTGACCCCATGAACTTCAGCACGACAGGCTTTCCTGTCCTTCACCATCTCCAGGAGTTCACCCAAACTCATGTCCATTGAGTCGGTGATGCCATCCAACCATCTTATCCTCTGTCATCCCCTTCTCCTCCTGCCTTCAATCTTTCCCAGCATCAGGGTCTTTTCAAATGAGTCAGTTCTTCGCGTCAGGTGGCCAAAGTATTGGAGTTTCAGCTTTAACATCAGTCCTTCCAATGAACACCCAGGACTGATCTCCTTTAGGATGGACTGGTTGGATCTCCTTGCAGTCCAAGGGACTCTCAAGAGTCCTCTCCAACACCACAGTTCAAAAGCATCAATTATTCAGCACTCAGCTTGCTTTATAGTCCAACTCTGTTAGTTTCAGGTATACAGCAAAGTGATTCAGTTATATTTACAAATACAAGCATACATATATGTATATACATTCATTTTAAGATTCTTTTCTATTATAGGTTATTATGAGACACTGAATATAGTTCCCTGTGCTATACAGTAGGTCCTTTTATCTCTTTTATATAGAGTGGTGTGTATCTTTTAATCCCAACCCCCTAATTGATTCCTCCTGCCCCTTTCCACTTTGGTGACCATATATTTATTTTCTATGTCTGTCAGTCAACTTTTGTTTTGTGAATAAGTTCATTGTACCATTTTTTAGATTCCACATAAAAGTGGTATCATAGGATATTTGTCTTTGTCTGACTTACTTCACTTAGTATGATAATCTCTAGGCTCATCCATGTTACTGCAAATGGTGTGATTTCATGCATTTTTATGACTTAATAATATTCCATTTCATTCCATAATATTACTACATCTTCTTTATCCATCCATCTGTTGATGGGCATGTGGGTTTCTTCCATGTCTCAGCCATTATAAATGGTGCTGCTATGATCATTAGGGTGCATGTATCTTTTAGAATTAGAGTTTTTATCTTTTCCAGACATATGCCCAGAGATGGGATTGTTGGATCATATGGTAACTCTATTTTTAGTTTTTTAAGGAAACTCTATACTCTTTCCCCTGGACTAAGTGTCTGTTGAGTGAATGAGTACAGCTAGCCCAGCACCTGCTCACTGGCTGGTGTTAAGAACCAGTGGATCAAATAACTTCTGAAGTGAATCTCTTTGAGGCTGGATTAGCTCATTTTTTAGTAGACTCAGAAGTCTCTAGGCCTTCCTTCTTCTGAGGTGTTGCCCTACATCACAGCAATCGTATAATTCACCCCAGTTCTACTTTCTGTATAATTTATATGTATGAGTTGGCTTGAGTTGCAGTTGACTGGTTCACCCGAAGTTGTGTAGATATTTAATTCTATATTTTTAAACACCAATATTTCAGATTTTATATGTTGGAGCCAACCCATTTATTTCCAGGCCCTCAAACATTTTCCATAGTCTATTAGAATGTTCACTGGCATTAGACTATACTCTAATGTCTCATAGATGGACCATAGATGGCCTCAAAATAAAAGGAGGACTTTTCCGGGAGTACCGTGGTCCAGTGGTTACTGGACTCTGCAGTTTCATTGCTGAGGGTGTGGGTTCGATCCCTGTTGGGGAACTAAGACCCCACAAGCTGTGTGGCATAGCCAAAAAAATTAAAAAGGAGGGACTTTCTTGCCTGGGGCAGAAGAGAGAGGTTTAGACATGGTCAGTGCTGCTTTTAAGGACCAGAGTACAGTTTGACTTTGGCAGGAGGAGGGGGGTGATACTTTATTGAGATGTAATTCACATACCATATAACTCTTCCATTTAAAGCTGTGGTCCCCAGCCTTTTTGGCACCAGGTATCGGTTTCATGAAAGACAATTTTTCCATGGACTGAGGTTGTAGAGGATGGTTTTGGGATGATTCAAGCACATTACACTTATTGTGCACTTTATTTCTATTATGATTATATCAGCTCCACTCAGGTCATCAGGTATTAGATGCCACAGGTTGGGGACCCCCTGATCTAAAGTGCACAATTTAATGGCTTTAGTATAGTCACAGTCATGTAACTATTGCCCCAATCAATTTTAGTTCATTTTTCAACACACCAAAAAGAAACTGGTTATTACATCAATCATATTTCATTTAAAAAAAAAGGAAGAAAACTAGTGCCCATTATTGGTTACTCTCCATCTGCCCCAGATACCCTTCCCAACTCTACACAACTAGGAATTAACTTTCTGTCTTTATAGATTTGCCTATTCTAGACATTTGATAGGAATGGAATCATATAATACATGGTCTTATAACTGGCTTCCTTCACCTGCGTAACATTTTCAAGGTCCATGTTGTGGCATGTATTCATACTGCATACCTTTCGACTGTTAAATCACACTGCACTGTATGGATACACTATGTTTTCCAGATCCATTCATCTTTTGATAGAGATTTGGGTTGTCTCCCCTTCTTGGCTATCATGAATAATGCTGCCATGAACATTTATGTACAAGTCTGTGTGGACATTTGTTTTTACTTCTCTTGGGTATACACCTAGGAGTGGGATTGCTGGTTCATCTGGCAACTCTTCTGTTAAACATTTTAGGGAACTGCCAGACTGGTTTTCAAAGGGGCTATACCATTTTACACTCCCACCAGCAATGCATAAAATTTCCAATTTCTCCACATCTTTGTCAACAGTCGTTATTACCTGTCTTTTTGATCACAGGCATCCTAGTAAGTTTGAAAGTGTATCTCATTGTGGTGTTTTCGTTTGTTTTTGGCCTCGTAGCTCGTGGTGTCTTAGTTCCCTGAACAGCGATTAAACCTGGCCCCAGCAGTAGGATCACCACGTCCAGGGAATTCCCTCACTGTGGGGTGTTTTTTTTTTGGCTGTGCCTGTGTCTTTGGTTGCAACTTGTGGAAGCTTGAGTGGGATCTTGAATTGTGGCATGCAGGATCTAGTTTCCTGATCAGGAATCAAACCCATGGCCCCTGCATTGGGAGTGCATAGTCTTATCCACCGGACTACCAGGGAAGTCCCCTCATTGGGGTTTTGCATTGCACTTCCTTGAAGGCTAATGATATTGAGCATTTTCTCATGTGCTTATTGGCCACTTGTACATTTTCTTTGGAGAAATGTCTATTCTCACTCCTTGTTCATCTTTTGTTATTTGCCTTTCTATTACTGAGTTGTAAGAGTTCCTTATATATTCTAGATACAAGCCCCTTATCAGATATATGCTTTGCAAATATTTCCCCTCATTCTGTGGGTTCTGTGGGTTATTGCATTTGTTCGCTAAGACTGCCGTATCAAAATGTCACAATTGGGTGGCTTAAACAACAGAAATTTCTTTCTCACAGTTCTGGAGGCTAGAAGTCCAAGATCAAGGTGTCTGCAGATATGGTTTCTCCCGAAGCCTCTCTCTTGGACTTGTAGATGACTGTCTTCTCCCTGGGCCCTCACATGGCCTTTCCTCTGTGCAAGTATCCTTGGTGTCTCTTCCTCTTCTTCTGAGGACACTAGCTATATTGGATCAGGGCCCCACCCTAAGGGCCTTAGCTTGACAATCATCTCTTTAAAGACCTTATCTCCAAACACAGTTACAGTCTGAGATACTAGAGATCAGGACTTCAGCATGTGAATTTGGGGGGAATACAATTCAGCCCATTACAGTTATCTTTTCACTTTCTTGATGGTGTCCTCTAAAGCATTTTTAGTGAAGTCCAACTTGTCTGTTTTTTCCTTTGTTGCTTCTGCTTTAGGTGCCATAGCTAAGAAACACTACTTAAGCCAAGGTCATGACTTATGTCTATGTTTTCCTCTGAGTTTCATAGTTTTAGCTCTTATGATTCAGCCTTATCTGTTTTGAGTTAATTTCTGTATATGGTGTGAGGTAGGGGTCCAACCTCATTTTTTTTTTTTTTGCATATGGAAATCCAGTCATCCAGCATCATTAGTTGAAAAGATGATTCTTTAAATTGTCTTGTCACTCGTTGAAAAGCAATTGGTCCTAAAAGTAAGAGGTTTTAGCTGGAATCTGTTTTATTCCATTGATCCCCATCTATCCTTATACTGTACTGCAGTCTTGATTATTGTAGCCTTGTGGTTAAGTTTTGAAATCAGGAAGTATGAGTCTTCCACCTGATTCTGAGTATACTTATCTTCAATATCAAAATGTTGTGAATGGTGTAAATGAACAACACAGCACGGGGATCTGGGCCCATACTCAAGGCATCATTTTAGGAAGGCAGGCTCCAAGTTCTATGCAAGCCTGGGAGAGATGGACTCCGGCTCTCTCAGCCTACAGCTCTTCAGGATAAATCAATGGAAACATTCTGCAGAGAACAATGATCCCCTAGTGTTACTTTAAACATCTCTTTAAGTCTTCCCCACCTGTTCTGCTCTCTAATTGCTCTACTTTGAAACAGTGTCATTCAAAACTGGATTATTAATGAACTGAGAGGAAGCCAAGGGACAAATTGGGGAGCTGGCTTTCAGAGAAACTGAGGAGGTTGGGGGCATAGAATAAACCCAATCCAGGGGTTTTTGCCTCCCCAGCAAAGGTTATGGGGTTTTTCTTAGCAAACAGGAAATCACTAAACTCAGGTTATAGTGTCAGCCTCTGAAGAAGGTTGCTATATAGTACTGAGTAAAGGAGTTCTTTGAGCAAGACTGCTAGGAACTGAACTATCATCCCCGAACTCCTCAAACCTAAGCCTTCTCTGCGCCCCTCTGGCTGGCCCTGGGGTGCCTCGGGCTCTAATCTGGAGACTGGGAAAGCTCAGGAAACAAGGCCCTTTGTGCAGAAGAGAACTCTATTGTTCTAAAGCCAGTGTTCAGCGAGTGTGGATTCCAGAGAATGTTTGGGGATGGATTTGTTTCCCCTTTGTTTGTTAACTTTCTCTCCTCTTCCTGGGGGTGGGGTGGAGAGAAGGGTCTTCTCAATCCATTGTCCTGTAGAGAAAAGATGGTGCTGAGTGCAGGGGCCTTCAGCCCAGGAAAAAGGATTGGGTTCGATGACAGGGGCCACGGGTTGTGTTTTGCTTTCTATTTTAAGCGTTAGATCTCAGGAAGGCAGCCCCTTTCTAGATCCTGCACCTCCCAAACAGGGGCAGACGTCAATGGAGGTACAACCACTTCCTTCCTCCTCCTCTACACCTCGGTCCCTCCCAGAAAGAGGAAATGATGCGATTCTACGTCGCAGGCCACGGTCCCCCCATGCTCCCACTAGTCTGGCTCTGGTCTCCCACCCCTCAGCTAGGGGACCGGCTCCCACAGACCTGTCCCCAGGGCAAACCCCGGCTGGGCTCCTTGACATCCTAGGAAGCCTTCTGATTCAGGCTTCAAGGTAGGAGGAGACATGAACCGCTGGCACTGGTTTTAATGCTGTGTGACCCTGGGTGGTTTACTGCAGCTCTCTGGGCTTCGTGATGCCCTTCCATCAAATGGGAGCAAGAATACCGTCCTGGGCTTCCCCCTTTCCAAAGCGGTGATGTTGAAGGGTGGGAGGAAGACCGTAAAGGAAAACTCTTTTCCGAACCCTGGTCGCGTCTCACCTGCCTTCAATTTCTAGCTGCTCAAAGGTGGTGGTGGAGGGGGATAGGGGACCGTCGCCGGGAGCTCCCGCGCCTTCCAGGTCTAGTTGAGAGCATGCCCACCCCCTTCCTGCGAGCTCAGGCCCCGCCTCGGGGGAGGAGCCGAGGGGCGGCGCGGAGGCCCGCGGCCGTGCAGAGCTGGCTTCTGTCGCCGCACCGGTAGCTGCGGCTCGGGGACGGAAGGACCGAGCCAGGGCCGGGAGCCGCCCGGGGCAGGGCTCGGGAGAGCGGGTGAGTTCCCCGGCGGCATCGCCGGCTGCCCTGCGCTCTGCGGCTTGACCAGGCAGGGGATGAGGATCGCGGCGGGGAGGTGGACCCAGCCTCTGAGGGTCTGGCTTGGGGTGTGTGTGGATCTTTGGCGAAGGGCCGGCGGCAGGAGATAACTGGGGGGGCTGGAGGGAGACTGGAAAGGCGGGTACCAGGCGAGGAGGGCTGGGGAGTTGGGCTGGGATCGGGGCGTTCTCCCGGGTCTTGCGCGCCAGAGACGAGGTCAGGGTACGGGGCGCACTGGCAGGTTACTGGCAGGTTGCTGGCTGGTGTCCCCGTAAGCGGATCTTGGGGCGGGCAGGGGGCATCTTGGCGGATTCTGGGCTCTTGGGCCGCCTTCTGCCTAAGGGGCGCAATGCTGGGCAGAAGGAGCCTCAACTGGCAGCAGACAGTCCGGGCTCCCAGCCTCGGGGCTGGCACGGGGGCGCCGCCCCCTCGCGTGGCGGCACTCGGTCCCCGCAGGCGGTGGCAGGGCGCCGGGAGCGCTCCCTGCCTGGGCGGGAAAGGTCCCCAGGGCAGGCGCCCCCGCGTGCAGACCCGCCCCCCGCGGGATCCGGCTGACAGCGCCCCGCGGCCCCGGGGGAGACCCCAGCGTGGTTGTTCCCTATCTCCCCGAAGGGCCGCCGTGCGCCCGCGGCTGGGTCCCCCGCGCCTGGAGCGCGCCTCTCCTTCTGAGTCCCGCGCATCGACTCCGGCCGGAGGAGCGCCCCCGAACGCCTAGGATGGACTGAGTCTGTGCAGCTTTCCTCCGAGAGGTCGCGCAGAGGGGTCTCGCCAAGGTCATCCGAGCTGCCCAGACCGTCCCGCGTGGACAGCCAGAGATGCGGGGTATTCGCCTTCCCTGAGGCCGGTCGACTCCACCCCCCCCGCCCCGCCCCAGCCACCCCCGCTCCCCACCCCCGCCACCTCCTCCAGTTCCGACCGGCTTAGCGGGAGATGCTGATGATGCAGTTCCCAGCCTCGCGCGGATAATTGGAGCTTTGAATCTGGCCCTCCCAGGAGGGCCGCGCGGAAAGCCCGAGACTCGGAGCTCCCGGGCATCTCAGAAACCCAGAGAGAGAGAGAGAGACGCGGCTCCTTAAGAGCTTCTCAGAACCGAAAGCCGAGCTGCTTGCGCGCGCATGTGATTGAATTCCACATAATGGGCCGCTGTTCTCGCTGTCAGAAGCGCCCACCCGCTCTCGGCGGCCCTGGGCACCAGGTGCCACCTCTGAATCGCCCTCTGTGGAGGACCCGGGGCCCCGGGGTACCAGGCGCCCTTGCCTACCGGGCTCTCCCGGGAAGGCGCCTGCCGTTAGCCTCCTGGGCCGGCGCGGGTACTTCCCTGAGGGCCCTGCCATTTCCTGTGGCTGGCGAAGCACCGGAGAAAAACCCTCTGTGTGGGAGGCCTCCTCCGAGGCTGGTCATAAGCATCTTAGCTTAGCCAGTGACTCGCTTTCTTCCCGAGGGCAAGGCACTTGGCCTCCGGGAGCCTCAGTTGCCTCTAGGAGATGGGGCTAATCAGGCCGTGGGAGGAAGGGGGCAGGACCGTGTGAGGTCCTGGCAGCCGGATGCTCCGAGGTTAATACCCAGGCCTTTCAGAAAGCTTTGGAATGGGGCGTGTCTCCTTTTAGGCAAGAGCAGAAGTGGAGCCCTGGTGGGTGGTTCTGCAGGCCCTGGGGGAGTTTCCACATCTTCCTCCCTCAGCTTTGTCATCAAGAGGCAGCTTGCAGGCGGCTGGTGGGCGCTGGTGAGTCCTTTGAGCTCCCAGCCTGCTCCCGGGCCTTCCCACACAACTCCCCTCCCCAGCCCCTCATCTCCCACCTGTCACCAGGATGTCGGAGGCAAGATGTCAACCAGGCCACTTTGGACCTTCAACTTCATGCTTTCCTGTGAACTGGAGTCTGTCCAGCGGTGTCCCTCTCCCCGGAACCTTCCTGACCCCTCTCCTGGTCCCAGCTCATCCCAGCCTCTGAAATGTCTTCTTCAGGAAGACCACTTGATCCTTCCTCCCCCATCTTTTGGTCTCCTCCCACTGTGCCACTCATCTGCCAGGCTCTGGGTTGGGGCTCCCTGAATCCCTGTGCTCTCTGAATCTTCCCTGGCTTGGAGAGACATGGCAGGCAAGGTCCAGTGCACACGCAGACTTTGTTCTCTTTGGTAACTGACACAGGAGCGGAGGTTAAATTCTAATCCACCTGTTAAGTTCGGGAGCTGGAGCCATAGGGCTAAGAGGATGCTGACGCAGGAAAGTGGGTTTTCCCCCAGGGCAGTAACCTTCAGCAGAGCATCTTTGTTCTCTTTGGAAATTGGGGCCCCAGGTTCTTCTCAAACCCCGCTCCATACCCAAAGTCAGCGTTCTCTAATCAATGGAGTCTGAGGCCAGCCTGGATTTTTTGTGGGTCACAGAAGGCAGTACCTGGATTCCTGGGCGGTGTCTGGACTTTCAGGAACCTCAGCCAACTTTGACCCTTCTGCCAATCTAATCACTCCTAACCCCATGCCACCTGCACCTGGGACATGAAGCACTCAGTATAGAGTGTGTCCCAAGTGGTATTCTTCCAGCAGAGGCTGGGATGGTCTTTTTTTTCATCCTGAGTTCATCCTAGACATTGAGATTTTATTTTCTGGCTGTTCGTTGCTGTGTGCAGGCTTTCTCTAGTTGTGGCGAGTGGGAGCTACTCTTCATTATGGTGCATGGGCTTCTCGTCATGGTGGCTTCTCTTGTTGCAGAGCATAGGCTCTGGGCGTGGGGGCTTCAGTAGTTGTGGCACACAGGCTTCATTGCCCCGCAGGATGTGGAATTGTCCCAGATGCCGGGATCGAACCCGTGTCCCCTGCATTGACAGGCAGATTCTTAACCACTAGACCACCAGGAAGGAGAAGGCAATGGCACCCCACTCCAGTACTCTTGCCTGGAAAACCCCATGGACGGACTGAGTGACTTCACTTTGACTTTTCACTTTCATGCATTGGAGAAGGAAATGGCAACCCACTCCAGTATTCTTGCCTGGAGAATCCCAGGGATGGGGGAGCCTGGTGGGCTGCCATCTGTGGGGTCGCACAGAGTTGGACACAACTGAAACGACTTAGCAGAAGCAGCAGACCACCAGGAAAGTCCCGAGACACTGGAATTTCAGGAGGGCTAGGACAAGCCTGTCTCCTACAGAAGGCCACAAAGTTGGAAGAGCAAGGGAGTCAGATAGGTCTAGTTCAAATTACAGCTCTCTACCTAGAAGTTCTGTGACCTGGGTAAATTATTTACTCTCTCTGACTCCTGGTTTTCTCATCTGTAAAGTGGGAGTGGTAGTAATGCCTCCTCTGTGGGTTTGTGAGGATTCTCTGAGCCCTTGATGCATAGAAAGTGCTTAGTGCAGCAGCAGGTAGGGGCAGGAATGCAGGAAATGATTATCATCACCACCACCACCATTTCCTCCTTTGCACTGTCGTCTCATAGGTCCCCTCGCCAACCGCTCTCAGTCCAGGGGAAGTCAGAACTCTGCCTCTAGCTAACAGGACAGGGAAAGCCCCTCAAGCCTGGGGGTGGGAGGGGGTTGATTTCTGGGAATCCAAGCCCAGCATCAGCCTGTCTCTAGGAAGTCGGTCATTTCGCCTTTCTCCTCTGGCTGCCATTTTGCAGGGTCTGTTGATTCATTCAACAGATGTGTACTCCCTTTTAGCCATTGTGCTTAGCGAGGGATTTCAACATGAATAAAGCAGCTCTCAGGCTTCTCGATCTACGGGCAAAAAAAGTGATAGTGAGAACACAGCTTCACTGGCAAGAAGAGAAGTGAAGAGTAGAGGGAGGGATGAACAGGTGGCCTCAGCTAACGAACCCAGGTTTCATTCCTGAATCTGCCACCTCACAGCCAGCTGGTGATGGACAGATGTGTTACCTCTGAGTGGTGATGTGAGGAGAAGAGGGAACCACGTGGGTAAAAAAACCTCAGTTCAGAGCCTTCTAGATATTAATCACTGCTTGCACATGTTGGCAGCTATTTTTTTTTTTTTTTTTACTTATTTGGCTGTGCTGGGTCCTCGTTGCTTTGGGGACTTTTTTCCTCTGGGGGCTACTCTAGTTGCAGTGCACGAACCTCTCATTTCAGTGGCCCCTCTTGTTGTAGAGCACGGGTTCTAGGTCACAGGGGCTTCAGTAGTTGCAGCACTTGGGCTCAGCGTTTGCGGATCCCGGTCTTTAGAGCGCAGACTCAGTAGTTGTGGTACATGGGCTTTGTTGCCCTGTGGCATGTGGGATCTTTCTGGACTGGGGATTTAACCCGTGTCCCCTGCATTGGCAGGCAGACCCTTTACCACTGAGCCACCAGGGAAACCCTGGCTGCTGTTATTATTATTCTGCAGTGATCAATAGCAGGTGGGCAAATTTTGCTGTCGGGGCACATTTGAGCCCTTCAGACACAGTTTTCCAGGTGGCAGCTAATAAGGTGGGGTGGAGGGGAGTGAGCAGCCTGAGCTGAGAAAACAGCTTATGCAAAGACATGGAGGCTTAAAAAGTGTCGGGTGTCTTAGAGAGCAGTGCGCAGAGTTAGCAGCTGGAGAGCCATCACCGTAGGGCATGATGGAGGCGAGGTCAGGGAACAAGAGGCCGTTCTGCTAAGGGGTCCCGAATGATTAAATGCTTGTTCACCCAAAGCAGGCCTCCTGCAGCTTATGGAGCCATCTGAATCCAGTCTAGAATTTACTTCTGCAAGGGAGGAATGGCTGGCCTGTGCACGTTTGCGGATACAGTAACTGTCCTTTCCTCTTCCTTCTACCTGGAAAGCACAGACGTTCCCTCCTTCTTCCTGAGATGTTTTTGCTACTTGTGCACCTGTGTCTCCCACCCTGGGACATTTCTCATTTGGAGGAAGGGGGTGTGGGTGGAGGAAGTGCCACCATCTCGCTCCCTTATTGACCATAAGAGGGTATTGAGTGCTTTTCTGGATGTTGGTCACTGTCCAAGGTCTTTGCTTGTATTGCCATCGAATCCTCATACAGACTTACTGAAGTAGATGCATTTATCCCCACTGTACAGAAGGGAAAATTGAGGCATAGAGAGTGAGGTGATTTGCTAAAGGGCTTATAAATGGTGAGAACTCATGTCTAGAGGTCTCTGAAGTTGCTCTGTGCTTATGTGTACCACCTCATGCATGCTCTTGGTAATGCTGCCTGCAGAATGTCTGGCTTCTTTCACCGTGCACCCCTGGATGCTAGACTGCAGGCACCTTAGTGATGGGTCACAGTGGGGTGTGCTCCAGGTATCTGGCGACTACCCTAGTCTCTCCTGGCCTTGACTTTTGGGAAGTTCCTGAGTGCATGCGCTTGGTGATGGGGAGCTATTCTTGGATGTCTCAGAATTCAAGGCGACCTTCCTGGGCCCGCTAGTGTCCCACAAATGTGCCTTGACGCAGGCAGTTTGCAGCTTGATTGATGCAGCAGGTGGTGACTGAGCTCCACGGTGACCCCAGGAAGGAATGAGTCTTTTAGGATGGCAGGTTAGAGCATCACGTGACCCTACACCCTACCTGTTTACAGAAGACATCAAAACAAAGGCTCGAATTTCCTTTTCCACAGGAGGCAAAGTTCAAGGCCAAGGTTCAAATCCTGCTTTTGCCTTTCACTGGTTTTTGGGCCTCGGCCAATTTTTTCACTTCTTTGCACTTCAGTTTCTTCATCCAGAAATACAGATCATACATGCATGTATGTGTGTGTGTATAATTCAGAGTTGTGATAAAGATTTGTAACCCAACATAAAATTGACTTCCACATCATAGATATATTGATGTAACGTCCATAAAATTCTCCTCCATGGTGCTTAACATAACTGTGATTGTATGGCTATTTGTGGTCATTATTCTTTTACTCTATCTCTCCCACGAGGTCAGTGGTTCTCGGCCTGGGGGCAGCTTGGCTCTCCAGGGGACATTTGGCAATGTCTGGAGGCATTTTTGGTTGTCACAAGTGGGAAAGTGCAGAAGGGGCAGGGATCTACTGGCATCTAGCAGGTTGAGGCCAGGGATGTAGCGAGATACCCTGCAGTGCCCAGGGCAGTCCCCCTCAACAAGGAGTTGTCCAACTCCAAATGTCAATAGTGCCAGATTTGAGAAGGCTTATACTGGCCATGAGGCCCCTAAGGTCAGTGACTGTGTCTGATTCAGTCAGCCCTGTGTCCCCGATTGCCCAGCATGACGGCAGGCACACACGAGACAGTAAGCATTAAAGGGATGAATGAGGACTTGGAAGGCCTCATGTCTCTTGGAGGCCAGGAGGTTTGGCTTGTGGGACATTTTGAATGAACAGGAGAGAGATGCAGATGAACTTGAGCGATGAACGTTGGTCATTCAGGCCAAAGAAATTCAGACCAAAGCTATTTTCCTTCCCGCCCGCCCGCCAAGGAGGCACTTGGGGGCCCGAATTATCTGAATTGTTCTATGATCATGGCTGCACTTTGCTCACATAGACACAGGTCCGCCCTTTATCTGGACAAGCAGGCTGGGGCAGGGGAAGGTAGGTACTCACAAGGAACACCCTCTCAGCGGGGCCCCTGGGATTTGCCAAGCTGGGGTGCAGCTGCTGTCGGCTTCCTGTTTTTTTCCCTTTCTGGTGGAATGAAGGAAACCACTGAATGGCTGTTTTTCCACTGACATTTACAGCAATGTGATAGGCCTTGGATTAATGAGGTCAAGCTCCAGTGTGAAATCTGCCTGATAACTTGAAGCTTGGCCAACAGGAAGACACGGCTTGTTTTCTTTGGGCATTTGATGTCTTTGGATGGCTTTGGCTAGGGAAGTAGGGGTCACAATCTGTACAAAAGACGGGAATGTTTTATGCCCCAGAATTACAGAGGCCAGAATTGTCTTTTTTTTTTTTTCAATTTATTGGGAAGGTTTATTTTCACATGGACTTTGAAATAAATAATTCATCAAAAGGAAGGTTCACCGTGAGCCCTAGGCTGGCTGCTACATCGGGGCCATTAAAAGGACCATGCTGTTTTTCTGGGCCTCCCTGGGAGTCTGAAGGAAGAGATTGGCCCCAAAGGGTTTTTGGACAGGTTAGAGCTGCACATGGAATAGAACTTATTCTGATGGGGGAAGGGGTCTCAAGCATATGCCTCAAATTTGCTCAAAAGCTTGCGGGTTTCTGTAAGAGGCAGAATCTGATTCCTTAGGTCTGGGGCCTGGACATCTGCATTTAGAATAACGTCTCAGAGGGAGTCATGTGCTGCTGGTCTGTGAACTGCACTTTGGGGAGCAAGGGTCTACAGCTGAGGGGTCCCCGGTGTCACCCACTCCAGCAAATTCGGCCTGTCATGCCTGCTCGCACAGCCATCTGCTCTGTGGGCTGGCTTGCAGGAGAACAGACTTACTGTGCCCCTTCTCTGTGTGCTCAGACCTGGGACCAAGCATGAAGGAAAGGCTGCTTGCTCCCAAGGAGCCATGGAAACACCCAGAACAGGTGCGAGGGGCTTCTGGTGCTTCCAGAAACATGTGTCGGGGGGACACAGTGTCTTGGGTCCCCTGGTCACCTGGGGCTTGTTAAACACACAGATCCCTGGGCCCTAGACCAGCCTACCTGCGTCAGAACCCGCCATGGTGGGGCCCTGGGAGTCTATATTTTTCAAAAGTGTGCCAGCCAGATTCACAGCCAGGTTGGCAGAGGGGAAGAAAGCCAAGAGGAAGAGCTGGCAGCATGTGGAAATTCATTGCTCAGGAAGCCGAGTGTAGGGTTGTAGAGTTGTGGACTGCCTGATGGCACCCGGCTGATAGAGGGGCCAAAAGCTAGCCTGCTCCACTTGCCAAGCTTTGTAACCCTGAGGAGTTGCATCTGCCTGGGAGGAAGGACACTTTTTTTCTTTTTTCCCTTATTTATTTCTCTTTTGGTCGCACTGAGTCTTCGTTGCTGCTCTTGGGCTTTCTCTAATTGTGGCGAGTGGAGGCTACTCTTCATTGCAGTGCACGGGCTTCTCATTGCGGTGGCTTTTCTTGCGGATCGTGGGCTCTAGAGCGTGGGCTTCAGTAGTCCTGGTGCACAGGCTTAGCTGCCGCACAGTATGTGGAATCTTCCTGGACCAGGGAATGAACCTGTGTCCCCTGAATTGTCAGGTGAATTCTTATCCACTATACCACCTGGAAAGTCCCTTTTTCTTAATATTAATAATAATGGTTAACATCTAGTTCTTATCTTATGAGCCAAGCACTGTTTAACTTTTAGTCCTCCTAGCAACTCTTAAGAGGTGGCCTTACTATGACCCTGATTTTACTGCTGAGGAAAGTGAGGCACAGAGAGGTTCCATGATTTGCCCTAGGTCACACAGCCAGTCAGTGGTGGAGTTAGGATTTGAATCCAGGCTGTCTTGCTTCTAAGTCCTTGCACTGAATCATGATGCTCTCTGACTCTGGGCAAAAATGCGGTTGCATTTCATAAGCTGTCCCTGCCCTGAGGGAGTGCCTTTCTCCAGTTCTTCCTCAGATGGAGGAAAGGCTGGCAGTGACTTTGGCTAGCTCTGGAGTCAGACCTGGGTTGGATCCTTCCCTCTCCCACTTAATGTATCCTTGAGAAGTTATTTGCTAACTTTGCTGAGCCTCCGTTTCCCCATGTGTAAAATAGGAATAATAATAGTATGAGATGATATGATTATTTAACCTGTGTTTGGCACACGGGGTGTACTGGATACATACTAACAATAATTATTACCTTTAGTATCCATGCAGTCAGCCTCTGGGAGTCTATTCAGAAAGGATAGGTGAGCAGAGCCCTGTGTCACTTATGTCCCTGGTGCTCGGTCTGTCGTTTTGTTCACTCTGGTTACTTATGTCTATTACTTACCGAGGCATTCCTAGCCTTTGCTTCTTGGCGCTGGTTGCAGGCCCCCGTGTCCATGCCAACCTGATAAGTTCTCAGAATTTCTTAGCTCCTAGAACATTTTAGAGTCTCAATCGGAGCAGGTTTTATTTCCTGTCATCCAAGAGCAAGTAAAAGGCACATATTCTCACACTTACTCTCTTCAGGGCGCTTGGCTCTTCTTTGGTGACTTCCTCTGTCCCCAGCTTCCTTTCTGGAACTCTGTAGCCATCACCTTCTCCCCCATGAACTGGGCAGAGAGCAAACTCTTTAGAGTCATTGCTTGCTATCTTATAAAGAAACAGAGAAGGGGACTTCCTTGGTGGTCCAGTGGCTAAGACTCCGTGCTCCCAATGCAGGGTGGTGGTTTAGTTGCTCAGCCATGTCCGACTCTTGCAACCCCATAGACTATAGCCCGCCAGGCTCTTCTGTCCATGGCATTTCCCAGGCAAGAATGCTGGGTTGCCATTTCCTTCTCCACCCGATGCAGGGAGCCTGGGTTCAATCCCTGGTCAGGGAACTAGATCCCAAATGCTGAAAATAAAGATCTTGCATGCATAGCTAAGACCTGATGCAGCCAAATTAAAATAAAAAAACAGGGAAGAGTTTCTCCAGAATTTCATTTATTTTCTTCTTTTTTTTTAACATAGGAAATCAAGCTTTTGTTTTCTCGTTGCTTACTTTATGCTTTTTAATTATAAAAATAAAGAGAAACTCATTATTAAAATTCAAGCAGTACAGAAATGTGGAAAATGGAAAGGGAAATTTTACCAATGATCATCCACACATTTCTTTTTTCCCAGAAAAAAATTGCTGAATGTTTTATGTCTTTCCATAAATTTCTTTGGCATGTACAAATCCACATGCATTTATGTATATCCTATCCTCTTTTCTTGTTAACACACCTATACAACCCTTTCCCGAAACTTCCCTTTTCAGCTAATTTATCTTAGCACATGTCGACATGTATAGGTATGCCTCAGTCCTAAAAGCTACACGATATTCCCATGATAAAAATTTACCATAATTTGTTTTCTAGTCCCTTGCTGGTGGTGAAGATTATTTCCGTTTTTTTTTTCCCCTTAAACACATTATGATGCTATGACATCCTTGCTTAAACAGTGTGTATCTTCGTACACTTGGGTGATTTTATCTGTAAGGAAAATTCCCTGCAGTTTGAACTATGACATTGTCAAATTGTCCTCCCAAGAGGCCAAACCAGTTTTGCTTTTTTCTTTTGGACGAGCCACAGGGCATGCGGGACCTTTGTTCCCTGATCAGGGATTGAATCCCCCCGCCTGCCCCCACTCCCCACTCTGAAAGCTCAGAGTCTTAACCACTGGACCACAGGGAAGTCCTGCAAACCAGTTTCTATTCCCTAGACCGTGTGTGTGAATGCTTCTTTCCCCCAGGCGTTTCTCTAACATTATTGAGTACATTCAATTTTTTTCCAGTCAGATAGGAATAAAATAGAGTGTTTCTGAGTTAAGTTCCATAGTACTTTAGATTTTATGATCATTTAGACTGTGGCTACATATTGTTAAATATTCAAGAACTGCATTTTACCTGGCCTGATGCTTGAAATTAGAGATAAAAAATGAACTTAAACCAGTTCCTCCCCATCTCCTGAAGGAAGCAGACACATGGACAAATGAGAACAGAGGTGTGGTTCCAGCTGTGCTAGAGAAATGCATAAGTGAAGTTCTCTTTGACAGACTTCATGAATATTACAAATGAATGTGTAAAATACAGCATACACTGTGCCCCAGTGGGAGGGGCGATCCTTGACATCCTCAAAAGAAAATGACTTGGTAGAAGCAGAAAAACCTTGTATCTTAGCCCTCCTGGTGGCAGCAGCAGAGGTAGGCAGCTAGGAAGGGATAAAGTAATTTTGAAATTGACTTTTTGGTGGTTTCCATGTTTACTAATGTTTGAGGGAGGCTGTGCAGAAACCCAGCTGAGTTTGCAGCTGGTGCTGATTATTGCTCACTGTTACCTGGGCAAGTGTGTATGTTAGTCAAGAAAGAGTGAGAACAAAGGTACAGAAGGCTGGCTTTAAAAATCCACAGCCTTGGAGCCCAGTGGGGTTGGATGTGGGTGGCATGAGTTGGCGGTTACCCCAGGGGTTACAAGGAGGTGTACTTTGAATGCACCCGTTGTAGACTGCATGCACAGAATGAGTGTTGAATGAATGAGTGAGCATCAAAGATGTCTCTGTCCTATAAAAGGGCCTCCTACTCAAAAAGAATAGATCCATTTAGAAAGGGTTATGACCACCTGATCTTCCCACCTGTGGGGAGCCACGCCTTAGCTATACATTTTCTTTGGGCCACCTGTCACGGATAGCTCTTTATCCACTAGGAGATCTTAAGAACAGCATAGGCCATGGCAAGGAGCAGTTGAGAATATCTGAAACAGTGCTGTGGAATGGAGCTCACCATCATTTTACAGCAAAACTTCTAAGCCAGGATCTATAAAGCGAACTGTACAGTGTGCAGAGTTGAAAAGAGACTGTGGAGCAGAGGCAGTCTGAGGTCACCCTTTTATGGATGGCAAGGCAGGGGCCAGGTAAGGCACATCTTGGGTCTGGCCCCTATCTTTCCCCAATGGCCAGGTCTATTTAGTCTGGTTTGATGCTAGACCTGTGGTTCCAAGCCAGAGGACCACTCGCGATGATACGACTGATGGAATAATGTCAGTGAATTTTAGTCTCTTCATCTCCCACCCTCCTGTCTACATGCTCCTATTTATTGCATGTCTATTGCATGCTGGGTGACTCTAGGGTGCAGTCCCTGACCTTTTTGGCACCAGAGGCGAGTTTTGTGGAAGACAGTTTTTCCATGGGCTGGAGGGTGGGGGGTGGGGGGATGGTTTTGGCACATTACATTATTGTGCACTTTATTTCTATTATTGTGATTATATAATGTGATATACAATGAAATAATTTTACAGCTCACCATAATGCAGAATCAGTGGGAGCCCTGAGCTTGTTTTCCTGAGATCCAGACTATAATGCAAACGATGGGGAGTGGCCATAAATACAGATGAAGAAGCTGCCCTCTTTCACCCACCGCTTACCTCCTGCTATGTGGC
Organism: Bubalus bubalis; assembly: GCF_019923935.1. Lineage (NCBI taxonomy): Eukaryota > Metazoa > Chordata > Mammalia > Artiodactyla > Bovidae > Bubalus > Bubalus bubalis. Next base: position 16,068,872 of record NC_059170.1, on the reverse strand, counting down.
CTGGTTCCTAACAGGCCACAGACTGTTATTGGTCCATGGGCCTGGGGGTTGGGGACCCCTGCCCTAGGGTGGGATGGAAAGGTGAATAACATATTTCTTGTCTTTTGAGAGCATCTAGTCCAGTGGAAGAGGCAGATATGAAATTAACAATTACAGCCAGCGGTCCATGGGGTTGCAAAGAGTTGGACATGACTGAAGCGACTTAGCACGCACACAGTTGAGAGCCACAGTAGAGATGCGGTCAGACTCTTTGGAACTAGAGGAGAGAGAAACCCATTTGCCACAAGGCAGATAAAGAGCAATTCAGAGGGAATAAAAGGAGCATGGAGACAATATTGTGTAAATGAGACAAGGCAAGTCAAGTGCTGAGCACGGCGCCTGAAAAGCATTTAAGAGATGATAAATACTATCATTACAGCACTTGGGCTAGCTCTTAAAGAACAGGACGAGCTTGCCAGGTGGAGAGAAAGAAGGGTATCACCACCGCACAGAACAGTATGAATGAAGGACAGGTGGTGAATGTGGAGGAGTGAAAACTCCATAGCTTCATAGAAGAGAAATCTAAATCTGTGTTCAAATCTTAGTTCTGCTACTCACTAGGTATGACTTTGGGCGTGTCAAGATGAACCTCCCTTTTCCTCATCTATCTACTGGGGATAATGAGACCTGTTTTTATCTTTATTTTTTGACATAAAAAAAAATTTATTTGGCTGTGCCAGGTCTTAGTTGCAGCACATGGGGTCTTCGAACTTCATTTCAGCACACAGGATCTTTAGTTGTGGCACTCAAACTCCTAGTTGCAGCATGTGGGACCTAGTTCTCTGACCAGGGATTGGACCCGGGGCCTCCGCATCGGGAGCGCAGAGAATCTTAGCCACTAGACCACCAGGGAGGTCTCCAGACCTGTTTTTAAAGGCTCCTTGTGGGAGTTAATTTATGAGGAGTATCTGACACATAGTGGAGTTTCAGCTAATGGTGGGTACCATTGCAGGGATGTGAATCCATCAGACCTATTAAGTATAGTCAGAAAATTGAGTGTTTAGTGAACTGAAGGTGGGGAGGGAGGTTAGGATGGCCAGAGATAAAACTAAGCATGTCAAGGGCAGATACTGGATGGTCTGGACTGTGAGGCTAAGAAGTTTAGACTTGACTCTTTAGGCAGTGCGGAAGTGTTAAATGCTTCCCTACAGGAATTTCCTGGCAGTCCAGTGGTTAAGACTCCCTGCTTCCACTGCAAGGGGTGTGGGTTTGATCCCTGGTTAGGGAAGAACCTGCATGCCATGTGGTGTGGCCAAAAAAAAAAAAAAACCAAACCTTCCCTACAAGGGAAACACAGGATGAGGCTTCAGTGCCGAATGAAAACTCGACCAGTGGTGTAGCTTGTGGGTTGGAAGGTAAGAGATGGAGGCAAGGAGATCATTTGGGGAAATGCTGCCTCCGACATTCCTGTCTTGGCAACCCACAGCTCACATTAGCCAAGTGAAAGCTCCATTAAGTCCTGCGGACAAGTGCTGCCTGGAGAGGCAAATCAGGGCAGTGATTCAGTGCATGGGCTTCAGTGTTAAGGCCAACGTGAATTTAAATCCTAATCCTGCCTTGTACAGGCTTCCCAGATGACTAGTGGTAAAGAACCCGCCTGTCAGTGCAGCAGACATAAGAGATTCGAGTTCAATCCCTGGGTCAGGATGATCCTCTGGAGGAAGAAATGGCAACCCACTCCATTATTCTTGTCTGGAGAATCCCATGGACAGAGATGCCTGGCGGGCTACAGTCTATGTGGTCACAAAGAGTTGGGCACAACTGAAGTGACTAGGCATGCACACAGGCACACAGCTGTCTCGTACTGGCTGTGTCCAGTTCAGTTCAGTCACTCAGTCATGTCCGACTCTTTGCAACCCCACGAACCGCAGCATGCCAGGCCTCCCCGTCCATCACCAACTCCCAGAGTCTACCCAAACTCATGTCCATTGAGTCGGTGATACCATCCAACCATCTCATCCTCTGTCATCCCCTTCTCCTCCTGCCCTCAATCTTTCCCAGCATTGGGGTCTTTTCAGATGAGTCAGCTCTTCACATCAGGTGGCCAAAGTATTGGAGTTTCAGCTTCAACATCAGTCCTTCCATTGAACACCCAGGACTGATCTCCTTTAGGATGGACTGGTTGGATCCCCTTGCAGTCCAAGGGACTCTCAAGAGTCCTCTCCAACACCACAGTTCAAAAGCATCAATTCTACTGGCTGTGTGACCTTGGGCAATTACTTAACCACACTGAACTTTAGTTTAACTCTTCTTTAAAATGAGGATTAATAGTACCTTTCTCACAGACTTGTTGTGGTCTTAAATGAGATAATGTAGATAAAGCATTTAGCCTAGTTCTAGGAATGTAGTAAGTGTTCAATGAAAGTTAATCATTAAAATTTTAAAAATTGTTTATTTCACCACAGAACTCTTTTTCCATGTAATATCTATTAACCTCCTCTGGAGCTACTAGTCTTCTACAGAAACCACCCTGCTTTAAACTTTGTGGAGAACCAGCAGCACTTTCTGCTCCAAGAAATAAACAGTGAAGAGGGTTGCCAAGTTCTAACAAGTTCTTGGATGCACATTAGACACACCTGGGGAGCTTTTTAAAAATTTCAAGGCCTGATGTGTGTGTATGGCTGAGTCTTTGAGCTGTTCACCTGAAGCTACCACAGCATTGTTCATCTGCTCTATCCCAATGCAAAATAAGAAGTTTAAAGTTTGGAGAAAAATTTTTTTCAAAGCCGGGCTGCAAGTAAATTAGCGTCTCTTGAGATGGGACCCTGTATTTTTTAAATTGTAATATTTTGTTAAGGTAAAGCAAATACAGGAAAGTGCACATATCCTAGGGCTTTCCTTGTGGCTCAGCTGGTAAAGAATCTGCCTGCAATGTGGGAGACCTGGGTTCAATCCCTGGGTTGGGAAGATCCCCTGGAGAAGGGCACAGCTACCCACTCAGTATTCTGGGCTGGAGAATTCCACGGACTGTATAGTCCATGGGGTTGCAAAGAGTTGGACATGACTGAGTGACTTTCATTTCACTCACACACATATTCTAAGTGAATGAATTTTCACAGATTGAACACGCCCAGGTAACCCATTCAACGTAGGACTTCCCTATATTAGTACTTCCCTGCCGGTTCAGTGGTTAAAACCCTGAGGTTCCATTGCAGGGGGCACGGGTTCGATCCCTGGTCGGGGAACTAAGATCCCACATGCTGCATGGTGTGGCCAAAACAAACCAACCAGAATATTACCATTGCTCTAAAAGCCTTTCTTATGTGCCTTCCCAGTCACTCCCACCCCAAAACCATGACTTTGATTGATAATAACATAGATTCTTTTTGCCTGTCATTGAACTTTACATAAATGGAATCATATAGTATGCATTTTTGTGTTTGGCTTATTTTGATTAACAGTGTGAGAGATCCAGATTGTGGTGTGTAATTGTGTATTACTCATCCAGGCTTCTGGACTATGCTCCACTGTGAGTACACCATAAGTTTTTTTTCCAGATTCAAGTTGGTGGACATTTTGAATAGTTTGTACTTTGAGATTATTATACAAATAGTGCTGTTAACATTCTTGTAAATGTGTTTTGGTGAATGTATACAGAAATTTCTGTTGAGTATATTCCTACAAATGAAATTGCTGGAGTATAGGCCATCATATGTTCAGCTGTAGAAGATACTGCTTGAGCAGTTTTTTAAGTGGCTGTACCAATTTATATTTCCGATCAGTTTATAAGAATTCTTGCCAACAACTGGTATTTTCTGTCTTTTTTTTTAAAAAAAAGGCCATTCTGGTGGATATATAGTAGTCTTGCTCTGGATCTTAATATAATTTCCCAACATTTCCAGGTGATTCCAACATGTAGCCAAGTTTGAGACCCTCTTTCCTAACAGGTTTTGAAAAAGCAAAACACGAATTAGTGGAGCTGTATAAAGAGATGTTATAATGGCAAGTACCTCCCCATGGCCCCTCTTTGACGTCCACACCCAGAGTTTTTTATAGACCTGATCTGTCTAATCAGCAGGGGAGGATGCTTTTGTGATGGAAGGAGAATGTAGAGGTGTATTAAACCTGACAGCCTGTGCTTCATTCCTGTGTGCTTTATATGGGCAAATGGTTTCTGATGGAGTGATCTGGAGGCTGGAAAGAGCCCCTGGCAGGACTTCAATCTCTTCTTCCAATTTAAGGCCTGAAAGAGAAGGGAAGCCATGAGAAGTGACGAGTAGTCTATACAGATGTTGTCAGATGAAAATATCTGCTCTTCAGGATCAGGGTTTAAGGGTTTTTTTTTTTTTTTTTTTTTTAAGGGTTTAAGATGTTATGTTATATTTTTGCTCTCCAAAGCTTGCCCAAGACCTGGCGCTTGGAAGGTGCTCCAGAAAAAAAAAAGTCGTTGAAGTTGATATTAGAACTATGTAACTGGCCTTGATGAAAAGCATGACTCACATGGATGCAGAGGAAGGTGTTGGTGTGGATTTAGCTGATCTGATTAATAGCTTTGCATCTCTTCTTTGTGCTTTTTGTTTTGCAGTTCCTATTTCATATTTGCTCATTTATTACTAGCATATTTTCCTTTATACCCTTAAAGGAAATAGAGGATCATCTTGAAGTAGATCTCTATTGATTGCCTTTCCTCTTGAGTTTGAGTCATATTTTCCTGTTTTCTTTTTTTTTAATCTGACTGCACAAAGGCATGTGGGATCTTAGTTCCTTGACCAGGGATCAAACCTGCACTCCCTACAGTGGAAGCACAAAGCCTTAACCCTGGACCACCAGGGAAGTCCATTTCCTGTTGGCTGAAAAAAATTTTTTTCTAGTAATTTTAGGTTACATCTTGCATATTATGAGTCAGACTTAAGAGACTCAAGGTTCTATTATATTTCTCAGAACAGTAATGACTATTCATTTATTTTATTCTTTTGGCTGAACTGGGTCTTAGTTGCAGTTCTCAGGATCTTTGTTGTGACATGCATGCAGGGTCTAGTTCCCCGACCAGGAATGGAACCTGAGCCCCCTGCTATGGGAGCAAAGAGTCTTACCCATGGGACCACCAAGGAAGTCCTAGTGATGACTTTTTAAAAAATCAATCAGCTGACTTGGCCAAACAAATCTTAAATTCAATTTCCCCTGGGTAGGCAGCAGCTGAAATCTTTCTTCAGTTCTTATAGCCCTAGTTGGGCGGCTTGGAACCTGCCCTGCCCATGCATCATTCAGAGAGATTTGGACAGAATTTATACTCAGCATTTGGGGCTACCATCTGTGAACTCTTTTCTGGGATGCTTTCTCCTCACTTTCCAACTGTAGTCACCTGAACTCTGTCCTTTAATTCCTCAAACCATAAGAGCAAAGGTTTTCATCCAAGTTGTAGCCGCCCTGTACAACGCTGAGTGGGGACTGCCCTTGGGTAAAAAGCTACAAAAAACACAGAATTTGCCTAGTGCAAATTTCTATCAAGTGTTGACTGCCTTTCAGTTTCTATCTGCTTGTGGCTGAATAAATCTTGCTATTGTTCAGTCACTAAGTCGTGTCTGACTCTTTGCAACCCCGTGGACTGACTAGTGCCTTCCAATAGGTAGTGTGTGTGTGGTGCATAGAGTTCACAATAGTTAAATGTGAGGGGATGTATCCTATAAGAGTTACTCTGATTTTACTAGAGCAGAACTTTTCTGATCAATAATTTTGTTTACTAAGGGAACATTAGGACCCCTTGCTTTTCTGACTAGCACATAGTTGATGGCAATAAATGTTTGTTGACTGGCTAAATGAAAGCAGCTTTAAATTAAAAGTGGAATTGAATTAGAGGAGAAAATTACTAGAAGAAAATCTTGAGATTGGTTACTTGTTGATGACAGTTAAGCACAAAATATATAGAGAGAGTTTGGTAATTTGCTGGAGAACATGATGAGAGGGTTGAAATAATATTAGGGCTCTGAGTGTAGAGTAGACCCCAGTCGCTAACAAAGTGAACCTGAGATTTCAACACGAGGAGATACATTCAATTGTGGGAGTAATATCACTTTCATGGGATTGAATCTATGGCTTATGGAGAATTTTAAACAGAAATAAAGCTGGTCAGAGGGGGAAGCAGAGATATGCTTGGAGTTCTGCACACCCAAGAGGAGCCAAGAGGAGGGAATCAAAGTGAAGGGACTTTGGCTGGAGATCAAAGAGGGGAGGAATGAAAGTAATGTAAAGGCAGTCAACTCCAGCTTGCTTCTCTCTGCATGGTGACCTGGAAGGTCACAAATCCCATACGGAGAGACTTCAAAGCCTGTATGCTGGACAGAAACTTCATTTACCAAAATGCAGAGTGTCTGGAACCTTCCTGATTTATTCTACTGACAGTTTCATCTCACAGAGAGCAGAGGAGAGAGGACAGTTGCTGTTATGAATCTGGTTTGGGAGCTGTTGGGTGAAGTGAAAATGAGAAAGTACTCGACAAGAAAGGGAACACTAGTCATAGGGGGCTGAGCTCACAGGGTTTGGAAGGCAGATTTTATGAAATTCAGGATGAGATACGTGGATTTCCTGCCTAAGCCTCCAAAGGCGATGAGAGTTCCAGCAGTAAGGGAAGTGATGCCCGTAATCAATTATCTCTGCTCTGCGTAGACTTCATTTATTTTCCTGCAAGGACTCCTTTTCTTGCTCTTAGTCGTGCTTTTGTGGGCCATCTTTCCTGTCTGACATTTTCTCTTTTATTTTCAAGCAGGAGAGATGATAAAAAAAAAATACTTAACCATCATAGCATATGATTGATCAATCAGAAGAGATACCAGCCATAAACAACTGAAATAGCACTCCTTACAGGTTCCTTAACCTGAGTCTCAGTTTTTTCCCCTTTGAAATGGGAACAAGACCTACATTACAGAGTTGGTGCAGTGACTTCAAGAGATGTTACATATAACGAATTGGACCCATGGAAAAATATGTTGTGCACAGAAGCTGCCATTATAACCCTGCATTCTTTATCTCTGGGTTCATTTCATCTACATATTTTATACATTCTGTGATGCTTATGTTTAGTTACATTAAGCACATTTTATAAATTCTATACTGATTTCAGCAAGTATTTGTTTTACTACCAATTGATCTATCTGGTTTATTAGTTGAAATGTCCTCTTATCTCCTTAATCATCAACACCCTGGATTTCCTGAAATCTTCTTACATTTCATGAGGAAGTTGTTTAAAAGCAGTTGTGATTCTTTTTGGCCACGCTGGGTCTTTGTTGTGGTACATAGACTTTCTCCAGTTGCGGCTCAAGGGCCCTAGAGCACATGGGCTCACTGGCTGTGGCCTGTAGGCTTAGCTGCCCTGTGGCATGTGGGATCTTAGTTCCCTGACCAGGGATCAAACTCATGTGCCCTGCACTGGAAGGCAGATTCTTAACCACTGGGCCACAGAGGAAGTCCTTCCTTGTTCTTTTATGAAGGTAGACAGTAGAATCAGACAGGCCTGGGTTTGGATCCCAGTTCCCCCACTTACTGTGCAGTTAATTGGTGTCCATTGTCTGCATGGCTCTCTTTTCCTTCTCATTGTTTCTTCCTCCAGGGTAGGACTTTCTCCTTGAGTCCAACTCTCTCTTTTTCATTGTCCTTGTTTCCTTGGAATTATTCTCCAAACCTCCATGAGCAAACAATATGAAAAACTTTTAAAATTCCCATCCCAGCTGTTTTCTAATTGACTAAAGGGAAGGCGACAGCTTGCGAGGGATATCTTTGAGGTTTCTGAAGAGGAGAAAGGGACCTTGTTAGGAAGCAGACCACAGCCTTCTTCCTCCTTTATGGTGGTAATGGTGTGAAACCCAAGCTTAGGATGGAGGAGTGATCCCTGGCTGATGGTGCTCCCTGCCCCTCCCTCTTCAAGAGTGGACCCCATCCAGTCACAGGATGGGATGTTCATCTTTGGGATAGGATTGGGAGAGGTAGCAGTTCCAAAGGGGCTGCCATCCTTAGCTTGAGTTGGCTCAGCATACTGCTTCCTAGAAGTAGGATCCATTCAACTTAAGGGATGGAGTCATCGAGGACAGGTCTTCATTTTACCCCCTAGCACAAGGTATTGGAGAAATTCTTATTAGAACCTAAGCTCTTCTTGACTCTTGTCTACCTTTGAGGCCATTGTGATTTTTTTGTTCTTGGTTGAATGATATACTGATATTGAGGAGCCCTTCTACTTAATCTGATAACTCTCTAGATGTTTGTATTTAAGACTAGAGGATTTTGAACAATGGGGTGAAGGCAAGTGTTGAAATCCAAGTAGGCAAGTGTAATGTAAAACAGAGCTGCCTGCTCAGTACCCACGCAGCCACTCCTTTATCTGTGGCAGACATTACTAATCTATGACCACATTCATTCCTCCTGCCATCACACGTGGCCTCATACCCTCTGCCCTCAAAGTGCTCCAAGAAGCCACCACCAACTTAAGAGCTGGCACAACAGAGGAAAGCTTGGCCAAGGATGTCATGCTGAGAGAGGGAGGCAGAGGTGGCAGAGGCTCCTCAAGGCTTAACCAGTGTGAATAGCCCTCCCCTGTTCAATAAATGTGTAACCCAGGAGGGCATTCTGTGGCCACAGGTGGCCTCCTTTGGAAAATGATCCTTCTAGCTGCAAAGGGAGTTTTTATCTCTCTGCAAGGGAGGGGGTGGACCACACTCCCCCAAGCCTGGAGGAGCAGTATGTGTAATTTGACTCCCATTTCCCCGTGCTTAGCTATTACATAAGCTTCTTTAGAAGACTGGCTGGTTTAGCACCGTGACTGTGACTGACTAATGTGTTCGTAGACATCATGTCAGCTTTGCATGTGCCCCATCTTTGGCACCTTTGTTCTGTCCCCTGCAGCCTCCCCCACACTGGCATTCTTACCCATACGTATGTGGGCCTCTCTGTGGGTTCAGATTCATGGGGAGAAGCTCTGCATGGAAGATGGGTGTGTTCACAGGTTTTCCTTTGCCCATTTGAGCTGTGGCTTCCTTTGAAGTTTTCTTGGAGCTGAGTCTGAGACAGCTGTCTCACCTTCACAGGTAGAAAGAATCTAAAATATCACCGATCAATATCTATTTGGAATGGTTCTTCCAGGCTAGGCTCGTGGGCAGCAAATATACATGATAGAGTCTTCCTCCTAATAGAGATGATCTCTCTGCCAGGCTGGGGGTGGGGCTCACTGGATTCCACAGTCCCCCCTCCAGCCCAATATGGACTTTCTCTCAGCAGCCTCATGAGTGGCCACTGGAGTTCTCAGTGGCAGGGACCCCAGCATCACACCATGGCTGGACTTTGTTGAATTGCTGGTGTTGAGACAGTTTTTCCTCATTCCAGGCTGATCCTACTTCTTCCTTCTTTTTTATTTTTTTGCTGTGTCACTCCCTATATGGGATCTCTAGTTCCCCAACCAGGGATTGAACCTGTACCTCCTGCAGTAGAAGCATGGAGTCTTAACCACTAGACTTTTAGGGAAGTTCCAGGGTGATCCTTCTTCACTTTGCCTATGATCACAACTCTGCCCTCTAGAGAACAACGCTAATCCTTTCATTCATGGCTTTTATTAAGGCCTGCTCCTATATTCCCAGCGTGGTCCAGCCAATTCAGATAGAGGTCATCTGGGCTATTATCTCAATGCTGGACACGATTCTCTTCCTGAAAGCTCAAGGTGCTTTAGTTGATCCAGCACTCTGTTCTTGTTGAACTTGTGGTTTTCGAGTTCTGCCATCTTGCCCTCTCCTCCATCCTTCTCCTCCAGTTCAGTTCAGTCGCTCAGTCATGTCCGACTCTTTGCAACTCCATGGACTGCAGCACTCCAGGCCTCCCTGTCCATCACCAACTCCTAGAGTTTACTCAAACTCATGTCCATTGAGTTGGTAATGCCATCCAACCACTCTTCCTCCAAGGTCTTGCCAAATCGGGTTGTAGTAAATGGGCTTCAGAGTACAGTGACAAATGAAGGCCAAGCCCAGGATCACCACTCAGCTCTGAATGAAGGAGCACGGCTGGGAGAGGCAGAGTTAAGGAACAGACCCTTGAAGACCCAAGTCCTACAACAGGTTTTTAAATCGGAATGTCTGTCTAGGAGACTGTGCCCACAATCTAGAAGGTTCATGACAGCAGGAGTATAACAGTCTACAGAATCCCATGAGAATGGGGTTGGTGGGGAGGACAAGGCTAATAATTTTTAATTCAGATATTTGGAGCACCAAGGGCCCCAGAAGTCTCTTTGCTCACGCGTACAGCATCTTTATATTGGGGGTGGGGTGGGGTGGGGGTGGGTAGGAAAGAGGAAATGACGCTATTATTCAAAGCAGTGTGTTGTGGGAGGGCGGGGGTGTGTATCCTTTAGGAGCGAAAGTGGGTCCCAAGTGAGCTCGGAGGAGGGAAAGCCGGTGCAGTGTTTTGTTTCCCCTTTTCCCTCGTGCTCGGTGCTCCAGGAAGCACGAGGCGCAAGCACTCACGGCCTTCCTCCAGGGTGCTGCCAATATTGTGCGGAGAAGAATAGCTGAAGAACAAGAAAGAAAAAAAAAAAAACCTTAACGTTTTCTTCTAACAGTGTGAACTTTGAGACACCGTCTGACTCATGTTTTAAAGTCTCTTCAATTTGAATTCACCTTCCTTCGTGTTGTTTTTCTCAAGGCTCTAGGCTCGAGTCCAAATTTGTGTCAGGCAGCCGCTACCCTCGGCTGGAGGCGTCGCAAGGCCTGGGTCCCACCTCAGGGGGTGGACTGCTGTGGGAACCTGGTGTTGACCTTCCCCAGCCCTTCTTCAAGGCCAGTCCTCAGCGTGGGTCAGAAGACCATAAACGGCCCTTTTAGGGGAAGTGGAGGTGTCTGGTGCTACAGCCCAGCAAGAGACCACTGTCCTGCTTCAGGCAACAAGACCTCCTAGGGCTCCCATTCGTGTATCCCTAAAAGTGGCATTAATATCTGTTAGGGTGCTTTTGGCCACAAATATCAAAATTCAATTCAATTGGCTTAAATAATAACAGGGATAAAGTCCAGAGGTCCCTAAATTAAAGGACTCGGTTTCTCTCCTCTGACTCCCAAGTATTGGCTTTATCCGAAGGCCAGCTTCCTGCATGGCTGGGAGCAAGATGACTTAACAGCGGCAATGGGGGTTCACACTTCCAGTTCTTGGGCGGTGAGAAGAGAGAGCTTCTGATTGGTCCAGCTTAGGTCATGTCCCTACCCCTGGCCAATCACTCTGGCTGAGCTTAAACCATCGCTCATGGGCTGTGGCCAATCAGGGCCCAGCATGGAGTGATACTGGGGGAACTACAGAAACCACTACCAAACCGAGCCTTTCGATGGGCCCATGTCTTTTTTCCTCTTCTTGTTTTTTCAGAGACGTATCATCCCCCAAACAGCATTCCTGTAATAGCCTTCTTTTCACTTTGGAGGAGGGAAGGGGTTCTGTCGTGCACCCCCACCTGGTCCCCAATCCCCCCACAGGCTTCCTCGCATTTGCCCTTAAGGCTCAGCTCTCCGGAGCACAGCACAGCCCTTGCTTCTCAACATTGCTGTTTACCAACAGGTATCAAGTTCAGTTTTGTCAGAGAGCAACCGGAGGCTGAATCGAGGCTCATTCTAGTTGTCTGTCTGGGCTCACTGAGAGTGAAGGGCCTTGCCCTGAAGACCTGGGGCTGCCCACACCAGGGCTGTTTTGGCTCATCCACCCAGACCTCACACAGCTATTGGTTGGAATAATTAAGTTCCCTACCTTATTTCCCCCTTGCTTCTGATTTCTCTTCTTAAAGTGCACACACTTCCTGGATGACCTAACCCAGCCTGGCCTCTGCGGACCCCTTGCCTACCCGCCTCTTCAGCACAGACATTTGGTTGCCTTGCGTCCCCATGTGCCCAGTTCTCTGCAAGATGGTCCATCTGGGTGCTCCTGCAACACTCTGGGCTCAATATGTCTCCATGGAGCTGGTTTTCCTTCAAATGAGCTCCTTCTTGAGGATCCCCTTTAAGAGTTGAGGATTGCTGGAATTCCCTGGCGGTCCAGTGGTTAGAGCTCCATGCTTCCACTGTTGGGGACCCAGGTTCTATCCCTGGTGGGGGAACTAAAATCCTGCATGCTGGAAATTGCAGTCAAAAGTTGAATAAAAACTCCCCTACTCTTAGAGAAAGAGTTGAGGCCATTACTTCTCCCACGTCCTGGCAGTTTGGGCTGTGTCCCCATCACCAACCAGCGCTATCTCTGGAAATACGGGCAGATACACTGGATCTCACAAGAGGGCCATTCCACAGCTCATAGGAGCCAGTACTTCTGCGGGCTGCCCCAGCACCCAGGCCAGTGCCCTGCCTTGGGGGCTGCCTGGCTGCTGTGTTAGCAGCACTGATGGCAATTCTTTAATTAGACCAAGCAGGGTTTTCTTGGACGGGGGTGGGAGGAGGTGTGGGTCTATTGGGGGAAAGTAGGTCACCTGAAAACCAGCAGTCAAGAGGGAGCTGTCCTGGAGCCCCAGCTCCAGGGAACCCAGAGGGGCGAGCCAGTTGGGGGCCGACAGAGCAAAGTCAGATAAATGTGCCCTGGCCCCCTTTCTTGGCCCTTGGGAGGCACTGTCCTCAGCTTTCTCCAGGGGGCTGGGCAACTGCCCTTAATTCCTTTACTCAAGCAGACTGTCCAAGCCAGGGAAGGCCTAGCAGTGAGTGTCTCCTGTCTGCATGGGGCGCTCCACCCTGGGGCTCAAGGAGGGAGCACTATACTGGGAGTTGGGCTCAGGATTCAAGTTACTGCTCAGTCTTTGTTTCCTGTGAATGTGTCCTCCACTCCCTTGTACCTCTGTTTTGTCATCCATCCAATGGGCAGGGACCGTCCCTGTCTTTACCTTACTGTATCCCTAGCTGTCTGGCATGTGACAGATGTTCAGTGAATATTTGTCAGCTGAAATAATGAGCTCTTGGGCTTCTTTTGTCAGGTTGTTGTTATTGAGGATCAGTGACCAGGTGAGGGATTCCCAAACGTCAATCACAATTTTTGCCAGCATTAAATGCCATCATTCTTTAATTTTTCTTTGCTACTCCCTTGCAGGATTTCCAAGGGAAATAAAGAAGATTTATTTAAAAAGGAAATTTTATATCACCACCATAAATAAACAGTAACTGTGAAACCAGATCCACAGGGGGAAAAAATCACTGTCATTACATTCTGTCGTAAATACTCTCGCTTGCCCAAGGCTATGAGTCTGAGGCTGACTTTCTCTTTGTTTATAAGGGAAACTGACATGTTATAAAAATGTTAACAGATCTATTAGCACCCAACTGATAACTTTCTTCTAAAGAGAAAATTGGTAGATTATTAAAAAAACAAGTGAAAAGGAGGTAACTTGCTGTCTTTGAGTCCATGTTTTATTAAATCTTGTCCTGAACTTTTGTAAATTCCCTTGGAATGGGTTCTCTTTCTACACTTAGGGAAACACTTGGCTGGGACAATGGCTGGGGAGGTTCTTAGAAAAGGATTAAAGGCTTTGATAGAGTGATTGATGTGACTATTCCTATCTTCAGTCTTAGCAAGTTTTTCAGTTCAGTTCAGTTGCTCAGTCGTGTCCGACTCTCCGCAACCCCATGAACCGCAGCACACCAGGCCTCCCTGTCCATCACCAACTCCCAGAGTCCACCCAAACCCATGTCCATTGAGTCGGTGATGCCATCCAACCATCTCATCCTCTGTTGTCCCCTTCTCCTCCTACCCTCAATCTTTCCCAGCATCAGGGTCTTTTCAAATGAGTCAGCTCTTTGCATCAGGTGGCCAAAGTATTGGAGTTTCAACTTCAACATCAGTCCTTCCAGTGCTCACCCAGGACTGATCTCCTTTAGGATGGACTGGTTGGATTTCCTTGCAGTCCAAGGGACTCTCAAAAGTCTTCTCCAACACCACAGTTCAAAAACATCAATTCTTTGGCGCTCAGCTTTCTTTTTTCTTTTTTTCAGCTTTCTTTATAGTCCAACTCTCACATCCATACATGACCACTGGAAAAGCCATAGCCTTGACTAGACGGACCTTTGTTGACAAAGTAATGTCTCTGCTTTTTAATATGCTGTTTATGTTGGTCATAACTTTCCTTCCAAGGAGTTAAGTGTCTTTTAATTTCATGGCTGCAATCACCATCTGCAGTGATTTTGGAGCCCAGAAAAATAAAGTCAGCCACTATTTCCACTGTTTCCCCATCTATTTGCCATGAAGTGATGGGACTGGATGCCATGCTCTTAGTTTTCTGAATGTTGAGCTTTAAGCCAACTTTTTCACTCTCCACTTTCACTTTCATCAGGAGGCTCTTTAGTTCCTCTTCACTTTCTGCCATAAGGGTGGTGTCATCTGCATATCTGAGGTTATTGATATTTCTCCCAGCAATCTTGATTCCAGCTTGTGCTTCCTCCAGCCCAGCGTTTCTCATGATGTACTCTGCATATATGTTAAATAAGCAAGGTGACAATATACAGCCTTGACGTACTCCTTTTCCTATTTAGAACCAGTCTGTTGTTCCGTGTCCAGTTCTAATTGTTGCTTCCTGACCTGCATACAGGTTTCTCAAGAGGCAGGTCAGGTGGTCTGGTATTCCCATCTCTTTCAGAATTTTCCACAGTTTATTGCATGTTTTGGCACTTTCCAATTAGTAGGTGATCAGTGAATATTCAATAATGCAGAAATGGGTAACCATCTGTGTACAGACTCTTACAGCTGAAAGAAGATGTACAGGATGCTTAGGCTGATCTGACATCAGTGGAAATTTTATTCTCCAGTGAGTGATGGGGAATTTGCCACCTCCAGAGACAGCCACTGGACCACAAGCCCTTGTTCAGTTGCTTGTTGGACAGGTCTGGAAGCCAGGTGCCTGTTTTGGGGTGCACACCACCACTCCCCTGTACGTTAATCCTGGTCTTTATTGAGGAGACTCACAGACTGCCTTCTCTTTCTTGTGCATATTGGACCTGTGGATATTTCGCCTAAGGCAGGACCTGTGAAATGATCATAGGAGCTAATGGTGGAGGTGGTGGTGGTGGTTTAGTCACTAAGTCGTGTCCAACTCTTGTGACTCCATCGACTGTAGTCTGCTGTCCATGGGGTTTCCCAGTCAAGAATATTGGAATGGGTTGCAATTTCCTATTCCAGGAGATCTTCCTGACCTAAGAATCGAACCTGTGTCTCCTGCATAAGTGGGCGGATTCTTTACCATCAGGCCACCAGGTAAATCCTATAGGAGCTAGCGAGTGATGCCAGTTAGTGACGGAGGTCAGATGGGAGTAATGGGAGGCAGTGGGCACTATGGAAAATGAGATGTGCCCCATCTAAATTGGGCAGTCCTACTCAGTACCAGCTGATCGTTGCCATGTGAGCTCAGCTTGGCCAGCTACTGAGATGTTTTAAGAAAGGCTGAAAATCTGATTTTGGGTATAAAATCTTCAAGTTTTAAATATTAGAAGTGAATGACAATACCATAAAATACAGTGTGGACCCCAAACCAACCAAGCAAACAAAACATGATGTGGACCATGGGGGACTTTCTGGCTGTCTTGTGTTGAACCATAAGTTACTCACTGCTTCCCCCAAGACTTCTATTCCCTTGGGCTGGGCAGCCCCATCCACTTCTGGCCATGTTTTTATTTTATTTTTTAATATTTATTTGTTTGGCTGCATCGGTTCCTAGTTGTGGCGCACAGGATCTTTATCGCATCATGCGGGATCTTTTGCTGCTGTGCATGCCTTCTCTAGTTGTGGCACGTGGGATCCGGAGTGCTCAGGATTCAGTAGTTGCAGTGAACAGGTTTAGTCGCTCCACAGAATGTAAGGTCTTAGTTCCTAGACCAGGGATTGAACCCACGTCCCCTGCATTGCAAGGTGGATTCTTAACTACCGGGCCACCAGGGAAGTCCCTCAAGCCAGGTTTGTGTGTGTTGGCTCCCAGAATTCCCTTCATGGTGTTCAGCTCGTCTACGTGCCTTTGAACATTGGGAAGCTCCTTCTCAGCTCATGTCTGCCCTCCTCAGCGAGTGAACTCCTGCTCATCCTTGGAGATTCAAATCAATTGCCTCCTACTTTGCAGAGCCTTTCCTGATAACCCCAGCCAGAATAGCTCATCCATTTTCTAGCTGTGTGGGATTCGGTAGGTTAATTAGTCTCTCTGTGCAACCCCAGCCAGAATAGCTCATCCATTTTCTAGCTGTGTGGGATTCGGTAGGTTAATTAGTCTCTCTGTGCCTCAATTTCCTTATCTGAAATAGGGATCAGAATAGTACCTGGTCTCATTAGGTCATCAGAAGGATCAGGTTAATTTATAGGTAGATGACACCATGACAGACCAGTAGACGTGGTGTTTCCTAGAAGGCAGAGCTGATTCTTGATCCATCTCTGAACCAGGACTCATTACAGGGCAGGTTTCACTGTTTGATTCCTTGAGGAAGTAGGGAAAAGTAAATAGGTGGTCCCTTAGCTCCTAGTGAGTTCCTGTCGTCATGATGATACAGCATGGTTGTGAATTCAACTCCTCTGAGCTCCTTACTTTTAAAAAGGAGTATCTATCTAAGTGGCTAAAACACTGAGCATGCCAAGTTCTGGCAGAGAAACTGGATCACTCATAGATGGCTGGAGGGGATGAAAAATGGTACAGCCACTCTGGAAAACAGTTTGACAGTTTCTTATAAAACTAAACATGTAATTACTGTACAACCCAGCAGTTGTACTCTTGGGCATTTACTCCAGAGAAATGAAAACTCATGTTCACACAAAAACCTGTGCGTGAATGTATTAGCCCCAGGCTGGAGACAACTTAGACGTTCTTCAGTGAGTGAATGAATAAGCAAACTGGGGCACATCCATAAAGTGGGGGTTGTTGTTGTTCAGTCATGTCCAACTCTTTGTGTCCCCATGGACTGTAGCCCGTCAAGCTTCTCTGTCCACGGGATTCTCCAGGCAAGAATACTGGAGTGGGTTGCCAGGCCCTCCTCCAGGGGATCTTCCCGACCCAGGGATAGAACCTGCATCTCTTAGGTCTCCTGCTTTGGCAGGCAGGTTCCTTACCAATAGCACAGCTGGGGAGCATCATGTCTTAGTCACAGTGTAGGTGATCTTCTTCGCCACACTGGAGCTTCTCTTCAGTTGCCTCATGGGGGCTTAGTTGCCCTGTGGCATGCGGGATCTTAGTCCCCCAACCAGGGATCAAACCTGCGTCCCCTGCATTGGAAGGTGGATTCTTAACCACTGGACTCTTCAGAATGAGGTTCCCAAAGAGCTTGTGTTTCTGTAGGTTATATCTGTCCATATTTACCAAGTTATAAATTAATACAGAGACATTTAAAATACAGTACTCTCTCCTTTAAAAATAACAATAAACCCCTTCCATGTTATAACAATAAACTCCCGTATGTGAGTAACAATAGAACGACCTTATATGAAATTATAATATGACCACCAAAAGTAAGGATTATTGTATGACTGTGTTGGAGGTGTTAACTAACAGTTGTAATCATATTGCAATATATAAGTATGTCAAATCAACACGGTTGTACAGTTGAAACTTACACAATGTTATAGGTCAGTCATATCTCAGTTAAAAAGAAATAAGGAAGGAAGACAATAAAATGGGGGGGGAGCATTTGGAAGGTGGGACTGGGTGACGTCATCAGATCGGAGTTTTGAGTGTGACGCCTGTCCATCTGTGTCTCTCCCGCTCCCTGCCACAGGCCCCAGCATGCCGCCCCAGCCCCGTAGGAGCCCGCATGCTGCCCCGGCCCCTGGCGCGCCGCGCTAGCCCCCAGCCAGGGCGCAGGGAGGCGCGGAGGCCATGGCCAGCCACGTGGACCTGCTGACCGAACTGCAGCTGCTGGAGAAGGTGCCCACGTTGGAGCGGCTGCGTGCAGCCCAGAAGCGCCGGGCTCAGCAGCTGAAGAAGTGGGCGCAGTATGAGCAGGACCTGCAGCATCGCAAGCGCAAGCATGAGCGGAAGCGCAGCACGGGCGGCCGGCGAAAGAAGGTGTCCTTCGAGGCCAGCGTGGCCCTCCTGGAGGCCTCGCTTAGGAACGACGCTGAAGAAGGTAGGCCACTCATGGGCCTGGTTGGTGGGTGGCCTCCTGGGCCTCTTGGATTCTGGGTTCTGTGCCGTGGAGGGGAGAGCAGGGTGGGTCTGGCCCTCCTCGCCCACCTTTGGGCAGCCCCAGGCATCTTAGGAGGTGGATGTTCCTAGGAAAGGTGCTGGAATATGAGACTTTTTTTTTAGACAATAATGCCAGCCTTTGGTTAATACATACTTATTTTCCTTCCCTCACACTAATATTGACTGCCAGCCTATGTCTTGTGTATTACAATTCCAGATACAGTGGTAAACCAATTGGATCTGGTTTCTCTCCTCCAGGAGCTCAGTACTCAGAGGACCCTGCATTTCCTAAGCCCCTTCTCTGTGCCCCGGAACTGGTCCCTTTTATTGGGTCTTCACTGCAGAGGTAGATGGGTTAGACAGGTGGAAAACAGCATAAGTATGCTCTGAGGTTAGATGACCTGGGTCTCAAACTGGTTTTGTCAGTTATTCCCTCAGTGACCCTGGCAAGTAGGCAAGTCTCTTCAGCTCCCTGTACCTTAGTGTCTGCTTCTGTAAAATGGGGCTAATAATAGCATCCACCTCCAGGGCTTGCTCTGAGCATTAAAGTAGAGAATACCTGTAAGTTCTTGACATTGTCCCTCATACTGTGTGAGTGATTAGTATGTTTTATTTTATTATATTATTACTATGTTTTATTATATACATTTATATAAAATTATGATTATATAAAAGTATATTTATATAAAGAGTGTCCAGAAAGTCTAGAAATAGACAGATGTACACAACGTTGTCTGGGACATTTCCAGTCTGTAAAGCAGATGAATAAATAAATATGAACACATACATACATTCATATAATCTGTTTCCAGATTTTTTGGATACCCTGTACTTGTTATGTTTTATTTAATTATGTTATCATGATTATATGTCCTCTTATCCAGATATCATAATACCCAAGAGGCAGGTATAATAATACCCATTTTACAGATGGGGAAACTGAGACCAGTGAGGTTCAGAAACTTGAGCAAGGGAGGAGAGCTGGGATCAGAACTCCCAGAATCCAGGCTCTTGTCCCTGTGGCTTCACAGCCTTGTGGCAGCTGTAAGTTGTAAGAGTGAAAGGAGGATCTGTGGTTTGGCCGAAGCCCTCTTCCTTGAACATGCTCTGAGGGCTCATGCCTGCTCTCTGTGCAGCTGAAATGTGTTGCCTTTGGTAGGTGCTGGTGCCTCCCTGAATATGAATCCCTTCTGCCTGTCCTTGGAGGGACCCAGCCGTGTTTCTTGGGTCCCTCTGGTCTCCTGCCTTCCCACATCCTCCAGACAGTTGGTGCTAAAGCAGCCAATGAAAGAATGGAGGGGTGGAGGCACTCACCACACTGGTGGGTATTAGGGCTTATGTTTGTTGCCCCTTAGATTCTAGAACTCTCTGAGAAGCACAGGTCCCTTTCTGGCCTGGTTACAGAGCACCCTGGGACTGAGCAGAGAGGCGTCCCCAGAACCCCTCAGCTGCAAACAATGCAGCCAGAACCCGGGGTGAGCAGCCCCTGTGAGAGAGGCCTGAAGTCTCAGGCTTGGGGGACGCTGCCCTGTGGGGCTCCTTCCTACATGTCATTTACCGGGTGACTCGGCAGGTCCCTCCCACTCAGTGGGCGGTACATCATGATGTGTGATTTTGTCGTGGGCGGCGGTGCATCAGCCCTCCTTTTCCACTCGTCTTCCATTCCCTTCTCCCCTGAGCCCCGTTTCCCTTTGCGGAAGAGGCTTTTCAGAGGTTCTGTGAGCTGACAATGGGCTGCTGCAGAGCATCCACGCACAGTCCACCCTGCCTTGGTGCACTCCCACCCCTCCAGGTCAGAAAGAGTGCTGGGCTTGGGTCCAAGGTTCAGAGGCCCCTTGGTCCTTCGGTCCTGTATGTGACCTTGAAGAGCTTGTTTCACCTCCCTGGGTTCAGTTTGTTCATCTATAAAAGGGGTTTTGAATACTTGCCCTCAAGGCGGTGTGGCAAGAATTAGACAAGATCCCAGATGTCACAGCTCTTTGAAAAGGGACCCTGAACCCTGCACCAGTAGGGTGATCATTT
Organism: Bubalus bubalis; assembly: GCF_019923935.1. NCBI lineage: Eukaryota > Metazoa > Chordata > Mammalia > Artiodactyla > Bovidae > Bubalus > Bubalus bubalis. Next base: position 16,048,744 of record NC_059170.1, on the reverse strand, counting down.
TAACACATTTTCCCACTGTGTGTGTGTGTGTTAAACAGACTTTAGTGTTTTTAAGAATGCAAATACATGCTTCTTATACAAATCAAACAACATAGAATTATAAAAGTCCTTTCCTTCCTCCCTCCCTCCTTTCCTTCCTTCCACGATTGATGTATTTCCTTCCACAATTGATATATTTCCTTCCAGGCATTTTTCTCATTTACCTGTGTGTTTGTAGACTTGACGAACTATAGAGCTAGTTTCCGACTTTTGTTTGCTTTGTTTTTTATGTAACTGGTACATACTAGATACATTATTCTGTAGGGTTTTTTTTTTTCACTCAATAATATATCTTGGAGGTGTTTTCATGCCAGTACAATGGAATAATATATCTGCATTCTTTTTAACTGCTTCATAGTATTCCGCAGGGAGAAGGCAATGGCATCCCACTCCAGTACTGTTGACCGGAAAATCCCATGGATGGAGGAGCCTGGAAGGCTGCAGTCCATGGGGTCGCTAAGAGTCAGACACGACTGAGTGACTTCACTTTCACTTTCCACTTTCATGCATTGGAGAAGGAAATGGCAACCCACTCCAGTGTTCTTGCCTGGAGAATCCCATGGACGGAGAAGCCTGGTAGGCTGCAGTCCATGGGGTTGCACAGAGTCGGACAAGACTGGAGCGACTTGGTAGCAGGCAGCAGCAGTATTCCGCAGTATGGATTCACCAGTATTTTTAGCTAGTTTCTTTTTGTTGGCACATAAGTTTTTTTCAGTAGTTTTACTTTTGCCACAGTGAATGTTTTGTGCATACATGCAAATGTTTATCTGGATATTAAATTTGAATGAGAAGAGTGCTAGATCCTTCCCCCTCTGCCCCTGGCTGGTTCCCTGGCTCTGGGCAGAGCCAAGTGAGAGTGGAGGGCCAGAGCACTGTACCCTGTGGCCTCGCTTTTGGGGTGCGTTGAGAGGTGTCCCTGGGGACCACAGGTGTCTGGGTTTTAAGCGGGGTGTGGAAGCTGCTAGCAGGCGTTCTCACCAGACTATGCTCAGCTTTCTGGCAGCACAACTGAGCCTGATGCTCCCAGCTGACTGGGATAGCTTCTGTGTGCTGGTGGGGCTGCCGGTGGGGTGGCTGCTGGGGCATTAGCTCCCAGTGGGATGGGAGTGTGGGGTGGCAGCTCCCCCACTCCCCTGAGCTCGCAGCAGGGGCTGAGTCAACCTCCTCTGCTTGCCAGGGTGATGTGAGTCATTCCTGGAGTAAGGCAACGCTGAGGAACTCACTTTCTTTCTCTAGCCCTGCATCGCCTGCAGGTTAATGTCCAGACACTAGGGACACTCAGTGGCCTCCTGAGCCCCATTCTCAGCTTCCCACTGCTGGGTATCAGTTCATGCTCCAGCCACCTCCAGCTCTTCTGGCTTCCGCCCCACGCCCTGCATTCTCTTACCTTTCCACCTTGGCATATGTGGTTCCTTCTGTCTAGAACATTCTTCCACTAACTAACTCCTACACCCTTCAGGTTTGGGTTCCTGTGTGACCTTCTTGGGGAGCCGTCTCTGATCCCTTTTCTGGACCTTTTCCCCCACCACTTGGTAGAGCAGTAACTCCATACCCAGCTGACATTTACTGAGAGGTGAGAAGCATAGTCTTTGAAGTTAGCTATCCAGGATTCCTCCTCTCAGTTCTGCTGCCTACTAGCTAAGCAACCTGGGAAAGTTCATTAACTTCCTGGTGCCTCAGTTCCCCATCTGTAAAAATGAGGATGCTATAATATGCCTGCTAACCCTGTAAGATTACATTGGGTTGATATATGTGGGAGTGATAAGAAGTGTTTATCATGGATATATAATTTATATCACTTATATGTGGAATCTAAAATATGACACGAATGAACTAATTTACAAAACAGAAACAGATTCACAGACATAGAAAACAAACATGTGATTACCAAGGGGGAAACGGGAGGGGGAGAGATAAATTAGGAGTTTGGAATTAGTGGATTACAAGCTACTGTATATGAAACAGATAAACAACAAGGTCCTACTATATAGCATAGTAAACTGTAATGGAAAAGAAAATGAAAAAATGTATATGTATAACTGAATCACTTTGCTGTATAAAAGAAACTAACACAACAGTATGAATCCACTATTCTTCAGTTTTTGAAATTTAAATGAGAAGTACATATGATGTAAATTGCTACCTTGCATTATCCACTCTTCTACACTTACCCATTCTTCTATTTATGTATTTATTTGGGCTTCCCTGGTAGCTCAACTGGTAAAGGATCCACCTGCAATGCAGGAGACCTGGGTCTGATCCCTGGTTTGGGAAGATCCCCTGGAGGAGGGAACGGCTACTCCCTCCAGTATTCTTGTCTGGAGAATTCATGGACAGAGGAGCCTGGCAGGCTGCAGTCCATGGAGTCGCAGAGAGTTGGACACAGCTGAGAGACTTTCACTGTCACTTATTTATTTGTTTATTTTTGGCTTCACTGCTGCACTCGGGCTCTATCTAGTTGTGGTGAGTGGGGGCTACTCTTTGTTGTGGTGCTGCACCAGCTCTAGGTGCTTGGGCTCAGAAGTCATGGCACACGGGCTTAGTTGCTCCATGGCACGTGGGATCTTCCCGGACCAGGGATCGAACCCATGTTCCCTGCATTGGCAGGTGGGTTCTTAACCTCTGGACCACCAGGGAGATCCATTCTGCAGTATTGATATGCCACTGGTAATCCATTCACCAGATGCTGAACATTTAGATGGTTTCCATTTGGGGTTTTGATGAATAATGCTGCTAAAAACATTTGTATGCAAGTCCTTTTGGGGACATTTGTTTTTATTTCTCTTGGGTAGTTACCTAAGAATGGAATTGCTGGGTCAGATGGTAAATCTATCCCAAAGTTAAGTTTCTTAACTTTTAAGAAACTGCCAAACTGTTTGGCAAAACGGCTTCACCGTTTGACATTCTCAGACCTCATTTTACAGGTGAAATTATACATTGTGTGTTTCCACTGAAGCTCTGAGAGGCTGTGTCACTTGCCAGGATCTCATAGGTTTGAAGTGTCAAACCTGAGACGTGAACCCAGATCTGTGGTCCCTGAAGCCCATGGTTTTAACCACTGGGTGGTCCTGGAACCTCTTGCTTTTGTTTTTTCTAGAACATATGAGAACGATTCACTTGTGGTTCTGATCTGTGTCTCTGTGGGCCTTAAGGCCCCTCGTGTTTTTACTGTCCTCTTGGGCCCTTACTATTGGCGGGGGGGGGGGGGGGGGGGGTGGTGGCGGTCCCTGGATAACCTTTTCATACCCACCTGTAACTTCTTTCCATGGCCACATGAGCCAGCCTCTCTTGAAACGACCAAATATTCATGAAGTTGTCAGGGCTTCTGTTCTTCCCTCAGAATGTGTAGGGCTTTCTTTAGGGAAACCCTGAAAAAAACATTGAAGAAAAAGTTGAGTGATTCTTATGCAGCCTGATTTTAACTCTTCAGCTATTATTCTCATGGTAAAGGTTTTCAAGCTTCTTTTTTTAAAGAGTGGAAACTTTTCTTTAAATGAACTGTTGTGCAGAACCCCAATATGTAAAACACATGAAAAACTATTCTGGCTGAGGAGGCGGGGGATGCTGGCTCCTCTTCCCCTTGCCTCCCTCTCTCTGCTCCCCCAAACCTCTCCCCAACCCCCAGGTGCGTTGGCGGACATCTGGGCCCCACACACCGAGCTTCAACCATTGACTCATCTGAAGAAAACGCAGTTTGAACGTTCACTTTTGAATGATTTTGCAAAGGGAAGTTTCTTTTCACTTAATTATAAAAATAATGCATCCTTGTTTGTAGAAAAGTTTAAAGGTACAGAAAAAAATTAAGAAGAAAATAAAATCACTCATCCTTCCACTGAAGAGCAACAGTCATTGCAATATCAAAAAAAATTTTTTTGTTATTGTTCTATCCATCAGAGTCCTGATTGGAAACAAAAGATGCTCTCACATAGAGTATTTTGAGTAAAGTTTAATAAAGAAGCAATTTGCAAAGAGTTTAGGGCAATAGTCTTCAAACATTTTGGTCTCAAGGCATGTTTATGTTATTAATAACTGAGAACTCTTAAGAAATCTTATTTACATGAGTTTTATATCAATATTTACCATATAGGAAATTAAAACTGAGGAGTCAAAATAAATGTGTATTCACTGACTAAAACATAAACTTATTAACTGTTGTACTAGTTATTTATTGTTGCATTGCAGATAAGCTCAAAATTTAGAAACTTAAAACAATAAATATTGCGATTTCCCTGGTGGTCCAGTGGCTGACTTTGCTCTCCCAATGTAGGCAGCCTGGGTGTGATGCCTGGTTAGGGAACTAGATCCCTCATGCCACAACCAAGACCTGGCACAGCCAAATAAATTAATTAATTTTAAAAACTATAATAATTAAAAAAAGATACATATTTACTGTCTTACACAGTTTCTGTGAGTCAAGAATCCAGGAGCAGCTTAGCTTACATGATTCCAGCTCAGGATCTCTCATAAGTTTGCGATCAACTCAGGGTTTAACTGGGAGAAGGCAATGGCAACCCACTCCAGTACTCTTGCCTGGAGAATCCCATGGTCGGAGGAGCCTGGTAGGCTGCAGTCCATGGGGTCGCTAAGGGTCAGACATGACTGAGTGACTTCACTTTCACTTTCATGCATTGAAGAAGGAAATGGCAACCCACTCCAGTGTTCTTGCCTGGAGAATCCCAGGGACGGGGGAGCATGGTGGGCTGCCGTCTATGGGGTCGCACAGAGTCGGACACGAGTGAAGCGACTTAGCAGCAGCAGCAGCAGGGTTTAACTGGGGCTGAAGAATCCACTTCCATGATGGCTTACCCACAAGGCTCTTGGCAGGAGGCCTCAGTTTCTTGCCATGTGAGCCTCTCCCTCGGACTGCTTGAGTTTCCTCTCAACATGGCAGCTGGCTTCCTGCAGAGCTTGGGATCCAAGAGCTAGAGCAAGGAGGGAATCACAGTGCCTCTTACGACCTGCCTTGTAAGCCACATACCATCCTTCTGTCACATTCTGTTTATTAGAAATGATTCACTAAGTCCAGCCTACACTCAAGGCGAAGGGGATTAGACTCCACCTCTTGAAGGGAGGAGCATCTGTGGACATGTTTTAAAACCACCACACACGTTAACATAAATCTTTTTATGAAAAATGATATTTTCAAAACAAAAAAAGTAGTGAGGAGAGTAGCCTAGTTTTATGCTTTTGCAAATCTTTTAAAGGTCTGGCTTAATAGAAGACAGCTAGATCCTTTCATCTGCTTCTGAATTCAATCTGTTGTGGTATGTTATTTTGGTGGAAGTAAATGAAGAAAGTCTTACCTCATACAGATATGGAGTTGGAAAAGGGTGGAAATATTTTAATTGCCTTTTCAGATAGATGTGGGTATTCTTTGAAACTTCAATCAAATACAACAGGTAGTAGTTTCTCGATGGCTAATTGCAATGTGGAATCTGAAACATATCAGTTTTTAGCTTTTCTTATGCTCTTATTGATACATTAAAATCTGTTGGTTTCTCTTATATTTTGAATGACTATTTTATCCATGCATACTTTTTTTAAATAAACATAATACATTAATCTGTTAGAAAGTATTGGCTCACTTTTTTAGATATGACATCAAAAGCACAAGCAACAGAAGCAAAAGTAAACAAGTAGGACCATATCAAACTAAAAAGCTTCTGTATGGCAAGAGAAGACCACTAAAATGAAGAGACAACCTACAGAATGGGAGATATATTTGCAAACCATATATCAGATAAGGAGTTAATATCTAAAATATATAAAGAACTTTTACAACTCAATAGCCAAAAAGCCAAATAATCCAATTTGAAAAATGGGCAGAGGACCTGAATAGACATTTTTCCAAAGAAGATATAGAAGTAGCCAACAGGTACATGAAAATACACTCAACGTACAAATCATCAGGGAGATGCAAATCAGAGCCATGGTGGGATATCACCTCATAGCTTTTAGGTTGTCTATTCATCAGATAGATGAGAGATTTATCTGTTGGTAAGGATGAGTAGACAAGGGAACTCTGTGCACTGTTGGTGGGAATATAAATTGGCGAAGCCACTATGGAAAACAATATGGAGGTTCCTTTAAGAATTAAAAATAGAGCTTCCATATGATCCAGCAACCTCACTTTTGAGTGATCTGACAGAGATCACTACCTGGGAGAGATATCTGCACAGCAGTATTCGTTGCAGCATTATTCGCTATAGCCTAAATCTTCTTCATGAATGAATGGATTAAAAAATGAGATGTATATCATTTGATCATAAAGAAGAAGGAAATACTGCTATTTGCAATAACATGGATGAACTTTTAGGGCATTATGCTAAGTGAAATGTCAAAGAAAGATAGGTACTATTTGATACTGCCTATATGTGGAATCTAAAAAAACCAAACTCAGAAATGGAGTAGAATGGTTTTTGCTAGGGGCTGGTGAGGGTGGGAGTCAAAGGGTATAAACTTCCAGTTATAAGATGCATAAGCTCTGGGGATCTCACATACAGCAGGGTGACTATAGTTAACAATGCTATATATTTGGAATTTGCTAGGAGAGCAGGTCTTAAATGTTCTCACCACATACGTGTAAAAAGGACAATTTTGGGAGGTGATGGAGAAGTTGGCTAACCTTACTGTGGTAATCATTTTGTAATAAATATGTGAATCAAATCAACACATTGTGCACTTAAGCTTTCACAACATTATATGTCAATTATATCACAGTAAAGCTGGAGTTAAACAGAAAGTATTGGTTCACTGAGTTATGCATATCTTCTAAGTGTTGACACATTTCACTATACAGTATAAAAAATTTTTATTTTCTAACCTATAACAAAATACTGCAAACACCCCCCAAATCACCATACTGTACATTGGAAACTAATACAAAACTGTAAATCAGCTATCGCATATTGGTGCTAAGTGCTCATCACTCATTCATGTCCAACTCTTTGTGGCCCCATGGACCGTAGCCTGCCAGGCTACTCTGTCCATGGGATTTTCCAGGCAAGAATGCTAGAGCGGATTGTCGTTTCCTACTCCAGGGGACCTTCCCGACCTAAGGATTGAATCTGTGTCTCCTGCATTGGCAGATGGATTCTTTACCACCAGTGCCACCTGGGAAGCCCAAACTACTTCAGTAAAAAATTTTATATATTTAACATCTGTCTCACCAGAAGATTCTTCAATTACTGGGAAACTATGAGGTCGTGGCAGTGATACAAGTTTTACAAAATTCTAATTTTTACCTGAAAGCTAAAATTCTGTCATTGGCAATAAACAATATCAGTGAGAAAAATCTCTTTGTCTGTTTTAGAGGAAAAGACTGATAACCATTGTTTGCAAGTCATTCTTTAAGTAAAAATGGTGATCCAGGAAAGAAAGGACTAGCTTAGTACACAACTTAATCCTCAACTAATGTAGATGGAGACAGTGATCCTACTTCATGCATACTTCTCATTTTGACATGCAGAATATTTATAAAAAAACATGTACTCAAGGGTTGCGACATAGTAAGATTAGTACATTTATGGCATCAGCAGGGACATTTAAAAGTGAAACGTATTGATTTTTTTTTTATTGTGGTGTGTGTTTTGTTTTTGTGTTTTTATTAAGACTTTTTTCATAGCAATTCTAGGTTCATGGCAAAATTGAGGGTAAGTTACGGCAATTTCTCATGGACTCCCTGCTCTGCCCCTAACTACCCACAGCCTCCCCCATTATAAACCATCCCCCACTGGAATAGGACATTTACTACAATTGATGAGCATACACTGACACATAATCACCTAAAGTCGGTGGTTTCTAGTTCACTCCTGGTGGTGTACATTTACGGGTTTGGACAAATGTATCCATCATTATGGGCTTCCTTGGTGACTCAGTGGTAAAGAATCTGCCTGCCAATGCAGGAGACATAAGAGACTTGGGTTCAATCCTTGGGTCGGGAAGATCCTCTGGAGAAGGAAATGGCAACCCACTCCAGTATTCTTGCCTGAAAAATCCCATGGACAGAGGAACCTGGTGGGCTACAGTTCATGGGGTTGCAAAAGAGTTGGACATGGTTTAGTGGCTAAACAACAGCAACACGAAGCAATGAGGACCATTGTGATGACTAGAACAGTCTGACGCTACTGGACTCGCTCTGTTAAAGGCGCTTTACCCACTGTTGCTTCTGCACCATCGGTGCAGATGGCAGCACAGTGAAAAAGACGAATAACATCTTATTCGTTATGAAACGAATCGTTTTAACCTGAATTATGAAAATCCTTTTAACCTGAATACCCTGAAAGAGTCTTGGGGACCACTTTGAGGTGCATTCCTTATGCACCAAGGATTGCTGCATAACTCTGGGGCTAGTAAAAGTGGGGGCAATGAGCCCCCCAGGCTTGAAGAGGCCAAGAGACGAGACCCTCCTTACATCTAAGGAGGTATTTTGTGGGGAGGGCTGCCCAACAAGAGCAGTGGCTTCCTCCACCCACCGCAGCTGCACTCCAGTCTTCTGCCCATGCTTCCCATTACCAAACCTAACCAGGAAGCAGAATGCAAGGAAGTCTGTGATGTGGTCCAAGTGGGTTGGCTTCCCCAAGCATGAGAAAGAATGGACCTGGTGGGTGGGGGCGTCACATGGGGCATACTCAACCCAGTTGTCTTCCCTCTATGTATCCACATACAAACACAGAGTGAGGAAGCGTGTGTTTACAAAATAACTTTCACCCTAGCATTCTTCTGCTCAACAAAATTAGGTACCTCCTCTGCACACCTAAGAACCTAAGCAAGTAGTGAGATAAATAAGGGCTGGGATGGGAGGCCATGTATAAGCTAACTTTTGAGTGTGGAGAAAGAGGGGAATCACATGAGAATCTAGACGAAAGGGATAAAAGCGTGGGGTGGGAATGAGCTTGCGGATGGAAAGCAGAGGGGACGCAAAGAGGTAGCCTGGAGGACATTGACCCCAGCAGACTGTGGTAGGACATGTGCATTTAACTGGGTGGAGATGAAAAGCCACTGGTGGGTTTCGACAGGGGGAAGCACGTGATGAGATAAAGATTGTGAAGAGCTTTTGTTGGCTGCTGAGTGGAGAGTAGGCTGTAGGAGTCTACTCCTATGGGAGCATGAGCGGAAACAGGGAGGCCTCATCACAAGCTGTCTCAGGGGCCTAGGTGAGAGCCTGCATGCTGGCCATGGAGATGGAGAAACGATAGAGGTAGAGCTGGTAGGATTTGTGTGTCACGTGATAAAGGGAAGGACACACAGATGACCCTTGGTTTTTGTCTTGGGCTTCTAAGTAGATGATGGTGCCATGTTTTGAGACTGGAAACACTGGGGTAGGAGGGAGATGAGACTTTGGAAAGAATCTAGAGTTCTGCAGTCACCCCAGTTGGCACCATTTTAACATCCAAGTGGTGATCTTGGGATTTAAAAAATTTGGGCATCACCAGCTTAGAAGTGCAACCTTTTTAAAGTGAAGGGATTGTCTGAGGTCATTTAGGAAGCAAAACAGAGCAAAGAAGGGGCCCTAAGAGAAAGCCCCGGGTCACCTGACTAGCTACTTATTCATCTAAGAAGAGAACAAAGGGGACCAAGAACCATCTGGCAGTGAGGAAGAAAAAAAACTAAGATGATGTGACATCTCAGAAGACTAAGGAAGGAAGTATCTTTAGAAGAAAAGTCTATCAGCTGAGTCAAATGTTGCTTAGAGGTCAACTATTTTATTCTGTCTTTATATAGTCTTTGGAAAAGATATTTTAAATGACAACCTCATACATCCTTGTCTGAATGTACCATAATTTATGTAACCACTCTCCTATTATTGGATTTTGAGGTTGTTTCTAATTTTTGCGGACTGTAAATTATGCCATGGTGGTTATTATTGTATAAGAGTATTTGGACACAGCTTTTGATGACTTACATAGGGTAGATTCCCAGAGGGTCAATAGAATTCAAAGAGATAAACACTGCAAAACTTCAGTTTAAACTGCTTTTTTGGTCACCAGAATAATTATTATCAGTTTATACCTTATCTTCATGGCATCCCATCACTTCATGGCAAATAGATGGGGAAACAGTGGCTGACTTTTATTTTTATGGGCTCCAAAATCACTGCAGATGGTGATTGCAGCCATGAAATTAAAAGATGCTTACTCCTTGGAAGGGAAGTTATGACCAACCTAAACAGCATATTAAAAAGCAGAGACATTACTTTGTCAACAAAGGTCCATCTAGTCAAGGCTATGGTTTTTCCAGTTGTCATGTATAGATGTGAGAGTTGGACTGTGAAGAAAGCTAAGCGCCAAAGAACTGATGCTTTTGAACTGTGGTGTTGGAGAAGACTCTTGAGAGTCCCTTGGACTGCAAGGAGATCCAACCAGTCCATCCTAAAGGAGATCAGTCCTGGGTGTTCATTGGAAGGACTGATGTTGAAGCTGAAACCCCAATACTTTGGCCACCTGATGCAAAGAACTGTCTCATTGGAAAAGACCCTGATGCTGAGAAAGATTGAGGGCAGGAGGAGAAGGGGACGACAGAGGGTGAGATGGTTGGATGGCATCACCAACTCAATGAACATGGGTTTGGGTGGACTCCGGGAGTTGGTGATGGACAGGGAGGCCTGGCGTGCTGCGGTTCATGGGATCGCAAAGAGTCGGACATGACTGAGCTACTGAACCGAACCCTTATCAGCAGTGGGTACCAGGCCTGCCTCTGCATTCTCCATCAACACCAGTCTATAGCACTGAAAAGACACTTTGATGATGTATTTGATATATGAAAATTAGTTCTGTGGTCCTCATATGCATGTAATTGAGGTTTTTAAGGTTAAATACCTATATATAAGGGACTTCCCAGGTGGCAGTAGTGGTAAAGAACCTGCCTGCCCATCCGGTAGAAGTAAGAGATGTGTGTTTGATCCCTGGGTCGGGAAGATCTCCTGGAGGAGGGCACAGCTACCCATTGCAGTATTCTTGCCTGGAGAATCCCGTGGACAGAGGAGCCTGGTGGGCTACAGTCCATAGAGTCACAAAGAGTTGGACACAACTGCAGCAACTTAGCACACACAGCATACCTGTCTATAAGCTTACTGGTCATTTCTTCCTTTCTCTGTGCATATTTTTGTCCATTTTCCTACTCTTGTGTTTCTTTTTCTTCTTGATTTTGATGATGGTGTGTATGTTTGTGTGTGGGAAGGACAAGGAAAGGGAAAGAATGAAAACAGAGGAGATGTCGACTCTGGCATGTGTGGAGCAAATATTTCCTGCATTGTGTGTGTGTTTGCTTTAATATTTTGTTTATGGTATATATGCTTTATGCCCTGGAGTCCTTAATTTTAATGTAGTTAAACTATATGATATTTGCTTGTTTCCCAATTATTTTGTTCTCTGCTTTTACCCCTCTAAAACAGGGGTCGGAAAACTATGGCTGGAAAGCCAAATCTTCCCACCATCTGTTTTTGTAAATAAAGTTTTATTGGCACACAGCCATAGCCATTTGTTGACATACTGTCTCTGGATGCTCTCACAGCACAGTGGCAGAGCTGAGGAGTTACAACAGAGACCATAAAGCTTGCAAAGATGGAAGTACTTACCCTCTGGCCCTTTACAGAAAAAGTTTGCTGACTCTGGCTCTAATGTGTTTCCTCATCCAGAGATGTATATTACCCTCTCTGTTTTTCTAGATGTTGTGGCCTCGTTGAAATCAGTTAAATATGTAATCCTCCTGGAACTCATTTGAGCAGAAAGTAATAACTGAAAAGTCTGCCTATCTCTATTTTGTTTCCAAAGAATTATCAAATGTTCAGAATCTTTCCCTTCCCCATGAGTTTGCCATGCCTCCCTCATACTCGAAACGGTTGTCTGTGAAGAAGGGTGACTTTCCAAACTGTTTATTCTGTTCTAACCTGCTGCTTTTGTGCCAGTTACACACTGTTTTGATCCTTGTAGGTCTATACTATGGCTTAATGTGTGACAGAAAAGTCCTTCTTCATATGACTCTACCTTTTCAAAATGTTCTTGGATATTTTTGCATGTTTGTGTAATACTGAAGGCCTTTTGGGTTAGTTTTCTGCCCAAAGCTTAAAAATAGATTCCTGCAAAAATTGATTAGTCTTATAAATGGACACAGGGTTTCAGTTTTTCAAAATAAGAGGCGTTCTGGAGATGGATGTTGGTGGACATATTCAATACCACTGAACTGTACACTTAAAAATGGTTGAGATGGTAAATTTTATGTTATACGTGTTTTACCACGATAACAAAAACTGAAAAAAAAAATTATCCAGGAACTAATGGGAGGAGAGAAAGAGACATTATTGTCTGTTGGGTACAGAGGTTCAGTTTGGGAAGATGAAAAAACTTCTGGAGATGGATGATGTGCTGATGGTTGCATAACGTGAATGTGTATAATATCACTGAACTGAACACTAAAAATTGTTGAAGTGGTAAATTTTATGTTATGTATATTTTGCCACAATTAAAAAAATTGTTTTGGGCTAAACTGGTATCTTTGTCATAATGAGTTTTTCCAAGCAGATGAATAGTGCATGTCTCTGTTGGGAAAGTATTCTTTTCTTTCCTTTAGAAAAGCTCTAGGGGTATTTTTTTTCCATGTTAAGTTCTGTTTATTTCTTGAAAGGAGGGCTTTAAACTTTTGTATATTAACTTTGTATCGAACCGCTTTATTGAACGTCTTAGTCTCAGTTTTTCAGTAGGTTCTTTTGGGGTTTTCTATGTAGAAAACTTCATATGCAGATAGTAGGGTTGTCTATTTATCCAGACACTGTTCATTCCAGGGTTTCAATGAACTTGCCCTGCCTGTATCCCCTCCTCCCATCTCTTCTCCCCCTGACCATTATGAGATATCACTTTGAGATTTGCAGACACATTCTACTTTGTGTCTTTCCTGAAGTCTGATTTGACTCACCCTAAGGTGAATGGCGCTATCAGGTTCCTCATTCAGGTTGAGTCTGTCTGTTAGTATGACCAAAGTTTCCACTGGCTTGTTGGGCAGATATTGAGTTTATGAGAAACTGAAACTCTCAAGTCAGTGTCTCGTTAGTGAACTTATATCTTCCCCATCTGGTCCTTATGTAATTGATTAAAAAAAAAACCTATTTGTTGAAGTGTATTATTCATACAGCAAAGGGAAAAACTGGTTACATTTTCACATGTTGAGCATCCCTATGTAACCAGCACTCACTTAGGTCAAGAGACGAAACAGCAGCAGCACCCCAGCAGCCTTCCTGGACCTACAGGTGATTTTCAACTTTGAAATCAAGGCTCTACATTTATCTTGTTATTTTATTTTATTTTATCAACTGTGCCACGGGACTTGTGGAATCTTAGTTCCCCGACCAGGGGTTGAACCTGGGCTCTCAGCAGTGTAAGCACAGAGTCCTAACTACTGGACTGCCAAGGAAGTCCCAAGCTTGCTGAGTTTTGAGCCCATAATCCACCCGCTCAAATAATTTGGATGTCTTCAATGATAAATTAAGATAAGAGACAAGAAAGCCAACTCAAACTAACACATGTGTACATAAAACTGTCAAAAAGTGTCTCTGAGATGACTGACAACAGTTTGAAGTGTATATCCTACCTTTTTTGGAACTCCAAGAGGAATTATTTCTTCTTCCAATCATGTCCTAGGTTCAACAAGTCTCAGAACTGAATCTCATTGGCTGAGACTGGCTATATACTTACCTTTATGGCTCAGATGGTAAAGAATCTGCCTGCAGTGCAGGAGACCTGGTTTCAGTCCCTGGGTGGGGAAGATCCCCTGGAGAAGGGAATGGCTACCCACTCTAGTATTCTTGCTGGAGAATCCCATGGACAGAGGAGCCTGGTGGGCTACAGTCCAAGAGGTCGCAAAGAGTTGGACATGACTGAGCGACTACTGCTACTGCTATAGCGTATCAAGCTATAATTGGTCTGATCTGAGCGATATGTTCACCACTGGAGTCAGCTCTTCCCAAAATACATGAACTGGTACTTGTAGGTTTGTTGTACCCACCCCAGGGAAAACTGGAATGCTGTTACAATAAGGAGGGAAAACGGATGTTGGCAAGATCATAGTTAAAAAACGTGTCCACTTCAAATGAAATATTCATCAACAGTTTCTATTCTGTGTTGTTCATAAATGCAATGAGCATTTGCATTCTAGATCAGAAGGGTCCAATAGAACTTTTTTTTTTTTAATTGCCGAAATGCCTTGTCCAATATGGCAACTGCTAGTCATATATGGCCAATGAATCCTTAAAAGGTGACTAGTGTGACTAAGGAACTGCTTTGATTTTAGTTAATTTAAAATAATTTAAAATAGTCTAAGTAATCAACTATGGTTAAGCTGGAGGCTACTGTATAGGACAGGACAGCCCTTGACCATTTTGTCAAATCCTTGACAAAAATGTTGAACAGATCATGGCCAAAGACAAGAGCCTGGGAGCACAACCCCAGAGGCTACCTTCATATTAAGGTTTCACGGTCAGTCATTACCCATTGGGGATATTTGTTTAATTGAAATGAACTTAACTGTACTGTTATTTGTAGTTGGTATCTGGGAACAATAGAGTCTACCTTCCTTTCCTACACTTATGTGGAAGAGGAGGTCTCTCTGGGAATTAAATGATAACAAAACATATAATGAATCAGAGTAAGAGATTCATGCACAAGCATTCATGGAACACGGTCTGGACATCTTCAGCCCAGCACTAGTGGTCTATAGTGAATAAGAGACCCAGCCAGGCCATGTTGGAACTGAGTCTAGTAAAGTCACTTTGAAGAAAGCATAGCACGGTAGATGATATTAGCCTTATATGCTTGGATAACGTGAGTTTACCCTTGGAAGAAGAAACCACTTGTAGTAGGCTGATAAACCAAGGTGATGCCATTCTGAGAGATTCATCCAATTTGGTTCTGTCCTGGAACCTTCTTAAACCCAACACACCATGGCACTCAACCAGCATTTCTCCTGATCATTGATAAGGAGTTATATGAGATGCTTGTCAAATGCTCAGTGAAGTCTAGACACTTCCTAACGATGGCATTTTTCCGGCTAGCAACCCTGTGGAGGAGATAAATGAAGTAATTTCTAGCATGATTTATTCTTGCTTGGCTTCTGGGAACCAGTGTTTCTCTTCTAATGGAGTGAGAAAATGGTCAGTATTTCTGTCTACGAGACTCAGAGGCTCTTTAAATGCCAAACTCTAAGTCCTTCTCTCAACAGTCACGTACGCCGAAGTACCAAACATGGAGAGGCAGGTTGGGGTTTGGAAAACAGAACAGTGTTCCAGAATCTGCTCAGAGTATTTCATCATCCCATGTATTCATCCCATGATTGTGCCAACAAATAGAGCTGGTCCCACTGCCCCATCCTCTGTCTACCATATTTGATGGAGGAATTTGTGTCTAGAGAAGAGGGGAAGACTAAGACAGGATAAATAGGAAACCCACTGAGTCTGGGAAAGGGAAACGATCCCATTGTCACTTACACAGAAAGAGTCAAGTGAAACCTACATCTTGATGGAGGAGTCAGAATTCCCAGTCCCTCAAAAGAAACCCTAGTATACAGGCTTTTTGGCTTAAGAACTCTTTGGGATCCTTGGGCACCACAAAGATAGTACTGATAGTCCTCTGGATGAGTCACTATCAAGAACTGTGCTGTATTGGTTGGCTGTTATTGTATAACAAACTACCCTGAAACAAACCACCTAGCAGCTTAAAATAGCTTATTATTTCTCAATTACTCTTGGGATCGATTGAGCAGTTCTTCCCAGTCTTGCTTGGGTTCATGAGACTGCAGTTAGCTGCCTGGTAAGCCAGTGCTTGGGCTCAGCTGTGATGGCTGGGCTTCTCTCATCCAGTGGGCTTCCTCTAGTGTGGTGGTCTTGGGGTTCCAAGAAGGCGAGCTCAAAGCATTTATCAGACCTTTTCTGGCATCGTGTTTGCTGATGGCTCATTGGCTAAAGAAGTCACATGGCCAAGTTCAGGGTCACTGTGGGAGGAATCTATATAGCCTGTGGGTCCTAAAAGTTATGATTCATTGAGGGCCATTACTGTTAGAATCTATTCCACATTGTAGACTTCACTTTGCTCTAGACTGGAATTCTAGCAACCCAGTGTGATTACTGTAGGCAAGGATCAAGCACTGTAATTGGCTGTTTATTCCCCTGGAAATATCTGGGATGTATTGGGTAGACCAAACACTGGTACCAGAGTCCTCTATCTGGGAACCATGAGTCCTGGGTTGAGTATACCAAGTATGTGATTGACATGGACTCAAACTGTGTGGCAGTCAGAATTAGCACTGGGGAACAGTGGTTATGCCTATTTAATTTTATTGCTTATTAGCTGCATAGCCATGACAGTGATTTGTGTGATTTCATAATATTATGTTGAACCCCCAGTAATTGGGGTTACAGTCTGGATCGATGTTGAAACAGAAACAGGAACAGAAAAATAATCATCAGCCAGATGGAACAAATTATTAGTTCACAAATATAGTGTGCTCAATAGATAGAATCTTTCAAAATGTGGATGGCATAGGGGAAGCTGAATCAAAGGAGGCTTTTTGTGTGAAAGTTGGGAAGCTTTGCAGAGAGGGAGGCAGACTTCAGAGGTTAAGAACGTGGAGTCGGACAAAACTAACTTTAATCTCTCTTTTGTGACCTTGGGTGAGTCGCCTTAATCTCTTTGTGCTCAAATTCCCCATCTGTAAAGTGGAGAGAATAATGACTGTGGCAGTGGGATTGGAAAGATTCATTGACGTGAAGGCTGGACAGTGAGCACAGTCAATGTCACTATTAGCATCATCTACCGTTAGCTTCTCCAACACCACGGTTCAAAAGCATCGATTCTTCGGGGCTCAGCTTTCTTCACAGTCCAACTCTCACATCCATACATGACCACTGGAAAAGCCATAGCCTTGACTAGACAGACCTTTGTTGGCAAAGTAATGTCTCTGCTTACTCTTGAGAGTCCCTTGGACTGCAAGGAGATCCAACCAGTCCATTCTAAAGGAGATCAGTCCTGGGTGTTCTTTGGAAGGAATGATGCTGAAGCTGAAACTCCAGTACTTTGGCTACCTCATGCGAAGAGTTGACTCGTTGGAAAAGACTCTGATGCTGGGAGGGATTGGGGGCAGGAGGAGAAGGGGACGACAGAGGATGAGATGGCCGGATGGCATCACTGACTTGGTGGACTCGAGTCTGGGTGAACTCTGGGAGTTGGTGATGGACAGGGAGGCCTGGCGTGCTGCGATTCATGGGGTCCCAAAGAGTCAGACACGACTGAGTGACTGAACTGAACTGAACTGAACCATTAGCTTCAGCTTTTTCTTTCTTTCTTCTGCTTGCCCATACTGCATTAATTACTCTCATTTTCTCTATCTCTGTTTACTCATTGCTAATCTCTTATTAGTCATTTACAAGAGACTATTTTGATTGTAGTCATTTTACAGTTTAGTATAAAAGAGTTACAAAAAAATGTTTTACATTGATTTTCATTGTAAGCCAGTGTCAAGTGGAAGACTTTGACCACCCCACATAGTGTAACACTGAAAACCTGCTTGCATGAGAGAACCCTTTCAAAGTCCCTAAAATGAAAGGACTTGCCCCCTGAAGAACTTCTGTCAGGCCACTGATGGAAACCGTAGCATTCAAGGTGCCCAGGATTTCCTGATTTCTGTGTGTCGTCTCTTAATTTATTTTGCTTGGCTTGAGCCATTTGAATGTTTAAAACCCATCCATAATTACAAAACTCTTTGGAGGGACCTTAAATTGGTTTCTATACATTTCTTTCTCTAACCTTTTGTAGTTAATATGATCTGTTCCCTTGTTATTAAAAAAAAAACCTTTAGATTATATCACAAAACTTCCCCCAAGTTCCTTGGCATCTACCATTTTGTCAAGGATAAATGGTGGCCAATCTTCATCTAAATGGGCTCGGTTTCTACATAGTCATTTCTTCCGGCTCATGACTTTCTTCTCCATTTGCTGCCCACGGATGCTGAAAATAACTTGTTTTCTGGCAAGCTTGGGATGAGGTTTCTTATGATTTAATCAGATCCATAATGAAGCTCTCCCAGCTTTTAGGAGAGAGCATCTTGAACTGCAGGATGCTTAGGGGCAGGGCCCTGGTGAGGAGGAGGAGCCTCTTGTTTCAGCATCCCACCTGGAACCAGGAGAGCTGCTCCAAGGCTATACCAGCCAACCCGCCAGTGTCTTCCTGTGTGGTGGAGACACCTGGCTCTGCCTGGCAATGTTCCAAGCCTTTGTACCATGTGGGCTTTGCCTTCCCACTCTCTGTAGTCCAGACCAAAGGGCTCAAAGATAATAGGCAGGAAACACTCCATCTCTAACATCAACTGCTTGGTCCAGGAAGAGACAGTTTCCTGCAGAGAAAAGTATATATAGACTAGGACAGATTTGTCCTGATGAAAGCCAAGATTCCCTTGATTGTTCTAAGCTTGTGTTAAGTCAGAAGAATATAACTCGAGATAATATGAGGGTGAAAGGGGAACTGGGGAGTGGCAGGGTAACTGGCGCCTGGGTGGCCATCTGAGTGGTTGACTGAGAATTGGATAATGAAGGAGCAACTGAGGGAATGGGAAGAAGCAGGAGAGAGGGGAAGTAGCTGAGCAGTGAGGGAGTAGCTGGAGGATGTAGCTAGATGGTGGAGGTGAAGCATGAAATGGGAATTACCGTGATGGAACAGTAGAAGGGTCCCAGACGTGGAGTGGGAGCAACTACTATTGGTAGCCCCATTTTATGGATGGATAAACGGAGGCTTAGAAAGGTCTAATGACTTCCCCAGGTAAAAGGCAGAGCCAGGACTGTCTGACATCAGAACTTGCACTCTAAGCCTTGTGCCGCAGACATGGATCATACCTCTTGTGGAGTATTTATCCCTCTTCAGGAGGTTAGTCCTCCCCGTTCACCATTTAACTTAGCAAGGTCTGGGCCGAGAATGAGGGCTCAGGGAGAGCAACCTGCTTGAGGAAGGAAACTGAGAAACAAAACAAGCACCCACTGCCCCCACCTGCGGGTGGACTCAGCCACCTAGCAGCCAGGTTCTAAACTGATTCCCAACGAGGTCTGTGAGAGAAAGCCACAGTTAAGCACTAGTCTTTCACAGGGTGCATCCACCACTGGCAATCAGATCTCATTTGCACTGAGACATTTATAGTCCATGGTGAATTTCCATCATCTGTATAGAAGGAGACATAGGAAGAGAAAGCTCCTGGGTTTGGGAAGTTTGTCTCTCTCTCTTCTGTCCTTTCCGGCACATCTTGAGACAGACACCTTGTCAAGGGTCATACCTAGCTGATGTTTTCAACCAGGCACCTGGAAAACATTATGTGGCAATAATTCCAGGCTCCAGAAAAAAAAATTAATTCAATTTACATTTGGGTCCTAAAGAGCCTATTCTTATTTCATGGAAACAATGCAATCATATCATATCATATATGACGTGGTACCCTATTGCTGTCTCTAAGATAAGCCACTCACTCTGGGAAGCTCTTCTTTGGTGAAATAGTTTTTCACTTAAAAAAGCTGAAGGTTAAGCTCTAATTAATGGAAGGGGTTGGGTTTTATACAGATTGATCGGTAGGTAGGTTTGGGGGCATGTCAAATACACCATCTTTGTCTCTGCCGCTGAAAATATATTCATAAAACCCACACAACTCTGTAGATTTCTTCAAACTCCATTTTTGGCAAGTATATTCTGGTCTTGGTGTGCTCTGGCTAATAAACAGCTTCTGACTCATGGAACTCAGTGACTGATGATGGCATTGACCTGGGTGCCTCCCAGGGCACAGCTGATGGGGGCCCCAAACCCCCCAAGTCATTTCAACCCAGTCTCTCCGGGTGGCCATGGCTTGGGGACTATGTCTTGTCAGCTCAGGCTGCCATAGCACTGTAACATTAACCAGATGGCTTAAACAGCAGAAACTTATTTTCTCACAGCTCTAGAGGCTTGCAAGTCCAAGACTGAGGGACCAGCCTGGTCTGCTCCTGGTGGGAATCCTCCTCCTGACTTGTCAGTGGCCACCATCTTCCTGTGTCCTCATGTGCCAGGGAGAGGGAGCCAGCAGACTCTCTTGTGTATCTTAGAAAGGCACTAATCTCATCATGACAAGACCTCATTTAAACCTCATTGTCTCCCAACAGCACCACCTCCAAACACGCTGGGATTTGGGGCTTCATCAGATGACTTTGAGGAAGGGCATGGTTCAGTCCATGGTAGGCGTTTCAATCCTCAGGCCAGACGCCTGGCTTTTTGGATGCTGCTCGGGTTTCCTGCAGTGCTGGAGAAGCTGGTGGGGATCCCCTGGGGCATGGGGGGAACACAGAAGATACTTGAGGCTGCAGGAAATTTCACTGCTGATTGGATGAGCTTTGGGGTCCCTAGATCCTTGCTGACTTAGGATGTATTATATCATTTTTTTAAAAAAGGTAAATGTGTATTTTTTTAAAATAGGCTATTGATTATTTTTATTTTGGCTGTGCTGGGTCTTCATTACTGCGAGAGGGCTTTCTCTAGTTGTGGCGAGCGGAGGTTGCTCTTTAGCTGCAGTACGTGGGCTTCTCACTGTGGCAACGTCTCTTGTTGCAGAGCATGGGCTCTAGGGCATGAGGGCTTCAGTAGTTGTGATGCATGGGCTTCATTGCTCAGCGGCATGTGGAATCTTCCTGGACCAGGGATCAAACCT
Organism: Bubalus bubalis; assembly: GCF_019923935.1. Classification (NCBI taxonomy): domain Eukaryota; kingdom Metazoa; phylum Chordata; class Mammalia; order Artiodactyla; family Bovidae; genus Bubalus; species Bubalus bubalis. Next base: position 16,028,011 of record NC_059170.1, on the reverse strand, counting down.
GATTCCCTGTATTGTCAGGCAGATTCTCATCCAGTGGACCACCAGGGAAGTCCAGGATGTATCATTTTGAGGGGAGAACTTCGATCAAAGGGAAGGACTTAAACCTTACGTTATTTGGCAAATGAATGGGCCTGGTGGCTGTTTGGGTCATGAGATTTGAGGAGGGAGATATAATTCAGGTCCATAAAACCATGGAGATGGCAGTGGGCTTGTTCATCAGATCCCTGAAATTACTCAGAGCAACTGAAGACACACACATGCAACTGAGCAAGTTGCCTTTCCCGTCTGCACCTCAGTTTTTGCATGTAGATAGTGACTATAATAATAATAATTCTCTCAATGAAATTATGAAAATTAAATCCAGCTATGTGTGGAAGTGTACCTCGGACAGTAATTGGCATAAAGTGTTCAATAAAGAGTAATTCCTTTCTTTTCTGCTGGGTGGTACCAGAGGAAATAAGGATGTTTTATTCAACAAAAACTTCTGTAAAGAACCAGTTAATTCCTCTCTTCGGTATTTACCCAATAAAAGTGAAAACATATGTCTACATCAATCCTTGTGCATGAATGTTTGTAGCCACAGTGTTTATCATAGCCCCAATGTGGAAACAAGCCAAGTGTCCATCATCTGATGGGTGGACAAACAAAATGTGGCCTGTCCATACAATGGAATGTCCTGCCGTGAGAAGAAATGATACATGCTATCACATGGATGAACCTTGAAAACATGCTAAGTGAAAGAAGCCAGACACAAAAGGTCACATATGATTCTGCTTACAGGAAATGCCCAGAATAGCCAAATCTGTAGTGACAGACAGTAGAGCAGTGGTTATCTAGGGCTTGGGGTGGCAGCGGGGAATGGGGAGGGGTTATAATGGGTATGGGGTTTCCTTTGAGGGTGATAAAATGTTCTAAGATTGACTGTGGCAATGTTTGTACAATTCTGTGTGTGCATGCTCAGCCACTCAGTCGTATCTGACTCTTTGTGACCCCATGGACTGTAGCCCACCAGGCTTCTCTGTCCATGGGATTTTTGAGGCAAGAATACTGGAGTGGGTTGCTGTGCCCTCCTCCAGGGGATCTTCTTGACCCAGGGATCAAACTCGGCATCTCCTACGTCTCCAACATTGGCAGGCAGGTTCCTTACCACTAGTGCCACCTAGGAAACCCCAACTTGCCTAGAATCATAATATTGCAAAGAGACAGAACATGAATTTGTAAAGTATCTGGTTCTTTCCATCATCAACATCAAAGGGGACATGGGATGAGAACTGGGGCTGGTTTGGCAGGGGGGTGAGGGTCGAGGGGCTCAGGGAGACAGAAATGAAAGTGTGGGAAGCCTACTCCCTCACCCAGTGTAGTGGGGTCTGCTTTGCAGGAGTCCACAGTCATGCAAGGAGTTGAACTTGCCAACAGGGACCTTTGGGCTGAGGCAGAATGAAACTAGCCAAGGTTGCGCTCCACAGACCAGAGGGGAAGTAAGACGTACATCATTTCTCTGTGGTCAGACCAGGCTTGTCTCAGGACCAAAAACTCAAGGAACTTCTCTATTTCCACACCTTTTATAATCTGTTCTGTGGTTGATAAAGACAAGAGGCAACTTGCATCCAGAGAGACCCTTTAATGCTGTGCTGTCCAGGGAGTCTCTGTGGCTGGGAGGCTTCAGTCCTCAGCCAGGAGAGTCCAGAAACTCTCTACTTCATGACTCAGAGCCACGGCAGTCTCTAAGGCCCAGAGGAGCAATGAGAGGCAGATACCCCTATGGTTGCCATTTCCTACTCCAGAAGATCTTCTCAATCCAGGGATAGAACCTGAATCTCTTGCATCTCCTGCAATAGCAGGTGGATTATTTACCACTTTGCCACCTGGGAAGGCCTGTACCACTCTTTAGATATAGGGGGAAAAAAAATCATTGAATTGTATACTCTAAATAGGTGGATTGTGTGGTATATGGATTATATCTCAAGAAAGCTGTTTAAATATGAAAAGTTGGGGTGAAAAAACCTTGTTTCTATGGTTGTGGAAACAGAAGCACAGAGAGGTAAAGTAACTTGCTGGAAGTCACACAGCTAGCTAGTGGCACATCTGGAGACTGGACCCGGCATTCTGAGTTATGCTCTCATCGCCATACTAAGCTGCCTCCCACTTTATAGTAATCCAGACTGTGCCTGATAGAGGGGTTCACAACCCCTCCCCAGCTTGAGAAGACCTCCACGCTCCCCCATACCTCTCACAAGGGACCTTCTGGGTGGGCTGTGTCCAGGAGCAGAGCAGAGGGCTGTCAGGTCACCCTGTTGTTGCTGTTGTGCTTTCTTGGTGGGAAGATGTGCAGCTTGTACCCCTGGTTTTCAGGGGAGGCAGCACCTGTAATTCATCTCCATTTCCCCCTCCTGCTCTCGCAATCTCCTCTGTCAGCTCTCACTTTCCTTCTCACCCCTCGCACCTGCAGCCTCTTAGAATCTCCCCAACTGGCCAAGAAGAGCCAGCCTGAACCCTCTGCTTGCAACCTCCCCCGCCAGGACTAACAGCCACTGTGGCCCCAGGCTCAGATGATTGCTCTCCACTGAAAGTTCCAGCTTAGCTGGGTTCCTTTGACTTTTGTTATTGTTGTTGTTCAGTCACTCGGTCGTGTCCGACTCTTTGTGACCCCATGGACTGCAGCACGCCAGGCTTCCCTGTCCTTCACCATCTCCTAAAGTTTGTTCAAACTCATGTACATTGGGCTTCCCTGGTGGCTCAGATGGTAAAGCGTCTGCCTGCAATGCAGGAGACCTGGGTTCGACCCCTGGGTCGGGAAGATCCCCTGGAGAAGGAAATGGCTACTACCCACTGCAGTACTCTTGCCTGGAAAATCCCATGGACAGGGGAGCCTGGTAGGTTACAGTCCATGGGATCACGAAGAGTTGAACATGACTGAGCAACTTCACTTCTTTCTTCACGTCCATTGGACGGTGATGCCGTCCAACCATCTCATCCTCTGTTGCCCCCTTCTCCTCCTGCCTTCAGTCTTTCCTGGCTTTTGAAGTCCTCCAAGACCCCTTGGAGCCTGACTCCTTGTCAGGCTGTCTTTTTTGGACGAGCCCATGAGGTCCACCCTCATTGTATCCCCACTGGTCAGGGCCCTGAGCCTTAGGATACATCCACAGGCTCCTGCAGTATGACCATGTTGAGCGCTGACCCCAGAGGTTTGCCATTCTGACTCAGTTCACAGTTGTATCAGACTCTGTGGCTCCGTGCAGCCCTCTCAGCCTGGTGGGCCACCAAGGATGTGCTGTGAGATTTTCCCAGGAGCCAAGAGGCTGGACTGCACGTGGAGGGAGGGCTTGTGCGTCAGCCAGGCCTGGGGTCCAGCCCTGACTCTGCCGTGGCCCCTGGCAAGTCACTCTGTCTTGCTGAGCCTCAGTTCCACTGTCTGTAAAATGGGGTCACTGACAGGAAGCTGTGAGGTTTGAAGAGGAAATGTATGTCATGTGTGTGGGCACACTTCCTGGCGTGCGGCAAGCCCCTGATAAACAGCATCTTTCTTTATTATGAAAATATCCCCAGCCTGTATCTGGGCCGTGGCTGCTGGCTTCTTTTGAAGGCCTTGTATAGCTCTACCCCTTAGCCTTGGCCTTCTAGCTGGTAATTTTTAGCCACCAAGATGCCACTTTTGGACTTTGTATTGGGCTGGTTTGTTCTCTTCTCATTGGTGAGCTCAGCAGGTTCTGCTCACAGCCCTAGAGGCCTTGACCCTGAACTGTCCATGATACATGGACATGCCCCGCCCTCCCCCCCCCTGCACCAGGTACGCCTTTAAACTCACCCTGAACCTCTGAGCCCAGCTTTATTGGGTAGCTGGGGGCCTGGCCTCTCCAGAGAGGAGCTTAGTACCCACTGGGGTGGGCTGGGGGGTTGGAGGGTCAGAGCTCAGTCAGTGACCTGAAGCCAGGTCCCAGGGTAGGGAGAGTGTGGAGGCTAGATGTGTTTGCAGAGATCCAGGCTCTGAGACGCAGATGGAAGTGGGTGTTCCCGGGTGACTCTGAGGGACGAAGAGTCTCTGACCCAGTTTGGGAGCTCCTGGCGCACAAAAATCGATTTACAGACTGGCACATTCCACTTAATTAGCCTGGCCTCCTTCTGGCTGGGGAAAAAACACCGTTTAATGGGGTGGGTTGGCCTGAAATCATGCCTGTGGCCTCAGCCCTCCTCCCGCGGGCTGTCTGTCCCTTAGGCTCTGTCCTCTTAGCCAGGCTGGAATTCAGGATGGCCCGCCTTTCCGATTTGGAGCGTGAGACAAATCCTACCCTCGTCTGACCCCAGGGAAATACCTCCACGAACCGGCAAGTGTGAGACGGCACTGGGGCCTGGGGTGTGAGGGGACCTGAGGAAGAAGCAGGAACTTCACCTCAGCACACCCTGTCTCCCTGGGCATCCACCCCCCACCCCGGGATGTAAACCTCTGACCTCTGATGGACACCTCCCCATGCCCCGTGCATACCTCTGCGTCCTCTGCCACATCACCTGATACCAGAGCCCTTCGACTTCACGGGTGAGGAGAGAAGCTTGGAGAGGGTGTCCTTTGCCCAGAATTCACACAGCTGGGAGACAGTGCCTATGTACCTCCCTCCAGAGCTCCTGGCTTCTAGTGTGACCCCAACCTGCTCCCTGTAGAGCCCATTTCTATTTTGAGGGCAGCCCTGAACTTGAACTTGGGTAAACTCCAGGAGATGGTGAGCGACAGGGAAGCCTGGCGTGCTGCAGTCCATGTAGTTGGGGAAGAGTCGGACATGACTTGGCAACTGTACAAGAACAACAACCTCATTTTTCAGAAGCCCGTGGAGGCTTGATTCCTGCTCCTGGTTTTGGAGGGAGGGTGATCACGCAGGCTCTGGACCCCTGGCGGGAGAGAGGAAGCTCAAATCCTGGGTGTGCGGTCCTTTGTTGTTCGAGTGTGTGCCCAGCGGGAAGAGGCAGGTCCATGGGTTCTAGCACTTATTTGCTGGGTGAACTTGAGCGGTGAACTGGATCCCTCTGAGCCTCTTTCCCTGTCTATGAAGCAGAGGAATTGCAGTACATATCTTGGGGTTCTAGTGAGGATTAAGTGAGATGACATACGTACCCATTGGGGTTTCCTTCCTTGGTGGTCCAGGGGTTAAAAATCTGCCTGCCAATGCTGTGGACATGGGTTCAATCCCTGGTCTGGGAAAATCCCACGTGCCTGGGGGCAACTAAGCCTGTGTGCCACAGCTGTTGACCCTGTGCCCCACAGCCCGTGCTCTGCAACAAGAGAAGCCATCGCCGTGAGAAGCCCACACACCACAACTAGGGAGTAGCCCCTGCTCGTTGAAACTAGAGAGGGAAAGCCCACGTGCAGCAAAAGACCCAGTGCAACCCAAAATGATAAATGCATTTTTAAAGATTTTTGTAAATGGCACTTCCAGTGCCTTGCACTTAGTAAGTATCCCACAGACAGGACAGTGGCTCACCAGGGCTCTCACAGAGAGCTTCTGGGGACCTGACACAAAGCGCAGTCTATTTGCTTTCCTCTTACTTCATGGATGTCCAGGGTGTGGGGCTAGACTCCTGTTTCCCCCGCAGGGAGGGCACAGTGGGGCATGCAGGGGGCAACCTGGCATGGAGGTGGGCCTCCCCGACCCAGAGCCCACCTCTGCCTGGTTATGTCAGGAAGCCAGGCACCATTGGTAGCGTTATGGCACCCCATGATCTGGAAGCTGCTGTTTTTCTTTTTCTTCTTAAAGATTTATTTATTTATGACTGTACTGGGTCTTTGTTGCTGTGCGGGCTTTTCTCTAGTTGCAGCAAGCAGGGGCTACTCTCAAGCTGCTGTGCTCGGGCTTCTCATTGCGGTGGCTTCTCTTGTTGTAGAGCCTGGGCTTTAGAGCGCTGGCTCGGTAGTTGTGATGCATGGGCTTAGTTGCTCTGCAGCATGTGGGATCTTCTTGGACCAGGGATCGAACCTATGTCTCCTGCACTGGCAGGTGGATTTGTCACCAGGGAAGCTCTCTCTCTCTTTTTTTAATTGAAGTAAAATTCATATAGCATCAAATTAACCATTTTAAAGTGGGCAAGTCAGTTGCATTTGGTGCAGTCACAATGTTGTACAACCATCACCTCTGCCTAGTTCTAGAATATTTTTATTGCCCCCAACCCAGCACCAGTTAGCAGTTGCTCCCCAGTTCCCCCTCCCCCCAGCCCTTGGCAAAAAACCAGTCTGTGTTCTGTCTTGGTGAGAAGTGAAAATGTTCATCACTCAATCGTGTCTGACTCTTCTAAGAACCCGTGGACTGTAGCCCTCCAGGCTCTTCTGTCCATGGGATTCTCCAGGCAAGAATACTGGAGTGGGTAGCCATTCCTTTCTCCAAGGGATCTTCCCGACCCAGGGATCAAACCTGGGTCGCCCACATTGCAAGCGAATTCTTTACTGCCACCAGGGAAGCAAACCCCTCAGTCCCTATAAATTTGCCGATCTGGACATTTCGTGTAAATGGGATCATACAATATGTGAGCTTTATGTCGGCTTTCTGCATTCAGTATACATGTTGTAGCATATGTCAGCATGTCATTGCTTTTTATGTTTGGATAATAGTCCGTTGAATGGATTTGCCATATTTTGTTTCTCTGTTGATCAGTTGATGGAGAAACTGCTGTTTTTGAAAGGGACTTGAGGAGAGGGCAGGGCTGGACCTAGAACACACGCAGGGACACACACGCACACAAGCTGCACCCACCCTAAGGCTGATGGTGGAAGGGCACTGTGTGGTCATGGCTCCTCAGGCCTTGTCAGCACATTAATGCTCAAACATTCAAGCTGGTGCTGATGGGAGAGACAGAGGAAGTGTTTCCAGGGCATGGGGATGGTTAAAGATCCACCAGGCACAAGAGGTTCAGCTTTCTGTGTGGTCCAGCCCGGGAGTCACCAAAGCTCATGGGTCAGACTCGGGGCTCTGGAGCAAGACGGTCTGGGCTCACATCATGGTTCCTCTGCTTTCTGGGTGACCTTGGTTTCTTGTGCTTCGGTTTTTCTTTTAGTTAAATGGAAATAATGACATCCACTTGAAAGGGATGTACGGAGGAATAAATGAAGCCTGGCTTTAACACATGTCCAGCACAGAGGAAGTTTCAAATACATGTCAGCTCTCAGCTGTCATCATTCTTGGATTATATCCGGTGATGTTTAGCCCTAAAGTTGCAGGCTTGTGGCTGTGCTGAGCCCCTGACTGGGTGGGTCCCTGCCGTCTACCCTCAAGTCATGGTTCCCTCTGTTTGAGGGGTTGTCTGGTTACAGCGCACCCCTGTGACCCCCAGCAAGGCAAGGGCTGAGTCTGGTTTGACTCAGTCCAGTATGTACATCTGACAAGGGCCTATGAACAGCTGCATGCCTAGGGCAGTTCTGCCCCAACCTTAGTCCAAGGCCTCGCCCCTGGGGTGAAGCCCATGCCTCGTCATTCTGAGGTAATTTTAAATTCACCCGCAGACTGAAAATAATAAAGAGATCCCTTCTACCCTTCACCCAGTTTACCCCAATGGTGACGACATCTTAGGAAACTGTAGTGTAATATCACAAGCAGGAAATTGACATTGATAAAATCCATCAACCTGACCGAGATTTTACCAGTTTTCATACTCTCATTGATGTGTATGTGTGTACTTAGCTCTTGGCAATCTTTAAAATCGCAGATGCATACCTGTGTGACCACTACACACATGGTCATACACACAGAATTTTAAAATATTGAGGACATGTTGAAATGATGATACTTTGGAGCTAGTGGGTTAAAGAAAATATATTATCGAAATTTCACCTGTTTCTTTTCCATGTTGCTACCAGAGAATTGAGCATGGCATATACGACCCGTATTGTTGTGTATCTACTGAACAGTGGTGATCTAGAGCATTACCATCCCTCCAGAAAGTCCCCTGCCCCCTTTCCCAGCCATTTCTCTCCCTAATCCTAGGCAAGTACTGTTCCAGTTGTTTGATTTTAGTGTTTGTTGATTTGTGGTTGTGCTGGGTCTTGGTTGCTGTGTGGGCTTTTCTCTGGTTGCGTCGAGTGGGGGCTCTTTGGTGCGGTGCTTGTGCTTCTCAGTGCGGCGGCTGCTTTTCGTCGTGGAGCACAGGCTCCAGGGCACGCATGCTGCAGCGGTTGCGGCGCGTGGGCTGGTAGTCGCGGCTTCCAGGCTCCAGCGCGCTCAGTAGTTCTGGCCCATGTGTTTAGTCGCTCCAGGGCATGTGGGGTCTTCCTGGACCAAGGATTGAACCCGTGTCTCCTGCTTTGGCAGGTGGATTCATTACCATTGAGCCACCAGGGAAGCCCCTGTCCTAATTTTTAAAAAAATATGTATTTAGTTGTTTGACTGTGTCGGGTCTTAGCTGTGGCACGTGGACGTACTTAGTTGCTCCGTAGCACGTGGGATCCCAGTTCTCCGACTAGGGATCGAACCCATGTCCCCTGAATTACAAAGTGGATTCTTAACCACTGGACCACTGGGGAAGTCCCTGATTTTTTAACAGGTTTGTTGTAGTTTTTATTTTGGTTTTGACTTTTTTGAAGTGAAATCCACATAACATAAAATGAAACATTTTAAGGTGAACAATTCAGTGGCATTTAGGACATTCACCGTGTTGTCCAACCACCCCTCTGTGTAGTTCCAAACCCTTTTCACCCCCCCTAAAGGAAACCCTTCCCCATTAATCAGTCACCACTCACTTCCCCCTCGTTCTAGCCCCTGGCAACCACAAATCTGCGTTCAGTCCTTATGGGCTTACCTGTTCTGGAAATTTCATATAAGTGGAGTCATGCCAAATGTAACCTTGCAAGTCTGACTTCTTTTCACTTAGCATTGTGTGTTCAACCTTCACCCTCAGTGTCCATACTTCATTTCTTTTAGTGACCCTAATGTGTGTACACACTGGGGTTGTTTCTACATTTTGGCTTTTTTTTTTCTTTTGTGAATAGTGCTGCTATGGACATGAGTGTGTATATATTTATCTGAGTTTTTGTTTCCAGTTATTTGGGAGTAGAATTCTTTCCTGGTAGCTCAGATGGTAAAGAATCCGCCTGCAATGTGGGAGACCTGGGTTCAATCGCTGGGTTGGGAAGATCCTCTGAAGGAGGGCATGGCAACCCACTCTGGTATTCTTGCCTGGAGAATTCCACAGACAGAGGAGCCTGGTGGGCTACAGTCCATGGGGTCGCAAAGAGTTAGATACAACTGAGTGACTAAGCAAAGCACATGGTAATTCTGTGCTTAATTTTGGGGGGGACCACCAGACCCCCTTATTTTCCACAGCAGCTTCACAGTTTTTTGTTCTTACCAGCACTGTAGGAGGGTTCTCATTCCGCTACATCCTCACCAACACTTGTTACTGTCTGCTTTTTGATTATAGCTGCCCTGGTGGGTGTGAAGTGTATTAGTTTCGCTTGTTCTAGAACATCATGCAAAAGGATGTTGGAATCCATTGCATAGAATCCATGTAATCACAGACTAGACTCTTGGGCATGAGACTTCTTTCTCTCAGCTTGTACATGAGGAGACCAGACATGTGTCTGAGTGCCTGAAATTTCCTGTGGTGATCCATGGCATATCTTAAAGGGGAAGATAAGGTTCTTAAAGGCCAAGGTGGCAATTCACTCCCCTACAGTGAAATTCCTTGCTAGGAAGGAATAGGTGCTTTGCAAAAGAGAAAAGGGCTGTGACTTATTTAGCAAAGTCAGGGGCATTCTCTCCAAGGAGGTGATCTTTAGGAGACCTGAAGGATAAGAAGAAGCCAGCCATGTGGAAAGATAAAGGTTGAGCCAGAAGAGAGTGTTTGAGACAGAAATAACAGCATAAAGGCTTCCCTGGTGGTACAGTGAGTAAGAATCCACCTGCCGATGCAGGGGACATGAATTTGAGCCCTGATCCAGGAAGATTCCACATGCCGCAGAGCAACTGAGCCCATGCACCCCAACGACGGAGCCCACACGCCTAGAGCCTGTGTTTCACATCAAAGAGTAGCAGCCCCTGCTCTCTGCAACTAGAGAAAGCCTGTGTGCAGCCACAAAAACCCAGTGCAACCAAAAATAAATAAATACTTTTAAAAAAGAAATAATAGCATAAGCCAGAGCCCTGGGGAAGTGAAACCTCTGGTGGTTCAGTGTGAGGCTGGGAAGGATGTGGAAGCAATGGGAAGGCCTGAGGAAACTTACGACTGGCTGCAGGGTCGTGGTGCAGCGGCCATAATCTCATGTACACTGTGAGTGGGTCCCAGGACACGAAAAGCCGTGCCCCAGCTGCCTGCTCAGCTCCAAGGGGCAGCTCCTCTGAGATACTGTGGCTCCTCCCAGTGTCTTGCAGCCTCTCAGGTTGGAGGGGTGGGAAGTGGGGAGGGGTACAGTCAGAGGCAGCAGAGTCTGAGATTCTGGAACCTGTTACTCCCACAGTGATTCTTGCCCGGGACCCCGAGCAGGCTCAGAAGCCCGGGTCTCACCTCCCGGACTCGTGGTGGCCGGTCAGGGTGAGCGAGGTGCAGTGCACGGCTCTGCCCACCTGGTGCCCTCCCCTCACTGGAGAACTTGGCATTAAAGCTCCAAGCCCAGATTCTCGTGGAGCGTCCAGAACAAAGTGTACTGCATGCAGAGTCCTGGCCCGGGGACATGAGGGCACCTGAGCCCCGAATGCAGGAGGAAAGCTGACCCTGGCCCTGAGTTTGAACATTCTCTGGCATTGCCCTTCTTTGGGATTGGAATGAAAACTGACCTTTTCCAGTCCTGTGGCCACTGCTGAGTTTCCCAAATTTGCTGACATTGAGTGCAGCACTTTAACAGCATCATCTTTTTTAGGATTTTAAATAACTCCACAGGGATTCTATCACCTCCACTAGCTTTATTCATCATAATGCTTCCTAAGGGCCACTTGAATACACACCCTAGGATGTCTGTCTGGCTTGAGATGAGTGACCACACCATGGTGGTTATCTGGGTCATTAAGACCTTTTTTTTGTATAGTTCAAGGATATCTTTGGAATTTGGCTTCTTTTGAGATGAAATGGGAAAACTACATCCAAGCAAGCAAATATGGGAATTAAAGAGGAGAGGAACTCCTCTAGGGTCACCTGTGGGTCAGTCTGCATTCTGAGCGTTGATTTATTCATTCAGCAAACAGTGTTGGCGCTTACTTTGTGCCCAGTCTTAGAGAGTCAAGAGCAGATGTCCAATAAATGTTTGTGGAAAGAAGGACAGAGGAGAGGGGGAGGGGAGGGAGAAATCAAGGAAGGAAGGAAGGATGAATGGATGGACAAATGGACAGAAATGCCCTCACAGAGTCTGTAGTCCTGAAACTAATATTTACAACCAGCACAGTGCTGGTCAAAAAAAAAAAAAAAAAGTGAGCCACAGACTTAATTTCAAATGTTCTAGTAGCACCTTCAAGTAGAAAAGAAACAGGTAAAATTAATTTGTATACTTTCTTTAACTCAGTCTATTCTTTCACCATATAATCAATACAAAAAATTATTGAAACATGTGTTTTCCCATCTTTTTTTGGGGTGGGGTACTAAATCTTTCCAATCCGGTGTGCATGTTACACTCACAGTGCAAATATTTCAATCCGGGTTGTGCACACCTCGAGTGCTCCATGGGCCCCTCGTGAAGGGTGACAGGTGGGTGGAGGTGCACACTGCCTCCTGAGGGCACTTACTTCAGGCTCAAGGAGGGTGTGCATTCAGTCACATATTCGTCGACTCATTTCACGTTCGCCTTGTGATTGTTAAGCGCCTCCCGCACTGGCGTGAGGGCTGGGTGAGGATCTGGCTGGTGGGAGGAAGGGAAGAATATTCCAGACTGAGGGCAGGGCAGGTTGCAGGCTTGAGGAGAGCATGGCTGATGTCTGCCTTGTTCCCTGCTCTGTGCTCACACCTGGCACGGAGTTGGTAGCCAGGGAATATTCATGGCGCTGGGGTGGAGCCGGGAGGAAGAGACACTGGGTGTTTCCGGAGCACGGGAGACACGGGAAGGAATGGGGAGACAGGAGATGGAGCGTCTGGATCACTGGAGGCAAGTGTGAGACCTGAGCGCCCGGGCTTCCCCCAGAACTGCAGATTCAGTTTTTCTGAGGCAGAGCCACAGGATTTGTGCTTCTCGCAAATTCCCAGGGGCTGCTGCCACTACTGGGACCACGCAGTGAGAATCGCTGGGCTGGCTCCTGACAGTATGGAGGCCATGGGCAGCCGTGAGAGGTTTTTTCTTGAGCGGGAGAGAAGCACATGCAGGTCTGTGATTCAGGAAACTGTGTGTGGCCACTGTCTCCTCTCCCGCCTCTCTCCAGCCAGGTCGTGGGTACCCTCAGCCCAGGAAGGTGCCTCAACACCTGCTCCCATCCTCACACAACAGGGAAGATGCGGTTGTGCCTCCAGAACGAGACAGAGACCCAGGTGACGTCTGACGTGTTTTCAGCCCTGTGGGCGGAAATAGAAACTCTTAGTCAGCTGTAGGGTTTACTGAAGAATTTCCCTGGTTAACAGAAATTTGACCGATGGGGAGGAGAGAGGGCACGGATTCTAGGGCACCTTGGAGGCCTGGGCTGGTGGCTCTGTGGTTCCTGCTCAGGGCCTCTCATGAGGTTGTAGTCAGCATGTCACCCAGATGCCCATCATCTGAGGGCTTGACTGGGGCTCAAGACTGATTCCACGATGGCTCCAACGTGGCTGTTGGCAGGAGGCCTCAGCATCTCATGATGAGGTCTTTCCAAGGCTGACTAAGTTGTCCTCACAGCATGGCAGCTCCTTCTCCAGAGCGAGCGGCCCAGGGAGCAAGATGGAGCCTGCAGTGTCTGCTGTGACCCAGCCTCGCAGGGCACATGCCCTCCTATGATGACACTTGGCAGTCGGTCCTCTTCAGTGTGTGAGGCACCTGCACAAGCGTGGGAACCTTAGGAGGAAGCCATGCGTCTTGGGGACTGGATGCCACAGCCACAGTGCCCTTTGGCTCCACCTCGTGTCAGCCCACAAGACCTCCACAGGTGCCCACCACCTGGAGCCACCATTTGGTGGCTTGAAGACTGGGCTCCACATTCCCGTGGGATGACTGTTCAGAAGGGGCAGAGCCAACTAGCTAAATACTCCTCCTCCTGTTATTATAATACCAGTAATAATCTACTCTGAAGCTTTCCTGGTAGCTTAGACCACCAGGGAAGAATCTGCCTGCAGTGAAGGAGACCTGGGTTCGATCCCTGGGTCAGGAAGATTCCCCTGGAGAAGGGAATGGCAACCCACTCCAATATTCTTGCCTGAAGAATACCATGGATAGAGGAGCCTGGTGGGCTATAGTCCATGGAGTCGCAAAGTCAGGACACAACTGAGCAACTAACACACACACTAATCTACTCCATAATCTCTCAGATAGCCTCATGAGGTTATAAGTCCTCTTTTACAGATGAGGAAAACTCAGACAGGCTCAGACAGAGGCGATGACATCCCTGAGGTCAGATCAGTGGGAAATGGGGTCTGGATTCTTAGCTGCTCCACCTGTGTTTTCATGGCAGGGGCAATGCTTAGGTGGATTTCCTGTCCCTCAGTGGTACATTTTCGTGGCCTCTGTCCAGGGTGGGAGTGAAGGTAGCAAAGGACAGCCCTTTTATCCATCTGGCTCAGAGCCTGGGTCTGGGTGTGGTGGCAGAACAGGAAACAAGAATAATGCTCTGAGCTGCAGAACTCCCAGCTCTTGGGACCTGGGATCAGCTCTAGCTCTGAGACATGAAACCAACATGGCGGAGCAAGCCCAGAACTCAAGTGTGGGGCTACTGGAGTCTCTTATCAGATGAGCGGCTTGGGGCAAGTTAATGACACTCATTGTGCCTCAATTGTACAATATTAATAGCATCTATCAGAGGGGCTGTCTCCCTCCTGCCCGGGCCAGTGGTAGGGCTTCAGTGAGCTAACTCCTGAGCAGTGCTGGGCATGCAATGAGTATGATCTCCTGTTAATCACTGACTTGTTAGAAACTGATGTAGCTTCTCTCTACATCTGGCTGAGTCCTGGGGTCCAGAGGGTTGAATCTAGTGCCTGTTTGTCTATTGCTGGGAACATCGGCAAATGATCCCCAAGTCCTGAGCACATTCCCAGCAAACGACTCCCAAGTCCTGTACTTAACTGCCTCCAGCAGCTGTGCTGGTCCTTCCCCAGCCAGGCCTTGCTAAAAGCAGTGGATTCTAGAAGCTCTGGAAAACCTGCAGGCTCGCTCCCCTCCTGGCCCAGGCAGCTCCTCTTGATAAGAGAGTGGATTTTTCCATTTCCTGCAGCAGAAATGCTCCTATTGCCCCCACCCTCCACCCCTGGCCCATCCAGCCACCCTGGTTTCTGCTCCTGAGAGGGCAGAAGGTGGGGATCTCGACATCACAGGAGGCAGTGCGGCGGGAGGGGAGAGTCCTAGGGACCGGGCAGCCCTGGGGCAGGTAGGCCTGATGGTGGGCAGCATCCTTATTAGGACTCAGGCATCTCTGTTCTGATGCGACAAGGGAGATAGTCTGTATCAGTAGCAGCAAAACTGAACACCAGCAAATCAAACCCCTCAACCAGCAAACAGGAAACAGGGTCTGGATAAAAATACCACCTTTTTTGCAGCTGCAGCCTCCACCATGCAGGTTTCAGAAGGTCACGCTCTTGACAGGAAATGCTTTTGGGGCTGGGGGTGGTGAGATGGTGGGAAACGAGGTGAGTGAACAGCTGGCTCTTGGGGGCTGGTGCCCCCTTCATTCTTTGGCAGGTGAAGACATTGAGCCTAATCCTCTCATGCCCCTCCTGGCCACGACCTTGGACCTCCTGGTCCACCTTGGACATTCACTGATTTCTTCCTCTTCTACCTGAGACTTTTATCATGAGAAACGACTGTGGTTTTCAACATGCTTTGTTAGCGGAAAAGCGCGGAGCCAGAGATCAGCAAACATTTTGTCTGCAGAGGGCCAGATAAGAAATATTGAAGGTTCTGTGGGTGGTGCAGTCTGTTACTACAGAGAAAGCAGCCGTAGACAATATACCAATATATAGAGTGTGTCTTTCAATTGCATTTCACTTATGGACACTGATATTTGACTATCATGTAATTTTCATGTCACAAAATGTTATTCCTCTTTGATTTTCCGCCCACTATTAAACAAGTACAGAAGGCATTCTTAACATACAAGCAATTCATAGTAGCAAGATTTAGCCATTGGACCATAGTTTGCCTACTTTCTGGTACCAACAAAGGGGTTATTATTATTGTTGGTTTCTATTTAACTTCCTCCCCAACATAAGAATCCTGGCTTCAGCATTTCCTTCATGGGGTCAACCAGCCTGAGACCTCATTTCTGCCCTAAAAACTCTTAGCAGGAATATATTTCTTACCATTTGGCTACCATTCTGTGTATGGATTTTGTTTTATAGTGAAAACAGAAAATCCTGATTATAAAGGTAATCCATACATAGTTTTAAATGTTTGGAAAATTCTGGCAACCATAAAATAAGAGTCACTGATAGCCACAGTTAACATCTTAATTTTTATTTCCAATGAGACGTGTGTTTCTGTGTGGACACAATGCGGTTTTTCCTTTCCAGTTGAGATTGCATTGAATGTATAGTTTTGGTTTTTTGTTTTTCCATTCTGTGTTATATATATCAAGCGTTTTCCTATGTCATTAAAAATTCCTCTAAGATACCAGCTGTGGAATATTCCATTATATGGATGTTCCATATTTTAACTAAGCTCTCTCAAATTGTTTAGACATTTGGGTTGCTTCCAATATTTCTCAATTTTAAGCAGTGTATATAAACAAGGCTGTTGTAAACATCTTTGTCAGTATGTCTTTGCCCCTCACCTCCTACCTGATCGTTTCTTCAGGGTGTGTATGTACTGAAGATTCCTAGCAAAAATTGTGGTTTTGACTTCTTTACTGACAATTTGTGTTGCACTGAATTTTGCTTTACTGATTATGATGTCAAAAGGTTTCCTAACTGATAACAACTTCCCTTTCCCCCCGTCACCGCTAGCCCCAGACAACCACTGATCTGTTTTCTGTTTATGATTTCCTTTTGAAGTATTTTTTAAAAAATCATCCTAAAGTTGATTGCCTCCTCTTCTTGCCCTGAATTCTATTCTGCATCCCAGTGGTGTCGCTACCCCTGCTTTCCTTGTGTTTGCGTTTGCTGGGTTTATATTTGAGCATCCCTTTATTTTCAGACTGTTATTTTGTTGAGTTGTATCTCGGGTTAGCAGCACATAATCAAACATTTTTCTTTTTGGCGATGACATCTTCACGGCTTTATAGGGAGAATAAATGATTTTGTTTATTGTTGTAAGATGTTTACATTTTGGTCATCTTATTTCAGGCTTTGTGGCATTTATGTTCCTATGTTATTTCTTTCATTTTGTGACTTTCATGAATACCATGTTTTTTTGTATTTATCTTTTCCACTGATCTGGAATATATAAATCCTGATGTTAATTTCTCTGGTGGTTACCTTTAAAATGTTCAAAACTCTTGTATAATTTCCTTGGCCAGACAGGCAGAAGGAAGCCCAGACTGGGATTTGTTCCCGTCCTGTGTAACTCTGTATTGAGGGAAGAAAGCAAGACCCAGCATCTTTAGGAGAAAATGTAGGAGCTGGGCAGACAAGCGTAGCAGCTGGTATGGACAGCAGAGGAAACCAGCTGGAAGGTTCAAAGTTGACAGGTGGGAGCTGGAGGAATTTCCCCCTTCATAGGCAATTTGTTTTTTCTACCTAAATATTGATAGGAGTGGATTTTGGTTTTGGTTATATTTGGGTGAGGATCTTTTATCACTAGTTATGCCAGAACCACCCGTTGTACCTGGAACTGCCCAGACCAGAATTGAGTTCCCTGGTGGCTCAGTGGTAAAGGATCTGCCTGCAGTGCAGCAGCTACAGGAAATTCGGGTTCTATCCCTGGATCAGGAAGATGCCCTGGAGGAGGAAATGGCAACCCGCTCCAGTATTCTTGCCTGGAGAATCCCATGGACAGAGGAGCCTGGTGGACTACGGTCCCTACAGGTAGCAAAGAGTCGGACATGACTGAAGCGACTTAGCATACACACACACTTAATTAGCTAAGTAAGCTTGGGCAAATCAGTTTTCTTTTGAATCAGCTGATAATAGCACCTAAGTTATTGGGTTGTTGTGGAAATGAACTGGGATGAGACATTTAGTGACTCTGCATAGTGCCTCACACGCGAAAAATGGTCAATAAATGCTTGCATTATGATGGCTGTGAACCCACTTTAGTGTTTATGTGTGTGCAGCTCCCACCTGCAGGACTGCAAATATTTTTATCTGTTGCTTGCCTGGAGATATGAAATAATTGGGCCATTTAAAAAAACTGAGGAAAGAGAAGTGAGGTGAGAGAGATGGAGTTGGGGGATCAACAGGGATTCAAGAAGAGGCAGCGGCGCAGGGCGTCTGGGGAGAGAGGGGAATTGGGAGCAAAGCGAATACCTTGGAGAGTTCCCGGGCGGCCAGGCTCTGCGGGGCAGAAGGGAGCGAGATCAGGTTCTTGGGTCTGCAGAGGGAGGTGCTTCGAGAATTCTGGAAGCAAAATTAGTGAAGAACGGGGACCTGGTACAGCTGAAGCCTGATGTGTTCATGAATGCAATGGGGATGTTCAGAGTCGTGCTTCTGGACCAACAGTGTCCTTGCCTTGAGTCCCGGAGATCAAGTACGGCAGGTGTGTGGGTGGGGAGGGGCGTGGCAAGATGCCTGTAACAGAGGCAGCTGACCGAGGAGGGAGGGAGAGGAATGCGCACACAGGCAAGGTCTCTGCGGCTTTGGTGGAGAGACCTTGCAGACCCACGTCCTCTCCACATCGGATGAGTTAGTTCTCCCTGCCTTGGAGGAAATCTAGTACATAAATATCTGCTCCTGCATAATGAAGTGATTCCTCTCCCGCCCCCACACTTCAGAAAGACTATGCATTTTTCCAGAGGATTAGCTGTAGCTTATTTTGTACATCGGCTTCCCTGGTTTCTTTTTGTTTGTTTGCTTATTCACGTCGTCTTTATTCTTTTCCAATAGTTGTAGTTTCACAGCAAAACGGAGGGAAGGTACAGAGATTTTCCATACCCGCCCCTCCACCTCGGGCCCCACATGTTATTATCAACAACAGCTACCACAGTGGTACATGTGTTACCATTGAGGAACTTACACGAATAACGTCATACTCATCCAAAGACCATAGTTTCCATTAGAGTTCTCTGTTGTGTTGTACCTTCTATGGGTTTGGACAGATGTATATAATGACACGTATCCATCCTTAAGGTATCATTTGGAGTATTTTCAGTGCCCCGCCCCAAAGCCTCTGTGCTCTGCCTCTTCAAGCCTTCCCCCTCCCCAACTCCTGGTAACTAACAACCGATCATTTTACTATCTCCAATTTTTTTTTCCAGAATGTCATATAGTTAGAATCGTATAGTATGTAGCCTTTCGCTTTCACTTAGTAATATGCATTTAAACTTGATCGCTTATTTCTTTTTAGCACTGCATAATATTCCATTGTCTGCATGTCTCACAGTTTACCACTTACCTACGGAGGGACATCTTGGTTACTTCCCAGTTTCGGTGATGATGAATAAAGCTTCTTTAAGTGTCTGTATTCAGGTTTCTGTGTGGATACAGTTTTCAACTCCTTTGGGTAGATACCAAGGACTGAGATTGTTGGATTGTACGTTAAGAGTATGTTTAGTTTTATAAGAAACCTCTGAAAGTAGCGATATTATTTTGCATTCCCACCAGCAATGGATAAGAGTTGTTTATATGTATGAGGGTCTATTTCTGAGCTTTATATACTGTCCCATTGAACTATTTGTTTATTATTTCACCAATACCATACTGCTTTGATTACTATAGCTTTATACTAAGTCTTGAAGTCCGTTAGTATCAGTCCTCCAACTTTATTTCACTCCTTAAGTATCTTTTTTTAAGTTTTTAAAAATTTATTTATTTTTAATTGGAGGATAATTGCTTTACAATATTATGTTGGTTTCTGTCATAAATTAACATGAATCAGCCATAGGTATACATATGTCCCTTTCCTCTTGATATTGTGTTTACTATTCTGGGTCTTTGGCCTCTCCATATAAACATTAGAATCATAAAGTGTTCATAAAGTGATTTGCTGTGTTTTTGATTGGGATTGTATTGATTCTATAGCTCAAACTGGGAAGAACTGACTTGTTGATAGTATGAAGTCTCCCTATCCATGAAAATAGAATATCTCTCCTTTTATTGAATTTTTCTTTGATTTCATCTGAGTTTTGTAGTTTTCCTCACATAGATCTTGTTCTTATTTTGTTAAATTTCCCCAGTCACTTTAGTTTTATTTTCTTTAGAAGAAGACCAGAACTTTTATTTGTTCATTCTCTCAATGAATATTTATTGACCTTTTACTCTAGGTGCTGGATATTCCAGATAAAAAGTCAGGCAAGATTTTCCCACAAGGATCTTATAGTCTGAAGGGTCTGAAATAATTTTCCTGGCACCCTCCTAATGCTAGATACAAGTTGCATATTTCCAAATGCATTTGGATAGTTGACATGAGTCTTGGTCAACAACTGCCCAGCTCAGCCATGTGCCCTGGGCTTAGGGTTTCTAGAAGGGAGAAAATTAGAGCTTCCTGTCAGTGCATTCTTGGCACTCTTGTCCTCATGATCATTCGGGTAACAGAGATGCTAAGAGAGAAACAGGCTTCTTTGTTTAGGCCAAGGGATGAAGATTTTGAGGCAGAAAGGTCTCTGGGCCAGCCTGGGAGCATTGATTGGAGGACAAAGCATGAAATAACCCAAGAGAGATGCTCTGGCCAGTTCTGAGGCTTGGTTAGATGCCAGGCAGGCTCCCCTGACTCCTGTAACCATCACATACTGACCAGGAACCTATGTCACGGTGGCTAGGAAGTTTGTGGTTCCTGCTTCTCCGTTCCTCCAGAGTTGATAGTCTAGAAAAGACACAGATTCATACACAACTACATTATGGTGTTAAGGGTTCTTGTGGAGGGACCTGAGAAAACACCTGAGAAGGGTATCTGGCCCAGCCTGGGGTGACTTCATGGAGGAAGCAACGTGTAAGCTGAGACATTTACACAGACGCCTGATTAAGGTTTAACTCTGGTGGTCCAGTGGCTACGACTCTGTGCTCCCAGTGCAGGGGACCCAGGTTCGATCCCTGGTCATGGATCCATGCCCACCCCCCAACCCACATGCCACAACTGAAAGTCTGCATGCAACTATAATGATGCCACACACTGCTATGAAGATCAAAGATCCCATTCGATGCAGCCAGATAAATAAATAATAATAAAGGAAGAATTAACCAGGTAAAGTGAAGGCAGAGAAAGAGGGAATAGCACATGAGAAGGCCCACAGATGCAAGAGAGGGACAGAGTGGTGCCTGGGTGGTCCTGAAGGGTCCATGGTGGCAGGGATGGATGATTCCAAGAAAGGTGGGCAGGAACCAGATCACTTAGGGTCCAAGTGGCCAGTGGCCTCCTCCTTCCTCCCCTTTGCATTAAGTAAGGATTGACTACCTACTGTGTGCTGTCCTCAGCACGTGGGTACAGCAGTGAACTGGACAGATGCTGTACTGACCTCTCAGAACTCCCAGGCTGGTAGGGAAATGAGTTTATAGCGCCATGCTCCAGGCCAGCATAGACCCCTTTGCTCTCCTTTTAAAATGGAGATATTGAGACTTCCCTGGTAGTCCAGTGTTTAAGAATCCACCTTGCAATGCAGGGCACAGAGATTTGATTCCTGGTGGGAGGACTAAGATCTCACATGTCACAAGGCAACTAAGCTCAAGAGCTGCAGTGAAGACCCAGCACAGCCAAAAAAAATAAAAAAGAAAAAAAAGAAAAAGAAAATCGAGGTAGCATTCACATGCTACAAAATTCCCTCTTTAAAGTGTGCAGTTTGTGGTCTTTATTGCACTCACATTCAAGGTTGTGTAACATTCAAGGTTGTATAACAATTACCACTATCTATTAATAGTTCCAGAGAAGTTTCATCAAAAGGACACCCTGTACTCATAAGCAGTCGTTCCTCATTCCCTGCTCCCTTTAGCTCCTAACAACCACTAATCTACTTTCTATCCTTATGGGTTTACCTATTCTGGACACTTCCTATAAATGGAATCACACAATATGTGATCTTTCTTTACTGGCCTCTTTCACTTAGCATGATGTTTTCAAGAAACATCCATGGTGTAGCCCGTGTCAGCACTTCATTCCTCTTTGTGGCTACATAATATTCCATGGTATGACTATACCACATTTTATCCATTTCTCCACTGATGAACATTTGGCTTGTTTCCACTTTGGGGCTATTGTAAATAATGTAAATAAACATCGAGATACTAGTTTTTGTGTGGACATATATGTTTGTTCCTCTTGGGTCTATAGCTAAGAGTGGAATCGCTGGATTATATGGTAAACCTATATTTATATTTGGAGAAACTGCCAGTTTTCCCATAGCAGCTGCCTCGTTTTACATTCCTGCCAGCAGTGTACGAGGGTTCCACGTCCTCACATCCTCACCAACACTCGTTATTGTCCGGCCTCCTCCTCTCCTCACATGGGCCCTGGAGGGGGGCTTCCCGGGGAAGAACAAGGGCTGGCTCCTGGGCCCTGGGCCTGGGACTGTGACTTTGAAGGAAACCCAGGTCTTCCTTGCCCATCCTTCTCCTTGGCTGAGTCATGGCCCGGGATCCTGGGGTGAACTTCGTGCCGCTGGGATGGGAGGCACCAGCCCCTGCAGAAGCCACCATTAGACTTGACTCCACCCCCGGCCCAAGGCGGCTGGGCTCCCCTGGAAGCAGCTATTTCTGGCTCTTTCTGCTCTGAGGAGGAGCAGTGGTGGGTGGAAAGGTTGAAGTTGCTCAGTGGAGCGACTGGGGAAGCGCAGTGCGCTGAGGACCCAGGACAACCTTGACTTGGGAGGAGAGGAAAGAGACTGCTTCCTGAGAGT
Source organism: Bubalus bubalis (assembly GCF_019923935.1). NCBI lineage: Eukaryota > Metazoa > Chordata > Mammalia > Artiodactyla > Bovidae > Bubalus > Bubalus bubalis. The sequence goes on along the minus strand of NC_059170.1, from coordinate 16,006,031 downwards.
GCTGGCCCTTCAAGCAGGGTCAGAGCAGCACGCTGGGCCCCCTGCAGCCCTGCCAGCACCCTGGGGGGGTGGGACGCAGAGAGGGAAGCGGGGCCCAAGGATCTGGTTTGACCAGATTGCAGGTGCTGGATCCCATGAGACTGAGCAAAGCAGACCTGGGACGTGAGGAAGGAAAGGAACTGTGACCAGTGGGGGCATGATTTTCCATGGAGGAGGTGCAGCCTAGGGGGTGGGGTGCAGCAGCTGGAGGCAGGCCCTGACGATGCTTGGGGTGGGGCGCATCAAGGGAGGGGTAGGGTCTGCCAGGAATGGAGATGCAGGAGGAAGACCAACAGAGGAAGTGGTGGCGCTCACGGTCCGCCCCGAAGTCCCCACTCCTCTGCCATGGGACCTCGGGCTAAGCGTTAACCTCCTGCCCCACAGTCCTCACCTGCAAACTGCTCTAAAGAGAAGGTTCGGGGATGACCGTTAGTGGTCATCCTCTTATTATCATGTACCGGATGCTGAACTGTTGGTAACATCTTGACCTTTCCTCTAGCTTTCTGTCAGCTCTGTGGCTCTCTTCACGCTCATATCTGCATCCATCTGAAACATTTCTTGGCTGCCCTCCTTCCCTTCCCCAGGTCCTTGTTTGGCATGATTTTAGCAAAATGGTTAAGCAGCCTTTGGAGACAGTCAGAATCTGGGAGTTAAAATCCCAGCTCTGCCATTCCTAGGCACGTGCCCTTGGGCAAGTCATTTTCACGAGCTCAAGCCCGAGCCTCGGTTTTCCCACCTGTAAACTGGGGTGATAATGGCAGGCAGTCAATTGATAATAGCAGGTCATTGGTCCTCATAAGTGGATTTATGGGGTTGATAGATGTAAATGGAGGACTAATGAATTTGATAGACATAAAGCTCCTAAGATAGTGCCTGTAACACAGTCAATGCTGAATTATAGAAAGAACACCAAACGTGTAGGGTAGACTGAGAGTGAGGACTGAGATCCGGGGCAGAAGGGTCATGATGGGTGTCTGGTACCCGGCCTGGGAGTGGGCTGCTGCTCAACTGCCAGGTCTGGCTGCACCGCCACCGGAGGCTCAAGGAGGGGTATCTGCTGTTGCATGTCTGTGCAAAATCCATGCTTGTTGCTCTTCAGTCCTTGAGTCACACTCTTTGTGTTGTGTTTGCGGGACTATGCATATGTCCCCAGCGGGAGACCATGTCCCACAGTCCCATGGCCCCTGGAATGAGGAGTTGGAACCAGGAGCTCCATGGACCCCCAGAGCCATCCTCTCTCCTCTCGTTCCTTCCTACCTTTGCTCCTTCACACGATAGATTGTTTAAAATTTTAATAAAAATTGTACACATTTACGGTGTACAACATGACGTCTATCTATCTACCTTTATATATAGAGAGAAAAACGGTCAGTACAGTTAAGCTAATTAACACATCCATCTCCTCAGTCTCTCGCTCTCTTTAGTCGCCAAGTCATGTCCAACTCTTGCGACCCCAAGGACTGTAGCCTGCCAGGCTCCTCCGTCTGTGGAATTCTCCCGGCAAGAATACTGGAGTGGATGGCCATTTCCTTCTCCAGTTGCCTCGTGTAGGTTACATTTTTTTGAGATATTGGCCAGATGGTACACAGTTGCCATTATGTAGGATGACTGCATCTAGCGCTCCAGTGTACAGCATGGTGGTTATCGCTAATAACGATGCTGTACTCAGTACTAGAAATTTACTAAGATAGTAGATTTCAGGTGTTCTCACTACAATGGATATTTCTTGAGCCCCCGCTCTGAGCCAGGCTCCATTCTGGACACTGGGAACACCAGTCAGTGGGGTATCCCTACCCTCATGGAGTCTAAAAAAACTAAACATATAACTATATAATTAATCTATGCTCACTAATGACCCTGTAAGTATTGGTTGCAGTAGGCACTACTGCAAAGCAGAAATGCAAACGTCCAGGATACTGTGGGACAGAATCATTCAGGCAACTTGACTGAGATTGGGGTGATCTCAGAAGGCCTCATGGAGGAGGTGACATTTCAGCTAGAATTGGAAGGATGAAGAAGAGTTTGCTGGCTCAAGTCATGGAAGAAAGAGGGTTCCAGGTGCAGAAAGCTCTGTGTAAAGGCCTTGAGGAGCTCCCTTTTTGTCTTGCTTTAAGAAATGGAAGAAGCCCGTGTGACTGAATTGGTGAGGGATTCAGGGAGGAGGTGTGGGTGGGATAAAGTGGGGGTGGAAAGGGGCAGAAACTAGATCATGCAGCGCCTAGGAGGCAGTGGGAGGATGAGGCTTCGTTGCTGAGTGCTGGGCAGGAAAGGAAGCGAGATGGAAAGGGAGGAGGGCCTGGTGAGTGGGTGTCCCACGAACATGATTGTGGATGCAAGTCATGTGGCCAGGCGGCAGCAGCTCAGCCCCAGGGCACCCCTGGCAGATGTAGATTGTCCAAGGTCCATCCATCCAGTGGGCAGATGCCTCTTGCCTTGCTGTCCCCCACTGCCCAAGACAGGAGTCACACCTGTGGTTGCATGTCACTGACCAGCCCGAGGTCAGGCAGTCTGCTCGATGGGGTGGAGTGGGTCAGGTGGCAAAGAAAACACAAGCTTGTCAGCAGTGATTTCTCCCTACAAAGGCAGCCGCCACCAGCTTCCTGCCGAGATGGGCCGGGTTCAGCTTGCTCGCTACAGCTGGAGACAGAGGGGAGCAGATGGCCCTGCTTGGCCCAGATTCCAGCCAGATTGCCAGGGAGGTGTGGGCGGAGCGACGGGGCTGGTGCCAGGCGCAGGAATACACGAGGGGAGGGCGGGAGCCACCTCTTTACCATCTCAGTGGGGTCTCGCCTGTATGGGGGGGTATGGTGGGGACATTGGCTGTGGCCTTACTTGTGGTCCTTAAACCGGCAGATGCTCAGAGCCCCCTGGAGAGAGATGGTCCTTGTCTTTTAAGACCAGGTCAGGGGCTCTTGAGAAATGCAAGATATTCACGTTTACATTTCTAGCACCCAGCACAGAGTAGGACCAAGCAGGAGCTCAGTGGTGGTTGTTGTTTTTAATACAAATGATAGTAGTAGCTCTCAGAGGTTCTTGCTTAACCCTCATGGCATCCCCACAAAGGAGATGCTGTTGTGAGCCCCATTTTACAGATGAGAACACTGATGCCCAGAGAAGAGGAATAACTTGCCTAAAGTCACAGCTGAACAAATGCATGGGGACTCTTGGGTCATGAGGACAAACTGATGAGCAAGCCTGGTGTTTGTTGGGGCTGGGGAGGCAGGGAGCAGACCGGGGGGTGGGCGACCAGGACAAGTGGTGGGCGCGCCTACCTGGAGAAGAATGCATGCCCTTCTTGCCTTTGTCTTTTCTGAGCCCCAACCAACCCCTCAGATCCCCCTAAGCCAGCTACTTCTATTGTGCAAGGTGTTCAGAAAGCAAGAGAAGAGCCTCGAGAGCTAGGGATATAGGATGGCTAGGTCCAGTTGAGCAGGCTGCACACTGCACAACTTCAGAGCAAGCCATTCCCAGAGACTCTGATGAAAATAGCAAGATGGTAGCCCTGTAGGCAAGACCACACCATGCAGGACTGTGAAGACCAGGGTCAGCAAGTCTTTTCTGTAAAAAGCCAGATATTAAAAGTAAATATTTTAGGTTGTCTGGGCCATACGTCTCTGCTGTAACTAATCAATTCTGGTGTTGTAGGGTAAAAGCAGTCACAGGCAATATGTAAATGAGTGAGTGCAGATGTGTTCCAAGAAATTTTCATTTATCGGAACAGGCTGCCTGCCAGATACAGCCTATGGCCATAGTTTGCTGACCCAGTGAAGGCCAAGGAAGAATTCTGAACTCGATTCTTTTATGTATGATTTTATTCATTTAGGCTGTGCTGGGCCTTTGTTGCTGCGTTGTGGTGAGCAGGGCCTACCGTTTGGTTTCGGTGTGCGGGCTTCTCTTGTTGTGGAACACAAGCTCTAGGGCACACCGGCTTCAGTGGTTGCGGCACGTGGGCTCGGTAGTTGCAGTTCCTGGGCTCTGGAGCACAGGCTCAGCAGTTGTGGTGCATGGGCTCAGTTGCTCCATGGCATGTGGGATCTTCCTGGACCAGGAGTCGAAACTGCGTCTCCTGCATTGGCAGACAGATTCTTTACCACGGAGGCCCCAGGGAAGCCCTGAACTCTAGTCTAGGAGCAATGTGGAGCCAGGAGAGTTTTAAGTAGGGAGTGAGAGGAAGCAACTTTGTGTTTAACTTGTCCCTTGAGATGTCTCTCCATGCCCCCTGGGGCCTGCGGTATTTCTGCTGTCCTGGCTGTAGATCTCTGAGCCCCTCTGTCTGCAAGAAGAGGCTTGGCCTGGGACTCAAGGGCCTCTGATGCTCACAGAGCAGAGGTCACTGTGTCCGCGCTCCCATCCTCCTCCTCCCCACACCAGCGTTTAGCCCAGCTCTGAATACTCCAGCGCTGCTGGTCGCCATGCCTGGCCCCGGGGGCAGAAAAGAGCGGACTTGTGGTCAAGAGTCTGGGCTTAGAAATCAGAGGGTCCGATTTCCTCGACTCGGTCTCATGTGGGGGTGAGCTGTACTTTCCTTTTCTCCATAGGAGGAGTGATTAGACATGAATCCATGAAACAAAGCAGTTCTGCATCGACCCGGGTGCATAGGAGGGGCTCAGTAAAAAGACAGTGTTGATAGAGGAGTAGAGGAATCATTTTTTAACATTAAAATTTTTTATTTATTTTTGGCCGCACTGGGTCTTCATTGCTGCGAGAGGGCTTTCTCTGGCTGCGATGAGCAGGGGCTTCTCTCTAGTTGCGGTGTGCGGGCTTCTCATTGCGGTGGCTCTCGTTGCAGAGCACGGGCTCTAGAGTTGTGGACTCAGTAGTGGTGGCGTATGAGCTTAGTTGCCCTGCGGCAGTGCAATGTTCCCGGACCAGGGAATCAAACCACGTCCCCTGCATTGGCAGGCAGATTCCTAACCATCGGACCACCAGGGAAGTCCAGAAGAATCATTTTGTTGTTGAACCCCAGAGGCAGGAAGGCCTGGCTAGGTCCTGGATGGTGGAGTCTTTGCTTCAGTGGGTTGTGTCCAGAACCATGCTCCCAACTAAAGTACAAGTAGAACCAACAGAGAGGGACCTTGGGTCATGACTGTCGACGGCTCCTTAGAGACGGAAATGACTTGTCCCACCGCTTGGGCTGAAAATAACTGCCCGACATTGGAGTAATTATATGTCTTAGGTTCCCACATCGCACAGAGAACACCCTAATAATTACTGCACACAAAGACTGCTTTAGGCAGCTGACGCTTAATTTCTGCCTCAAAGAGTGTCTCCCAGACCGGAATCCTGTTCACCAGCCACCCCCAAAGGATCTGAACCCTGGCCTAATGGGAGCAGAACCTTCCAGAACCTTCTGTGATGCACAGGGACACTGTGGTCACATCTCTTCCAAAGGCCAGCTGTCAGGCTCAGGACACCCCTGTGGCCTGTGGACAGACTGGGCCACAGTGATCAGTGCCTTTGCCATAGTGTTCTCAATATGGCCTTGAGGCTGAGACCGGTACTGTGCATCCTGGTAGGAAGTCCCTGTGGGCCGCGCTGAATACTGTAGACGTGAGCCATTCGGGTCAGCCCTACAGGGTGGTCTGCTGTGCTGAAAGATGGATAAGCTGTGTCCTTGGACTGAGCTAGGAGGCCACCAAGTAAGTCAGGGTCCTGGAAGGCTTGTTGAGGATTAACTGTGTGCCAGACCTCAACAGTGAGTGCCAGGTCACAGCAGACAGACCCAAAGCCCACCATGATTACCCAGATAGTTATGTAATTTTGGTTGTGCTAAGGCTATATACGACATGTGTAGATACTGTGGGTGTGCAAAACAGGGGAGTGGCTTCATCTGGGAAGTTTTAGCTGAGATGTAAAGGATGAGGAGTGAGACAGGTGTGTGTGTGTGTGTGTGTTGGAATGCATGGCTGTGGGTGGATGGATGATTGGTGGATGGGTGGATGACTGCATGGATGAATGGATGAGGGTGGGTGGATAGATGGTGGATGGGTGGATGAATAGATGGATGAATGGATGCCGGTGGGTGTATGGATGGATGGTGGATGGGTGGGTGGATGGCTGGATGGATGCATGGATGCAGGTGGGTGATGGATGGTGGATGGGTGGATGAGTGGGTGAGGCTAGATGGATGTATGCATGCACGCATGGGTGACTGAGTTGTCCAGGTAATGGAAACAGGCAGTGCAAAAGCTCAGAAATCATAGGAGATTTGGTGACTCTGTAGCTGACAAAAGACTATTGTGAAAGGTGTTTGAAATTTAAGAAAAAGACTGGAGAGGCGGGTAAGTTGGGAGTGCCGTATACAGCTGAACGAACTCCTCTGCCCTAAGGGGGTGCCGTTCTCACAGGCCACAGTGTGAATGAATGGTCCTGCTGGAACTGTGCGAGATGGAGGCCTGCAGACAGGGCACACATCATGCGGACCTTCTACACCATCGTCAGGGTTTCCAGAGCCGTAGGGAGCCACGGAAGGGTCTGAGCAGTTGGTGATGTAGTTAATTTCCATGTGTAATGCCCCAAAGCAGTGATGTCCAATAGAACTTTCTGTGAAGATGGGAAATGTTCTATTTGTGCACTTTCTAATATGGTTGCTGCTGCTAAGTCGCCTCAGTCATGTCCGACTCTGTGCGACCCCATAGAGGGCAGCCCACTAGGCTCCTCTGTCCCTGGGATTCTCCAGGCAAGAATACTGGAGTGGGTTGCCATTTCCTTCTAATATGGTAGCCACCTGTAGTTGTTAGGGGCTTCCCTGGTGGCTCAAACGGTAAAGAATCTGCCTGCAACGCGGGAGACCTGGGTTCGATCCTTAGGTTGGGAAGATCCCCTGGAGTAGGAAATGGCAACCCACTCCAGTACTCTTGCCTGGAGAATTCCACAGACAGAGGAGCCTGGCAGGCTACAGTCTACGGGATCACAAAAGAGTCGGACACGACTGAACAACTACCACTTTTGCTTTGTAGTTGTTGAGTCCTTAAAATGTGGCCAGAGTGACTGAGGGAAGTGAATTTTGAATTTTTACAAGTTAACGTTTGAAAAACCCCAAGAGCTCGCTGTGGCCAGTGGTTCCCTAGTGGACAGGGCAGCTCCAGAGGACCTGAGTGTAAACCATATATAAGCCCCTTGTCCCCCTGACCCCCAGCAGTGATGAAAGCATCTTGGGCAAGTCTGTGGGAGATGTCACCTCTTGCCAGGAAGTTGGGTGGAGACCTCAGCCTCCCCCTCGCAGGGACCTCTGGTCACACTCAGGCCAAGGGCGCCGCTGGGCCTGTGGTTCCTGGATCTGCGTCTAATGAAGACAGCCCCCATTCCATTGAGGTTCCGGAGACCTCATCTCCCTCCCCCGCACCCTCTGGGGTTGCCCAGCAGATATTCAGCGTGCAGAATGGATGACCTGCCCTCTACCCTTCACAGTTCACTTGAGTTTGTCCCCCCACAGCAGAGGCAAATCGGCTAGGAAACCACAGTGGCCCTGCCCCAGCGTGTGGGTGGTGGCGCGGAGACACCACCCCCCATGGGCATTAGGGGACGCGCACTTCGGCTAGTGTTTTGAGGGAGCCAGACGAGGTGGTGTCTCAGATGATAAAAGTATCTGCGTGCAATGAGGGAGACCAGATCCCTGGCTCGGGAAGACCCCCTTGGAGAAGGGAATGGCTACCCACTCCAGTATTCTTGCCTGGAGAATCCCATGGACAGAGAAACCTGGTGGGCTACGGTTCATAGGGTTCCTAGGGTCCACAGGGCCCATGGACCGTAGCCCACCAGGCTTCTCTGTCCATGGGGTCTCAGAGAGTCGGACACAGCTGACTCACACTTTCAGACTAGGTGGGCATGGGAGGGGCTCCGAGGGGCCAGGGCCGGCCTGCTTCTGCACTTGCAGGACCCTGGCCTCTGTTCCTGGCTTTCTCTGCATCGTGAGGACCTCAGCCAGCTTGTGTAGCCAAGTTCCTCCATTGGCTCTGCAAACAGCCATCCTGTGGTCGCCCCTTCAGCCTAGAGGTGCACTTTCTTGCTGTGTGGTCCACCCTTGGGAAGCTGGATCTGGGGACAGGCTTGCGCAGGCTCTACATTCGGCCCTGGAGCCCTGTGAACAGGGAAGGGTAAGATGGAGCAGAAGGGAAACCATGGGCTTCATCCCACTGGCCTCAGGGACACCTCACCCTGTGGGAGTGGCCTGCCTGGAGACTGACCAGAAACGGGTAACCTAAAGCCCGGAGGTCTGTGAAAGGTCTTGCAGGGCTGCTGGATCTTCTCATTGGATGTCGGTCTTTCATTTCCCAAACTCTGAGCCGCACGAAGGCAGAATCCATGTCTCTTGCTCCTTGGTGTATCTCACCACTCTACCCCACGATGGCATACAGTAGGTGCTTAATATGTGCATACTGACTTAATGAATGAACTCACTGATGCCCCTCTGTGCCGTGGTCCAAGTCTCTGAGCGGGTAGGCTTGAATGTAAAGAAGTTGTACCTGTATGTGCGTGCTGACCCCCGCATCTTTCCCTTTGCACTTGGGTCCAGGATGCGAACTAAGGTTTGAACGGGTCGGGGAGGATAGAGGCAGGAGGTTTGTAAGGAGTAAATACGACTGATGGTGCCAGGACCTGGGGGACAGTGGGTCTTACCTGGGTCCCCCCTACCCCTGCACATGGAGTGCGTGACAAGACAGTCACCTCTTTCCCCTCTGTTGCAGTGCGCTACTTCCTGAAGAATAAGGTCAGCCCTGATTTGTGCAACGAAGATGGACTCACCGCCCTGCACCAGGTAAGGACCTGCTAGGACCCCTGACTCCCTGCTCCCCACCTAGACACATGCCCCATCTCCCTCCCTGCTTTTTCCTGCCCGGGACCCTCAGGGAGGAGCGGGAGGGGAGCTGCAGCTGCCACTTCTGAAAGGCTCTTGTCTGCCCTGGAGACGAATGTGTCTGTTACAGACACGCCCACAGAGCCCCGTGCCCACGTGCATGGCGCACACACTGCCTCCGGGGACAGGGAGCCTTTGTCCGCTGCATCGTCGCTGCCTGGCAAAGTGTTTGACACACAAAGCAAGTTTGTTCGGAGCTTGACAGTGTACGTAGCACATTTGTTCACACCCACCAAGGCGTCCGACCACCCTGGTGACAGCAGTGATTGACAGGGAGGTTATGGGACCTGCCTAAGGTCACGCCGCTTTGGACTCTGGCCAGGAACTGTGTGCGGTCATAACACACAGCCTCTTTAGGGCAGTGAGATGGGCCCCGACCCCCGCTTGGCTGGGGAGGGGCTGCTCTGGCTGACATTTCTCATCATCTCATGCTGCAGCAACCCCTTCCCTGGGCCCCAGCATTCAGGCATCCTGCCCTGATCCACCCTCCGTGCTGTGGCCGCAGGGATGCTCAGACCCAACATCTTCCGATGTTACTCAGAGCAGTCCCATGTCTTCGCATAACACTAAGAGTAAGGAGCACCCCAGTGCCCTGCCGAGCCGGCCATGCTGACCGCCAGGCCTTCAGCTACTTGACTTTTCGGTCCTTTGTACACACTCTCTGCTCCCCATCGCATCTCACCCAGTGTTTAGGTGCGTGCACAGCTAGAGTCTGAGAGCTGTGCTGTTACATCCTCTGAGCACCTCTGTCATTCCAGCCAGTGAAAGTGAAAGTGCGAGTCTTTCAGTTGCGTCTGACTCTTAATTCTCCAGGCCAGAATACTGGAGTAGATAGCCATTCCCTTCTCCAGGGGATCTTCCCAACCCAGGGATCAAACTCAGGTCTCCTGCATTGCGGGCAGATTCTCTACCAGCTGAGCCACAAGTGAAGCCCAAGAATACTAGAGTGGGTAGCCTATCCCTTCTCCAGTGGATCTTCTTGACCCAGGAATCGAACCGGGGTCTCCTGCACTGCAGGCAGATTCTTTACCAACTGAGCTATCAGGGAAGCTTTCCAGCCATTAGTGGGACCATTTAGTGTTGGTCTCTGGTTACCCAAGACTCTGCACTGCATGAGGGCAGAGCTCATCATGTCTCTTTCTCATTGGTGTATCCACTTTGTCCCCCACCATGTTGGCATACAGTAGGTGCTCAGTATGTGCCTGCTGAGTTAATGAGGGAACACGCTGAACCTCCCTGTGCCCTGGCCCAAGTTGCAGAGCAGGTGGACTTGAAGGTGGCCTGGCCAGGCTCTGGAAGCCTGGGCTGGCGAGACCTTCTCCATCTCCCTCTGAGGGCGGGAAAGGTAGCCACTGCCCTACCCATAAGCCCCGGGGGCAAGTCCCCACCCTCAGCCATCAGCTTGGGAGCTCCCTGTGTGTCCTCTTGGCTTCTCTTCTGTCTCATGGGGCTTCATGCATCCACAGGGTCTAGCTGTGTGACCTTGGGCAAGTTGCTTAAGCTCTCTGTGCCTCATTTTCCTCATCTGTAAAAGAGGCATAACAAGTACCCATGTCACTGGATTGTTGTGAAGATTAAATAAATATACAAAACCCTATAGGCATCATCTGACACTGGATAAATATTACATATTTTTATTATGGAGGGACTTTCCTGGTGGCTCAGATGGTAAAGAATCTGCCCGCGATGCGGGAGACCCAGGTTCAATCCCTGGGTTGGGAAGATCCCCTGGAGAGGGAAATGGCAGTCCACTCCATTGTTCTTGCCCAGAGAATTCCATGGACAGAGGAGCCTGGTGGGCTGCAGTCCATGGGGTCACAAAGAGTCAGATACGATTGAATGATTTTCATTCATTATTATGAAAATTTGTCATATGTTCACTTCTTAACAGAACCACTTCACATATGTGAAGCGTGGGTTGATCATCACAAGAACTCTTTGAAATACTATTATCCCCATTTTACAGCTCAGGAAACTGAGGTTCAGGGCAGCACCGTCCAATACAACCTTTATGATGATGACATGTTCTGTGTATGGACACTGTCCAGCTCCGTAGCTTCTAGCCCTACATGGCTACGGAGCCCTGAAAGTGTTTTCCTGAGGATTCACTGAGGCAATGCATGGCCAAAAGTTAGCAAAGTGCATGGCCCTAGTAACTCCTCAAAAAGCATTAACTCCTATTATTGGCCATGTGACCTTTACTATTACTGCTGTTCTGGGGCTGTTGTTATTGTTGTCATTGTCATCATCACTACTGCTCCAGGACAACGAAGGAGCACAGTGACAAGAGCTTCCTATGGATTTTCTGCTTTTGGCAACAGGGAGCCTTCAGAGGTTTTGTAAACGGAGAGCAGCATGGCTGGGTTAACAAGGAAGCTCTCTCTGGCTGAGGGTGTGTGAAAGGGGAGTGACAGGGAGAAAGAGAGAGATGATGAAGCCTCGGCCAGGGCAGTGGGGATGGGGACAGCAGTCAGGAGACGCGATCCACAGCCGGTGATGGATTGAACGTGGGAAGTGAGGGGGCGGGAGGAGTCATCGGTGCCAGGTGCCATGGCCCACCTTGGGGAATGCGGGCGAGGACGCTGCCCCCCTCCACCACGTACCAGCCCCCACTGCACTCCTGCACCCAGGTCCCAACCCAGCCCGTACTCAGGTCGAGTTTCCCAGCTGCAAACTGGCCCAGCCCCTGGGCATCTTTCTCACACGACTGCAATTCTATGTGCGTAATCGCTCCACCTGTCCACCGCCCTGCCTTATTTCTGCAGCCCCTCGTGGTGGGATCTCTGGCCCTCCTGTCCCCTCACCCCACAGTCTGGGCTGCTCCTGGCTCCTCCTATAGACCAAGCCATCCCAAACTCATCTGCCAGTGACCACCCACCTGGGGACCCTCGCCTTTCCAGACTGCCTCACTCTGGTGCTTTTGGCGCCCTCTGCTGGCGATACCATGCCACTGCATGTTTCTCTCGACCACCTGAGGCAGTGCTCTGCTCCACTGGGTCACCCTTGCCTCTCCTGTCTGGAGAGATGCCCCCAGACCCAGCCAGCCCCAGGTCAGATGGTGCATAAAGAGAACCTGGCACCATCTCTGCTCATTTCCTATATGTCTCATATGTCCAGGGCTGACCCCCGATTCTTTTTTTCTTTTTTAAATATATATGTATGTATTTGGTATGTATGTATGTATGCATGTATTTGTTATGTGTGTATTTGGTATGTATGTGTGTGTTTGGTATGTATGTACGTATTTGTTATGTGTGTAAGCATGTATTTGGTATGTATGTGTGTGTTTGGTATGTATATGTGTGCTTGGTACGTATGCATGTATGTATTTGGTATGTATGTGTGTGGTACGTATGGATGTATGTATTTGGTTGTATGTAAGTATGTATTTGGCTGCACCAGGTCTTACTTGTGGAATGCAGGATCTTTTAGTTGTGGCATGAGGGATCTAGTTCCCTGACCAGGGAATGAACCCAGGTCCCCTGCATTGGGTGCTTGGAGTCTTAACCATTGGACCACCGAGGACGTCCCTCTGACCCCTGGTTCTGCAGGGAATGGGGGTGGGGGCCGTGGTGCCACCCCGTCCCCACACCCCCCTGAGGCCCTGGGCTCCCACAGGTGCCCCAGCTCTTTCTGCTAGCATCCAGTCACTTCTCCCCATGCCTGCAGTCACTTCTGTAGGTCGGGCTGCCATCATCTCTTAAATGGGGGTGATTTTGACATAGTTCTTCACTCTCCCTCTTCTCCCTCCAGAAGCTTGTGATCGAAGTCTGTTCTCCGCATGCAGCTGGAGGAGGGATTAAAAAAAAAAAATACTCAGAGGTGCTGCTCCTCTGAGTATAACTCTGCAGCGTCTCCCATGCACTGAGGGCAGAGCCGTCCCTGGATGGGTAGTTCTGAGCCACAGGTCCGCTGCCCTGTCCCCTGCTGGTTTCTCCGGCGGTCATCTGAGATCCTTCCTGCAGCCTGCAAAGTGGATCCCCGTCTTCTGCCTCCTCTATCCTCACCTCTCTCTGCTCATGGCCCCAGCTTGAGCTCCCTGTGTCCCCTTGGAATCTTTCACTCTCCCTCACTGGAGTTTGGGGGGCTCCAGTGGCTTTTGGAGCCCAGTATCTCTCTGCGAGCTGCCTTCTCATTGGGGCTGACCCACATGTGGTCAAGCGGGAGGACAGACATGGCTCTCTCCTCGCAGGGACTCTGTCAGCACCCAGTAGAGCCCTTGGGTGGAGCTGGGTTTTTAGGGGGAGGCTTAATTATTCGGGACTTCCCCAAGAACTGGCTTCTGGGTCAGAAATTCCTAAGTCAGAGGTTTTAAGCTATAATCTAGGGAGGCCACTGATGGGGAGGGGGACCCCACACACACACACCCCAGCTTCATTTAGCCTGAGCCTCCCTGCTTGAATTTATTGGCTATCTAACTTAAAGTTCTTCTTACAGTTTTGTTTGAAGAAAGCCTTCCGAAATTAAAAAGGAAAGGTTTTAAAGCCTCGTTCGAAATTTCTACCCATTCCCCCAACATTTGTGAAGCATCTTACAGCTGACTTTATTCTTTATATTGCTTTTATATTTTTATCTTGTACATTATTAACTTACTCACAAGGAAACAGGCCCAGAAAGGTTACGTGGCTTGCCCGTGATCACACAGCACGCACGTAACGGAGCTGGAGTCAAACCCAGGCAGCTTGGCTCCGTTGTCCTTGTCGGGAACTGGGTGTGCCCTCATCGTGACCTGCCCGGAGCTGACCCTGCCTGTGTCCACCTTGCAGTGCTGCATCGACAACTTTGAGGAAATTGTCAAGCTGCTCCTTTCGCACGGTGCCAACGTGAACGCCAAGGACAACGAGCTGTGGACGCCCCTGCACGCCGCGGCCACCTGCGGCCACATTAACCTGGTGAAAATCCTCGTTCAGTAGTACGTGCCCCTCTCTCCCCAGGAGCAGCCTTCCCTCCGCCTTCGGTTTATCTATTTATTTTAATTGGAGGCTAATTGCTTTACAACATTGTAGTGGGTTTTACCATACACTGACATGAATCAGCCATGAGTGCGCCTTTGGTGTTTTTCCGGGTCCTTGTTTTTGGTGTGTTTATAGGGGGACTTTCATCTCTCTCTTTTTTCCTGTCTCTTTGCTGCCTGTCCCTTTTCTTCCCACATTCCCTTTCCATCCCTGTGTCTTTCTCTCCTGTTTTCCCTCTCTGTCTCTTCTTTCCTCCTTGATCTCATTTTGTCTTTTCCCCTGTGTCTCTCTTAATTCACGTTCTCTCTCTTTTCGTTCTCTTCCTTTCTCCCGACATGATGGTCATAAAATACGCAGCACAGTTTACCATCTATGCATTCCAGGAATAAATCCCGTTTGGCCATGGCATATAATCCTTCTACTATGCTGCTGAATTTGGTTTGCTAGTATTTTCTTGAGGAGTTTTGCATCACTGTTCATAAGGGATATTGGTCTGTAGTTTTCTTATAGTGTCTCTGACTTTGTATCAGGGTATGATTCTCTTTCTTTTCATCTCTTTTTCTCTGTCTGTCCCCACGAGTCTGTATTCATCTCCATAATTATGTGTTGTTGCCGTTTTTCTTGCTATGAAAAAGCAGACATTTTTCCTTGGCTCTGCCCCCTCAAATCCCATCCACATGCTTTTCTTTGGGGCAGAACCTACTTTGGGGGACACCATGTAGCAATGTCTTCTCCAGGAATAAGGCCATTTCCCTCTGTAGAGTTCTGAACAGTCTTCCCCCATCCGGAACTTCTTTCCAGTCTGCTTAGGCTCTGCAAACACAGGGAAGAGGCAATCTTGAATTTCAAGTGTATTTCATTGAATTCATCTAATGATTGGTGGGCTTTTGAGCTGGGCCAAGCCCTGTGCTGGGCACTGAACACTCAGGGACACAAAAGTCCTGAGAAACTCAGCAGGAAATCAGGTGATTTCAGTCCCAGAACTGAGACAAAGTTAGATCAATGGTGGCTGGAGTCCCAGGAAAGCATCTGAGCACAGGGATTCAGGTATAGCGGCCAAGGGCAAGTGGCCTTTGGCGGAGGTCTCAGCAGAGCAGCCAGGGCCCATTGGGTGGCTACTCGGGTGATAAGAGATGCTTCCCTGGCTCAGAGAGGTGGATTAGCTTACCCAAGAGCACACAGGAGCTCAGAGAGGTCCCAGGGGAGGGCTGTTAGGCCAGAGGACTGGCAGGTGGCCGATGCCCACACCTCTGATGAACACCTGGGTGTGGCTAAGTCTGCAGGGGCATCAGATGGCTACCATTCAATCAGAGGTGATGCGAGAGGAAAAGGGAGAGGATACCAGCATGGTACCAATCCCCAGCGCCAATCTGTACCAGAATCATGGGTTTAAAATGTGTAATCCTCAACCCCGCCCCATCCTCTTGAGAGACTCTGTTTCAGGAGGTCTAGAGTGGAGCCCAGGAAGCTTCATTTTATTTCAGTGGCATCTGAGTGATTCTGCCACAGGGCAGCCCAGGACCATGCATTTGGGAGCCACTGGCCCCAAAAGGGAATTCTCCCACGGGGTCCCAAGGGTCTCTCCTGCCTCGTCCTGGTTTCCCTTTGGGGCAGGGACTTAGAGGAGGAATTGGGGGTATCCTGGGTGTTTCTGCACTTGGTCTAATATTGAAATAGGACAGGGAAAAGTAAAAAGAGCTGGCCCATGAAAGAGCCGGGTTTCCGTCTTGAACCTCTTACATCCTAGCTGTGTGACCTCAGACAAGTAACTGACCCTGTCTGAATCTTGTTTTCCCTTGAGTGAGATGGGGCCAATAATACTGAACCAAGAAGACTATTATGAGGATTATATCAGATGATGTAAAGGGCTTAGATCAAGCCTGGCTCCTAGCAGATGCTTGGGAAGTAGTGCTACCACCATTAATTTTGTCTTTTCTTATTTGACATCTATCCTCAACTGCCCACCTGCTGGTTCAACAGAGGAGGAAGCTGGGGAAAGTGGCACAGCTCTCCTGGGACTGTGGCCCCTTCCCCCCCAGGACCCCTGAGATCCTGGAGATGCAGTCCTTGCTGGGCTGCACCGTAGTTGGGTTGTGGGTGTTGGGGTGCACAGCAGGGTGTGGGTGAGAGGCTGGACAGTGGAGGCAGTCAGACCAACCCTCTGCACGTTCCTGGCCCTCACCCTGGTCCTCTCTCTGCAGTGGAGCCGACTTGCTCGCTGTCAACTCCGATGGGAACATGCCCTATGACCTCTGTGAGGATGAGCCCACCCTGGATGTCATCGAGACGTGCATGGCGTACCAGGGTAAGGACAGGGCCGCCGGCTGTGAAGTGGGCTGGGTGTGGGGCTGTGGCGAACATCTCTCAGATCAGTGCAGGTGAACAAGTTACCTAGAGACGTGCCCATCGCCTAGTGCTCAGGAACTGGAACGGGACCCCACGATGGTTGTTACCCATGTGACGGACAAGATGTGAACACAGAACAAGCCTGGAAAACGAGCTGTGCACAAGGAGGGGCGTGGCTGTCATCTGTGTCGCCCACACGCATGGGCAGCCTCAGCTGGCCCCGTCTCTTCATCAACTGTGACAGTTCAATTCAAAACATTCACAATAAAGATATATTCCCATTTGGGAAAATACAAAGTCAAGAACATTCACGGCTGCCTGCTCTGTGCCAGGCACCGCTTGGGCTGCCAGGGACCCCAGATAAACAAGATGTGGGCTGTTCTCGGCTCACAAATGAGCTTCAGAGAGGAAACAAATACAGCAGAGACCAGCCCGCCCCCGCCACCCCAGTACATGCTCCTGAAAGGCCTCCTCTTTAGAAATATATCTCAAATCCAGACCCTGGACTGCAGTCTGAGGTCCTCCCCTCATCTCTGCCCTTGTGTTTCTGCCCAGATAGCTGCAGGAACCTCCCTTTTAGCCTGTCCATTCCCTGGCTCTGGAGCTTTCCCTGTCCACTTTCTGTAGAACTTGCTAATAATTTTTGTGCCAGTCTGGTGAATCTATGAACCCACCCCTTCTGTACTTTTAAATGGAGTTGTCAAAGCCATAGGATTATAAAGGAAACCACTGCTATTAAAGTAAGGCTCACCAAATACTTTTAAATGTGTAATATAGAAACTTCATTGATTCATGAAACAATAAGATAATATGATGTGAAAATACCTATAGTTTCTGTTGGTGACAAAGTCATGGGCACTGCCAATTCTACTGTGAATTTGGACTAGCAGGAAATGCTATATCTCATTGAAAAGTTAGTGAAAATAGGACTTCTCTGGTGGTCCAGTGTATAAGAATCCAAGAATGCATTGGCAGGCAGGGGATGTGGATTTGATCCCTGGTCCAGGAGGATTCCACATGCCCCTGAACAACTAAGCCCCTGTGCCCCAGAGCCCCTGCTCTCCAACACAAGAAGCCATCACATTGAGAAGTTTAGACACTGAAACTAGAGAGTAGATCCCGCTCGCCACAACCAGAGAAAGCCCGCACCCAGCAACAAAGACACAGCACAGCCAAAAAGAGACAAATAAAAATTAAACAAATAAAAAGTTAGTGAAAATAGATCATTCTTTTTCTCCTTTCAAGTTTACAGACCTTCCCTGAGTTCTATCCAAGAATGCTTGCTCTCATGGACCTTTTTTTCAGAGCAAATCACTCTCTCCTTAGTAGCTGCCAGTAACACTTAAATTTTAGCCAGAGATTCAGGCTTGAAAATGTGTCTCTGAGTCCCTCCACCTCGATTTATTCAGCTCTCCATTCAGAAGTGATATATTCAGTAATTCAGTCGTGGCCGTGATAGAGATTCACTGAGCGTGTCTGGTGCCTGGTGCTGCAAACACAGCTGTGGATGAAGTGGAAGAAATGAACAGAGACCTGGTCAGATAGAGCAGGCAGGGGAGGCCAGCTGAGGAGGTGATCCAGGCTGGACCTAAAGGATGAGACGGAGCCAGGAATTTGAGCAGCTGGAGGTGGGTAGGTGGGTGGTCGGGACTGCCAGGTAGAAGAGCTGTGTATGTAACAGTCATTGATATTAATACAGTGCCAACTGGGTTCCAGGCTCTTGTTCGTGGCCCAACACGTGGTATTCATTTTCATTGGGCCTGGGAGAAATGATCTCTGAGCACGTCTGTCTACCCCCTTGACGGCAGACCCTAGGAAAGAGAAGTCATACCTGCCCCCTCTGCCCTCCCTCCCCTCCCCCAGGGGTTCTCTGCCTGGGAATGCTGACTCAGTCCCCCTCTCCCCCACTGCAGGCATCACCCAGGAGAAAATCAACGAGATGCGGGCAGCTCCCGAGCAGCAGATGATTTCGGACATTCACTGTATGATCGCAGCTGGCCAGGACCTTGACTGGGTGGATGCCCAGGGGGCCACACTGGTGAGGAGAGGGGCCAGGCTGGATTGGGCTGGGGGGTCGGGACCAGAACCCAGACTGGCTGGAGCTGAACGGGGCCAGCACTGGGTGGAGGTCAAGCCTACACAGTGGGGGCCTGTCCGTAGCCTTGGACTTCCTCCCCTTTTTGGGGACAGGGTTCCCCCTGGAATGTGGAGAGTTAGCAGAGCAGGGATCAGCTGCTTTGAGAAGCTGGGGCTGGGAGTTGGGAGCTATGGGTTGGGGAGGCTTGGCTCTGCCGTTCACCTCTTCTGTCTCCAAGCTTCTCCTTTACCTCATGCTACAGGTGTCCATTCTGAGTTCATTATTTCCACCTCCTCCCATGGTGTCTCCTGCTTCAAGACAGGTGCCACATTCATCCACTCATCCAGGCCATCTTGCTTTGCACTGTTCATTCTCCTGCCTGGGTGTACCCTCTCCCACCTCAGTGCCTTGTTTCATTGTCTGTCCCTGATGTTGATGCAACAGCCTCTCTTCTGGTTCCCTGACTTCAGAGCCCAGACACCCCAGCGACCCATCCATCTTTGGTTCACCCATCCTCTAGTTCACCCATCCATCTTTGGTTCACGCATCCATCCATTGGTCCTCCCATCCATCCATTGGTCCACCCATCCATCCATTAGTTCACCCATCCATCCATTGGTCCACCCATCCATTCATTGGTCCACCCATCAGTTCATTTGTCCACCCATCCATTCATTGGTTCACCCATCCATCCATTGGACCACCCATCCATCCATTGGTCTACGCATCCACCCATTGGTCCACCCATCCATCCATTGGTTCACCCATCTATCCATTGGTCCACCCATCCATCCACTGCTCCACCCATCCATTCATTGGTTCACCTATCCATCCATTGGTCTACACAGCCATCCATTGGTCCACCCATCCATCCATTTGTTCACCCATCCATCCGTTGGTCTACACATCCATCCATTGGTTCACCCATCCATCCATTGGTCCACCCATCCATCCATTGGTCAACCCATCAGTTCATTGGTTCACCCATCCATTCATTGGTTCACCCATCCATCCATTGGTCTGTATATCCATTCATTGGTCCACCCATCCATCCATTGGTTCACCCATCCATCCATTAGTTCACCCATCCATCCATTGGTCCACCCATCCATTCATTGGTCCACCCATCCGTTCATTGGTTCACCCATCCATCCATTGGTCCACCCATCCATTCATTGGTCTGCCCATCCATCCATTGGTTCACCCATCCATCATTCCGTCAACATACACATCCTCTGTGCCACATGCTTTACTAGACACTGGAGACAGAGAATGATGGAATCTTCTCTCTATCTGCTTCATTAGCTTCACTCACTGTTTCAATTCAAGTGTCAGTGAAACCTTCTTGATCTTTCTTCATAGGCTTTCATAGCATGATACAGCTCAGTATTGGGGAAGTCTGCTTCTGCAGCCTCTAAACTGAGAACTAGAACATGGCCTTGGAAGCCCCCCTCAACCTTGCCCATGGCTGGGCCCATCCTGTCCTAGGCTTGGGGTCCATGTGATTGTGAGCACTCAGGGTCTCAGAATCTTCAGCTTTTCAGGTAGGGCTCAGCAGTACCAAGTTCCCTCACTGCCCCTCAGGCCTGATCTGGTAGCCCAGATGTGATCATTGGATTTCTCCCACCCTGTTCCTGAGTCCCACCCTATCACTGCCCCTCAGGCCTGATCTGGTAGCCCAGATGTGATCATTGGATTTCTCCCACCCTGTTCATGAGTCCCACCCTCTGCCTCATCCCCCTTTCTTCTTTTTTTTAAATAAAACTTTTAAAATTGATTATTTGTTTATTTCAGTGAAGTATAGTTGCTTTATCATATACTAGTTTCAGGTGTATAATACAGTGATTCAATATTTTTTATAGATTATACTCCATTAAAAATTATTAAAAAATAATGGCTATATTTTCTTGTGCTGTACAATATATTTTGCTTATTTGTTTTATGCATAGTAGTTTGTGTCTCTCAGCCCTCTACCCCTATCTTTCCCCTCTCCCTTCCCTCTCTCTATTAGTGAGTCTGTTTCTGTTTTGTTACATACATTCATTTATTTTTTAAATTCACATGTAAGTGATAACATAGAGTACTTGTCTTTGTCTGACTTCTTTCATGAAACATAATGCCCTCTAGGTCCATGTATGTTGCTGCAAATGCCATTATTTCATTCTTTTATATGACTGAGTAGTATTCCATTGTCTATATATACCACACCTTCTTTATCCATTCATTTGTTGACAGACACTTAGGTTGCTGCCATGTCTTGACAATTGTAAATGATGCTGCTATGAACATTGGGGTGCCTGTATCTTTTTGAATTAGTGTTTTCATTTTCTTTGGATATATATCCAGCAGTGGAAGTAGTTCTCTTTTTTAGGTTTTTGTGCCTCATGCTGTTTTCTAAGAAAGGGGTCCCTGCTCAGCCCAGCACTCAAGAGTTGAGTCAGGTAGTTGGATTGGATGCTGCATGAAGACTGGATGAAGTTATGGCCAGGCTGTGCCAGGACACTGCCCGCCCTGGATGGGGCTCCTCTGGGTCTGTGGCTCAGTCCTGAAGACACAGGGGTCTGCTCCTCTTGGGCTGGCCTCAGAGTGGCTTCACTCACATGGCTGGGCACACACTAGGTCTCAGTTCTTCCCAGTGAAGCAGGGAGGCGTACCTTCCCCAGGGGGCTGTTGGGAGGACTAAATGAGATTCTGCATGTAGCTGCTCAGCACAGAGCCTGTAAACTCTCAATAGATTCTGGTGATGAACTCATTATTATTATTATTAACATGATCACTTCTATTTGTATAATAAATAACAAGGTCCTACTGTGTAGCACAGAGAACTATATTCAACATAATTATAGTTGTAATCCCCTGTAATGGGAAAGGAAATCTGGAAAAAAATATATGCAGATGAATAACTGAATTGCTTTTCTATATATCTGAAACATTGTAAATCAACCATACTTTAGTAAAACAAAAAATCAAAAAACCCATTAATATCACTCTCCCAGTCATAACTTTTTATTCTCAGCTGTGTACCTGGCCCTGCAGCTTTTAATATCTGGCTGGCTGTGTGTGTCATTCTTAATAGTTGGCAAGCATCAAACATTTATAAATCAGATAGTGATAGCAGTTTTCATGTGTGCCTGTTCCAGATCACACCCTGGTTTTTTTTTTTTTTTTTTCTGAAAATTAAAAAAACAAAAAACCCCAAAACCTCTGTTTGCCAGAAACTTATAGCCACCTGACCCCCAGATGACGCGGCATCTGGCCATCAGGGCTGTGTTCTGTTGGACCTCTGAGACCCCTTCTACAGGGCTCAGTGCAGAGTAAGCACTCAATAAATGCTGATGCCTTAACTACAGGGGCTTGAAGACAGAAGAGAAGCCCCTTCTCCCTTACCTTCTAGTTCCATACTGCAGACTTACTAATGCTCTGTAACATGGCTGGAATCTTCACCTCCTTTGATTCCATTCTACTGGCCCCAAGTATGATCTGGGCCTTGGGCCGGGGCATGGGCTATCCTGCTTCCAGATGAGGGACTAGCCCCCAGGGGAAGTGCTGACCCCTTTCCTCTCCTTCAGCTGCACATAGCTGGAGCCAACGGATACCTGCGGGCAGCTGAGCTCCTCCTGGACCATGGTGTACGCGTGGATGTGAAGGACTGGGATGGCTGGGAGCCCCTGCACGCTGCTGCCTTCTGGGGACAGGTAGTTGTCACCCACAGTGCTGTGAGAGAGGCCAGCTTCTGGCCAACCTGATGACCTTTGGGCTGGGAGTTGGTTCAAAAGAACACCTGACCCACTTAGGGTGTTGACTACAGCTAGTGTGTAGGATGTGAAAAGACCTACGGAGTTTACAAAAAGGATCGTCAAGTTGTGTCCTAACAAGATGACAATCCCATTTGCCAAATTAGAAAATTTCCCACATTTCTGTCTTGAGTTTTTCTACTTGTTTCCCAGATAGAAATCTCTGTAGCTTTCGCCATTCCTCTTTAAACACTTGACAGCTCTGGAGTTATAGCTGACTCCTTCTGTCCCTCGGTATGGCTGAGTCACGCTGGAGGAGGTGTCAAGCCCATTGCATTTGCCGGAGTTCCCGGCTTTAGACGGCAGAGCCTTCCCTGGGAGTCAGCTTTGCCCTACTGTTCTTTGGATCACATCCTAAGAAGCTTTGAACTCTCACTGTCTCCAACTCCTAGGCTTTCTCAGCTATGGGCAGGGGGAACCCGGGCTTCTTCCTGTGTTTCAGATGCAGATGGCAGAGCTGTTGGTGTCCCATGGGGCCAGTCTCAGTGCTAGGACGTCCATGGACGAGATGCCAATTGGTAAGTTCAGAAGGACCACACCTGCACTCATTGATTTTTTTGATGAGTGGAGGATAAATGGTTGAATATACGGTTGGATAGATGGTAGATGGATAGTTTGATGAATAAATTAATGGGTGGTAGATTAATGGATGGATAAGTGGGTGAATGTATGGATGAATAAATAAGAGGATGGGTGGGCAGAGGATGAACCTACGATGACTGGTTCAGCAAATAGGTAGACAGATGAACTAAAGGATGAGAGGGATTGAGTGGGTGGGGATATATGATTTCAGGCTCTTTTCATAATGTCTTGCTTGGGCTCTATGGGGTACCTTCTGGTTTCTCTTGATACATTTTCTATCAGTGGAGAATTGATAACTCCTCTTGGAAGTGATCAAAGGTGTATGAATCCTTCAGTCATACCTATGAATGGGGACTGTGCATGGGACCTGGGGTTTCCTCTTCTTACTCTCCTCTAAGGATTGGGTTGTAGCCCAGGAAATAAGGCTGGCACTGCTTTCTCCCCTCCACCCACACCCCAGAAGATATGAATTTTCAGTGGGTCTGGGGGGCCCTCGGGGATCACCAGCCCCTTCTCTGTCCCCTACCATGGACTCCTCCACCCTTTCAGACCTGTGTGAAGAGGAGGAGTTCAAAGTCCTGCTGTTGGAGCTGAAACACAAGCACGACGTGATCATGAAGTCGCAACTGAGGCATAAGTCATCTTTGAGCAGGAGGACGTCCAGCGCAGGCAGCCGAGGGTGAGTTGGGGGCAGGACAGCCAGGGGCGCCCAAGGATGCTCCTGCCCATGGAGCCTGGAAGCAGCCTCCCAGCACCTCCCTCTCCCTTTAGGAAGGTGGTACGTCGAGCCAGCCTGTCCGACAGGACCAACCTGTACAGGAAGGAGTATGAGGGAGAGGCTATACTCTGGCAGCAGCGGAGTGCATCCGAGGATCAGCGGAACTCCACCTACAACGGGGACATCAGGGAGACCAGGACAGACCAAGAGAATAAGGACCCGGTGAGAGCTTGCCTCCCACCTGGCCCCAGTGACCACTGCCGTGGGAGGGGAACAGATGGAACCCCAGCCTGGTGTTGCTTCTTTATCTCAGAGCCTTCGGAGGGAGGTCAGCTGGCCATCGCCCTTAAACCAGCTGGATCCTGTCTGATGGGGGTGCCTACCGTGGTTATTGAGGCGAGTGTAGGATGTGTTCACGTCAGAGCTGGGTGATTGGCACACAGTAGGGGCTCATAACTTCCAGGGAGTGAGTGATCACCATGTGCCTGCTTGAGCTCCAGCAGAAGAGAGAGTTTGTTCTGGCTTCCCAGAGGAGAAGGTTCAGTAGGGCGGCAACTCTGGGAGAGAAGGGTGTTAAAACTCTTTTAGGGGAAACCTAACAAGATGTTGAGAATTGTGTTGAGATATCGGGTTGGAAGAAAATTTTTGAAAAGTATAGGGGCTGGCAGAACATCTAAGAAGCTGGCTCTAGGAGTAGATAATGGTCTGGGCATTAAACCGCTTTCCTAAGAAGATGCTGTACTGTTTTCTGAGAATTGTTGTAATGAATTACCGCAAACTAGGTGGCTTGAAGTGAGACAAATGTCTTTTCTCCCAGTTCTGGAAGCCAGAAGTCTAAAAATCAAGGTGTCTCCAGGCTTGGTTCCTTCTGGATATCAGAAGGGGACTCTGCTCCATTCCTGTCTCCTAGCTTCTGACATCTCGGGCATTCCTTGGCTTTTTGCTAGCGTGCCTCCAATCTCTGCCTCTGTCTCCATGTGGCCTTCTTTGTGTGTGGGTCTGTGTCTCTGTTTTCTCTTAGAAAGACACCAGTCATTGGATTAGGGCCCACCCTTGTCCAGTGTGACCTCATCTTAATGTAACTGATCACACGTGTGAAGACCCTACTTCCAAATAGGGTCACACTCAGAGATGTGGGGTGGATGTGAGTTTCGGGGGGACACTATTTGACTCAGTACTGTTGCATTCAGGTCCATGCCTGGCTGTACTCTTGCTGAGTGGAGTATACAAGTTTGGGGCCAGAGCAGAACTGCTGGGCACAAGAAGGGAGGGGCTGACCATACCAGCAGTGGTGTGCCTTTGTGGTTCTACCATCACACAAAGAGCAGCTGAAAACATTTCTAGCCAGTGTTGCTTGGAGGGATACAAAATGTCTCAGTGGGACCCTGCTTCCCTGAGTGAACAAGGAGGTCACGTGAGAGCTTGTCTTGCGGGCAGGAGTGAAGGCATCTGCTCTAAAGAATCTCCATTGTGAGAGGAGTTTGGGGGAGAATAGATCCATGGATAGGTACAGCTGAGTTCCTTTGCCATCACCTGAAACTATCACGATATTGCCAATGAACCATACTCCAGTATAAAATAAAAAGAGTAAAAACAAAAAACAAAAAGAGGGACTTCCCTGGTGGTCCAAGGGCTAAGACTCCTCGCTCCCAATGCAAGGGACCTGAGTTTGATCCCTGATCAGGGGATAAACCACAACTACAGACCCAGCCCAGCCAAATAATGTTAAAAAGAAAAAAGATTTGATACAAAGTGTTTTTTTAAAAAGAGAGAATCCCCACTGAAACGCCGATTGGGATGGAGCCCGCACACTCGGAGCTTGTGTTCTGCCTCTACCCACCTAAGCCTGGGGGTTAGGAAAGAAAAGAGTTGCAGATTGAAGTCAAATCACATTTCAGATTCTTCCCCAATATGCTTTAATTATCTTTTCTTTGTGATTGAGGTGTAACTTGTATAACTTACAGAAGTCTTAAACGAATTTTTCAATGACCTCTTTCCAATGTGTACCTTCAGGTGAAAGTACACGCATTTGTGTCAGCCCAGAAAGCTCCTACATTCCCTCTTCCAGGCAGCCCTTCTACCCCAAAGATATGAGTGTGTGCTTAGCCACTTCAGTCATGTTCAACTCTTTGGGACCCCATGGACTGTACAGCCCTCCAGGCTCCTCTGTCTGTGGGGATTCTTCAGGCAAGAATACTGGAGTGGGTTGCCATTACCCTCCTCCAGGGGATCTTCCCAACACAAGGTTTGAACCCAGGTCTCCCGCATTGCAGGCAGATTCTTTACTGTCTGAGTCACCAGGGAAGCCCAGCTCAACCTGGTGCTCTGTGATAGTCTAGAGGGGTGGGATGGGGGTGGGGTGGGAGGGAGGTTCAAGGGGGCGGGGCCAACACAACATAGTAAAGCAATTATCCTCCGATTAAAAGAGAAATGCAGGTTCTCAGGCCCCACAGGAGATGGACTGAATCATAAACGCTGGGGCTGGGACTCAGCACTCTGTGTTTTAACCAGCCCTCCAGAGGATTCGGATGCATGAAGAATTTGAGAACCACTGATCTAAGGATGTGTTTGCTCAGCCTGACTCCCAAGTCAGATTTCTGACAGGACTCTGCACTAATAGCCCCCAGGGCTGGCTGTGGTACCCACTTTTGGAAGAGCTGACTTCCTGAGAGCAGGCACAGCCGTGATAAGACAACTCTGTCTCTTCAACCAGTGGTTCATGATCTAAATTGTACAAGAAAATCACCTTGGGGAGGTGTTTTGTTTTTGTTTTTTAAAAAACCTGATGTCCGGACTGTAATATCAGTTAATTAAATCAGTCTCCAGGCTTCGGACTCAGGCATTGCATTTATTTATTTATTTATTAACAAATAGGCTTTATTTTTTTGAGTAGTTTTAGGTTTACAGAAAAATAAGTGGGGGGACTTCCCTGGT
Organism: Bubalus bubalis; assembly: GCF_019923935.1. Lineage (NCBI taxonomy): Eukaryota > Metazoa > Chordata > Mammalia > Artiodactyla > Bovidae > Bubalus > Bubalus bubalis. The sequence goes on along the minus strand of NC_059170.1, from coordinate 15,979,729 downwards.
GGTCCAGTGTTTTAGACTCTGTGCTTCCACTGCAGGGGGCAAGGACTGGGGAACTAAGATCCCACATGCTGTCATGTGGCCAAAAAAAAAGTTTTTTGTGTGTCTTCTGACCTTGTTTATAGTGATTTTTGGTATGCTTTGTATTTTTGTCACTGTCAAATGTATCCACCTTTTCCTTAGAGTTTCTAGGTAGCAGCTCCTTTTAAAGCTCTTGTTACCCAGGGATTGCTGGGTGTAAAAGATCTCTGAGTAAGAACCTCTCCCATTTAGAGCAGAGATATCCCAGGAGTATAGGGAGAGGATTCTCAGTGACCAAAAAGCCCAACTAAGATTGACTTACAGACACAAAAAGAATGCACTGGCTTGGGTAACTGGAAAGTCTGGGCCAACTGGATCCAGGGACTCAGAACATATCATCAGGGGACTTCCCCGGCAGTCCAGTGGTTCAGACTTCACCTTCCAATGCAGGGGGTGCAGGTTCAATTCCTGGTCAGGGAGATAAGATCCCACATGCCTCGAGGCCAAAAATCTAAAACATAGAAACAGAAGCAATGTTGTAATAAATGTAGTAGAGACTTTTAAAATGGTCCACATCAAAGAATCTTTGGAAAAAAAAAAAAAAAGTATCACGAGGGTGCAATGTCTCTGTCGTCTCTCTCTTCCTTAATGTTGGTTTCACAGCCAAGCAGACCTTTTGACGCGCTGTCTCCACAGTTTATGATTCTCACCCCTGCAGTTCCTACAGAAACAGAGCTGCTCTTCCCCAGTTTTTCTAGCAGTAAGTCCCAGGGTTGAGTTTCATGGAACCAATTCCTGAACCAATACCAATAGTGAGTTTATTGATTGGCCAGGTCCTGGGGTCAAGGTTTATCTCCCAGAGCAAAGATGGGAGTCTGTCGGGTCTATCAAAACCCATGACTGGTGAGATTCCCCAAAGGAAAACGGAGGTCTTATTACCCAGGTAGGGAAAATGGAAGAGGACGGGTTCAAGCAATCATGCCCTCAGTAGAGGCGCAGGTAGGGGTGGAGTTCAGATCCCCCAGCCAACTGATGATGTTGTCCTTCTCACCCTCAGAACCCCAGGCTGGAGAAGCCCGTGCTGCTCTCCGAGTTTCCCACCAAGATCCCACACAGCGACATGGACGTGCCTGTTGAGAACGGCCTCCGGGCTCCGGTCAGCACCTACCAGTATGCGCTGTGTAACGGGGACGTCTGGAAAGTGCACGAGGTGCCCGACTACAGCATGGCCTATGGCAACCCTGGCGTGGCCGATGCCACCCCATCCTGGAGTGGCTACAAGGAACAGAGCCCCCAGACGCTTCTGGAGCTGAAGAGGCAGCGGGCTGCGGCCAAGCTGCTCAGCCACCCCTTCCTGAGCACCCACCTGGGCAGTGGTGTGTCCAGGACGGGCGAGGGCAGCAGCGAAGGCAAGGCCCCCTTGATCGGAGGCAGAACTTCTCCGTACAGTAGCAACGGGACCTCAGTGTATTACACGGTCTCCAGTGGAGACCCCCCACTCCTGAAGTTCAAGGCCCCCATAGAGGAGATGGAGGAGAAGGTCCATGGCTGCTGCCGCATCTCCTAGTCTCTGTGGGATGGAGGAGAGAGATGCTTGGGGAGAGGGACCCTGGAATCCAGGCCAGCCCAGCAGCCCTGCTGGGGGCGGGGGGCAGGGCAGCTGGGGCGGGAAGAGGGAGGTGGACTCTGCGTTCCAGAGGAACTCAGAACCCACCTTTCAGCCAGCTGCCTATAGCATCACCACTTCCCATGGTTCTGCTTCTTGCTGCATTGTCTGCCATCAAAAAACAAGGCCCATCGTGGCTTCCTGTCTCATCCTGCTGTCAGATTTTGGGAGGGCGAGCTGGGATTCCAGTTCTGTTGTTGGTCAAGGCTTCTCTGGACCAGTACTCACACATCGCATATCAACACACACACACACACTCTCACACTCAGTCAACTTGTGTAGGGATGACACAGTTGGGCTCATGGGAAGCAGGTGGGACTGAAAATTTGTGAGCTCTTCCTAAGAGGACTGAAGTTAAGATTCAGAGTTTTATCACCACTGCCAACATGGCTTTAGCAGGGGAGGGGGCCTGCTAACCTGAGACCCATCATCTTGCCTGGAGTCCTACGACGACTTGGTATTGTCGTCTCCGTGTGGTGGGAGCAGGACGTCTTCTCTGTGTTCAGAGGGAGCTATGGTAAAGAATCTGATTGCAATGCAGGAGATGGGGGTTCGATCCCTGGGTCCAAAAGATTCCCTGGAGAAGGGAATGGCAACCCACTCCAGTATTCTTGCCTGGAGAATTCCATGAACAGAGGAGCCTGGTGGGCTGCTGCAGTTCATGGGGTCGCAAAAAGTCAGACACAGCTGAGCGACCAACACTTTCACTTTGATGCACCCACAGCGAGTGGATGAGATGGATGTAGACCTGCTCCCCACAGCCTTGCCCATGCCTAGAGCCAGCTGTGTGAGCACCCAGGGGCCAAAGTAGAACACCTGGTAATTCTGCTCCTGGAATAATCCAAATCTGTTTTGCTCTTGGATGGAAGCTTCAAAATGTGGTGAGGAGAGGGAACAACGGTAGCATTTTCAAAAGTGTGTTGGATAAAATAATTCTTTTAGGCTGTAAAACTCCAGGTTGGGGAGGGGGATCGGTGAATTAGCTTTCTTTCACAGACGGTATCATGATCACTAGGTTTTACTGGCTGGTATTGAAAAAAAGTGAAGCTAAGGGAGAAGCTTCAGTTGGAAGGGCTTTTCCAGGGAGAGAGGTGAGTTCATGTTTTTAGTTTCTGCAGACAGCTCTGTTCAGCATGACAGAGCCCAGCGCCCTGACCAAGCTTTGTGACTGGTCAGATGGTTTCAGTCCAGCCTGTCTCACCCAGTCCTCCTCAGACTGAGCCATCGGAGTGAGCAGTGGAGGGCTGCTGTGGCCCCCACCTCTCCTAGAGTGAATGTTCAGGACTCCCGGCCCACCTTTGCTTTTTTAGGAATGCCCGGTGGCATGGGTTTGCCAGTTGGCTCTTGTGAGCTCCTGTCTGGCCCAGGGGCTGCTATCCTGCTCCGGCCCAAGCCTGCAAATCTGAGGTGCCCACCTGTGGCCAGCATCGTGCTCTGCATTCCAGTGGTGGTGCTGGAGTTGGGTCTTGCGCCAGCTTTACAGTTTCACAGCCCCCAATCTTTCTGATGCTGGGGAGGGAAGACTCCGAGGGGCAGGATGCCTGCCTCCTCTCCACTGCGTCCTCTCATGAGCCCTTTGAAATTGTTGCCCACGAGTTGGACGCTGTCCACGGGCTTGGCCAAAACCTACTGGTGTAACTAACTAGCTGCAGGTCTGTTTCCTGCTCCGTGCGCCTTTTACTTGTTCTAAAACTACCTCTTTAGAGCTCTGAAGGGGGCCCCTGAGGTCCAGATTCAGAAATTTGGGGGACAAATCTGGGTTCCCTTTAACCCTTTTCTTTCTGAACCTATGAGAAATTCTCCCTGCGAGACATCTGGGCCAGAGGTTGGGGCTGGTGGGGGCCCCTTGTGCCACAGCGCTAGTAAGGGGGTCCGCTGTTTGTCCTAGTCCTCCACTGTGGCCCCCAGGGCTCCTGTAGCCCAGAGGCAGAGCTGGATTCCAAGGGTTCTGGCTGATGCTTCACCAGCTGCAGGGCAGCTGGACCGGAGAGCAGGGGCCTCAGGAGTCACTTCGCCCCTGGTGGCTCCTGGATGCAGGGAGAGTCACAGCATCAGACCACTCCCACCCCAGTTTCAGGGCGGATCCAGTGTAGAGTGGAAAGTCAGGTCAGGTGACTGCAGACAGGTGTGCGTGACGCCTGCCACATCTCTGGGGTATGGCGCTGGCTCTCTTATCTCATCCTATGACTGGGTCAGGGCAGGGATGATCCAAAACACACATACCTTTAGGCTTTAAAAACAGTGTTCAGATGAGACTGACACTGGAATTCCTCTTGAGCTGTGAGCTGGGAGGTCCCAAGGGAAGCCACACGCTCCTAGGAGAGAGCTGTGCAGGTTTTCAGATCTGTTTGCTCAGAGACCAGAGACTGAAGGCATTTATTGCCCCCTCTGAGTCCTTCTGGCTGTTTCCTCCTTCCTCCCTTGCTTCCTGCTCCTGGGCCACTGTCTCCCACCCAGAAGGCTGGGAGTCCCAGCTGATTGCCTGACAGGAGCCAACTGCAGGCTTTTGGGCATTAACTCATGTTTTCAGTCAGGGATAAACCATTCCCATCAAGAAACTTTCCCTGTGGATCTCCTTGGTGTCGAGGGACAAACTGGGGCCAAGGTCATTGAGTTATTCACTCTGTAGTTTATTGAGTAGCTGAGGCTCACCAGGCACTGTGTTAGGCTCTGGGGATAAAGGAGGAATGAGGTGGAGTGAGGACACTGCTCTTTACAGTTCTCATCCTTGGAGGACCATGAGTACCAGCAACTCCCATTTGATTCAGAGACAGAAAAGCTGTGTCCTGGTCCATCAACCCTGTGCTTTTCTGCTCTTGAGAATCCCTGGACTGTGGATTCCTTTAGTTTGGAGGTTGCTGAAATGGCCACCCTTGGATAACATTTGCCACTAAATGGTGGAGATGCTGGGTCTTGGGTTCCAGGCAGATGCCATCTGAAGTCTATCTGGAACTTTCAAGGATAGCTGCCTTCCAGCCAGCATCTTTTGGGCACTGTCTAACAGCAGTTTGAAGTCAGTGTCTGGAAGAAAAAGGGGCATGGAATTGGCTGCCAAATGCAACTCAGGTTCTTCAGCTCATTGTCTCTTGCTCGTTTATTACCTAATCCTCCTGCCCCACCAGTGGATAGTGGGAGGAAAAGGAGCTTCTGCTTTAACATCGAGGCCTTTCCTCATAAGTCTGCCTCTGTTCCTGGCAGATATGGAGCAAGGAGCACGGAGAAACCTGGCAAGATCGACCAGATGCCTAGCTCCTGGTTAGACCCCAGTCTGGTGGCAGTTCCTGGCAGATTAAAGGAGACTATTTCTAAAGTATGTGCTGCATAGCTCCATGTGAGCTCCAGCCCTTGCTCCCACCCTGAAAATTGGTGACTCCCACCAGAGACTGAGCTGCTGGCTAGTAGCTCCAGGAAGTTGAATGAACCCTAAGCCTAGATCTTCTGAAGAGTTCAGGATGTAATGCTCCATCAGATTATGCAGCATTGATGAAACTGCTCTGTACTATTTTGATCAATCTCAGCAGGCTTAGAAAAGTTAAAAAGGTTGTGTCCCCTGACCTACCCACCAGTTGGCTGGCCTTGTCATAACATGAGACCCATTTTGGTTATTGGTATCAGATACCTTTTGATCTGGAGTTCTCTCTCCCACTTGCTTTTCCAGAGCAGAATACTGGGATGCTTTCCAGAAGCGCGCTTCTTACAGAATGCCTAGAAGGACTCTATTTAACTCTTGCTATTGTGACCTGGGGACAGCCTCCCCTCCCCCAGGGCACCTAAGAGCCAAGGGTCATGTGGCCAGTGGGTGACTTTGCAGAAGTGACTGCCTTCGCTAGAAGCACCCCTCGACAAGAGTCTCTTGTTGGTCAGTTGGTCATAGGGCCTGCTTCCCATGGGCACTGTGAGTGCCAAGGTGCGGGGCCTGGCTCTGCGCACCCAGGAAAAGTCTGCAGATCCCCAGCCCCCCCGCAATAATTCACCAGACCAGAAGCCACTGATGTACAGAGAACACTTAAGAAAAATGTATTTTATGTGAAAAAAAAAGTTAAATCTCTGTATACTGTATCAGCAGCTTTGTGTAAAAATGGCAATCAAGAGAGTCTAATATATTTAAAACCTTTTTTTAAAACAAAAAAATCCTCGCAGATCTTTGATATTGTATTGAAGTAACTTCCAGGTAAGCTCCTTGCCACATGTGGCAGTGGTGGACCACTTGAGACTGTGGCTCAACCACATCCCAAAGGGGCGTGCCCCTGGAGTCGCTTCCAGTTGCCAAGGCCTGTGACAGAATTCGCTGTTAAAGAGTTTTTAATTAAGATGAATTAAATTCCTTTTAATAACACCTGCTCGGTGTGGCTGTGGTCATTGCTATGAACTTGCTTGAACTATAAGGATTTGAATTCACAAAGAGGTGATGCCTGGGATAGATGGCAGGGGAGGCTTCCCCGTCCCTGCCCCCACCACAGAGGCCTCGCCTGGTTGGCCCCTGAATCACAGGGAGGCCTGAGGGCTCAGCCATGGAGCAAGTATCTTTTTCTAGACTGCAAGAAGATGAAACAGGATGAAATCAAGAAAATAAGAGTGGTTGAAAATGACCTTCAGGGACTTCCTGGTGGTCCAGTGTTGAGAATCTGCTTTCCAGTCCAGGGGATGCGGGTTTGATCCCTGGCCAGGGAACTAAGATCCCACGTGCGTCAGGGCAGCTAAGCCCATGCTGCGTGTGCAACAAGAGAAGCCCCTGCACCACAATTTGAGAAAGCGTGCGTGCCACAACAAAGACCCAGCACAGCAAAAATAAAGAAAGGACCTCCATCCTATCAAATGTTGCTTTTGAAATCAGCATGGAGCCCTGGGATAGCTCCTCTAACATTCTCTTCCCACACTTTGTTTGTCTGATGACATATATAATAGGGCTGCCCCCTCTTCTGTTCTCTTGACCTGTCCTTCTCTTCTCCCCACTCCATCCCTGTCCTCCTCATATAGTTTACAGTGGGGAAGTCAAATACTGCTTCACATTTTTACAACAACTCAGCAGGTAAGACTGTGGTTATCCTCACTTCTGACCTCAGGCAATGGAGAGATTGATATGCTCTAGGGTTACACAGCCCTAGACAGTGGTCCTTGCTTTCATCACATACAGAAATTTGTGGGTATCTTGGAAGAGGATGAAAAGGGTGCTCTCTTGGACCCTTCTGGATGCTGGCTTACCAGGACAGGGACACAGAAGTTCCCACACTTGGGCTTGAAAAACTTCACAAACAGGCTGGGTTTGAGGAGAGAGGATGAACAGAGATATCTGTGTAGCAGTGGACATTCATTGATTTGAAAAGTATATTGTTTTTTCAATGCTAGTGGTAACCTCTCACATTTATGAACACTCTACAGTTGTACATATGTCTTCTTACACAAAGGGAATGAGGCATGAAAATTAGCTATTAGATTTAGCACTGTGGAGCTCATGATGATCTTTTAATTAATTAATTAATTTGGCTGCATTGGGTCTTAGTTGTGTCTAGCAGGATCTTTCCTTAGTGGTACGCAGATTCTCTAGTTGTAGCAGCATGTGGCAACTTGGTTCCCTAACCAGGGACTGAAGGTGGATTCATTCACTGGCCCACCAGGGAAGTCCCTCATGATGAGCATGACAAGAGGTTTTGGTTGAGCAATGAGGAATGAGTCTGATTGGACAGGATTCAAGACAGAATGGGAGGAAGACTGGAGATGGCAGGTATAGAAAACTCGTTTGAGGCTTTATGCTATAAACGTGAGAGAGAGAGATGGGGAGGAAGCTCTAGAGGGATGTAGGGTTAAGAGAGGGTTGTTTGAAGGATGAAAAATATTTCTGCATATTTGTATGCTGATAGGAATGAAACAGTAAAGCAGGGAGACTGATCATCCAGGAATGAGGAGAGAATTGCTAGAGACATAAGCTTAGTAGTAGAGGGATTGGTGATAATGGAAGGTATCAGAGACAAGCTCAGGGGCAGTTCATCCATAGTAACACAAGGCCCAGTATGTGGCCAGAGATGCAGAGCAAGTTCCAGGAGTTGGTGATGGACAGGGAAGCCTGGTGTGCTGCAGTCCATGGGGTTGGACTTGGCTGAGCAACTGAACTGGACACAAGGCCCAGTATGTGGGCAGAGATGCAGACAGGTAGGAAGATGTGGTGGGAGCATGTGGAACTGTCTTCTCTGACTGCTACTATTTTCCTCAGTGAAATAGGAGGCAAACTCTTAAGAGTAAGAAAGAGGAAGAGGTAGAAGCAGGGAAATGTAGGCTAGCAGGCAACCTTAAGGGCCCACTTGAGACCATGAATTTCAGGCACATTAGGTAGACATCGTTGTGTTTTCTTTTCTCCAGAATTGTATGTCTGCCTGGGTGCAGGTGGAAAGTAGGTGGAGAGTGGGGTTTAGCCAGGGTTAGGGGTTCGACAGGCAAAAAACGGTGAGGTGAGAGAAGAGAAAGCTAGCTACCCTGAAGGGCAATCAGACGAGTAGCTATTATGATGGACCAGTATTTTTGAACGAACGAATGAATATTTTAAGTGCTGGGGATAAAGGCAACATGGCTGAGCCTCACCCAAACTCTGTGAGCCCTGGGGAGGCGCAGTGAGTGGGTCAGCGTGCCCCAGCAGGCTCCAGCCTCTCCTCTCTGCAGATTCCTGACTTCCTTGGGCCTTGCAAGGGCCGCGCTGTGGGGCGGGCGGCAGAGGGCGCGCGACGCTGGCGCGGGGACCGGGCTCTCGGGTTTCAATCTAGGCTCTCTGTCCCACCGCCCCGGGTACCACGGCCACTTAGGCCTGGCACCGGCTATCTTGATGAACTCAGCTCCCCCCAGGGCCAGAGCAGGAACGCCACCTCGGAGCAGGCACGTAGTAGCCAAGATTTAAATTCCACCAAGCAACTCTGGAGCGAGAACGTGGACTCGATAGCCGTCTAATGATGGCCTGGGAGGGGCGGGGCTTCGGAGAGAGGCCGGGCCGAGGGCCACCAATAGCAAGTTAGGGGGCGGAGCCGTAGAGGCAAGCCCTGCTTCCGGACGGGCCGTTAGAAGAAGGCAGCCAATGGGAGAGCCCGGGCGGGGCGGGGCGGCCAATGGCGCGGGCTGGTTAGATTCAAAGGTAGCTATAAAGCGTCCCGCACGCTCGTACAGGCCCGAGCTGGGTAGCGTCCGAACGCCGCCATGGCCTTGAGATACGATGTCCTGGACGAACTGCCCGCCGCCTGCTTGTCGCCGTGTGGGCCGCCCAACCCGGCCGAACTGTACAGCGAGGAGCGGCGCTTGGCGCTCGAGGAGCTGCTGGCGGGCGGCCCAGACGCCTTCTCGGCGTTCCTGCGACGCGAGCGCCTCGGCCGCTTCTTGAACCCGGACGAGGTGCGCTCCATTCTGCGCGCGGCCGAGCGGCCCGGAGAGGAGGGCGCGGCGGCGGGGGCCGAGGACTCCTTCGGCTCGTCGCACGACTGCTCGTCCGGCACCTACTTCCCCGAGCAGTCGGACCTGGAGCCGCCGCTGCTGGAGCTCGGCTGGCCCGCCTTCTATCAGGGCGCCTACCGCGGGGCCACGCGCGTCGAGGCGCACTTCCAGCCTCGGGGCGCGGGCGCCGGCGGCCCCTATGGCTGCAAGGACGCGCTACGCCAGCAGCTCCGCTTGGCGCGAGAGGTGAGCGGCGCGGCCCGGCCCCTCGGGTCTCCTCGGTTCCCGGTCGCACGGGACACCGTCTTCAAAAAATGGTAAACTGAGGTCTGCTAGGAGCTCGGGCCGGTTGGTCGGGGGGTCCCCAACTCTCCCCACTCTGTGTGTATTCCCTCGGATCCCCGATCCCCTCCCCGTCCGCTTCTCGTGGCCAGGGAGAGTGGGAGGAATCTCCATCCCCAAGAATGCGAATTGTGTTCAAGTTCCAACTCCTGACATTTACATTCCCTGGGAGGGTGACCGGAAATCCTGTCCGTTCCAGCTTTCAGTTAAAAACCAGTTGTCAGATTGGCTGTCAGCCGACTCTAGATCCCACTTTCAGGAGTTCTTTAGAGATGCATGACTTAAGAAGCGCATAACCTAGGGGGAAATTCCTGAAAGATTGTCCCCAGAGACAGCTGCGGGGCGTTTCGAGTCTATCATTGCTAGTCACCCCCACGTGTCTTGTAGAAAGCAGATGCAAACCACAGGGGCCAAGAGCCCTGCCAGCCTGGAGGGGAAGTTGCACCTTCAGTGAATGGGTGGCGCAGGGAGTTTGCATTTCCATAGGCTGGAAAAAAAATGCAGAAAGCCATGCATTAAGTCCTGTCTCCACGTTGGGTTTTGGTGCCGTTGTCTGGCCCTTAAGTGTGATAAGGTATTGGGGTGCGGTGGGAGATTTTGTCTCCCTGCCAGCCTGGATGAGACTGCACCCAGGGTGCTGGGTACAGAGGGGTCAGGGAGAAAGCATGCGGCACCCAAGGTGGCGGGGGCTGGTAGGGTGTAGCAGACACCTTCCTCCAGAGCCATGATCAACTCCCACCTTGCTTGCTAACTGGCAGTGCCCAGCTTCCTGGCTGTTTGCCTTTGACAGAGAAAATGCAGGTAAAGCTCCAGGTCGTGGTAAGACTTGGTAGGGCTTATAGATGAGTGTGTCTGACTATGGTTATGGTATCTGTACATCCGACTGGTTGAAGTAGACAAGCTGGGGACAAGTCCTGACTTACCAGTGTTCCTGATGCCCGGTGCCCTTTGCCTGTTGGTGGGGTTGCAGTGGGTAGGGGATCCAGTAGGCTAGTGCCTTGCCATTGTGGGAGGATGTATGGGCGCCACCTAGGCTGTTATCAGCCCTGCGGTGCATTGAGTATGCTGAGGGTCGTTTTGATGCTACAGACACTTGTGAGTTCAGTGGGAAGATTGAAAAGAGGGAAAAAAGCACCTTTTTAGAATAGGTGTGCATTCCCAATGATCACCTCTAGGGGGAGAACTTGGGCACCTGGAACTTGGGAAAAGTAATGAATGGGTCTCTATGAGAGAGGAATTGCCCTAGCCACTTGCTTACATTTGGGCTTCCTTGGTAGCTCAGATGGTTAGGCGTCTGCCTGCAATGCTGGAGACCTGGGTTCAGTCCCTGGGTTGGGAAGATCTCCTGGAGAAGGAGATGGCAACCCACTCCAGTACTCCTGCCTGGAAAATCCCATGGACGGAAGAGCCTCATAGGCTACAGTCCATGGGGTCGCAAAGAGTTGGACACGACTGAGCGGCTTCATTTTCACTTTTTTCACTTGCTTACATCCTGTTTTCAGTAGTACTGAAGGGGCACTAGAGCTAAGACCAGTCCATCAACTCAGTGCTGGTCTTAGAAGGGGCTCAGGACCGAGGCTCAGACTCCTTTGTCTTGTAGGCATTCTGTAATGCCTTCCTGGGTAGAACCTCCTGCCTTGTTCTTTGCCCTGTATCTTCAAGATTCTGTATTTGGACTGGATGGTTTTAACTGAGAAAGGTGGTATGGTACCTTTAAATCTGATAAGTGTTTTCAATGTCTTTTCCGTATGCCAGATTGCTTGCTTATTCAGTGTATATCAGACACTATGCCCCCAGGGCCTGGGGCCACAGGTGAAGGACATGACCCTTGCCTGCACTTGAGAGTTGATAGTCGGCGGGTAGGAAGCAGTGAGGAGGTTGCTACAGGCTGAAGAAAGAAAGCTTTAAGAGGGGTGGCGACCTTGGAGCTGGGTCCAAGTGGAGGAGTGGGGCTTGTCAGAACAGAGCATAGGGACCGGCCCAGAATGGTGAAAAACGCCTGGCATTTTTTTGAGGCTGCCATGTTCCTCACAGCTGGAGCCCAGAGTATGTGTAGGTTAATGGTAGGAGAGAAGGCTAAATGGGGAGACTGGGACCAGACTGTTAAGGGCTTTGCACACTACTGGAAGGGAGCCATCAAAGGTTTAAGGGGAGGAGAGGGACATGATCAGATTGGTGTCTTTGAGATTCTGGTGGGAGCCTGCAGGAGGATGGGTTAGAGAGGGGTGAGACTGGTGTCAGATGGTTGTAAGGAGGGGTTGTAGGGATCTATATATGAGAAGAGGGTCTGTGCTAAGGCACTGCTGGGGGTTGGGCAGGGGAGTTTTTGGTAGAACTGACAGGACTTGGTCATTTGATGGACCAGAAGAGTGCTGAGGGAGGTGGGCAGGAGAGGGGGCAAAGCCAAGGAGAAGGTATGGGAAGAGTTGAGACTTTTTTAGCTTGGGTCGGCAGTGATGCTACCAAATTAGAATATGGAGGAGAATGAGGCTGAGGGTAGGGATGGGGAAATGAGTTGGATCTGAGACACCCTAAACTTGAGGTCTCAGAGACCATCTCTTTTGCTCAAAACAAAACAGAAAAGCATTGCTTTCTCCGCCAAGCATTGTTCAAGTAACTCCAAGGTAGGTGTGATTATGATCTGCATTTTGCAGGTGATGAAATTGAGGCATAAAGTTCCCTTGCCCTGAGGTCATGTAGCCAGGGAATGTCAGAGCCAGGACTCAAACCAAGGCATAGCATCTCTTAGGCACCATCAGCCACCATGCTCTGCCTTGTGCCATGTAGAGGTCTCTCAACTTGTCCCCAAGTGGAGAGACATCTATGGAGGGAACAGGTGTTAGAGAGCTAATCTGGTGGCTGGTCCATTGCTGCTGCTCCAGGTAGAAGTGTGTGTTACGTTCACAGGAGTGGCCGGGTCACTCTGACCACTTTGAAGTTCAGGATCTGTGATGGCGAGGACTGTGAAGATGCAGGTCTCAAGCTGTTTCTGGATAAGATGAGAGGCCATTCTGCATCTGTGTTCAGACAGTGAAAGCACTTGATGGTGTGATTGAATGCTTTGAGTGGGTCAGTGTCTGTGCTAAGCCCTTCCCCTGGATTCTCTCATTTAACCCTCCTCCCAGCTGTAAGAGGAGACCACAACTAAGACGAGACCAGGCACAGAGAGGTGAAGTGGCTTGCCCTCTAAGTTCGTGTGTGACAGAGCTGGGTGTGAACCCAAGTCAGCCTGGGCCCCAAGCTTGGGCTCTTGACCACTCACCACTGCTCAGGGCCCCCCTGCCACGAGGGAGTGTTGATTCTTTGGTAGCTTTCAACATTCTGGGGGTTTTTAAGGGTTTCTCAAGATGTGGACTTTTAATTTCCACATTGCATATCAAAGAAACAGGAGAATGACTACAACAGTTCTAGATCTGCCCTTAGCAGGAGGGAGACAAGGGTGGTCAGGGTACGGGCAGGAGAAGCCAGGCTCAGATGGTGAATGGCGGTGTCTGATCCGGGCTTTGCAGCCTCGCCGATGGTTCTGGAATGGGTTTCATCCTCACCCAGGACTCAAGCTGCAGTTTGAGCTGTTTAGGCTTGCAGATGTCTGGCACCAAATAGTGCACACCACGTATTGCGGAGACTGCTCACCTGCAGCCTTGATCATTCAGCAGGTGAGTCTGCCTGCCTTTCAACTCAGCAAGGACTTGTCCCAGGGTAGCTGGGTCCGAGGCTGTGAACCTGCCAGTCCCGCTTTTGGGAACAGTTTCTGTGCACCTTTCAAAACGTGGGTCTGTTGTGTTGAGTGAGGTCCAGCATCTTAAAAACACAACGATTTATGTACAGCGTGGCTTCTGAGTACAGATGACCTAGGGCTCAGCTGTAGGAAGTACTGTTTTGTACTTTTTTTCTTTTGCTTTGAACTGTTTGAGACCTGAGATATTTGCTTTTAGAAGAATTCTGCACAGAATTTCCCCTGAAATACATACTCTAGAATTTATCCCTGAACTACTATATTTGTTGATGAGTCATTCATTTCTTTGTCTCTGTTACCGTGTGAATCAGTGTTGGCCTGGGCTCTGGGCCCCATGGATCGGGTGGGAGTGGAGACCTTGCCTGGAGGTGCTGTTGCCGTGGCTCTTGGAATATTCCTAGTGTCCAGATGGGAGCTCCCAGGCAAAGCTCCCCCTTAGGTGGTCCTGCATTCCCCAGAGCCATCGTTCTTACCAGCCACCCATTCCCTATGTGCTTTTGTTCCAGAGGGACATTTCTGCTATGACCTCACCCTTGGGCATCCTTTTGGTAACCTGAGCATTAGAAGAAGCTGTCATGGTGTTGACAGAGTCCCGCCTCCTGGGAGGAGTAGCAGCTGAGGAATCTGTCGGAGGCCCCCCGTGTGCACGTGGCTGTATCTAAATTAAGGCCCTCCTGATCTTACACAACCTTCCTCAGAGTTGCAGTAGAACCCGTGCAGTGTAATCAGTTCCTGTGCGGATGCCCGTCTCAACCAGGGCAGGCTTTCTCAACCTCACCACTATTGACGTTTTGGACAGGATAGCTCTTTGTCCCGAAGGATTGTCCTGTGCACTGTAGGGTGCTGAGTAGCATCCCTGGCCTCTACCCAGTGGATGCCAGAAGCACTGGCCCCTACTGAAAAACTCCTCACATTCAGAAATGTGTCCCCCAGGGAGGGGGTCAGGGGAAGAACAAGTTGCTGCTTTGATGGTTAGTTTCTGTAGGAGGTGATACAAAATTTTGTAAATAGACAGTGGTGATGGTTGACAATATTGTGAATGTAATTAAGGCCCCTGAATTATACACTTAGAAATTATTAAGATGGTATATCTGTATGTTATATATTTTCCTATAGTTAAAAAAAAACCTCCAGACATTGCCAAATGTCTTCTGGGGGCAAAGTTGTCCCCGGTTGAGAACCACTGGCCTAGGAAGTCTCACTGATGTGTCGTTTTAAGACCTTACCCACCAGATTTAAGTGTGGCTGCTTTTTATTCCTTCCTTTTGACTTCATGCTTTAGCCTAAGGATTTCAGAAATTTTTCACCATTTCATCTTTCTTCTTTTTAAATTGTGGTAAAATATACGTAACAAAACTTACCACTTTTTTAAAGTGTCCCGATCAGTGGCATTACGGACATTCACCGTCACCACTGTGGCCATTACCACCGTCCAGGTTCGAAACTTCTTCGTCTCTGCAACTGGAACCTCTGCTCCCATTGAGCAGCAACTCCCCGCTCCCTCCGCCTCCCAGCCCCTGGCCACCACCATGCTGCTTTCTGTCTGCCGTTTCATTTCCTGGTTCTTTTTACCTGGCATCTGTCGGGCAGTTGAGAGAAGCTGCACAATTATTCTCTGGTTCCTTTATGCATAAAAAATAAGTTCTCTCAGGAAGAGAAGTAGTAGGTATATTGGGTTTTTAAAAGTCCTAATGCAAAGGATAGAACCTCTGGAGGGGAATTTGGCAATATTCAGCAAAATTTCAGTTGTATTGACCTGTGGACCTAGCTACTCCATGTCTGTATATCTGTCCCAAAGACACATCTGATACTTAAATTGCTAATTTTGCAATAACAGCCCATGAAACTTAGAGAAAACAATAGGCACATATTCAGGTTTCTCTGTGAACACAACAATCTTTTTTGTCTTTCAAGTTGATATCAAGATTGTTATTCAAAGATACACTGGCGAAAAATATGAATAGGCCTGTGCAGTTAGCTGTTTGTTCCAGCACTGAGTATAACAGCAAAAGGCTGGAAGGGCTCAAACATCCTTCAGTGGCGGATTGGTGAGTAAACGAACCCTTCTGCACAGTGGAGTGCCTGGCAACTGAAAAGGGATGGGGACTAGCTACTTCCTGTAATGAAGTGGCTAGAACTGTCCTGACCAATGCAGCAGCCTTTGGCCACCTGTGGCTATTTACATTTATGTGACTTAAAAGGAAATACAATTAAAAAAAACTCAGTTCCTCTATTATACTAATCATATTTCAAGTGTTTAATTGCCGCTGGTGGCCAGGGGCTCCCGTGCTGGACAGAGCAGATACAGAACATCTCCATCATCTCAGAAGGTTCTGTTGTATGCAGTGGCCTACAGCAGTGCGTATCATATGCTGCCTTTTATCTACAGGGGGATTAGAACATATATATGTATACATATACACACATATGCATACTTCAGTAACATAAGTGAGGATGTGTACACAGATATGTTTATGTATATTTTTTTTAAATGGGAGAATAAATAAAAAACTAGTTGAAGTTATTATGTTAGTGGGGAGGGCAGAAAGGAAGGGACAAGAATGGAAGCCAGATGTCTCTGAATGTAGTGTGTTTTGTCAGTTAGACTTGGAAGCCAGGCAGATGTTTTGCATAATTAAAAAATAAAACTAACTCACAATGATAAGTCCCTGCTCCACAAAATACCTCTTGATGCTTTTCCCTCCCTTTGAAAAAGCCCAGGGACTTCCCTGGTGGTCCAGTGGTTAAGACTCTGTGCTTCCAATGCAGAGAGCATGTGTTCCATCCCTGGTTGGGGAACTAAGATCCCACATGTTGCACAGCATGGCCAAAAAATTAAAAATAATAGTAAATTTAAAGAGAAAAAAGAAAAAGTTCAGTCCACTGTGTACTTTATGCTGGAATAGTACAGAGGAAATGCCACCATATGTGCCTGGCCCCTCACTCCTGGGGCCAGTGAAAAACTGGTTCTGTTACCCTAGCCTTCCCAGAGAGGCCCCAGGCCACGCTCTGCAGACAGAGGCTCCACTAGTACTTGAATCTGGTGCTTATATTGCTAATTTTATAATAACAGCCCATGAAACTTGGAGAAAACAACAGGCACAAACAAATATAGGTTTTGCTGTGAACATCGACATTTTTTTTGGTCTTCAAACTCTGAAGTTGGTATCAAGATTGTAAAAGAAATCTCCAGGAGGTCATTTCTGTTCTATTAAAATCTGTAACACTTGGGGAGAAAATACAGGTCTTTTGCTTTTTTTTTTTTAATTTTATCAAGAAGCTCTCCAGAAGAGACAAGAACCCTGGGAACTTGAAGGAAGTTGACTTGGGTGTCGTGTGTTCAGCGTGAGGAATTCAGCAGACAGGCTCTTGTTGACCACCAGACAGGCTGATGCTTCTTTGCACGTGTGCAGACCTCTGGTAGAATTCCAAGCATTTCTAACACGTGTCTTTGCTTTATGATCGTGGGTGGGAAGGGAAAGAAACTGAGATGCAATGAGAAGCGGTGAGTGACATGGACCTCTTGCTCCAGGCAGAGGAAGAGCTGGAATGAGAACAGGAATGACCCACCCTGTGTGGCCCCATGAAGCTCTCAGAGCCCCACCCCGCCCATGGTGGGTGCATGAATCAGACAGCAGAGCTCAGAGGGGCTGTGTCTGAGGATGCTGAGCTCAGGTAGAATGACTTACCCACGAATGGTGGCAAAATGAGAACTAAGACTGAGCCAGCTGCCGTGTGAAGGCTTTCTGCGTCCCAGGAACTGTCAGGTGACCAAACCCACTGCAGACACTGCAGGTGGGTAGCGTTATTTGCATGTGGTAGAAGCCAGCACAGTGGAAGTAACTTGCCAGAGGTACATGGTGCTTAGAAGTGGAGGAGCCTGCATCTGTGTCCAGGTCTAGCCCTGCAGCCTCATCAGATGTGCTTCCCAAGGTTTCCTGATTAGTTCATTCAGAGTTAGCAAACCTGCCCGCAGAAAGAAGTGCCTGCTGCTGTCCTAGGGCATTCCAAGTTTTGTGTCCTTGGTGATCGTCCTCCCTGTTGGACTCAATCTTATCTACTTTCTGGAATACTCTACTTGATCCTTTCAGGATCTGTTCCAAGCTCTCAATCATCGGAAGACTGAAATTAGATTTGTTTGGGATAATGTTTAACACCTTTTAATAGATAGCTCTGGAGGCGCCCAGACGGGGCTGAAATTCCAGCTCCTGCGTTTGACTAAGTGTGTCACCTTGAACAAGACACAGAACCTCTGCATGCTTTATTTTTCTTTTCAGTAAATTGGAGATAACAATTCATGGGATTTTCAGATCTCAAGATACTTTTTTAGAGCTTTTGGCAAACGGAAAAGATTCCAGATGTATGTGGAAAGTAACATAAATGAGGGGGTCTGTGCAGGATATTCCAGGAACTGCTACCTGTAACCATGTGGATCACCAGGTGCCATGGTATAAATCATTGGGGGACAGCTGGAGTGACTGAAGGAGGTAACTTGAGGTTGTGTCATCTGTGATGATGACATGGGACTTGATGTAGGAGTGGCTGCTCTAGATGTGGCTGCAGAAAAGCAGGAACAGCATGAGGACCAGGCAGCAGACCAGCCGTCCAGGCTCCGACAGCTGGGTGTTTCCTCTTTAGGTATCATGTTAGGACCGACAGGCACAGATGGGCTTTGACCCTGAAAGACGTTCACGAACCACTACTTGCAGAGCTTTCCAGCCCTAAGAGAACAGACAGACTCTTTGCAGCATGAGCTGTTACAGGGCAATGCCCACATGCCCATGGGTCTCTCCTTGTCCATCCCGTGGTATGACTCAGGAAGTGGGAGTGATGACCACTTTCAAGTTCAAGTGTATATTCTAGGGCATAAACACCAGCACCTCTGAGACCTGGCCGGCCCTGGAGAGCAGGTACTCAGCTGGCTAGTGGATGAGCCCAGGTCATAGCTCAGTTCAGTGAAGAGGCTGACCTTTTGAGAAGCCCCAGGTCTAGTTCAACTATGCAGGGCTTGGATGCATGGGGGTGGCATGGAGCTAAGGGCAGAGACTCGGGGCGGGGAGGGGGGAGGGGAGGGTGGGGATCTGTCTTGAAGGAAGGCAGGCCTTACTGCGACTGCTTCCAGAAGTCTTTTAAGGGCCCCGATCTAGAAAGAGGAGGGGATATTGGCTCCTGGGGGAATCAAAAGGAGAAACACCTCCATCCACCCTCTAACTACTCCGTGGGTGTGTGAGAGGCCAGTTCAAATCCAATTATTTTCAACACACAGGAAAGGTTGAGGCCTCAAAACCAAACAATGAAACTAATATCAAATTAGATACTTAGTCACTATGTAACAATGGTGGTGTTTGTGCAGTTGTTTTGTTAGGGTGATGAATCAAAATTCAGTTTGGCAGGCGCCTTATATACTATGGGCCCCGCTTCTGGGGCCCTGCCCAGCAACCCTCCAACCCTCTCTAGCCTGGCCAGCTGGGCGGCCTCCTTAGCTCTGTCCCGGTGGTGCCAGGGTATACATCCAGCAACTCCATCACGCTGGGATACCCCACCTCATCTGTCACTCTTGAGGACGGGGACTGACTCTGGATTTGTTTTTCTCTCACTTTTTATGAGCTGGACTTTCTTTTCACACGTGTGCATTCGGAACCCATTTATGAGATTTTATGCCACCTCTCAATCAATTTTGAAACCTCCCTCTCAGGATTGTTTCTTTTTCTGTTTTCTGTTGTGTGGACCTGAGTTCACATCTGATTCCTCTGTGACCCTCATGGTTTCCCACCTGGCCCCCCATTGCAACCACTGATGCTGATTTTTGTTCTTTTAGTCTTTTTTTTTTGGCTGTGCTGTGCTACCCACTCCAGTATTCTGGCCTGGGGAATTCCATGGTCTGCATAGTCCATGGGGTTGCAAAGAGCTGGATACGACTGAGTGACTTTCACATGCAGCATGCAGGATCTTAGTTCCCCAACCAGGGATCGAACTTCATGGAGCATGGAGTCTTAACCACTGGACTGTCAGGGAAGTCCCTCTTCCAGTCTTTGTGTGCTGTGTGCTCAGTCGCTCTGTCATGTCCGACTGTTTGTGAGTGCATGGACTGTGGCCCGTCAGGCTCCTCTGTCCTTGGGATTTCCCAGGCAAGAATACTGGAGTGAGTTGCCATTTCATTCTTCCTGGGATCTTCCTGACCCAGGGATTGAACCCATGTCTCCTGCATTAGGGGGTGGATTCTTTACTACTGAATCACCTGGGAAGCCCATTTTGGTCTTTAGTCCTCCTAAACATTTGTTGAACCTAAAAAGCAATACAGTAGGCACTTAGGTACGTGGACTTGAGTTGGAGGAGGGGGCCACATCTTCAACCTACGCCGCCATCAGTATCTTCTGTCCTGTTGGCTCCATCACCGCCCTTGTCACTCTTTAAACCTCCTCCTGTCCGTGACCTGTATGATCCTGACGCCTTGCTTGGCGTCCAAGACCTTCCATGCTCCTGCACACTCTCCTGTCTCTCAGTCATGTGCTGTCGCTCCCTCTCGTGCATACTCTGCATTCCAGCCAGACTGGGACAATACCCTGTCATTTCCTGCCTCTTCCTCTGTCATAACGTGGCTTCCTGCTGGATGCCTCCCCATCCCCCACCCCTTCACGTCTCCTCTGGCTAAATTGTCCTTATTTGTGGTTCGGCTCAAATGCCGTCTCCTCCAGGAATCCTCGGCTCTCCTCTGGGGGCCTGTTGTTGGGTCTGCTTCTGCAAGGGAGATGCTTTACTGCCTCCCACTCCCCGCAAAGTGTTCCCCTGATTTCATTGCCTCTTACCGTGTGTGTACCACTTTCCTTGCCTGCATCCCAGGTCCTCGCTTTGTGGGTAAGTCAGGTGTGTGTCAAATTCTTTATACCATTTTCCTACCTAGCACAGTCTTCAGTTCACAGTAGACCCTGAAAGAAGTGCTGGCTGCATAATCGAACACTGATTTCACGCTTGAGCTAAGCCCTTTCTAGGTTTTGTCTCCTTTAATCCTTAATCCTCGCAACAGCCCTTGACCAAGATGCCAGATGCTGTTATCCATATCTGCTGGAGGAGGAGACTGACTGAGACTCAGAGAGATTAAGCAGTTTGCCCTGGGTCACACAGCTAGTAAATCACAGAGCTGGGGTCTGCTCCTAGACCTTTCTGCCTTTCAACCACTGAATTACATGGGATAGATACATCTCCAAATAGGATGTATAAAAACACATTTGAGAATATAAACTTCTGGAGATGCCACCAATTTAGAAAGAATGCTTATTTTCTAAGTCACTGTCTCCAGTGGGTTTTAGCTGTACCCTTTGCCAAGAATAGTTCACACCTGGGATTTTGGCAACATTGGAGAAAGAGAGCCAGAGAGAGAAATACCCCTTCCCAAATTCCCTCACAGCAGTGACTTCCCGGGAGCTGGCATTTCAAGGTCCCTCCTCCTGGTAGACAAGACTGTGCGATGTTAGAGAAGGACGGCGAAATCATCCCTTTGTCTCTGCATTTCTTTGACATTCAAATATTGAGTTGGGTAAAAAGTTCATTCAAGCTCCCGGTAAGGTGTCATTGGATAGTGACCCTTGAGTATTGTCCTGAGCTCTCTAGGACCAGAGGGATGAATCAGTCTTCTCTGCCCCCACAGAAGAGGTGAGACCTGTAAGTAAATCAGGAGTTAATGTGATGGGAAGAGTCTTGAGGTTTTACTGGTGAGGTTTTCCAGCCCGCAAAAGAGCTCCGAACTTTGGGCTTTGGGAGTGGTTTCATAAGCTGATAGCCCCTCCCCACACTGGCCCCCAACCCTGACTCTGACCCGAAGCAGGGGCTTGTACGAGACCTGCATGTTTTGATGCCCCCATGGCCCTGCCATTGGTTAGCTGACAACCACGCTTTGAACCTGCAGAGGATGTGATGAGAGGCTTTGCCACTGGAGCGGCCTCTCTTGAGCAGGAAAGCTGGGAGCTGATAGATATTTCTCTGCCCTGAACTGTCTGGACGGCTCAGACTCAGGACTGGTCACATAAATCAGTGAGCAGATACCAGAGGGATCTCTTTACAGAGCACTCCATGTAACGTAGTCACATAATGCTCACTAGGAACCAATTTTGCAGCTAAGGAGTAAAATTTTTCGAAGCAGCTATGATCTGCCTGAGGCCACATGGAAGCGCCTAACTAGTCTGTGCTGAGTGACATTGATCAGCACAAAGGGAAATTGATCAGGAGGCGAAATGGAGCCCAGTCCTTGGGAAGAGGGAAAGGACTGGTCCAAGCTCCAGGGCAGCGTCTTTAGGACAAATTTCCGTGTTCTTGTTGTGGGCTTGCGCTGTGGACAGATATAAGAGAACTGCAGAGACCTCCTTTTACAAAGGAGAAGCTGAAGCTCTGGAAGCCATTTGGTTAGATCCTGACTGGTGGAGGGAGTAGACGTCATGAAGATGTGATGTGCCAAGGCAGAAGGTGGGAGGATCAGCCTGCCTGGTTTGATCAGTTTAAAGCCTTGAGTCAGTGGTAAATGGGGTGGTCCTTTCTAGATTATAATAGAAAATCATATTATGATCCAAAATCAGACAATACAGTCAGGCTTGGAGACTGGTATACCCAGAAGGGGGCCTCCAAGAGACTCTTAAGGTTTTTCATACATGTGTTACAGACATAGACAAAAAGCCATATGTCTAAGATAACAGTGTGTTAGCTGCAGAACCTGGATAACTTGCTGGTCTGAGCTATAAGACAAGGGTTTTAGTAAAGGAAGAGAATTGAATGGAACAGGTTCATAGGACGTCAAGGTAGTGGTTGAATTTATAGTTTTGAGAAATCTGTGGTGTGGAGGAGAGTGCTGGGAGGCAGTTGGGAGGGTTAGCTGGGTTAGGTCCAGATTTGTAGGATACAGTGGCCTGAGCATCTTTGGAAATGGACAAGAGTCCATGGTGAGGGGAAAGCTGATACTGCAGAAGGAGAAGGAAGAAGGGATAGGGTAGGGTGGGATCCTTTGGCAGCTCCAAGAGGGGGTCCAGAGTCCTGAGAGCCAGCTGTAAGGTGGTGTCCTTGTTGGTTGACCGCTGGCTCTTCTCCCTTCCCCACGCCCTAGGTGATTGCAGTGGTGATGGATGTTTTCACGGACATCGACATCTTCCGAGACCTGCAGGAAATCTCTCGGAAACAGGGAGTTGCTGTGTATATCCTACTGGACCAGGCTCTGCTCTCTCAGTTTTTGGATATGTGCATGGATTTGAAAGTTCATCCTGAAGAAGAAAAGGTTTGTGTTACAGTGTCTCTAGTTTCACCACATTCAGCAATAAACTGTCTGTGAGCTACAGGGTAGGTGGTGGTGGTCTCCCCACTGGAAGCTGGGAGGGACTGGAGGTGTGAGCAAAGTCTTCTGCCTGAAGTCTCATTGGAAAGAATGGACAGAGTCAGGTTCAGACCTTGGCCTCTCCTGGCAAAAGGCTGCCTTGGAAGCTGCTGCCTTTTTTTTTTTAGTGTAAAAATGTATTATACAATGATTGTAGAGAATGATTTTTAATCTATAAAGAAAAATGGCTAGTATTTTCAAAGGAAAACCCCAAAAGTAATATCCTTATTTTCCAAAATAAGGACATTCCCAGAAACCTAAAATGAGATGAAAATCCTGGAAAGAACTAGACTGGTTTCTTATACACAAAGTGCTATTCTGTCCATCACAGTAAATAGCATTTTCTAATGGGGAGGAAGGAGAAGCTGCTGCTTTTGGCTGCATCACTGGTGGGCTCCAATTCTGATCATGATGATCGCCGTTTATGGAGTCCTGCTCTGTCCTTGGCGCTGTTCTAGGCTGTTGACAGTGTTATGCCACTCACTTCTCACAGCAGCCCCATCAGGTGAGTGGTGTTATACCTATTTTCAGATTGGGAATTGGTGATACCAAGAGCCCAGGGTCTATGGCTAAAAAGTAGTGGGATGGCGTTTCTCCATCTGTCTGCTTGCCTCCAGCCCTGGTGTTCTTTTTTTTTTTTTTTTAATTTTTGACAGCAGTGGGTCTTTGTTTTTGTGTGTGGGCTTTCTCTAGTTCCACTTGCACAGGCTCAGTCATTCCGTCATGCAGGCTGAGCTGCCCTGCGGCATGTGGGAAACCAAGGATTGAACTTGTGTCCCCTGGATTGGCAGGCAGATTCCTAACCACTGGACCACCAAGGAAGTCTCAGCCCCGGTGTTCTTAATCCCTGTCACTTCTTGTTATTTTGAAAGTAGACTTTTTATATCCTTTGCCCTGAGCATGAACGAATTTGAGCCAAGTATTTAAGTGTAAGATTATATGACTTCACTAGCTTGTTTTCGACAGTCAGTTTAAAAATGCGTCAGGTGAACCCAAGGGACATGCAAGTCAGGCCTGGAAAGCGCATCATGATCTAACCAGACGTTCAGTCTGCTCTGCCGTAGAGCCCGGCAAAGAAATTGAAGGTGTGGATGTTTAATTTCAAAGTGCTGTTGCTGTAATTGAGGCTGTGTGTGAGCAGCAGGCAGATCACAGCCTGGCCATGACTTTGATTGAGTGATTGGCTCTGATTCATCCACTCAGCAGAAATCTAGGTGTGTTTGCCAACTCAGTTGCCTGCTATTGGTTGCTGCCTTTGTGGGGGGAGGGGGGGTGTCTGCATCCTCTAGGAAGGGTCATAAGGAGACCTGTCCCTTTGGCCTCACCTGTGTTCATGTCCATGTCCTAACTTATTCCTTGGGATGCATCGCCTTGCCCCTGTGCCTTCACTCACCAGGGCCTGCCTGTGCTGGTGAGTCTGCCCCTCACCTCTTGGGGGGACTACTTCTGCCCAGTCTGCAGGAACTTGGTCATACCTTAATGTGCAGGCACTCAGGAGTGCTTTGATTGTAAAGTAACTATACTCCAGTATAAAATAAAAAGTTTTTTAAAATAAAAAATAAATAAAAAGTGCTTTAGGCTTCCCTGGTGGTCCAGTGGTTAAGAGTCTGCCTGCCAGTGCAGGAGACACGGGTTTGGTCCCTGGTCTGGGAAGATTCCACATGCCTTGGGGCAGCTAAGCACCATAACTACTGAGTCTGACTCTCAACCCCATGCTCTGCAACAAGAGAAGCCACCGCAATGAGAGCCCCACGCACTGCAAGTAAAGGGTAGCCCCCACTCACCGCAACTAGAGAAAGCCTCACAGCATCAAAGACCCAGCACAGCCATAAATAATTTTTTTTAAAAAGTGTATTGACCACCATCACAGAGGCCTATATAGTATTCAGATAAATGCCAAAGGGAAAGTTGCACAGAATCACACAGAAATCTGCCCACAGTGATGTTCTTTGTGTTTGTGTTATATGCAGATCCTTTGAAGCTCTGCTCAGGAATATTATCCAGGAACCCCTCCCCCGCCAGGGCCATGTGCACCTCTATGGAAGTTTCTAGTTTGTTTTTTTAATTTTTATTTTGAAATAATTTGATTTACAAAGGTGTTAGAAAAACAATATAAGGCATCCCTGAATACTCTGTGCCCAGATTCTCTAAATGTTAACATCTTGACAAACCTCAGAACAAATTTCAAAATCACGAAATAAACTTGATATAGTCCTTATTACCTATTTTACAGACATCGTGAATTTCACGAATCATTCCACGAATGCCTGTTTTCTTTCTTTTTTTTCTTTTTTTTTTGTTTTCTTACCTAGGTTGCAATCTGGGACCATATCTGGCATTTAGTTGCCATTTCTCCTAGCTTCCTCTCATCTGGAACTGTTCATATTAGAGTCTTAATGCTTTTGAAGAATATTAGCCAGTTTTCTATGGAATTTGTCTGATGTTTCCTCATGGTTAAATTCATATTACGCATTTTGATAAGAAAAGCACAGAAACAACGCTGTGTTATGCCATAGTTGGTCTTTTGTCTTCATTATGAAATAATGATGGAAGTTGTGAAGATAGGAAGATAGTATGAGAACATACAGGTTTCCATGTATCCTTCACCCAGTTTTCCCCAACAGTTATACCTTATATAACTTACAATACAACACCAGACCTGGAAAGTGACATGGGTACCATGTAGGTCTATTGATTTATGCCATTTTATCACATGTGTACATGTGTAACCACTGCTATCAGAATACAGAGCTGTTCAATCACCAGAAAGATCTCCCTCATGCAGCATCTTTATGGTCACATTTACTCCCCTCTGGTTCCCTCCCCTGTGTCTTTCATCCCTGGCAACCACTAATTTGTCCCCCATCTCTGTCATCTTGTCATTTAGAGAACATTTAGAGAATGCTATGTAGATGAATTCCACAGTATGTGACCTTTATAAAAAATATATGTTTATTTTTAATTGGAGGCTAATTGCTTTACAGTGTTGCGCTGGTTTCTGCCACACATCAACGTGAATCAGCCTTAGGTGTATATGTCCTCTCCTTCTTGCGTGTGACCTTTTGAGACTGGCTTTTTTCATGCCCTTGAGATATGTCCAAATTGTGTGTATCAACAGTTTCTTTCTTTTATTGCCGAACAGTATCATATAGTATGGTTAAACCACAGTTTGTTTAACTATTCACTCATTGATGGATATTAGGTAGTTTCCAGTTTTTTACAATTATGAATAAAGTTGCTATGAATATTTCTGTACAGGTTTTTGTGGAGATGTAGGTTTTCACTTCTTTGGATGGTGTTATGTCTTGCTAAGTAACTTAATCATTAATTTTCTGTCTCCTGGTCCTTGAAAGTAAGGAGCATGCCTTATATCTATTGTCGCAAGACTTGGTACATAGTAGGGGCTTTCTGTTGTTTATGGAGTGAATGAGAGAATCAAACAAAAATCTTAGACATTTTAGTGTGTAAGATTTCTAAAGATACAGACCTACTGCTCTGCTCCAAAGAATGCAGAATTGGCTTAGTATTTTGCATTCCATTGTATATACATTTATGCCTGTCATTCTGCAAGGATGATTATACAATATATGGCCCTGGTACGTCACCAGAGCACCTTTTTGGTACATGTGTACTTGTGGGAGAAGTAACGTTGCTGATTAAGCCACATAATATGAGTGTTTCCGCTTCAGAAACCCTGTATTTAGAGAAGGCTTGTCCTCTCTTCCTGTTCTCCATACCCATTATGGTGTGGGGATAAGTGTGGATGGGCTGTTATTTATTAGCAGTGCTATTATACAAGAGGAGAATTGTCAGCTTAGCTTCTTTGAGTGTTTGTTAAAATGTTATTTATTACTAGCATGTTTAAGTCATTGTTTGAATTCTGTTGTTTAGTGTCTCCAAAAAGTGAATCTTCTTTTAGAGCACATGTCCACATGAACTGAAGGTATCAAAAATAAATATGCATGCATAAAAAAGCACTCAAGAAGATGAACTTACGTGAAGTAGCATTACTTCAGCCCTGAGACACCTGGCTCCTGTACTGTGGGCGCTGTTACCCAGCAGTGTAATCTCTCATCTGCCAGTACGTTTATCTGTTCAGAATCGTAAACTAAGGCTTCTTCTATCACGTGCTCACTGGATCATTCATTTCTTTTTCTCCCACTCCCCTACCAACAGCTGATGACTGTCCGGACGATTACAGGAAATATTTACTACGCCAGGTCAGGAACTAAAATTGTTGGGAAGGTCCATGAAAAGTTCACACTGATTGATGGCGTTCGTGTGGCTACAGGCTCCTACAGGTGAGTTTCTGACCCATCCATGGTTATTAATCTACACTTTTAAGAGGAAGTGCGCTCTATGAAGGTGAAAGCTGCTTTTGCCTCTCAATGTGACCCTTTATGGGCAAGCATACCTCTGTGTGTGCATCTGTGGGTGTGGATAGGTGTGAATAGGTTAGTCAAAGCCTCTTCTTCTTGGAGGGGGTCGGGCCGGGGTCCCCTCCACTGCCTTGTGGTTCACAAACCTAAAGAGCAGAGGTTGAAACTTACCTGGAGACCTGATAGTGAGGGAGTCCTTGATTCAGGGCTTAGCCAGGCTTGCAGTGGACAAATTGGGGATGAACAGTGACTGGAATAGGGGGGCTTCCCTGGTGGTTCAGCATGAAGTATCTGCCTGCAGTGCAGGAGACGTGGGTTTCATCCCTGGGTCGGGAAGACCCCCCTGGAGAAGGATATGGCAACCCAGTCCAGCATTCTTGCCTGGGAAATCCCACGGAGAGAGGAGCCTGGTGTGCTACAGTCCAAGGGGTCGCAAAGAGTCAGACACGACTAAGTGACTAAACAACAACAGCAGCAGCAACAACAGTGACTGCATCAGTCTCAGATCCTGCTTCTCCAGGCCTTCGACCCACCTTGTCCTGCCCACTTGAATTAAGGGCAGTGGTAGGCATTGGGCTCAGGATGGAGGGCACAGCTGAAGCTGCCTGCTTTGATCCTTCACCTTGATTCAAGCCTTATGATTTGTGCTTTAGTCTAGAAAGCAGATCCATGCTTTTGGCTCCACCTTTGAAGTCTCCTGTTGGCGTGGCATCTTAGGGTAGAGAGCAGGGAATTGGAATGGAGGGTGAAGATAAGGAGTGGTAAATGATAATCTTCAGAGGTTAAGATAAACCATTTTTATGGACGTGGCTCTGATGGTGGTGTGTTTTGCCATCTCTGTGTTAGACTGTCTGATGGTATATGTGAGCTGAGGTGTGTCTCTACAGTTTAAAGAAGAAAAACTATATTTGAAGAAGCAGGCAGCCCTGAGTGATAACTGGGTGTCAGCCCTGGGTAAAGGTGGGTGTGTAGAGGCTTGTGTGAGAGGAGGCAGGCAGACGAAGAAACTCTTGGTGTCTTTCTTTTCAAACAGTACCATTATTTCTCAGAACAATTCCAACTCCCCCTCAAGACTTCCTTTTATAAGAAGTTTGGCAATAATAGGAGGAAACTAAGGTTTTTACCCACAGTAGGATTAATCTATATTAACCAAACTTTCCAATTGATTTTTGACTATTCTGAATCTGAACTATAAAAACTGTTGCTGAAACTTGGCCTCTGTTCACCAGTGCCAAATAGAAACACAAAGACAGAGTTTTAGGTGAAGCAGAAAAGAGTAGCTTTCATTGCTTTGCTGGGCAGAGAGCGCCCCAGCGGGCTTTTGATCTCAAGACTCTGTGACCCACCCTGGAGGGGCTGGTGGGAAATTTTATTGTGTTCAAGGAGCAGGGTGTAATCAGCTTGTGGACAATTTTCGGATTGGTTGGCATCAAGGTGAAGTTTCAAGCTTCATCAGCCTTCTGGTTTCAACCAGTCTGGGATCTATGTTCTAGTAGTCAGCAGTTTTCATACGGAGGGTTTCTGCTTCCTGTAGAAACAATTTGGGATGTGCCTCAGGCCTTTATCTCTATCTTTCAGGGAACTAGGAGTTCCGTGATCCTGCTGTGTGGTAGATTTACAGTCTAAATTGTTACCAGTTCCCCAGCCCAACAGCTCTTTGTTTCCACATCTTCACATTTCCCAATCATTAACTCTTGAGTTGGCATTTTACTTCAAAAGACAAGGACACAGTGGCTCCTACAACTACCTCCTAAAAATGAAATATGCTTCCATTGAGGATAAGAATAAGGATAGGTTTCATTTGCTGAGGACTTTTTTTAATCCTGGTGTTGGATAAGGGTCTTGTTTACATGGTCTTACTGATGGTTTTCAAAAGGTTCTTTCTTCTCCAGCTCTGAAGGCAGTTGTCACATGGTGAATTTTCTTTAGCCTGGGTTCTTGGTTACAAGAGACAGAGTTGCTACTATGTTTTATGATTTCTTATGTAAACACCCTACTCCTGATACAAATTTTTCTGAGTCAGTGGGGTGACTGCCGGTGGTACAGAAAGCTGGTTCAAACTACTTTATGCAAAATGGAATTTACTGTCTCACCTAACTTGAAAGTATAGAAAGGTACCATTGGTTTTCAGCTCATCTTGACCTAGGGGCCATGCATTTATCAAAGCACTGTCTCCTATTTCTGCTTTTCTCTAGTTGATTTTTTTTTTTTCCCCCGCTGTACTGGGACTTTGTTGCCACACGTGGGTTTTCCCTAGTTGTGATGAGTGGGGGCAACTCTTCATTGCAGTGCATGGGCTTCTCACTACGGTGGCTTCTCATGTTGGGGAGAAGGGATTCACCTGCCCCATGGCACATGGGATCTTCCCGGACCAGGGATTGAACCCATGTCCCCTGCATTGGCAGGCGTATTCTTAGTCACTGGACCACCAGGGAAGTCCTCTCATGGATCTTTATTCTCAGTCAGGTTTTCTATTTGCAGACAGAGGTCCAGGCTCCCTTCATGTGAACTTCAGTAGCTATTTATAAAAGTGAGAGACTTCCTCTCTCTCTGATGGTTATCAGGCCTTGAAAAATTCCTTGGCTCTTACTGGCTTACCACCCACCCTGCGTAGATCCCCTCATCTAAGGGGTAGGATACTCTGGCCAGCCTGGGTCACCTGCCCAGCCCTGCTGTACCTGGAGAGGGTGCCTGCAGGCAGCTAGCTGGGCTGGGGTGGGCAGGGTCCTGTCACCGTAGGAAGGAGGCGGCACACTGAACCACCAGGGGCGTGCGGCCACTAAGCAGCCCTACATGTATGTTGAGCAACAGTGTCATCGTTAGAATGACAGGCCTGTCTCCCTCTGTGGAAACAGCAGTGTGGGCGAGGTAGTGAGGAGCACTGCCCCTGTGGTTCTCAAGGTCTGGGGCCCAGTCTAGGCTCTACCACGAGCTTCCCCCGGGACATCGCTAGGCACGTTCCTCACTCCTCAAAGGAGGGCGCTGCGCTCAGCACCTTAGGAGCCCTTTCTAGCTTTTAGCAACTCTGAGGCTGAGGATCATACATTTTAGCCTGTTGGTTGAATACTGGTCTTTTTATTTTTTAATCTTTTGGCTGAGCCCTCTAGCACGTGGGATCTCAGTTCCCTGACCAAGAATCCAACACATGCCCCCTGCAATGGGAGGTTGAGTCTCAACCGCTGGACTGCCAGGGAAGTCTCTTTTTGACTTCAATGTTAACACATTCCTAGGTTACACCCCGTGTTAAGGCTAGTTGGAATTCACACTGCATGCTAGGCGTGCTGTCACCTGAATTGCGACTCTTATGTCACAGGATGTCTGGGCTTTATAATCAGGTTGACAGTAAGTAAATGAAGATCAATCATTCTTATCAGCTTCTGTTTGTTTCTAATCCTGCAGTTTTACATGGACGGATGGCAAACTAAACAGCAGCAACTTGGTGATTCTGTCTGGCCAAGTGGTTGAACACTTTGACTTGGAGTTCCGAATCCTCTACGCACAGTCAAAGCCCATCAGCTCCAAGCTCCTGTCCAGCTTCCGGATCAGTGGCAGGTTTGACCATCTCGTCGACCAGAAACCGCTGTCCAAGGAGCTCACGCTGGGCAACCTGCTGCGGCTGCGGCTGGCCAGGCTCTCGAGCACTCCCCGGAAGGCCGAGCTAGGTGGCGAGGAGGGCCGGGCAGAGGCTGGGTGCGGGGCCTCCAAGACCTCCACCATCAGCGAGGAGGACTACTTCAGCAGCCGCAAGGACAGGCTGGAGGGCAGGAGGGCGACTGATGCCGCTACTCAGACAGAGCCAGGAGAGGAGACGCCCGCGGTGAGCAGGAGTGATGTGGGGACACAAGCCAGCGTGGCCACGGCGTGCGCCGGCACCCAGACCACAGTGGCCACCAGGGTGGTGAGCTCCCAAACCGTGGTCCCCACCACGTCGGCCACCACCCAGACTGACGTGGATGAGGGTGTTCTCGCCTCTCCGGGAAGCCAGTCTAAGGAGGGGTCACCAGTATCAAAGATGTCTGTGTCGCGCTCCTCCAGTTTGAGGTCCTCCTCCTCTCTGTCCTCCCAAGGCTCCGTGGCCAGCTCCATCGGCTCCCAGACTTCTTTCAGATCCACTGACTTTGCCACGCCTGGACACCCCAAGTATCGGAGCACCCCCCACTTCGATCTGTGCTTCAGAGACTCATTAAGAAACTTGAATAAAGAGAGACAGTTTCACTTTGCTGGGATCAGGTCCCGGCTCAACCACATGCTGGCCATGCTTTCAAGAAAAACATTCCTTACCGAAAACTACCTCAGTTTTAATTCCGGAAGTTTTGCCAGATCATCCGCTAACTTGCTGGCGGTTAGAGAAATCACGCTTTATCCATCCTATCAGTGACGGCTCCATGCATTCAGAGCTCCTGGCCTCACACAGGCCGCAGTAGATGTCACTGGAGCGCCCGCTTTTCCAGAATGTCTCCTGTCCTCATTGCCTTTCCTTCACTCTGATTTTCTTTGCATTCGATGAACTGCATAGTATTTTATGTGCTGTATCTTTATTTTTATCATGTATAAACCCAGTCTTGGTTTTATGGTTTAAACACTATGGGTACAGTTTCTTTGCACAATTTTAATATGGATAGCTCTTCAAGAGAATGTTTCAGGGTTCTCAGGTAATTCAGGTAAGAGATAATGTGTTACATTTTTAGATTTATGTGCTGTATTGTTTTAGAGGTTTGAATTGCTAGTTTTCATGATCAAAATCCTATTCAGGAAAAAAACTCAAAACTCTGTTTCTTAGGTGTGTCCCTTCTTGAGGATATCTGTGTTCTTAGCATTAAATAGATGTAGACAAATCTTGTTTGGTGGTTGCTCGTGTCTTTTTTTTTTCCCTCTCTGGCACTTTTCTGTTTAACTCTAGGAATGTGTTACAAGTAAACACACCTCATAGCTATTTATGCATTTGTTTTTTTTTTAATAGTCTTGAGTGGAAGAGTAGATGACCCAAATTATAAAAGAAAATATTTAAGTTAGATGACATCAAAAAAGTGTCAGGGTCACACCTTCCCTAGAGATATAAATATCTTATGTCACTAGCTCTACAGTTTGAATGAGAAAACTTGCCAGCAATCTCAGGTCTCTTCATGTGCTCTGGCTTGTCTTTTTCAAAGAAAAAGCTGTTTAGACAAGGACTTTAGTTCTGTGCTTCTCTGCCAGAGAAGGCCTCCATGTACATCCTGGATTCACCCTGATATTAACTGTAGTGGCCTCATGGGCCTAATTTCATCAGATGGGTGTATTGGCAATGATTTAGCAATCGGATATCCTGCAGTAGGGGCAAAAGAGGGCAGTGGCAATTATCCCAGATTCCTAGTCCAGTGGCAGGCAATGCGACTAATTTCTACACCCTGCCTGTCAGCGCTGGTATGCCTGTGGAATCCTGTTTTCGTCTAGTCTCTCTTGTGCATGGGCAAAAGAAAGAGTTGATGGCTTCCTCCTCCTGATTTGATTGGAGCAAAAGAGATCTGTGGTAGTGGAGGGTGCTGTCTGCCACTAAGCCCCAGGCTGATGCAACCGGATCTGAGCAGGCCTGCGGGTTTTCACGTGTGCACTAGGACTCCTTTCTGGTCAGCAGGTTATTTGCTGGGTTAGTGCCATAATCTCAACTGGAAAGCAGACCAGAAACTGGTTCCTGTCTGTTTGTAAACAACTCTGGCCCAAGCCTCAGATAAACATATTGTTATTTGAAATTATTTCCAGACTTAGATAATTTCCTATGTGCTATCTGTGACCCTCTCATCAGAGGAGCAGTTGAACAGCTCTTACTCCCAATTTTCAGGTGGAGGAACTGAAGCTCAGATTAAGTAGCATATTCAGAGTCACAAGATTGGTAAATGGTGACAAGCATTTAAACACAGGTTTTCAGATTCTGAGTTCAGTGCTTTGAAATGTGACTATTTCTCTACATGGAATAGAGAGGCATTGGGGTACCTTTTTTTGTTGTTAATTAAAACATGTATGGATGTGAGAGTTGGCCTATAAAGAAAGCTGAGCGCAGAAGAATTAATGCTTTTGAACTGTGGTGTTGGAGAAGACTCTTGAGAGTCCCTTGGACTGCAAGGAGATCCAACCAGTCCATCCTAAAGGAGATCAGTCCTGGGTGTTCATTGGAAGGACTGATGTTGAAACACCAATACTTTGGCTACCTGATGCGAAGAGCTGACTCATCTGAAAAGACCCTGATGCTGGTAAAGATTGAGGGCAGGAGGAGAAGGGGACGACAGAGGATGAGATGGTTGGATGGCATCACTGACTCAATGGACATGGGTTTGGGTGGACTCCAGGAGTTGGTGATGGACAGGGAGGCCCGGTGTGCTGTGGTGCTCAGTCGCATGACTGAGCAACTGAACGGAACTGAATTAAAAAAAATTTTTTTTTGGCCACACTGCACAGCTTGTAGGATCTTAGTTCCCTGACTAGGGATTGAACCAGTGCCCTCAGCAGTAAAAGCATGGCATTCCTAACCACTGGACTGCCAGGAAATTCCCAGATGTACCTTGAGAAATGGCAGTTAATGCCATGGTGAATTGAAAACATTAAAACTTAAGCTCATTCACAAATGCAGGTATGTTTGAAATTTCAACTCAGTGTGTTCTACAGAGCTATTAATAGGCATTCATAAAAAAGGATCTGTGTTCACTTTGGCAAATGGATCAGATAAATTTAAACAATTCTTTGTTGCAGGACTACTGAGACTTTGGAATGAGGTAATTATCACCGTGACTTTCTCAGAGGAGGGCAGGTATATGGCCCATCACATACTAATGACTTCAGAGCCCCCTTTTTTGATGTGGAATAGGATGCAAAAACCATTATTTTCTGAAAGCAATGCTATCGATTAGAAATAAGAACAAGAGGGACTTCCCTGGTGGTCCAGTGGCTATGACTCCGCTCCCAATGCAGGGCACCTGGGTTAGATCCCTAGTCAGGGAACTAGATCCCACATGCCACAACTAAGAGTCTTCATGCTGGAACTAAAGATCCCGCATGTTGCAACAAAGATCAAAGATCCTGTGTGCTGCAACTAAGACCAGACACAGCCAAATAAATATTTGTTAAAGAAGAACAAGAGGTATATGGAATCCTAAGAAAATGGCCAGGACTCTCAGAGGAAGCAAAGCTATCATGGTGCTTGAGCTTTCTGAGGGGGAGATCTAAGGACCACCTACAGCAGTCATCTGGGGTCCTTGTTCCAAATGTTGATTTGCTGACCCCAATTCCAGGGAATGGGAGGGTATGGCAGACTGTTTGGTTCAAAAATATGTGTTGGCTCGCATGTGGAAATGTCTGCTTCTCGTTCCTTTGGAAGCAGGAATATGTCCATAACATGCTACATTAAAAAAGGAGTTCTCAGGGCTGCCAACCTTCCAGTAGAGGTTGAGTAGTAGTATATTTCTCCTACATTAGAAAAAAAAGTCCCTTCCTGGGAGAGTTATACTTCTTCATCTGTTTAATGTCAGACTTAGCCATTACAACTTGGCAGTAAATATTTTAGTGTATATCTGAAAGATTAAAAAAAAAGCATAACCACAATACCTTGATCACACCTAAATGTTTCATAACAATTTCCCAATATCAAATAGTGTTCAGACTCTGCTGTCTCATTATTTTCTCCCTGATGAGCTGTTTGAATTAGCTGTACAGTTTCAAGGTCAACCCAATCAGATGGCAGGGTTGGCACTTTCTTGAAAAACTGAAGGAGTCAACTGAAGAGATGGCCATGCCACTTCTCTGGGCAGTTGGGTTGGGGAGTATCTATCTTCTTACAGGATTCCAAGCAGCTGAAAAGAAAACCTAACGTACAAGAATCACACAAGTGAGAAGTTACATGAGAGAAACCAGAGGGTGGGGAGTTAGGAAGGACGCTATCAATACATGCCACCCTGACTGACAAACTGAGGGCAGAGCACACACTTTAAGCTTCTCAGTAGCCGAGGCAGAAAGAGAAGCCTGGTCAGATCCAGCACCCAAGATTAACTCCAGGTACAGGAAGAACAACTCTTGGCACTAAGATCAGGTGAGAATTTCTTAGAAGAATCCTTTTATAAAAGTGATACTGTGAAGTATTCTGATAATAAACACAACGACAGATGTTCTGGGGTGTGCCCAAACACCAGACTCCACAAGGTGTTTGTCTACAGCTAGAAAGCAGTTGAACATTCATACATATTCTGTGAGTGTGGAATACATACCTTATGTGAGTATGTTCACAGAGGCACTGTTATTCTAGGTTCCTGATGCCTTGCACCTGGAAATATATCCCAGTTTGCCTGGCAGAGGTCCAGTTTATGCCCCTGAACCCGGACTTTCACTCTCCGATAAAGCATACTGTCATCTTAGAAAGCACCTGGCAGACCCTGCCCTCCCCAACTCACCCTGTTCCATAGATGCGCAAAATTCTTCAGGCCTACATGATAGAGACTCTCCTAGTATTTAGCTGAGTCTCTCCTGGTGGATTCTCCACACCTCTACCCAGATTCGTGGAGCTGAGTAAACACTTTTGTTTATGCTAACACCTGTATGAACCTGATCATTTGTATGCAAGTGAACAGATAGGTATATATATACAAGTATATATATATATAAAAATAATACAAGTCCCAGAGGGCTATACCTTAAAGTCAGTGGAAAACCCCCATTATAGTACAATTCAGGAAAGGCAATTCAACGAAGAACTGTCTCTTTTCAAGCTAGGGGATAACTCGGATCTGGCTTCCTGAAGGAGACCCAAGGGCAGCTAGGATTTTTCTTAGGAAGCCAGGAGTTCTAGTATAGTACATGAACACATGGGAGGCTACTTATTATTTTTGCTGCCTTCATTCCACCTCTGATAATCTCATTCTCAGAAGACTCTCTGAGGGACCATTCTGTTTCCAGTTCTCAGTCCATGTGGTTGTAAAGCTGAGCACACTTGGGGAGTGTATGACCAGGTTTAAGCCAGTCAGTATGCCATATTTCCTTGCCCTAGTGATTGATTCAGGGATGGATATGTGCCCAGCTAGATGCTTTTGCCAGGAATTTTTGGAAAAAGGCTTGATGCTAAGAGGATGTGACATGAGTTGACCATCTAGTTAACCATGTGACACCTGGGTCAGCAGGAGGCACAATGTTATGATCAGAAGCAAGTCTTGATTATATCCTAAATGCCTTAATGCAGCTGTGTCTCAAGTCAGAATTACTTGGACTTTTTAGATTATACGAGCTATTTTTGCCTAATAAAAATGAATTGGATTTCCTATCACTTGTAACATTAAGACTTTACTGGTACAATGATGAAAACTCCAAATCCTATGCCTCCTAAACATGGCCAAGACAGATGGGCTTATTTCAGAGCAGGAAGTACCAGTTAACCATCAGAGGCAGAGAAAAACTTCTATAAAATACCTATGGAACATTTTGAGGACTATCTGTGGAAAATCTATCATTTGGAAGTTGCACAATGTAACAATGATCAAACTTTCATGTGATTGTTGGCAATGAGCTAAATACTAGATGCCATCTCAAGAAACAATGGATTTTAATTAGTAATTTTAGACCATTCTTTCTGAAATAGTTAATTAGGAAAGATAAGATAGTCCATGGAGACCATTCCTAGTTTGTGGCATTAAAACCACTCATCAACATCTAGGGTATTAGATGCTTTCTGTAGTAGAAGTCTTCGAAAGCAAAATGACCCATTAGAGACAGTTGGGCTAAGAGAACTTTCTGAGGCAGATGAACTAATTCTCATCAAAGAGAGCTAAACTCTAATGGTTTTAAATGGTCCATGTGGTTGAAAAACCACTGACCTGGGAATTAGAAAGCCTAAAGTCTAGTTTCAATTCTGATACTAAATTAGCCCATTTATTCTGACCAAGTCCTTTCAACTTCCATAGGCTGTTTTTGTTTCTTTCTATAAAATAAAGAATTTAGATGATTAAAGTCTCCTCTAGCTTTAAGATTATGATCTGGTAATTTGCACATGGCCATTACACTCTCTCTGTAAACAGGAAGTCTTCATCATATAAATGGTAGTTTATAGAATATAGAAATCAGGGACTTCACTGGTAATGGTTAAGACTCCAAGCCTCCAAGGCACGGGGCATGGGTTTGTTCCATGATTGAAATTAAGATCCCAGATGGTGCACAGTGTGACCAAAATAAATGAATATATAGAAATAATAATAAGTGGCATTTATTTAATTTACCCTTTTATTTATGTATTAATATAAACCCTGTTTTGTATACTTGGGCCCTTATTGAAAATTAGAC
This sequence comes from Bubalus bubalis, assembly GCF_019923935.1. Classification (NCBI taxonomy): domain Eukaryota; kingdom Metazoa; phylum Chordata; class Mammalia; order Artiodactyla; family Bovidae; genus Bubalus; species Bubalus bubalis. Next base: position 15,942,539 of record NC_059170.1, on the reverse strand, counting down.
AAAAATAAAGACGGGTCAATGTCATTAAGAATTAAAACTATAAAGCATGGTGTTCACATATACATCACTCAGTGGGCACTTTGCTTTGAGTTGTAATAATATGATGCATGTTCTCAGATGCTTCCAGTGTAACAGTGGAGACAGATTATAGTTTAACTAAATGAGTGTTAAATCACAGAAGAAGCACCCAGGTTCTGAGTCTGCAGGAGGAGAATACTGAAGTTGTGAATTTAGAGAAGTCTTACAGCTGACATAAGGATATTTTAAAGGATCAGTGGAGAATTTTAGGCAGAGATGATCATGTAAGGAACCCTGTTTTCCTTACAGAAATAAAGGGAATAGTTGGAAAATGAGTGTGTGTATGTGTGAGTTCTGATTTTTCCCCTGGTGAATTTGCTCTATGAGCTATTGACAGCAAACATTGATTGGATATCCTATGTTGTAGGCTACCTTACATGTTCTCACATTTAATAAAAACTTTTTAAATTTCATCTTACAACTAAGATTAAATGACAGCTAGGAAAGGCAAAGTGAGGATTCCAAATTCGACTTGTCTCCAAAGCCTTTGATCTTTCCACGACTACCATTTCTCTCCAGGAATGAGAATTTGCTTCACAGCTCTAAAATACACAGATTCTGAACCCTCTCACTTCCTTCCAATTAGTTGCCTGCCCATTAATCATTTCCTCTAGTCCAGTGTATCAGCTAGTGGAATCTTTCTCAAGTAGGTTACTGGAATTTTCTGTAGCACGTTTCCAATGCAGTTTTTTAGGACACACCCCTAGATATCCTGATTCGGGATTGGATTGGGGGTCAGCATTTAAAACATGGGTCGTGAGACTGGAGGAAACGCTGGGCCAATGTCCTAACAGATCTACCCATTTCTAATTTTCTTATTTCAATCTATTCTCCCTTCTCAGAATTACTCTCAGGGTCTCTGGAGACTTCCATATTGGTTTCCATCGTTTTTATTTACTGCTAATTATCCACTTTTTTTGGTTTTGTTTTTAATTTGGCTGCCCCGTCTTAGTTGCGGCATGCAGGACCTAGTTCCCGGACCAGGAATGCAACCCAGGCGCCCTGCATTGAGAATGCCAAGTCCTAGCCACTGGACCACCAGGGAAGACCCGAAACACCACTGCTTATCGTGCATTTACTCATTTACTCCCAGGACACCCTCGCCTCTCCCCTCTGGGACAGAAACTCATGAAAGAGACCAAAACTGCACTGCCTGGCCGCACGATAGGCGCCCAATATTTACTGAACCACAAAATCCACTAGGTAGTTACTATTATCCTCCAATCGGAAAATGTGAAGGAGACTAAAAGAAATCACACACCCATGATAGCTTACAACGTAATGTTAATTTGGGATGCACTGCTTCCTTGCCCACCGCGTACCGCAGGCGGCAACAAACTCTCGGACCAGCGGTCTCTTGCCAAGCTCAACCTTCCAGTAGCGTGCTGCCGCCCTCCGGGTCACCCCAAACTCCTAAGGCCACTCAGAACCCAGGCCCGCTACTCTAAAGAGGAAGAGAGGCGCGCCCTCCCCTGCAATATGGCGGAGCCGATCACATGGGTCCGGGCAGGGCTGAAACGCAGATCACGTGGCTCGGAGTGGGTGGTTACGGGGGCGTAGCCGTAACACCGCGGAACCTCCTAGATCCAAGCTCTCGCCGGCCACGCCCCCCAGCCCCTTTGGGGCTGGTGCGCGGCGGAGGGGTGGAGCCTTCCTTGTGACCTTTCACCCCAGCATGGCAGCGCCCGTGGGACCGGTGAAGTTCTGGCGACCCGGTAAGGCCCTTGGTGGAACGCTGGGCAGATGCGGCGGCCCGACTTCGGTCTTGGCCCCACGGCCAGCCTGCTGGGGCCTGAGGATCTGCTTGCAGTCCTGACCTCGGCGGGTTGGCCACTGCCGCGCTGGTGGCCTCGGAAGCTTAGGCGTGCACAGTGGTCCCGAGGGATTCAGGGATCCGCCCTCGGCCTGGGCAGAAATTCTCTGTGACCTCGTTACAGTCTCAGCCTCCCCGGGCCTCGTTTTCCTCGTTTCCTGGTGCCTGTCTTGCCCAACCCGTGAGATGGGGAAAAGCTGAAGCGCCCACGCGTGTCCTTTTACCGCCCTGGGGCTACGCTGGGACTGGACAGTTGCTGCTGCTCTGGGTTTAGGAGTTCAGGTTAGGAAATCAGACTGCCTGGATTAGAATTCTAAGTTATGCCATAGAGTAGTAGACTTCCTCTGAACAAGTTCCTTCTTAGCCTTAGACTTCTCATCTGTGAAATGGGAGGAATAATAACACCTATCATGTGGGCTAGAATAAGGAGAACCTGCGCGCGTTGTTTCATGTAGAGTAAGTGCTCGTTAAAAGGGAAAGTATTTTAGTATGTTTTAGGGTAATTTTTGTCCACCCCGCGTGTCTGCCAGAAGTGAACACTACGCGTTGGCTGTCACCCACTTCCCGTCTTGCAGGCTAACACAGTCTCAGCCGCCAAATGGTTTGCTTGTTTTGTTTGAATTTACTCATTAATCAAGATTTTGTTGAATGTTTATGTACCAGACCCTCCCTCCCCTTCCATCAGTTTCTTGTGAAAAACAAAAGTTTCTTAATCATTACCAACTTGCTTTTGTCCACCACTTGAACCTCTGTAGGTCTAGATGTGTAAAGTATATTGCAGCAAAAATGAAATAAGACAGAGAAGGGTAATATAGGGGAAGGTTTTCAAGGGTATTTTAGAGCGAGTCCCTGAAATTCTGACCATGTGTATCAGTGATGCAGAAGAAAACCCAAGCAAGGGATGTGTTAATTCTTTTTTAAAATCTGTAGTTTGTCACTTAACGAGTTTTATGATTTTATGATTCAGCATTTCAAGTCCTCAGCCAGTTATCCATCCTGAGTTTTATTTGCAGCCAAAACTAAGGTCCAGTTAAGTAATGAGTATCCAGTTAGGATACTCTCTGTTTTATTTCTTTGAGCCTTTAATAACAGGTCAGAGTGTTAAGTACAATAAAGGTCTGAATAAATTGTTGAAAATCAGGCCAAGATACTCTTTTGGTTAAAGAACATGGGATTACTCCCAGAGTTCTCTTCCATTGTTTCACTCTTTCACTGAAGTTTTACTTACTGAACACCTAGCCTTGTGGTCAGGAGACATATATCTCTAGACCAAGGCTCTGCTCTCAAGATTAATGCTTTCTCTCTCTCAATTGTAATATGAAGTTGGATATCCTCTTTAAGAGATTTTAAAGTGAGACAGAAAAAGGGAGTGGTAAGGAAGAGGAGCTCTGCTAGGATCAGACTGTTGAGACTATCCTGACTGCCATTTTCTAACTTGGTGATTTGGGAAAATCAGTTACTCTATCTGTAAATTGGGCAAAGCACCTACCCAGAGGATTGTTTTGAGGATTAAATGAGAATACATGTCAAGCTTTTAGCCCTAGATACATATTTAACTATTATAATTCATGGAGGTATTGGAAAGAGGAGGGCTTCCCTGGTGGCTCAGATGGTAAAATGCAGGAGACTTGGGTTCAGTCCCTGGGTTGGGAAGATTCCTTGGAGAAGGGAATGGCTGCTCACTCGGGTATTCTTGCATGGAGAATTCAGTTGTCAGAGGGGCCTGGCAGGCTCCAGTCCATGGGTCACAGAGAGTTGGCTGAACGAGTAAGCGCACACACAGATAGATGAGAGGGAGAGGTTGAATGTGTGGATAAGATATCATTCATCAAGATAGTGATGTTTTTTGAGGTGAACGCTGAAGCACAAATAAGGCTTTGTGCTGTGGAGAGGTAGGAGAATGGAACTCTAAAGCGTGTAGCACGAACAAAGGCAGAGTGGGATGGTGCCTCAGCAGTGTTCAAAACACCAAAATAGTTGAGTAGCATGGGGATGCTTAGTGGTAGGGTATGTTTTGGGGCGGGGCTTCCTAGGTAGCTCAGTGGTAAAGAATCCGCCTGCCAACATAGGAAACACAGATTCATTTGATCAAAGATCCCCTGGAGAAGGAGATGACTACCCATTCCAGTATTCTTGCCTGGAAAATCCCATGGGCAGATGAGCCTGGCAGACTGCAGTCCATGGGGTCACAGAAGAGTTAGATACAACGTAGGAACTAAACAACAACACCACCACAGCGTGGGACGTGGCAGGACATGAAGCCAGAAGGGTAAGTAGGGGTGTCATCGTGAGAAGTCTTCATGTAAGAATTCAGATTTCACTGTTTTTAAGCAGGAGATAACATGATCTAGTTTATTCTTGGAAGATAACTGGCATTAGTGTGCACAATACTTAGGGGAGGAAATTAGGGTCAGGGACACCCTTAAGAGAAGATGCTACTAAAACCGAGGAGGGATATTGAAAACCGCAATTCTGGCGTGTGAGCAGTAGGGAGGGACCTAATTGGAGAGACATTTTAGGGGCAGATATAGAGGAAGGTGAAGTCAGTAATGACTCAGATTTCTGGGTTCGGTGACTGTCTAGGTAAGTGGTTCTCAAATTTTGCTGTGTAGTTGATCACTTGGAAGCTTTTAAAAACTCCTGCTATTCAGTTTTACTCCATGGTGATAAATGAGAAGTCTGGTACTGCTGCTGCTAAGTCACTTCAGTCGTGTCCGACTCTGTGTGACCCCATAGACGGCAGCCCACGAGGCTCCCCCGTCCCTGGGATTCTCCAGGCAAGAACACTGGAGTGGGTTGCCATTGCCTTCTCCAATGCAGGAAAGTGAAAAGTGAAAGTGAAGTCGCTGAGTCTTGTCCGACTCGTAGCGACCCCATGAGCCCACCAGGCTCCTCCCTCCATGGGATTTTCCAGGCAAGAGTACTGGAGTGGGGTGCCATTGCCTTCTCTGAAATGAGAAGTCTAGAGGGGCTCAGAACCAAGCATCAGTATTTTTTAAAGATCTCCAGGTGATTCCAGTATGCATTAAAGTTTAGGAACCACTGGTCCAGGTAAACTGTTTTGTCATTAACTGTAATGAATTTGTTGACACTTACTGGACACTTTGTGCTAGTCACTTTTACTTATGTCATCTTATTAAGTGGTCACGATGTCTTGTGATGGAGGTATTACTCCATTTTATAGATGAGGAAACTGAAGTTGAAGGTGTGAAAATAGGATACGAGAAATACACAGGGAAGGTCAGGGAAGTGACTGAGACTGGGTCTAAGGGTAGAGGAACATGTGTTCTACAGGCTGGGAGTCACAAGCTCAGGTAGCTACAGGGGCCTTTTGGACAGTCTAAATGAGTGAAGCAGCCGGGTGGAAGCAGTAAGGAGAGGTAGGAACTGTGGCACTCGAGTGTGTACTGTGTCGATTAGCCTGAAGCATACAATATCCTGTCTAAAGCAGGAAGCTGTGTGTGGTTCCACCCAAAGGTTGTCACATGGCCTCAACACCCAGATTAGAATAGTAAGTTTTAACATGTTTTAAACTAACGATTTCAAACATTTTAACGATGGCATGTTTGGGGACCTCATAGTTTGTGATCTTTACCATTTTGTGATCTCTGCCTTAAGATCTTTGTAGGAGCTGCCTGAGTTTTGTGTAGAAAAAAAAATTTGACTTGTTAGTCCAAGTGAATCAGAAGGGCCTGGCCATTTTCCTTCCTTCATTTAACAGATATTTAATGATAAATCAGTGTTTGACCACGTGTCTGGCAAACACTTTATAGCAACAGCTTTGAAGAGTTTTTGATCTGATACACAGCAAGAAATGTGCTGTGATCCAGCATGCACGCACATGTGTGTACACACACACACACACACAATTGAAGAGAGTTGCACAAAAACAACAGTGCTTTTTGGAATGCACTCTGATACTTTCTGTTTTGTTTCTAGTTTAGCATGAACAAAGGCAGAGTGGGATGGCGCCTCAGCAGTATCCCAAACACCAAAATAATTGAGTCGCATAGCATATTAAAGAAGTTCATGAGTTTTATAACCCATTGATGGATCACCACTTAAACTGAAAAATTGGGTTAGAAGGAATGCTGAAGAGGGGGAGGGGGTGTGCTGTTATCAACCTTGTTTTATAGATGGAGAGGTGAAGGCCTTTATAATTTATAAGAATTACAAACTTGTTACTCATTTAAGCACTGAGAATATTCCCAAGGGAAAAACAAACCCTAGGCAGCCAGAATGGACCATGGGATGTATAGACAGCCAGGAAGCAGTCCTAGTTTGGCTGAATGGAGTCTTTTGTATGGAGGAGACGTGCTCCTCATTGATTGACAGCACCTGTTCTTGTAAAAGACCTCATAACCGCATGTACCGAGGTGAACTTGGCTATAGGTTAGAGACAGGAGGGGTGGGGTAGTCAGGAAGACACCTGGGTGGATTAAATCTTGGAGTGGGAGGAGGTGAGACGTTGTAGGAGCAATGTTAAAAGATTCTAAGCATGCTATAAAGGTTTAAAATGTGTTGAAGAGAATTCAGGATAAAAGCAGAGCTGATGAAGATAAGCTATTTCTTTGCTCTAGTTTTCTTGAGTGAAGATCACAAGGAATTAATCCGATGTAGCGATAATAAGGGGAGAAAGGAAAGGAAATGTGCCTCTTTGAGTGCAGGCTTTGTTCCAACTCCTGTTCTGTCTTTTATCTTGTTGAAAGGAAGGTCAACATTTTGGCAAAAACAATATAGTAGTGCCCCACTTACCTGATTTTTGACGGTCTTGGACCTCTAGAACACAACTATGTTCCTAGAAACGAATGGAAAAGGGATGGGAGAGCTACAGCGGTGATTCTGAACTTAGCTCTGGGGGTGGTCTCTGGACCTCTAGCGTTTTTGTGTTCTCATAAATTACTCTTTGGTGTATTTTTCAGGAGACGGAGTTCATAGGTGCTATTAGATTGTCAGGGGGGTTTGGGACTCTTCAAAAAATGTAAAAGTAAATCACTGGGCTAAGTATTCTGATCACAAAACCTTTGCACTTTTACATAGCATCATGGATTATGCATTCAGAAAACCTGGGTGATGATAGTATTGGGTAATTATTCTTGAAGCACCCCTCACAGAGGGCTGTGAACTTCTAGGGAGGGTTTTTATTAATTCCCAAAGGTGACAGTCTCTTGTGCTGAACAAGTCTTATTTTTAGAGATACCTTTCTTATGTTGAATTGAATTCTGAACCCTGTACCATTTACTTACAACTCTTGAGTTATGTCTTGGGATGCATGAACAATTTGGTGTGACAAATTACAGATGCTGATCATAAAAATGGAACCCATGTTACTCCTAAGGCATTTTCCTTTTCAAGCTAAAAATCCATAGGACCTCAAACAGTTTTTCAAACAGGCAGGATGTGGCTTCCCTATTCTTTTCCTCCCTGAGTCCCAGTTTGTTACTGTTCTTACCAAGAAGCCACTGTGGTAGGACTTGCTGGGTGGTGCAGTGGCCAAGATGCCCTGCTCCCAGCGCAGGGGAGCCCAGGTTCAATCTCTGGTCAAGGAACTAGATCCTACATGCTGCAGTTAAAGATCCTGCATGCTGCAACTAAGACCCAGCACAGCCAAATAAATAATTAAAAAAAGAAGAAGCCACTGTGGGTATCTGGTGTCTAATCTGCTCAGCACAGTAGTCCAGCACTTCCTTCCCAACCACTTCAGTTCTATGACTCAAATAGGAGCTGCCAATTATTGTAGCCCATTCCAGGGCCATGGTTGACTGGATCGGGCGGGGCAATGACCTTAAACTGGGGGAAAGAAAGCCATCCCCACCTTCCAAATAGCACACACCTGGGACTCCTGGTCTCCCTTCCTGGGTCTTTCTCCATCACCACTTCATGCTCTAAGTCTTCTTCCTTTGGAAGGAAGAATAAGAGAAGCAAGTCAGCTGCTCAAAGGTGGGACCTGCATCCGTAGTGTTCACTGCTGTATCGCTGGCACAGCCATCTTTGTTCGGTGGATGAGTGAGTGAATGATTGGTGGAGGAACTGTGAGCCTGAGCTCTGGCATTGGCTGCAGCCTTGATTCCAGCTCCTGTAGAGAACCCAGCCCAGAAAGGAGCTTGTTAAGAGGAGCAGAGAAAGGAGGAGAAAGGCCAGGCAGTGTTTGAGTCCCTGGTACCCCCTGATCCTGAACCTTGCTGCCATCCTATGGTGTTAGGATTCTTCGTTTGCTTCAGCTAATTCCTGGTGGGTTCCCACCACTTTTATTAAGAGTTTGGTAATAATCCCAGCCTGGTGACCAGAACTCAACACCTTGTCCTCCGTCACCTACAGTTGTGTGTAAACAGTTTGGAGCCCAGTGGGACTGCCATCTCCTTTGTTCTTGACACCAGCGTGATGTTTTTCTGTAGTCTCACAGGTACTTTTTAAAATGTTTTCCTGAAATTACTCTTAGTGGTTTGAAATAAAAACGTATGGCTTCCACTGAATATCTTCGTTTTTGAATTTGTAATTTTCTCACGATTTTCCTGTTCCTTGTATCAGAGAATCTGAAAAACAAAAACAAAAACATTTCTGTTGCAGGTACAGAGGGGCCAGGTGTCAGCATCTCTGAAGAGAGACAAAGTCTAGCTGAAAACTCGGCAACAACTGTTGTTTACAACCCTTATGCTGCCCTTTCTATAGAGCAGCAGAGGCAGAAGCTGCCAGTGTTCAAGGTACATTGAATAAGCATGTTCAGCCGTCGGCCCGAAGCAGCCTGCAGTAGCTTGATACTTGGCACTGAAGTGAATAATGTTCCTCTTACTGTTAATGGTCCTTTAGAATGCAGTGAGCTCGGAGATGGCCTATCTGAAGGGTGTCTTCAGAATACTTGTGTGTTAATCTTAGAAATCTGGAAAGTCCTTAAGGTTTTTTGCAATTAGATCTCACATATTGGAAAAACTGGAAGAAATGAAGTGACATCCTTTTTTTCCCCTCTTTGTTTTTGATTATGGACAAGTTCAAACATACAGAAAAGTAGAGGAAACAGCACAGTGAACTTTCATGCATCCATTTTCAGTAGCTTACTGGCATATGGCCAATTTTAGGTTTCTTTTTAAGGCATATTTTTTGACACAAGATTAATTAGAAATACCAGGTTCTTTCTGGAGAAGGCAGTGGCACCCCACTCCAGTACTCTTGCCATGGATGGAGGAGCCTGGTAGGCTGCTGCTGTCCAGGCGGTCTCGAAGAGTCAGACATGACTGAGCGATTTCACTTTCACTTTTCATTTTCATGCATTGGAGAAGGAAATAGCAACCCACTCCAGTGTTGTTGCCTGGAGAATCCCAGGGACGGCGGAGCCTGGTGGGCTGCCGTCTATGGGGTCGCACAGTCTGACACACTGAAGCGACTTAGCAGTGGCAGCAGCAGGTGGTTTCTGTTGAAGAGGTTAACTCCCATGGGGAGAGTGATGGCGTTTGGGTGTGGTTATTACATACCACGTGCACATCCAGATGCATGATTTTATTAGTCTCATGAAATGGACTTACACTCATCTTGTAAGAAACCAAAGTGTTAAACTAGAATTCAGAGTATATTCATTTACAGTTAGCCATGGTTCTCCAGTACAGAGAATACAGTCCATGAACACACTTTCTCCTTGTTGCCAAGTCCACATGGAAAGTCAAGCCGTAATCAGAAAGTGGGCTCAGAGCCAAAGGCGGTTTAGATATAGTTGAAAGATATTTATTTCCTGTAGCCCCTGATGTAGGGTGATGAAGTCCCGCTGCCTCGTATGAGGCCTCTCGAATGACTCAAGTAGGTGGGGCCACCAGCACCGATGTCTATCTTTTCTCCTGTACAGTGTTGGGTGAAAGCCGTCAGGTTCTTGCTCTTAGAGAGTTTCTTTGTCTAGACTATGCTAAAAATCCCTCTTTTATTAATATGTTCTTTCTCCAAATGGATATGAAGCAGCCGCCTTCTGAATGTAGCCAAGTCACCTCCATCAGACTTTTCTGTGACCCCAGACATCTTAGTCACTCCTGTGCTGACAGTCTCTGGGTTTCTTCTATAGATGATTAACCTCAACCATCATATGTGAATGTAAACACTTTGACCCTCAGAAGATAAGATTATAGGTTCAGCATGGAGGGATACGGTTGGAGCTGTGATGAAGAGTCTAGACTTGAGCTAGACTTCAGAGTTCAAAGGCAGTTTTCATCATTTGTGTGCTGTGTGACCTTACTTCAGCACCTGAGCTTCTGTTTCCTGTCTGTAATATTGGACGTACCTCATAGGATTGTTATGAGGACCAGATGCCATAATCTACATGGAGCATTATTTAGTAAAATACCTGACATGTAATGCACATTTAAGTACAAGGTTAATTATTGTTTACTGAGTATTTACTTTTCTGGACTCTTCTTCATCCACCAGCTGTACTTGTAAAATATAATAAATGAAACAACAGATTGAAAAAAAATACAAGGATGGTAACTTATTGATCAAATTAAAAATGGTAAGATGAGAGGTGTAAGTTATTGATAAAAATCAAAGCAGAGTTTAAACACAGTTGTAATCTCATAAGATGTTAAAGATAAATCTAGGGCTTCCCTGGTGGCTCAGCCGGTAAAGAATCGCAGCAATGCAGGAGGCTCGGCTTCGATCCCTGGTTCTGGAGGATCCCCTGGAGGAAGAAATGGCAACCTATTCCAGTGTCCTTGCCCGGAGAATCCCATGGACAGAGGAGCCTGGCAGGCTACAGTCCATGAGGTCGCACAGAGTTGGACATGACCAAAGTGACCTAGTACAGCACAGGAGACGAAAAGGATAAAAGGAACTCATTCACCACCACACCCCCATTAAAACTTAAAGTGAAAGTAGCTTTAAAGATAGAAGTTGAAACTAAAGCAGCAGTAAATCTAAGGCTCATCCCCCTTTTCCCCAGCGCCATTTCAAGGCGACATTCCAGTTGGCTGCCTCCCGTGGACTGTCATTTTCTCTGGGCCCTGGACACTGCAATGCAAGCTTGTATTCTTATTCCATTAAACTCAAACCTCGTTGAAGCTCAGTCTGGTCCTCTGCAGCAGCTCTCCTCGATTTCCCTGCCTGTACCTGTTCGTGGTACCATCATTTTCCCAGTCTCTAAACTGGAAATCTTGTTGTCATCTCTCTCTTGAATGTCACACATCATTTTGTGTGCAAATATGCATTTGCATTGCTTCATATTTAGCACATGAAGTAAATTAATGCCTTCAGTTTCTTCACGCTTAAATCACTCTGGTATACTACTGCCCAGTTTTCTTGCAACACAGCACATACTGCCTCCTAGGTAAAGCCCAGACTGACTCTGTGTTGAAGGCCTCACTACATCTCGTAGTAATAATTCATTTCCAAATCAAACCTGGAGCCTTTCATGGGCTTTTTCTAGCACCTCTTGAATAGAGTTCATATAGTTTGCTTATTTCCGTCTTCTTATGTTATTTCCCTTTCCTAGAATGCCATGTGTGTCTCTGTCTATATTCAAATTGTCTTTCAAGTTGTCTTTGACCACCCACCCATTCATCCATTCAGCAGATGGATTGACAAGATATCAGTTACCAAAATGGTTGCAAAGAACCCAAACCTTTCCTTGCCTAAAACTAACCCAAAAGAAAGTGCAGAGTCCAGGCAAGCGAAAGGAAAGCATCGAGATGAGTCATGAGACTGCCTGCAGCAGAATCTCCTTTGGGTGTTTGCAGAAATGGCAAATTCCTGGACTTAGCCTAGCCCTGCTGAATCAGAAACCCTGAAGGTAGAGCTAGGAATCTTCATTTTTAACAAATAGTTAAATATCTATTTAATATCTGTTAAATCGATAATAAAAATACCCTAAAAGATTTTTACACTAAAACTGGAGAATTACATATTTAGACCCTGCTGCTGCTGCTAAGTCGCTTCAGTCGTGTCTGACTCGGTGCAACCCCATAGACAGCAGCCCACCAGGCTCCCCCGTCCCTGGGATTCTCCAGGCAAGAATACTGGAGTGGGCCGCCATTTCCTTCTCCTATTTAAATAGACCCTAAATAATGCTATATTGGAACCCCCAAACACCCCAATACCTTATTTAAGCAATAAGGCAGCATCGTGTGTCTCAGTCTTCTGTGGAGTCAGATGAGTTGAACAGTGATGAGAGTAGGAGAATTTGGCAGATTTTTACCTCAAACCAGGAATTTATGGAATATCATCATGACTTTCCAGATCAGTGGGTGTGTCTGTTATCAAATGTGGGTACAAAAGTACATTCTGAAACTGAGTACATGGGATCTTGGAGTTGTCTGTGACTTTCCAGTGGCCAAACTAGCATTTCTGTTCCCACTGAATGGGTAACAGAAGGCCCAGTTGAAACACAGAGGTAACGTGTAGGTGCTTTATTGTGCACTTGGCTGTAGAGGCAGAGATGAAAGCATATTCTTTGTGTTTTCACCAGCTAGTAAATGAAAAATAAGGTGATACATGCATATTGCACAAAGTTAAAGGGGTTCCTCATATGCCTGCTCCCTGCCCCCCACTTTCTTCCCCTCCCTGGAGACAGTACAGTTACCAGTGCCTTATTTTGCTTTTCCCCAAAGTAGTTTATATGTAAAGAAGCATATGTGTATTTACCCTTTTTTAAAAAACATAAATAGTAGTGTATTATCACACTGTCCTGCATTTTGCTTTCTTACCATAGCAGACCTCATTGACCATTCCACATCAGTACAAGCAGGCATTTGTTCTTTTTAATGGCTACATATTATTCCATTATTGGAGTCTTTTCATAACTGTTTAATCATTCCCCTGTTGATAAACATATAGGCTGTTTGGATTTTTGGCACTTACGAACAACACTGCAGTGAGCATGCTTGTATATACATCTTTGTTCACATGTATTAGGATAACTTCTTAAAAGTAGAATTCTTGAATCAAGAAGTATGTGTGTTATATATTTTGATAAGTTATTATATTCAGTTGCAATTGTGTTGCCTTATACTGTTACCAACAGTACCTGAGATACATTTTGATAGATATTAGGAATATGTTTTGGTAGTTCCTTTTGAAAATGTCCTTTCCTTTGGCAAATAGCTCATTTCATAATGTTTAATTATCTTTGTTTAGGTCTTTTGAGAAAATGTATGTCTATTTACAGTGTTTGGTTATATTTTTTTTCAGCTGAGGAATCACATATTATACTTGATAGAAAACTATCAGACAGTAGTAATTGTTGGAGAAACAGGATGTGGGAAAAGCACACAGATTCCACAAGTGAGTATGTATGTATTTATTTTTGCAACACTTTCTCTCTTTTTGTCTGTGCTGGGTCTTCATTACTGCACACAGGCTTTCTCTGGTTGCAGCAAGTGGGGCTCCTCTCTAGCTGTGGTGCACAGGCTTCTCTCTTTTTGGAGCACAGGCTTTACAGCACATGGGCTCAGTAATTGTGGTGTATGGGCTTAGCTGCCCCACAGCATGTAGAATCTTCCCAGACTGCAGATTGAACCCATGTCTCCTGCATTAGAGGCAGAAGAGGAGGGGTAAGATGGATGCTGCTATACTTGTGAATAAAAATGGACAGTGTATTATAGAATTATACAATGCTATGGAAGAAATCTCGCTTAGAGGGCCAAATCATTTGTGCTGTGGATAGAAGTGGAAAGAAGGATCGGGAAAGGTTTTGTAAGAGAAATGGCATTTAATCTTGAAATGAAAGAAAGGGGGAAACAAGACAAAGAGATAGACTTTGAACCATCAGTGGGAGCCGGCTGGGAAGATGTCCTCATGCAGTGAATACTGTGGGTAGAGATACTGGAGTGCAGAGGTGTTTGGGGCTCAACAGAGTGGTCAGGTAGGATCAAGAATAGAAAGACAAGGTGAAGTCGAAGTGTGTTGTAAGAGCCACGACTTGGAGGGCGAGGCATGATATTTAAGTGGTCAGGGATAAGAGTCCTTGCAGGTTTTTCTTTCCCTTTTAAGTATAGATTTTTTTTAAAAGTGTAAAATACGTATACTTCCGATATCATAGATCATAACTAGCTTGGTAAACCTTCGCAGGTGAATACAGTGGTACTGCCAGCACCCAAATCAAGAAATAGAACATCACTGGCTCCCTGGAGGCCCCCTGTGTCCTCCTCTGGACTCGTGCCGTTTCTTCCTGCTCCCGCAAGCATACACACACAGACATACCTTTTATTCTGTCTTCTAGCACTGTAGATTAGTTCTGCCTATTTTTGAACTCTTACAAAGAAAAAGTAAAGCTTCTTTTGCCCAACACAATACTGGGTGTAGGTTGGGGCCCTGACACAGGTATTTCTTAAAAGTTCCCCAGGTGATCTAGTGTGCAGCTGGGGAATAGTAGACAGAGGGAAAGGACAGCAGAGGAGCGGAGATGGGAGACCTGGAGGGAGAACATTTGAGTAGATGGTACCAAGACCCTAGCATAGAGAGAGCAGGACATTCAGCTTGTGAGCAGGGACCTCTCAGGTGTGCACGAAGAAAGAATGATTTAAAAATGGGTGATGTCAAGAAGGACTGGGAGGTTTTTGTTCAGAAGTGTGCCCATTGCTCTACTGTGGAAAAGAGAGGCAAGCACAAAACTGGGCCGAACTTCCACGGTCCGTTTGAGTGAAAGACAGGTCAGGCGGCTAGATTCTCTTACACCAGGGCCAGCAGGAACCGGGGCATCACCTGGGGAGAGGAGATGCTGATGTAATACTTGGAGAATCCCAAGAAATACATCCCTGGAACAAAAATGATCTTTGCTGACATTAAAGAGAAGAAAGGGAAGACTTGCTAACTTATCTCAAAAAAGCTACTAATGAGTAATCGTTGGCCACTGTCTTATTTATTATGAAACAGAAATGTCTCATGAATTTTTGTGTGTACCGTATTTAAACTGATCTCATACACTAAAATTCAGATCATGCATGACTGATGGAATATTTCTGTTGGACAATCCTGATTTCAATAAGATTGGTTTGTGGCTAAATGAATATGATCAGCTTTTTGAATTTTGATAGTAATTCTGGCTCAACATGTATTGTCACTCTCTTCCTCTTCTAAAGCGATGATTGAATGTGAATAAGGAATGTTAACCTTTTCAGGGAGGTGGTGAATGCCTTCTCCAGCCCTTTAGGGGATTGGTTATGTAGATTTCTAGAACTGATTATATTAATATATTAAAATACTGAGACAGTGCCTTCGCTGTCACATAGAACAGAACAAGATTCAGGTGTGTTTCAATTAGTCTGTTAAGGCAAGGGTTGAAGAGACACTGCCAATGTCCACTTTATCTTTTTGGTCTTAACTATGCCAATTTAATTAAAACTCTCTTATCTAAAATATTGCCTTTTACTTAATGAAAGGCATTTTAGTGTGGTTTATGTGTAGCATCAAATAAAGAGTATTTAGCACCTAAAAAAAAACAAAACCCTAGCATATTATTTGTTTCTTAGAGACACAGGAGGGCCATGTTACATTTCTGAGTGATTATTGGTTATTAATAATAATAAACCAAGTAACAATAAGTAGTAATTATAAGTGCTACATAAAGGGATCACTTTACACATACTGTTTCATCCTCAGTGGCCCTGTGAGATAGGCACTGTTATTATTATCTTCAGGTTACCACTGAGGACAGTGTAGAGAGTGGTGAGATGGGGAGTGTAGAACAGAGGTTAATGGCCACATGGTATTAGATGATCTTAGTTTGTTTTGCATTAGTTGGTGTGATTGTTTAGTCAGCTGAGGATAAACTCTGTTATGATAACAAAGAACCTGAAAATCTCTGTGGCTTAAGAGCACAAAGGTTTCTTTCTTCCTCATACTGTGTGGTCTTTTGGGGTTGATGACCCAAGGTGTGGGTTGCTCACACATGGTCACTGGGACCCAGGATGATGGCGCAGCTCCTGTCAGAGACTTGTGGACCTCGTAGTAGATGACAGGGTCATGAGCTGGCGCTTACAACTGCGGACCGGAAGTGACACTTGTCACATTCATCGGTCAAAGCAAATGATGTGGCCAGGTCTGATCGCAGTAGGGTGGCGGTGCGTGTAGTCCTCCCACAGCGATGGGTAGCAGACGCCTGGATCAATGATACAGTACAGCGCAACGGTCTGGTCATTGCCCCCAGCAAGGCTTAGCTGCCAGGGAGCAGAGTGCACCTGCTGGGGGGCTGAGTCCAGGGAAAGCATGTTCTGAAGGGGAGAAAGAACTGGGGTCTGAGGATCCAGCCTGGCAGTGTGGCAGCAAACACAGGGAGTTTCTTTTTTAAGTTTTATTTTAGTATTTTTAATTTTGGGGGAATATTTAATAGGTTCACGTGGTTTAAAATTCAAGGCACAAAAGGATATAAAAAGAGAAAGATTTCCCTATCTTCTTTTCTTTTCACAGTTAAAAATTATTTTTAATTGGAGGATAATTGCTTTACAATATTGTGTTGGTTTCTGCCATGTATCTACATGGATCAGCCATAGGCATACGTATGTCCCCTCCCTCCCACCTCACTGTCCTGTCTTCTGATACTTCTTTTATGCAGATGTAATTGATGCTACAGTTTTCTTGGATAGAGATTTTTTTTTATTGGTTTTACACAGAAAGATAAGTTTTACAGGGAAATGTATATATATATTCTTCCCCTTTTGAAAATTCAGATGGTGGTATCTATACATGTTTTATGCACCTTGTTTATTTTCTTTTTCCACTTAGTGTGTCATCCTCTTTTTAGTTGCATAGATTCTACATCATTTATTTCTCCAGTTTCCAGTCGGTAGACATTTAGGTTGTTTCCCGTTTTGTGTTCTCACAATGATGCTGTGAGTCAGTTGGCACCTGTCTCAGTTTATACATATACAGGTATACTTATAGAATAAATATAGTAGTTATAAGTTGCTGGGTCAAGGGGCATATGCATTTGAATTTAATTGTTTTTAAGGACCTGTATTGTTTTAGGAGTTTTGTAATGTGGACCATTTTTAAAGTCTTTATTGAGTTTGTTGCAGTATTGCTTCTGTTTTATGTTTTGTTTTTTTTTGGCCATGAGTCGTGTGGGATCTTAGCTTCCTGACCAGGGATTGAACCTGCACCCACTCCATGGGAAGGCAAAGTCTCAACTACTGTACCGCCAGAGAAATTCTAGGAGTTGTATTTTTAAAATAAGCATTGTATTTTCTGAATAGGGGATCCATTCATGGTACAAAATGCAAAAAAACACAAAGGAATAAATGGTAAACAGTGAATTTTCTAAGCTTTGCTGGTGAAAATGACTAGAGGGTTGTGATTGATTATGTTATTGGCCCAAATACCTGCTCTCCTTGCTGTGGATTATCCTCTTTTTCCTTATTACTCAGTTCCACTTCTCTGAGACAGTCACAGTTTCCACCTTCTTGGGGAGCTAAATTTGAGTTACAGCATAGGAAAATTGGAAGGACTGAGGAACTGAAGGTCATGGCAAGAATATGAAGCAAGTTTTTGTCAACAAACTATTTTGCTAGATTTATGTAATATCTTTCCTTGGAACAGTACAGCATGCCCTAGCACCCTGCACCAGTTTTGAAATTTCACAAACTGTATGTGGAAGCTAGATGATATTTTTTTTCCTAGAGCTCTGTCAAAACAGTGGACTGTGAAAACAAGTTCTTTGCTGCAATTTTTATTGAAGTTTTCAGTGGAGTTCTTCCTAATCCCACTGTTCAACAAGAAGAACAGATTTGATGACCCTTAAAAAGAGCAGAGAGAACTGAGATGGAATTCCACAGTCTCCCTCTGTGACATCCACTGCCTTTTGGTGTCTGCACTACATCTACATTTGCAGCATCTTTGTATTTCCACTTGTCAGCAACCATAAGCAAGCAGAAGTCTGAATCTCAGATATATTGAGAGATTGGCTTCATGGTCAGGTTTATTATCATAGACTTAGTTTTTCTTTGCCTTAACACTACTACTAAGAGATTGACGCAAATGAGTGTGTTTTATTTTGGATGGTAGAACTGTGTCCTGGTTATGTGGTTTAAGCACTGAAGAATTGATGCTTTTGAACTGTGATGTTGGAGAAGACTCTTGCGAGTCCCTTGGACTGCAAGGAGATCCAACCAGTCCATCCTAGAGGAGATCAATCCTGGGTGTTCATTGGAAAGACTGATGCTGAAGCTGAAACTCCAATACTTTGACCACCTCATGCGAACAGTTGACTGATTGGAAAAGACCCTGATGCTGGGAGGGATTGGGGGCAGGAGGAGAAGGGGACGACAGAGGATGAGATGGCTGGATGGCATCACCGACTGACTCAACGGACATGAGTTTGGGTAAACTTCAGGAGTTGGTGATGGACAGGAAGGCCTGGCTTGCTGTGATTCATGGGGTCGCAAAGAGTTGGACACGACTGAGCAACTGAACTGAACTATATGTGGGTTTGGTTTGTTGAGCTTGAATCCCAACTCTTAGATTTTTATCCGTGTCCTTGGACAAGTCCTATGACCTCTTTGTTTCCTCATCTCTTAATTGTTGATGATGCTGGTACCTTCCAAATTGGGTTTTTTGTGAGGATTAAACTGGGTTATGCATGCCAGACAGTTGCTGACACTTAGTGATGTGCTTGGTGAGTCTTAGCCATTATTCTTATAATTGTCTTTCTGCATTTGTGTTGATTGGGGTGATTGGTAGTATTTTGTATTCACAGTTTTTATGACAAAAACCCTACATTATCTAAAACAATTTGTTCCTTACAGTCATTTTTAAATGATTATTTTTAGCTAATTTTTGAGTATAGGAAAGTTGCAAAAGTAATACAAAATTCCCTTACACCCCTTACATCACTTCCCATACATGATACAGTAATCAAAAGTAGAACATTAATAATACCCGTAGCTAGGGAGAATCCCAGGGACGGGGGACCCTGGTAGGCTGCTGTCTATGGGGTCTCACAGAGTCGGACACGACTGAAGCGGCTTAGCAGCAGCAGCAGCAGCAGCAGCAGACTGTAGGTCTTACTTAAATCTCATCAATTTTCCCACCAGTGTTCTTTCTCAGAAGATCCAGATTCTTGCATTGGATTTAGTTGTTACTTCTCCCTGGTCTCCTGCAGTCTGTGAGAGTTCCTCAGTCTGTCTTCATCTTTTATGATCGTGACGTTTTTGAAGAGTACTGGGCATTTATTTTATAGAGTTCCTCGGTCTGGGTTTATGTGATGTTTTCTCATGATTAGAATGAGCTTGCATTTTTGGCAAGAATCCCATAGAAATGATGTGTCCTTATTGGTGCCTTGTATCAAGAGGGCTGAAATGTTAAAAAGTCTCATCTCTGGTGAGGTTAATTTGATCACTTTGTTAAGGTCCCAGGTTTCACCTATGAAGTTTTTCTCTTTGTAGTTGTAAATATCTTGGAGGAGATATTTTTAAACTGCAGATATTCTGCTCCTTTCAAACGGTCACCTGCTCGTTGTAGCATCCCTCAGTGGATATTGTCTGCAGCACTTATTCAGGTGTTTGCCTAATGATGACTTTATTCCTTTTCCCTTCTGCCTTTATTAAGTGAAGTCTCTGGTAAGGAAGAACTGTCCTTTCTCCTTTGTTTGTTTATTTATCCAGTTATTTTTGTATATCAGTATGAACTCATGGTGGTTTATTTTGTTGTATGGGTTAAAACCCAATGCTATAATTATTTATTGTGTTGGTCAAAATGGTCCAGCTTTGGTCATTAGGAGCTCCTTGATTTTGGCTCCTGTGTTCTTTCTAAAAGACTCCATTCATTTTTGAACACTTCCTTACTTTCTAGTAACAGAAACTGTTTCACGCTCATCTTTTATTTTTCTTGCACTAACCTTGGGGTCAGCCACCTTTCCAAGGAGCCCTGGTTCCTCTTATTGGGAAATGCTGTTTAGAAATGAGTATGGTGCTAGCGTGCTCACTATTACAGAGGTGTCTTTGCTATAAGTCTCAGTGGGCAGACTCAGTGGGCAGACTTAGGACCTCCTTAATTATGTACATGTATTATGTATATATATATAATATATATTAAATATATATAATATACTTATTAAAGTGAAGTGAAAGTGAAAGTCACTCAGTCATGTCCTACTCTTTGTGACCCCATGGACTATACAGTCCACGGAATTCTCCAGGCCAGAATACTGGAGTGGGTAACCTTTCCCTTCTCCAGGGGATCTTCCCAACCCAGGAATTGAACTAAGGTCTCCTGCGTTGCAGGTGGATTCTTTACCATCTGGGTCAGGAAGATCCTGTATTGCAGGCGGAATCTTTGCCAACTGAGCTATCAGGGAAGTATTAGATTCCTACATAAAAACACTTATTATATATCTGTGCCAATCTGTGTGTATGTTAAAAATCACAAATTTATGCTGATACTTCATGGATTCCAATCCAACGGCATAGGACTTATTCTAGCCTTTCCTTATCTGTAACTCTTCTTCCATAGAGAGAAACTCCATCCTCATTATCTGCAGTATATTTATTATTTGTTAAACTCTCAGTTCAGTTCAGTAGCTCAGTCATGTCCAACTCTTTGCAACCCCATGGACTGCAACACGCCAGTCTTCCCCATCATCACCAATTCCTGGAGCTTGCTCAAACTCATGTCTGTCGAGTCAGTGATGCCATCCAACCATCTCATCCTCTGTCGTCCCCTTCTCCTGCCTTCAATCTTTCCAGCATCGGGGTCTTTTCCATTGAGTCAGTTGTTTGCATCAGGTGGCCAAACTGTAGTGAACACATAAAATAGCTCCAGAATTGCTAGCCCATACCCCTAACATTTACTACCTAGATTATAGCATTGAGGTACTGTTCTTTTTGTCTTTGACTTTCAGTCAAGAATCTGTTTTCCAATATCCTAGGTTGATTTTCTTCTCTGCCCTCTTCAGGGTGGTCAGTTATTTATTTGTAATACAGATAGGGTCATTTGTTGGTGTTTGCATTTCTTTTTGGTTTCCCTTGACATCCTGCTGCTTTTCTCGTGTATTTGTTTGGGTATTTGAAGAGTACGTGCAACATGACTGTAGTTCTGAGAGTCAGACCTGCACACAAAGGTGAGCTCAGAGCATTGCCGCTCTTTGTCTCTGCTCCCCTGTTTCAGTTTCTCCCTTTCTCCACCCCTTTCCTACCAACCCTCCTCGGAAAACCATTCTCTTTAATTTCTAGTATGCCCTTCCTTTATTAGCCTTTTGAACAAATAAGCAGATACATGTAACAGTATTTTTAATCTTTTTGTTTCTGTTACAGAAGTAATATATGTATGTATTGTAAAACAATTTAGACATTACAAAAACATGTAAAAAATGCATATAATCAAATAATTAAGAAATAAGTGTTTGTGGCAAGTAAATACATAAATAAATTAGATAATCAAATTTAATGTATACTAATATCTAATGGAATACTTGCATGTATTTAAAATCTAATTTTTTGCAATGACATATGTTTTATTGGTCTTTTTAAAAATTGTAATTTTTATTTACTCCAGTTAAAATGTTTTGTACAGTTGATATTCATTGAACTGTCTATATATGTACTTTAAAATTCTTTGTTCTACAGATTTAGCAGTGTTTTGAGGGACCCATGGATAGTTCTTTTATTCCTTGAGGCAGCTGAAGAATGGGGACATTTCACATGACGGGGGTGTTAGAATGTTGAATTTTTTATGCATGTGCTATGAACTTAAAGCAAATGACCTCACATTTCCAAACCTCAGATCCCTCATTTGCAAAATAATTTTTAAAATATCTGCTGAAACAAGAACCATCTGCTGTTTCCTTTCTCAGTAATTTTAACCTAGGGTCATCCTGGGGTAGATTGTTTCTGGTGAAGTGGTATCAGGTGTGTGCTGAAACATGCTTTTATTTGCAGTACCTGGCGGAAGCTGGCTGGACGGCCGAAGGAAGAATGGTGGGAGTCACCCAGCCCCGGAGAGTGGCTGCTGTTACAGTGAGTTTCCTTTTTGCTGGAAAGACTCTGCCTGTGTCTTCTATTTTAGTGACTTATTTTTTCTTCTTTGCTACAAGCTCCAGATGAATATGACACTGATCCTCAAGAATTTAATTCTTCAGCTTAAAAAGAACTATGGTCTGATTATTTTTGTAAAACTGATACCTGTACATCATGAATTTTTATGTAATAATAAAGTACTAAAGTCAAACAGAAAAAGTAATTAGGGGAAAAAAACCCCCAAATCTCACCACATAGCAAACACAGTGTGAATATTTGGGAACATCATTTTAAGCTTTATTTTCTGTTTAGATAAATAGTTGGCTAGATGGATAGAAATAATTTTGTAAAAATGGGCTTGTAGCCATATATTTGTTTTTGCTGAATTTAACAAAAGAAGAAACTGCATTGAAATAGGAACTTTGGAGTACTGAACTTTGGGTAAGTATTTGTTCAGCACAAGAGAATGTATTAAAGCTTGAAAGCGAAGAAAAAGGATTACAGAAAGCTTTAGAAGGTCACTTATTTTTGGAACTATGTTATAGGTAGTTGCCTATTAGAGTAAATTAGCACGCTTATTCTTTCCACCTTTCTTTCCTCCATTTGTGATAAATTCCGAACTATAATTTTAATTTCAAGATTATAAGTACATGTTCTTTTCTGTAATCATAACTCCCACAGGTATTTAACTTCAATTCTAGTTTAATAATTGCTAATTATTTTCCATGGTTTTGCCAACCTTGAATTGCTCATTTCACTTTTTTTTTTTTTTTTTTTGCACTTTACTTCTTGATTGGCTGAATTGTATATGCCTGAGAATGTCTGAATGTGGTCTTTGTTGATATAAAATTCTTGATTTGCACTCTGTAAGAGCCCTGTAGACACTGCCTTTTGGCCTAAAGCATTGCTGTATAGAAATAATCTGAGGTCCAGCAGAGCCCCCCTCACCTTCCAGGCTTACTTTTTCTGCTTGAATGCTTGTAGTACTGCTGTTTCATTGGGATATGTCTTGATTCTGATTGTTCTCATTTGTTCTTAAATGTGGAAGAACTTTTAATCTTCATGTTAAATCTCTATATCAGGGCAGGTTTTCTTCCGTTATATCTCGGCATACTTTTCTGTTCCATTTATTTTTTTTTCTGTTTTCTAGGAGCACCAGTTAAGTGTATATTAGATTGCCTTTGTAATATTTATCACTATCTCTGGGCTCATCACCTTTCCAGTTTCTTTTGTGATATTTCTTCAAGCCTGTCCACAATGTTCATGATTGTTTTTAGTCAGATTTATTTGCTTTTGTTTTCTTTGCATCTCTACCTGAGTCTCACAGTCACTTCTTTGAATGCATTTTGTTTTTCCTCTACTAGACAAGTGAATATTTAAAATGGGAGGTGATTTTACAATACATTACAAATTTTAAAAGCTGATAATATAAAAAGAAAAACCTTGATAATATCACCAACATTAAAAAAAAAAACCCAGAAAATAACATAGTATTTTTATTAATTAACAGTCTGACCCATTTCTGTAAATCTTTTTTCCTGCACTTTTTGGCTCTGTCCCCACTGAGCCCCTCTTTATTCCCTCAGTGAGAGTAGAGCAGTGTTTCAGTGTCTCTCTAGTGTGGGTGATTCACACTTGCTTTGTGTTGTTGTAGTGCGCTGACACTAGAGAAGCTCCTTTAGCTTTGTAACTGACATTTGTAGCATTGTGTAACTTAGGGGGATTGTCTTCAGGTTTGGGAGAAGCCTCTCGGTAGTTTCTTTCAGGTCCAGGCTGTGAGATCTGGAGGATGTCCACAGGTTGATTTATCTGACCTGTCCCTTTGAGACCTTGTTTCTCCTCGACTCTGCTATGACTTTGTCTCGTCTTTAAGCTGTTTTAGCTTAAGCTTGTGATTTCTTTGAAACTGGATTTCTTTGGCTGAATTCTGTCTCTCTGAGTAATACTTTTATAATTTATTTCTTCTTTTAAATTTGAATATTTATTTTTGGCTGCCCTGGGTCTTTGTTGCTGTGCGGGCTTTTCTCTGGTTGTGACAAGTGGGGGCCACTCTCTGTTGCAGTGCGTGAGCTTCTCATTGAAGTTGCCTCTCCTGTTGCTGAGCATGGGGTCCAGGGTGTGTGGTTGCAGCACGCAGGCTAAGTAGTTGGGCTCCAGGGCTTACTTCCTTTGTGGCACGTGGCATTTTCCCAGACCAGGGATTGATGCCATGTGCCCTGCATTGGCAGTTGGATTCCTGTCCACCGTGTCACCAGGGAAGTCCCCAGAATGCCTTTATTTTGACATCTCTACCTGGACAAGAAATTAATTCTATCTCCTTGAGTTATTTTTCCTCTGTATTAAGTTTTAATTACTTCATTATTCTTTCCCCCCAAAGTTCACTTTCTACTTGTCTTCTAGTTCGGCATCATCGATGAACATTTTCCAAGTTCTTCTGTGTATGTAAAAATGGAAGTAGTGGTTTGGCAACTTGACTGCAGCATTAGATTTAACCTTTGATGTCATGAAAGATGATTCACTTACTTAAAACATTTGAGCAATTTTTTCTGTTTGTAGTTTGGAATCCTAGCTCTTAATCAGTTTGCATTTTACCTCCAAATTTGTAGCCATGGATAATTTCCATGAAACCACATGCTTTCTCTTAAAGGACAAAGAGTATATAAATTAGCCTAGTAGTATTAATAGAGCTGTCAAGTTTGAAATGCTCCATCTCCACAAGTACTTTGTGTGCAGACTAAAATCTGAAAACGATGTCAGAGCTGAAGAACAGATGGCACAAGCCACTGCCTGATCTCAGTGAGAGGCAGCTCCTTATTGAGCATTTCACTGGACTCCTGGTCTGGGTTTGACTTCACGACCAGGCCCCCCCCGCCTGGGCCTGTGATTCAGGACAAGTGCTAAGCTTGTCTTTTTTCAGTTTCTTGCTTTGTAAAAAAAGAGGGTCTCTGGCCCACCCAATGGACTGTATGCATGTTTAATAAGATACATTTTGTGAAAGCTTGGAGCACAGCACCTTCACATAGGAGGTGCTCGGTCATTGGTGGTTGGCCTTTTCTTTTCTTTTTTACAAGTCTTCATTGAGTTTGTTATAGTATTGCTTCTGTTCTGTGATTTGGTTTTTTGGCTGAGAGGCATGTGGGGTCTTAGCTCCCGGACGAGGGATTGAACCCACACTCTCTGTGTTGGAATGCAAAGTCTTAGCCACTGGATCGCCAGGGAAGTGTCCCTGGTTTTCTTTTGACCTCCTTTTTCTTATATCTGTTTGTTTATATCAAAAAGACAGTATTTATCCTATCTAATTGATGAGCTTATTGGGAATAGAACTTATACAGTAGAGGTAAAAAAAAAAAAAATCACTAAAAAAGCCCATAGAATATGGCTTTCCAGATGTCTAGTGTTGTGACCATACAGAAAATTTTTAAAAAGGAACTTGAAAATAAAATCCATTTTATAGCAAATGTATACAAATAGTGAATAAATGTTTGGCTTCATAAAATGATCACATTTTTATGGAGAGGTTGGTTCCCTTATGCTCACTCATACAAGCTGGTTTTCCCCATAAGCTCCAGTATCTGTATGCACACACTCTCTGTGCCAGTTTTTAAGATTTACAGTTTAATGATCTGTAGGGTTGGAATTGAAACAATAACAATAACAAAAGTGTCCTGGTGAAATACTGGTTATCGGGAGCTGTAACCTCCAGAGGTAGAGCAGTGTAGGATGAATTTCTGGTTTCATAAGATGTTTTGCAAGATTCTGTGGTGCACACCAGCTGCTTGATGACAGGTTCTGTCTTGGCCTCTGAGATCTGTAATTTCAAGTCACTGGGCAGAGCCACTTTCTGATCCTCATCTGCTCTTCAGTTTCTTAAACACTGATGGTCAGATAACGCCCAGTGTGCTTGGCTTGCAGCACTGGGTGCAGAGCCTCTGGACTCCTGGACCTGGGGCTGCTGCAGCGCAATGGCTGATGCTGAAAGCTCTGCCTCAGACACGCCCTGAGTCGGCTTATGATCCAAACTCAGGACCTGTGAAAGGAGGAGACAAGACGCCTGGCGGTTGGTTGGTAGGCCAGGTCCCCGGGAAAGCTCTATAATTTTGCTTCCCTTTGGGTCTTTTTTAGTTAGACAGTTTACATAATGAGCATTAACCCTTTATTTTCTTTCAAGGTAAACTAAGTTCTAAGTGTTATTGCTCTTCTGCTTTTATATTTATTCATTTTATCAGATAGTTTTTAAAATTTATTTTTTTTTAAGTATCCAGCAATTATTTTATTTATTCATTCTTTTTTTTATTTGGTTGCATCACATGCCATGTGGGATCCTAGTTCCCCAACCAGGGATCATACCCACACCTCTTGCATTGGAAGCTTGGAGTCCTAATCACTGGACTGCCAGGGAAGTCCCCAGATATTTTCTGTTGTTAAATTAATAGCCTATGAATGGCCTGGAGTAGTAGATCTTACAGCTGGATTCTTGTTTATCTTTCCTACCCTCACCTTTCATTTGTCATGTAAATGAAAATGTAAAAGTGAAATGTACAATGAAATGTAAATGTAAAATGAAAAGGTAAAAAATGTGTCTATACTTCATGGTCTTCATAGTATGTTGTTTAGTTTTTTCGTATGTTAACTTGGTGCCTTCATTAATTTTCTCATCTCATCTTCCATGTAACAGTTTTTTAACCTACATTCTTGGCTTTATTTCCCCTTTCAGTCGTTTTGGTAGCTGGGACATTGTTACAAATCATTTTAGATAATCTTGCTCTGAAAGTGTTATTCTTTTGTTTCCAAAGAGAAAATGAAGGTGACCAAGTGTTGAATTTGGTCATTCTTGTTCTTTTGCCTTTGTGGTCCAGTGGAAGTTGTTTTATTTCAAGGCATGAAGACGTGGAAATTTGTCCCTAGTTGGTATGCAAAAGAAAGCTTTAGGAAAAGGATGAATCTTGAAATTTCTTCTTTTTCCCTTTTTGCTTCAGCCACCAGGAAATCTAGAGCTGAATTTGTGGCTCAAATAACTTTGGCATATCTGTGTTTTAAAAATTTTCTCATTGGCTTTGACCTTTTGAATATTATCTATAATTTCTTTGATCCTGATCTGTAACCTTTTTACATGATTCTATTTTTATTCCATACTTACTGTTCTTATAAGTTGCCTCAAGTCAACGTAAAGTTGATCATTGTAAAGATTATCACACTAGTTCTCTGCTAACCTGCCCCTTTCTCTTTTCATTTTCCACTGTGTTCAGCATACTGTTTAAAAAATAAGTGACCTTTAGATTTTCCATAGTATGTGCTCTGGGCAGTAATTTCTATGTCTCTATTTTCAGCATGATCTTTCTTCCTAAAGGTTGCAGGGAGAGTGGCTGAGGAAAGGGGTGCAGTGCTGGGCCATGAGGTGGGCTACTGCATCCGCTTTGATGACTGCACCAACCCGCTGGCCACGAGAATTAAGGTGAGGTTCACAACTGCTTTCCTTCTGTAACTAAGGAAGAAGATTATTTGGGGGGAGGTAAAAACACGCAGCCATTGCTGCTGACTAAGCCTCTAATGCCATGACAGAAAGTGTATGAGAGCATCCTGGCCCTCAGGGAAATCGGCGTGTTGGGAGGTACAGAGCTCTTTCTGTGTCCTCACATCTTAGCCCAGAAAGGACTTTGGAAGTAGAGTTATGCCCTTGGTTCTTCAGGTGAAGAGGTTGAGGACCTGGGAGGTTGAGTGACCTGCCTGATGTTGTGCCCATTGGTGGTAGAACCAGAGCTCAAAGCTGTCCTTTCTCGTGTGTGTTTCACTATTTTTCCCCACCAATCCACGTAGCTGTCTAAATATAGAAACTTAGCTATAAAAGACTTAAAAACAGGGACAAATAATATAAATTGATAAAGTGTAGAATTCATAAATGTTATTTGTGCTAATTAGCGCTGGCCCGTTTTCACATGATGATGGATTTTATGTGTGTTTTGACCTCATTGCTACTATTAAAATAATTAGTGTCATAGAATCAGGGTACAGTCAGCTCAGCAGTGTCTACTGCATACCACTGTGCGAATCAGAGTCTCCTCAGATAGTGCTGGGATCAATGAATGAAAATGCTTTGATGGAGAAAAACAAATACTATATAATATCACCTATGTGTAGAATCTAAAAAATACAACAAACTAGTGAATATAGCAAAAAAGAAGCAGACTCACAGATACAGAGAACAAATTCATGGTTATCAGTGGAGAGAGAAAAGAGGGAGGGGTAAAACAGGGGTGGGAGATTAGGGGCTACAGACTACAATGTAGAAAATAAGCTACAGGGATGCATTGTACAAGATGGGGACTGTGGCCAATATTGTATAATACCTATAACTGGAGCATAACCTTTAAAACTTGTGATTCACTATGTTGTACACCTGTGACTTACATAATATTGTACATCAACTATACTTCAGTAATAAAAACTTTAAATTTAAAAAAAAGAAAATGGTTTGATGAAATAAACATTGGTTATTAGAATCTCAGTTACCTCTCAGGTTGCTGCAAAGGAACTGAAAATAGATGGTCTAAATGCAGTAATTTGTACAAATGTGGACCTTGTTTTCTAAATGTCTGTATTTTCTTACTTTTGACATTCATTTTGCTAGGTAAGGGATTTATTCTTCTGTACCACCAAATACATTTACACTAGCTAATTTTTAGATAGCTTTTAGTGAATTGCATGATCACATGACTCTTGAGAGAGTCTTTTATGAAAAGCCCGCGTTCCATTGGTAGGTTTCCAGGCGCTCAGTCCCCGGCTGGTGGGCTCTCACTAGTGGCGCCTTCTCACTTGCACTCCTGTGTGCATGTGTGGCGGCTCGCATCAGGTCCAAGAAAAATACGCTTTAAAAAGCGAAACAAAAAGGAAAAGTACTAAGATATAGCCTGTGAGGGAAATGTTCAGCTTTGTTAAAGACTGACTTGTTTTGGGATGAGAATAACAGCATCTAGTTGTTAACTGCGTTTTTCTGAAGCATATTCATAAACACTCCTTAATCCTTAATGGTAATATTAATAACTGACATTCTTGAGCTCTCTCTGTGTGCTGGGGCCCTTGCTAAGCCCTGTACATGTGCACTGCACTCTCTCACTTAATTCTCACAGTAACCCTGCTAGACAGATACTTTTATTTTCTCCATTTTACAAATGAGGAGTTGGGCTCAGAGAAGGTAAGTAACTCGCCCAGGGTTTACACAGCTAGTAAGAAGAAGAACAGAGATCTGACCCAACTGCTGGATGTGACAGCTTGTGTTCCTAACCACAACCCCAGTCAGCCTTCCTAAAATAATATCAATTGAAGTTGAGGTTAATAACCTCAAGAGCTGCAAGTCCATGGTCCTTGGGACATTGTAGGAAGCGTGATCTCTGGCTCAGTGATCCCCCTGGGCAGACCCAGGTTTGTCTGCCCTGTCTATTCATAGCAGTACCTGTGGTCCAGGCTCAGAGGAAATGGGGCTTAGTCAAAACTCACAGAGCAGATGCAGGTGAAATTTGCTAATAGAGTTGCCAGCTCTTACCAAGGGTCCTGTGTTCAATATCTTGTTTGGAAACCATTCCATTGCTTGATAACCAAAATTTGGGGGTATTTTCTCGTAGTCCTTGGTGGGAATTGTCTTATACACACAGTGGTGATGAGGTTGTATGTGTTTAGTTGGACTTGAACTCTTTGAAGGAAAGTTATGAATATACAGTGTAAATGAATCATTTCTAAACCTTTGTGTTTCTGTGTTTTAGTTTCTGACCGATGGAATGCTGGTCAGGGAAATGATGGTTGATCCATTATTAACAAAATACAGGTAAGTGTATTTTTGCTTTGATAAATTTCCTACAGTTTCAAAAATACATGAGTAGATTGAGGAGAAGTTGTTTTAATAGCTGGGATTCGTGACCACACTCAGCTTTCCCAGAGCTTCTCTCCTTCCTTTGACTGTTGTGACCTTTGATGTTCTTTTCAGAATATATGGAGTCAAAACTGGGCTCATTAAAATCCCTGTCATTATTTGAACGATCTGTTGACTTGTTTTTATCTTGCTGGAGGGTGATGACAGAGGCACAGCACAGAACTGGGCAGCGATTTGTTGCATGTAACGTGCAGAGCCCAAACAGTTACTCGCATTTTCCGTCTCCTTGTAGGTCCCGGTCCATTGCTCATTGTACAAAATGATCCACTCAGGCTCTGTGTATCCTGGGGAAGGATGTCATATTTGACTCCCTGGTACACATGTGGCATAGCCATGACCAAGTGTCTCTTCGTGCTGTTTTATGCAGATTTTTAGTCTTTGGGTGGTTGGGCCTTATCTGAATTTTTATGTGGTCAATGGGGCTATATGTTATATTGGAATGTAAAATCATGTATTAGATTCTGTTGGGATCCAGCATTGGTGGTAAAACTTTAAAAGTAGCAATAAATAACAGCATTTTCTCTACCAAGAAAAGTTGATGTGGCCATTTTTATTAGCTTTAGAGTTACTGGCTTGTCAAAGAGGAGGTACTTGGTGTTACTTTTTGCTGCAAGGTGATCGGATGGGGGCTAAATCCCCCGCAGTCCCTTTAATGTCCGGATGGGCTTGTGTGGTGGTTGCTTTGATGCCCACTGAGATTGTCCCTCCGATTCTAGTGCCATCATGCTGGATGAAGCCCACGAGAGGACCTTGTACACCGACATTGCCATTGGTCTGCTGAAAAAGGTATATAGCTTTACTGCCAGACTTCTGGTTTTGTGTTTTTGTTTTGTTTGTTGTTTGATCAGGAAAGTCATTGTAGCAGTTTAGAAAATTCAATAAAATACAGAGGAAAGAAATGAAAATTGTCGATCACCCTACTCATGCAGAGACAGTTATGTTAGAATTTTGGAATGTTTCCTTCTCTTCTTTCTCCTTTGGGTGTCTATTTATGCACCTGTTTTGGCCCAGTAGGGATTGGGTTGTGCTCACTTGTATCTTGCATACTTCTCTTAGCGTTGCATAAGGATCATTTTCCTCTGTCATTAAATATTCTCTGAAGACATTTTTAATGGCTATATAGTCACATGTCTGTACCATAAAGTATTTGACACCTTGATTACAGCTAGGCATTTATGGCTTCCAGATTTGAAATATTTTAAATAATGTTGCAGGAAGCACCCTTGTAGTTAAATCTGTTGGATTTCTGTTTCTTTTCTGTCTTTTGCTTTTTATTATAGATTTCAAGCATATCCCAGAGTAGAGAGAAGGGTTTAATGACCCCCATGTGCCCATAACCTGGCTTCAGCAGTTATAACCCATGGCCAGTTTTGTTTCAACCTTACTTCCATCCTCTTCTCCCTTCCTATATTTTCTGGTTGTTTTCTTTGGGGAAATTTCTGATCCCCAGAGTCTAGAGCAGGGTGATTAAAAGCCTGAATTCTGGGTCAGACTGCTGCTGCTGCTAAGTCGCTTCAGTCATGTCCGACTCTGTGCGACCCCAGAGATGACAGCCCACCAGGCTCCCCCGTCCCTGGGATTCTCCAGGCAAGAACACTGGAGTGGGTTGCCATTTCCTTCTCCGATGCATGAAAGTGAAAAGTGAAAGTGAAGTCACTCAGTCGTGTCTGACTCTTAGCAACCCCATGGACTGCAGCCTACCAGGCTCCTCTGTCCATGGGATTTTCCAGGCAAGAGTGCTGGAGTAGGGTGCCGTTGTCAGACTACCTGGGTTCAATTCTGACTCTGCTGAATTTGCTCATCGCTCAGATGGGGCTGATACCAAGTTTTTCTTTCTCTGTGTTGCTTTACTTTCCTATCTGATAGCCACTAGCCACTTTAGATTTAAATTAGTTGAAACAGAATAAAATAAAAAATTCATTTCTTTAGTCCCACTGGCTGTATTTCGAGGACTCTCTGGCCACATGCAGCTAGTGGCTACCGCAGTGGGCAGAACCTTTACGCATTCTCTTAGAGCTGCCCTATAACATCATTGTTGTGAAACTTAGGTGACATAAAATGTTTAGGATGGTGCCTGACACAGGGCCGTGAATAGAGAGTGAGGTGCCTTTCCCATTGGGAGGATGTCTGCAGCTGAGTGAGGGGAGGGTGGGCTGGATTTTAGGGGCCCCTAGCCTCCTTGTGCAGTGCGCATGCTGCGCAGCTGTGTGCAGAGGCTGGAAGGCACAGCACTTACTATATGCTAGCTGCTGCTGCTGTTCTCATTATCAGTTTATTTCTTGGGCAAAAATTTAAACTTTTTGATACTTGTGAGGGATTATCCCACTCTGTTATTACCTTCTCAGGAATGGTATAACAGTGGGGCCTGTTTCACTGAATCTTTGCCAACACTGAAAATAAATCCTTGCCAATGTGAAGGATGAAACAATAATCTCATTGTTACTTTTTTTTTTTACTATAATTTATTTGATCATTTCTCCTATGACCATTGCTCATCTCTTTCTTGGAATAACTGTTAATATCTTTTATCTATATTTCTGTCTTGGTGTTATTTATTGTTTGGTTTTTCACACTTTAAGTGTATATACCCAGATTCTGACTATTCAGAGACCCAGGTGTCAGGGAAAAAATGGTTTTACTTTTGGTAAATTCAAATTTGTGTCTTAAAGCTCCTTTATACTTTCTTTTTTCTTTTCTAATTTTTTTGTTCTGGAAAATTTTTATCACTCACACAATTAGAAAGAATAGTATAATGAACTGCCTTTTCATCTGTTACTTAACAGTTACCAATTTGTGGTCAGTCTTGTTTCATCTTTAAGCTCCTCCCCACCCCCCCATCCCCCTCCACACACTGGATTATTTTGTAATAAATTTCGGATATCAGATTATCTCATCTCTATCACAGTGTTATCATTGTTTTTCCACACGCCTTCTTTTTTAGATTCAGAAGAAGCGAGGGGACCTTCGGCTGATTGTGGCTTCAGCCACTTTGGATGCAGAGGTAGGAGCATGTCCACTGTCGCCCTCTGTCCCCGGTCAGCGTGGGGATTGTTGGTCATGTCCTTGGGAAGCTGCCTCCGGCTGGAGCTTATCTTCGGCAGGATGGCCTGCCTTCCTTATGGGGCCATCTGATGTCCTAGATTCTGTCATTGGAGGAAATTCCTTTTCAGCTCGTGGGTGGAAATAGCCTGTAATTAATCGAGTTCATAATTACCTATTGTCTTGTTTCTCTACATGCTATATTTTCCCCCACACAAGCAGCTTCTTTTTATTACTCTTTTCAGTAGGAGGCTATACTTCTTGAATTTATGACTTTAGCATTTATATTTAGATTTGAGGGATACAACTAAAGTTTTCCCTGTACATATAGTAATTTTCACATTACAATTTTTTATGTCTAATTGTACATTAGTTTTCACTATTAAAAATTTTTTTTATTGAAATAAGTTGATTTACAGTGTTGTGTTAATTTCTGCTATATAGCAAAGTGATTCAATTATACGTGTGTGTATACATACACACACACACTTTTTTTAATATTCCTTTCCGTATGGTTTATTACAGAATTCTGAATATAGTTCTCTGTGTTAAATAGTAGGACCTTGTTGTTTATCTATTCTATATATAAATGCTAACATCTGCTAACCCCAACCTCCCACTGTGTCCCTCCCCCAACCCCCTCCCCCTTATTTTTCTCTCTTAATGACTAATATTTTAGTTCAAACAGCAGTTCAGCTCAACACATAATTTTGACCACTTGCTGTATATGCACATGCAGACCACACGCACACACACACACACAGCACAGAAGCACAGTGCTGGCTACAGGTGATTCATACACTCCCCGACTGGTCAGGGAAGCAGACACATAAATAGGTGTTTGCTGTTCAGTTTGTTCAAGGTGCTGAAACAGCCAGGGAGGGGGTGCTTTCTCTCCAGCCAGCTGGAGGGTGTCCAGAAGCTTTCATGGAGGAGAGACATCCCACCTAGGTTGGAAAGATGCGCACAAGTCTGCTAGATTTGTGGGGTGGGGAAGGAGTCCTAGGCATGCAGAGAATCACGGAGCCCTGAAACATGTTCAAAGGGCTGTGGGTCAAGTGTAAGGTGGGAGCCATATCTCACTTGCAGCACCTGCTGGGGGTGATCTGTCCCCCTGCCTGCAGTCACCCCTCTGTCTCCTTTCAGTTTCTCCAGTGCTCCTTACACTCCAGCCTCACCTTGCTTTTCCTCAGATAAGTCGACGCATGCTTCTGCTTTTGGTGGGGAAGCCCTCTTTTCAGACCGTTTTTGCTTCAGATGTTCTCATGGCCTGGTACTCATTTCCTTCCAGTCTTGGTCAGGTATTAGCTCCCAGAGAAACTTCCCAGACCACTGTCTACAACTGAGCCCCTGTCACTCTTCATTCTCTTGCTCTCCTCCTCGTTTCTGTTTAGCCCTTCTCCTTTGCTAACATCATGTGCATATCTGGGTGTTTGTTGATTGTATGTCTCCCATCACTAAAATGTAAACACTGTGAAGACTGGGACTTTGACTTTTTTACTCTATTTTATCCCTTTCATCTGAGACAGTGTCCGGCACAGAGTAGGGACTGTGGGTTGAATGAATTTTGATTGCGTGGAAAGCGATGGGAAATTGAAATGGGAGAGGCTGGTAGGGGTCAGATGATGGGGGGACCCCACGGGCCACGTGAACTCCAGCCTTCCACCTGGTCAGTAGCCCTAGCATGTGTGAGGCTTGGCAGTGACTTGACCACATTTGTGGGGTTTTGTTTTGGCCGAGCTGGGTCTTGGCTGCTGCGTGCAGGCTCTCGCTAGTTACTCCAGTAGCGGTGGCTGCTGTTTAGCTGTGGTATGCGGGCTTCCCGCTGCAGCGGCTTCTCTTGTGAAGCACTGGCTCGAGGCGTGCAGACGCAGTAGTTGCGGTGCGTGGGCTTAGTTGCTCTGTGGCAAGTGGGATCTTAGACGAGGGATTGAACCCCCGTGCCCTGCCTTGAAAGGTGGATTCTTAACCACTGGACCACCAGGGAAGTCCCATATTTGAGTTTTAGAAAGATCACGCTGGTGCTGTATAAGAGACATAAACAGATGTGGCGATCACAGTCAGGAGGCCAATTCCATAATCCAGCTGAGATAAAAGGGCCTCGATCCTGGTCTCCGAGTGGCTTCCAGGATACAGAACAACTTGGAGGGAGAAAAAAGTCAGCCTGGCTGAGAGAGGTCTGCATGCTGCCTGACAGGTTTCTTGGACCATCTCACAGTGTAGGAGTCTGTTGTCTTAGGTCTGCCCACCATAACTTTGGGGTTAAAGCTCTCTGTTGCCCTCTTTAATGAATTCTTATGCCCTTCACCTGTGATCCCTGATGGACTGCTATTTTAACCTCATCTCCTGTCAACCTCTTCCATGACTGAGTTGTCCAGAACATCATCTCCATTTTACCTCTAATCTTTACCACGACCCCCTTTTTGAAATTGTTTCCAATAGTTTTTATTGTGGGTAAAATCTTTAATGTCCAAGTCTTTGAATCATCAGTAATATTTATTGCTTACAGTTGCCTTTCATTGTCTTTAGTGTGGCATGGAGATGGAAAAACATAGCTTCTTTCCATTCTGCCTGCCATAGTCGATAGTGATGCACTTCCTGGGAGTGATATTTTTAGGTGGGAGGGTGGAATGTAGGAGTTGTGTCAGCCTTGGGTGTGCTAGGATGCAAGGGTTGCCAGATGTCAGCAACTTTCAGCAGAATCTTGAGTGGACCCGGACTCATTGATTTCTTCATCCCTTTCTGGCCTGGCGAGTGAGGAGGAGTGAGGGGTGTGTGTGTGTGTGCATGAGGGGAGACCTGGGTGGGTGTGGATGCACATGGGATATGGAATGTGAGATCCCAGGTGAGAGTAAGAGAGCGAAGAAGAGGAAGGAATGGGCTGAAGTGGACAAGAGAGGAGGAGAGAGAGTGGTGAATGGGGGGCGTGGCTCAGGTAGTAGTTTCACCTGGAGGCCCAGGGATGCTGGAACGCCTCCCTTGTCTCCCGGCTGTTGAGTCTGTGGGCAGCAGACTCATTCCTAACTCCAGTGCCTGGAGAGATCGATGCCACCTGCACTGGTTTCGCTCGGGGCCTGGGGTGGCCCAAGCTGCAGTCCAAGACACCCAGTGACTGCTACTGGGAGGCAGAGGCCAGTGGAGTTGGTTGGGGCTGATCAAATAGTCGCCTTCATTGGTTTAGGTGTTTCCTAATATCAGCCTAATTAAGTCAGCACTTAATTAGAATGTGACTGAGTATAATTATGAAGTATTTATTGACTATTGTATCACATGGTATTTTTTTTTTTTTTCTTATTGGCTTCCATTCACCTGGCAGAAAACATGATCACTGACTCATCCCATGGTTTTTTGGTCACAGTCCAGATGCTTGAAGAGAGAATAATTTTTATCTTTCCAGATTCTTAGAGAAGGAATTTGGGGTCCATTGTAGTCAGGTACCCACTTGGAACCATTCTGTATGGGCCAAAGCTGGGCAGGCCGTGTTGACGAGGCTGCTAGGGGTCCACTCCTGTGGGCCAGATCAGAGCCACTAGCAGAGAAGGAAACGGGGGAGCAGGGGAGCGATCCCGCAGACATGCACACCATTTGTGTTCCATGTCACAGACAAGCCTCTTCCTCGCAGTCACTGTGTGTGTGTCTGTGTCAGCATGATCCCTGGCTTTCAGAGTTGACTCTCAACTCTTCTTTTCCTGGTGGGTTGAACTCATTTCACTCCTGCTGGTCCTTCATTCTGCCTCAAGATGCAGATACTGTTGACACTATGTTTATTTGCTTTCTAGCCTTTAATTTTTTGTGTATATATGTTTAATACTTCCAAATACAGATCAAAGATAAAGATCTTAAGGACAAAAATCGTGTGCCTCCTCAGTTAATGCTGATTTTTATTTCTTAAAAGAGTAACTCTCTGTCTTTACATCTCTGCTGTCATCCTTGGAAGGGGTGCGCCTCTTCTCCTTCCCAACCAGTAATAGCCCTCCTCATCCTTTCAGGCTTAGCCAGGAGATCCGGCCACCTCCAGGACCCTCTCCCTATACCACATCATCGTGGGCCCTTTCCTCCTCCCCTGACTGTAACTTGCAGCTCTTCTCTGGTCATCCAGTCCTTGAGGCTCGGTTTATGTTATGATTGGTTTTTTGCACACCTTCCTCCCTGGCTTATTCATTGTTTGGGGGAGAGCGGAGCAGTGCCTTCTCCCTTGTTTGTGCATCACTTGTAGCATGCCCATGCTTTGCATGCCATAGGACACAGGAAGGCTGAAGTCACTTGCAGGGAATTTACCTGAAAGAAGGGTGGAGCTGCGTGGGTCTTCATGGCGCAGCATAGTACTTCTCTTGGCCCGAGGCTTGTTCTTTTATGTCTGTGTTTACTCTTCTCAGACATGACTTGGAGGTTGACATGTAGCATGCAGGTATTTTGGAGTTCTATCTAGTCGACTCTTCTAGAAGTGCTCCTCCAAGCCTTTTCATGTTGCACTCGATTCAGTTTCTCAGGGCAACCCTGGATCCTGGTTTCTAGGAGCAGACGTGGACGTGTTTAGGGGAGATACCTGGGAAGAAAAGAAGACAGGCCTGGTGATCCCATGGGTGGGCCTCCTAGGAGAGGAGAATGCAGCGTGTGGCCAGGCCTCAGGGGACCGGGAAGGTCAAGAGCTCTCCCACCAGGCCTCCGTAGAGACTGCAGGCCTGGGGATCAAGTGCCGTTGAAGAAACGTGGCCACCTCTTTGGGTGGAATTGCCAAGAGCCACTTCTCTCAGCGAGGTCCTGTGGGAGCGTGGGAGAAGTGAGGAATTGCCGACCTGCCCATACAGAGTGTAGTGCTGCCTCCTGAGGGGCATATGAAGAGGGAGAGGACTCTGTCCTGCAAACACAGGACCTGTAGATTGCACTTCCAGGAACATCCCTGCCATTCACAGACGTACAGGTTTCCTTTATACAGTGTGTGGTCAGAGCTGTGCTTTCCAGATCAGAAGTACACATCAGCCTGATGTAATCCACCTTTAACTTGAGTTACACCTTCTGACCTAGTCTGTGGTTAAATGCAGTATGGGGGACGGGGGGCGGGTGGGGTAAGATCAATAATCCCTCTGCTGCATGTTGACTTAGGTTCACAGCTGAATGCACTTTAGAAATCTAACCTCGATCATTTCTGTCAAATCTTCAATAGAGTCTGCCAGTGAAATGTGACTCCCCAAAATTATAAGAATAAAAATATGATTTTTTGAATAATTATTTTGTTATCCTTAGTCTGTATTACATATAGCCAATCCCTATCCCCCCACCCCCTGCTCTGCCAGTTTTATATCATTTTCATTCTTTCTGTGAGTTACTATGAACCTTTTTTTTTAATTTGAGCAATGGAGAATTTTTTTTAATTTCTTTTAGAAATTTAGGGATTTCTTTAATCACAACGACACCAGTGACCCAACCAGGGATACGTGCGTGATCCTTACTGTGGAAGGGCGGACATTTCCAGTGGACATCTTCTATCTACAGAGGTTTGACAGTCCTTGCATTTTTAGTCAGGGTGATTGGAAAACCAAGTCTGTTCAGTGGGCTGAGAAGCAGCTGCGTCTGCTTGCAGCTTCTAGGGCAGTGCGCCAGGCTGCTGAGGAAGGGCATGTTTGTCACTGATGGGATGTTCTGGAACCCTCCCTCAGTATTGCTACAGGATTTCAAGTCTCCCTCCAGATGTGCAGGTTTCTATGACTCTGTGGTCCCTGGCTCAGCTGCAAAGAGCAAAATGGGAACAAGGTTGCAGGGAGGAGGGCTCTAGAATGGTCCGAACTGGGCTTTACAAGACTGTCAACTCGGGTGGTATTGGTGATTTGAATCAATTGGTTCTCAGCCCTCTACATCTTAGCAGGAAGGCCTTGGCTGACATTTTTGGGAGGAGCCTCTTTGAACAGGAAAGGGTCATTCTAATTCCTACTCCTTTTCAGTGTACAGAGGAAGACTGGGAGCCTGAGTCAGAGGCAGATAAATCCAGAGAGTTACGGGCCTGACTTCTGAGTCATTTTAGAGGGGCAGGCACCCGTGCGCTCCATCTACTCCCCTCAGACATGCTGCTGGTGGTCAGGAGGGGAAATGGAAAGAATGTGGAATTCAGCAGTGGGACAAGAGACCCACTTTTCCTGGCCAGGGAATCTGCATGCTAAAGATAGGACATTGGTTTGCACGGGCTTTATTGCTTTTCTGTCTCTGCAAATAAAGCCAAAAATAGTAGTTTACATGTAATTATGGATTGTATTTGAATTCTGCGTTAAAAAAAGAATGTTTATTTTAATTATTCATATGCCGATTATCTGCTGGGCAGGCACAAACTAATTTCACAAGGCTTTGCTGGCAGATTACTAAGGTAATTGATCTGTAATTAATGAACATATTCTGGTGATGAATTTATCTCATACATCTTTTCAGTCCTGTTCCAGATTACATCAAATCAACCGTAGAAACTGTGATGAAAATTCACCAGACTGAGGGAGATGGAGACATATTAGCATTTCTCACTGGTCAGGTAATTCCATTGAGCCTTTTTTCCTCTGGCGAACAGACACGTTAAGGCAGTGCCAAATACAGCTTCACTATGCTGTGCTAAGTCGCTTCAGTCGTGTCCGACTCTGTGCGACCCCACAGATGGCAGCCCACCAGGCTCCCCCATCCCTGGGATTCTCCAGGCAAGAACACTGGAGTGGGTTGCCATTTCCTTCTCCAATGCATGAAAGTGAAAAGTGAAAGTGAAGTTGCTCAGTCGTGTCCGACCCCTAGTGACCCCATGGACTGCAGCCCACCAGGCTCCTCCGTCCATGAAAAAATCTTTAAAAAAAGCAGTCTTATGGACTCTGGGGGAGAGGGAGAGGGCGGGAAGATTTGGGAGAATGGCATTGAAACATGTAAAATATCATGTATGAAATGAGTTGCCAGTCCAGGTTCGATGCACGATACTGGATGCTAGGGGCTGGTGCACTGGGACGACCCAGAGGGATGGAATGGGGAGGGAGGAGGGAGGAGGGTTCAGGATGGGGAACACATGTATACCTGTGGCGGATTCATTTTGATATTTGGCAAAACTAATACAGTTATGTAAAGTTTAAAAATAAAATTAAAAAAAAAAAATTAAGTATTATGAATAATAATGAGATAATTTAATCAGAAAAAAAAAAAAAAAAGCAGCACCAAAATGTATACAGAGGCCTATTACTTTACTTAGCCATCGATCTCAAGTTTTATTGTCTTTGTGGTTACTTGATTGCATTAAAAAATTGTTCAGTTTGATGTCATTCATCTGTTGACTCAATTGCCAGAGAATCATTAGCTCCTGCCTGTTCTGTCTGCCAGATGTTTTAAATTTATCAGCTGATTCCAGAGTAAATCCAAGAGCTAAGCCAGTGGGCCGTTTTGATGCCAGGATTGAATCCTGCACGAGGCACATGCTGCGCCTCTGTGTTGCTGCTGCACCTTTTTCCCAGTGACCTTTGCAGCTCACCCTGGAGGGAACAGGTTGGCACACCACTGGAAAAACAACCAGACAGGCCTAAAGGCTCACTCAAGGTTGTAGCTCTGTTCAGAACTACCCTCTAGTTGTAATCATTTCCACTGGCAAGCATTTTCCATTGTTCAGTAATCTTTTCTAGGACAGGCTTACAGCGATTCTGTGTGCCACAGCTTGTCCATATGTATGCCATACTGTTGGCTGCAGTGTATTAAAAAAAAAAACTCAGTAAAATAGTCGTTTTGGTGCATCAGAAATTCTTCTATTGACTGCAGGTAGTGTGGACTTGAGTAATTAATTGGACAGTCACGACTTTTCACCCATTGGCCCCATTGTTTGGTTGCATTTGATCAAATACCACCCCGCTGTGGAGTGTGATGACTCTGAGTCACAGATCTGACTGGATTTATAGTCCCGACCCAATCCTACATTTTCTTGCAGTCAGATAAAATGACATGCTTCGATCTGACCTCGGTTTCTTTGGTCCCCATCTCGATGATTTTAGGAAGAGGTGGAAACTGTCGTGTCAATGCTGATCGAGCAGGCTCGAGCGCTGGGTCAGACTGGGATGAAGAGACACCTCCGGATTCTTCCCATGTATGCAGGACTGCCCTCCTTTGAGCAAATGAAAGTGTTTGAAAGGGTGTCACGCAGTGTCAGAAAGGTGAGACTAACCCAGGGACCAAGGGCGTTTGCAGCCGTCTGTAATCTTGTTGGTGCCCCCTTGCCCTCTACTGGAAAGGTTTATTTTACATTGAAGTAGAACCTGCTAAATAGGAAGGTATTTTAAAGAACTTAAGGTCTGTATTTCTGTGCAGCAGAGCTAAAAACACGCAGAAAGAAATTCCCAGGTAGTCCAGTGGTTAGTACTCTCCTCTTCCACTGCTGAGGGCCTGGGTTCAGTCCCTGGTTGGGAAACTAATTTCCCTCAAGTTTCATAGCCAACCCCCCCCCCAAAAAAAAAAAAAAAACATAAACAAGGATAAAAGCACACAATAAATAATGAGTTGCAAAGATTTCTCAGCCTGCCTCACAGAAAGTTTAGTAATTATCAGAGTAGGTGACTTCTCTTTGCTTCTTTTCTTTCCCTATCACATAACAGTATCTTGATTTAAAGGATTGTCTTGGTGAATTGTGATCAGTCAGAAACAGTAGATTAGCTACTGTAAAATGGTTTCTCAGCCATCTGTTTGAAAAATCAGTTTGCCTGTAGAGCCAAATATAAGTCAGTTAATTTAAGGTGTGGCTTAAAAATACCTAGCCTTGAAATTGGGGTGGGGAAGGGCATGGT
Source organism: Bubalus bubalis (assembly GCF_019923935.1). Taxonomy (NCBI): domain Eukaryota; kingdom Metazoa; phylum Chordata; class Mammalia; order Artiodactyla; family Bovidae; genus Bubalus; species Bubalus bubalis. The sequence continues at coordinate 15,900,995 of NC_059170.1, read as the reverse complement.
GAGAAGCACTAGTTTAAAGGAGCCAGTAGGCAACCAGTCTGTTTGCTCTCTGCCCCTGCCTGGGTCCTGCTGCTTACCCTTCATCTGGTGAGGAAGGGGTAGCAGTGGCCCAGGGTCGCCTTAGAGTGGCTGTTTATCAGCCGGTGGCAGAGAGCACAGTAGTGAGGGACAGCTGGCCTGAGGCTCCACTCCCAGCTTCAGGTCACTTTTAAGAGGGCACCCTGGCCATTGGGATGGAGCTTGCTCAAGTCTGTCCAGTCAAACGTGAACTGTAGCCATCCAGTCAGGAGACCTGGGTTACCCTGTGCACTGGGATGAGTTACTCAACCCCGAGACCTGGTTTTCTCAGCTGTAAAACATGAATAATAGTAACTTTTAGATAGATGGTTTTATAGCATAAAATCGTGACTGTGCTACATAAAAATAGTAGGGAGATTTTGTAAAATGATCTAAGTAAAAGTGCCCGACCAAAGTTCCAAGTGCTATTTATATGTCTCCTGCTGCTTCACACCCTCCAGGGGGCAGCACTCAGCGCCCTTGAAATAAAATGCAAACCCCTCCTGTGGCCCAGAGACCGTGCATGATCAGGTCCCTGCATCCCTTCTAACCTCATCTTTTATTTAATTATCCTGGTCTGTGGCTGCATCGGCTGTTTCTCCTTCCTCTGCCTGGATCTCTGTAGAGCCGGCTGCTGCTTTTTATTCAGGTCTCAGCTTAAAATCATCTTTTAGAGAGGCTTTCTCTGGCCATCTAACCTGAAGTAAGCGTGCTCCATTATTAACATATTATAACATGATATATATATTGAACACTACATAATACTAGAGTATTACCCTATTGCGTTTTCCTCCAAGTGTTCGTCACTGTCTTATGTTCACTGTTTCTCCACCCAGACATTCACACTGGAATGTGGACTCTTGTCCATTGTCCATTCCTAGCACCTTGAAGTGTGCCTGGCAAAGTGCAGACCCTCAGAAAGCAGTTAGAACACAAGTAAAGGGCAGGTACAGGTGGCGATGTGCATCACTTGAGTTGTACAAAAGGTAAAAACTAATGTTTGTTGAATATTTGCTCTGAGCCAAGTACTAGGCTCTAATAATCATTTCATGTATGTTTCACAATTAATCCGCTGAAGAACCCTGGGAGAGGTAAATTTTATTACGGAAACAAACAAACATGTTCAGGAGGTTAAGGAACTTGTCCAAGGTCCCAAGCTTAGGGAGAATTGAAACCCAAGGCACCCTGAGCATGAAATTCATTCTAGTGCATCCAGGATACCTAACTGCCTCTCACAGGTTCTACACTATTGAGGATATCTTGACATCTTTTAGGACTTTGACTCGTTTATTCAGAGTGAAGACAACCAAAACACTTTTATCCTGACTCTCGTTCCTGTGGGGGAACCTAGGTGATCGTGGCCACCAATGTAGCAGAAACCTCCATCACAATCAGCGGGATCGTGTATGTGATTGACTGTGGCTTCGTGAAGCTCCGGGCCTACAACCCCAGGACAGCTATCGAGTGCTTGGTGGTGGTTCCAGTGTCCCAGGCATCAGCCAACCAGCGAGCAGGACGTGGTGGCCGCAGCCGCTCAGGGAAATGTTACCGCCTTTATACAGGTAAGTGTGGCTTTTTTCTCTTTTAGGGGTTTTGCCTTTCTCCTAGTCAGCCTGGGCATCAGAGAATATTACAGGTATCTACCCCTAATAAGCAGAACTTAAGACCCAGATCTTCCTCACAAGGCCTTCTGTAATCTGACCCCCACCACCTTCCTCACTCCAGACATGGCCCTTCTTTGCTACTGTTCCTCACTGGCCAAAGCTAGACCAGTTAAAAAAATATATATTTATTTATTTGGCAGTGCAGAGTGTTAGTTGTGGCATGCAGGATCTTTAGTTGCAGCATGGGAACTCTTAGCTGGGACATGTAGAATCTAGTTCCCCGACCAGGGATGGCACCCCAGGGTCCCCTGCATTGGGAGTGAGGAGTCTTAGCCATTGGACCACCGTTGAAGTCCCATGAATTACCAATTATTTGCCACCCCTTTTCTGACCTAGTCTGGGCCTTGGCCTGTCAGCAGCTGTGTGACACGTAGCTTGAACCCTTGTTCTGTCTTTCTTAACATTCTCTTAGCATCCTGTGGCATTTTTTTTTTATTCTGGGATCCTTGAAACCCTGTGGGGCCCCACAGTGGGTTCCATCTTTCCTCTGGTTCAGAGCACCTTTGCAGAGCCGAACCAGCAGGGTCTCTCCTGAGACTCATTGATAGCAGTTGGTCAGCTCCTGCTCCATGCTTGACTTTGAAGGAGCAACATGAAATTACAATGAAGACGGTCTTAGCCCTTAAGGAGTTTTCTCTCCAACTAAACAGTTTTGTCTACAGAAAATGAGGTCTCCAGAGCTGCTCTTTACTTCATTGTGCTCTCTTCTGTGGGTGACAGTGTCAAGGTTTCTCTCAATTATCTAGATTAAATTTTCAAATCATTTTTAATTCCCTTCTCTGTCCAGTATCCCTCTGCAGTCACTTAACCAGATCCGGGGATTTTACCTCATATCTCTCCTTTCCTTTCAGATTACCATCATCCTTGTTCAGTCCTTGACATCATTTATTCTTTTTCACAGATGTTTACAGAGCACTTGCTCTGTGCCAGGCATGGAAATCTAAAGCCAGTTGAGATACGGTCTGAGGCCACATGGCTGAGAGCCTGGTGGTGGAGGCAGGCTTATGAACAGATTAGCATGTTACGGTGTGATAGAGTTGCCATAACTGAATGAGCCTTGGAAGCAGACAGCAGGGAGTTATTCCTACTGGGGAGGGCTTCACAGTCCATAATTGAGCCTGATCTTACCGGCTACTCAGTAGTTAATCCAGGTGAGGGGATAGCAGCGGGGGTTAGATTTCATCACAGCAAGCAGAGGACGTGGAATGTACTAGTACTTGAAGGGGAGGAACAGGGTAAGAAGGATTCGTGGAAGGGAGGGAGAATGCAGAACCTGAAGCCAGAGAAGTAAGGTTCTTCCTCTGAAGGTATTAAGAGGGAATAACGGAAATAGAAAGAGGAAAGCCAGTTTCAAAGGCGAACTGAAATATGGGGAAGAGGAATTTTCAGGAAACTTAAATTTTTTTTAATGAGGTGAAATTTACATAACATGAAATTAACCCTTTTAACTTGAACAGTTCAGTGGCATTATTATCTTCACAGCGTGCAGCCACTACCTTTATCTAGTTAGGAAACATCTTGATCACTCTAAAGTAAAAGTCCTTACCTGTTAAGCAGTATTTCCTTCTTCATTTCTCCCTGCTGCCAGCCTCTGACAACCAGCAATCTTTGTTGTCGTTTTGGATGGTCAGGTGGCCCTCTGTATCCATAGATTCAACCAACTGCAGATTGAAAATATTTGGGAAAAAAAATTCCAGAAAGTTTCAGAAAGCAACACTTGAAGTTGCCTACACACCAGCAACAGTTCATATAGCGTTTACATTCTATTAAGTACTGTAAGTATAGAGATGATTTTAAGTATTCAGAGGATGTGTGTAGGTTATATGCAAATATTGTGCCATTTTCTGTGAGGGGCTTGAGCATCCTCAGATTATGGTATCTTCAGTGGGGGAGAGGGGTGTCCTGGAATCAGTCTGCTGTGGATACCAAGGGATGAGTATTTTGGATATTTCACATAAATTAAATCATATAATGTGACATTTTGTGTCTGGTTTCTTTCATTCAACATAATGTTTTCCAGGTTCATTTACAGTGTATCAGTACTTTATTTCTTCTTATGGCCGAATAATATTCTATTGTATGAAGGTACCACAGTTTGTTTATCAGTTGATGGTGGTTTCTGCCTTTTGGCTGTTGTGAATAGCGCTGCTGTGAATAAGCATGTACGTGTGCCTCAGTCTGTGTTTTTAATTCCTTTGGATACACAGCTCGGAGTAGAATTGCAGGGTCACATGGTAATTCTTTATTTAACCTGAGGAACAAGCCAGCATCATCTCATGCCCCAGTGAAATCAAACAGCAGGCTGTAGACTAAAGATAGGCAAGTGGACTTGGGTAAAGGGTGTGGGCAGCTTTAGTGGAGGTGAGGTTGCGGGGAGACCAGCTGACAGTAATGGGGTGCAGCAGATCCAGACTCTAGGTTTCCTCCGCCAGCCTGCTTCCAGAGATCACAGCTCTGAGCAGGGCGCTGCCTGCTCTGACCATTAACAGTTCCCCACGTCCTTCCGGGACTTCCTGGCTTGTCTCTGCCTGCTGTCCGCCAGCACTGACCCCGCACTGCACCCCTGCTGCACTACTCTGTCTTCTGAATCTCCCTTCTGTCTTCCCACACCCGCTTCTCACACCGTTGGTCCCTTTCCCTGGGCTGTTTCCTCTGCCCGGCGGGTCGGCCTCGTCCCTGGCTTCCTCTCCCGGGTGTCAGTGCCCTAAATCCCTTCTCCCCTCAGCCGTCCTCCGTCCACCCTTCAGCCTCCATTTCTCCTTGGGAGGACCCTCCACTGGGACCTAGCCTGATCCTCATCTCGGTCCCAGACCCCTCTGAATCACGGAAATGTCTCAAAAGCTGTTGGCCCACAGCTCCTGCAGCCTTTGGCCCAGTGCCTTTGTGTACTCGGGTCCTCAGTAGACTCAAGTGTCCTTGAACTTAACTGAAGTGTCCTTGAACTCTTAAGAAGCACCTGCTTCCTATGAGCATCTTCATCAGGATCGTCCTCTTACCTGATCGCAGTGTGCTTGGAAAATGTGGTTATCCTACCAAAAGGCTACCCCACAAACGCTCTTGAAACTTGAAGGGAATATCCCATTTGGAACTTCCTGCCGTTGCCTGTTTGGAGAAGGAAATGGCAACCCACTCCAGTGTTCTTGCCTGGAGAATCCCGGGGACGGGGGAGCCTGGTGGGCTGTCTCTGGGGTCGCACAGAGTCGGACACAACTGAAGCGACTTAGCAGCGGCAGCCATTGCCTATTACCCGGAACCTTCCAGGTGGGCCCATGCATTTAATGATTTGTATCAATCAGCTTACAGAATATTTATTGTCTCTTTTGTCAAACTAAAGTTTTTTTTTTTGAGTCCTTCAGTGATAGTGCTGTTTCTTCATGACACCTTTTGTTCTGCTCTGACTTTTCTCTGGTTAATTAAAGATTTATGTTGGAAGCTAGGCCACCTTTGTGTGAAGGAGGGTGTGCACAGGTAAAATGTTGACTGATGTGGGAGGATTTTGTCTATAATCCTTCTCTAAATGATCCATAGACTTTCTGAATATACACAAAAAGGGTTTAATCTCTTCCTCCCTGTTTTTTTCCCTCACCCTTTTTATCTAGCTTCTTTATAAAGGCTTCCCAGAGTCTCTTACCCTTCCTCCCCCCTCTCCTGCCCCTCCCGTCTTGGCCTCCTGAACCCTGTGGTGCCTTTTCCTGTTCGAGTTCACCTTTTGTTCCTGATGGTGTGTGTAAGCATTCATTAATCCGTTCGGGGCAGCATTGGATTCTGGGAGTGACGTATGTGCCTGGCTTGATTTAAAAAGTTGGACAATTTTTGGTCTTTAGGAGATTTGGTCATTTTTTAATATTTTAGAGATATTTTGGTTATATTCTGGTTTTATTTGGTAATTTATCCTGAAATTGTTCTTTGCTTTTCTGTATAGTCCTTTGCTCCTTGGCTCCGTCCCTAACAGAGGGAATGGAAACAGGGCACCCCCAGTATCACTTGTTGCTTCGTTTTAATGTTTTGCTAACAAGAATCACACTGTAAAAAGCATTCTAAAGTAAAAGGGCATACTTTTATAAAGACATATTGTTAAAATATATGTATCTAAAGTTGAAAAAAAAAAGGGGGGTCTTTCCTAAATAGGAAGCAGTGTTCTATCACAGTATCGTATGAGTCTGAGCCTAGACTCCTAGAGCCCCTCGTTAAAGTGAGAGAAGGACAACGTTTCTTTGGCAGAATGGTCACATTTGATTGTGACATTTGATCCCCAACAGTTCTGATTTCCTATCCCCAGAGGAAGCCTTTGACCAGCTGCCTCAGTCCACTGTCCCTGAGATGCAGCGGAGCAACCTGGCCCCCGTCATCCTGCAGCTGAAGGCGCTGGGGATCGACAACGTCCTCAGGTTTCACTTCATGTCGGTAAGTCCTGCCTTCCATCTGCAGCCGTCGGGACACTGGAATGCTCCCAGAGGGGTGCTGACATCGGTACAGAGCATGCTACCTTTCTGGTGTTTTTCACTTAGCCACGGGTATCATGTGCAGGGTCTAGGGGAGAATAGCCAGACAAGGGTGACAACTTCTCTTCTTGTCTGTTGGGGGAGAGAGAGTAAGTGGAGTAATGATAGGGTCTGTGCCCTGTGCTCTGAGAGACACAGGAAAGGCCCGCAGCCCAGTTAAGTCATGTCTGAGGCGAGACCTGAAACCCAAGTGGGATTTTAGTGAGTCGGGCGGGGTGGAGTGATCCAGGAGTGTGTCGGCATGATAAAGAAGTATCCCGACTGGGGAAGCCAGGAGGTCTATGGTGGAACTACAGGGAAAGTCCCTACAGCGGATTGCATTTCTGATTATTTCCGGGAGTGGGTTTATTGGGTCAAAGGCCATAATCATTTTGTAGGTCCTCGATACATGGCCGAATTCCTTTACAGGTATAAGCTTGCGTAGTGCATGCATGCCTGACTCACTGGCCACCCATCCTGCCGTGTTATCTTCTTTTAGAGTTTTTCTAATTTGGTTGGTGGGAGGAAGACGGAAAAATATTATCTCTTATCTTTTTTGATTTCTCATAAGGTTAAAAAAATTATCAGTTCAGTTCAGTCGCTCAGTCATGTCCGACTCTGTGACTCCATGAACTGCAGCACGCCAGGCCTCCCTGTCCATCACCAACTCCCAGAGTCCACCCAAACCCATGTCCATTGAGTCGGTGATTCCATCCAACCATCCCATCCTCTGTCGTCCCCTTCTCCTCCTGCCCTCAATCTTTCCCAGCATCAGGGTCTTTTCAAATAAGTCAGTTCTTCACATCACGTGGCCAAAGTATTGGAGATTCAGCTTCAGCATGTCTTTCCAGTGAATATTCAGGACTGATCTCCTTTAGGATGGACTGTTTGGATCTCCTTGCAGTCCAAGGGACTCTCAAGAGTCTTCTCCAACACCACAGTTCAAAAGCATCAAGTCTTCAGTGCTCAGCTTTCTTTATAGTCCAACTCTCACATCCATACATGACCACTGGAAAATTATCAGCCACTTTATATTTCTTCTGAATTAAACTATTTTAGTGTTTATTAGTGATTTTTAAGAGTCCTTTAACTATTAAAGCCTTAACTAGTTAAAACTATTGACCTTTGTCTGTAGTATTTCTTGTAAATAGTTCTAGTTGTTTGTATGTTCTTGTTTGTTTAGTTACGTGCAGCCCCTGTAAACGTTTCCACAGCAAGATCTTTCTACCTTTGCTCTGTGATTTTCTTTCTTTTCTTGTGCTTGTGAAGCACTTCCCCATATCTCAGTCAGTTAATAAATACTCAGTCATGTTTTCTTCTTGAATTTTTATGACTTGAAAACTTGTATTGTTTTGACTCTCTATTCTAGCCCAACCTTGTTGATGTGTGTAACTAGGCTAGATTCCTGGATGATAAAGTCCCTGATGTTGCATGAACAGTGCAAATAGTAACCAACATTAGAATATGTTTGACTTCTCTAGGAGAAAGAAATGCAAATTGAAATAGCGGTTCCACTCTACATTAATTGAATGATCAAACATAAAGAAAAATGATAAAGTCCCGCTGACACAACTTGGGGGAAATGGTTTTGTATTCTGTTTCAGTCCTCATGGAGGACTTTCTGACATTATGAGCTGTAGCAATGGCTGGTATTTCTTCTTGGGAAATTTTCTCCTGAAAATAATTCAAAAGAAGCAAATAACTTATATGTAGGATAATGATTATAGTATCATTTTATATTAAATTTAAAAATATAATAATGAAAATCATAAACTTTTGGACAGCTGAGAAATGAAGGAAATACATATAAATACATCTTCATATATTCCCTTCTGGTTATTTTCCCCTGAAATTGTGGGTTTTTTTTTAACAGTTGAAATCACAGGATGCATATAATTTTATATATTTAGCAGTGATAATTACAGTAGCAAAGAACTGAAAACCACTCAATTGCCCAGTAGCAAGAAAGGTGCTTATTTCATAGTGTATGACCTTGTTGGAATAGCATGCAGCTGTCCCAGGGTCATCACTGTGAAGCGGCCATGAGTACAAGGAACAGTGGGAGCAGAACACCAGGCAGTGAGAAAAGCAAACACAGTCCTTCGAGCTGCATTAAAACTGTTTTTATGTGATCTCCAATCAGATGAGGCCTTGGAGAAATACTAGTAAGTGTGTGTTGAGGTGAAAATCTTCTGGATGTGATTGGGGGAGGAGGGGGTAAAGGTGTGGGCTTTTTGATTGATGATGAATCCCAAGAGCAGAATTCATCAGGCCTGGGGATTGCCTGCACACAGGGCCAAGGATTAAAAGGAGTCCAAGAGGGCCTGTCTGTTTTGTTCTGTAATTATTCAGAACCTCATTCAGTGCTCGGTCATTCCCTGTTACTCATGTAGTCTCGGTGTAAAGACAGTGGTCAAGCCCCCTTTTAGGTGCTGTGGGTATGTTTCCTCTTTGTAAAGTAGGATGTCGTGGGCACTGGGGAAGGACTAGTGAATCAGTTATGTGATTTAGTCCACAGCGATTTGTTGAAGCCCTGGTGTGTCGTGAGTCAGGTCTAGTTCTGCCCTCGTCAGTATGTTCCTGCAGTCAGCACAGCTTCCAGAAGTACACCTTTGTTCCTTGGCAGTCCAGTGGGTGTGAAGTGAAGTTGCTCAGTTGTGTGTGACTCTGCGATTCCGTGGACTCTAGCTTACCAGGCTCCTCTATCCATGGAATTTTCCAGGCGAGAGTACTGGAATGGGTTGCCATTTCCTTCTCCAAGTGGGTATGGCAGAGTAGAAAAAACAAGACCTGAGTTCTGTCTCTGGCTTTGCCACCAGTGGCCTCTAGGATCTTGTTCAAATGTCTTTTACATTTTGTTATTCACTTTGCTCACCTGCAAAAGTATGTATTTAAAATACATTTGTTGTGAACGCATTTAGAAAAAAGTTATGCAATTTGCAAAAGGACTCTAATTTTATTATGTGGCTAATGAATGAAATAGTTTAGGAGATAGTAGTGATGCTTTGCATACAGTAGTAGGTGTTCAATAAAGGTTTGTGGAAAGAAAGAAGACAGTGAGGATCCAGAGACTCAGACTGAAAGTCACAGTATCAGCTTTGTTAAACTTCAGATTGTCTGGCATTCTCTCTTTATTTCCAGAAGTTCAAATTCAACTGATGTTAGTTAGTCCCTGTAGGGAGGGCCTGGGGCAGAGCTCTGGGTGATACAAAGATGAATCATCCATCAATACTGCAGTATCATGAGGCTTCTTAGAAGGCTGAGACATGAGGTAAAAAGTAGAGATCTTTGATGAGAGTTTAGGGAAAGCAAGAAGGTAGGTCACGGTAAGGACCCATCTCTTCTGATGGGAGTGGAGCATGAGGGAAAGCGTCAAAGGAAATGTTTACTCAAGCTGAGATTGAAGACCAAGGAGTAGGAAGGGTGCCGAGAGGGAGAGGAAGGACATCTCCAGAGTGGAGGCTGGGAAGTCTGGGGCGTGTTAAAGCGAAGAGTGGGTTTGAGCAGGAAACAGTCGCCTTGTTATGGCTGGTGCCTGATGAAATTAACTTGGGGGGATTTATGCTTCTTACAGCCACCTCCAGCGCAGTCGATGGTTCAAGCACTGGAGTTACTCTATGCTCTGGGAGGTACGTCTGTCTCTTACTCTGTGTTTCTTACATATTTATTAGTATGTGATATTAGGTTGTATTCACTCTAGGGCTCTTGGTATCTTCAAGGATGGACTTGGTTCTTCCCATATATATGATCCTCTCAGTGACATGTAAGCTTATCGAAATAAGATGGGACCATGATTGATCCCTGGGTTGAGAAGATCCCCTGGAGGAGGGCATGGCAACTCGCTCCAGTATTCTTGCCTGGAGGATCCCATGGACAGAGGAGGCTGGCAGGCTACAGTCCATGGGGTTGCAAAGAGTCAGACACAACTGAGCAACTAACACTTCACTTTCACTTTATGATCGGATCATGAAATCCAATCGTGACAATAAATTTATGAAGCATGTCAATACATCAAAAGCTTTTAATAACCATCACTATAGCTATACTTCCTAAGAGACACCTGGAAGATTCTTTTACCAATATTTCAGCTGTCACCCCGCTGGGCCTTATTCTCTGTCCCTGACACCGTTCTGAAACTGCTCAGTGTTCTCTCCCTAAACCCCCTTCCTTCCACTCCTGGAGTTCCCGTGGAGGATTGGGTAGAATACTGGCCTATGATATTGTTGGGACAAGGAGACACCATATTATGGAGGAACTCCTATTCTCTTGTTTGAAAATGTGGTATTTATCTTAAAATAGAGAAAATTGTGGCCTAAATTCACCTCTTTTGGAAGTGTCTTTTCTGTGAAGGTTGCCTCCAATGAAGATAATATCCAGTTTGATATTAAATTTCAGTGGCAGTTTTGTTCTTTAAGATTTTTTTTAGTTCTTAAGATCTTTATTGAGGTATAATTCATAAACCGTGTAATTCACCCATTTAAAATGTACAATTCAAGTTAGCCCCAAATGTTGTTGCTGTTCAGTCACTAAGTCAGGTCAGACTCTTTGCGGCCTCATGGACTATGGCACACCAAACTCTTCTGTCCTTCCCTGTCTCCTGGAGTTTTCTCAGATTCATGTTCATTGAGTCAGTGATGCTATCTAACCATCTTATCCTTTGTCAGCCCCTTCTGTTCCTGCCCTCAATCTTTCCCAGCATCAGGGTCTTTCCCAAGAGTTGACTCTTCGCATGAGGTGTTCAAAATTTTGGAGCTTCAGTTTCAGCATCAGTCCTTCTGATGAATATTCAGGTTTGATTTCCTTTAGGATTGACTGGTTTGATCTCCTTAACTGTCCAAGGGACTCTCAAGAGTCTTCACCAGCACCACAGTTTGAAAGCATCAATTCTTCAGCGCTCAGCCTTCTTTATGGTCCAACTCTCACATCCATACAGGACTACTGGAAAAACCACAGCCTTGACTATACAGACCTTTGTCATCAAAGTGATTCTACTTTTTAATACGCTATCTAGGTTTGTCATAGTTTTTGTTCCAGGGGTCAAGTGCCTTTTAATTTCATGGTTGCAATCACGGTCCACAGTGATTTTGGAGCCCAGGAAAATCTGTTACTGTTTCTGTTTTTTCCCCATCTATTTGCCATAAGTGATGGGGAGAAAAATGGAATTTTCCATAGTTTTTTGTGATCCACACAGTCACAGGCTTTTGCGTGGTAAGTGAAGCAGAAATGAATGTTATTTCTGGAATTCCCTTGCTTTCTCTGCGACCTAGTGAATGTTAGCAATTTGATCTCCGCTCCCTCTGCCTTTTCTAAACCCAGCTTGTACATCTGAAAGTTCATGATTCACACACTGCTGGAACCTAGCTTGGAGGATTTTGAGCATTACCTTGCTAGTGTGGGAAGTGAGTGCAGTAGTCCAGAGGTGATGCAGAGAAAACAGCAGGAGAGGTGGCAGAGAAGCCAGACAGTGTGGGTCATGGAAGCTGGGGAAGAGTATTTCCAAGGAGCTGTAGTTAGCAGGCGCAAAGACTGCTGGGGGCCCTAAGGAAAGTGCCCTCTGTGTTTGGCACTATCTGGTTGTGGGTTGGGCCCTTGGAGAGGGCAGGTTCTGGGGAGAAGTAGAACCAGGAGAGGGTGGGGGCCGGAGGCGGCTCTGGGGCCATTTCCTTATACTTAGGTCTTTACATAGAGGCCATTGTTGTTTAGTCCCTAAGATATGTCCCAACTCTTTGTGACCCCATTGACTGTAGCCCACCAGGCTCCTCTGTCCATGGGCTTTCCCAGGCAAGAATACTGGAGTGGGTTGCCATTTCTTCTTCCCTCCAAGGGATCTTCCCGACCCAGGGATTGAACCCGCATCTCCTGCATTGGCGGGTGGATTCTTTACCACTGAGCCACCAGGGAGGCCCATAGAGGCCATTAGAATTAATTTTTCAAAATTGAGTATTCAAGAGCTCCGAGGAAATCTTTTCTTTTTCTACTGTAACAGCGATCAGGTTGAAGCTAATAGTGTATGATTCATCTCCTGGATACACCTTAGCTAGCATGTATTGCCTTTTATTCTCCCAACAACTGTACATCTTCCTATACTGGTACGTGCCTTCTGCCTTCTGTTGTTCTTACGGCAGGTCTGGACAAAGACTGTCGCCTAACTGAACCGCTTGGCATGAGAATAGCAGAGTTTCCTTTGAATCCCATGTTTGCAAAAATGCTGCTTGAATCAGGTAGGTGGAGACCAGCGGCTCTCATTGATTTTATTTTGTCCGGAAAGTTGTTTCTCAGATTCTGTGTGCCTTGGGGGAGAGGGCACAGTGTAGCGTGTGTCAGCATTTTTTTTAAGCACTGAAGGAGTTTTCATCTAAAGATGTCTGCTTTGGGGCACGTTGTTAACTTGTGATTCAAGGTCCGTCGTCATTAATTCAGGAAACGCTTTTGTTTGCTTCCTGTGGGTCTGACACCTGAGTTTTTGTAAGAATTTGTGGTGAAAAATACACAACATAAAACTTACCATTTTACTCATTTTTAAATACAATTAAAAATGTTAAAACGGACAGTTGTGCAGCGTTAAGCACTTTCACATTGTTGTCCAACCACCACCACCATCCGTCTCCAGAACGTTTTCATTTTTGTCAAACCGGAACTCTACCCGTTCAACACTTAACTCCCATTCTCCCCTCCCCCAACCCCTGACAACCACTGTTCTACTTCCTGTCTCTATGAATTTGACGATTCTAGGAACCTCATGATAGTGGAGTCATACAATATCTGTCTTTTTGTGACTGATTTTTTCAGTTGGTACAGTGTCTTCAGGGTTCCTCTTGTATCATGTGTCAGGATTTTTTTAAGGCTGAGTAATATTCCATTGTACAAATAGACCATTCACCTGTTGGTGGGTTCCTAGGGAGCTGCCACCCTTTGGCTTTTGTGAACAGTGCTGCTCTGCGCACAGGTGTACAGGTATGTGCTTGTGTCCCTGCTTTCACTTCTTTGAGGTCTAATACTTAGGGTGGAATCACTTGCTCGGTGATTCTGCATTTATTTTTTTGAGGAATCACCACAGCGTCCTCCACTTTGTATTTGCACTACCCATAGGCAAGAGTCCCAGTTTCTCTGACGCTTTCAGATTTTTATGAGAATATTAGTTAAGGGATCAAAGTGTAGAGCCTCAAGATCCTCTCATATTTAGAAGTCAAAATCCTCTGGAGACTAGAGACTGCACTCGACACCCCCAACAGCCCAGAGAAGGGAAATACTAGTTCTGTCTTGCTTTGGTCTAACTTTATATTCACTGGCAGTCAACAAAGCTGTGTTTCAGATTAAGTGTGGTGAAAGTTAGCTATAGTTGTGTCTTGGAGCTACCGGGCTTGCATTGAGAGGCAGGAAAGATCATTTGTGAGGCTGGAAGCTGTGGGGGAGCGTGCAGGGCAGTTCACTCCATCTGATGCCCTGGAGGGCTGGTTGCTACAGACTGTGCCCAGGTGCCAGCAGCTGTGGCCCGCTGCATGCCTCCCTGGTCTAGGTATGCCTCAGCCTTGCCCAGTGAAGTGAGCCCTGTTGAGAGGAAGGCCACCTCATAGAAAGATCCCAGAGCAGAGGGACACAGCCCACGTATTCCCTGCCCCCTCTCCCTCTTAGGCTTTCTTCTAGGATTCCAGGTGTCCACCTAGAGAGGAGGGAGCACGTATGGAGCTGACCTACCCTAGTTGAGTCTCATGGCAGAGTCCTTTGGTGTGACCGCTGCAGAATGGAGTCCTTCCAGGCCTCCATTCATCTGGACCATGCATACAGAGCATCCCATTTGGCAGGGTGAAGTGTTTATATAAGATTTTAAAATGAAGCTATGTAGAAATAGATGATCTTGGTTTATAGTACGCTGCAAGGCAAACATCAGAGAACATCTTTTTCTTCTCGTGACACATGATATGTTTGAAATCAAACATGCGTTTTGTTTTATAGGGAATTTTGGCTGTTCTCAGGAAATTCTGAGCATTGCCGCCATGATGCAGATCCAGAATGTCTTTGTGGTCCCCTCAAACCAGAAGTCTCAGGCTGTAAGTCTGACTTTTTCCCCAAGCTGTTCATACAAGTCTTGCTCACTTTGGGCTTTCGTTCGTTAAAATTGCCCACGGGCTGCTGGTGACAGAGCAGCTTCAGTTGGGAGTGTTTATCTTACTTTGTGCCTGACAGTGTGCCAGAATTTTTCCTGCATCATGTCATTTTATCTTCAGTGTGAACTTGGGAGGGAGGTATTACTGTCACCATTTCTAGAGATTGAGGCGCAGAAAAGTTCAGTAACTTACGGCTGCTCAGCCAGAATTGGTGGAGTTGCCTTTCACGGTCCAAATCTTAACCATTGTCTTACTGACTTCATAAGTAAGGGAGGTTGTTTTCAAGGCTGCTCTGGGGGCAACCTTGGTGGGCTCATTAGGGATGCCAGGAGCTCTTGCCTGGGCACAGCAGGCCTGGCACAGCCAAGCTGCTGACAGGGCCCGCCCAGCCCAGGCATCCGTGATGAGTAGATGGGTGAATGCTGGAACGACTGTGAAGGAAAAGTTGTGATATTGATGTACACTTGAAATTAAGACAGTGTTGTAAATGAATTATACCGAGCTATTCATCCTGTAATGTTACCTCTAGGACAAGAGGCTCACAGGAGTCAGCTTCTAAACATTGCCTTATTCTTTCCAGATTCGAGTGCACCGAAAATTTGCTGTGGAGGAGGGTGACCATCTTACCATGCTCAATGTATATGAAGCATTTATCAAAGTAAGCACAGTTGCCACTGCAAAGGCCCCCTCCATGCTCCCGTCCATTGGAGGTAGTCTCTTGTTCAGTCGCTTATTCGTGTCCAGCGTTTTGAGACCGTGTGGACTGCAGCACGCCAGGCTTCCCTGTCCTTCACTATCTCCTGCAGTGCTGCTGCTGCTGCTGCTAAGTCGCTTCAGTCATGTCCGACTCTGTGCGACCCCATAGACGGTAGCCCACCAGGTTCCCCCATCCCTGGGATTCTCCAGGCAAGAACACTGCAGTGGGTTGCCATTTCCTTCTCCAATGCATGAAAGTGAGAAGTGAAAGTGAAAAGCTCAGTCGTGTGAAAGTGAAAGCTCAGTCGTGTCCGACTCGTAGCGACCCTATGGACTACAGCCCACCAGGCTCTTCCATCCATGGGATTTTCCAGGCAAGAGTACTGGAGTGGGGTGCCATTGCCTTCTCTGCTCCTGTAGTGCAGTTTGCTCAAATTCATGTCCATTGAGTTGGGGATGCTATGTAACCATCTCTGCCACCCCTTTCTTCTTTTGCCCTTGGTCTTTCCCAGCATCAGGGTCTTTTCCAGTGAATCGGCTCTTTGTATCAGGTGGCCAAAGTATTGGACTTACGCATCAGTACCAGACCTTCTTGTACTTGCCTGTTGTCAAGTAAAGTGATAACCTTGAGCTGCCAGAGAGGGAAGGTTGATTTACAAAGAGCCACAGGGAAGGGTTCTGTCTGATAGTTGGCCACTCTCATGGAGATACTTAAGACTGCTTATTGTTAAGTTCTCACTTGCCCTTTAGCACAAGAGAGTGAGATCGGACAGCAGTCAGATGGTGAGCAGGGTGATCAGCGTCTGTGTAGAGAGATGGGGCCCCAAAGGGCTCGTAATGACTTGAAGACCTTGTCCCATTAAGGAAGCTAAAGAGGGCAGAGTTGAGTGGCGCCCGCCACACAGCCTCCGTTGAGAGTTGTCTGTGCTCTCTCACCCTCGCTGTGTGTGCGTTGTCCTGCAGCACAACAAGAACTCCCAGTGGTGTCAGGAACATTTCCTGAATTACAAGGGCCTCGTCAGAGCTGCGACAGTGAGGGAGCAGTTGAAAAAGCTTCTCGTCAAGTTTCAGGTGCCCAAGAAATCTAGTGAAGGTAAGAATAAACTGCCACTGCTCATGACGCTCCTCTCTCTGCCCTGTGGAGTTGCATTCTTAGCGTTCTCAGGCCGGGCGGTGTGAGGCAACACAGTATACTCTGGACCCACACTGGGCTCATGTTTTGAATTACCTGCGTTGGTGAAAAGCTGCATGTGAAGGGAGCATGTTCCCTCCGCCAAGGAGGTCTGTTTTCATTTCCGAGGGCTGTTTTTATTTAAAATTTTTAACAAGCCCTGACAACACTTAGGAATCATTACCATTCTTTACCTCATTGTATGCCATGTGGTTAATTTTCCCTATTGTAGGCTTTGCAAGAAAAATGACTTTTACGTGGATAACATTTATGGCCATTCCGTATAAACTGCCTTTTATTTTCAGCTACAGGTGTTACTAAAGCATGTACTGTGTGTTTAGCCTAGACAGTCGCCAGGTGAGACGGAAGTGCTATGTAAGACAGTCTCTGGCCTCTGGCAGTGCCAGTGACTCCTGTTAGTTGAGGACATGCTCGGTTACACCACGGGGGTTTTACTTAATATTCTCTCACTTACTCTGCTACTCCAGGGTGTAGGTGATGTTATCCTTATTTTACAGAGGAGTTGTAAGGTCCCAGGGAGAAGTTAATTTAAGTTCGGGACAACACAGCTGGTAACTAGCAAAGATGGGCCTGTGTGGCGCCAAGGCACGCTTTCAGGGGGGTGGTGTGTCTGCTCAGCCAGTCAGCAGTTGTCTTTTGAACACCTGCTGTGTGCCAGGCCCTTGGAAGCACTCTTGGCACTACTAGCTCTTACTAACTAACTGCAGCGCCCGTTATAGGCCCAGCAGGGCTGTGTCTTCATACGTGAGTTCATTTAGTGCTCACAGAGCTCCAGTGAAACATGCGCTGCTGTGATCCCCATTCTTCAGATGAGAAAAGTGGGCTGAGAGGCAGTGAGTGATGTGCCACATGGGGGTCGCACAGTGAGTGTACAGTGGCCTCAGAGCTCAGGCAGTTTCATTCCAGAGCTTTATGTTGCTTTCGTACTAAGGGAGACTAATTACATGATGACAAAGACGCGGTTCTTACTGTTGAAACAGTGCAGTGACGAGAGAGATTCCTACAGACACACAAAGTCCTGCACATGAGATTGTCAGTTGTCTTAGAGACTACAGGAATAGATGTTTGAGTGCTCATGGTGTACAGTGATGGGGATTGTAGTAGGAATGCAGGGAAGATGGAATCCTGGGGTCGGGGGGGACTGAGAGGGCTCACAGAGGGCCTTGAGTGGTGGTGGAAGTCCAGTTGAGCAGACTGGGTGGATTAGAAACCAGTGGCAAAGGGCTCACTAGGCAAGGAGGACTGTGGAGACAAGTGCTGGCAGAGGGGAGCATATCAGATGCTCAGAGGGTGTTGATGGATGACCACGTTCCTAAGAGAGGGAAGCATTGAGCCCGGGTGATTGGGTAAAATATCATCAGTACAAACAGGAAGCTCACAGAGGCAGCTAACTGGGGAGAAGCTGATCAAGCGCCTGTCTCCCAGGAGATAGAGAGCAGCCATACATCTGCATCTTTGTTTCTTAACCTGTTTTTCATTATCAGCTTGAAACAGCAGAAATGTGTCTTGGAGGCTCCAAAGGAAGAGCTCCAATTCTTTGGGCCTCAGTGAAGAAAGAATTTAGGAAAACACAAAGTGACAGATAAGAAGCGATTGATTAGAATAAGATGCTTGTGAGGCTTACAAGCGGGCGGGCAAGAAGGTGCCACACGGAGAACTTAGTGGGCTGCAGCTTTATAATTGAAGGGAAATCGGGGGAGGGGAAAAAGACCACCTTGTTCCTCATTCTTGAGTGGACATCAAGCTTCCATCTTCAGGTCCTCCTCCCCATCAGGCCAGGGAGCTTTCTTGTCCCTACATGGTCAAACAGGGACTGTCATGGTGCAGTGAAAATGAGCCAGAAGGTGGTAATGTAGACTAAAATGTGGTAAATCAGTGCAGGTTTCAGGATAACGCCACCTTTCCTCATGTTTTTGTTTTTAGCGTGGGCAGAGAAGCGTGACCTAAGAATCGTTAGCTTCCTGAGCTCACTGATGTGGGGTCTCATGCCACCATTCTTTCAGTGCTTTTGAGCATGTCTCCTGCTTCTGTTGCATGGTTTTGTTTTGAAGCAAGCCTGCTGGATTTTGTGGTTAATCATACCTGCTTTCTTGAATGATCATTAACTTAAATCTCCTATACTTTTTCACTACTTAGAATTCCCTAGTGGGATTAACTGTTTATCACCTGCTTTGTCCCTTCACTTTGTCCCTGTCAAACCCCTCGCTCAGGAGAAGAGTTACGTTGAATTTAAATTCTTTTTACCAAGAGAAATTCAGTACTAAGGGATAAGATTTTGTAAGATAGGGTTGAGCTCTGGAGGGCCACAATCCTTGTAATATTTAAGATTTCCCACTATCCTACCCCTTAAGGAGAGCAGTTTTTACCCCTTGGAAATGATCTCATTTTGGTAACAATGCACATTCTGCATAGATACTTCTTTTGGGCAAGTGGAGAGAAGGAACTGAGTCTAGGATCAGATTGTGTTTGGAAATGTAGATTTGCGATTTGTTTCAGTTCTGTGCTGAAGAACAATAGAGAAAATTATGGAAATGCAATAAATTAACATGCAAATTAAAAAGTTCTCTTCAAAAGGGAGGGAATACATGTATACTTGTAGCTGATTGACATTGACAGCAGAAACCAACACAGCATTGTAATTATCCTCCAGTTAAAAAAAAACTAGATGTTAAAGAAAACAGTGAAAAAATATTTTTAACAGATATAAAATAAGGGATAAAAAATTAAAAGCTTTATTATAGAATGAATTTATTTTAACATATTAAGAAAAAAAAAAACCTAATTTCCAAGTTGATAAATGGGCAAAGGAATGGAATGGAAAATTTTAAAAGAAGAAATACAGTAATAGTAATAAATAAGTGTATAGTTAAAGAAGGGGTACCTTTATGCCGGAACATTGCTGGTAAGAATGCAGTAAAACTGACATTCTCATACACCGTTGATGGCTTTGTAAATCATACCACTTTTTGGTAACCTATTTACCAACATACTATGTTTTGTTGGATCTAAGACAGCATTAAGACATACCATTATTTTATGTGTCGTTAAGAAAGAAAAAAATGTTTCCAATTATAATTATAAAATGCTGTCCTGATTTCAATGAGTTTAAGTGTAAAAAAGAATAAATCTTAGAATTGATGAAATATCGTATGTCATAAGCCATATGGATGGCATTATCGTTTTTGCAGAATAATTTGCATATATCATGTAGAAATCATCTAATTGAGCAGGCTTTATCCTTGGAAGATGTTGACTGTAGCAGCACAGACGCCACTTAAACTGAGATGTTTGAAAATTCTGAAGAATTACAAACTAACTGTAATCACAGAAATAATGTTGTAGTGTTAATGTCCCAGGTTGGGTCTTAGGGAAGGAACATCATTCCTGCAAAATGCTCTCCTAAAGAGGAGTTCCAAGGTCACTGGCCAGCCTGTGGAGTGCTCTGTAGGTTCTGGTGCCCAGCCTTGGTCTGGTCCTCTGTGGCTGGGGGTGCAGGGGAATGGAGGGGGGCAGTGGTCCCAGGTTAAGGAACAGTCTGACATGTTTCTATCAGCAGCCATTGTGGAGGGTGGGGACCCCTATAGATGGTGCCAGGGCAGGCACCTGGCACTGGGAATCCCGTTCAGGAGATGGTTTCAAGGCGGCTCAAGGCAGCCTGGGCTGGGCCTCACAGGACAGAGCATAGGGCAGGTGAGGTCTCATCTCATCCATCCCTGTTTGTGTAGGTGATCCAGATCCAGTTCTGAGGTGCATCGTTTCCGGATTCTTTGCAAATGCTGCGAGGTTTCATTCTACTGGAGCTTATAGGTAACATGATACTTTGTGAAGTCATTTGTGAAGTCACTTAAGTCATTAAAATCTTAAAAATAAACCAAACCCAACAGCAAGCTGACATGCAGAGAAAGCAGAGAAGTTAAATCATTTTTCTTTATTTGCACCTTGCCTCCTTCTAAAGATGCATTGAGGTTAGCTGTACAGATTTAAGCAAAATGTCTTAACTTTGTGGAAATGATTCTCGAATGTTCAGCCCATCCACGTGTTGTAGGAGGATGATAGTTACAAGTCTGAAAGTGAAAATCGCTCAGTCATGTCCGACTCTTTGCGACCCCATGGACTATACAGTCCGTGGAATTCTCCAGGTCAGAATACTGGAGTGGGTAGCCTTTCCCTTCTCCAGGGGATCTTGGCAACCCAGGGATAGAACCTAGGTCTCCTGCATTATGCGTGCATTCTTTACCAGCTGAGCCACCAGGGAAGCCCAAGAATACTGGAGTGGGTAGCCTATCCCTTCTCCAGCAGATCTTCCCGACCCAGGAATCGAACTGGTGTCTCCTACATTGCAGGTGGATTCTTTACCAACTGAGCTATCAGGGAAGCCTATTACAAGTCTGCAGGCTGGTAACATATCTGTTGTAATCAGAGAGTAATAGGACTCGAGGGAACCATTACAGGCGCTCTCTCCTAGAGAAGTTAGTTTTGCTGTTGGGTGCTTCGTGACGTTTTTAGAGGTCTGCACAACTGAAGCTCCCCAGGTGCATTGTAGCCACGCTGGAATGTTGGTGAGTGTTCTTCATGTGCTGGCCAGCCCCTCCCTCTGCTGAAAACTACAGCCTGTCTCTTCCAGTTTCATTTTCCAGGTGTAGAAGATTCACTGATCACTGATGACCTCCGATAACCTCTAGTATATTTAAATTTGGTGAAAGCTAACACCTAGTTAGCCCTCTTAGCTCCAAACCAAATCATTCCAGTTTGTTGAAGTGTTACTTTAGTCTGTCTTTCTGTTTCTGAGCTGGTTTTAGTTTTGTAACTTCACTTTAGCCAGTTTTTTAGAGCAGTGATTAGAAGGTGCTCCTCTTTAATAAAGTGAAAGTGAAAGTCGCTCAGTCGTGTCCAGCTGTTTACGAGCCCATGGACGACAAAGTCCATGGAATTCTCCAGGCCAGAGTACTAGAGTGGGTAGCCTTTCCCTTCTCCAGAGGACCTTCCCAACCCAGGAATTAAACCTAGGTCTCCCGAATTGCAGGCAGATTCTTTACCAGCTGAGCCACAAGGAAAGTCCCTTCTTTAATAAGGGAGTGCTCAAAAGGCCCTCTCCCTAACTTGTCTTTGGGTTTTCCCCTGAGACTATTGTTAGCTTTTTCCACTCAGAACATATTATAGTCCTGTGATCCTGAAGTCACCGTGGTGTCCCATTCTAGATACTGGGCTCTGTTTTTTTTTTTTTTTTTTTTTAGGTTTTTATTTTCTCTTGGGGTATAACCAATTACCAATGTTTTGTTAGTTTCAGATGAACACTTTAGGGGACTCAGGCATACATATATGCGTTCCCATTCTCCCCCAAACTCCTCCCACTGGGCTTTGTTAATGAGCCCAGAATTGCATTGACCTTCTTTGTTTTTTTGGCAGCCAGGTCTCCTTCATCTAGTATTTGGTTGCTGACTGGGCCTCAGGATAGCACTTTACATTCGTTTCTAGTATGTTCTATTTGTCACCCCAGGCCAGGTGTTCCAGCCTATCAGTGTCACGGTTCTGTTGCCCATTGTACGTACTCTCCTCCCAGCTCCCAGCACTGAGCTGTTCTGTCCGAGGCAGCTCCGGACAGGCTCTGATCTTCTCCAGTGAGAACCATCGTTTTGTTGTCATTTTGATTACCCCGCTCTCCTCAAGAGTATTAATTAGCAATTCCCACTAGCATTCACAAAAGTCTTTCACCAGTGTCCTCAATAGAAATACAGGCTACACAACAGGCCTCATGGTGGTTAGTCCCTTTGGGACAAAGTTCCGTGTTGGTCGCCTGATAAGACAGCCAGCACCCCGGGCAGTGGCTTTATTCCAGCGCTGGAAATGCGCTGGGTCATGGCCCTGAAGCACTTTCCTGACACACATTCCTGGCACCTGCAGAAGTGCTCTGTAATTATGGTTCGAGCAGCAGTGTTCTGATCTGTTAATCTCCTCTCATGAACTGATCTCACCAATAGTTGTGTGTGCCGTAAATATTTTTTTGAATTAAATTGAATCAAATCTGAGTTGGCATTTGAAATTATTATCTCAGAGAAGTGGATAGTCCAGTATTGAGCTTTCTTTCCCCCCCATTTATAATTATCTCTTCCATGCTCTTTACTGTTTAACCTTGTTAATAGAAAAGTTTATAGAAGTAATTGTATATATTATTTCTGTCCTCAAGGAAATTTTTGAAAGAGAACCTCTAGAAGATAAACATAAACATAAGCAGAAAAATGTATCTGTCAGGTTGTTTGTTTTTTGGATGTCCATGTGTTGCTTTCCTTCTCCCTTTTTTAGCATGATTTATTCTTGATTTCTGGGGTGACAGTAGGGGAGGGGTCATAAAGGGCTCTAGAGAAGATGGAGAGGATAGTTTTGCTTGTGTGAAGTACAGCCTGCGTTTTTGATGAGTTTAAATGCATCTGTGGGAAGGTCTTGCTGAAAGTGTTTAAAATGTACTTGAGACAAAATTGCTCTGCTTCCCAAGGACCATCCGTGATGATCATGAATTGCACATCCACCCAGCATCGGTCCTCTATGCAGAGAAGCCGCCCCGCTGGTAAGCCCCCTCTGCCCCTCTGCTTTGTCAGTGCTTTGAAGGCAAGGCCTTGTTCTGGTTCGTCTCTGGGTCCCCAGCGCCTAGAGTCCAGGTGCCCAGTACACGTTTGCTGACTCTGTTCTACAAAGAATTTCTACTCTGTCAAGGATCCCTGTAAGCCAATAGTCTTATTCCTCTGCCTGCTGATCCCCTCAGCAGACATTCGTGTTTACCCACAGACTGGGTGCTTTGTCCTCACTCTCAGTATAGCTGTGCAGAAAGAGGAATCCAGGTCCCATTCCACAGCCCGACAGAGAACAGATGGACTCCCGTACCTGGGGAGAAAGGCTTCCGTAGAGGGATGTATTTGATAGGTGGCTGAGGTTCACACTTCCGCGGGCCAGGGTGTAAGGGCTGGCTTCAGGGAGCAGATACTAATACTTGCTGTGGAAGCTGATACGGCTGCAGGGTGTGGCACGCGCGATCTTAGTTCCCCGACCAGGAAATGAACCCGTGCCCCTGCAATGAAAGTGCAGAGCCTTGACCCACTAGACTGTCAGGGAAGTTCCTGGAAACTGATATCTATATTAATATATGCAGTCTTAAAATCTGGGGATTTAAATTACCTCCTTGGCTTGACTTTTTGGTGTCTGTTAGCTCAGCCTCAGGCAAGCTCCCCCCTCTGTGTGTGTGTGTGTGTGTGTGTGTGTGTGTGTGTGTGTTGACAGCTTTATGGAGATATTATGTAATTCACATACATACAATTTACCCACTTAACGTGTATAGTCCTGTGACTTTAAATACATTCATGGGGTTATATATCCATCACCACAGTCATGACAACTGTGTGCGTGTAACCCATATTCCTAGTAAGATATAGAATACTTTCATCTCTCTAGACAGTTCCCCTGTGTCCCTTTACAGTTAATTCCCAGCTCCTTTCAGAATCAGTGAGCCTTTGCTTCTATTTCTACATTTTCTAATGAAGTCATTAGACTCTGTTCAGAGTTGTGTAAACAAAAGCATAGGGAACCAGAAGGTTCAACTGAGGTGTCCTGGAAGTCACGTGGGACTTAGAGTCTGCTCTGTGCAGTGGCACACTGGTACCCAGCACTTAGGTCACGAGGCTTAGGTGAGCAACATGAATACATTTGTCTAGTGTATGCCTGGCGCACAGAACAGGTGGATGCATTTTAAAAGTAAAGGGGAACCATCTCTAATTGTTGTGGTTCTGATTCTAATTATAATATATAGGAAAATAGCTCGTGATTTCTTCTTATTTCAGGGTTATCTACAATGAAGTTATCCAAACCTCCAAGTATTACATGAGAGATGTGACCGCCATTGAGTCTGCTTGGCTGTTGGAGCTGGCTCCACACTTTTATCAACAAGGAACGGTAGGAATGAACCCCCAAACCACCTGTTACCTGCCTCTTCATATTTTTAAATATACGTTTATTTTTCAATGTAATGTCCTAAACTTGCCTGCCCCCCAGCCCCAACCTGTGGTACATAGATGAAAGGCTATTACCATAGTCTCAGATCGTTCTGGGTAAAAGCACCATACTGTTTGCTCACATGATATTTAAAACGTGCATTTAAAAATAAATCCCTCCAGCTTACATGATAAAAAAAGGAGAATATATCTTTAACTCTTCCCCTCTCCCTCTGCCCTTTTAAACCATTTCCAAAGAAATTCTGTCACACTTTGGGCCATGTTCACAAGAAGCAGCACACATACTCTGATGAGGATTGCCTCGCCAAACGTGTGTGCAAGCTTAAACCTGTTTCATTTTAAACACTTGGTGGGCGCATTGCTGTGTATGTAGTATATGCTTTTTTCTAAGGAAGATGTGCATTAATTCAGCATCTTTGTCGTCTCTGATCTGTTTTGTTTGTAGGCTGTTTTTCTACCTCATTGTGGGCCACGTTTCCTGCTTCTCTTGTTTAGTAATTTTTTGTTGTGTGCTGGACATTATGGGTGGTTTGTTGTGAAGAGTTGAATTTGTTATCTTTTCTGTAAAGAATATTGAGTTTTTTCTAGTAGACAGTTCATACTGGCAGTCAGTTTAATTCTACCAAGACCTGACTTGAGTCTTTTTCGGGCAGGTGTCTAGTAGCCCTGCTCCCAAGACATGGACTTTTGATGTCTCAACTGGATGCCTAGGATGTTCAGTGAGGCCTTTGCACTCTGGCTGCTCGGAACTCCAGTGTCTCCAGCACTGTGCAGACCTCCAGAATCTCCTCCATACCAGGTCACAACGCCCCAGTACCTGTTCTTTGCCAGCCTTATGGACCCTTGGCTTGCACCTGTGCAGCTTAGTATTCAGCCAGAGGTTTAAGAGTGGTAGCTCTGTGTTGATTTCTGGAGCTCCTCTTTTCTGATGCCCTGTTCTATAAATTCCAGCAGGCTCAGCAGCTCTGAACTCTGATCTGTGTTTCCTCTCCTCAGCTATACTGTTCTCTATTTAGGATTCATTTCCCTCTGACAGGGGCTCCCCTGGTGGCTCAGATGGTGAAAGAATCTGCCTGAAATGCAGGAGATTCGGGTTCGATCTCTGGGTCAGAAAGTTCCCCTGGAGAAGGGAATGGCAACCCATTTCAGTAGTTTTGCCTGGAGAATTCCATGGACAGAGGAACCTGGTGGGCTACAGTCCATGGGGTCTCAAAGAGTTGGACACTACAAAATGTGGAGAGCCATGCAGAGACCTGAAATGACTATAACTTTCACTTACCTCGAGTGTTTCCTTTTTCTCAAGGGTTACAGCCCTGTGTTCTATGTTACCCAGTACCTGAAAATTATCGCTTCAGATGTTTTGTCTAGTTTGACCATTGTTTACCACAAAAGGGAAACCAAAACCTGTTACTTCATCAAAGCTGTAGCCAGACTGCAGTGTTTTCAGACCAAAATGTGGCTTTATTGGTGCCTTTTAAAATTGGGAGAGTCCACATTAAATATGGATTTCAAGATTCTCTTGAAAGACATGTTGAATTTGCTGAGTTTCTGAGCCTGACTCTGCAGCAGGGGCTGAGGAATGGGGCCTATTGTGAGTGACTCTCTCCAGGTCCTGCCTCCCTCGTTTATCTCACTGGCTCAACTCCTGGAAATGTTTGAGTTGTGATCCTATAAAGGGAAGGATCTTTTCATCCCTCCCCCTCCAGCAATGTCGAGGGAAGTTGTCATTTTAAATCTTTCAATATTAAATCTTAAACCATCAAACAAAAAACATTTCAAACCTGTCGAGTTCAACTTCCTGTATCCCCATCCAGATATTTCAGCTAAAAATGAGATCAACTTCAGGGACTGATAAGAATGTAGTGTGTTTTCTCTGCTGCATTGGGCTGATAAGAATAAACCTGAAATGAAAGAAAATCTTCTTCCACCAAACCTCTCAGGTGGAACGCAGCAGACTTCAGAAGTCCAAAAGAACAGTTAGAAATGCAAACTCGAGCTTAAGGAGAATGGTGCAGTTTTAAGCCCGCTTAGCATAACGAGAGGCAGGCAGTTAGAGAAGAGAGACTCTGAAGTTGTCTCAGGTTCATTTAGACTCTGGGAGAACAGGATTAACCCAGAAGCAGAGTCATTTTCCCTTCTCACCTCAAAATGACAGTTTTTCTAGGTCAAACCCACAAAGTTAAGGAGCAGACTGACTGCCCCAGAATTTTGAAGAAAACGGCAATGCCAAATTTGTCTTTTTTTTTCCTCCCCAAATGCCTGTTTTTCAGCTCATCTGCTCCACTCTGATGACTGCTTGTGATCAGAGTAATTTTAGAGAGGCTGGGCTCAGAAATCACCTAGTTCAACAACCTCATTGTACAGGCGAGGGCCCTAACCCTCTCCTACCCCAAGAAACTTGGTCCCTCCTTAACTAAGCAGTCCAAAGGCACTTCTGCTATTAACTTGTCCTAAATGGATTGATTTCTCCAAGAGCCCAGCCGCTCTCCAGTGGCTGCCCGTGCATGGTGGAGGGTCCTTGGCTGAGCGCAGTGTAGCGCCCCACGGCCATGCAGAGCCCACAGGTCATCCCCGGCTCTGTTCCTGGCATTGTTGGTGACTTTCCATTACCAGTGTTTTTTAGAGTGTTGCTCTTGCCCTTTTAAGAGGCCTGAAATGGTCCAGAGTCCGCTTTGTTTATTCACAACATTCTCTTCAGAAATGAGCACCAAAAATGGCCCCACAGGCACGATGACCTCATCCCCATTCCTAAGCTTTGGGTGTCTTCCATTGGTGGGCGGGGTCACGTCAGGTGAACTACGCGGAGGAGAGAATTAGGAGACATCCAGCAAGACCCACAGCCGGGAGAGGGGGACGGGGGACCTGTCCAGAGATTTGCCTTTCAAGTCCTCAGGCTTTTTCTCCTGATTCTGAGCTATCTTTGGGATTGAGGGAGAACCCTCTTCACCAGGGCCTTTGCTGGAATCTGTATTGGTCCTTTCTTGGGCATGGGCTTCCGTAGTGGCTCAGACAGTAAAGAATCTGCCTGCAATGCGGGAGACTTGGATTTGATCCCTGGGTTGGGAAGATCCCCTGGAGACGGGATAGGTACCCACTCCAGTATTCTTGGGCTTTCCTGGTGGCTCAGATGGTAAAGAATCTGCCTGCAATGTGGGAGACCTGGGTTCGATCCCTGGGTCAGGAAGATCCCCTGGAGAAGGGAGTGGCTACCCATTCCAGTATCCTTGCCTGGAGAATTCCATGGATGGAGGAGCCTGGTGGGCTACAGTCCATGGGGTTGCAAAGAGTCAGATATGACCGAGTGACCAGCACTTTGTTTTTTCTCTTCTCGGCCATAAGTGGTTAGAAAGTGTGACTTTCTGCGGCTCATTTACACCTGTGTCCTGCTCCCTCAGCACCCCATCCTGTTGTGCTTGGTGGGGTGCTGCGCCTTCTTCTGCACCTGCACTCTTTCAGGCCCTGAGGTTTTCTCTCGGTGATGGGGATGGCTGTCTCGAGGGCATCATAGGTGTACTAAGAGGCGGGATTTGGGCACTGAGCGTGCTGGGGCTGGCAGCCCTGCTCTGCTCGCAGCCGGGGGATTGACGTCCCTCCAGTGAAGAGCCTGCTGTGTGAGGCAGCATGCTCAGGATGTCGCCTGGCTGTTGGATTAGAACTATCGAGAGGGCATCAAGTCTGCCTCCGTTAGGGAACAGAGAACCTTTATTAAAAGCTTCTGTTTACACTCCCTGCTTCAGTTGCGTATTTTTTGAGTAAAGCACTTTTGGCTTTACTTTTGAGTGCTAAGGATGTTTGTATCCCCCAATCCTATTATCTGATGCCCGTGATTATAGTGTTAGTCTTCCTGGGTTGCTTACACTGCTACAGAGTGACATTTCTGAAAGAGAAACCAGGAAGAAAGGGTCACCAGGAAGTGTCCTGTTCTGTGTGTCTTCCCTGCTCTTGCAGAGGCTTCATGAGAGCAGGACCTTGAGCCTCTGGGGATGGCTGGCTAGGTTGGCTGACCTTTTTGTTCCCAAGGGAAGGATACCTTCCCTTGACTGTTCTCAAGAAATTCTAGGAAACTCGAGGTAATCTTTGGTCTGGGCCTCTGAGCAGCCCAGCTGTTGGGCTGCAGGGCTGGCAGAAGGGCTGGGGCAGAGGGTGAGCCATGTCTCACTGACAGCTGCCCTCAGAGCCCCAGGCGGCCCGACCTCGGCCTGTGTGGCTTACTGAAGCCCTGGTGCCTTTGTTGGTCCCTTGGGCTTTTCCCCTCCAAACTGTTGCCTGTGGGGCAGGGCGTTTACTGAGAAAGTGTGAACCAGGTGGAAGCTTTGATTTGGTCACTTCGGGGAATCGTGCTCAAGTCTGCTTCCTTTGACCCACCCCAGCAATGGTGTTTTCTCTTCTCTTGCAGCATCTGTCCCTAAAAGCCAAGAGGGCCAAGGTCCAGGACCAGTGAGCAGAGCTGGCGGCTGCTGCAGGGGCTGCTCGGTGTCCCCTCCTCCACGCTGTCACCCCCAGCCCAGGGTGGACAAGCTGGTGTCGGCTCCTGTGGACCCTTCAGCGGCTCTGCAGTGGGCTGCAGCCCGTACACAGCCCCCTCCCGCCCGCTCCCCTCAGCATCTGCATTCCTTACTGGGATCCGGAGGAGTCTGTGCCTGGGTGGGAGTCCTGCTGCGCAGAAGTTGGAAAGCCCGTGCTCTTGGCTCACCCAGCACCCTCCCTGGCCCAGGGTGCCCCTGTCACCAGGCATGAACTCCAGCCCAGCTTCATGGAGAGTAGGGAGGAAGGTGGGCTGCTGCACGCTGAAGCACCACGTGGGGTGGGCAGGGCTTTGTTGGGCTGGCCTTGCTCTCCCTGCTGGGACCCCTCCTCTATTGACCAGTGAGGTCCTTGGCCAAGTGTGGACGTGGCGCGTATCTATGATGAGACCCTGGAAATGCGGCGGATTTCTGCCAGTAACCCAGGGGCATGTTTGGCGGGCACAGGGGCTCCCACGCCAAGTAGCTTCTGTTTCCCTCTGCCCATGTTCCTGTTTGTCTGCAGCCGGGAGATTTGCTAGGACTGGCAGTCAACAGAGAGGACCCCTGTGCACAGGGCTCCTTGTCTTCACAAGCGGCTTAGCTTCCCCTCCACACACGGTACCATGTCCCGATGCCACTAGTGAAAGCTCATCAGCTCGAAACCCATCCCAGATCCTCAGTAGCGGAAATTCACAACCGTGTAGAGGCTCCAAGCTTCTGTAGCTCAGGAACAGAACTTGTCCGTTTGTCTTCTGTGTGTTTGCTTGGGTTCTTGTGAGAAGGCGGGGGCCCTTCCAGCAGGCACTGGTGTCATCGCCCCGGGGCTGCTTGGCTGTGATGATGTCTGCAAACACATAGCTTGAAAGTTTATTTTTGTACTGATCCTAGTTTGGATGTGCCACTTTTGGCACCAAACGTGTATGTCATTTTTATTTCTGTTTTATAAACATGTAAATAATAGTGGTCACTTGTTAATAATAGTAAACCTTTATACGTAAAGTAAATGTAGTCCCTCCCATCCATGGTTCTCCTGGTCTATGTTTTAAGACAGTCCAATGAATTTTTACAAGCGAGTGCTTGACATCAGCTGAGAAACCAGAGGCTTGGCACATAGCAACTCTGGGGTCATGTGGGCACAGGGAGCCCCATAGAGCAAGATCATGTGATCAAATGCCCTCCAGACATCCTTAGAGCGGACATGGGATGTTGTTTATATAAAGTCCCAAAGAAGTGCCAGTTCTCACCAGTTTCTGATTGGGATCCTTGTGGGGAAAGGTCAGAAATGCTTTCATAAAGTCTGAATTTAGGACGACCAGGGCTGATCCTGTTGAACTTCTCTTGAGGTGGGAGGAGGCAAAGGGTCAGAATCCACATCCCCTGGGGGCGAGACCACACATCAAATCAGGAGATCAAACAACAGTCCGGGGTGCAAGCTGAAGACAGCAAGGTGTCCCCGGCCACCTCTGCCCGTGGGTCCCATCTATCGCCGTCTCTCCACCTCTTGGGCAGCCCCCAGCAGGGCAGGCAGGCCTCCCAGCGTTGTGGCCTGTGTCACATTGCAGCCCCTCGTGTGTGGAGATGGATCATCATGAAAGGCCTGTAACCGTGAAATGCCAGCCTTGGCCCCAAGGCCCCTTTACACGTCTCTGCAGGACCACGTGACCTTGTCAGAGGGTGCTGACAGCCTGGCTGAGAGACCAGCAGGGCCTGATGGCCTGGCAGTTCCCAAGACTTTGTCCCCCAGTATTCCACAAGAATGAGCTCTCTGAAGGCCCACACAGGCGCTCAGATACCATTAGTGACATTTCCACGACTTTGCAGTGTCTTCCTTCTGAAGCCAGCTGCTCGTGTTGGATGGCGCAGGGGAGTCCGTGCTGGGAGGTGGCATGGGGTGGTGTCATCCTGAAGCCCAGGGACGGGCCCCTCTGTGCTCGATCACACTCTGCGGGTTCTGTGCCGAAGCCGGTCTCCCCGAGGGCTGGAGGGTGCCATCACAAGGAGGGCCCTGGGCCAGGCAGCGCTCCGGCTCGTCTCTGGCCCGTCTGCAGACACTGGCTGAGCACCCGGGCCGTGTGTGTGTGACACAGGAGTGGGGTGGAGCTGTTCGCCAGCAAGTGACTGGGTGAGGGGACCTGCAGGGAGGCAGGGGACAAGGATGATAGTGGTGAGGGATGGTAGAGGCCACGGCGGTGGTTAGAAGCCAGTCATCATCCAGAAAAAGCTTGCTCATAACAAGACCCTTCCTTGTGAACCTACAGAGCGTGCTCAAGTTCTTCTGTCCTGTCTGTCCCTCCCACCTCACCCTTTCACTTTGGCCATGAACGTGGAGAGTCGTCCAGTCCTGTGGCTCCTCTGTCTGGCACCAGCTTCAGCACCAGCACAGCCTGTGACCACTGCTGCTTGCTCTTTGTGGCCTCGGTGCCAGTCTGGGTTCCCCTGCCTTCCATCCCTGTTCTCAGCTCCACTTTTCAGGACCCAGTGCTGATGGCTTCTGGTCAGTCCATTTCATAGGGTTGAGTGGTGGGGTCACAGGTCTGAGCTACCTAAATTTGGATGAGCACAAGACCCCATGCTGGAACCACAGCACCAAATCTCCTGTGGTGGGACCTGGGAGCCTGCAACTTGAAAAGCTTCCGCCCAAATGATTCTAATGATGTGGTGGCTTGGGGACCACTGGTAAAGGAGACAAGATGTCATGAGGACCTCAACTCAGGAAAGGAGGTGAGCCACCAGCTGGGCAGTCAGGAGGAACATTAGACTTGAGTGACAGTTTTGACACAGGTTGTATTCTAACCTGTACCAAGACCCACTCTGAGCCCACTGGCCTGCTTCTCCAAAGCACTGGGGTTGGAATTTAACTCCCGACACAGGTCATGATATGGGCGCCAGTGTTGGCCCATGATGACTTTTCCTGACTTCTCTGTCCAAATAAATGGTGAGCATTTCATAATTATGCTGTATATAAGATTATCCCATCCTTTTGTCTTATTTTTTGTGTGCTAAAATGTTCTTTCTTTTAGAAAATAATGGTGATATTAGATGGTAGCTTTAAAAAAATGTTTTCCTTGGAAAAATAAAATATTAACAGTCAAACTGCCCTGGTGGTCCAGTGGTTAAGACTCTATGCTCCCAATGCAGTGGGCTTGGGTTCAGTCCCTGGTTGGGCAACTAAGAAATGATATGCCGCATGGCGTGGCCAAAAAAAACTAAAAAGAAAAAAATTGTATACGAGTTTCCTGATTAAAAAAATTCAAGGGGCTTCCCTGATGGTCCAGTGGCTAAGACTCTACACTCCTAATGCAGGGGGCCTGGGTTTGATGCTGGTCAGGAATCTAGATCCCATGTGCCGCAACTAAAAAGATCCTGCGAGCCATAACAGATTTGATGTAGCCAAAATAACAGCAACAACAACAACAAAACTGGTTGATGAAATCCCCAAACCCAGGAGCCACTAGTCTGTGGGCTAGAGAGGACTGTGTGGGCCAAACGGCAGCTCAGCAACAAGCATCACATCTCTGGGAAGACAGAGCTGCCTTGTCAAACAACTGAATTGCAACTGGGCTTCTGGAGCTGCAGAGGAACTACCTGTCTTCACATAATTGGAAGGATTCAAGGTGACAGGACTCAGCCCCCGGGTCACTGACTTCACCTTTTGATAAGATCAGATATTTTCCACCCTCTAGTGACTCACCTGGATGTTTCCTCACCCTTCCAACCTGTTTGTGTGAAATACAACCGGCATGTGTTTTTGATGCCTGATGGAACCCTGGATTTCCGGCGTTTCCTCTGTTTGTCCTGCCATTGGACCTAGAAATGGGCTATCCGCCCATTTCATACTTGGCCACTTTGGGGCGGCTAGCTAGTCGGTGTCTTCTGGAGGGAGCTTGTCCCTGGGTCCTCAGGGTCACTGGCGAACCAAGAGGAAGTTCTGGCACTTCTGGTGAATCCCAGAGATGGTGCCTTCTGCATTCTTGGGTGGTACTGAACTTGTTCAAACAGCTTGTCTCCTTGCCTGACAAAGGGATGCCAGGGCATCATTTTCCCTGGCCCTGTGGCCTGCGTGGCTTCAGCCTCACTTGTGGGCTCTGCTGAAGGCAGAGATTGAGCCAGAGCGGCTGGGAGATGCACAAGGGAGTTGGTGTGGTGGTGAAGGACCCGGGGGGAGCATGCCCCAAATCTGTAGCCAGGCGAAGGCCGGGCATGAGCTGCTGCTCATGGCGGGTCCATTGACTGAGGTCTGGGCAGTGGCTCTGAATACGAGCACCCTGGCCAGGGTTTTCCGTGGCCCTAGACTGATGGGTGAACTGTTAACATGACCCAGAGTAGCCCCGGGCCCTGCCTCCAGCCCAGTACGCCCGGACCCCAGGCCCCAGGGCAGGACTTGGCTGGCAAGGAGTTTCCCGCCTGCCTTCAGTTGGTTCCTCTGAGCGTTTTCCTCTCCATTTCCACCTCCTGTGTTTTCAGTTTTGAGGTGACATCAGGTTTGCTTAGTACCCACTCTATGTTTAAGTTCTTTGTTTTTCGTCTTCACATGTGTGTATGCTTTGTCCCTTTGATCTTTACCTCCCTGGCTTCTGCTTTATTTCCCTTTTTACCATGAAGTTTAAAAAAATATAGGTGTATGTGATTTGCTTCATGTTGATACTGTTTTAAAAAGCATTTTTACCTTCATATTTAACTTCTTGGTCTTCTTTATACTTGTTACTTTTAGGTTATGCTTTTATACTTTGGGGTTAAAAAAACATATTAATTTTTCGTTTTTGTTCTGTAAATATTTTCTTCCATTATTTTCATTGTCTCATTTTAACATATTCGTTTTAAACTTACCTTAACAATTCACGTCCCATTTCATTTTACTTCTGTTACTCCTTTCTCTTATATCTTAGTTTGCTTAATTGGTGTCCGTGGTTGGCAAAAGGCCTAACTGTAGGTGTGAGAGCAGGAGAAAAGATGTTTGCAAGATGTTGGTTAAAACCAACAAAGGATTCACTGTCAAGAATATACAGGAATATGCAATAGTAAATAGATAACCCAAGAGAAAAAAATAGGCAAAAGGTAAGGAACAATCGATAGAAACAGACCCAGTTCACCAAACCAGTGAAAAGCTGTTCGAGTGAAGCGTCAGAGAAACACAAAACTAAAGCGCCAATCCAGTATCAGTTGGCGGCCATCAGATTAGCAAAGGTGGGTAATGACAAGTGTTGGCAGAGACATAGGGACCAGTGGAGAGCCTCCTGGCACAGCTCACGGAATGAAGGAAGCACGTGCTCCCCAATCCAGACATCCCACGTCTGGGTCAGTGTTCCCAACAAAATTCTCACCTGGGTCCATGAAGAGACGCATGGAAGGATGCTCACCCACTTTGGTTGTGGTGAGAGGGTAGTGGTGGTGGAGGTGGCAGGGGTTGGGGGTGGGTGGAGGAATGTCCATCACTGAGAGAATGTGCAGGGAAGAGTCAGTGGTTGGCATCATGGAGCATATGAAGCCCTTTCAAGCCACAGACAACATGTAACATGGACCTTCAAAACAGATGAGTGAGAAAAATAAACAGATGGGACAGTACCGTGTACAGACGCCACAAATACATTCACACAAGAAACAACACAGCGTTTGCAAAAACAGGTATAAACAAAAAGATGCACGTTAGGAGGGTTGCCTGTAGAGGGTGGGGGGCTGTGGGAGTGAGGAATGGGGATAAGAGAAAAGAACAAAATGAAACAAGGTGGGTTGGAAGAGGCACTCGAGTGTTCATCTGCAGGAGGCCTTGGTTTTAGGCCAGGTGGCTTTCTTCTTAAAGGGCCCAGGCGGGTAGAAGGTGTGCAGGGTTGGCCTCACTTGTGAGTGCTGACCTCAGTGGGCTTGCTGCTGCTGCCTCCCAGGTCAGATCCCTGAGGCACCTCTTTGATCCTGGATGTGATGCTCCGAGGACCACCATGACCTGCCTTAATGCTCACATTCTCCATCACAGTACTTTCCTACTTGGCTGCTATTCTCATTGTGATACCCTTAAAAAAAAGTATTTATTTAGCAGCATCAGGTCTTCGTGGCAGCACACAGGATCTTCCCTGTGGCGTTTGGGGTCATTCATTGCCGCATGCGGGCTTCTCTCTCGTTGCAGCGTGCGGGCTTCTCTCTCGTTGTGGCGTGCGGGCTTCTCTCTCGTTGCGGTGTGCGGGCTTAGTTGCCTTGCAGAACGTGTGATCTTAGTTCCCCAAGTGAAAGTGAAAGTGTTGGTCGCTCAGTCGTGTCCGACTCTGCAACCCAATAGACTGGAGCCCGCCAGGCTCCTCTGTCCATGGGCTCCTCCAGGAAAGAATACTGGAGACTGGAGTGGATTGCCATTCCCTTCTGCAGGGGATCTTCCCAACCCAGGGATTGAACCCAAGTCTCCGGTATCTCAGGCTACCATCTCACCTACAACCAGGGATCAAACCTGCATACCCTGCATTGGAAGGCAGATTCTCAACCACTGGACTGCCAGGGGAGTCCCCCCTGTTGTGATGCCTTTTAAATAAATACTCTACATACCCCAACGTGGAGTTAGTTTTCATTGGCCATCAGAAAGTCAATGGCCTTGGATGACCACCAAGGAAAGAAAGGCGTGCAGCCCCCCTTGGTCACTGTCAGGAGAGGCAAATGAATTCACTAGAAAAACCCTTCCAAAATTTATGAATAGATACATCTGGGCAAAGCTTAGCTGGATTTCTAAGACAGATTACTTCCTCATGAGTCCTTCCTGATGATCTTGTCCTTAAGATGGAATTGATGCTCTCAGCCCATGGGGAATGTTGTCCTTCATTTCAGCTCCTGGCAGTGTGTTTCTGGAACCTTCTTGCCCTTAGAGTAAGCCTGGAGGCTACAAGGAACAGGATACGTCAAGGCTTTGAAATCCTTTGATGATCTTTGATCACCCCGAGGAGCTCAGGAACTTCAGCTGTGTTTGCTGCCCCCGGGGTGGGGCTCCCTCTCCCCTTGTTATTGGCTCGATGGATATTTAGAACCAGTTTAATGAGCACTGATGCCTGATTTTCCAAGAATTGCCTTGTAGGGGGAGAAATCTGGGCCAGGTTAGTGTGGCAACATGCAAATTCAAAGAGGCCACCAGGGAACTTATTAAATTTAAGTCTGACTCTAAACTTTTCATTGCCTGGAGAAAAGGATATTATCATTTATCCTGAGTGTTCCTGACTTGAGCTGCAGACTCAGAAGGAGGAAGCATTACTTGTCCCAGTTACTGAGATTCTGGAGCCGTTTACCTGTCCAGGAGTGGGGAGTGAGGTCATGGAATCCCAGCTTCCAGAGAAACAGGGCAGGTTTCCTGTTGCCAGCTTTATAAACCAAAGTCAGCCCTCCTGAACGATGACGATGCCTGGCCCAGTTCTGAGGAAGTGCCGACGGTGTAAATTTTTGACATTTGATCTTGGCCAATCGATTAAGTCCATTCCAGCCGGAATTAGGATGAAAGGCTCCTGCTTTCACCCAGGCTCCCTCCTGGATGCTCTCCTGGTTTGTGCCCAGTTGGCATTCTGACACCCGTTGGGTGTGAGAACAACTTTTGCAGGCACAAGCCATGTCTCCTAAGTGATGGGGGCAAGTGCATTGAAATCTGAGTCAGAAGACCTGGATTAAAAACAAAAATAGTTCAGCCATAAAAAGGAATGAAAGAATGCCATTTACAGCAACATGGATGGACTTAGAGATTGTCCTACTAAGTGAAGTAAGTCAGAAAGAGAAAGACAAATATCATACGATATCACTTATACAGGAAATCTGAAATATGACACAAATGAACTTATCTATGAAACAGAAACAGACGCACAGACACAGAGAACAGGCTTGTGGTCACCAAGGGGGAGG
The DNA here is from genome assembly GCF_019923935.1 of Bubalus bubalis. Taxonomy (NCBI): domain Eukaryota; kingdom Metazoa; phylum Chordata; class Mammalia; order Artiodactyla; family Bovidae; genus Bubalus; species Bubalus bubalis. Next base: position 15,864,441 of record NC_059170.1, on the reverse strand, counting down.
AGAGTGAGGAGGGATGGATTGGGAGTTGGGGATTAGCAGATGCTAACTATTATATGTAGGATGGATAAACAAGGTCCTACTGTGTAGCACAGGGAACTATATCCAATATCCTGGGATAAATCATAATGGAAAAGAATACAAAGAATGTATGTGTTTGTATAACTGAGTCACTTTGCTGTACAGCAGAAATTAGCACAGCATTATAAATCAACTAGCTTCAATAAAAAAGTAAATTTAAAAGTTAAAAAAAAAACCCCTTTATTTATATATAACAAAGGCTCTCATTTTATTTGGATAGTTCAATGGGTTTTGACAAATAACACAAATCCCAAATGGCCATCAAAGTCCAGTATAAACGTTTCTATCCAAAGACTTCCCTCAAGATCTTTTGTAGTCAACCCCCACTCCCACCCCTTGCCAGCAAGCATCGCAGTGTGCTTTCTGCCACTGTGAATTAGTTTTGCCTTTTGTAGAATGTCATCTAAATGGAATAATTCCTAATACACTCTTTTGTGTTTGGAGAAGACCCCCGGTCTCACAATCAGACAACTCCATGACCCTTGGTAGGATACAATTTCCGTCTTCATCCCAGTTTCCTTCTCTGTACAATAAGGATAATAACTTAGAACGTCAGTCGATCAAGTGTGCTGGTGCTGGGGCTCTAGAAAGGTTCCAGGTCAGGAGCTCCTCAGAGATCAGGGCTCTCTGCTCGTTTCAGCAAGACTGTGTCCCAGAAGGCTTCCTTGCGCCCCGTCCCTGCACACCTATCCTAGCCTCCCTGGTTCTGTGATCAGCAGGTCCCCACACCCTCATCAAGGAGGACTCCTTTTATTTAAATAAGAGAGGTTCAAAGACACCCCAGGAAAGAAAGGGATGTAGCGATGAGGATCCCCCAGATGGGCAGAGGTGGCCAGAGACTGGGCGGAGGGGAGAGATGAGTGTGGGAGGCATCAACGGAGGCCTGGAGTAGGGCCTTACTGACTCTGGGGCTCAGGACCTTGGGGCTTCTCGAGGGGAGCAAGTGTGAGCAGGAGACGTGTGGGGCTGCCGGACACTCAGGTGAGTGGTGCATCGGGGACACACCCACCCTGCAGGGCACACATAGTCACCCCTCTCACACCTACACCCTCATGTGTATTAATGTCTCCTTTGGATGAGGCCGTGGGAGATAATGGTATCGAGCACATCCAAATCCTTGCTCCCTGGAGCTCATGTGCTGGAAGATAATTGCACATTCAGGCTGCTCCCCCTCCTTAGCCAGAGATGCAGAGGCTCCTCAATGTGGCCCTGCTGCTAAGTTGCTTCAGTCGTGTCCGACTCTGTACAACCCCATAGACGGCAGCCCACCAGGCTCCCCCATCCCTGGGATTCTCCAGGCAAGAACACTGGAGTGGGTTGCCATTTCCTTCTCCAATGCATGAAAGTGAAAAGCCAAAGTGAAGTCGCTCAGTCGTGTCTGACTCCTAGCGACCCCATGGACTGCAGCCTACTGGGCTCCTCCGTCCATGGGATTTTCCAGGCAAGAGTACTGGAGTGCGGTGCCATTGTGGCCCTGAGTTCCATCCAACAGAGTCGATCCTGTTAATCCACTCAGCATCTGTTGCCACAGGATGAGGCTGTGCTGCCCCCTGCTGGCCACATGCCCGCAGTGCCAGCTCAGGCTGGAAGGTTCCAGCTTTGCCGCCGGCTGAGGTGGAAGAGGAACCCTGCTTTTGGTACCTGGCTTCCGTCACCTGGGCAGAGCAAACATGGAGGGGCAGGACAGTGTGAAGAACCCTGCCCCAGTGCCCCGATCTCCTTGTCGCTTCCTGCATGCCCTTTTCTTCCCTATAAGTTCCTGGATTTGAAAAGTGAGAGTTGAACCAACTCACGATGTTTTTCTGAGCCGTCTCCAGCACGGCTTCCCACGGCACCACCCTAATGCCCCCTAGCTGTGTAGCTGCTCCAGGGGATTCCTTCTCAGCCTTCCTCCCTCCAGCAGGAATGGAGGGACCCATTTCCCAAATATGAGGATGGAATCTATCTGACACCTAAGAAGGCCAACTACTTGAGGCCAGAATGCGGGAGACGACGACCAGTAGGCACAGGGGGAACCCAGCCTCAGCCCTCGCAGCCAGGGCCAGGATGACCGTGAAGACACCGTCTTGGAAGCGGATCTTCCAGCCTCAAGCCCCTTTTGAATCACCCTCACCTGAGGCCCAGATAGCAGAGACAACACATTGCTTCTGTGCCCTGTCCAAATTCCTGACCCACAGAGTCTGTGGACATGATAAAGAGGTAGTTTCATGCCACCAAGTTTTGGGGTGATGGTTATGCAGCTCCCAGAGCACCATGATAATCATTCAATTAGACCCAGGCTGCGGTGGCCTAAATGAGCTTCTGGAGCTGGGACCCACCTTGGTAAGGCTGTTTCTTTGGGAGACCGGGTCCGCTTCTGGCCAAGCGGCCTGGAGCTCCGGGCGCCTCCATCCCCTGAGATCCCTAAGGGGCTGGTGACCCTGAGCTGGTCAGCTCCTTGTCCCCCCAGATTGGGTCTGTTTGATCCGTGTTTCATTCGAACAGGAAAGCAAGGTTTTGTGTGACCACCATTTCATCTGAAGGGTCTTACATGGGAGTGACACACAGAGACCTGGGATTACAGAAAGAGTCACACACGTGGGGTGGGAGTGGACCCGAGGGAAGGCAGGGACACTGCCGAGTTCGAGGTTGCAGGGACATTGCCCCTTTCTTCCTTGCAAGGAGGAACTGAGGCTCAAGGGCCAGGGGCCATGGCCAAGGTGGATGCATGTTGTGCTGGATCCCTGTCCCCCCCGGGCTTGCTTGTGTCCTCGGCGGGCGGCGGGCCAGCCTGCGGACCCGCGGGATCTGCGCGGGGGGAGGCCAGTTCCAGCCTCGAGTCTTGGCCCGTGTTGCACAGCTGAGTGTTCCTAGCACGCCCGCAGCACCGGAGGAGGCGGTGGGACGCTAGGGCCGGTGCTGCGCGCGGCGGCCGGTAGGGGGCGCAGGCGCCCCGCGTTTGAGCGGCCCGAACTCTGCAGTCTCGGTTCAGGGTCCTGAGATCGCGAGGGGCCACGGTTCCTGCCGGGGCCCCGTCGCCCCCTCTCGTCACCTGCCCAGTGGATACGCTCCCCGCTGCGTGTCCGTGACCCGCCAGGTCCTTGAATCTTGAGCACCTCCCAGAGGAAGACATGACTGTCCCCAGTTGACAGTTGGTGATGCTACAAACAGCTGAAATCGAATAATAACCCCTTAACCTTTACGGAGTTCTAATCATTGACCTGGTCTGCCAGGATCCTTCAGAGGGGAGCTGGGGCAGACAGAGGAAGGTGAAAAGCCAGCTCTGGGGAGGTGGCTGCCCTTGGAGCCCCCTGCCCCACCGTCGGGCTCCTTGCAAATCTGAGGACCTGTAAGGGGAGCAGGTGGGCCAGGTGGGCGGTAGTAAAATCTTAGGAGCCAATGGGATGTGTAGCCCCCTCACTGGGCACCCCGTATCTGCATTTTTGCTTCTGTGGCCATACTTCCTTTGCAGCCTAAAGTGGCTGGAGTGCGTGGTTAGTGGCCAGGAGCATTGTGGCACTCACCAGGGTCATGATGCTCAGAGCCGCAGCCTGACCACAGAGTGGTGCCTATCTGTGCCAGGGGCATGAGGTCGAGGCCATGGCCACAGCCAAGGGCTCGAGGGGCCTGACTCCAACCCAGTCCGGACTGAAGATGAGCCAGTGAGCAGTACTGGCCGGGGAGGCAGCTGTGGCAGGAGGCAGTATGGCAGGTGGTTAAAAACTTGGACTTGGAGCTGCAGTGCTGAGGTGCATGACCGGCTATCACCACCTCCCAGCTGTGGGTCTTGGGCAGGAGGCTGAGCCCCTTGCTTTCAAAAGAAGGTAATAATAGACTACCTCTGTATAATTCATGCCTTTTTGTGTGTATATTTTATGATGCTTTGGCATCTTGGTATCTTGCAGCCCAGGAAGGCTCTGCCTCTCCCAGGGCTAGGAAATTCCCAGCAAACAACTAACCAGAGTGTGCCTTTCACCTGCAAACACATCCATCCAGAACCGATACCCCAGCCATCTCCTTTTTTCTAACTTGCAAACCAAGCTGATATTTGCCCTGCCCTCCATCACCTGCGGGCCAGGCACAGGTGCAGCTAGTGACAAGCCCGGTAGCCCACGTTCTTAGTCACTTAGTTGGGTCCAACTCTTTGTGACCCCATGGATTATAGCCTGCCAGGCTCCCTCTTTCCATGGGATTTTCCAGGCAAGAATACTGGAGTGGGTTGCCATTCCCTCCTCCAGGGGATCTTCCCGACCCAAGGATTGAACCTGGGTTGATCTGCATTGGAGGTGGATACTTTACCATCCGAAACAGTAGGGAAGCCCCCAGTAGCCTGGAGCCCACTTAATTATTCAAACCAGCCAATCCCAAACAGCTTACCTTGTCTCACCCATCACTTCCTGTGCAAAGCACAGTGAAAGCTCTGGTCCTCGCTCTCCCCTCCCTGCTCCTGCCTCCTGACTGACTCTGGTGCTTCCCACCATGGTCCTATGTGGTGGGTCATGCCACTTCCTCTCAGAAACTGTGATTAGTAAACTCTTCTTTCAAGACATTGTCTCCGTGTCTGTCAAGCTACCATACCAGATTACAACAAAATCCCGGGTACATGTTAAAACAACCATATAAGATTGGCCGGGATGAAACGACTTAACTTTTCTAAAATGCTTACGACAGTTCCCGACACACCTGGATGCTAAGCCAGGAGGAGCTATTATTATTACACTACTCTGCCCTGTTTGCACCAGCTGCCACCCTCTGGGCGCTGGTGCAGCACGAGGTGCAGGCAGCGCCAGGCGCCTGGTCACAGGTCACCCAGGTGTTCCCTTCCCTTGGCAGGGGTGCCGAGCACCCCAAGCTAACAGTGAGAGCCAGGTGAGGATGGAGGCTTCTTGGGGCCAGAAGAGGGGTCCCACCTCTGCCATTTGGCTGCAGGGGCTAAATCCCTAATCAAGCTCTCCAGCAACCCCCTCCCCATAACCTTGAGACCCCCAGTTCAGGTGGAAAAATCCCCCCTTGATAATTACCCCCAATGATAATATCTCAATCATAGTGCAGTGAGCCGGCGGGCACTTTGCTGGCATCTTGTATCAGCCATTCTCAAACATTTCGGCCTCAACAGCTCTTCACACTCTTAAAAACTACTGAGGATCTCAGTGCTCTTGTTAATGTGGGCCATATCTATCACGATTTAGCACTTGAGGAGTTAAAACTGAGAAACTGTGATCATATTTGTTCTTCATTTATTTTAAATCACCATAACATAAACACATTACATGTTCATATAAATATTTTATGAAGAGTAGTGGTATTTCCCAACACAAATATTTTAGGGAGAAGGGAGCATGGCATTGCTGTACATTTGTGCAAATCTCTATCATGTCAGGCTTAATAGAAAACAGCTGGGTTCTCGTAGCTGCTTCTGCCTTCGAGGTTTTGAGATATCACATGTCATGTCATCTCTGGAACACTACACTGAGAGTCAAAAAACTCTTTACTTGAGAGTGGAAAAAAAAGTACTGTCTGAGTATTGTTATGACAATAGTTTTAACTATCATGGACATTCTGGAAGGATCTCGGGGTCCCCCAGAGGTCCGCAGGTCATACTTTAGAAACTACTGGCTTATATATGCCCCAGCTTGACAGATCAGGAAACCGAGGCACAGGAGGATTAAAGCAACTTGCATCAGGTCATGCAGCTGGAATTCAAGGCCAGGTCGCTTGGGTGGGAGTCGGGGGGCAGGTCACTGGGAAAAGACCTTGACTTTGGTATCCATGGCCCTAGCATTCAGCCCTGAGAGACAGGGCCGAGCCTGGACACAGACAAAGCAAGCTGGGCAGGATGGACCCGCGGGGAGGGGAGCTGGGTCTGGAGTGAGGGGGTGGTTGGGGAGGGGCCCAGGGGATCCGTTAGTCACCAAATGGTCCTGGTGACAGGGCTGGAGAAGGCAGCTGGTGGCGGATGCAACCTCCAGCTGGAAAATCAATAGGTGATCAGCGGTCCAGGGGCAGCGCTGTTCATCAGGTGCGTGGGGACGCAGGGGCAGGGGCGGGGGGCCCGGAGGAAATATCACTGACCCCCGGCAGGATTGATCAAACAGCCAGACACCCAAGGCCAAACTCACTAATAAAGTGAGACGTTCAGCTCAGCCAGGCGGCTGCTGGCTGAAGGTCTTAAAAAAACCGCTTAGCTGAGGAGTTCTTGCTAAACTGTCTTTGTTTCTTGAGGCCAGTGAGGGGGAGGACTAGCTGAGGGAGGCCTGGCTTGGCTGCGGTTTGACTTGCATCTCTTGGCTGGATGTGGGCCTGGACCATAGAATCCCAGAGCCCGTGTGTGGGTGCGTGTGTGTGTGCTGGCTACGGCACACACCACTTACACATGACATGTGTGTGCACAGACATGCACACACTATAGCACATATGTGTACAAATTTGCCCGGGCACGTTTGTGCATGCATGTGCAATGCTATAACATGTATAATAGCCACATGACACAGATGCACAGACATGTTACAACCATATACACACATGAATACCTTGCATGTTTGTGCATGCATGTATAAGTCCCAAGCATGTATCATGGTCACGTCACAATGCACATGTATGCATGCCACCACACTCATGTGTGCACACGTGTGGCCATGTATGTGTGCATGTGAGTACACTTGCTACATGAATGTGCGCCCACAGTAGCACACATGGGTGCATTTGAGGGCGGGGCATGTGTGCCTGTGGGTTAAACTGTTTCTTCCACATTTTTTCACTGATATCACCTTCCTCTGCCTCTAGCCCCAAAGATGCAACATTTGTTATGAAAGTTATGATTATTATGGGAGGGAGTGGAGAGAGAGAGTGGAAACTGGAAAACTGTATCTAACAGGCCAAGGTGTACAACAGAGAGAAAAAGTATAGATGTGGAAAGGAAGAGGGGAGAGAAAAAACAAAGAGAAAATTCTACTGGTATTTGGGGCAGTTAGGTGGGCTTCCCTGGTGGCTCAAAGAATCTGCCTGCAGTGCAGGAGACCTGGGTTCAATCCCTGGGTCAGGAAGATCCCTTGGAGGAGGAAATGGCAACCCACTCCAGTATTCTCACCTGGAGAATCCCATGGACAAAGGAGCCTGGTAGGCTATGGTCCATGGGGTTGAAAAGAGTCAGACACAACTGAAGTGACTTAGCATGCAGGTGGACCAAACCAATACCAGTGGGATTAGAATGGACTTGACATTTTGCAACTTGAGGAATAGCAGGAAGACAGAGGCTGTTCTGTTAGCAGAATAAAGAGCTTGGGGGAGTGTATTGATTTAAATAATGGAACCCCAAATGATATGTCTACCTGGAACTCGTGATCTGCTATGGTCTGTCCCCCCCACCTCCACCAAATTCATGTGAAATCCTAACCCCCAAAGGTGATGGTATTGGGAGGTAGGGACTTTGGGAAGTGATTACGTCATGAGACTGGAGTCCTCATGAATGGGATTAGTGCGCTTATAAAAGAGCCCCCACAGAGCTCCTAGTCCCCTCTACCATGTGAGAACATGGGGAAAGATGATGCTATGAACCAGAAGAGGACCTTCACACGACCATGTCAGCACCCTGATCTCAGACATCCAGCCTCCAGAACTGTGAAGAAGACATTTCTGTGGTTTATAAACTCCCCTATCTGTAGCATCTCCTTGTATAGCCCAGACAGACTAATATATAACCTTATTTGGGAAAAGCATCTTTGCAGATGTAATTAAGGTAAGGGTCGCAGGATGAGATCATTCTGGATTATTGGATTACCTGGTGGTGGTGGTTTAGTCGCTAAGTCATGTCCGACTCTTTGTGACTCCATGGACTGTAGCCCGCCAGGCTCCTCTGTCCTTGGGGATTCTCCAGACAAGAATACTGGAGTGGGTTGTCATGCCCCCCTCCAGGGTTTTCCCGACCCAGGGATCAAACCTGTGTCTCTTACATCTACCTTCACTGGCAGGGGGTTCTTTACCACTAGTGCCACCTGGGAAGCCCTCATATCCTCCAGAAGGAACCAATCCTCCTGACACCGTGATTTTGGACTGGCCTCCAGAACTGCGAGACAATACTTTGCTGTTGCTTTAAACCATCACATGTGTGATACTTTGCTATGCCAGCGCTAGGAAATTTATATATGTGGGGGGACTGTTCTGGAAGAAGTGAGAATTGACATGTGAAGGGGGCTTCCACTCGATCTGTGACCCTGGAGGAATGTGGGACCTGCAGACACGGAGCCTTCCAGCTCTTAGTGAAGAGGACTTTCTACAGCCCAGATTCCAGGGGTGGGATGGGCTGTGTTTTGAAGGAGACACATTTCAGCACTCCATTGCTGATATGGCCCTAAGGGAGTTTAAGCATCTGTTACATAGTTGGACTTGTTAGCCCTTCTCTAGCCTCAGGAGTCTGTGCACTGGTGCAAAGAAAGAAATACAGTTCTAGACGGATGACAGAGGACCTAGAGTGGGCAGCCAGGTAGGTGTCCTGATTGATGGCGGTGGTTTTGGTAGAGAAATGCGTCTATGGGAGAGGAGGATGCTGAGAGACTGACTGCTGGGTGGGTGGAGCATCTCCTGGGCTTTGTCCTTGGTGAGACCCCTAGAGCACCCCTCAAGGTCCCCTTCTCTGCCAGTAAAGCCGTCTCCATGTGGACATTGCCTTGGACACGATAGGTGTTCATAACCCCGAAGGAACAACACTTCTCTATGAGCTATGGTATTTCTCAACCAGAAACGTGCTCTTCCATATCCATTAATGTTGGTTTGATAGTCTCTTCCCCTTTTTGCACCAGGAACTGGTGTGGACAGGATTCATCATGCCGTGGACTGGTACATGTAACTGATTGTTCAGGCAGAAAAAAATCAACTTTTTTTTTGATGTTTACCTTCCCTGGTATCTCAGCCAGTAAAGAATCTGCCTGCAAAGCAGGAGATCCAGGTTCGATCCCTGGGTTGGGAAGATCCCCTGGAGAAGGAAATGGCTGCTCACTCCAATATTCTTGCTTGGAAAATCACCTGGACGGAGGAGACTGGCGGGCTACAGTCCATGGGATCACTAAAGAGTCAGACATGACTTACCAACTAAACCACCACCACCATCTTTCATATTGGCAGTGGATGCTGGTGTGGGTGTGGGGAAATGTCATAACCGTGTGTTCATTTGTTTGTTTTTGTTGCTGACTAGTCGCTCAGTAGCATCTGACTCTTTTGTGACCCCCATGGACTGTAGCCCGCCAGACTCCTTTGTCCATGGGATTCTCCAGGCGAGAATACTGGAGTGGGTTGCCATGCCCTGCTCCAGGGGATCTGGGAGTATAAGCCTCATAATGCTTATGGAGAAAGATTCAGAAATGTCATTGAGATATAAAACCTGAGTAGTGGCTTTGGGTTTCTTGGTCTTCAAAACTCAGCCAGGCAAGAAACTGAAGTTTTTGTGGTTTTGTATTTGAATCTGGTTTCTGTCTCAAAACTGCGCCCCCCTTCCCTATTAGGCAGAAAATTAACCAATTAAGCAGATGATTATTTCCAGTTAATTCAAGATAAACTCACTACTCGAGAGGGTCTTCAGCCAGTTGAAATTTCTTCTCTAACCCCCTCCTTCCTTGGGAGACAGTGTATTTGGAGGTGGTGGGTGTGTCGTATGGAGTCGGTTTCTGCTGGGTCATCACCCCTTTCCCCCACTGGTGTCTGTGGTGGGGCCTGCTGGCCGGCGCTGCATTAGTCTGCTGTTTGGGGGTCCCAGTCCTGTGTCTCAGCTCACTTCCCTGTTCTCAGAAGCACAGAGACCTTGGATTGTCTGTCCACGCTACTCCAGAGCCCCGGAACGTGTGGGCTTAGGCTGATGTACAGACTTGAGATAGATAGATAGATAGATAGATAGATTTCTCTTCTGCCAACTCTGCTAGCGCGACTGAGGATTGCAGACAGGAAATGGGGCCCAGGTTGCCTTTGCTTTCAAATCCCCAATCTCATTGGAGGTCCCATACTGAGCACTAACCCTGAGCAGCCTGCAGCACGAATGTCTTTTTTCTGGAGTCTATCATCCACTTCTAACTTTCCCCTCCGTTCTCTGACCCCTCTCTTCCTCCTAGCTCAGACCATTTTCCGTGTTCTTTTTTTCTTTAGTAATTAAATAATTTTTGGCTGTGCGGGGTCTTCATTGCTTTTCGGGGCTTTCTCTAGTTGCGATTCGCAGGCTTCTCATTGCCGTAGCTTCTCTTGTTGCAGAGCATGAGCTCTGGGGTGTTTTGGCTCAGTAGCTGGTGGTTCATGGGCTTAGTTGCTCCGTGGTATGTGGGGTCTTCCTGGACCAGGGATCGAACTTGTGTCCCCTGCATTGGCAATGAAGTGAAGTGAAAGTCACTCAGTCGTGTCCGACTCTTTGCGACCCCATGGGCTATACAGTCCATGAAATTCTCCAGGCAAGAATACTGGAGTGGGTAGCCTTTCCCTTCTCCAGGAGATCATCCCAACCCAGGGGTCGAACCCAGGTCTCCCACATTGCAGGCAGATTCTTTACCAGCTGAGCCACAAGGGAAGCCCAAGAATATGGATTCTTAACCACTGGACTACCAGGGAAGTCCCATTTTCCTTGTTTTAATTCCCCAGGTGCAGGAAGAAATGCTCCTTCAATAGGCACTCTTCTGCATCTTCCCTTTTGAACCTAAAAGTCAGAACTCCCCCCTCGGTTTTTCTCTTCTGCCTCACTCAGCCCCCTCTGGGAAGCTGGTGCCTGGGTGGGAGAGTTCGAGGGTTGGGGTGGGGGTGTAAAAAGCAACAAGTTTCACATAATATTCACCCTTTGTGTTCCACTCAGGAAATATTTACAGCAGGCAAACTCCTAGAGACAGAGGTGGGCTAGAGGTGACCAGGGCTGGGAAGAGAGGGGAATTGAGCTATTGCTAATGGGTACAGTTTAGTTTTGGGGGATAAAGTTTTAGAGATGGGAGGCAGTGATGGTTGTACAACATTGTGAATGCCATTGAATTATACACTTAAAAACGGTCAAGACGGCAAATATTATATATATTTCACCCCAATAAAAAAATAGTTAAAAAAAAAAAGGCAACAGGGCAGAAAAGTCCCATAATAATGAATACTTGAAAATGGCTTTCTGACCCTGAACAGATCCTCCACCCGGGGAAACCAAGTCTCTGAAAAGCCTCCCCACGTGTTCAAGGTCGTGTGTGAGGAGGAGGTGGGTAGCAGCCTTGTGTGGGGCAGGGAGACCCAGGGACAACCTGAGTATCCATCTGGGGATGGGAGTGGGGTGAGATGAAGAACAAGCCCTGCTCTGAGCATGTGCAGATGAGGAAGATATTGACAAGGTATCATCACGGGAGCAGAATTATGCATAGTGGCACCATTTGTGCAGAAGCACCTGTATATATGGAGCGGGTGCGAATTTTCTGGATGCTTCAGTAAAGCCAGTGAGGCCTCCTTCCTGCTCGCCCTCCCTCCCTCTCTCTTGTTACCAAAGGTTTCTATTCGCCTTCATCACCATTCTCTCCTCTTTCACTAGCTGTGGGTTTCCAATCTACATTTCTGCTAGGAGTGATCATCTCTTTAGTCTTTTTTTTTTTAATTGGTAATTTTTAAAAACTTTATTTTCTTTTTTAAAAAATGGATCCCATTGGAGTATAGTTGATTTACCACCTTGTGTTAGTTTCTGCTATTCAGCAGACGGATCAGGTTACACGTGTATCTATATATGCATTCTTTGCCACGCTCTTTCTATTACTGTCTATCACGGGATTCTTAGTATAGTTCCCTGCGCCACACAGCAGCACCTTCTTGTTTATTCATTCTCTGTATACTAGTTTGCATCTGCTAATTTCAACCCCCCAACTTTTCCCTCTCCCACCCTTTCCCCCTTGTCAACCAAAAGTCTGTTACCTATGTCTGTTTCTGTTTTATAGATAAGTTGAGTCGTGTCATATTTTAGATTTCCCATAAAACTGATATCATACTTTCTTTTTTAACATTAAAAAATGGTGAGAAATAGCTAACATACAGAAAAATGCATAAGACATATATGTCCAGTTTAAATCAGACACCCAAGCACCGACCATGCAGGTCAAGGAATTGGAGAGTGCCTTCTCCCCAATGCCACCCCCCCCATGTTTTCCTCCCCAGTCAAATCCTCTAAGAAGTAACTATTATCCTTAATCTTATAAGAATCATCGTTGCTTAAAAAAAATCTTTTTATGCTTAAATAGTCTAAGATGGATAAAATAACTACAAAAAGAGTACTGAGAGTTACTGTGTACATTTCACTCAGCTTCCTCTAATAAAAAGATCTTCTATAACCGTGGAGTGGTTATCAAACAAAGAAATTCATATTAGTACAATACTGTGAACTGACCTGCAGACTTCACTTGGAGTTCACTGGTTTTTCTACTTAAGTTGTTTTTTTGCTGTTGTTATTGTTCCAGGATTCAGTCTGGAATGCCACGTTGCGTTTAGCTGTTGTGTTCTCTTGGTTTCTTTGACTCTGTGACATTTTCCCACTCTTTCTTTGGTTTTCATTACCTTGAAAGTTTTGAAGAGTCCTGATGAGAAATTTTGCATTATCCTTGGTCTTTCCTGGTGGCTCAGGTGGTAAAGAATCTGCCTGCAATGCAGGAGACCTGGGTTTGATCTCTGGGTTGGGAAGATCCCTACAGAAGGAATGGCAACCCACTCCAGTATTCTGACTTACAGAATCCCATGGACAGAGGAGCCTGGCAGACTACAGTCCATGGAGTCGCAAAGAGTCGGACATGACTGAGTGACTTTCACTTTGCTTTTTAAAATAATTTTCCTCTCCTAACTATGTATCCCTTATACATAGTTCCCCAGTATAGTTTAGTTTACCTATTTTGAATTTTATATATGTGAAACAATATCATATATTCTTTTGCATTTTTTTAAATTTAACATTACATTTTTGAGGGATTCATCTATGTTTTTGTGAGTCGTTGCAGTTCATTTCCTGGCTGAATATTATTCCATTGTATGGCTCGATTATAGTAATAACAGGACAATGGCTATAATTGAACCATTTTCCATTTGATAGACTTTTGGATTATTTCCTGTTTGGGACTATTGCAAACAATGCAGCCAGGAGCATTTTTATTACATGTCCCTGAAGTCCTGGGACCCCATTTCTCTAGGGCAAATTTCCAGGAGGGATGATCTGGGTCACAGAGCATGTGTATCTTCAGCAGGACCAAATACTGCCAGACCAGTTTCCCAAATGGTTGCGCCAATGAACAGCCCCTCTTGTCATGTCTGAGAGTTCCCCAGTGCCACATCACCAGTTTTGGAAATCAAATTGAATCAGTGAGGGTCTCTTTGTGAGGCTCTGAGTTTGCGGCCATCAGTGCCAGCACCCCTGAGCCCCCTCCAGCCCTCCCTCCGGGGGTGTAGCCCTGTCCCTCTGCCCTTACTTCACTTTTTTTGCTACAAGCCTTGAACGCCTTGCCCTCCAGACCCTCCAGCTTTATCATCTCCAGGAGTCTGTACAGAAAGGAGTCAACAACAGCAAATGAAATAAAACCAAATGAAAACAACAACAAACCCAGGTGGAAATGAACATCTTCGGGATTACAAGAGGCAGCAGGGTGCGGTAGATAAGAGCTTGGCTTTCAGGCCCAACTGCTGGTTCAGCTACCCACTGGACTCTGCGCTTCAGTTTTCTAATCTGAAAATGGGGTATAATAGTATCTACCTTATGGGATTATTAGAAGTATTAAACGAGTGAATGGACATAAAGTGCTTAAACAGTGCCTGGCACGTAGTCAGTGCTATGAGAGGGGTAGATGTATTATTACCCTGCTGGTGTATCTATATCTGCCCACAGAAAGTTCTAGGATAATGGTGCTACCTCAGAAGTCGAGTGGACCTATAAGAGACAGACTTCCTCTTTTTATTTTGTGTACTTTCATATTACTTAAAATTAAAAAAAAAACAAGCATCTAGCCACGTGTGGTATTATCTTCATTTTTTTAAAGAAATTTTAACTCTATAGAAGCAAAAGATAAGCTTTTGGGAAAAAATGATAAGATTTGCACCATTTAATGTAGAATACAGAAAGTGACAGAGGGCCATCAATCTCCGTTTCACTGTGTGTGTGCTTTGAAAGCTGAATTTATGACTGTGCCTGGGTTTGGGGTTGGACTTGCCTGCTCCCCTAGATCCAGGGTTCCCTAAATCTCTGCTGGACATGGTGCAGGGACTGAGCCCTGGCCTACGGCTCCCCACACCCACCCACTGCAGGCCCCCCAGAGCCCCCTGCCTCCCTGCACCTGCCCTGGTTGCCAAGGAAACGGCCCTTTATTGAGTGCAGCCATCCCCACCCTAGCCCAGTGATTTGTCCTTGTCTAATTATTATTACTCTTTGCATTTCCTCTTTGGATGAGTAATGGGGGAGGGTCGGGGGGTGGGAGGGCACCGGAGCCCAGGAGCAGTGATTTGTGGGGTCCGCAACTCATCTTTGAGAGGAGGACATTTATCTTTCTGGAAGCAGAGAACCGCCCAGTGGAGACGATTCCATGGTTCCCGTGTGGATTTGTTGGTGTGTTTATATGTTGGTTCCACCCACCTGGAACGAACGTGCGTGTGGACTCGTGGTGTGGGAATGTGTGTACAATGTGTGCCAAGCAAGCAGACTTCTTCTAGCGAGGAGTCGTTACTGTGTGCTTCCTGTGTACAGATCCCAAAGCTGTGTGTACACATCTGTGTACGTTTGCATGTTAGACACAGCTAACTTGGCGTGTCTGCTTGTGTGCACCTGGGGTCTCCACGTTGTAGACAAAGCAAGGAAAACCTGTGTGGGTCTGCCCATCTTCATGTGTGCACACCAGCTACATAACTAGCAAATGTGCTCGTTTTAAAAAAATATTTATTTGTTGTATTTATTTATTTGGATTGTATTGGGTCTTAGTTGCAGCATGCAGGATCTTCATTGCATCGTGCGGGATCTTTCACTGGATAGTGCATGGACTCTCTAGTTGTGGCGTGTGGGCTCTGGAGCACGTGGCTCTGCAGCCCATGGGCTTAGCGGTTGTGGTGCACGTGGGCCCAGCTTCTCCGCAGCATGTGGGATCCCAGTTCCTGGACCAGGGATCTAACTGGCGTCCCCTGCATCGCAAGGCGAATTCTTAACCCCTGGACCACCAGGGAAATCCCAAATGTGTTTGTGTCTTTATGTGTTTTTGTGTACATAGACTACATTCTGTTTTTCAAATGGGGGTTGTGGGGGGCGCTTCTCTTTGAGAGGGTTGTCCTCACGTCTGCATCTTGGCACGTTGTGTGCCTTGCTATGAAAACCACAATATAGGTCAGAGATGCCTCAGATGAAGACAAGACTTGGATAAATGCACCACCCATTTTGGTAGCTGGGAGAGATGCAAGTAAAGGTACCCACTGCTTTGTTACTGCCTAAGTCCATGCCCTCTGCATGGGACACTGCAGTTTCTTCTACTGGAAGGTGAAGTCTCTGTCTCCACCCTTTTGAACTGGACTGGACTTGAGACTGGCGTTGGGCCCTAGAATGAGGTAGAAGGGACAGGGAGCCTATTCTGAGCCTAGATCTCAGGATGCCTCATAGTTTCTACTAGCTATCTTAGAACTCTGCTCAGTTGCCATAGGAACAAACCTGAGCTACCTCAAAGGAGGATGAGAGACTTTGGCCACCAGATGAAGAGGAGCCCCGTGACCCCAGCTGAGCTTTCCTAGACCATCTTACAGCCACCTGCCTGGAAAACACTTGAGAGAGTCCAGCCGAGGTCAACGGAGCTGCCCTACCTTACTGGCAGCTGACCAGACACAAAAGCAGGCATGCTGACCCACGTACTTGTGAGCAATAATAATTATTTTAAATCTCTCAGTATTGGGATGATTTATTATGCAGCTGTATTGTGGTAACACCTAACTGATGGTAACTAACAACCCTGCATGGACACGTAGATAGCTGCACCCACAGTGAAAGCATATCCTTCAGATATACACATTGAGTGGGTAGCTCTGTGTACGGGGATTATTAGTTATTTATCTATTGTGTGTGTGTGCTTAGTCGTTCAGTCGTGTCTGACTCTGTGAGACCATGGACTGTGGCCCACCAGACTCCTTTGTCCTTGGGGATTCTCCAGCAAGAATACTGGAGTGGGTTGCCATTCCCATCTCCAGAGGATCTTCCCAACTCAGGGATCGAACCCAAGTCTTCCGCATTGTAGGCGGATTCTTTACTGTCTGAGCCACCAGGGCTTTGTCACAAATTTCCCCCTAATTTGGAAGTTTAACACAACAAATATTTATCTCACAGTCTCTGTGGATCAGAAATCAGGACATGTCTTGGCTGGATGCCTTGGGTTCAAGGTATCTCATAGTGTCGCCATCAAAGTAGTGAGCCCTAGGGTCACACAGAAAAAGGCCCCTCCTTTCTGGGAACGTAAGGGTTCCTGCCCCTCCTCAAGCTTCAGGATGTACTTTCTGGAACCCTTGCTAGGGAGCTCATGGCAAGAGCTTCTTTTCTAGGCCAAATGGCCTCAGCTCCATTGCTAGGGCCAGGATGCAGGAGGAAGGCATGCTTATGTCAATCAAA
The DNA here is from genome assembly GCF_019923935.1 of Bubalus bubalis. Taxonomy (NCBI): domain Eukaryota; kingdom Metazoa; phylum Chordata; class Mammalia; order Artiodactyla; family Bovidae; genus Bubalus; species Bubalus bubalis. Next base: position 15,847,796 of record NC_059170.1, on the reverse strand, counting down.
AAGCATATCCACACACATGAATATTCATAGCACTTTTATTCATAATAAACCAAACAGGACAAGATCCAAATGTCTTTCAGCCATAGAATGGATTTGTTGTTGTTGTTTAGCTGCTAAATCGTGCCCAACTCATTGTGACCCTGTGGACTGTAGCCCACCAGGCTCCTCTGTCCATGGGATTTTCCAGGCAAGAATACTGGAGTGGATTTCCATTTCCTTCTCCAGGGGATCTTCCTGACCTAAGGATCGAACCTGTGTCTCCTGCATTGCAGGCAGATTCTTTACTGCTGAGCCACAGTGGGAAGCCCATAGAATGGATACACTGAAGTATATATACTCAGTGGAATACTACACAGCTATACAAATGAAGTCTCATTATATACAATAGGAGGAATCTCCTGGACACCATGTTGAGCCAAACCAGCTAGAAACAAAAGATGCTATGTGTCAGTCTCTGTCAATTTCTAAAAACAGATGATGTAATTTACACCCCAAAAGCGAGAAAGTATTTGTGCTTGTGGGGTAGTGACTGGAAGGGGATGTGAAGGGCTGGGGTAATGTTCTGCTTCCACCTTAAAATCTGGTTGCTGCTTTCACAATTGTGTTCATTTTGTGAAACTCTACACATGCAGCATTAGTCCATTTCTGTATGTATGCTGTACTTGAGTTAAAAAAAAATGAGCTTAACAAAAAGATGCAGTAGAGAAAATAAAACAGAATTCCCAGGGTTTGGGGAAGGGGAGAAAGGTGACAGATAGAGCTGGGGCATTAGCAGGGACCAGACCACATTGGGACTGATAAGCTGTATTGACGATGCTGAACTTTTTCCTGTGGGCAGTGGAGGGTCTTGGGAGTTGTATGCAGGCGGATTCTGTATTTAGATGTTCATTGAGCAAAGCTCCTCCTGGAGCTGGAGCTGAGAAAGGATGGTAGGCAGAAGAATGGCAGTTGGAAGACAGGTTAGGACATTCTTGACATGGTCCAGGGAGAGATGATGGAGGCTTGGGTTCGTGGGAGGCAGTGGAGATGGACAGGAGTGCCGGTGGAGGGTTCCTTAGGAACGGGAGCTAACAAAGGTTGGAGGAATTAGATCTGGGGGCTGTGTGGAAGCCTGGGCAGGAGGAAGTAAGAGAAGGTCAATGAGGGAAAATTGTTTATAGACCAGGGTTCTTGACCTTCTCCAATCAATAGAAACTGACTGTAGAGCAGACATGAAATTTAGGCAAGGCTTTAGTGGGGCCCTGCTGCAGCAGCTGGGAGTGGGAACGAACTACAGGTCCCCTCGCTTGCTCGCTCCCCAAGGAGGCAGCATGCTTGTTCCTCATGTTGATGAGGGTGGGGGTGTGTCCAGGGGTTGGCCAGAAGGTGACTTAGACGGTTTGCCTACCCCTTTGGTGGTGCTGTGTGCAGGGGGCACGTGCAGTACCCTGCTTTGGCTCCAAGGCTCCTCAAAAGTAGCAGTTGGGTTTTTACACTTTGTATCTTTTGGGTCCAGAATTTATCCCAATTGCACTGTGCAGGCAGTTATATTTAGTCCCAACAGTTTCTCTGTATTTTGTTGATCTAGGAGAGGTATGTCCAGGTGCAAGCACTGAAGCACTGCAGCAAAAAGTCCCGGATTCCAGGCCTGTCTCAAAATGAGACACATATCTTTTTTTTGCAAAATTTACTGAGGATAACAAGCACCCCTGGCACTTGACTAATAAATATAGTGGCTTTAATCCTCGGTCTGGGGTTGGGAGGCTGGCCCTGAGGCACTAATGATTCCTGCACGTAGGCGGTCTTCCAGAAGGTCAGGTAAGAACCTTAGCTAGAGAGAGGCAGCTTTTAGGAAGGCGGGCCTAGAGTGTCCCCTGTGTGCTCTTTTTCTCTAGGAAGTTGGGTGTTGACCTCCTGAGACTGCGGGGCAGCCCCTGCTCCACCCCTTTCCTCTAAGTCCCTACCCATTCAGAATCATCTTTCAGGACCAACCCCATCCTCCTCTCAGCTATGTACTCTACCCTTTGTTTTAGTCCTGTTCCTGCTTGTGCTTTTTGAGCTCAGAATTCTGTATTTGTCAGGAATGATTGACTTGTGTAATTGACACATCTAGAAATATGTCTGCCTTCAGGAAGAACTGGATCCAGTGGCATCAGGAATCTGCTCTGCTTTCCCTTTCAGCACTTTTTCCTTTCTGAGTTCTTGATTCTTAGCCAACATGCCTACTCCAGCCTGAGACTTACCCCTTCACTGTTTAACAATCCAGATCTAAGAAGACGTAAAAATTTTCATAGTAGTTCCAGAAACTAGCCTGAGTCTGCCTCTCACTGGGGTGAACCAGGCATGTATCCATGCTCATGCTGAATGCTGAATCATTCAAACCCCATGACCTGAGAGTGAGAGAGGACAGAGTAAAATCATGGGTCTGGACCCAGAGTAAAGAGCAATGGAAGCGGGGCAGAAAGGACCCGTAGGTATAGGCCACAGATCCCTTCTCATCCCTGCAACCTTGCTGTATCCTTCCCCCCTCCCCTGTTATTCATTCCTTTGGCTGGGTCAGGTCTTCATTGCTGCATGTAGACTTTCTTTAGTTGCGGCGAGCAGGGGCTACTCTCTAGTCACGATGTGTGGGCTTCTCATCATGGTGGCTTCTCTTGTTGGGGAGCACAGGCTCTAGAGTGCTGGCTCAGTAGTTGTGGTGCACGAGCTTAGTTGCTCTGCCGCATGTGGGCTCTTCCCAGATCAGGAATCGAGCCCATGTCCCCTGAATTAGCCAGTGGATTCTTATCCACTGGACCACCAGGGATGTCCTTATTGTATCCTTGATTTCTAGTCTTGGGAGTTCGCTCACTAATCCAGTCTCAGGTTTGGTCCCGACACCTTCCTTTGGTTGCCTGGAGTAGAAAATTTTGCCCTAACCTTGTTCAGGCTTGTTTCAGTCCTCATTCTTGAGAAGCACTGTATTAGGGTTTTCCAGAAAAACAGAAAATGTGTGTGTGTGTATAAAATTTACATTTAAGTATATAATAAATAAGGAGATTTATGAAAAAGAATTGGCTCTTATGGAGGGTGTCAACTCCCAAGAACCACAGTGATGGTGCTAAGTTGATTCAGCCATGTCTGACTTTTTTGACAACCCCATGGACTGTATCCTGCCAGGCTCCTCTGTCCATGGGATTTTCCAGGCAAGCATACTGGAGTGGGTTGCCATTTCCTTCTCCAGGGGATTGTCCCTATCCAGGGATTGAACCTGCATCTCTTTCATCTCCTGCATCGGCAGGTGGGTTCTTTACCACTAGTGCCACCTGGGAAGCCCAAGAGCCACAGGGTGAGTCTAATTGGAGCCCTGGCAATGCCAATGCTGTAGCTCCAGTCTGAAGATCAGCAGCCTCAAGACCCAGCAAGAGCTAGTATTTCAGTTTGAGTTTGAAAGCAGGAAACAAGCTCATGTTCCACCCAAAGGCCACTGGGCGGGAGGAACTCCCCCTTACTTGGGGGAAGGTTGACCTTGTGATTCCATCCATCACCTGATTAGACAAGGCTCACTGCATTAGGGAGGGCAATCTACCCTACTTAATCAGATGATTCAAATGCTCATCTCATTCAGAAACAACCCTCGCAGAAATGCTCAAAAGAATGACCAAAAGTCTGGGCACTCTGAGGCTCAGTCAAGTTGATACATAAGATTAACCACTGCAGGTAAATACCAAGCAGGTTGGATCTGATGCTCTATCAGGCAGGTCAGAGGGCTGGGCTGAGTCAGAACCCTGGCTGGACATCCTTCTCTATGCCTTGAATGACCTTTTTGTCTGCCTTTGCGTAGGTTATGTGACTTGCCAACCCGTATCTCACTCCAAAATGTTGTCTTCCTTTATCTTTTTCATCAGGGCCTAACTGGAGAGCAGGTGGACCCAGGGAAGGTCTGTTCCCAGATTCCTGGCCCAGACCCCAGCTCCGTCAGGGCTGTGCCCCCATGCATGGGTCTCCAACCTCTCCTGGGCCCTGAAAGCCTGTACCCATGAATTATGTCTCCAGGACTGCTTGTGCTCTTGTTTCCAAACGGGGAAGGTGTTAAAGGAGCCCCAACAGGGTTGGAGGGGAGGAAGACAGAGAATAACAAGAATAGCAAGGAGAGATAAGAAAGCCTTCCTCAGTGATCAATGTAAAGAAATAGAGGAAAATAATGGAGTGGGAAAGACTAGAGATCTCTTCAAGAAAATCAGAGATACTAAGGGACCATTTCATGCAAAGATGGGCTCGATAAAGGACAGAAATGGTATGAACCTAACAGAAGCAGAAGATATTAAGAAGAGGTGGCAAAAATACACAGAAGAACTATACAAAAAAGATCTTCATGACCCAGATAACCACGATGGTGTGATCACTCACCTAGAGCCAGACATCCTGGAATGCAAAGTCAAGTGGGCCTTAGAAAACATCACTACAAACAAAACTAGTGGAGGTGATAGAATTCCAGTTGAGCTATTTCAAATCCTAAAAGATGATGCTGTCAAAGTGCTACACTCAGTAGCAAATTTGGAAAACTCAGCAGTGGCCACAGGACTGGAAAATGTCAGTTTTCATTCCAATCCCAAAGAGGGGTAATAACCAAAGAATGTTTAAACTACTGCACAATTGCACTCATCTCACACGCTAGTAAAGTAATGCTCAAAACGCTCCAAGCCAGGCTTCAACAGTACGTGAACCGTGAACTTCCAGGTGTTCAAGCTGGGTTTAGAAAAAGCAGAGGAACCAGAGATCAAATTGCCAACATCTGTTGGATCATCGAAAAAGCAAGAGAGTTCCAGAAAAACATCTACTTCTGCTTTATTGACTATGCCAAAGCCTTTGACTGTGTGGATCACAACAAACTGTGGAAAATTCTGAAAGAGATGGGAATACCAGACCACTTGACCTGCCTCTTGAGAAATCTATATGCAGGTCAAGAAACAACAGTTAGAACTGGACATGGAGCAACACCCTGGTTTCAAATAGGGAAAGGAGTATGTCAAGGCTGCATATTGTCACCCTGCTTCTTGCAGACTTCTATGCAGAGTACATAATGAGAAATACTGGGCTGGATGAAGCAAAAGCTGGAATCAAGATTCCTGGGAGAAATATCAATAACCTCAGATATGCAGTTGACACCACCATTATGGCAGAAAGTGAAGAAGAACTAAAGAGCCTCTTGATGAAAGTGAAAGAGGAGAGTGAAAAAGTTGGCTTAAAGCTCAACATTCAGAAAACTAAGATCATGGCATCTGGTCCCATCACTTCCTGGGAAATAGATGGGGAAACAGTGGAAACAGTGACTGACTTTATTTTTTTTGGGCTCCAGAATCACTGCAGATGGTGACCGCAGCCTTGAAATTAAAAGATGCTTATTCCTTGGAAGAAAAGCTATGACCAACCTAGACAGCATATTAAAAATCAGAGACATTACTTTGCCAACAAAGATCTGTCTAGTCAAAGTTGTGGTTTTTCCAGTAGTCATGCATGGATGTGAGAGTTGGACTATAAAGAAAGCTGAACGCTAAAAAATTGATGCTTTTGAATTGTGGTGTTGGAGAAGACTCTTGAGAGTCCCTTGGACTGCAAGGAGATCCAACCAGTCCATCCTAAAGGAAATCAGTCCTGAATGTTCATTGGAAGGACTGATGTTAAAGCTGAGACTCCAATACTTTGGCTACCTGATGTGAAGAGCTGACTCATTAGAAAAGACCCTGATGCTGGGAAAGATTGAAGGTGGGAGGAGAAGGAGACGACAGAGGATGAGATGGTTGGATGGCATCACCGACTCAATAGACATGAGTTTCAGCAAGCTCTGGGAGTTGGTGATGGACAGGGAAGCCTGGCATGCTGCAGTCCATGGGGTCGTGAAGAGTCGGACACGACTGAGTGACTGAACTGAACTGAAGACAGAGACCTGGGCTCCATCTCTGTGCATCTCCCTCTCCTCCCTGCAGCCGTATCCCACCTGGGGGGCTGCGCTCCAGTGCACTGTTCCCACTGTCTCTCATCCTCAGGTGCAGGGTCTGGTGTTAGGTCAGGCGCTGGTATTAATTGCAGGTCCCCACCCACCCCCACCTGGTGCCCTCATCTCTGTCTTGCCTGCAGTCACTGTTTATGGCTCCTCAGAATCCCAGAGGAGTGCACTGAGCCGGCTTCCTGCAGGAAGCCAACTGGGGGAGGGTGGGCAAGGAGGTAGGCCAGTCCTGAGAGTCCATGGTGAACAGTCCCCCACCCCGCTGGCATCAGCAATGTGCGCAGGACCTTGTGATCTGGGAAGGCTCCAATCAGCCTGGCAGGGGCCATCCTAACCCTACCCTCCCCCACTGAGACGACGACTTTTGGCCAAAGGGAGCCGAATCACTTTCTCTGCTGCCTCTCATTCATTGTGAGATCTGCCAAGTCAGGTGAACTTTCTAAGCCTCAAGTTCCTCATCTGTAAAGTGGGTGTAATAAGACCTTCCCAGAAGTCACAGTCCATAGCTTACTTCATCCTGAACAATGGGCTCCGTCTTTGGGGTAAGTTAAGTCTAGCCCTTCATTCATTGGTGTTCCCAGGTGGCACTAGTGGAAAAGAACCTGCCTGCCAATGAAGGAGATATAAGAGACTCAGGTTCAGTCCCTGGGTCAGGAAGATCCCATGGGGAAGGAAACAGCAACCCACTCCAATATTCTTGCCTGGAGAATCCCATGGACAGGGGAGCTTGGTGGGCTATAGTTCACAGGGTCACAAAGAGTCGGACACAACTGAAGCCACTTAGCACGCACACACATGCTTCATTCATTCTTTTATTCATTCATCCATTCACTCAGGGCTCCACAATGTGCCAGACTATGTGTGATCACTACCCATCAGGTTAGAAGCAACTTCCTTCCCCTTTGTTCCTATCTTCTAGTCTAAGGACTGTTTTTTTTTTTTTTAATTCAACTTTATTGAGGCATAATTTAGATAAAATCCATACATTTTAGGTTTATAGATCAATGACTTTGGACAAATGCATATGCCTATGGAACCCCACCCCATTCAAAACATAGAACATTTCCCTTGACTCCGGTAGGTCCCTTTGAGTTTTCTTGCCATTAATCATTGGTCTGATTTCTATTCTTTTCCCTCAGTCTAAGTCTTCATTTACTTTATTTTTGCTGGTACGTTTCTGTTTTCCTTTTTTCTTTAGAGCACGTATCTTTTTGGTAACTCAATATTCATTTTTCTACCTTTGCAAACATTGCAGATAATGGCCCAATACGACATGTATACACAAACACGTGCACCCACACGTATCGACATATTTACACATATACAATCCACTTACACACACATGCAGTACACAAGCTTACACACACATATATAGTTTAGGTGAAATAAACTTTTTGGAGGCTCAGAAAGACATAGGCCAAAGTAAAGGTAAGAAATATAGTTTTATTTTTCTCGAAACTCTTCATGTGGGTACACACACACACACACACACACACGCAAACACACACAAACGCAAGCACACACACAAACACACAAACACAAGCACACAGCTCCTGAAGCCGAGAACAATTTGCTACCATCTTCCGCTCCCCTGCCAGCGTCAGGGCAGGAAGAGAAAAGTCGGAATTCTCGCCGTGTCTCAGGAGTGAAAGGGACAAATTAGTGTCCTGTCAGCGCAGTGCAATAAATACATTGTCATTTTTATCCCCAGTGAATCACAGTCTCCATTTCTCCCGTAACTATTATACAGTCTGCTGGCACTATATCATTTTTTGGTAATTTTATTTTCACCAATTGTTTTATGAAATTTTTGAGTTTTATGGACACTAAAACAAATCTAGCCTGCGAGTGTTATAGCCCTTTAAATCATCGGCAGGAAATCTCAAGGTTCCTCCAGACTGTGGTGGAAGGAGGCTTTAGGGAAGAAAGATTGCCCCTCGCTTATAAACTGAGCAAAAACCCAGAGATAAGTTTGTAAAAGGGACATAGATCATGGTGGGCTAGAACCGGGGTGTAAAACATCTCCCGGCTCAGCTCCTACAAGAATAAAAATGGGCTTTTATTTGGGACAAACACTGAGCTAGTGGGGGAAAGAACACACAGGTCTGCCCCAGCTTTCTCAGCCACACTAGCCTGTGTTTCCCGGTGAGGCTGTGAGCCACATGCCATCTACTCTCAACTGGGGAGGGCAGACCTTAAATGAGGGACCTTGGGCAGGTGGAGCTGGTTGGAGGTGTCCTCACAAACACCACCCCCCATGGATTTCAAAGCCACATCCCTGTGATGACAAGCCAAAAAAGGGATAAAAACAGATTCTAAAGTGCATGTGAGAGAGGAAAAAAAAAACAAGATGAGAACACCTAAATCAATTTGCAGAAAGGCATGTCTTACCAAGTATTAAAATGCATTATAAAGCTACAATAATAAAACCAGTATGTTACTGGCATAAGGCTAGACGGACAAATCGATGGGGTGAAATAGATATAGTCTCAAATAAGAGCTTGTGGGAAATGAAGGATCACACATCAATAGAGGAGGGATGGATTATTCAGTAAAGCTGTCTGTAAAACCTGGTTATTTGGAAAACAGTCAATTTAGGTCTTCATCTCATTCTCGAGTCCAACAAATAAAATATGGATGGGTGAAGCAGTGGAAAGTTAAAAAATAAAACAATAAAAGGCTAGGAGGAAGTATTAGAGAGAATTACTTGATCTCTGGAACAGAAAGGTTTTATCCATGACCTTGGATAGAACTGCCAAGGAATATGATGGACAGATGTATCTTGCAAAACGTTTACATGCCTGTATTTCAAGATGTATCCTCCAAGCAAAAGTCAAACTGAAAAAACCTATTGACATATGTCCTGACAAAATGTTAATGTCTGTAAATTGATAAAGAAAATCACTGGTGGTTAATATAATGGCCAAAGGCTAAAAACCCTATAACTCATCAGAGGATAAATGTATATATCTCTGAAACATAGAAAAACATTTACAACCATAATTATCATGATGGTTAATTTTATGTGTCAACTTGACTGGACCATGAGGTTTCCAGACATGGTCAAACATTATCCTTGGTGTGTCTGTGAGGATGTTTCTGGATGAGATTAATATTTGAATTGATAGACTGAGTAAAGCAGATTGCTATTCTCAATGTGGGCTGGCCTCATCTAATCAGCTGAAGGTCTGAGTAGCATGTAAACGTTGACCTTCTAGCGAGTAGGGAAGAACTCCTCCTGTCTGGCTGCCTTTGAACTGGGATATAATTTTTCCCTCTGCCTTTGGATCTGAGCTGAAATACTGACTCTTCTTGAGTCTTGAGCCTGGCTTTCAGACTAGAACTATACCATTGGCTTTCTTGGGTTCTCCATCTGACTGGCAGATCTTAGAAGTTGTCAGCCTCCATAATCATAATCGTGTGAGTCAATTTCTTATAATAAATCTTGCTTTATACACACACACACACACACACACACACACACACACACACATCTCCTTATTGGTTCTGCTTCTCTGGAGATCCCTGACTCATAAACTAGTCATCAGTGAAATATAAACTGAAGTCCCAATGATAGTTTCTCTCATCCCTCCTTGATTTACTGATGATCCTCTTGAATCCTCCCCATCAAGACTCTCCCAACTTAACAAAAGTCTCCCTAGTCCCACAGCCCTCTCTCAAACCACTAGCCTGGCTGGTCCCTCTGACAGTCCAGTTTCTTTAGTCTGCCCTCGAAATGTGCCTCATCTCTTCTTTGCCATCCAATTGGCAAACACTTTAAGCTGGCTTCCCTGCCTCCCTTCTTCCACTAGACCCCCTGGCCTAGCCCGCGTCTCTGTGTAGATTAACACAACTCCAGGGGGCGCCATCCTTACGGGCTTCAATGTGAGTGCTGCCCTGCTGTTTAACACAGCTGCCCTGCTAGAAAACCACTGGACCTTGCAGCCCTCTCCGTATTAGAGTTTTCAGGCACCTATGCCTGGAGGTAGGGGAGGAGTGAGGTTCTATAGAGAATAGACCCTTCAGCTGGTTTTTAACTGGCATTTCTGTCCTGCTGTTTGCAAGCAAATGGGTCTGTGTCTTCCAAAAGGCAAGTTCTGGCTGGTTGACTCAGGTTGGAAACAGAGACACCAGAGAATCAGCCTTTTCATTTCGATTTGTTTAACCTTGCATTTAAAAAAACAGTAGGTGTTCAGTTAACCCTCTGAAGGTGTGAAGGCATCTTCCTAGTCCTTCCCTACCCTGCAACTCACCTTGGGTGGTGCACACACCCCAGCATCAGTGGCACGGGAAGGTCACGCCCTGCCACTTGAACCCCGGTTGCCTGGCTTCAAAGTTTGTCTTTTCTGCCTTGGACACTGGTCGCTTCCAGCCCATTCTCTACCCTCATTCAAAAGGCGCTTTCTAAACCACTACTAATCCCATCATGCCCCCTACTTAGAAACCTTCAAAGGGTCTCAAGTGCATATGTGATAAAATTCTGACTCCCTGCCAGGTCTTACTCCTTGTTCATCTCTCCAGTCTTTCTGCACCACTGGGTCCCACTGATCACTCTGGTGCAGCCACATCGACTTCATTTATGTTTTTAGAACACCTGACACTCAGCACTTGCCATGTCGGGACTTTTTGCCTCCACTGCTTAAGTCTTCGTGCTTCAGATGGCTGGTTCCCTCCCGTGGCCTGGATTTTAGATTGCCTTCATCTTATCAGAGCGGCCACCCAGCCCTTAGGCCACTGCCTAAGGGGCTCTGAGCACCTCTATTTCCTCTTTATCCTGGTCTTTTGTTGGCTTACTCTCTTTTTTTCCTGATGTGAACTTCTTTTTTTTTTTTTTTTTTAAAGTCTTTATTGAGTTTGTTACACTATTGCTTCTGTTTTATGGTTTTTTTTTTTTTTTTTTGGCAGTGAGGAATGTGGAACCTTCCTTCCCTGCCCAGGGATTGAGCCCACACCCCCTGCAGTGGAAGGCGTAGTCTTAACCACTGGACCACCAGAGAGGTCCCATGGTTTCCTTTTCCCATTCATCACAAATTGCAACTTTTAGAGTCCATTTGGTGGTTTGCTGTGTCCATCAGAAGGTAACAGGAGCATCTGTTCTGTGCACTGTGGCATGTCCACAGTGGTGGGTACTTAGAAAACTCTGCACATAAATCTCTTGACAAACTGACTGACCGAGAATAAATGAATGAGATAAAATGGATGGAAAACTTGGTGATTTAGGAGCACACATCCCCTACCTTGGGCTCTGTGAAAAGCAGAGCCGTTTCCAGGAGGGGTTTGGGATGCGAGGACAACAGGTGGTGAACCTGACCTGGCAGGGATGGTCAGCGGCTGAAGGTTGTGGGGGAGGGGGCAGGTCATACTAGATGCTTCTGGAACTGTAATGTGCACAGAAATCACCTTGTTAAAATGCAGATTCTGATGCAATGGGTCTAGAGGTAGGGCCTAAGATTCAGCTTTTCTCACCAGCTCTCAGGCAGTGCTGATGTTGTTGGGGCCCGGGATCACACTCAGAGAAGCAGAATCTTGACTGCTGGTTCCCAAGCCTGGCTGCACACAGAACCACCTGGAGCGGCTTTAACGATACCTAGAGATACTGATTTGATTGGTCTGGGGCATAGCCCAGACACTGAGGTTTTCTTAAAACTACGTGATGCTCAAGTACAGACAGGTTTGAGGACCCCTGTTCTGGGTGGTGTTTTACTTTATAAAGAATTGCAAGAAAGTAATTTGTTCCATCACAATTCTTTTCAGGAAAAGTACTGCATTTTTATGGAAACAGAAACTTCCTTGACAAGCGTGACTGTGACAAACGTGTAGAGGCAGAGTTGGGGCTGCTGCTTGCCCAAGAGAGAGGGGGTGGGTCAGAAACAGATGTGAGAGCGCAGGCCCCAGAGACGGAGGAAGACCTTGGGCCCCTTCCCCTCAGTCTCCAGAACAGTTACTCAGTAGAGGGATGCTGGAAAAGAATGGTGTTTATTTTAGAGGATGCCAGTGAAGGCAGTGGCTCCCGGGCTTACCTGCACAAGTGGGATCATTTTTGGAATCGTTAAAACATTCCAGATGAATTCACCATCGGGGAAGGACACAGGCACTAGAAACTTCTGAAGTTCACCATGGGGTTTCAACACACAGACATGTTTGGGAACCACTGGGTTCAGGTATTAAGCCTCTAGCAGCCCAGGTGGACGAATGCAGAATGCACAGACGTGGAGGAGCCAGTGTGAGTCAGCTCTGGGGGATTCCCCAAATGCAGGGGGTGTCCTGGATTTTTTGGAGAGTTTGTGAAATCAGGGCTTTACATCAAATCATCCAGAACCCCAAGGCCAGGAATCCCCAGCCAACAATCAAGTGATACCACCGGGAGGGTGGCCCATTATTTGAGAGCAGAACTGCTTCTGTGAGCCTCAGTTTCCTTTTCTGTAAAATGGGAAGAATACCAGGAACAAAGGAGAAAGTTATGGAAGGTGTGCTCTATGATATGCTGGATAAAGAGGAATATCCATATGGCTCTTTGAACATGGTTTGCTATTTTACAGTGCATGACTTTTGATAGAAAAGCCTAATGGAAGAATAATTTGTTAATCTGGGCTCGGCATCATCGTCTGGTAAGTCTGAGCGCCACCTTGTGGTAGAAATGTGAGTTACAGGAGTAGGAACTGGGAGCTTTATTTGGCAAGTGGATAGGCTTAGACAGTATCCAAACCAATAGTTCCTTGATACCCATACTATTGACATTTTGGGCAAATGTCTCTTTAGGGGCAGCATCAGTCCTGGTTGAAAAAAACAAACAGCAACAATAATAGTATCTCCTCACAATTTTTGAGTCCTTAGTCTTTCCAGCCTCTTCCCTAACTGTGCTAACCACATTGTGTCTATTAACTTATTTGATCTTCAGGAAAGCTCCGCAGGCGGGAATGGAAGTTTGAAAAGGTCACCGCTTTCCAGGGATCACACTCCCTGGTTTATAACAGTTGAGTGAGTTTAGTCTGGAGAAGAGGGTGTCTGAAACATTTATGTTAGTTTCCTATTTGCTGCTGCAACAAACTACCGTAAACTTAGGGGTTTACAGCAATAAAATGTATCTTTTTACAGTTCTGAAGGTCAGAAGTTTAAGATGGGTCTTATGGGCTAGAATCAAGGTGTCAGTAGGACTTTGTTTCAGCTGGAGGCTCGAGGGGAGAATGTTCCCTTGTCTTTTCTGACATCTAGAACATTCCTTTGCCTGTTGTCCTTCCTCCAGCTTCAAAGAGCATCCATCACTCCAGCTCTGCTTCTGTACTCACATCTGTGTAGGGCCAGGTGTCTGAAGGAGCTGACCTGTTCCTTGGAGCTGGTGAGCTTTGCTGAGAAAATCCAAGGAACTTACAGGAGGCAGCTATTAGCTGATCATCAAGGAGAGATTTCTGCAAAGCTCCAGGCTGAGCTGTGCAGGGATTTGAACATAGGAGTGAGTGGGACAATGGTGGTGGTCATTGGGAATGAGGTGGTCAGGACACTTGGCAGCCAGGGTGATGGATGAGTTGTCCAGGTGGGAGGTGACTCTGGGGAGGATGGCAGAGCTTGAGGGAACAGGAGTCTGAACCAGCACCAAAGTCTTCAATGTGTGAGGGGGCATGGCCAGGAGGGCAGCGTCTGGGGGGACAGAAGAGAAGGGTGATGGGCAGGGGTGGCTGTGCATGATCTCATACAGGGCTCAGTGCTTAGAGAGGCCCCATGCTCTGTGATTGCCATCTTGAAATTCTTCATGAGTTTGTTTTTGGATTTGTGCTTTAGAAGTGACGTGTGATGAGACAATGGAGTGTGTCCTGGGGGCTTGTGGCCTCAATTCACACCCAGACCTGTCTCCCACTGCCTCTTCACCTTCCACTGGTATCTGGGTCCCTGTCCTGGGGAGGATTAGGGTGGGGTATAGTGAAAGTGAAAGTCGCTCCGTCGTGTTCGACTCTTTGCAACCCCATGGACTATATAGTCCATGGAATTCTCCAGGCCAGAATACTGGAGTGGGTAGCCTTTCCCTTCTCCAGGAGATCTTTCCAACCCAGGAATCAAACCGGGGTCTCCCACATTGCAGGCAGATTCTTTACCAGCTGAGCCACAAGGGAAGCCCGTGGTGGGTATAGTGGGTATACCCCAGGGACTTGGCATCTCCTCTTTCTCCCTGTCTAGGGGTTGAGTATGTAGCTGTAGCCTGAGGGTCACCCATCCACGGTGGGTTCAGGCAGCAGGCCTGTGGGGAGGGGGATTGACACCTTCCCCCCCACCCAACTTCCAGCTGGAGCTCATTGCGTGGATCCAGCGGCTGGAGGACGGAAATGATGGTAGTTATGTTAGTGGGTCAGGCATGCATGCAGGAGTCACATCGAAGTGTGAGGTCCCAGGTGCCTCTGAGGGTCTGTACTTGCCCAGCGAGGGTCCCCATCCCTGAAGGAGTGTGATGTTACCTAGCAGACAAAAGTACCATGACAGGTTGAGTTGGGTAGGGGAAGGAGAGAGACCCTGGAAAAAAGGAAAATGTTTTCTATTTTAGTGGTACATTTTTCTTGCTTTTGGAAGATGGGGGTCCCACACCTTCATTCTGCTCTGGGCCCTATAAGTTACATAGCCAGCCAGATGGGTAAGGTGAGCCTCAAGTGTATATGGGAATTTGTTTTTTTTTTACAAGGGCTGAGGACTGATTGAGTTGGGAGCAGCCGTGGGGAGCAAGGAGGATGCTGACCCCAATCTGTGACCCTGGACAGGCTCGCCCTGAACATTTACAGAACCTGGGGCAAGAGACCAAAGAGAACTGCAGGCTCTTGGCTGGTCCCCTCTCCCCTGGGCGCTGCTCAGTGAAGGGAGGTGTGTGCCGCGTGTGGATTCCCCAGTCCTGCATCTATGCTATCCTTGGGCCACCCCCCAGGCCAGTGTTGTGGTCAATCTTGGGAGGATGGACCCGGGTAAGAGGCCTGCGTGGACCCTGGAAGTGAGCTTGAGGTCATCCTGGCAGGGAATTCTGGGGGTGTAGGTACTTGGACTGTGGTCTTGGGGTAGGGTGTGGGCCCCTAGAAGGCGTGTCCCCTTGGCCCCATGGACTCCCCAGGTGGAAGGAGAGACTGAATGAGAGCCAGGCAGGGACCCTGTTGAGGAATGGAAGGGATGCTGGAGCCACGGGGTGTGGAGGAGGGGCATCAGTCGATTCAGTGTGCTCAAGGAACCGGTCTGGGAGGAAGGGTTGGGAAGCATGGGAATTGTGTGGGCTTCCCAGCCTCACACACACCGGTCCCTGTGAGATGCCTCACAAGCAGGGGGCTACTGATGAGAAACCTGGAAGAGAGTCAGGGTGAGGGAATTGCCAGGTCCCCCTCCAGCCTTGTGCATCCAGTTTGGAGCAGACCTGGAGGTGGAGGGGGGCATGGGGGCCTTTGCCAGCCTGTCCTGTGAAGCTTACTTTCTGCTTAGCCCTGGAGGACAGGGGGTAGTAGGCTCTGGCTGGGGGGAGCTTACCCTGACCCCTCCAGCCCGCCCCTCCCAGTCGGGGCCCTGGCCTTGGCCCCCAGTCCTGGGCGGGGCAGCTTCATCTCTCCCTTGGCCTCAGGCTGGCCTGGCCGACAACAGTTCTGTCTCCTGCTGTCGGGGCTGCCAGGATGTGACAAGCGGCAGATGGGCCTCTGATCAATGGACCCCGTCCCTGAGCAAGGACGGTGGGGTTGGGGGCAGGACGGGGGAGCAGCTGCTAATGGATGGGCCCGGGAGCTGTGATGGATGGGCAGGAAGAAGCTGCCATTTGTCTTGGGGAAGTGAGTGACTCCGGGGGGAGGGGGGCAAGGGAGGGTGGCCGAGGGGCTGGGGGAGCAGGGAGAGGGAGCTGGGAGCTGGGCAGGCTGGGGAGGGGGAGGGCAGGGTGTCCTCGCTAGTGCGGGGTGGGGCAGGGAGGAAGGTTTCCCAGCTTTAAACCAGATCTCCTAGCCCTGACTAAGAGGATCCTGCTGTGTAGCCTGGACCGTCTGGAAGAATCGGGTGAAAATGGTCATCGGACTGCACCTTTGCCTCACTCTTGTTCAGGGTAAGTCAAGTCCCTGTGCGTGCCTGATTTTTCTCTAAGGTCCCATGGGTGCTTCCTCACCTCCCAGTACCATCCCCTGTTCATGCCCCATCTCCTCATCAGTTTCTGAGGCTTGTTCTTCCTCAAAGGCCTCCGGGCCTTCATCTTAGCTGGACCCGCACCCAGAGTCCCCTTTCCCCAGACTTCTGCTGGGCTCTCTCACTTCCAGTGGTCAGCTGGCAGAGAGGCCTCCCCGGGCACCCCTCATGAAACAGCAATTGTTCTGCACCCCAGGCCCCTGCCTCCTCCTGGCACACACTGTCACCTTTCCCCAGGGTTATTATCAGTATAACTTTTAGGGCCAGTCACCATCTGACATACCATTTATTTGTTTACATTTATTTGTTACTCTGGACTCTGGTTGCTGCGTGATCCCTGGTGGTTAGAATAACAGGGGACTTCCCTAATGGTCCAGTGGTTAATAAACCACGTTGCAATGCAGGAGACTTGGGTTTGCTCCCTGGTTGGGGAACTAAGATTCCACATGCCGTGGAGTAACTAAGCCCGTGTGCTGCACCTGCTGAGCCCGTGTGCTCTAGAGCCTGTGCGCCACAAGTAGAGAGTGAATGCCCTGCAATGAAAGATCCCACATGATGCAATGAAGATCCCACATGCCGCAACTAAGACCCGGCAGAGCCCAATAAATTAAAAATTAAAAGATAGCACTCTGGAGGGACTCCACGAATATTCCTCACCAGTATGAATGGTAGGGTTCAAATGGCAACTCTGATGCTTGCTTTGTGAGTTTGGACCATCTTCTGAGTCTTGGGGTCCTCAGCTGCAAGGTGATGGGAAAGTCCTCAGTCTAGAGCCCCTGTGAAGATTCCCCAGGCCATTGCATCCACACAGGGCCTGGTAATGGCCAACACCCACAATCTGGAGCTGTTTTTTTTACCAGCTTCTTCCATGAACTCTGATCACGAGGTCATCCCCTCTGCGTGTCCATCCTGCGTCTCTGCCCTCACTTCGGATCCTCCCAGAAAGCTGGCCTCCTCTGCTCCCCTAGCCAGCCTGGAAGGAGATGCTCTGATCTCAGGCTTCTATTCACAGCCTTCAGTGAGGGTGGGCCCTGGTCTTGGTGGCTCTCATTGCCTACCCCCCGCATCTGGAAACCTCCACATCCTGACAGTAGAATCAAGATGCACTTTGGAGTCTGGCAGAGCTCTATTCTAATCCTTCTCAGTTGCATCCTAGGGGAGTGATATGTACAAGTCACTTCCCTGAGTGCAATGGATGCTATTGGTTCCTTGCTCATAATCTCTTAATAAGGTTTACCTCAGGCAATGGCACCCTGCTCCGGTACTCTTGCTTGGAGAATCCAATGGACAGAGGAGCCTGGTGGGCTGCAGTCTATGGGGTTGCGAAAAGTTGGACACGACTGAGTGACTTCACTTTCACGCTTTGGAGAAGGAAATGGCAACCCACTCCAGTGTTCTTGCCTGGAGAATCCCAGGGACGGGGGAGCTTGGTGGGCTGCCGTCTATGGGGTTGCACAGAGTCGGATACGACTGAAGCGACTTAGCAGCGGCAGCAGCAAGAGCCAAAGGCTACTTTCTGCAAGCACTTGACACTGCCTGTGGGCACTTCTTCTGGCCTATGTGCTCAGTTGCTTCTGTCATGTCCAGCTCTCTGTGATCCCGTGGACTGTAGCCCGCCAGGCTCCTCTGTCCTTGGGATTCTCCAGGCAAGAAAAACTGGAGTGGGTTGCCATATCCTTCTCCAGGATTCCAGCGTATAGAGAGTCAAAAGTACTGGGGACTTAGCATTCCCGGAAGCAGCCCTCAACTGATGACAGTTGATAGGTAAAAATCCCAACTCCCTCATCCTTAAAAAGAGGATAATGAAGTTTCAGCTTCCTTGGCTTATGTGACGGTTACTTTTATGTGTGAACTTGAACTTGGCTGTGGAGTGCCCAGATTAAACCTGCCTTCTGGGTGTGTCTGTGCGGTTGTTTCTGGATGAAGGATGAGATTAGCTCTTGAACTGGTGGAAGCAGTAAAGTAGCTGCCCTCCCCAGTGTAAATGAGCATCATTCAACCCGTTGAGAGCGCAAATGGAACAAAAAGTGGAGGAAGGAGGAACTTCCTCTTTCTTCCCGCCTCACTGTCTCACCTGGGACATCTTCGACATCTTCCCTCCTTTTCTCCTGACCTTGGATTAGGATTTACACCACTGACTCCCCTATTTCTCAGACTTTCAGGCTCAGATTCAATCACACCACTGGCTCCAGCTTATGGGACTTCTCAGCTTCCATAATCAAGTGAGCCAATGCCTTGTAATAAATCTCCGGGGAATTCCCTGGTGGTCCTATGGTTAGGAATCCATGTTTTCACTGCCGAGGGTCCTGATTTATCTCTGGTTGGGGGGTTTCCGCAAGCCACGTGGTGCTGCCAAAAAATAAAAAAAAATGAAAACCCCTCCGTATATAGATGTATCCTGTTGGTTCTGTCTCTCTGGAGAACCCCGACTAATGCAGTTTGTTATGAGGATCGAATGGAAAGATGCAGGCACCTAGCACAGAGCGTGGCCTGCCTACACCAGAACTCAGAGCAAAATAGCTGTCTAATAACTCACCAATTCTCAAGACAAAGGCAGCTAAGATCCAGTGCACTGAGACCTCGTCCCTTCCGTCTTCCCCGCAGCTTGTTTCCAACCAACCTCTGCCATTTAGTCCTCTCATGATATTTTCTCTTCTCTCACCATGATCACGGAATCTTTAGCATCTTTAGGTCTGGCCAAGCCCCTCTCGAATTGTGGAATCCACGTTCCACGTGGGGCATGGGCAGTATAGTGTTAGACTGTCCCCTCCTTGCTTTACACCTCTATTGATGAGTCCCTCCGTTAATGAATCTCTCAACATCAGATCCCATTAACTTCAGTGATTCCTACTGCATTAAAGAGGAAGCTTACAGGACTTACCATTTTTTTTCTTGCTGTGCTGTATTTGGTCCCAAAGGCAGAACTGTGTGACTTTAGGCAAGTTACACAACCTCTCTGAGCCATACCTGTCAAATGGTGCTAATGATACCTACCCCTAGAGGGTTCATTCATTCATTCAGCAAATATTTATCAAAGACCTACTCTGGGTCAGCCACTGTGCTAAGCATTAGGGATACAGTGATGAGCAGGACAGACAAAGCCCATGATCTTAGGTTGATGACCGTATAGTGGGAAAGATGGACGTTAAACATGTGACTGTACGGATAACCGTCATAAGCTTGGAGATGAAGCAATAAAACGCCTAGTGCTTTAGGGAGGCGACCATCCATCACCCACCGCCTTGACCATGTCTGGGCTTCCTGAAACTGCTACCGGATCCCCTGTAGAGAGCTGATGTCCACTACCCTGCTCCTAGCCCATCAGTGCCCAGGAAATCCTTTGGATTGTCCCGACTGACCTCTCAGAAGTTGTGGCTTCTCCCCCTGGGCATGAGCACTGCTGCTCTGAGCTGGCAAGATCCCAAATCTTCACTTGAGACTTTATTGCCCTTTGCCCTGGGCAGTCTGGTTTTCTTGGTGAGACGTGATCCAACCTTCTTCACTAAGCCAGAGTGCAGAGAGGTCCCCAGGGCTTCCTCATCCTTGCCTACAGAATAACATCCGGCTAGCAGATGCTGTGCCAGGGCACTTTATACACGTTATCTCCTTTAATCTCACGGCCATCCTGAGTGACAGCGTAATCCCCCAGGAATTATGGAGAATTTTTACAGAGGAGATGGAGGCACAGGAAGTTTAGTTAAAGGGCTGTGTTCACAGCTGGTTAGTGGCTGTGTTGCATTTCAAACCCAGGTACTCTCTGTTCTTTTGAAGATGATCTGCAAGAATGTGACCAAATCAGAGTTGGGGAGAGTGGGGATGAAGTGAGGACAAGGGAGAGAAGTCCAGAGGTGGGGTAGGGAGGGTATAAGTTTGGAGGTGGGACCCTGGCATCTGCTCTTTGGGAAGTTACCTTCGTGCCTAGGGGAAGACAGGAGGGGATGGAGAGGAGGACTGATGAAAAACTTTGAATATTTTGGTCCTTACACAGTATCCGACAAGTCCACTGTGAGCAGTTGCACAGGTTGTACACTGCACAATTCTAGATGGCATCATTCACACTGGGGTTCGTGAAAATGGCACCGTGTACAGACCCATGGGTCACATCCTATGTTACAAGAGCACTTCTTAGCACTTCTGGCTCTGATGCCATGGGAACAGGCAGATTCTTGCTCATGCTGGGATAGGACCTCTGTAGAGGAAAGAGATCTGAGAGGGACAGCCCACAGCAGGCCACTGAGTCTCCTAGGAAGAATGATGTAGAGGTGTGAGCCCCATGTCCCCTAGCAAACTTGGGTCCTGGGTCTCTCCTTCACCACGGTACCACTCAGAAGTGCCTGGTGGTCTCACCCTCTTCTGCCCAGCACACGAGGTTGAGGTTTGTGGAAGCCCAATCCTGGAACTATGGGAGTGGAAGCTTGGCTTCCTTGCAGGACTGCTGGCTTCCAGGGCCTTGCCTCCAACGCAGGGGGTACCTCTCCTTCTCTCCCTGCAAGCTCTCTTGGTTGGTTCTGGGTCTCCTTCCCCAAAACCTCAGGACAGCTTGGAGGAGGGGGACCCCCTTTCCCAGGAACCCTTCCTGCAGTCATCTTGGTGGTTAGGGAAGCCTGAGGTAAATTGAGGTGGGGGGTGGGGGATAGATGTATCAGCCAGCCACTTAAATGGCCCGATGGCCTCACCCACCCACTCCCAGATGTGTAAACCCCAGATCCCCTCCCCCTTCCCTGTCGGGGACTGATTACAGCCCGCAATGGTGATGGTTTATTACAGCTCACTTCCTGCTGTGAGTAAATGAGTTTGTCTCCTTTAAATTCCCTGGGCAATTAGGAGAATGAAAGAGTGAGCTGTGGATTAGCATTTATTTCCTCCAAACGTTTATATGAGGCCATTTTCCCACTGACAAATCGTGGGGCAAATTGTTCTCCAGAAAGTCTGTCTGCGGCAAAGGTGCTATGATTAAACGGCTGGTGTAAATTTGGGGCCATAAATCCTTTCCCTGGGTTAACGGGATTTATTCGCAGCAACTGCCATTACAGGCTCAAAGAAATCATAATAAACGAGGTTGGTTTTGCACCTGTTTTGGGGTAATTAATATGCACACAAAAGGGAAAAGAGGTGGTGTTTACAGACTGCCTGGCGGGTGGCTCAGAATTCGGCCACGGTGTGGGGTCCTCAGGTCAGCCTGT
Source organism: Bubalus bubalis (assembly GCF_019923935.1). Classification (NCBI taxonomy): domain Eukaryota; kingdom Metazoa; phylum Chordata; class Mammalia; order Artiodactyla; family Bovidae; genus Bubalus; species Bubalus bubalis. The sequence goes on along the minus strand of NC_059170.1, from coordinate 15,826,526 downwards.
TTCAGGTCTGTGGGCCGGGAGCTACTGGGGAGGGGCTGGAGCACTGGGGTCTGATCTGACGCTCTGTGTTGCAGAGCCCCTCCAGGCAGCCTGAGTAGTGTGCGTGCTATTATAACGGTGAGGTGGTGAGCTGGACACATAGGAAAGTTGAGTGTAGGTGAAATAGATAGAACTCATTGGCTGCAAGTGACAGAAACTCAAGACAACAGAGCTCCCAGGACTGAGGGAAACGCTGCAGGAACCCAGCTCTATCTGGGATGGAGGCTGAGGCCCATCACATCTTTCTGTGTCTGCTTCTGAGCCCCGCTTCTCTCTGCTTCCTCGGAGCTGGCCCTGCTAAGAAGACTCTCCAGGAGAAACCAAAGTCCTCGTAAATGGAAGATCAATGTGCAAAGTCCACCTGCTCGCCTCTCAGTAGCTCCCATGCAGTGATGGAAGGGGTGATGGTTATTCCTGAGGTCTCTTGAGGGACTCAGTCTATCTAGCCCACTCTTCTAGCCCATCCTGGGTAGAAGAGGTCTGCAGACGTCCAGGGAGGTTTTCCATCTTGTGTTGACCTTGCCCTCCCACCCTGCCTGACACCACTGCCTGCCATTTTCCCCCTATGACTAGATGACCTGCCTTCTGCTGACAGACTTTGTCCAGCTGGAGAGCCCCTCTCTGGGACCCCAGCCCTGATCAGATCCTGGGAACTCTGAGCCTGTGACGCCAGCCACTGCCTGTGTTATTGCTCTCCACAAGGCTCCCCGCCTCTCTCCCCCCTGAATCTTGTGATCTGAGCCACAGTCCCAGCTGGGAGCCTGTCAGGAGGAGGGTTTGGACCCTGGGATTTTGGTTGGGAATTAGTTCTGTTCTGGTTGCCTCTGTCCATTCAGGTCCTGTCTGGTCTCCATTTCTCCTCCCTCCCCTCTCCTCCCAGGTCTGGGCAAGATGAGGTCCCAGGGGGACCCTCACAGCAGTGGAGCAGTGTGTCCAAACAGAGATTCGATCAGGGCATGTTCCTGAGAGCCAGTGAAAGTGTGTCAGCTGTGAGCTTGGATTCGGGAGCCAGATTGCCTGGGTTTGAATCCTAGCTCACCACTTCCTGGCTGTGCGACCCTGGCCAAATCCTTCCACTGTTCTCAGCCTTGATTTTTTCCCCCTCTGTCATATAAGGATGATAGCAGACTTTAGCTTGCCTGTCTTTTTCTTTTCTCTCCTAATGTAAATGAGATGGATTTAGTGACAGTAGCCAGGAAGAGGAGAAGAGAACAGTGAGGGAGCAGAAGCAGAAACATTGCTGATCCTCAAAGCCGGAATACTGGAAAGGCAGATTAACTGAGCAACCTGAACTCAGCCCTTCCTTCTAGAAACTCCTTGATAAGTCTGGAGAGTGGTTGACTCAGCCTGAGGCAGCTAGAGAAGCATTTACGGAAAAGAGGACAATGGAGATGGGACTTCATGGCTGAATAGGAGTCCTTCAAGTGGAGCCAAGGAAAAGGGATATTATTCCAGGCAGAACAGTCTGTGCAGAGTAGGAGGGAAAGAACTGTGTGTTCAGAGGACAAGGAATCAATGGGTGGCCCTTGAGTGGTGGATTGTTTTGAAGCTTGCAGTAGAAATTCAGAGGCGGAGAAAATAGCCAATTAGGTATTTTCTTTTCCTTCTTTCTTTTTAAAATGTGTAAGTGTAGCACACTATTTATTTATTTATTTGGCAGTGCCGGGTCTTCGTTGCAGCATGTGGTGCCTGGGCTTCTCTCTAGTAGCGGCATGGGCTTAGTTGCCCCATGGCATGTGGGATCTTAATTCCCTGACCAGGGATAAAACCAGCCCCCGCTGCATTGGAAGGTGGTTTCTCTCTCTCTCTCTCTTTTTAAAATTATTAATTTACTTATTTGGCCATGCTAGGTCTTAGTTGGGACACTCAGGATCTTAAGCTGCAGCATGTGAGATCTGGTTCCCTGACCAGGGATCAAACCTGGGCTCCCTGCATTGGGAGCTCAGAGTTTTAGCCACAGGACGACCAAGGAAATCCCTGGAAGATGGATTCTTAAGCACTGGACCACCAGGGAAGTCCCAGATCTTTCCTTTAAATCGATTAAATCTGACTCTAACCCCTACCCCTTGGCCCCCTGAACTGGCAGGGAATTCACTTGCAGTCTGTACTTAGGCCCTCCTTCTGAGATCTTACCAGAATCCAAGGATCTCAGGTGGCATTTGACAACTGGGGCTCTGCTCTCTCTGTGGCCACCGCAGCCGATGGCCTCCTTGTCTGAACTCACGGATGTCCTGAGACCCCATGACTTTCTCCCACCCGTGGCTCCCATGTGTGTCTAGGTAGGGTGTCATGGAGCTTGGGTCCTTGCTCAGCACAGCTGCCCCCCAGGTTGTCTCTGGAGGGTCACAGGCTGTGATGAGTCCTCACCCTCGTCTCTTCCCTCTCCTCCTTTTGGGGTCATCCTGGGAGAATTCTGGAATAATGGCAGGAGCAACCAGATGCCATGCTTGCTGGCATATGTTTATCAGTGTCTCAGACCTCATGGATTAGTCTGCTAGGGCTGCTGTAGCTAAATACCAATAACTAGTGACTTTGGTAACAAAAATTAATTTTCTCGCAGTTCTGGGGTGGCAAAGTCAAGTTGGTGGCAGGGTTGGTCCCTTCTAGAGGCCATGGTGGAGGGGTCTGTTCTGGGCCTCTCTCTCTGGTGTGTCGATGGCTGTCTTCTCCCTGTATCTCTTCATACCATCTTCCCTCCATGTGTCTGTCTAAATTTCCTATTCTTATAAGGACACCAGTCATATTGGACTAGGGCCCCACCCCAATGACCTCATTGTAACTGGATGGGCCTCTGTAAAGACCCTATCTCCAAACAAGGTCACATTCTGAGATGCGGGGGCTAGGACTGCAACATATGAATTTTGGAAAAGAACACAATTCAACTCCTCCTACCTCCTGACAAGCCTACAAAAGGCAGAAATGACTATTATTTACAGGTGGAAAATTGGAGGTTGAGAGAGGTCAAGTAACTTACTCAGGGTTGCAGAGCCAGTGAGGGAACAGTTGGGGCTTAAATCCTGGAGTACCGAGTGTTGCTACAGCTGGGTCCCAGAGTCCCTGAGAAGGCACAGAGCTGGACTCCTGGGGGGCTGGATCCTCGCCTGGCCCCTCTAATGGCTTGTTCCAGGCCGGACTGCCTGGCCGGCTGGAGGGAGACAGGGAGGAAAGAGAAGAAATTTCATCCTGAGAGCCTCTTCGCTGGCCTTTTGTCTCTCTGTTCATTGCCTGCAGTGTACCCGCATCTTATTACTCCAGCTAGGTAGATTTTTGCTTGGCTGAGCTGAGATCAAAAAGTAATTTTTCTTTTTGCAACAGCCAATTAGAAATTCATTTATTTTCACATTACGGACATTTGGCAAAAATTTCTTTGGCAATTTAGCTCCATTTATATAGTCTGCATAAAGGGAGACAGTGAGGCTGGGGAAAAAAAAGGCAAGGCCCCAGGCAAAAATTAAATGCAGAATCATGTATTAGAAATGAGATGTATTTACTATTGTTTTTGAAAATTAATGGTGCATTTTTAGCTTTTATAATGTAATTTAATGATGCAATTCATCTAATAAAAAAAAAAAGAACACATTTTAACTCAGTCACACAGACCCACTGGGGCACAGCACAGAACACCTTTCCCGTGGAAAGGAGTTGGAACGGAATGCTTGGGGCCTTTCTCTGTAAGATGCAAAAAGAAAAGTCATCTCTTTGTGTGTGTGTGTTGTGTGTGCGTGTGAGTGTGCACGCACACATACACACTCTTATCTGGGTATCAGTGGGAATCCAAAGAAAGGACTATTTTTTCCAACTTGATGTTTGTGCTGTGTTATCTGAGAATAAGAACAGCTGCTGATTCTGGAATGTGTGTGGCTGTTGGCTGCCCCAGCTTGTTAAGTAAGCCCTGATGCTGAAAACCTGGGAGTGGGAAGGAGAAAATGACCCCCAGCTGTGTGGGGGTCCATCCCTCTGGCTTCTGAGTGGGTTGTGGGTAGAGTGTGGTTTGGGTGATCATCCTAAAGGATTGACCATTCTTGGGAATTCTGGACCCTGTTGGCCTCCTTCTAACACATCTCTTCCATGTTCATGTCAAAAGAGCCTGATTCCCACTTGTTGTTGAAGCTTTCGAATTGCGGTGTTGGAGCAGACTCTTGAGAGTCCCTTGAGACTGCGAGGCAATCAAGCCAGTCAATCCTAAAGGAAATCTACCCTGAATATTCATTGGAAGAACTGATACTGAAGCAGCTCCAATGCTTTGGCCACCTGATCACAAGAGCCAACTCATTGGAAAACACCCTGATGCTGGGAAAGATTGATGGCAAAGGTGAAGGGGACGGCAGAGAATGAGGTGGTTAGATAGTATCACCGACTCAATGGACATGAGTTGGAGCAAACTTGGGGAGATAGTGAAGGACAGGGAAGCCTGACATGCTGCAGTTCATGGGGTCACAAAGGGTCAGACACAACTTAGCAACTAAACAGCAACAAATCTGTCCTATTAGGAGTTAAGGCAAGGAGGTCCCTTCATAATGCACAGGATGCCTGGGCGATAAATGGGAAAGGAAGGCAGGGGGGCAGGTGGGCACTGGAGTTCTACCATGAGCTGGATGCTGTGGTGGCTGTTTTGTCACCCTGCCCCTCTCTCGGGTAACAGCGCCTTGCAGGTGGACTCATGCTGCCTTCCTAGCTCGTGGTGGGTTGTAGCCTTCACTGGATAATGTCTGACCTGCGGGCTGACTGAGGAACCCTGGGCCTGGGGTGTTACTTGGAGCATCTCATTTACTCCTTGGTCCAGTGCAGGGAGGGGTAGTCCAGTTACTACCCCATTTTACACAGGAGGACACGTTTGGCTCAAAAAGGTTAGGGAATTTTGTTAAGTTCACCCCTGAACGAGTAAGTGGCAGAGCAGGGACATAACTCAGGGCTGTCTCAGCCCAGAGCCCTGGCTCTTAACCACACCAGCATTTGCAGTGAATGGATGAATGAATGGAAGCACAAATGAAAGATAGGTAGCTTTTCCCAAGGCTACCTGATGAAGGAGCTGGGATTTGAACCCAGATTTTCTGATTCCAAGTTGAGACCCTCTTTCCTCTGCTCAATCTACCCTCAGCAGGGGTGAGATGGCTGTAGACAGAGAAGGGTGTTTGGGGTTCAGTCGTGATCAAGGGGTGGGGTGGGGATGAGGACCCCAAGGGACATATGGTCACAGACATGCTCTGCACCCCAGGATCCCTGGGGAGATGACCAGGGATGGGAAGGGAGCTGTCTCAGGGGTCAAGAAAGTGTCCAAGCCATTTTTATTCATTCATTCCATACTTATTTATGGAACATCTGCTGGGTGTCTGGAACTCACCTGACCTCTTTGAGCCTCCGTGTCCTCACCTGCAAAATGAGGTCAGTCCCTCAAAGTGTTTCTCAACGGAGTGCACTGTTGACGTCTCAAGTGAGAGATCTGTTTTATTCTTTTGTCCAGCAGGATGTTTCCCCACTCTCCATGCCCATGGTCATCTCCAGTCAAGGAGAGAGCCCCAAAAGCTCCCAAACACCCTCTTCAATGGAAAATAGCAGATTCACAGGGACGCGGGGAGGATCAAAGGAGATGACCTACCTGTGTGAAGGCACTGAGCAGCCCGGCACACAGTCGGTGCTTCACACTTTGCTGTCTCCCTTCCCCTCACCTCTCTTCCCTCCTCCTTCCTCCAGCTGCACAAATCTGCTCTGAACGCCATCTCAAGCACTTGACCTTGCTGTGGTCTGGTCCAGGCTGTCTGCTTTCTCCTCCTGCCCTCCCCTTCCTCTCCCTCCCGTCCTCTCCCCCTCCTCACCAGTCCTGCATCTGGCCACAGCCACTGCCCAGCAGTCTTTTATGTTCTACTGCTCCCCCGAGGTGCCCCAGGACTGAGACCTAAACCAGGGTCTTGCCCGGCTGCTGCAGCCTTGGCAGGAGGGCAGGGAAGTGATTTTCCAGGAAAGCAGCTCCGTCCTTTGGGTGCCTGCCCCTCTGGTGTATCAAACCCCAATATTGGAATTTGGCATCTGGGGGCTGTGTAGAGACATTGCCAGGCCTCTGTGTGTTTGGAAGTCTAGATTTGCACTGTCCAGTATGGCAGCCATGAGCCCCACATGGCTGTTGAGCACTTGAAAAGTGACTTGGGATGCGTTGCTGGTATAAAATATACACTAGAGTTTGGAGATGTGGTGTCCTTGAGTGCAAGCAGCTGAATGCCATGCCTCTTTACTTTCCCAAATTAAATTGGAGCAACCCCTCACCAGGCTGATGAGAAATCCATCCTCAATTAGGTGGGATCATCTTCCCCCTCTCTGGGTCATGTAAATCTTTAAACCCAGACCTCACCAAATTCCCCCAGTTGGGATTCTGACCCCCTACCCTTGAGTACTAAGAGGGTGTCCACCTCCAGGTACTCAAGACAGGAGATTTGAGAGGAAACATACAAGACCCGCTCTCTTCCTAGGCTTCCAAGATTTCTGCAGAAATCTTTCTCACCCCTGAGGCCCCAGATGGAGAGCTAACATTTCTATGAAGCTACTCCCTCCCTGAAACGGGGTGGAAGCCCGTTTCTTCTGTGGAATCTCAGAGCACTGTCTGTACCTTGTGTATTTCATTCTAGACCTCTCATCTATTATCGCCTTCTTGGCTTAATCGGGTGGCAGCATGTTACCCGGCTCACTTCTGTAGATCTCCACCGGGCCAGGTGTGTGTCTAATACCCAGCAGTGTGGTCCAAAGTCAACTGAGGCCTTCAGTTCCATGGAGGCATCTTTGCAAAGGCTCTGCATGGGGCTGCCAGGCAGAAAACTGGTTTCAGTCACATCCTGGAGCTTGAGCAGGTAAGAGCTGGTGAGAGAAGTTTCTCAGGGTAGGGCTGTCCCCTCCAACACATATGCTGATGTAATGACTGTGTGAGTTGAGCACTGCAGGGCTCTGGGCTGGATGCTTCATAGACATTAACTCCCTTAGTCCTCACAGCTCTATTAGATAAGGCTACAGTCCTCCTCCCTTTGATGAGGAATTGAGCTCCTGAGAGGTTAAGAAAACTGCCCAAGGCCACACAAAGCAAGAGGCAGAACTAGTGTTGGTCTCCAGGGTGTGTGACCCTACGACCCACGGCGGTTCTGCCTCTCACAGACACATGTGTTACAGACCCAAAGACTGTAGACTGTAGGGGTGCGGGTGGGGGCCACCCTCCCCTTCAGAGCTCGGGCAGGCTTGAGATGTCCTTGAGTGCTAGGGGAGCAGGTAAAACTGAATTTTCTCATTTTTATCAATTGGACCCACAGTTTCAAAGACATGTAGAGACGTGAAGACACATAGGTATACATATATGAACGCACATTTCAAAACACACAGATTCACATGGCTATGTGGACAGAATACAGACACACCCCCATTCACACGGCTAGGCAGATAGTAAGATATACTCACATGCACATTTGCATATGACCCCATGGACTGTAGCCTGTGACCCCATGGCCTGTAGCCTGCCAGACTCCTCCATCCATGGGATTTCCCAGGCAAGAATACTGGAGTAGGTTGCCATTTCCTTCCCCAGGGGATCTTCCCCAACCAGGGATCGAATCTGTGTTTCCTGCATTGGTAGGTGGGCTCCTCACCATTGAACCATCAGGGAAACCCACACCCACCTCTACAACTATATATATCCTTAGGCACACACCTACACACACACCTGCAGCTATATAGACACATATGCAACCATACAGGTGGCTACTCAGGTACAAAGATATATGGACACACCATCATATAGCTACACATACACCACATGTGTACTTACACACCTACACACATGCCTATATGTACACCTGCAACTCTACATGTGGATAAACAACAGAGCAGTCATGAAGGTACACACACACATGCACGTCTGCACACACGCATGCCCACAGGTATCTGCAGAGCTGGAAGATCCCCCACCGCTTACCCCTTACACAGCTAAGCAGAGAGGTATACACACTCAGTTACACACTCTCACTTACACCCTTGCGGGAAGCCACACATACATACACACACATCTTGACATGCTTCTCAGGGCACCCACTCCCAGGGTTACAGAGCACCCACTCCCCAGGTACACACTCAAGACACTCACTCAAACCTCGTGATCCGATTTAAACTGAAAAGGGAAAACCAAGTTGAAAATTAGAGAAGGAGAAAAAAAAAAAAGTCCTTCAGAAAGTATAAAGCTAATAAGCTGGAAGTGGTGAGCCGGCTGCCTTCACGATATCAATAACTCAGTATTGGGTTTCCAAAAAGACATCACATAATTTTTCAATGAGAAATCCATGAGCCCTGGAGATGCTGTTATGGTGTGAATTACAATGCACACGGCTTGTCAGCCGTCCCCGTCAGCACTTTCTCGGACGCCTTCGCGGGCGGGAAATGCTGCGGCTGCAGTAGGGGTGGTTATTGTTATTATTTCTTTCTTTTGGAGCCTCAAATTAAGAACCGGGAAGCCAGCAGGGCCCTCCCCCCTCCTCCCCTCCCCCCTCCTCCCCTCCCCCTTATGGTACCCAAATTACGAAGAAGTTTTCCGGCTTGATCATTTCTTGAGTGTGGCTCCTCAGCTCTGGGCATCCCCTGCCCTGTCTGAGATCCCTGATTCTGAGAAGCACTGGTTCATGGGACTTGGGGACCAGGGTCAGGGTCTGTGGGTGGGGACCACCCTCCCCTTCAGAGCTCAGGCAGGCTTGCGATGTCCTTGAGTGCTAGGGGAGTAGGTAAAACTGAGCTTTCTCATTTTTAGCAACCCACGGGTTTCATTTAGCAGAACCAATCCCCTGGGCATCGCTTTCTCCTGAGGTGACCTGTGAGGCAGGATTTTAGTTTAGGAAGAAGGGCAGGGTCTGAGGGAAGGAGTGATAAAGGCTGATCTGGGTTGGGCTTCCCTGGTGGTCCAGTGGTGAAGAATCCACCTGCCAATGCAGGGGAAACAGGTTCAATCCCTTGTTGTGGAGGATCCGACATGCCACAGAGCAGCTAAGCCTGTGCACCACATCTACTGAGCCTGTGTTCTAGAGCCCACGAGCCACGACTGCTGAAGCCCATGGACCCCAAGGCCTGTGCTCCACAACCAGAGAAGCCACCGCATGAGAAACCTGAGCATCGCAGTGAAGAGTAGCCTCTGCTCGCTGCAACTAGAGAAAAGCCTGCACAGCAATGAAGACCCAGCACAGCCAAAAAAGGAAAGACTGACCTGGGTCAAGGGCAGAGGACATCTTTCCTGGGGCACTGATCGTATCATAAGAGGACTTGGGTGGCTGAGAGGAAGGAACTGGGCGGACCAGCTACAGGTGGAGTTGGGGTTCAGGACCGACCGAGGTATTTTCCCGCACGACTGTGCCTCTTCTTCACGGATCCCAGAATATGAGCCACATGGAGCAGACCTGGTGGCACCCTGCAGTCAGGAGCCAGACCAGGCCAGCCGATCACAGACCCATGAGCACTGCTGTGTACACTGAGCAACGGGGGCTGTTAGGCAGCATGAATGCAGCAGGAATCCTAGGCCATGGCAGAGGTGGTTCCCCCTTCGTGGAATTCCCTTCCGGCCCTGATGTGCATCTGTGGAACCCCTGGCATCTGGATGTAGATGTCACCTCTTCCCTGATCATCATGGTACAGGTGTCAGGTCTGAGAACACCTCCATGCTCTGGCCAGGGGCTACGATGTTATCAGTTCACTGCCTTCAGGCCTGGCGTGGGGCTTGGAAAGACCAGTGAGACCTTTCTGGTTCTCGCAGGAGTTTTCAGCAGGAGACACAGACTCCAACACCCTCTCTCTTCCTCTCATACTTAGATTTGACACGTCACTCACCAAGGGAAGATGAACGGATTCTGCCGGCTAAGCTACTCAGTGCGTAATGACATACCTGTCACCACGTGGGGCTCTTTGGGGTAACCATCGCAGCCCTGATTTCCAGGCTGTGTCTGTGGGATGGAAGAGGGTGAGACATGCTGGACCCCTGCCTGCCCTGTGGGAAGGGAGGGCATGGCAAGGTCAGAGGGGAGTGGGGCCCAGGGGAGAAGGGGGGACACTGACCTGGGGCTTCCTGGGAGCTCAGGCTCTTTATAGGCAGCTTGGGATGGGGCAATAAGCACAGAGACCTCAGCTCTGGTCTGGGTTCCATCCTGACTCATTTCTAGTCTGGTTTGAAGCCAGATAAGTCTTATTTCCTCTCCCTGAGCATCTCAAGCAGGTATTATCCCTACCTCTGGGGTCCCCAGTTGACTGCATCCCTCAGTGAACTCATGTACCATATTCTGGTTTGGGGAATATCGAAAGACATAACTTTGGTTTCTAGACTGCTGCTTTCCACAGATTAAAAAATATATATATATACAAACAAACAGAATATCTGTGAGAGACAGACAGAGGGAAGCCATGTCTTTTTTAGGTGAGGACCTTCATAAAATAGCTATCCTTATGATCATTACCAGTTTACAAAAGAAAGAATCTGCTCTCTCTGCTCTGCTAAGTCGCTTCAGTCGTGTCTGACTCTGTGTGACCCCATAGACGGCAGCCCACCAGGCCCCCCTGTCCCTGGGATTCTCCAGGCAAGAACACTGGAGTGGGTTGCCATTTCCTTCTCCAATGCATGAAAGTGAAAAGTGAAAGTGAAGTTGCTCAGTCGTGTCCTACCGTCAGCGACCCCATGGACTGCAGCCTTCCAGGCTCCTGCATCCATGGGATTTTCCAGGCAGGAGTACTGGAGTGGGGTGCCATTGCCTTCTCCAAAGAAAGAATACTTGAATAGTAAAAACTAGGGGGAAGATATGGTCTCGGAACTAAGCAGAATCTTCTCAAGAAAGGAGATATAACAAGGATTGCGTGCATGTGAATGCTTGCACTTCAGTCATGTCCAACTCTCTGTGACCCATGGACTGTAGCCGGCCAGGCGCCTCTGTCCATGGGATTCTCCAGGCAAGAATACTGGAGAGGGTTGCCATTTCCTTCTCCAGGAGATTGTCCTGACCCACGGATCGAACCTGGATCTCCCGCACTGCAAATAGATTCTTTACTGTCTGAGCCGCCAGGGAAGCCCATGTCCCTAGGATTATCTTTGGCAGTTCTCACCCATAGACTTTTTGCAGAAGGAAAGTGAAAAAGGCAAGCAGCACTCAGCATCAGGGTGTGGGTGGAGTTCATAACCTGAGTTATGGCTTACTCTCTGTGTGACCTTAGGCAAGTTACTGTGCTTTTCTGAGCTGTCCTCTGTAAAATGAGAACAACCTCCTCCTGGGATTTTGGAAGGACCACGTGACTTCAGGGCATGGCTCAGCAGGGCGTGCCATGTACCAAGTGCTCAGTACGGGAAGGCTGCTATTGCTGCCAGTTACTCCCATTCTCGTTGGTTGGGGCTGAGGTTTCTGGGTCCAGCTTGGGGTGCAAGGTGGGAGCTTAGACATTCTCTTTTTCCTTCTCCAGAGCTGTGGAAGCTAAGCTTGCCCTCATTTCCCTAAGGAAGATATGACACCAACTTAGTTTTAGCAGAGGCAAAACCCAAATACATCAGGCACAGAGGGACCAGCAGGCTAATACAATGTTCTTTAAAAGGACATTTTATTTTATCAAATTGCTTTGGAGCTGCTGAACTCTGGATGCCATTTCTTTTGCAGTATTTCTAGAGGGTTTGTTTGCAGGTAATGAGAAAGCGCTGCTCTGACATTGGTCCGAGAGAGGAGGCTGTGGGTTTCTTTCCTGTGCACCCCTGACTCTGTGTGTCTGCTCCTAACAGCAGTCATGCCTTGATCATTTGCCCTTTATTCAAGGTGCAGGAGGAACAGGGGAGAATGAGGTGGAGACCAGTGGGAGAAGAAGCCTCTGGGTCCTCTGCTGGGGCCACCCTTAGAGCAGCTGCTGAACTCTCTTGCCAGCCTGGGGCAGCTGGTAGGACCCTGTCCCGGCCTCCCGGCCTCATCCAGGCTCGTTTTCCCTTTTCCTCTGAAAATCTGTGTGTCAGCACCAGCCGGGCAGGTGTGCTTGCTCCCCGGGCCTGAGCCTGTGTCCCAGCATGGGAAGAAAAACGCCGACTCGGAGAGAATCTAGAGTCAGGTGCCCTGGCACCAGCCTCGGGTGCAGGAGAGAATTGGTGGGAACGATGCCCTGGAAGACGACCAGGTGGCTGGCACCGCGGGCGCGTGCATGCGCTTTCGCTAGGAGAACCCCCTCCCCCTCCTCCGTCTGCCAAGGAAAGAGGCCCCCATAAGGTGACTGTGGAAGTCGGGCTGCTGTCTGCCTCCCTCCCTCCGTTCATTCTTTCTTCCCTCCTTCTTCAGGTCCTCATTCCCTCTCTTTACCCTTCCCTTCTCTCCTCTTCTCTCTCCCATCTCCCCTTATTCTCTCTTCCCTTCTTTTTCTCCAGTGTCCCTCCCACATTCACTAAGGACCCTCCGTGATCCTCAGCGCTCCAGGCTGGATGCAGCTGCAGGGAGAGAATCTGCCTGCCCTCGCCCCTCGCCTCCCTCCCCCAGGAGGTCTCTGCCTAGTGGAGTACTCAGGGGATGGGCAGAGGACGGTGCTGTCGTATGACTCATGCACTGATCGAGTTCTGTGGTTCTAACCTGGGAGCCTTGCTGTGCCTGGAAGGGCAGAGAAAACCCTTGCAGAAGAAGGGAAATTTGGCCTGGGTCTGTGTTTTTCAGGCGGAGGCAAGAGGGAAGGCCTTGTCAGCAGGAGGAACAGCCCATACAGAGTTTGGGAGAACAGAAAGGGCTTGCTTGGCGTGTTTGAGGAAGCTGCGAGTTTCAGGGTGGCCTGAGCGAGCATGGTGTGCTTGGTGACTCTGCACTGATGTGGGTGGTCAATAAATAAGTATGTATCGAGCCCCTGCCACATGTCAGTCACTGAGCCTAGATCAGGGAACAGAGACAGTCAATGAACACTCACTCAGACCTGGGTTCAAGTTCCATCTCTGCCCCTTACTATCGGTGTGACCTCCAGCCAGTCATTTCAGCCTTTCTGAACCTGTTTTCCTATCTGTAAGATGGGGGCAGTTTAGGGAGCTGAATTAGCTCTTGTATGTGAAAATATCTAGCACTATGGATGTTATCTCATTTTATCTCTGTGATCTCTCCCTTTTACAGGTCTGGTAATGATGGCTCAGAGAGGATGGGTGACCTGTCCAAGGTCACACAGCCAGTAAAGGTGTAGAGTTGGAGAAAGAAACTTAGGCAGTTTGACTTCCAAATCTTAGTGTTTAATAATGACCTCCCAAGGGCATTTTGCTGCAAGATGGACTTGGAACAAAACGAGTACATCAGTAAAATGGGGTTGCACAGATCTGGCAAGACCACGGGGATAAATACAGGAGTGATGGCTCTTCAGAGCTGCAGAGGGTCGTGGGCATGTTCTTCCTATCTCCGCGGCTTCTCACCATCCCTGCGATGTGCCCTCCTAGCCTGTGTTTGAGTTGGTGAGATAGGACGAGGGGGAGGGGGAGGAGACAAAGGGGGAGGAGGAGGTGAAGAAGGAGGAGGAAGAGGAGGAGGAGGCAGAGGAGGGGGAGGAGCTGTTTGCCTCCAAAGAGGCCTGGCACCCCGGGCACCCACCCCAGCCCCCAGGTTGGGCTCTCTCCCTCCCTCCAGATGCCCAGCACCAAGGTGTCTTGGGAATCCAGAGCTCTAATAGAGGCGGTCGGGGTTTCCACCCTTGTAGCCTTTTCTGTTCACACGAGGCTTTCTTTCTCTTGACACCCTTTCTTGCAGGAGCTTCTGGTCTTTTGGGATCAGCTTTTGTCTCTGAGACCTCTCAGATTCCCTGGGCACACTTATAGAGCCCTTGCTCTGGCCTCCGCTTTCCACGTCTCCTCTCTGCACTCCTAAAGTGTGAGTCACGGGGCTTCTGAGGTCTAAGGAAGGGGCCCAGACAACTCGGAGAGGAGCTTTCACGGTCACTAGAAGGGGGCCCCTTGGTCATTACATGGACTGGCCACACGATGGCGCCGTGGGACCATCAAGCACACCCAATGGGCTTCGGGTCCACTGTCACTCGGCTAATCTCTTTCTTAAATGTTCCACTGGCACCAAATGGTCTCTGCTTCATCTCATCATTGTCATCCTCCTCTGCCTGCCCCCGCCCCCCGCTCTCCGCTTCCTCGTCTCTATACCTATGCAGCTGACCTCTGGGTCTCCTTCCTACCCTGGGCAGACAGACTCCAGTCACAGCTGGCTGTGCTAGAGAGGAGGGGAGAGGGAAGGGAGGGCAGAGCAGAGAAACTAGAGGCTGGCTAAAGAGGCTAGAGACTGTCTGATAAGGAAGGAATGTCTTATGGGCTTGATTCTCTGTGGTCACCTGGAGCTGGGCTCTGGGAAGCCTTTAGGAATGGGAAACAGAGCTTACATGTCAGTCCCAAGGAATATCTGGCAGCCCAGTTTAGGGCATCCAGCGCAGGTCTCACCTCCTGGAAGTGTGAGGGCCAGGGTGACACAGAAAAGGATACCATCAGCCATCAGCGAGGCTCAGAGCTCCAGCTGGAAGTGGCTCTGATGGCAGATCCCGCTGCAGACAGCTGTGGCCCTTCCCTGGACAATGGTTTGGAAGCTGCTGGAGCTGCTGGCTGGGGTGGCAGGGTGTGATCTGAAAATTAGGCTTACTTTTCTGAAAAAGAAAAAAAAACCAAAAAACAAAACCCCCCCCCAAACAACTCAGGTGAGATGACCAAGAGAGAATTCTACATGTGCTCAGAGAGCCGTGACAAGTCAGGATTATAATAATAATAATGAAAATCATTTATTGTGTACTTAGTACCTGCCAGACATTGCTGTGAGCACTTTTCATGGATTTTTTTATTTACATGGATTACCCTGTAAAATACGAAATAGGAGAGGATTTCTAATGAAAAGTAAGCCTGGAAAGGTGATAGACTCTCTTTTAGGACAATAAAGCCTAAGATACAGGCAAGCTGGGAATAAGCCTTCCTGCTAAACTGCATCTGATTGTCAGAGGGGAGAGAGAAAAACATTTCCTTTTAACTCACAGCATACATGAGGACCTATCATTGCAGCCTCTTCCACTTCAAACCATTTTCTTCCTAGTGGAAGGAATATTCTGCAATTGGAGTTGGAGCCTGATTTAATAAGGCAATAACCAGAGAAATGCGTTTCAATTGATTATTAAGCATTTGTTTATTAGGGCTCAGTAGCTCTGACCCAAATAGCTGCTAAGTAGTCATTAAACATCAAAGATGTTTCTGTTTATATATTTTGTTTATTTACCATCATGAACAAGCATTATTGCATCAATTAAATGTCGATTAGGGGCCCATGATTTGAATTAGATTATATACATAGTGTCAAATCATTTTCGCTTCTCTTTCAGAGATATAATCCATTTCTGTTTTAATATTAAAATATGGTCTGATAGAAGCGTTAGAGGCTGTGCTTGGCTGGGGCCACAAGGTGGTTTCTGTTCATTTCTAGAGCTGATATTTCCTTTTCTTTTTGGTGTCTGCAGCCTGGAACTGGGTGATGATGACACCCAATTATTGATTATTCGTGAGGGTGCCTTTTCACCATTATGATCTTTGCTTTGGGGGTTAATTTCTTAAAACACAAAACAAAACAATAACGTCCCTATCACGAAACCCTTAGATATTTATCTCCAAAGTTGCAGAACTCAGTTCTCTGAAATCAGCATTGAGATCAGAGATAATGCACTAGGAAAAAAGGTATATTTGTCCTAGTCCCTAAGTTCAGAAGCATTGAAATAACATATTTTAACAGCATTTTTCCTTTCCTCTAAAATTTTTTTTTATTTAACCGTTTTAAAGATTACTTTCCATTTACAGTTATTACAAAATACTGGCTGTATTTCCTGTAGGAGAAGCCATCCTTGAGCCCATCTTACACCCAGTGGCTGGTGCCTCCTGCTCCCCACCCCTACCTTGCTCCTCCCCCTTCCCACTGGTAAGCAGTAATTTGTTCTTTATATCTATGAGTCTGCTTCTTTTTATTTAAAAAAAAAAAACTTAAAATAATTCAAAGGAAAATTTAAAGACAAATACTTAATAAAATGAGATCACATGGAAATCTTCCTGGCTTTCTATGTCTGAGGAGAAAGGACTCAAAGGAGAAGAATGCCCTGGACTGGAATGCAACTTCACTGGGCCTCGGAATTTATCCTCCTTCTGCTATAATCATGGATGGATTAGGACTCTCCCTCATGGGAACTTGGAGATTCAGGCCTTCTGGGTGAGGGGGAACCCGAGACCAAGAGCACGTGACTGAGTCTTCTCCCTGCCCTGACCTCTGACCCTGCTCAGAGGGGCTGCTGAGTGAGCTGCCCAGGGTCAGCCCTACAGGAGTGGCATGCATGGGAATGGACGGGGTGCCAGCTAGGCTCTGGCTGCAGCCACATGAGGGCTGGAGGGCTCAGCTACTGTCGCCAGCTGTGAAGGGGCAGCCCTCAGGGCATCAGGGTGGGGTTCAACCCAGGATGAGGGAGAGAAAGACAAGTGTGCAGACATGTGGAGTGAGCGACCTTCTTGGAAAGACAGATCATTTGCCTATTAAAGAGATGCCAAGTTCTCTTCCACTTCCAGCCCAGGAGTTTTCTAACTTAAAAAAAAAATCTCTTTGTATACTTGCTTTACAATGTTGTGTCAGCTTCTGCTGTATGACAATGTGAATCAGCTATACGAATACATATATCCCCTCCCTCATGGACCGTCCTCCCCCACCATTTCGTCCCTTTAGGTCATCCCAGAGCACTGAGCTGAGCTCCCTGTGCTGTGTGGCATCTTCCCACTAGCTGTCTATTTTACACATAGGCAAGCAAGCAATTGCTTAATCGTGTCTGACTCTTTGCGATCCCATGGACTGTAGTCTACCAGGCTTCTCTGTCCATGGGATTTACCAGGCAAGAGTACTGGAGTGGGTTGCTATTTCCTTCTCCAGGGGACCTCCCTGACCCAGGGATCGAACCCAGGTCTCCTGCATCGCAGGCAGACGCTTTACCCTCTGAGCCACCAGGGAAGCCCGTTTTACACATGGTGGTGTCTAAATGTCAATGCTACTCTCTCAATTTGTACCACCCTCTCCTTCCCCCAGCGTGTCCACAAGTTCATTCTCTATGTCTGCGTCTCCAGTCCTGCCCTGCAAATAGGTTCATCATGACCATTTTGCTTTTAAGCAATAGAACTCTTTTGCCAAATGACATCCCACTTGAAGGTCGAATAATAAAAAGCTCCAGCAAGGCTGAAATATTGAGGGTAGGGTGCATCTCATTTGCCCCTCAGGGCCCTTTACCCCACCGCACCCCAGAACATCTCTGCAGAAATCTCCTGCTTCTGGAAACCCCGCATCAGTGCGTGGCTGACCCCAGTCTCAATGCCGGTTCCCAATCCCAGCCTGGGCTGACAACGGCAGAACCGCAGGGGATGAGAATATCTACTCAAAGTCGTAAACCCACCTGGTTCTCTAGGGCTGGATTTGTCCTAGTAGTATCCTTTTAACAAGACCCCGAGGAATTCCCTGGCTGTCTGGTGGTTAGGACACGGTGTTTTCACTGATGTGGTCTGGGTTCAATCCCTAGACAGGAGACTAAGAATTGATTCTAGTCCAGCTGGCAGGGCTGGGATGAGTGAGGGTGGGGCAAGCCTGGTGCTTAGGACGTGGCATTTACAGAGATGTTCATTCTCCAGGGCTCAGCTTGTACCTGGATTTCTCCCTTGAACATGACACCTAGACTCCTCACTCTACTGAGCCCAGTCCTGACCCTGGTAGTAACCTTACAATAACCACCTATGGGATGAACCTTGCATACAGAGGTGATCCGATGGGGCTTGAATGAATGAAAACTATTCAGCCTGCCATAGAGAGCTGCTTCCTGGTTCTCCACAGGGCAGACAGCAAAGAGGACAGGCTGGTAGCAATATTCAAAGTAATTTTTATTACAGTTATTCTAAATTTAATTTTAGATGCTTACAAGGTACAAGACACTGTGCGAGATGATTTAAAAACATTCCTTAATTTTACCCTCACACCAACCCTGTGATATTAAACCCACGTCGTCAATGGGGAAGCAGAGGCTTTGAAAGGCTAATGTATTGTCCAAGTTTATACTGCTAGTTGGTGAGGAAGTTGAGCCTCATTCTCATGTCTAATATTCCCCAAAGCTTGGGATCTTTAGCGTTACGTTGTATTGAGAACCTGGGTATGTGAACTTTGCTCAGCAGTGGAGATGATACCTCCAAAAAAACTTCATTCTAAAAGAAAAGTGGCCAGTAGTAACTGCATATATGCGCCCAGCAAGCATCCCCGTCTGCCTTCCCTGAAGCAACTGACACCCCTGGAGAGGTCACATGATCCAGGCTGGGCCAGTCAGAAGCCCCCATTCCCTGGGGCACCGTGATTGGCCCAGAGGTGGAGGTGGGACTCAAGCTGAACCAATCACATGCCTTCCCCAGGATTTTTCAGTTAGGAACCCGGGGAGAAGCTATCTTCTTTGGGAAGTCACTGTTCCACAGGGAGTTGAGAGACTCTTAGCCACCAGAGCACTAGGAGAGAAGGAAGACAGAAATAAGAGGAGAGGAAGCCAGACCTGGTGACCGAGTCTTGCTGGTAAGGTCTGTCTCCAATTCTGAGTTGCCTCGGCCTATGTTATTCTCAGCTGCATCAGAAAATTTCAGTTTTTGCTTTAGGCCAATGGAAATTAGGTTTTTTGGGTCACTTGCAACCCAAAAAATCCTGACTAATTCAACATCCAACGTTAACATCACAGCCCCTCCCTTCTGAGTCCTCTCTGAACCACTGGACACCGCTCTAGCATTTCTCACTGTTTCTTACGCCTTTTCTCCTCATCTCCCTGAGATTCATGCTTTTTCAAAGAGTGGCTAAAGGTTCTCTGAATACTAGTTACTCCTAAGAAGTTCCTAACAGCAGTGCCCGAATGCATTTATATTTTATTTGTAATTGTGGTGGTAAAATATGCACAACAGGAAATTTACCACCTTAACAATTTTTAAGTAGGCAGCGCAGTGGTATTAAGTACATTTGTAGTCTTGTGCAACCATTCCTATCAATCCATCTCCAAAACTGTTTTCCTCTTGCAAAACTGAAACTCTGTCCACATTAAATGCTAATTCCCTTTCCCAGCCTCTGGCAACCACCATTCTACTTTCTGTTTCTATGAATTCTAGTTATCTTATTTAAGTGGAGCCATACGATACTTGTCTTTTTTTTTTCTTTTTGTCATTAGCTTATTTCACTTAACATAATGTCCTCAAGTTTCATCCATATCGTATCCTAAGACAGGATCTCCTTCCTTTTTAAGGCTGAAAAATATTCCATTGCGGTTATACACCACATTTTGCTTACCCATTCGTCTGTTAGTGGGCGCCTAGAGTGCGTCCACCTTTAGACTTTTGTAAATAATGCTGCTATCAACATGAATGTACCAAGATCTCTTCCAGGTCCTGCTTTCAGTTTTTTGGATGTATGTATCCAGAAGTGGAATTGCTGAATCATATGATGATTCTGTATTCAATTTTTTTGAGGAACTGAATACTGTTTTCAACAGTGGCTGCACCATTTTGCAGTCCCACCAACAGTACACAAGGATTCCAATTTTTCCACATTATTGCCAACATTTGTTATTCTATCTCTCTCTCGCTCTCTCTCTTTTTTTTTTTGGTAGCCATATTGATGGGTGTAAGGTGGTCTTAATGTACTATTTTTCCTTTGGCTATGCCACTTGGCTTGTGGGATCTTAATTCCCTGACCAGGGATTGAACCCAGGCCCTTGGTAGTGAGAGCTCAGAGTCCTAACCACTGGACCGCCAGGGAATTTCCAATGGATTCTTTTTTTTTTTTTTGCACTGGAAGAAATGCAAAGCATCTTTTAATATAAAGTATACAGAGCATTCTAGTCAACTACAGCTGTGTTACAGCTATGTGTTCTTTTAGATTTGGTCCAAAGAAACCTGAGTCTGTTTCCAGAGAGAATGAAAAATGTTATAGACACCTGATCAGTTACTCCTCACTGAAGGAAGCACACAAATGGCATTCCTTGTAGATCCCACTGAATCCCAGTTTCCCAGCACTGACACACTCCTTTTCCCCTTCCCCAATCCCGGTTCACTGTGGGCTCCAGATTCAGTTCTTGAGTCACAGGTGTCCATATTTCCATCATAAACACACATCCCCTGGTCTGATGAACTACCCAGTTTTCCAGTATGTCATCACCTTTTCTGTTCCCAGATCTCGGCCATATTTAGGTCCAAATCTTGAAGGCCTTTTAAGGCTTGAAGATTTCCAGTGTAAAAAGCTACATCTGCTGTGACCAACCATTGTATCTATTAGACTGCTGCTGCTAAGCTGCTAAGTCGCTTCAGTCATGTCCGACTCTGTGTGACCCCATAGGCGGCAGCCCACCAGGCTCCCCCGTCCCTGGGATTTTCCAGGCAAGAACACTGGAGTGGGTTGCCATTTTCTTCTCCATCCAATGGATTTTTAATAATGGCATCTTTAAGCAGTTTTGCTATTAAGACATAAAACCACCCTAAAATCAGTGACTTAACCACCGTTAACTCAGCTCCTGTTTCTCCAAATTGGTAAAAGGGGCTGAGCTCAGCTGAATGGTTTTTCTGGACTTGGCTAGGCCCACTCACGTGACTCAGGCTAACTGCAGGGTTGGCTGGTCTAGGATTTCTTCAGCTGAGATGACTCATTGGAGCTCCAGGCTGTCTTTCATCCAGTAGTCTAACCCAGGCTTGTTCTCATAAAGGCTGGACTGGATTCCAAGAGAACAAAACAGGCACGGTCTCTTAAGTGTGTGTGTGCTCAGTTGCTAAGTTATGTCTCACTCTTTGTGATCCCATGGACTGTAGCCCACCAGGTTCCTCTGTCCATGGGATTTTTCATGCAAGAATACTGGAGTGGGTTGCCATTTCCTCCTCCAGGGGATCTTGCCTACCCATGGATCGAGCCCATGTCTCTTGCACTGGCAAGCAGATTCTTTACCACTGAGCCACCTGAGAAGCCCAATGGCTCTTGAGACCTGGGCTTAGATGTGACACAACATGCTGTCTCTGAATTCCATGGGTCAAAGCAGATCACCAGCCCAGTCAGATTCAAGGGGTCGGGAAACTGATTCAACCTCTTGATGGGATGACTTGCAAAGTCAAATTGCAAAGGGATGTCAGTAGGGGGAAGTGAACAATTCACACCATTTCCCCCAAACTGACCATAACTTTTCAATATGTTTTCCTGTCATGGCAAAGATTTGCATTTCTGATGAAAGTGTGAAAGTGTTAATTGCTTGGTCATGTCTGACCTTTGTGACCCTGTGGCCTGTGGCCTGCCAGGCTCCTGTGTCCATAGAATTCTCCAGGCAAGAATACTGGAGTGGGTAGCCATTGCCTTCTCCAGTGGATCTTCCAGACCCAGGGACTGGGCTCACCCAATTCATGAGGTTCAGAGACTCTGACTCACCTATAGGACTAGATTCTGCTGGAAATCATGGAATCAAGGTGAATTAATTCCTCATTTGTTTGCCATAAACAGTTGACTCAGGGTTAGCTCTGTCCTTGTAGCCCTGCATAAGGGCTGTCTGTTAAAAGCAACTGGCTTTTCCATCACCTTTGAAAGATGGTAACTCAGACCCTTTCCTCAAAGCCGGTAGTGACCAGGGGAGCCTCTGCTGAGTCCCAGAGCCTGATTAAAGAAATCCCAAACCAAATGAAGACCAAAGGCTTTCAAAACTCAGTGCCTTCCCTGTCCCTGTCCAATACAGAACTGGATCCAAATGGTCAAAGCTGTTGCTGAAGAAGCATGGGGCAGCGGGTACCCCCAAGCATTCTGGACACCTTGTAAGTCAGTCCCTGGAGGATCATCTGGAAGACTTGGAAAGAGTTTCCTACTTTGTTATTTGGTTCCTGCTATAGTAAAGCTGCATAACAAATAACCCCCAAACCAGTGGCAAACAAGAGCAAACATTTTTTTTCTCTCTCATGGGTCTGTGGATTGACTGGGGTTCAACTGGTCTTGGCTGGGCAGGAGTGAACTCCAGGAGGAAAGCTGGGTTCAGATCTGCTCCACAGAATTTTATTCTCCTTGGACCAGCAGCTCCCCCAAGCATGGTCTTCTAATGGAGAATGGGAGAAACTTAAGAGAGCAAGCAAACCGTCCATGCACACCTGAGCTTCTGCTTGGTCAGGCCTGCTGTGAGTCTATTGGTTAAAGTGAGTCACGTGGCTCACATGGGCCAAACATCAATGGGGCAAGAGACATAAGCTCCTCCCCTCAGTAGGAGGGCCTACTTGCCATGCAAGTTACATGGCAAAGGTGAGATGCACGATCTTTTTTTTAAAAAATTAATTAATTTTTGGTTGTGCTGGATCTTCGTTGCTGCACTCGGGCTTTCTCTAATTGTGGCAAGTGGGGGCTACATTTCATTGCAGTGAACTGGCTTCTCGTTGTGGTGGTTTCTGTTGTTGTGGAGCACAAACTCTAGGCACATGGGCTTTGGTAGTTGTGGCTTGTGGGCTTAGTTGCTCCATGGCTTGTAGAATCTTCCCGGACCAGGGATCAAACCTGTGTCCCCTGCACTGGCAGGCGGATTCTTATCCACTGGACCACCAGGGAAGTCTGAGATGCACAATCTTAATGTGATGAAGTAAGAATTGGGACCAAAGATGCAGTTGACTATTTATCCAGACGGGTTTGGAGATTGATGTATTGGGGTTAAACCTTTAAGTTGTGTGCACGTAATTTCATACTTATTTGGGAATGTCTGATAAACTGTTGGGCTGTATGGGCAGGAAGCTAGTTACAAGAGAAACAGGATTCTTACGTGAGCTCCTTCTGGGATAATACAGAACCAGGGTCACAGAATTTACCCAAGTAACAAAACCTCACTCCTTGAAGGAAGGGGTAATTCTCTGGCTTCATGCCCTGCCTGGCCCCTTTCCTCACCATTGACTCATTACTGGTTCCTGGGGAGAGTTTATTGTTTCTGTAAAATTCTGAGTTACTGGGGACTGCTGCTGCTAAGTCACTTCAGTCGTGTCCGACTCTGTGTGGCCCCATAAACGGCAGCCCACCAGGCTCCCCCGTCCCTGGGATTCTCCAGGCAAGAACACTGGAGTGGGTTGCCATTTCCTTCTCCTACTGGGGACTAAGAGGCATTAATTACCTGAGTCTCCTCTGGGGAAGTTCACATAAGAGGGGAGAGGGACTTTCTTCCCTCAAACCACAGCCCTTCTTTGTGGGACTTTGAAATCCTACTGGCCCTAAAGCAATTGCAATGACTGTGCTTGGCACAGGGCAGGGCATGGAAGTGCCCAGCAGTGGCAGAAACAGTGTCCCGCAGAAGCAATGGTACCTTCAGGAAGTGGTGTTGGTGGCCACCTGCCAGAACGACAGGTTCCTAATGGGTGAGGAGAAGCAGAAAGAGTGAAGAACAGGTGCGTGTGGCCTCCTGGGTCCGGCCTTGGAGACAGTACATTCACCAGTCCTGGTGTTACTCTCCAGCACAAGAGATGGTCCCAGCCATACTCAGACTCAAGCTCCATGCCCAGGCAGCCCTCCCCAAACTTTAGGGGTATGATGGGTTAATTCAATCCAGTAGGTGATGGCAGGGATTGCAAACAATTTTTTTCAACACCGTTCTCCTGTTCATTAAGGATCAAGTATCTTTGGGTGTGAGAGTTGGACTGTATAGAAAGCTGAGCACTGAAGAATTGATGCTTTTGAACTGTGGTGTTGGAGAAGACTCCTGAGACCCTTGGACTGCAAGGAGATACAAAGAGTCCATCCTCAAGGAAATCAGTCCTGAATATTCATTGGAAGGACTGATGCTGAAGCTGAAACTCCAATACTTTGATGCGAAGAACTGATTCATTTGAAAAGACCCTGATGCTGGGAAAGATTGAGGGCAGGAGGAGAAGGGGACAACAGAGGATGAGATGATTGCATGGCATCACTGACTCAAGGGACATGAGTTTAAGTAAACTCCAGGAGTTGGTGATGGACAGGGAGGCCTGGCGTGCTGCAGTCCATGGGGTCGCAAGGAGTCAGACACGACTGAGCGACTGAACTGAACTGATCTCCTCTGTGCCAGTACCGTGGAAGGGCCCATTGAACAAAGGACACTTGCTGCTTTGAGAAACTCATCATCTAGTGCAGGGCGCACCTTGGCCCATGGGCCTGAATTGGCCCACCACACCATCCTTTTTGTATATAATGTTTTTTTGAAACACAGCCAAGCTTGTTTGTTTATACGATGTCTCCAGTTGCTTTCAGAGAAGGCAATGGCAACCTACTCCAGTACTCTTGCCTGGAAAATCCCATGGATGGAGGAGCCTGGTAGGCTGCGGTCCATGGGGTCACTAAGAGTTGGACACAACTGAAGCGTCTTAGCAGCAGCAGCAGCCAGTTGTTTTGGTGACAAGGACAGAGTTTGAGTGGTTGAGACAGAGACCATGTAGCCTCTAATGACTAAGCTATTTACTATTGGCTCTTCACAGGAAAAAATGCCAATCAATAGTCCAGCGAAAAAGTCAAACAGATAAATGCTATGCTAATGCTAAGTCGCTTCAGTCATGTCCAACTCTGTGCGACTCCATAGACGGCAGCCCACCAGGCTCCCCCGTCCCTGGGATTCTCCAGGCAAGAACACTGGAGTGGGTTGCCATTTCCTTCTCCAATGCATGAAAGTGAAAAGTGAAAGTGAAGTTGCTCAGTCGTGTCCCACTCTTAACGACCCCATGGACTGCAGCCCACCAGGCTCCTCCATCCATGGGATTTTCCAGGCAAGAGTACTGGAGTGGGGTGCCATTGCCTTCTCCAAAACAGATAAATAGGCAATGACAAATATAATAGTCCTGTGACAGAAGTAAGTGCATAGCTTTGGGGGTGGGATGTGATCAGGCAAGGCTTCCTGGAGGAGGCAACGTCTAATCTGAAACCTAAAGGATTGGTTCAGCAATTTCAGCAAAGGGTAGGGAGAGATGACTGGTGGAGGAAAGGAGGAACAAAGGCAAGAGGTAAGAGTGAACATCGGGTCTGGAGCTTAGAGTAGCTGGAATCTAGGGTGAGTTGGGAACCAAGAGAAGAGGTTGTAAGTCATTCAGGCAGTGTGTTGGGGCTCTGATTGTCTTTGAGGAAGTCGATATTTATCACTGGGATGGGGGTGGTGTGCTCTGTACTATGCTGATGATATGAATATGTTTTGCTTTTTATTCCTTTTTTTGGGACTGGGTTTCATTGTTTTCAATTTACAGACATGAACATTGAGTGTTGCAGTGAAGGAATGGGCACTTGTGGAAACAGGGCTGGACAGAAGGATGAACCAGTTGTGCTTCACAGCCTTCAAGTGCTGGGCAGCTTAAGACTTGTTCCTGCACCCACACTCAGCCTTTCCACTGGGGCCACTGCCTGGGGTTGGGCTCCCTGGGCTGTGTGTGGGCTCAGCTCCATGTCTGGCCCTTCTTCCTCTTTTCATGCATTAAACCAATGCCCTTTGCCATAAGTCTCTACCTCTTTGGGGCCAATATGATTTGCAAATCCACACTCAGGGTAAAAAAACTCCGTGACTTAAGGCAGCCGCCCTTCATCACCTGAGTGTGAGCCACAGCATCATCACCCCCGTTCTTGCATGCAGGACAGCAGGACAGACTTGCCAGGAGATCACCAAACTCCCCACCCCCCCCCCACCCCGAGTCTGACACAGCCTCAGAATCCTCAGCACAGTCCTCCATCCATCAGCCAATATTACTCTCATCCTTTTCTCAAACCAGGGAGAACATTGAGCTCATACAGTTACTTTCAGCACAAACCTAACCATTTCCCCCAGGCAGCCTGCCTTTTCATCAGCTTTGCTTTTGAACCAGAATTCAACACAATCCAGCAAATGTTCACTGAGAATCCACCAAGTGTCAAGGAGCAGGGATTGAATAAACATGATTTCTGTGCCCTAAGGAGCTCACATTCTGATGAGAGACGTTGATCTCAGCTACCTCCAAAGGCAGCCTTCCTCTGCTGTTACTCATGGTGGTGCTGGGCGCGCTCCATGCAAAACTGGATTCAGCACCCCCTCCATCCGAGATGGGGGACTATTTCTGGATGTGGCTGTGTGGCCTGGAAACTCAGCCTCTCAGACCAGTGAGGGAGGAGAAATACAGATGGAGAGGTGGCAGGCACAGGGGCAAGGGAACTGCGGTGGCTCAAGGAAAAAGACGAAGTCAGGTTTGGACCAGGTTGGGATGGATGAACAGTGCCTCTGGCCTGAGGGATGGGTACAGTACCAGGTCCCTGGAATTTTCTGAGAAGTCAGTGCGCTCTGTGGCTCAGCCACCCATCCATTCCAGGTCCAGTAGCAGGAAGAGCTGACCAGCAAAGAGCTGATCAGCTCTTGAAGTATCAGGTCCCCCAGATAAAAACATAGCAAGAAGGAAATGTGGTCAGGCTCTAGAAAACTGCCTGTTCTTGGAAGCTGGGGGCTGATCCTTCTGGTTTACCTTATCATTGCCCAGCTCTGATTCAAAGACACTGGTTGGTGGGGCCTCCTTGTGTTTAGAACTCCCTGTGGGAGCTTTTGTGGGGTTCCACTGCAGGGAAAAGCATGGTTATTGCAGCCTAGACCCCACCTCCCCACCCTGAGAGCTGGCGGTCGCATTATTCCCCAAAGGACACAAATTCCATCTCAGACCTTGTCACAGCCTCTGATCACTTGCCTTCCAATGGAGATTTCCAGAATCTACTAACTAGGGCCGTAAATAGGCAGAGAAGGGAATGTGTGCATGAGTGTGTCTGTCTCAGGCTCTATGTGTGACACATACACGTGTACACACACACACACACACACACACACACAGATCTACTTCATCAGAATCAGTTTGCAAACTTCATTTCTTTAGGATGAAGAGAAAAGAAAATTATTATTAACATATCAATGGCACTTCCATGCTGGGAACAAGATTACTCTCAGGCACACACAAGCGCCCGGGGAGTCACAGACGCTGTATTTTAAATGTGTTCTGTCTCCGTATCTCGCTTACTCCCACCCCGCCCCCACTCCCCTTTTATTTTTAATTTTTTTTATTCCTCCAAGCTTGTTTCTCTTGAAATTTCCACCTTGTGGTTGTGTACTGCTGACTTCACATTTGCTGTGGTGTGAACTCCACATCTGTGAATGGATGACAGGAAAGATTAATAGCCCTGCTCCCTTCTCCTTGACTGTGGGCCCAGCTAATGAATAAATAAATAAATAAATAAACAGAGCTCCAATCCCCTAAATAGAGACCCAGAGCCGGGGAGAAAACAGCATTTTGCTGAATCCATTCTTTAAGGAAAAACCCAACCTCTAATGATCTCTGATTTACATAGTCGGCAGTTTTTTGCTAAACATTTTACAAAGACACAAAAGTTTGGGGTGGAGAGGTGGCCCCCATGCTTTTGGCAGAGGGAGGCAAGGGCCCCAAGAAGCCCACGAGCCAAGCGGGGCTGGTGATGAGAAGGATCTGACTTCCCACCCAGACTCTCTTAGGTCAGGGACCACTGAGTCAAGTGATGATGGAGACGGTGGCAAAGTGATCCCTCGAGGGTCCCGTAGTGATCCCTACTTACGGATGACAGGAAGTGTAAGGTCTCATCAGCTTCCTTCTTGCTCCCAGTTTCAGTGAAAGAGAAGCTCAGACTGCGAGGGTGAGGCTTCTCAAACTTGAAGAGGTGCATCAGTTTCCTGGACATCTTGTTATAATGCGGATCCTGATCTCGTAGTTCTAGACTGGGGCTGAGAGTCATCATTTCCAACAAGCTCCCAGGTGCTGCTGCTGCTGCTGGTGGTCCAGGGACCACAGTTAGGATGGCAAGATGCTGGGGAGAGAACAGCAGCCCAGGCTGTGTCCCCTCCTCTGTGGCTCTTGTCTGAGGCGGCAAGACAGAATTGTTGTCTTCCTTCCATCCCCGGAGCTCAGCTGTTTTATCTGGTTCTCCAATCTCCGCTCACTCTATGGGCCTAATTATGCCCAGGCACCCCAGCCAAAACCAGCAAGCACGTCCTCTCTGAAGCAGGCATGGAGAATTCTGACCTTCACTGGCTGAATTTTTAAAGTCCTGTTGCCTCTCTCGGTCACTGCATCTTTAACAAGATCAGTCTTTAGATAGGAAGATGCTGTGTAGGGGGACTTGGTTGAGGGCAGTCAGGTTGAGAGGCCACAGTGGCTCCTGAAGTCTCTGGTTAGGCTGACCAGAGGTGGGGTTCAGGGGCAGTGAAGTTAGAGGGGCTGTGAGCTGGGCTCCTCTGTACAGCCAGGAGTCTGCGGGCTAGAATGCACATGTTCCAGTCACTGATCTTAACTTGCTGCCCCTGGTACCTGTCAACTCACTTGTGATAAGAAAGCAGAGGTGAGACCAGTTCTGAAAAAACAGGAATGGGAAGCCCACCCGGTGCCAGACATTCCCCCCATTCATGGTCTCTCTGCCTCAAGCAGATTTGATCCAAGGAAACCAAGTGGCTTTTCAGCAGGGCAGGTGGGCCATTGCCCACGTGGTAGGGAAGAAACAAGACTGGGATGACTTCCTGCTCTTTCTCATCCATCATTCAGCCAGGATGACCGACATCCTTTTTCTTGATTCCTGGCCTGTGAAAGCCTCAAGGCCAGTTACAAGTCACCCCAGTGCAGTTCACCCTTGCTCTCTGATCTGCCTCAGATGACCCCCGTCCAGTCAGCGGCAGCTGGATCCATCCCACTCCTGGGACCGCTGCCCAGTCTGTTTGCTCTTCACCATCCCATTCATTCCTCAGAACCTCAGTTTGCTCATCTCATCTCATGAAACTGGTTAAAAATTGAGTTTTTGTTTAAAGTCAGTGCTCTTCCCAGGTGAAAACTACTTTTTTTTTTTTCTTGGCTTGTTTTAAGGGTAATAAAGGGAAGGGGAAAACTTTGCTCTTTTAATTTAATCATTACATTCAGTCTATGATGACATATTTGATTATTAGATAGCAGTGCCACTAATAAGTTGTCAGAAATTAATTGCAAGCATCAGTTCCGCACTTAGTTTATGGCCAAGACAACTATCTTAAGATAAATGGCTCATTTTGGTGCAGGGTTTGATGTTCAAAACAAAATGTGACAACAATAAACAAATGTTAAAAAAACAAACAAGAGGGGACCATGACATCTTCCTCTTGGGGTTGAAGAGGGGAGAGGAGACAACACTATAAGTTGCCTGGGCCAGGATATCAGAACATCATCACCACCTCAGACCTGGGAGCCTCTTCTTTCCACTCCCACCACCTGAGCCCTTTCCCCAGGGCCCTGTTAGGCCGTATCTTACCAGCTAGCTGGGCATCACTTCCCCTAGAAATGGTTCATGAAACAAATCCCATGAGATGTTTTGCAAAAAATATATTAGAAAAAGATAAAAATTGGGAAGCATAACATTTCTCTCTTGCATGAGAGAATCGGTTTAACTTTGCTTGATTCTGTCTTGCCCAGATGTGTTTGACCATGGAAATTTTTTCAGTATAATGCAACAACTGGGGTCAGGAGATGGGAATAGCTGACAGTCTCCTCCTCTAAAGCCTGCCCTCAAAGGCATGGCTGGTGGCATCCAGGGGCAGATATGATACCAGGGGAGGCTGGGTACCAGCTTTTCCCCATCCCAGTCACAGGTGCAGGCATTTCTGTCCCATTCTTTTCTACTGAGCTTTTGACCCTATGATTGTCTGTGGCATTAGCTTCTGATACCTGGGCATTTTAAGCTGTCCCTTTGCGGAGAAAGGTGAGGACTTAACCTGGCAGCCACAGAGATCAGCGCAACCAGAGCCTCCTGCTCTGTTCAGCTCCAGGGGTGAGTGTAGTGAGAGAGCCAAGGCAGTCTGTATCCCTGAGGCTGACGCTCTCTGTGGCCTGACCACATCCCCCTGGCGTTCATTTTCCAGAAGGTACTTACTTGGCATCCTGCTGAACCCATCTGTGACTTTGTTAGGAAGATTTGTCTCTGCTATTCCTTGGGGAAACCTGGAAGGGCAGCCCTTGGGACAAGGGAGTGCCTGATGTGTGCATGTTAGTGTTTCCACTCCTGTATCAAATTACCACAAATTCGATGGCCTAAACAACAGAAATTTATGCTGTCACAGTTCTGGAGGCCAGAAATCCAAAATCAAGATCACTGGGTCAGCAAGATGCCCTGGAGGAGGGCATGGCAACCCACTTCAGTATTCTTGCCTAGAGAATCCCTTGGACAGAGGAGCCTGGGAAGCTACAGCCCATGGGGTCGCAAAGAGTCGGACAGGACTATAGGGACTTAGCACAGCACAACACAGCACAGGGCTGAAATTAAGAAGGACCCTACTCCCTCCAGAGTCTCTAGGGAAGAAGCCATTCCTTGCCTCTTCCAGCGTCTGGTGGCTGCCTACACTCCTTGGCTTGTGGCCACACATTACTCTCATATCTGTCTCTGTGGTCATGCTGCCTTCTCCTCTTCTGTTTGTAACATCTCCCTCTGTCTCCCTCTGATGGGGATATCTGTGATTGCATTTAGGGCCCACCTGGATAATCCAGGGAAGTTTCATCTCAAAACCCTTAACTTAATCATGTCTGTAAAGCCCTTTTGTTACCATTTAAAATAACATTTGCAGGCTCCTGGGATTAGGACCTGATATCGCTGGGGCAACTGTGCAGCCTGCTGCATGGGGGTTGGAGGGTAAGTGGCCCGCTTCTTGCCCCTGGGGTAAGGTAGGACTGAATCCTGGTCTACTGATCTCCTCCTCCAGGGGATTTTCCTGATCAATCCAGGGGATTGAAGAACTAGTGTCTCTTGTGACTCCTGCTTTGCAGCCAGATTCTTCACTGCTGACCCACCAGGGAAGCTTGACAGTGACTGTAGATCCTCCCAAACAGGAAGGTTGTACCACATCCTCTCAATGCAGATTTCACTCATCAAAGGGAGAGCCTCCCATCTGTATGAACCCCGACATGTCACAGTGAAGCAGGAATCGTGGTGGGATGTGAATCGGTTCCACCATGGCCACCATCATCTCTTTGATTCAGAGATTTGACCTTATACGGATACTGGGCACACAGAGGCCCTCATTAAGCTCAGCAACTCGCAAGCGATGTTAAATCTGACAGCTGCTTAGAAGAAGAAATATCATGTGGAGGAAGGACATAGGGCCAGATGAGATTCAGAGAATGGCCCTGTCTCCACCAGCTACAGAGAAAAACAGCCCCTCCACTCATTGACGTTTTGGAAAACAACGTGCTTTCTGGAAAAAAAAAAAAAAAAAAAAAGCCCTGATTTATAGTAATTGCCAATTTCTGTGGTGTCAATACCCCCACCGTGGCCAATTTCAAGTTACCAACTTGCCCACTGGCTTGAAAAATTCCTGAAATTTTAACAATCTGCTCTTGCAAGCCAGTATGAACTGGCTCCAGCATGTCATGAGCCAGTCCTTTTTTTCATCTTATTTTAAAATAATTTTTATTTGTTGGGAAGGATTTTTGTTCAATTTTATTTACATTTTAAACTTACAGAAGAATTCCACTAGTAAAATAGGCTCCTGTATACCCTTTATCTTGATTCACCACGTGTTAACGTTTTTCCATATTTGCTTTGTTTCTCTTTCCAAATACATACATGTTATTATTTTTATTATTGTTATTATTATTGCTGACTCATTTCAATGCAAGGTTCAGGCACATGACTCTATTCTGAGGTACTTCATCATTATCTCTTAGAACCCTTATCTTAAGGAACCACATTGGCACCATATTATCATCTGGTTTGTAGCCTGTATTTAAATTTCGCCATCTGCCTTAATGGGGCTTCCCCAGTGGCTCAGTGGTAAAGAATCCACCTGCAATGCAGGAGACGCAGAGAGGAGGGTTTGATCCCTGAGTTAGGAAGATCCCCTGGAGGAGGAAATGGCAACCCACTTCAGTAATCTTGCTCAGAAAAATCCCATGGACAGAGGAGCCCAGCAGGCTACAGCCAATGGGGTCCAAAGAGTCAGACATGACTGAGCGATTAAACGACCACAATTGCCTTAATATCCTTTATAACTATAACTATATACGTATGTATACACACACACACACACACACACACACACATTTTCCTGGTTTAAGATCAATGTTGCATTTCTTTATACTGTTTCTTTTCTCTCCTTTACTGGGAATTATTTTCTAATACTTCCTAGTCTTTTATGACATTGACATTTTTTGAAAAGTCTAGGAAAGTTTGTCAAATGTTCTTTTTTATTTTTTTAAGCCCATTTTTTAAAAAGATAATTATTTATTTGGCTGTGCCAAGTCTTCATTGTGGCATGTGGAATATTCCATTTTCATTGTGACACATGGGATCTGGTTCCCTGACCAGGGACTGAACCTGAGTTCCCTGCATTGGGAGCACAGAGACGTAGTCACTGGACTGCCAAGGAAGTTCCTGTTGAATGTTCTTTAATTTGATTTCTTTCCCTCAGGATTAGATTCAGATTATGTATTCAGGGGTTGTTATGGGCTGAGTGTTTGCATCCCTTCCCTTCTCCTCCCATTCATATGTTGAAGCCCTAAACTTGATGGTGATTGTTTTTTTAGATGGGCCTTGGGGAGACAGTTCTGGTTAGGTGAGGTCATAGATTCGGGGTGCTCCTATAAGTAGGGACACCGGAGACCAGTCTCCCCGTGAGCAGCACTGAGGAAAGGCCTCATGGGCACACAGAGGGAAGGGAGCCATCCACCAGCTGAGAAGAGAGTTCTCACCAGAAATTAAATCTGCCAACATTTTGACCTTGGACTTCTCCATCTCCTTAACCTCGAGAAGTAAGTTTCCATTGTTAAGCCATCCAGTCTATGGTGTTTCCTATGGCAATCTGAGTTGATTGACATGCGGACAGAGATAGTATTTTTAAATTTTTTAACACATACGCTATCTTAATTTATATGATTATTATTAATTTAACTTATTTAAGGAGTATAGGGAAAAAGATAAGGAGTGGAGAAAATAAATATCACTCACGGTTACCCCGCCCAGGAAGGGCCACTCCTCACATTTCACTGTGTATCCTCTCAATGTCTTATCTCTGTGTCTGCGTTATGTTTTTTTTTTTAAAGGGAATTATGTGTACATACTGACATATCAAACTTTTCTTTTGTTAGTGAACATATAACGTACATCCCTCCATATCTTGTGATGCCTTTCTGCACCTCCTGTGGCTATAGAGTATTGCTGTACATTTATATTATTTTTAATTTTTTTCTTCTGAAGCTTAATTTTGGTCATATCCATCATAACTTCCTTGAGGAAAATTCCCCGTTGTGGAATTGATATATCAGAGTTCACACATGTTCAACAATTTTGATAGATTTTGCTAGACTATCTTTTACTGGCAGTACACGGAATGTGCCATTTCCCTACAGCTTCCCCATCACTAGGAATTCTTTTATTTTAACCTTTGACATGGACAGAAAAATGAGTCCTTATTTAAGAAAATATTTTAATATGGCCGATGACCTTCAGAAAGATATGGAGATTAATAAAATGAATGTTTACGTACCTTGCATTTGGCCGATTATCCGACTTAACATTTTCCATTTTGACTTTGGCTTCCTTTTAGCCATAAAGGACACACGATGAACACATTTGAAGCCTCCTGAACTCTTCCTGATGCCTTTCTAATGTTTTCCCAGAGAAAATACCAGCGTGAAGCTGGAACTGACCACTCCAAGTGTGGTTTTTAAGCCTAGCACCGGAGGCAGGTGGTTGCTGCCATTCACATTCTTACAATGACTAATGACCTTGAGAATGTTTCCAGATGCTTTTTACTCACTCCCATGCTCTGTGTTGTGCACTGGTTGGTCAGGTCCTGCGTCTGTTTTTATTGTTGTTGCTGTTTGCTTGTTAGGTTGCTACAACCCTGGGGTAGGCTTCTGCACTCCCCACCTGGCCCCTCATCTTTTCTGAACTTCGTGTAACACAGGTCTGGCCTTGATAGGCTACTCCTGAAAGTGCTTCAAGGATGCCTCCCTCTCTTGTAGGCCATGTTCAAAAGCCTCAGTGAGTTGATACATTGGTATGTCCTGACTTGGCCCTCAGCCACCCCATGTTCAATTCTCCACTCTGATGTCTTCTCCCAACTTTCTGGGTCCTCTGCATCAGCCTCCATTCTCAAACATGGCACCCATTCATGACCATGAGTTTTTGATTATGCCATTTCCTTTTCTTGGAGTGAATGGCCTTATGGGATAAAAAACTTTTATTTATCTGCAAGGTCCACAAGAATGGTTACCTGTTTCTCCCATAGTGATTCTGTTGAACTTTGCATGCATCTTGGACCACTCTCTGGATCGAGATGATTTGTGGACCCCAGGTATCAAATGGCTTTCCCTAATCCTTTGAATTCTAGATAAGATTGATTAGAGCTTCCATTATATGTCTAAAGTGTATTCAAACCCTCCCAAATTCTCTGCCTGTCTTTCTGGATCTTACATTCTCAGTGACACCTCTGCCTTGGGCCTTTTGTCTTCAGAATTTAAGTCTTTGATAAACACTTGCAAATCCAACTGGAAAACTCAGCCCAAACCTCCCTCCTCCCAAGCATTCATCGGATGCCAAGTGCAGTAGAACTCAGGTCATATTTAGGGGATGAGGGGTTGACACCATTGGAAAATACCCTCTTCTTCTTATTTTTTTTTAATTATTAATCTTTTAATGAAACACTTCTTCAGTGTATCTTACCCAGGTGACAATATTAAACATGTATAAAATTAAAGTTACAAAAATGCTACTTTATCTCATTCTTCAAAGAACACATCAATTTAAGTTATAGGAAGGGATGTCCTAGATAAAAACTCAGAAGACTAGCATTTGGGTCATGGTTCTATCACTAGGTAGTCGTTTGATCTCCTTGCCACATCTCAGTTTACTAATCTGTAATATGGACTTTTGTCCAACACTGAGTCTATCCATCTAGAAAATATTCTCATCTTAAACAATATCAAACCTATCCATCATCAGGGCTTCACCCAATGTCACAGGGCAACACCTTCCCCAACTTCTTCCCTTCTCAACTGTTTCCCTTTTTCACACTCCCCTGTTCTTTCCTCTCAATAGTAAAAAAAAAAACCAAAACCCCCAAAACAGAAAAACTCTTCCTTGTCACATGTAGAGAAGTTCAGTTATTTTCCTCCGCTGACTCCCTGCCAGGTCCTTGGGTCCTCCCTAACTATTGCAAGTAGAGGCCTTTTCCCCAAGACAGTCTGCTGCCTGCTCCCAGGGGTGCTGGCTGGTAAGAAGGGCTCACGTCTGGCACCGTTGGATGCTTGCTTATCACCACCTAGGCACTGGGGCCCCTTGAGCACAGAGGTGATGAGAAAAACTAGCTTCATTGTTGCAGGAATGGTTATGAGGATGAAATGAGATTTTTTTCCCTCCTCCTTCTTATTGATATTTACACTGGTCTTTGTATAGACCTAGCTGCCTATGTGTCTGAATGCTTCTCGACTCTTGTGGCCTCAAGGAAAGTGATCAGAGAGCCCGGATGCCAGTGTGTTTGGGAGCAGAAATGGGACATGGCACCCTTGGGCTCTGCAGGGTTTGGCCAGCCCCTGGCAGCGAAGGCACCCTCGCAGGAGCCGTTAGTCCCTGGCCTGATCCAGCCCATTCATGGTAGCATGCCCGAGCCTTTCCTTTGCCTGACATTTCTGAGCTCTACCTCTGTGCCATATTATTATTATTTTTTTTCTCCAGCACCTCTTCCCTAGATTGATCAGGTGTCACCCTCTCTTTGACGTGAGTAGTATTTTTATTCCCATTTTAGAGATGGAGAAGTTGAGGCTTAGAAACGTTCTGGCAGAACTGGGTCTCAAATCCAAGCAGTTCAGCTCTGCATCTTATGTATAAAAGACTGGTCAGGGATGGACTGGAGCCTTGGAGAAGGGACAGTTGTCCACATTGACCACTGGGGCCAAATGCCTCTGAGTAGGGGATGACTTGGGTGTTCTAGGAGCCATGCAGTGGAGGAGCCAGAGTTTGAGCACAGTTTGCTCCACTCACCTGTGTTTCACTTTTTATACCAGGTAAGGCTGAGTGACTTGATCTGGGTCTCCTGATTTTATCGTGAGCAGTGGGATCAGACTCGAGGCCTTCTAGGTCCAGCTCTGGCGCTCCTTCTAACACACTACATGTGTTAGTCGCTTAGTCGTGTCTGATCCTTTGCGACCCCATGGACTGTAGCCCTACA
Source organism: Bubalus bubalis (assembly GCF_019923935.1). Lineage (NCBI taxonomy): Eukaryota > Metazoa > Chordata > Mammalia > Artiodactyla > Bovidae > Bubalus > Bubalus bubalis. The sequence goes on along the minus strand of NC_059170.1, from coordinate 15,790,283 downwards.
GGCTGCTTCATCCATGGGATTTTCCAGGCAAGAATACTGGAGTGGGTTGTTATTTCCTGCTCCAGGGGATCTTCCCGACTCAGGGACTGAACCTGGGTCTCCAGCATTGCAGGCAGACTCTTTACCATTGGAGCCACCAGGGCCCTGTCTCTACTGAAGATTGTCCATCTCTTTACCTGATTTTCTCTCTTTGCTTTTTTAAGAGTGTATTTATTTATTTAAGCATGTTTGTTTATTTATGGCTGTGCTGGGTCTTCATTGCTGTGTGTGGGTTTTTCTCTAGTTTCAGGGAGTGGGGGAATTGCACTGAATGAGGGACTGGGGGAATGAGTACTCTAATTCAGTGCTCAGGCTTTTCATTTCAGTGGCTTCTCTTGTTAAGAAGCATGGCCTCCAGGGCATGTGGGCTTAGTAGCTGCGGACCATGGGCTTAGTTACCCTGTAGCATGTGGAGTCTTCCCAGAGGAGGGATCGAACCTGTGTTCCCTGCATTGGCAGGTGGATTCTTAACCACTGGACCACTGGGGAAGCTCTATTTATTTGCTTAATTTATTTCTTTGGCTGTACTGGGTCTTAGCTGTAGCACTCAGGATCTTCTGTCTTTGTTGAGGCAAGTGAGATCTTTGGTTGTGGCATGCAAACTCTTTGTTGTGGCATGTGGGATCTAGTTCCCTTATCAGGGGTTGAACCCGGTCCCCCTCCAGTGGGAGCTCAGAGTCTTAGCCTCTGGACCACTAGGGAAGTCCCTCTTTCTTTGCTTTTGCCTCCTCGGTGAGGTGGCCAGGTGAAGACACACCAGGACCCTCCAATCCAGTTTCCAGTGGCCTGATGGTGTCTATGCCTGCAGACTCTGTGGGCCGTATTTCAGGGTCTGAGGAGGGCGCTGGAGGTATGCATGGGGCCCAGGGTCATGTCCTGCCTGTGTGTTCTTGCCTCATCTGACAGTGTGTTAGCAAGTGACAGATCTGGTTCCTGATGACATTTGGTGAGACCTGGGCAATGATTTTTGCTTCCTTCCCTGCTCTAACACACACCACCACACACACACCCACACCCACACCCACACCCACACCCACACCCACATCTTGGTACCAAATGGCTCTAGATTTTGGGAACAGACCTGTCCTTTAGTTCCAAGCCTTCTGATCTGATGTGGGGTTCTGGGGGCCGATGATGGGGACATCGACTTGTCACTTTGAATTGCAAAGTTTCTATCCATAATGTATAAAGGGGCCTCAGTGAGTGGCCACAACCTCCCGCCATCCTGCGGCTCAGGGAAATTAGACAGCTTCAGAGCCCCTTATGAAAATGCAATGTATTACTGTTGCTTTTTGATGAGTGAATTATGCATTGAAGAGTGGCGAATTCTAAGATGCTGCCTTTATTAGGAGCTTGATGCAGAGCAGGGTGGACAGTACTCTCTTCCAAGCTTGTGATGGAATGTTTAATAACTTTTTCTGACCATGCTTCCCGGAGGTGGTGTTTATAATAGGTATTCCCCTCCCCCCTCGCTTTCATTTTATCAAAACATTGATGTTGAAGATTACTGCTCTATTTATGCAATTGGAACCTCTTCCTAGGTCAAGGGGCAGAATCATTTGGAATGACAAAGGCAGCAACAGAAATCATTTTTTTAAACGAATCTGTCTCATGTGCCTGTGAGCTTGGACTTCTCAGGTTTTTAAAGACCCATCCATTAGGAGGGGCCAGATACTTCCTGAACTTCAGGCCTCCAGGCAGGAGACAGGGGATTCTTTTGTCAGATGGGGGCCTGTGATGGTACCCAGGACACAAGGGTCATCTTCTCCCATGCTTGGGACAGGAGAGGCTCATGGAAAATCACTTAGAGATTTAAAAAAATTTTTTGGCGTGTGGGGTCTTTGTTGCATTGCATGGGCTCTTCCTTGCTGTGGGCTGGCTTTCTCTAGCTGTGGTGCACAGGCTTCTCATTGTGGTGACTTCTCTTGTTGCGGAGCACGGGATCTAGGGTGCCTGGGCTCAGTAGTTTCGGCACACACAGCTTAGTTGCCCTGTGGCATGTGGGATCTTAGTGCTTGAACACAGGTCCCCTGCATTGGCAGACAGATTCTTATCCACTGGACCACCAGGGAAGTCCCCTACTTAGAGATGATCTGAGCATTTCCCTCCCTCTGTATGCTTTGGTCCAATTCTGACTGCCATGGCAGGTAGGGTTAGGGGCTTGGACTGCCCGGGTACCCATGCTGGGCATGTTTTCATGTTCATCTCGAGTAAGAAAATTTATGCCCCTGTATGAGGTGCAGGATTTGTGATTTCTTGCTGTTTCCTAGACATTCCCAGCCCAGCAAACAAAAAACTCCTTCTAGCGAGCAAATCTGATCACATCACTCCTCTGCTTTGAAGTCTTCCATGGCTCCCCTTTGCTTATGGGGCAAAATCAAAATCCCCAAGCCTGTCCTAAAAAGTGAATGATGGTTTTGGCCCACTGGCCTTGCTAGCCCGCTTGTTACACCTATGGCCCTCACAATCCACGCCAGCCAGACCAGACCATTGTAACTTTCAGGCTGGGTAAGTTTGGAACTCCCAGAATTTTCTGGAATCCTTTTATAACTTTGCACACATAGTTCTCTCAGCGTGGAATGCCTTCCTCTACTTATCTGTCCAGCAAATTCCTACCCATCTTTTAAGACCCAGCTTTGACTCTGTCTCCTATGGGACGTCTTCCTTGATTTCCTGGGCAGACTTAAGTCCTCCCCACCATATCCATGTACTCACTGTGTCTGTACATATCTCCATTCTAGCTGTAATCGTATCTGGTTTTAATGACTGACTTGTCTTTCTTCTGAGTTTGTTTCTTTTTTAAAAAATTATTTATTTTTATTGGAGTATAATTGCTTTACAATGTTGTGTTAGTTTCTGCTGTACAACAAAGTGAATCAGCCATGTGTATACAAACATCCCAGCCCTCTCAGACTTCCCTCCCTGCCACCCACCATCCCACCTCTCTGGTCATCTCAGAGCACCCAGCTGAGCTCTCTGTGTTATATAGCTTCCCACTAGCTATTTTGGGCTTCCCATGTGGCTCAGCTGGTAAGGAATCCGCCTGCAATGTGGGAGACCTGGGTTCGATCCCTGGGTTGGGAAGATCCCCTGAAGAAGGGGAAGGCTACTCACTCCAGTATTCTTGCCTGGTGAATTCCATGAATCGCAGAGTCGGACATGACTGAGTGACTTTCAGTTTTCAGCTATCTATTTTGCACATGGTAGTGAATATATGTTAATCCTGCTCTCCCACTTTGTTTCTTGTTCAACTCCTAGATCGACGTGGTGCTGAATAAATGTTCATTGTTTGTTTCTGTGACTTCTTGGGTTACCTAACGTGAGTGTGTGCCCTAAGTCGCTTTAGTCGTGTCCAGCTCTTTGCGATGCTATGGGCTGTAGCATGTCAGGCTTCTCTGTCCATGGGATTTTTCAGGCAAGAATACTGGAGCAGGTTGCCATTTCCTTCTCCAGGGAATCTTCCCAACCTGGGATCGAACCCACGTCTCTTATGTCTCCTGCATTGGCAAGTGGGCTCTTTACCACTAGTGCCACCTGGGATGAATCTTGGCCAAATCCCTTCATGTGTTCAGCACATAAGTACTGAACACCTATTACCTGCCAGGCCCTGATAGAGCCTGACCTTTTAGTTCTACTACATATTGGCAGTGTAATTTTGTGAAAGTTCTTAACCTCTCTGTGCCTCAGTTTCCTCATCTGTAAATGGGGATAATGCTAGCACTTATTGATGGCAAGTTAACGATAATTAAATGGGGTGATAGAGATTTGATGTATCACGACAGCTCCTATTAGCACAGCTCCTATTGGCACACAGTAAACACATCATAAATATTAGTGGCAGCGATAATGTTATTATCATAATTATATTGTCTTAGTGTATGCTAATACTATATAATGTATTTATTATAATATAAATATTATTATTATTCTTTACATTTCTGGCTCTCCTTGCACTGGCTGGGTCTCCATCCTTCCCTGGCTGCCTTGCCCTGCACTTGGCAGATGGGATGTGGATCATTTTAATTAGGTTTTATTGGGCTGTTATATGGGTCATAATTGCGGCCATTATTCATTTTCATGGGGCTGCTGACACAGCCTCGATTTAGACATGATGATATCTTGACGAGACAAGTTGCCGTATCAAAAGGATCCCGGTTTGAGGGGCTGGAGCTGTGGCAGGAAAAGAGCCCTTCTGAGCCCCAGAGGCTGATTTAGAAAAGCGCAATGCCAGGAATGTTCATCAGAGAAGGAAGAGATGGTGACTTGCAATAGTACCCTTGGTGTGGCTGTTGGGCTTCCCCCACAGCAGTGGGTCATTTACCCCACTTGGCTGTGTGCTCTGGGCTCACCACTAGGTCCCCAGTGCCTTGGACAGCATCCAGCACAGAGGAGATACTGGAAAAATATTGCTGAATGAAAGTTACACTTCCAAGTGTTCGAGATGGCCAGGGCGTGGGGTGTGACGGAGCACTCAGGCTTGTGATTGTGAGTTGGGAGCTGCTGCACTGCCCCTGGGTCTGGAAGCCTGTGATGCTCTTGGGAGCCATTGAAACTGGGGAGAAGTCAGTTGCAGGCCCATGGCGTGGTCTTTCCCTCGAGCTCCAGTTCTCTAAACCAACATGTTCTTAAGTTGAGAGCTGATTCATTGGAAAAGACCTTGATGCTGGAAAAGACTGAGGGCAGGAGGAGAAGGGGGCAATAAAGGATGAAATGGTTGGATGGCATCACCAACTCAATGGACACGGCTTTGAGCAAACTCCAGGAGATAGTGAAGGACAGGGAAGCCTGGTGTGCTGCAGTCCTGGGGTTGCAAAGAGGTGGGCAGGACTCAGCAACTGAACAACAACTAAGCTTAGAATAGATGAATTACTGTTTTCTCACCTCCCTCATGGGGTGGAGTCATATTTCCCTGCCCTACTGATGTTAGTCTTGCTCAGACGACACCAAAACATTAGCAGACCTGATATAAGAAGAAGCTGTGAATATGCTTGTATGGTCGGCTCTACCCGCGGCATTGCTAGAGATCGGCTGTCATGAAGACACGTCAGTCAGTGTGAACGTGGCTGGAGCAGACCTGAACCCAGTTTTCAGCCTGAAGACAAGTGAAGACAACTTTCTGCTGGAGGTGGAGCCTAGAAAAGCTGAACCCAGCCAACCTGTGGACCTGGGTATATGAAAGCAGAGGCTGGTTGTTAGAAGCCTTGGCATTTTGGGGTAGCTGTTACGTGGCATTGGATGGAGTTGCTGACAAATACTAAGCCCTAGGGCATTTCCACTGGAATGCATTTCACCCTTTGGGCTTCTATATAAAATTATTTGAAATGAGAGTTCAACCGTTGAAAACAGGTTGAAACTTCTAGACCAGCGGTTTGCATACAGGTGATTCTGCCCCCTAGGGGACATTTAGCACTACCTCGGGAAGTTTTTGGTTGGGTACAGCCCTGGGAGAGTGGTATCTAATGAGATGCGTTTAGACATCTAGACAGTCCCCTATGACAATTGAATTTGAAATGACAATAGCGGTCAACAGAAGTTGAGAACCCTGCTCTAGACCATGTGAACCTCCAGTTTCTCTCCTCTTTCCTCCCTTCCTTCCTTCTTTCTTTTCTTCCTTCTTTCTCTTCTCCCTCCCATCTTTTTCTACTCACTCCCTCCTTCTCTCCATCCTAAACAAGCCAGATATATAGCCAGCTCTCAGGGAATTTATATTGAGTGGGGAACTCAGATATGTAGATGTGAACCAGTGGTGGAATGATGATAAAGGCCAGGCAGGTGGCGGTGACAGAGAATGACAGAGGGGACCACTTTTAGTTGGGGTGATAAGGGTAGGCATCTCTGAGCAGCTGGCAGTTAAGTGAAGGCCTAAGGAGGAGAAAGAATGACCACAGGCAACCTGATGAGAGAGTGTTCTGGTTTTGGGAATATCACGAGCAGAGGCACCAGGTGGGAAGATGCTTGGTGTGTTCTGGGGACCAGCAGGGACCCCTGCCTGATACAGGAAAGGTGCGGGCCAACTCCACCCTCTCTGGCCTGGTACTGGAGTTTACTGAACTATTTGCATCAGGTCTCATCTCTGCATAGTGGAACTTCCAGAAATTCCCATGGACTCTGAACCATGGATCAGAGCAACAGTGAGAGGCAGGAAGGGCCTGCAGCTGGGTCACAAGGTGCGAACGGGTGTGTAGGAGCAACACCAGAGTAGTGTTGTCTCCTGTCCCCCCCACCTTGTATGTTGATATCTTAGCCCTGCCCAGGACCTCAGAATGTGGTCTTATTTGGATTGGTCTTTACAGAGGCAATCAAGTCAAAATGAAGTCATTAGAATGGACCCTGATCCAAAATGACTGGTGTCTGTACAAAAAGGGGGATTTGGAGTCAGACAGGTGCACATGGAGAATGCCATGTGATGATCTAGGCTAAGAGGAGGGTGATTTGTCTACTAGGAAACCGAGGAACATCAAGCGTTGCTGGCAAACCACCAGCAGCGAGGGGAGAGGCCTGGACCAGAGTCTCCCCCAGAGCCCTCCCCCACTGACACCTTGACCCTGGACTTCTGGTCTCTAGAACCAGGGGACAATGAATTTCTGTTGTTTAAGCTGCCCAGTGTGTGATACTTGGCTGTGACAGCCCTAGGAAACCAATACAGACTGGCTGGAGGAAAAAGGGCCTGCTTGGAGGGGTTGTGAGGGGCTCTGTCTGGGTGGGTGTAGGCTGGGGAGGGGGTTGAGATCAGGGCAGAGACACTTTCACAGGTTGCCATTTTGGCCTTGGGCCAGGCAATACTGGAGGCTGCAGGCCTGTGCTGACCTGGGGCTGTCACCTCTAGTCCTCAGTGTGTGTGTGTATCTGTGTGTGTGTGTGTGTATGATGGGGATGCAGGGTGGGGCAGGGCGCAGAGGGGAGCCAGAGCCAGAGGTATAATTAGGACCTGAGAAGAAGTGCCGTGGAGCTGGCACTTCCATCTCTCCTGGAAGAGAAAAAAGAAGCAGTCAGTTGGCTGTGACTTCTTCAGCTGAGTCTCATCCCTAATTACACCCAGACGGAGCCTCTGGGCAGCAGCGACTGGCCCATCTGCAGCCGTGGAGATGCCCAGGATCCAAGCCAGGTGTGGGTGTGTGGGTCCCTGTGGCCAGAGAGTGGAGAATGGACCTTAATTAGAGAGCTAATGGCTGCGACTTGACTGGAACATCCACTGCCTCCTTGCCGGTCTAGAGCAGGACTCCCTCTTCATCTGGGCTTTCAGAGCAGCGCTTGAGTGTGGCTGGGTATTTGTGAGCCAGGGTGTGTGTACCTGGGTGTATGTTCGTGCACTTGCACACATGTGCTCTGGCGATGTGTGTGCAGCCCTGTGACTGCACGTGCACAGGTGTGGATGAGTTATGATCTGTGCCCTGTGCATTTGTTCTTGTGCATCTCTGTGTGTGCTGCTGGGTATTTAGGACCAGGCACAGACATGTGTAACCATGGTCGTGTGTGTGCTCAGGGGTATGGCGGTAAATACACATGTGTGCAAGTGTTGTGTATGTGAGTGTGCTCAGATAACTCTTTTCCCTTGCGTGCATGCTAAGAAGCTTTAGTTGTGTCTGATTCTTTGCAACCCTAGGGACTGTAACCCACCAGGCTCCTCTGTCCATGGGACTCTCCAGGCAAGAATACTGGAGTGTGTTGCCATGCTCTCCTCTAGGGGAATCTTCCCGATCCCAGGGGATCGAACCCAAGTCTCCTGTGGCTTCTGCATTGCAGGTGAGTTCTTTGCCACTGAGCCACTGGGGAAGCCCTTATTTGGTGATTCTGTTTGTATGTGTGGATGTATGTCTGAGTGTGTTCCTGGTCACTGTGCATATGTACAGTGTGTGTGAGTGCGTGTGTAAAAACAGGGTTCCAGCCAGGTAGCATATGTTTGCTCAGGGACTTGCCCAAGGGAGGGGAGAATGTGGAGACTTCGGGAGTGGGTGGTTTGCAATGGGGAGCTCAGCCTTGCCCTGTTGCCTTATTCAGTTGTGCTGGACTGAATGAGGAGGATGGTCTGGCCAGCCTGCCATGGGCAGAGCAGAAGGCTGGGCTCAGGATGGAGGTGGGCAGGTAGTTCCCTGGGGACAGCCTGAGTCCTTCTAGGGGGAGCTCTAAGTTTCCTGCGCTGCCTCTGGTCTCCTTGGTGATGCAGAGCTGGGGTTTGGTGCTGGAGGGCAGGGATGTGCTCCTCCATATAAAAACAGGGAGGGGAGCTCCAGGAAGCTCTCATGATGGACTTCAGGAAGGCGGCTTTATGAGGACTTTAAGGGGCTGGAGGAAGAATGGAAAAGATCTCTTTCAAGTGCAAAACAGAACTGAGAATTAAAAAAAAAAATTACCTATTTTTATTTTTGGTTGTGCTAGGTTTTCGTTGCTATGCTCCCACTTCCTCTAGTTGCGGCGAGTGGGGGCAACCCTTCATAGTGGTGTGCTGGTTTCTCATGGCAGTGGCTTCTCTTGCTGCAGAGCATGGCCTCTAGGTGTGTGGGCTTCAGTGGTTGCAGCACGCGGGCTCAGTAGTTGTGGTGCACGGGCTGAGTTGCTCTGCGACATGTGGAATCTTCCCAGACCAGGGATCAAATTCGTGTCACCTCTACCGGCAGGCAGATTCCTATTCATCGCACCAGCAGAGAAGTCCCAGAATTGAGAAATTTTAAACTCCAGATAAGCACAGGCTGACAAAAAGGAAATGGGTGATGTTTGCAGAGGTAGCGCAGTCTATTCGGATGATGAGAATGAAGGGTTTTAAGCAGGTTCAAGGAAGACATAAAGAAATTGGATGGGGCAGAATGGGCTTGGAAGGCTGTGATCACGGGCTGGAGAGCCCTGGGTGACCAAGCAGAGGAGATGGGCTCTGTGCCCGGGTTTGGCTGGGGCCGTCCAGAGCATGAGATGGTATGGGCAGTGTTGGGGGCCAGTGTGAGGCACTCTGCCCGTGGCAAAGGTCATGAGGAAGGAGGCTCGATATACGCAAAGGCAGGATCGAGCCTCAGGAGTCCCCCTGGAAATTCTCAAGCATCTACCCCCATAACCAGAGCCTGCCTGCTTTACTACTTTGTGCTCTCACCTACACCTCTGACTTTATGGGGGGCTGTCCCCCACCACCTCTTTTGGAGAAGGAGTTAACTTAGAGCTCCAGTTAATAATAATTCCTGGGTGTGACAGGAGTGTTTCAACCTACAAACTCCTATGAAATTTCTCTAGCCTGCCTGACAAGGCTTGTCCAGCCACATGTGACTGCTCAACAGCCTCCCAACCATGAGAGGCATGAGATGCTTTAAACCTTCTAAAAACAGGTTCTTTAGAGAAGTTAGAAAACTATTAGTATAAGTATAGTGAGTGGATTAGAAATTGTATTGGTGAAGGGTTTTTCATTTGTTGAGCCAATGTTCGCTGCTAAGTCTCCACATCCCCTGCCCTTATACACATTAATGAATATATAGAAGAAATAAATATTAACCTTTGATATTAATCACGTTGGACCTTAGGCCAAGTAAATTCTTTCCTTAATTAAAACTCACTACACCCTCACCCTATAGGAATATAACTTTATCTGGTACCTTCGGAAGGTGGCGTCTGTTTCAACAATAATTACCCCTGGAGAAATAAGTGTTCTGGTTGACTGACCACTGTCACAAGGAGAGGGTCATAAATTGTCAGCAGGCCCCCCTGGCCAGAAGATGATGTAACACCCCTAAGACCTCTGTATACATCTGTATGAAGCACCTGACTTTAGTAAAAGTCAGGACTGCTGTCCCCATGTGACTTTTGTATAACATCTCAGTGTATAAAAACAGACCCTGGAAAATAAAGAATGGGATCAGTTCCTCGAAAGACTGGTCTCCCCATGTCTCTCTCTCTCTCTTAAACTCTGGCTGAGTCTCCATCTGGAGCACGGAGCCCGCCATGCTTACTAATTATGCCTGGGCTTCTAAGATCCGACCGGGGGCCTCAGTGTCTCCTCTCCTTCGGGAGAACGGAAGGACACCTGCGGCCTACGTAAGTGGTGCAAGCTTCTTGTCTTGAAGTTTTATTGGTCTCCCGCATAAACCAAGCTACTCAGCCTCTTTTCTCCACTGAATTTTCCTGCTGAGCTATCCTCATTCTATTGCTCTTTATATCTCTAATTAATATTTAAATAAATCACTGATGCCGTCTCTCCTTCGAATACCCTGGATCAGCCGGGGCTGGTCCTCGGCAGGGCAGAGCCTTCTGGACGGTGAGCTGGATGGGGGAGAATTGACACAGTGAAAAGACTGATCAGTTCAATCTTTTATCTTCCTCTCTATCTCTTCTGTCATATAGATCATTTCCTAAGACCTCTGTAGGACCCCATCCAGCCCCCACTGGGGGTCAAGGGTACAGGGCTGGAAGAGAACTGGTATTGGCCCAGAAGTCCTGAGTAAAGTGTTTCCTTCGCAGCTCATTCAGTAGTCTTTTTCTTTGACTGCCCGACTGCTGTGTTGGGAGTTGTGGACGGTGCAAACAGCTCACAGACCCCAGGTGCTCGTGGAGCCCCCCGCCCCCTCAGCACCTTCAAGGCCCTAAAGCAAGTGAATCTGCTATGATCCCTCCCGTGGAAGGGGCTGCAGGATCCTGGACCAGAATAATTTCCTAAGTTGTCCTAACTTATGAGACACAAGCTTCTGGTCAGGCAAAGCAGGTAGCTGTGCAGGCATGTACACTGGGCATGCACACACCAGCCTTCAGCACCAAGCAGGGCTCGGCCTCACCTAGTCTTACGGTCTTGCAGACTCTTCATTTCCCTGGAGATGAGTCTGGGAAGCATGGAAGGAAACTGAGTGGGTGGCAGGAGGGTCGGGGTGACTGGGAACACAGTCTCTGTGGTGCATGAGGGCACTGATTGCATGGGGAGAAAGAGGACTTGCTTTTGAATTCCAGCTCTGCCCCTAGCACTGTGTGATCTTGGGCAAGTTATGGCTCCTCTCTGGGCCTCCCCTGCCTCTGAGCTCTGGTCCCTTTGGGTTCTGCAGCTGCCTTTACAATGGCTTCCTTGCCGTCACAGTCAGAAAGTCAGCCCCTTCTTTGGCACTCGTACCAAGAATTGAGATGGGGCATTTTACTAAAGTTTTAGGGTATCAGTGTATTAGTCAGGGTTCTCTGGAAAAATAAAACCAGTCGGATATCTGTCTATCTGTCTATCATCTCTGTCTATCTATTTGTCATCTATCTAACTATCTAGCTATGTAGGTAGATAGATGTATAAATAGATAAACATAGATAGATGGATGCGTAGAAAGAGCTCTGTTATGAAGGAATGGCTTACAGGTTTATGGAGGCTGAGAAACCCCCTGCCCTCTGTTCACTGGACCCAGGCAAGCTGAGAACCAGGGAGCCTGTGGTGTAACTCTCGGTCTGAATCAGAAGCCCAGGAGCACGATGTCCAAGGGCAGGAGAAGACGGATGTTCCAGCACAAGCAGAGAGCACATCCATCTTTCCTCTGCTTCTTTGCTCTATTCAATGACCCTCAGTGGATTAGATGATGCAGGTAAGGGTGAAGGGCCATTGGCTTTACTCAGTCCACTGATTCAAAAGCTAATCTCTTCTGGAAGCATCCTCACAGACACACCCAGACATAGTGTTTTATCAGCCACCAGGCATCTTTCAGGCCAATAGAGTTGACTTGTTAAATTCAGCATCACAGCCTTTGACCAAACATGGACCTCCCTCCTTCTGCTTCTCTGGTCAGAACTGTTGTGAATTTCTATCCTTGAATAGGACAGATGAGTTGTTCACTCTCATACTGGCTTCCGCAGTAGCTCAGCAGTAAAGAACCCGCCTGCAAAGCAGGAGATACAGCAGGAGCTGAGGGTTCAATTCCTGGACCTGAAAGATCCTCTGGAGAAGGAAATGGCAACCCACTCCAGTATTCTTGCCTGAGAAATTCCATGAACAGCTCATGGGGTTGCAAAAGAGTCAAACACGACTTAGTGACTAAACAACAGCCACAAAGCAGAGCTGGATGAGCCTCCTTAGAAATTTGCTGGGCTTAGACACAGCCAGACTGTCATCTGTTATGGCCATGGGGGATGCTGGGCTTTTGAGTAACATTTCATCTAAACAGAGAGTTTGGAATCTGTAAAAGATGTGAAGACCCGTGTGGAAAATAAACTGCATGGACACTGACAGCTCCGTCGGGACAGAAGTGGATTTGCAAACTGCTCTTGAATGTGAATAGCTCTTTAGAGGGCAGGCCCACGTCACCGCCCACCCCTCCCACGGTGTGGGAGTGTGGTAAGGTGGGTACAGTTATGATGTGTCCCGTTAGAAATTTTCATTGAAAAAAATGAATGAGGTTCCCATTTTTCAGTTGGGGAAATAGAATCACAGAGCTGTTATGTGTTTTGTCTTATAGGTGAGTTAGAATGCCTTTGGCTACAAGTAATACAAACCTCACTTGGAACTGTCTTCAACAAGGAGGACAGTTCGTACATTGAGAGGTCTGGACAGAGGGTGGCCCTAGAGTTGGTTAATCAGCAGCCTGCAGCTTCTCACCAGCTCTGGTTCTTCCGCATGCCCTTCCCTCTGTGAACTACTGTTTGCAGGAAGGTTGAAGCTTTTTGTCATTCGTGGGTCAGACATTGTGCCCATTTTATGGAGGAGGCAGTTGAGGCTGAGCTGCTGTCCCACAACCTCCCCAGGATGTGTACCAGTTCTTCTCCCTTGAATTCCAGGGCTCCTTCTGACCATGGATGGAGGAGTCTGGCAGACTACAGTCCATGGGGTTGCAAAGAGTCAGATACGACTGAGTGACTTCACTTTCTTTCCAGCCATACGCTGCTCAAGCCCAGTGTGGGGTTTCACCTCTCTGGGAGAACTCACGCTACAGTTCTGATCTGGTTCTAGGAAGACGCCTCTGTGCTCTCTCACCCTCTGTCCCTTCCATCCCCGGGTAGTGTGGGGATAGACCACCTTGGTTCCAGCTACATGAGTGGGTAGAGAGTAGGACCACGGCTGGGGGCCAGTTCAGGGCTGATTCAGAGACCATGAACAAGACCTGCTCAGAAGGTGTCCATGAAGGATGCAGAGCACCCTTGCCCCTCATCCCCAGAGGTACTTGTTCACAGAATGTGTTACAGAGTTACTGACTCTTCCTAAGGGGTAGTAGACATCATATTGAGAGCAGGTAGATATGGACTTTCCTGGTGGTCCAGTGGTTAAGAATCCACCTGCCAATGCAGGGGACGACATGGATTCAACCTCTGCTCTGGGAAGCTTCCACATGCTGGGGGCAACTATTAAGAATCCACCTGCCAATGCAGGGGACGACATGGATTCAACCTCTGCTCTGGGAAGCTTCCACATGCTGGGGGCAAGTATTGAGCCTGTGCGCCTAGAGCCTGTGCTCTGCAACAAGAGAAGCCACTGCAAGGAGAAGCCTGCACCCCATAACAAAGAATAGCCCCCACTCACCTCAACTAGAGAAAGTCTGCACACAGTAACAAGGACCCAGGACAGCCAAAAATAAATACATGAATAATAATTAAAAAAGGCAACAGATCTGTCTTCAGTTTCCCTGTTTCTGGAGCAGGCAGATCTGCTTTATCAGTTTGGGTGACACTAGCTGCTATAACAGGTAAAGGAGAAGCGACGGCACCCGCTCCAGTGCTCCTGCCTGGAGAATCCCGGGGACGGGGGAGCCTGGTGGCTGCAGTCCATGGGGTCGCACGGAGTCAGACACGACTGAAGCTACTTAGCAGCAGCTGCTATAACAGGTAAACCCTGCCATCTCAGGGGCTCAGAACAATGAAGTTTATATCTCACTCACATCAAGTCCTCTTGGTGGGAGAACTGGGGGCAAGGTCTGCTCTGCAAAGCCTTTTGGGGATTCAGGTCAATGGAGACTTTATGCCTTCAGGAGGTCACCCTGGATTTCACCAGCCAGAGCCCGGAGGACTGAGCTTTGGCATGGGCCATCCTGGGAGAGGCACTCGTCACTCCCCAGGTTCCCTGGGGCTGGGACTCCGACACACGGCTCTGTGTTACCCCAGGGGAGATGGAGATCACAGAGACTGGGGTTACCAGATGTCATCCAGCTCTGTGCCCGGGAAGAGGAGTTAATGGATTTGGGAAGTCTTGAATTTGGACTCTGCCATACATTATCTGTATGGGACCTTGACTCCCTGTTTCCACATTAAAAGTACGGACGGAGGTGGTCTGCTGTTCGTGTGGGTCTTCAACCCTTGCACGGAGCCATGGTCCTCTCCCATGGAGTGCTTGCGTACCTGTAGATGCCCTTGGTAATGACTCTTCCCCGGAAGTGCAGACTCCACCGGAATAAGGGCTGGGCCACTGTTAATGAGGGTGGCAACCTTATCAGCCAGCCTGCAGCCTGGCACTTAGTAGGCATTCCATAAATATATGTAGATGGAGTGTGTGTTCGGATGGATTAATACGGATGCATCCACATGAAGGTTTACTCCTTTAAACATGCTTCCTCCATAAATATTTCCAGCTCTCTGCCCCTTCATGGTGTGTGATGGGGATGGTGGGGAGGCAGGAGGGAAGGCAAGGAGGAGAAGGAGAGGCACTGGCCTCCGGAGCCTGAACTATAAATAGCTCCGGTTGGAATCTGACTGCAGATTCCTCCCGCAAAGTCAGCATCCCCAGGACCTCTCATCCTAGATGGGGACTGGGAGTGCTTCCTCATTAATCACAGCTCTTTAATTAACAGCTCTGAGGCTGGAACCAAAGGTGCTTACCAGGAGAACGCCAGTGGGCCCTGAACTCTGCCTGCCTGTTCTGATTTGGAAGAGCTGGCGCCTGGGGGAGGGGGCCTGGCATGGCTGGGCACTGAGCCCGGCAGGGGGTGGGGTTTGGAGGGCAAGCAGCTGGCAGGCCAGCCGCCTGTCTCTGCCTCGGACCTCACCTTGCAGAGCTGACTCGACTCTGTGCAAGTTGCAGGCAGCTCTGTCCTCCCAGGGCCCGTGGAGGGGAGATGGCCAGAGAAAGACACTCTCGGACAGCAATCTCAAGGCTTGACTGCACCCTAGAATCACTGAAAGAGCTTCAGAAACATCGGTGCAGGGTCCCCTGCAGTCCTGATGTGATAGGTCTGGGATGGGATGGGGAACTGGGAGTTTTCAGAGCTTCACAGTTTATCCTGATACACAGCACCGTTTGAGAAGCACGGTTCAGTGGGAGGCCCTCAGGCTGTACCAGGAGACTGGCTGAGTGTCCGAGGCCCGGGTTGATGAGGGGCCCTTCTCTTCTCTGTGTTGGGTGGACCCAGCAGCAGTGGAACCCGCAGTTTCCTTCTCACTCCACATGCCCCAAGGATGCTCAGAAGACTGTCTGCTCTGAGAAGAAGGAACTCAGGGCAGAGGCTGGGTGGGCAGCCTGGAGGGTGGGGAGAAAGCACAGCCTGACACAGGAGGCCATGGTCCTAGGACCCCCGCTGAGCCCACAGTGTGATGATTTTCCCCAACAGATGTCTGACACATTTTTAAACCTCCTGCTCCTTTGTGGGGTGAGGAAATAGGGAGAGACTGGTAAAGGGTACAAATTTTCAGCTATAAGATAAACAGGATCAAGGGACTTCCCTGGTGGTTCAGTGGTTAAGAATCCACCTTCCAATGCAGGGGACTCGGGTTCGATCCCTGGTCAGGGAACTAAGATCCCACATGCCAAGGGACAATGACTGAGCCCACTTGCTCTAGAGCCTGTGCTCCGTGGCAGGAGAAGCCCAGTCAGTTGCAACAAAAGAAAGCTGCATGCCGCAATGAAGACCCAGTGCAGCCAAAAAAAAAAAAAAAAAAAAAAAGATGGATAAGGTCTGAGGATCTAATGTACAACACGGTGACTATTGTACAATTGAAATTTGCTAAGAGAGTTGAACTTACATGTTCTCATCACAGGCAGCAAAAAAAGAGATAAATGTATGAGTTGATGGATGTTTTAACTAGATGGTGGTACTCCTTTCATAATGGATACATATATCACATCACCACAATGTACACTTTAAATATCTCACAATTTTGTTAGTTAGACCTCAATAAAGCTGGAAAAAACCTATCAAAATGTCTGTTTCTGTATTCTGAGGACTGATGATGAGGCTCTGTACCACTGGACCTGGGTCATTACAGAGTCCTGCTAGTAAAGTCCTATCTGGGTGGTCATCTCCTCATTTGTAACAGGGGAATATCATAGTTTATAAACCCCCAGATTTTTGTTTGACATGTGGGAAGTACTCAGAAAATCCTTGTCTAAACCCTAAAGTCCAAATCAGGGTTGGCAAGGAGATTTCATCCCACATGCTTGTCCTTAATTGATTGGCAGCAGCCTCCTGAAAAGGAATTTGCGTCCCAGGATGCTGCAGTTGATTAGTGATGTCTGTCAGGGATACAGGAATGGGAAATGATGGATGGATGTCATTAATTTGCCATCCGGGTCTAGATGTAAATTTAATGAAGTTAAGGAATGTGTTTTTCTTGTTCACCTTTCATTTGGGGAATTTGGCCCCTACATTCTCCAATCTGGAGTCAGCTGCCTTAGGAGATGAAGACACTCTTGGGGGAGGTGGGTGGTTCATTGGTAGTAGAAACCCCAACACAGGGATTTATTTGCTGGAAATGGGATGGAGCAATGGTGTGCTAGAGCTGGCTGGTCCTGGGAGGGTCTCCCTATTCCTCTCACCCCCAGATTTAGATCACACTGGGGGTAGATTTGTGGCCAGAGACCCACCATCCTGGCATGGGCTTCAGACATCCGTTTACCCACAGAGTTACAGCCAGACATCCAACGTGTTTCCACAATCTAGCAAAGGCTCTTCTGCCTCTGTTTCTCTGCCTGGAGCCCAGCTTGTCTGTTGGATCCAGACTTTGGCTTTCATTTCATTGGGTAGATTGTCTTCCTAATTCTTAGTTGGTACACTTAATCCCATTACTTGGCTCATTCTTATGCATCCTTTAGATCATGCTGTCCAATAGAAATATGATGTCAGACACAAATAGGAGTTGGTTATGTACTTTCTTTTTGAAAAATTTTATTGGAATATAGTTGATTTACAATGTTGTATTAGTTTCAGGTGTACAGCAAAGTGATTCACTTAAACATATACATATATCCACTCTTCTTCAGAGTCTTACCCATATAGGTTATTATAGAATATTGAGTAGAGTTCCTTGTGCTATACAACAGGTCTGTGTTGGTTATCTCTTTTATATATAGTAGTATGTATTTGCTAATCCAAAACTCCTAATTTGTCCCTCCCCCCACAAGATTTCCATTTTGGTAATCATAGGTTTATTTTTGAAATTTGTGAGCTTATTTCTGTTTTGTAAATAAGTTCATTTGTATAATTTTTTAAAAACTAGATTCCATATAACATTTAATACAGTATTCTTTCATTCTCTGTCTTACTTCAGTTAGTATGATAATTGCTAGGTCCATCCATGTTGCTGCAAATGGCATTTCACTCTTTTTCATGACTGAATAATATTCCATTGTATCAGTATATATGAACCTCATCTTCCTGTACTTTCAAATGTTCTAGCAGTGATATTTAAAAAGGGTAAAAAGAAACAGGTGACATTAATTTTGATAGTACGTCTTATGCAACCCAAATTATCCCAGATCTTATCATTTCAACATATAATCAGTATAAAAATTACCCATGAGACATTTTGCATTCTTTCTTTGAAATTCAGTGTGTGTTTTACGCTCACAGATCCACTTCAGTTGGCAGGAATCACACTTCACACACTCTATGACCCAGGTGACTGGTGGCTGCCATATTGAACAAACACAGGTCTGCGTCTTAGGAAAGTCCCATGTCCCCAAGGATAGCCTTAAGCCTGGACACATGTGCTCCCACCTTGGGCTCTCCTTATCAAAACAGTTACTGTATTTTACTGTTCTTGGTAGTTTAATATGTCTTCTCCCCTCTAGATAATGTTTCTTCTTCCAGTACTTTTACATTTGTTTTTTTTGGTTGCACTGGGCAATTGCAGGGGGGAGCTGCTATCCAGTTGGGGTGCATGGCTTACTCGTTGTGGTGGCTTCCCTTGTTGCAGAGTACGGGCTCTAGAGAGCTGGCTCAGTAGTTGTGGTGCACAGGCTTAGTTGTCCCCTAGCAGGTGGCATCTTTCCTGGATCTGGGCTCGAACCCATGTCGCTTGCATTGACAGGCAGATTCTTAACTACTGGAACACCAGAGAAGTCACAGATAATATTTCTTAAAGGCAGGGCACAAACATGCTAGTTTAGTGCACCTTTCAGCCCATCTTGCCTGACATAGAGCAGGGGCTTGATAAATCCGTATTAAATAAACAAATGAATGGGGCCCTCTGTTGTCCAGGGTCCCCCTACCCCTTCTGTATTCTCCTTTACCCCCCATCCTTGCCTCAGTTTCTCAGATCCCAGTACATCTCATGGCCGCCCAGCACCTCTGTCAGGATGGGCTTTGCTGGCCTTGTCCTAAGACATCTGACAGCCAGGATTATTAGTGGGCAGCCCAGAGAGGGGCCTAATGGACTTGGGCAGGGCCTGGGGGGAGCCAGCACTGTGCAGGGGGCAAGCAGAGCTGCCCGGGATGAAGGATGGCCCTGCTTGCCAGTCCGGGGAGGCGCGCTGCATAGACTTCCTACCGATTGGAGCCAGCAAACGTTCCAGGGACACTGCTAAATGCCTGCTGTAAATCTCGCTTAAAGGGCCATCAAGAGCAGCTTTTGGCTGCGAGCATCTTTGCCATTATTCTTTACTAGGCCCTTTTAACGTAACAGGGAACAAGGCAATATTTTGTTCATCTGTAGCTATTGGAGAGAAGCTCGGAGGAGTTTAATGGAGATCTGGGCTGCAGGCTTATCCTGGGCGGGACGCGGGGTCAGCTGTAGCAGGCTCTGGGGCCTTCTGGGGTGGGGCGAGTTCTGGAGTGGTTCCTGTGCTGGCTCTGAGGGGCTGGGCCCTGTGGTCTATGAGGATGCAAGTGGATCCCACCTCATTCTCAGGGTCAACTCATGCTAATTAGGTGGGGTGAGGGGCTGGATATTCCGGAGGCCCCTACTAACCCTTGGGTCCTGAGCAACCTGGGGTGGAGAGCAGGAAGTCTACAGTGGAGGCATAATGGGGCCAGGCAGTCCTCTGTCCCCAAGTCACATGCCCTTTCAGCTTCAGTAGGAATAGCTTTTTGTCAGTTTCCGACACAATCTGTGATCCACTCCTTTCAGGGACCCTTCAGCCCTGGCCCCCCTCATTCTTGAACTACCTATGCAAGGTGAGAGTCCACATCAAACTGTTTCTGAAGGAGCAATAGCTTGCAGCCCCTATCTTGGGGGAGACACCCTTGTCCTTCAAGTATGTGAACTAGTGAAAGAGCAGCCAAGAGTCTGTCTGGCTCCTCCACCAGCCAGGGAAAGTGAAGTGGAAGTGAACGTCTCTTAGTCGTGTCTGACTCTTTGTGACCCCATGGACTATACAGTGCATGGAATTCTCTAGATCAGAGTACCAGCCAGGGAAACTTCCTCACAAATGTGGGGCTCCTTGGTGACCCTCAGGCAGGGTTGACACCTTGCCCAACTCGAGAAGGATACCATTCATATCACACACACACACAGACACAGAAGTTGCTCAGTCATGTCTGACTCTTTGCGACCCCATGGATTGTAGCCCACCAGGCTCCTCGGTCCATGGGATTTTCTAGGCATGAAAACTGGAGTGGGTTGCCATTTCCTTCTCCAATTCATTCATATCACAGTCTAACTGAATAGAACTTCCTAGATTTGTGCAGTGCGCAGCCTGGGCAACCACACACCACAGCCCTGTCGTCAGTCTCTGGCAGGTCTCTACTTTGGCATGTTGTTGAATGCCAGGATGGGGTCTGACTGAGTAGTTCTCAGAAAGGGTGCTGATGGCTTAGAATCTCTTGATATCCAGAACAATCGCTGGCACCGTTGTGGGTCTGAGGCCCACTTCTCTTCTTCAGAATGCTAAATCAGGGGTTGGCAGACTCTGGAGTTTTTCTGTATGTGCCTTTTCATGTATGATCTTTGCTTTCAATCTTCCATATTGAGTAGAAGCCACAGAGATCATATGATCCACAAGTCCAAAATTATTTACTGTCTTGTCCTTTTTTTTTTTTTAATTGTTTTGTTGAAATCTAATTGATTTACTGTCTGGTCCTTTAAGAAACAGTTTGCTTCACCAAGATGAGACACATCTTCGTGGGTCCTAACAGGGGATAGAAGGCGATTGTGGGCAAGTTGCCCTTCCCAACACCATGAAGCCCCAAACTCCTGGGAACTTAGCTGCTACACTGGGGAGAAGGACCAAGAGGGTAAGAGTGATGCTTTTGACCATGTTTATCTCAAAATGCCTGAAAAATAAAGTTGACTGAATTTATCCAAAAAAAAAAAAAAAAGAGAAAGTTTGCTACCCTCATTTTAGATTGTGGCAAAGGAAAGATGACTTTTCAATGCTCACCTACCTGACAACTGTGGAGGTCCCTGGAGACTTTGATTGACTCTTTTGATCAACTAAGCCCAGGCATATATACCTGTTTTCTTCCTGTCACTGGCTTAGTAGAACTAGGAATGTCCAAATGTCTTTGCTCTGCATTGTAGCTGGCACCCAATTCAAGAACATGTGATCCCAGCCCCTTCACATGGATATGAGAGCCAGTGTTCAAAAGTTCATTCTGCAAATGTTTATTTTACCTGCTGAGGTCAGGAACCTGACCCTGTGGTATGGAGGGATATAAAATGCAGGCCGTGGGTTCTGACGTGGAGCATCTCATGGATTAATAAGGGGGAAAATACAGTCACATGGATAACTGTAATATGCTCTGGGAAGTATTATAGAACAGAAGTCTTGGGGTAGACTCTTCTATGGAGGCTAGTAAGGGAGGAGGGGAATAAATGAGTTGGGTCTTGCAGTAAGAATAGAAGTTTTCTAGGTATGTAAAGCAGGATGGTCTCAGTCCTGATATAGTCTCTGTCCCTCTAGAACTGAGTGTGGGAATCTAGAAGACATTCATAAAAATTATTTCTCTGGGTCTGATGTCTGATTGTACAATCTTTCTCTCTCTCTCTCTCTCTCTCACACACACACACATACACACACACACGTCTCCATTTTCCATCCAGGCACGCTCGTCTTTATGCACTTAGTTCCATGGGAATCCTTAGGCAGAGATGTTCTGGGACATCTTCACATCAACTTTGCTCATTCACCGCACCCCTCCCCCCCACACCCTGCCCAGGTGCCTTGTGCATAGCTTTGTTCACACCCCATGGACACTCTGAAGTGGAAGTGCACACACACACACCTGCATGGGTGGGCATTGTCCTTGGTCCTCTGCCTCTAGTGTATGTGACCACCTATACCTCACCCTCCACCATCAATAAAGGGCTTGCTGACTTACTCACATACTGTTCCTCCTTAGCTGCTTCCTCCACCTGCTCTGTCCCCCTCTCCCAGTCAAACCTCCCTTCTTGGTGAGGATACATGATCTGTGCTGTGATCTGGGGACAAAGAACTGGGGATTCTGTTCAGGCTGCAGCCACATACGAGTTCTCAGACGCTGACTGAGACACTGGCTCTTGTTGAGCTGAGAACCCTGGAGAGTGGGTTACGCACAGCCTTGCTTTGAGCACAATTCCGCCATTGGCTCTAGTGGCTGCTTTTTGGAAATCAAATCACCAGGAAATGTCTAATCCACCTAGGGAAGGAGCAAAGGAACATGAAACCAGGGGCAGGAGAGGATAAATTTTGGGGCTACTCACCTGGACTTCCCTGGTGGCTTAGATGGTAAAGCATCTGCCTACAATGTGGGAGACCTGGGTTCCATCCCTGGGTCAGGAAGATCTCCTGGAGAAGGAAATGGCAACCCACTCCAGTATTCTTGCCTGGGAAATCCCATGGACAGAGAAGCCTGTTAGGCTACAGTCCATGGGGTCGCAAAGAGTCAGACACTTTGAGAGTCAGAGCAACTTCACTTTCTTTTCTTTCTTTCTTACCCATAGGTCTGAAATGATCCCTTTCTCCATCTTGGTTAGTGTGAAACTAGGGAGTCAGCTGGTATCCCATATTGGACAGAGTGAATATGGCCATAAACTCTATTTATCTCACGTACTTCCTTATGGCAGACTTCACTGTGGGCAAATGTTCTTGATATTTTCCACTCTAATGGCACCCCACTCCAGTATTCTTGCCTGGAAAATCCCATGGATGGAGGAACCTGGTAGGCTGCAGTCCATGGGGTCGCTAGGAGTCGGACATGACTGAGCGGCTTCACTTTCACTTTTCACTTTCATGCATTGGAGAAGGAAATGGCAACACACTCCAGTGTTCTTGCCTGGAGAATCCCAGGGATGGGGAGCCTGGTGGGCTGCCGTTTATGGGGTCGCACAGAGTTGGACACAACTGAAGTGACTTAGCATAGCATAGCATAGAAAAGCTTGAAATAATAAACTGCATGGTAGGAAAAATTTATACATGGCAGAGGAACAGTATCCCTAATATCTTTAAAAAGATTACTGTAAATTAATAAGAAAAAGATAAATACTCTAAGACAAAAATAAGCAAAGCTGAAGAACAGGTAATTCACAAAATAAACCTGAATGTCCTTCAGACATGAAGACATACCAGACTTCCCAAAGAATTCAAGAAATGCAAAAAGAAACCATTTGTTACTTGGAAGATTGGCAATGATTAAACATTAAAAATTACTGATTTCTTTAAGGTTGTAAGGGAGTGAAACTCTCATGCACGATGGGAGATCAATGTAAATTCATTTACCTCTTCTGGAGACACGATGTGAGAAAGTTTATCTAAAATTTAAATGCGTGCACCATTTAAACTGGTGTTTCTACCTCGAGTCATTTATCCTCAGGCAGTAACAGGCAAATGCACAGAGCTATAGATATAAGGAGATTCACCACTGCATTGTGGATAGGGAAAAAAAAAAGAAACTAACTTAAATGTACATCTAGATGGGACTAGCGAAATCAATTCTGATGAATGACTAAAAGGGGGACTGGAGATATATTTTCTTTCTTTCTTTTTTTTTTGAGATATATTTTCAGTGGTATAGAAAGAGCTCCTTGATATGTAAATACAAAGGCAAGACAGGAGGTGAAATAGCTTGATCCATGTGCAAAATGAGGAGGAAAATGGCAACCTATTCCAGTATTCTTGTCGGGAAAATCCCATGAACAGAGAAGCCTGGTGGGCTATAGACCATGGGGTCGCAAAGAGTTGGACATGACTTAGCTACTGAGCACATGTGCAAAATACCACACATTCCTGTGGATGTACTTGAGAGATAAAAGGGCTGGATGCTGATGGGTCGTTGTCTTGGAGTGTCAGGACACCGAGGGATTTTTTGATTCTTCTTTGGGCCTTTTCGAAGGTGTCAACTTTTCTACAACAAGCATGCATTGTCTGTGTCAACTTTAAAATAAAACCTTGCAGTGCTACAGGCTGTCTTGTTTGCTGCTGGTGGTTTGCCCCTAATGAAGTCTGTAATAATGGAGTCTGTGAAATATTCATCCTCTCTGTTGTTGGACCACAGCTGGCTACCCAAGGCTCATGTGGACCAAAATGGAGAAAGAGGTCATCTTTAGATGGCTGAGTGAATGAGACAGCCATCCCCCCTTTTCACATGGGAACTTTTGTTCATCTCAGAAGAGTGTGTCTTCCTTCCTCTTGGCTTGTGACTGGAGTCCCCTCCTTCTGTCTTTGCCTCTCCAACTGGACTTTGAACCTGTTGTCTTATTTGTAATGATCTGTGAGCAAACCTCTCCATCAATGGGGGCTTTTGGTGGGAGTTGAAGAGCTAAAAGAAGAGGACTGTGGCTAATCCAAGTGACCGAGAGTTAGTCCTGGCTGGGAAGGTCTGCCCTTAAGCATTATATTGTGCTGTTAACTTGGACATCAAGGCTTGGGATGCTATCCAAAGGAGGCAGAGTTCCCCTGTGACCCAGAGAGGGGCTGGAATGAGGGACCTGGAGCTGGAGGACTCTGGGATGTGGCCA
This sequence comes from Bubalus bubalis, assembly GCF_019923935.1. NCBI lineage: Eukaryota > Metazoa > Chordata > Mammalia > Artiodactyla > Bovidae > Bubalus > Bubalus bubalis. The sequence continues at coordinate 15,766,238 of NC_059170.1, read as the reverse complement.
CATTTGATGACTGATGGTCTGGACTTGTTAATTCCTTGATGCCCTCTTTGATCTCTTCCCAAAAGGCAATGATGTTGATTAGAATGACTTTAGCTACAGTAACCGTTGGTCTCTTGCATTTCTACGTCTGCCCTGTTGTCAAACCTCAAATCCTACTATCAGCCACATGTCTTGATTTCTGATTTGTGAGATCTGGCCCCTGCACCTTTAAATGTTCAAACTCCGCCAGCCAGGATGAGGAAAAGAGAGGGGGAAGGAAGTTGGTATTTAGGTGTGAGTGTGAGCGAATGGTGTGTTGAAGGACTGGGAGGGCGGGGTGGGTGCTGGGGGACCCCGAGATATTTTCTTTCTTGTCTGTTTTTTCCACCCTATTTCTTTTTCTTCCATGTCAACACCAAACAAGACAGGACTAAAATTAATGGGGAAAGCAGCAATTAGCAAATTAGGTTAGCGGCGTGTTGCCGAGTGGCACGGCTGCCAGGTGCGGGGTCTCTGGCAGGATATTTATTAGGGCCTGTCAAAGAAGTGACACTTTGATAAATGGAGTTGGGCAATCAGCCTCTGTACGACAGCAAGCATTGTGAGGCCTCAGCTTGTGCAACTCCAGAAGCCAACCTTTGTTATGATTTTTAAAAATTTTAACAGGCACAGAAGTAACACAACAACAACATCCGCCACCATGGAGAGCAGCCTGGAAGCCAGATCCTGATATCTGGGGGCAGTCGTGGGTCTCAGCTCCCTTGGGAATGGACCACGGGATAGCATGGTTCAAAGCAGCTGATGTGGTTAAGTCTCTCTGAGTTTTGAAAATGCTGTAGAGTTGGCATAAAGCAACACAACAACAACAAAAAAGGAGTGGGTTTTAAAAAAACAAGCAGTGGGAGAGTTCTGGCTTTCCTGGGATCAGTTGCAAGGTGGCTGTTTGCTGAGGGGACAGGGTCTGGAGTTGGGTGGAGGGATCGGACGCTGGGAGCCGGCAGAGGATGGGTCTGGAGGATTGTGGAAGGGCCTGCGTGACCCATACCTCCAAGAACAGCTTTCCCAATGGCTTTTCTGCTGAAGGAATTTCTCCCCTTGGCAAAAAGATGTGATTCGGCTTTCTTCTGCTTCCTGGAGGGAGATTTCAATAACCAGTTGGAGGGTACTGTACCCAGCTGATGACAGGGTTTGCAGGGCCGAGCCAGATCTTCGGCCTGAGATGGGTCACTGCCGTTTCTGGAAACCTTGGTGAAAAGTGAAAGTGTTTAGTCATGCCTGACTCTTTGTGACCCCATGAACTTTAACCTGTCAGGCTCCTCTGTCCATGGAATGCTCCAGGCAAGAATACTGGAGTGGGTAACCATTCCCTTCTCCAGGGGATCTTTTCAATCCAGGGATCGAACCCGGTTCTCCCGCCTTGCAGGCAGATTCTTTACCCTCTGAGCCATCAGGGAAGCCCCGCCATACCTGGTAGATGCCATTAAAGGCCCCAGCTCCATGCGCATGGGGAGCTCCTATCTCTGCTCCTGGGCCTTAAATCTGCTGGCCTCAGTGCCGGTGGAATCCTAGTGTCCACTGAGTCCTAGACTTCCTCAGCGACCTGAGACTGCTTGATTTGTCTGGCTCCGGTCACATGGCTGTAGTCAAAACTTACCAGCTGATGGTGTGACCAGCTCTCCTGGTCTCCTGGGTCTGGAAATCCTGCTCTGATTCCACTGTGTTTGGCTGAGCCTGACTCCTGGCCTTGAAGCTTCCCCATCCTATGGACGCTGTTTGCAGCCGCTGTCTGTATCCTGCTCTGGGTCAGACACATCTGGATGCTGGCCTAGGCTGCGTGGAGCTGAATTTGCTTTATCTCCTTCTGGATATTGGCTACTGGAGGCTGAAGTCCCTACCTGGGAGACAGGCCCACAGCCAGGTGGTCAGCCTCCAGCCTCCCCCTTCCAACTTCCTCCTCTTTTCCATCTGCTTCCTGATGAGGGTCAGGGAGCCACAAGTCTGAACCCGCCTAACTATGACTTTCCTGTGAGTCCTTGGGTCTGGGGAAGACCTCCAGTGGGTGTGTCCCAAAGGTACACTCCAGGCTCACCATTCCCTAAAAACAGGGGTGAGAGAGGATGGTGGAAGATGGGGTCTGAAGGAGGGGGCTTGGACTGTGACTGCTTATGTCAGGTACTGGCCACCAGTGTCTCCTGCCTTGCCCCCACATTGATCATGAGTCTCTGGACATTTCTTTCTTTTTAAAAATTTTATTTATTTTCTTTTTAGCACAGAGGCTTTGTCTAGCCATGGTGAGTGCAGGGTGGGCTCCTCTCCAGTTGCAGTACTTGATCTTCTCATCGCAGTGGCTTCTCTTGTCGTGGAGCATGTGCTTCAGGAGCTCGGGCTTCAGTAGTTGTGCCACAAAGGCCTGGTTGCCCCTTAGCATGTGGGATCCTCTCGGACTAGTGGTCAAACCAGTGCTCCCTGCATTGGTAGGCAGATTCTTAACCACTGGACCACCAGGGAAGTCTTGGAACTTTCTTTGGATGTGAACCAGAGGCCGTTAATAGAGTCAAACACCTTCCCAGTCTGCCCTGGGGCTCACTCACTGCAGCCCCATCTCTGCAGAAGGAAACAGAGGCATCGGTGATGGATGGCTGGGCTCTCAGAACATGTGCTCATCACCACCTTCAGGAGTCTAGGTGTGGGGTGAAGGGCAGAGTAAACCAGCCCACAATCATCTGCTAGAACCTTCCCTAAAAACACAGGTCTGATGTTCTTCCAAACACAGGTCTCACCCCCTTGGTTTAGGTTGGGACAGGGAAGGGCAGACCCTGACGTGGACTCAAGGCTCCAGACATGCTCTGGGCAGCATGGAGCCCCTGAAGAGGGACCCCTTCTCACGGGCCACGTTTCTACTGCTGGCCAAACAATCCTGTGTTTGGCTTGGCACGGTTCTGAGTTCTCTTCCTCTGCACCGAAGCTTATGCTTGGGTAATGCATGCTTTGGACCTTCATGTGTGACCCTGGAATTATCCTTGTTGAATTTCTTCTGCTGGTTTTTTTCCAATCTTCTAGTCTGCTGGATTCCTTTTGATTCTGACAGATTCATTATTTTTCAATCTGAAGGGCAGTGGTCATCTCTAAGTCTCCCCATAAGTCATTCGCCAAGTCGTAAGAGAGGACGGCAAGAACTGAGTCCATAGTCCACCTCCAGAGACTTGTCCAATCCCGAGCACTTCCAACATGAGGGTTTTTTTTTTTTTTTTAATTACTTTGTGTTCTGTGCTCAGTTGCTCAGTCGTGTCCAACTCTTTGCAGCTGCATGGAATGTGGCCTGCCAAGGCTCCTCTGCCCATGGAATTCTCCAGGCAAGAATACTGGAGTGGGTTGCCATTTCCTATTCCAGGGGATCTTCCCAACCCAAGGATTGAACCCAAGACTTCTGTGTCTGCTGTCTTGCAGGCAGATTCTTTACTACTAGAGCCACCTGGGAAGCCCCTTTTATTGCTTCATTTATTTAAAAATTTTATTTAATATTTTTAACCACGCCCCCTCGAGGCTTCCTGGACCTTAGTTTCCTGACTAGGGATTGAATCTGGGCCATTTCAGAGAAAGCATGGAGTCCTAACCACGGGACCACCAGAGAACTCCCCAAGCTGAGGTTTCATTTGCAACAACTAACATCAGTATCATGAGACTTATTTTCTAAAGGACTTTTATGTACATTTTCCATTTGATCCTCACAATAGCTCTTTTATAGACTCCGTAGATTTTTAGGGGCCTGTCTTTTAGACACAAGAAAACAGACAGTGTGGACCTAGTTACTCTGCTAATAAGCAACAGAGTTTGAATCAACCCATGTCATTGCTTTTTTTTTAAAATCAGTCATTCTAATGTATTGTTTTTGCTTAAACTACTTATTCTCAGCATTTTTTGGAAGCATTGAATGAAACAAAACTAGAGATCACACACGTGCAGGGTGATGGATTTCCATAAACCGAGCAGTCTCATGTAACCAGCACCCAGATCAAGAGCTAAGTTCTCCCTGTCCTAACTTGCAAGAGCATAGATTGGTTCACTACAGCAACTCAGACTCAAGCAAGACAGGAGAACACGTCCCTTCAATGTTTCTTGGAAACATTAACAAATAAGTGAATGGAAGAATATGATAAAAGACAGCTTTTATCATAAAAGATTGCCCCTCTTTGATGGAATCATACTGTACAAAACTCTTGTTTCTGGCTTCTGTCTTTCACGTCATCTTTGTGAAATTCACACATAGTATGGCATGAAGTTGTATAACACTCGTTCTCTTTGCTGTGGCATATCCCATGGTGTGAGCACATGGCAATGCACTTCTCCTTTCTTCCATTGATGGGCATTTCTGGCGACTGTGAACAGCATTGCTGTGAGCAGTCAGGAGCATGCCTTTTGGTGAACCTAGTTTGTTTTTCTACTGAGGCCCCGCAGGTAGCACTAGAGGTAAATAACATGCCTGCCAGTGCAGGAGACATAAGAGATGTGGGTTTGATCCCTGGGTTGAGACGATCTCCTAGAGGAGGGCATGGCAACCCACTCCAGTATTCTTGCCTGGATAATCCCATGGACAGAGGAGCCTGGCGGGCTATGGTTCATAGGGTTGCAAAGAGTCGGACACAACTGAAGCGACTTAGCACGTACACACACAAGAGTGAAATCGTTGGGTCACAAGAGTTGTGTTTTGGACCCAGGCCTGTAATTGCAAAAGCTGTCATTTATCACATTCTTCCATTCACTTATTTATTTTGTTAATGTTTCCAAGAAACATTGAAGGGGCATGTTCTCCTGTCTTGCTTGAGTCTGAGTTGCTGTAGTGAACCAGCTATAAGCCTTATATACTCTCGGTCAAAGCCAAATCCTCACACAGCCCTTATTGTGCACCCCCTCCCATACCATCATCTCCCCCTACTCCCTTGCTTCCTCTGCTCCAGCCAGGATGGTCGCTGTTCCTTATACAACCTGGCGCACACACCCTGGTCTCAGTGCTGGCTGTTTCCTCTCTTCGGGTTGCTCAAGGCCCAGGTATCTGCTTGGCTCCCCCTTCCACCTTCTTCAGTTTCAACCCAGCCATCTCCTTTGTGGGACCTCCCATAACCACCCTACTTGATGCTCTGGCCTCCCTCCCCATCCATCTCTCCCCTTCACTTGCTTGGGTTTTCTCCATGAGCTCACTGCCATTGGTTAGACCACATATGACACCTGGCTGTGTGCTGGCCATGTTCTTTACCTTGTGCAGCCCCCACCCGGACCTGGGTCCTGACCACTTTTTTCACATCCTGTATCCTCACTGCAAGCACAGAGCCTGCATTGGATGGCCCCTCCATAAATATTTGTTGAGTGAATACTTGTCTGAAATACAGATAACAGGACTGCCCTGGTGGTCCAGGGGTTAAGATTTCACCTTCCAATGCAGGGGATGTGGGTTCCATTCCTGGTTGGGGAGTTAAGATCCCACATGTCTCTTGATCAAAAAGCTAAAACAAAAAACAGAAGCAATTTTGTAACAAATTCAATAAAGACTTTAAACATGGCCCACATCAAAAAAAGTCTAAAAAGAAAAAATACAGATACTATCTCTCCCAAGCATGGGCACCTTGTCAAGAAGGAAATTAGAATAATTTCACTTGACATTCTCCCGGGATGGACCTTAGATCTTGGTAATTGCCTCATTTTTGGTAAATTAGTTGCCAACTGACCAGTTAATAAGAAGGTCTACAATTTTTCTTGGGATTGAATCTGATGGTTTCCTTTACTTGGAAAATCAATACATTATTTATCTTCTGGCCTTGCTAACATTCCTCTTGATTTCGCAAAGATCCTTCATGTGACTCTCAGATGACATCAGCGAGATTGTGCTGTGTCTCCTCCTCCCCCCACCTGGTCTGCGATGCTGCCTTGAAGCGGAGTTTTTGCCTCATCATCAACCTTTCCTGCACACCTGCACGCTGTCCTGGGCTTTGAGGACACAAAAGCACAGAGGACACTTTCTCTGCTTCTGGAACTTTCTCAAAAGTCCGTGGGGGTGAGAACTGCAGGCAAAGGGACAGTGGCTGGTGAGAGTAGGGGACTGGAAGGGCCATGAATGTGGGTGCGTAAGGATGTGTCTGGACATGGGGAGCTTGCGTACTCTGGTGGGAGGCTTTTTGCTGTGGATTATAGTCAATGAATGTTTATTGAGCTTCTACTATGTGGTAGGCCCTGTGCTGAGCCCTGGGGGACACTGGGGTGATGAGGACACAGATTCTGTCCTCATGGAGTTCACAGGCCAGTAGGCAAATCCATCTATAACTAGACAAATAAATGAGAAGAACATTTTGCTTGTGTTAAGTGCTAAGAAGGAAATACATGTGGTGATGAGATTCACGGTGGGGTGAGGAAAATTATTTAGATGGGAAAGGTCAGTGAAAGCCTCTCCAAAGACCTCCAAGTTGCTGGCCATGGGGAATGAAGGAAGGGCATTTCAGGCAGTAGCAGTGGCCCCAAGGAGGAAAGGGCTTGTGTGTTATAGACTCTGAGAGGAGACCAGGCTATTGGGTGGAAAAGGGAGAAAGTGGTACCCCATGGGATGGGAGGAGTAGGCAGGGCTCAGACCTTACAGGGCTTTGTAGGTGATGAGAGGCCATTGGGATTTCTTCTAAGAGCAATGAGGTGCATTTTGGGGAATAGCAAGATTGTATTTTTCTTTTGCAAATATCCCTATGGCTACCACATGGAGGACAGATTGAAGAGGGGCAAGAAGAAAAGCAGCAAGTTGTAGGAGGGCTGCAGAAGTTGTTCTGGAAGAAAGGATGGTGGCCTGGGCTGTGATGAGATGGGTGAGACAGAGAGAAATGGCTGGCTCTCAGGTTTGTTTGGGAGTCTGCGTCAACAGGACTTGCTGATGGGCTGGGTAAGAAGTTAGGAAGGAGGCAGAGATGACTCTAGTTGTCAGTTTGAGCATCGGGGTGGTTGGTGGTGTCACTGGTAGGAGGAACCTGCTTATCCATAATTCTCTTAGAGGTGAGTGATGGGTTATCAACCATCCAAGTCATCACAGGTGTGATCACCTCCTTCCATCATCAGAGTCCCAAGAAGAAGGCTCTCTGCCTTTATTTTGCAGTCAGGAATCATCCAGAACCTGCCAGGCCCTGTGCTGGGCGAGCATCTATTGTTTGCAGGCTTTGCACAGGTGGTGGAGTTTCAGAAATGAATCAAGTATCTCTGCCATGGACAGAGAAGCCTAGTGGGCTACAGTCCATGGGGTTGCAAAGAGTCGGACATGACTGAGTGACTAACACTTTCACTTTTAAGAAACTCACAGTCTAGCTCAGCTTTGTGTCCTAACCCTGATCCACTGTGATGGTTGGTGCTCTCTATTGAGAAGAAAATCTGGCCTTAATGAGAAAGAGTATTACGATCAGTTAGCCATGTCTGCCAAAGCCACAGGATGGAGGAAGTGTTACCGTGCCAGGCTAGCTAGGGTGTGTGTGTGTTAGTTGCTCAGTCATGTCCGATTCTTTGCAACTTCATAGACTGTAGCCCATAACCCACCAGGCTCCTTAGTCTATGGAATTCTCCAGGCAAGAAAACTGGAGTGGACAGCCATTCCCTTCTCCAGGGGATCTTCCCGAACCAGGGATGGAAACCCGGTCCCCTGCATTGCAGGCAGATCCTTTACAATTCAAGCCAGCAGGGAAGCCCTGGCTAGCTAGTATTTTAAGGTAAATTCCCACCCCTCCCCCATAAAGTGGGCATGGCTCTCAGAACCAGTGCCTCCATGGGGCAAGTTTCTCTGAGGCACAGTTGATGAGTCTTTCCTCTTTAGAGGCAATGTGGTGTGGTAGGTAGAACACATGGAATCGGGAGTCAGTAAATGCTGGCCTGTTGGCTTGCCTGGTTACCACTTATGTACCATATGCTACTGCTAAGTCACTTCAGTCGTGTCTGATTCTGTGCGACCCCATAGACGGCAGCCCACCAGGCTCCCCCATCCCTGGGATTCTCCAGGGAAGAACACTGGAGTGGGTTGCCATTCCCTTTTCCAATGCATGAAAGTGAAAAGTGAAAGGGAAGTTGCTCAGTCGTGTCCGACTCTTCGCGACCCCATGGACTGCAGCCCACCAGGCTCCTCCGTCCATGGGATTTGCCAGGCAAGAGTATTGGAGTGGGGTGGCATCGCCTTCTCTGTATGTACCATATAGTCTTGGGCAAATTTTGTCACCTCTGTGAGACTCAGCTTCCTCAACTGAAAAATAGGAATGATGCCACCCCTGGTCAACCGAGTCATGAGGATTACATGGGATTTCTTCTGGCACACAATAGGCCCTTGATAAACGCAGGTTGTGGAAATGGAGAAGCTATATCTGAAGCCATAGACGTGAAGGAGGGTTTTCTGCTCACTCAAGCAAAACCTGGGCATGAATGCCTTCAAGTCCAGGGGTCTATACCTGTCTGCACCAGGTGAGCTAGGCAGCTTTGAGCCTCCTGCAGTTATAGGGACATTGGTTTGGGCTGTGTGTGGTGGGAGGGAGTTAACACTGGATAGGTTGCAATGTGAACTTGGACTATTTAAATGTTAGTGCTGTGGGTGGGGCTTCCCAGGGGGCACAGTGGTAAAAAATCTACCTGACAATGCAAGAGACGCAGGTTCGATCCCTGGGTGGGGAAGATCCTCTGGAGGAGGAAATGGCAACCCACTCCAGTATTCTTGCCTGGAGAATTCCATGGACGGAGAAGCCTTGCAGGCTACAGTCCACGGGGTCGCAGAGAGTCAGGCACAACTGAGCACTCACGGCACACGCAGTGGTATGGATGCCACATGGAAGGGCCAGATGATTTTGTCCCTGGAAACCACAGAGTCTGGACAACAGGGTGCATCTTTCAGGCCTCTGCCCTGATAGTGGTCCCAAATTCTAACAGAAGCAAGAACTTAGGCCCTGTGGATTAGTCCGATTTGTACACTCCCCCCATAAACTATTACCACCACGACTGCCACCGCTGTAACAACAAACAACAACAACAATAACCCCAAAGGAAGCTCCTTGCTATTTCGTTCATTGAGAGTCACCAGGAGCTAGAGCAATGTCTGGCATAAATATCTACTATTTACAGATAATTATAATTCCCACCATTAGGTGGTAGCAGCTAATATTTAAATAATGTTTACATTCACATCTCATTTAATTCTCACAGCAACCTTACGACTTAAGGCAAGGGGTTGGTGAACTAACCCATGTGCCAAGTCAAGCCTGTAGCTTATTTTGTAGGCCCACAAGCTAACAATGATTTTTACATTTTTCAAGAATTGTAAACAAACAAACTCAAAGAAGAATATAAGAGTCCCATCTGACCCACAAGGTCTAAAATATTTACTGTCTTGCTCTCAGGCTGGCCTCTGATATACAGCATTTGCCAGGATAGGCTAGTGTTATGCTGTGGTAACAAACAGCCCTCAGCCTCAATGATTTAGCCTAATAAAGGTTTATCTCTTGCTGACTCAGGCCAGAGAAGGTCTTTGCAACCCTCCAGGGCATTGATCTTCCAGGTAATCAGTCACTCAGGCTTTTCTGATCTGGTAGTTCTGATATCTTAACACCAGGCTCCTTGGTTTTTTTTTTTCTTTCTTTTTTTGGGGGGCGCTGTGCTGGGTCTTTGTTGATATGTGCAGGCTTTTCTCTAGTTGTGGTGAGTGGGTTTCTCATTGTAGTAGCTTCTCTTGTTGCAGAGCATGGACTCTAGGTGCGTAGGCTCAGTAGCTGTGGCACACAGGTTTAGTTGCCCTGCCTCCTGGGCTCTTCCTGGACCAGAGGTCAAACCAGTGTCCCCTGCATTGGCAGGTGGATTCTTAACCACTGGACCACCTGGGATGTCCCCTCCATGGCTGGTAGTGGCAGGGGAAGAGAGGGTGAGAACCACATGGGGACCTTCCATCGCTCAGTCAGACGTGACTCTTGCACTTGCGTGTATATTTCACACTGGAAGCTGTCACAGGGCCCCCTAACCAGGCGGGGCTGAGAAGTGGAAAGGAACAACCTGGAATGAGATGAGGAAACTGAGCTCTGGAGAGGTGAATGCCTCGCTTGAGCTTACACAGCAAGGAAAATACAGAACAAGGGCACTTGCCGGGCAAGAATGATTTCCCAAACCCATGATCTGTTACATTCTCTTTCCCTTCTATACTTCCTGTCCCAGCTGCAGACTCCATTAGACATCTCCCTGCTTTGAAGTGGTTCAGACAGAATGTACCCGTGGTTGCTGGCACGTCTCCCAGAGAAGTCCTCTTAGTTCTGCACCTCCCTCCTCCAGCCTCAGTCCTCCTGGCCCTGGCCCCAATGGGGGTGGAAGGTGCCATAGCCTGAGTAACTCATGGCTCCATCGGCTTCCTGCAGTGATGAATGACACCCATCCATCGTGGGCTCCGCTGATGGCCTAGCTCATCCATCATGACTGGGTGCTCCCAGGTGATGTATTAGTGCCTGGAGAATGGATTGCTCAATAGGCAGTCTGCTTGGGAAGAAAACTGAGCCAAAGAGAGGATTCAATCTAATTACCTGCTCAACCTGGCTGGGCTGAGAGGTACATTGGCAGCTCCTCTTGGGCTGCCTGCAGAAATATGACTTGCAGTTCTGGAGCTATCAGGTCATTCCCAACTCATTGCTGATGAGCGGAGCATTATTTTTGAAGACAAAATACTTTAAGGAGGAGCTATTAGCAGATTTGCTTCATGATGCAAAGCCAAGAAGACTAGGCGCTGGGGATCTGTGAAATGTGAACCAGAGAATATTGAGGTGAGGAATAATTGAGATGGATCAGAGTTCAGTGGATCGGTCAGTGGTCAGGACGGTGAGCTTTACAGTCACGTAGTCTTGGGTTTGTGTCCTATTTCTGTCACTTGCTGTGTGACCTTGGGCAAATCATTCAGCCTTGAACCTCAGTTTCATTTCCTATCCAGTGAGAATAATGGTTGTGAGGATAACTAATTTCTCTCTCTTTCTCTCAATTCTAAGCAAGCACCCTGATACAAAGTAAGTGATTATGATGGTGATAATAATAATAACAACAGTGATTATTATCAGATGACTGGATGACATCACTAACTTAATGGACGAGTTTGAGCAAACTCAGGGGGGTAGTGAAGGACAGGGAAGCCTGGTGTGCTGCAGTTCATGGGGTTGCAAAGAGTCAAATGTAACTTAGCAACCGAACAACTGAACAACAAATTATAATAATTATCATAGTTGTCATATAAAAACTTCATATTTATTATCATAATTATTATTATCATAGTTAAAAACTTCAGAATTGTTCTTTGTTACTTAGAGGTTGCAATATTGCCAGGGAGGCAGCCATGGATAATGATCCCTGCATTTTAAAATATTTGTTACTCCCTGACTGAGAAGTGGAATGACTAGTCTCATGGCTGCTTCAACCAGTAGAGTATGGAAGAAGTGATGCTGTGCCATTTCTGGGCCTAGGGAGTCTTTAAAAGAATCGGACTCTTTTACTTTCCTTTTCTTGGAACATTTGCATTAGAGGAAGCCAGCCACCATACAAGCCTAAGTGCCTTGAGACTTTCATGCTGTGAGGAAGCTCAAGTTACTTACCTGAAGAGGCCATATGGAGCAAGATGACCAAGAAGCCCCCATCTCCCCCAGGCATGCCAGCTGAGGTGCCAAATATACGGATGTTCAGCACAGTCGAGCCTTCAGATAATGACAGCAGCCATGTGACTGCGTCTACACAAAAGGCCCCAGGTGAGATCTGCCCAGCTGAGCCCAGTCCATCCACCGAGAATGAGACGTTATTTTAAACTACTAAGTTTTGAGGTAGCTTATTATGCTGTAATAAATAACTGGACAGAAGCCCGTCTGTATAGTGGATTTATTCAGACCAATATTTACTAAATAAGTACTTCATACATATTATTTCATGGACTCTTCATATCAACCCTCTGACTTTGGTATTCTGATCTCATTTTAACAGCTGAGGAGCCTGTGGTGTGTTACATTCTCATTCACATCTCTTCATACCACTTGAGAGAGCTCGAATTTTATGTTTATTTGTGCATTAAAAAAGTTTCTCCCTTTCCAGACCATGAGAACCCATACAAGCAGGGACTGCATCTGCTTTATCACCGTAGCTTTAGTGCCTAGTAGAGGGCCTGACATACACTTATTGCTGTTGTTTAGTTGCTAAGTAGCTTCCAATTCTTGTGTGACCCCCTGGACTGTAGCCCACCAATCTCCTTTGTCCATGGGATTTCTCAGACAAGAACCCTGGAATGGGTTGCCATTTCCTTCTCCAGGGGATCTTCCGAACCCAGGGATCAAACCCTAGGTTCAAACTGAGTCTCCTGCGTTGGCAGGCAGATTCTTTACCCCTGAGTCACCTGGCAAGCGACACAGGGTTAGTGCTCAGTAAATATTTCCACGAAGGTCTTTGGCAGCTCTGAGCCCCAGGGGCCTTTCCTGTTTTTCACTACCCCTTATAGCAAAAGGACCCCTTGGTCCCTTTGTGTGTGGAGACTTACAGTGGGGCAGGATCAGAGGCAGAGAGCAGGGCTTCATGACTTTCATTCAGGCAGCCTTTCAGGGTGAGCAGCAGGCTGTGCAGGAGATGAGGGCAGTGGGGAAGTGGGGGTGTTTGGGGTTAAAGACCAGCCGAGCAGATGGATGGAGTGGGGGTGGGGCAGACATTGAGCACAGCTGCTAGGGTGAAGCCAGGGCTGCAGGGGCCAAGCCCCCGGCGGCTGATTTCCTGGATGGTTAGAGCTGAGTTTTAATAGCAGCCTTGGTGGCGACAGTGATTGAATTCACTGCTACGAAGCCCGTGGCCTGGGTCAGGCAGTGGGTGGGGGACCGGGTGCAAGGTGTATGCACGGTGGCGCATGCGTACATGCTGTGTGAGTGCCTGTTCTGGGTTTGGGCTGGTATGGGTGCTGTGTGTGGTTGTGTGCACCCGTGTGACTTCCTGGAGTTGTGTGTTTGAGCCAAAGGGAATAGCCTACAGAATGGTAATTCCATAGGGATCCATGGAGTACACGCACATTGTGCGCGTGCGTGCGCTAAGTCGCTTCAGTCACGACCACTTCTTTGCGCACTGGAGGACAATAAATCAGCCAAAGGGGTTGAGTGTACATGGCTCCTGCATGAGTTCACGCTGCGTATGACATGGACTCAGAGTGGTGTTTATGATGTGAGTGCAAGTGAGCATGAGCTGTCTAGAGGCGATTGTAAACGTGTGTGCCTGTGTGCATATGTGTGATGGTGAGGAGGACACACCCGTCAGGGTTTGTCTGCTGCTCTTAGATCGTGACACATACACTCCAGTGACTGAGTGAAGACACGTCTCCTTCAATAACTGAGTGGCCCAGGGATCCACTGGGTCCTGTTGGAATATACCTGTCATCCTCTCTCTCACCAACATGTGAACACGCAGAGAAGTTCTAGAGCTGCTCCAGGCACCATTTGAAAAAAGTATTTTAAAAAGCATTTTAATATACTTAGTTTTTTATTTTCCTTGCAGTGATCTGTAAGATTTGTATTGTTTTCTCCATTTACTAGAGATAGGGTAAATGAGACTCAGAAAGTTTTTTTTTTTAATGAATTGATTAATTTTATTTTTGGCTACGTTGGGTCTTCCTTGCTGTCCATGGGCTTTCTCTAGTTGCCGTGAGCAGGGGCTACTCTTTGTTGACATGCGCCGGCTGCTCACTGCGGTGGCTTCTCTTCTTGTGGAGCGCGCCCGGTCTCTAGACCCATTGACTTCAGTAGTTTGCAGCAAGGGGGCTCAGTAGCTGTGGCGCATGCGGTCAGGGCACTTGGACTTCAGTAGTTGAGATACGTGGACTTAGCTGTTCCGCAGCAGCATGTGGAATCTTCCTAGACCAGGGATGGAACTCATCTCCCCTGCATTGGCAGGTGAATTCTCAGTCATTGTACCACCAGGGAAGTCTGAGACTCAGAAAGTTGTAATGACTTCCCTGAATGTCCACAATCTTTAAAGTTAATGGCAATAAAGTTTATATCTATCCTATACACAGATGTTTTCCTCCCTTTTTATTAAAGTATAGTTGACTTACAATATTATAAATTTCAAGTGTATAACATAGTGATTCACAATTTTAAAGGTTATACTCCTGTTACTGTTACCATAAAATATTGGCTGTATTCCCTATGCTGTACAAAATATCTTCATGGCTTATTTATTTTATATGTGGTAGCTTGTGAAAAGTGAAACTGAAAGTCACTCAGTTGTGTCTGGCTGTTTGTGACCTCATGGAATTTTGTGAGTCCATGGAATTCTCCAGGCCAGAATACTGGCGTGGGTAGCCTTTCCCTTCTCCTGGGGATCTTCCCAACCCAGGGATTGAACCCAGGTCTCCCACACTGAAGGTGGATTCTTTACCAGCTGAGCCACAAGGAAAACCCAAGAATATTGGAATAGGTAGCCTATCCCTTCTCTGGGGGTACCTTTTAATATCTTACCCTATATTGCCCCCCCCCTTCCCTCTCCCCACTGGTAACCACTAGTTTTGTTTTCTATTTCTGTCAGTTTATTTCTTTTTTTGTTATATTTACTAGTTTTAGTTTTGGAGTTCACATAAAAGTGATAACATACAGTATTTGTCTTTCTTTGATTTATTTCACTTAGCATAATACCCTTCAGGTTCATTCATGCTGTTGTGACATTAATTTCCTTAATTTTTTAATGGTTGAATAGTATTCCATTGTGTTTATATACCACATCTTCTTTATCCATTCATCTCTTGATGGATACTTGGGTTGATTTCATATCTTGGCTATTGTAAATGGTGCCGTTATGAACATTGGGGGTGCTTGTATCTTTCTGAATGTTCTTTTTCAAAAGAAAAAATGTTTTCATTTTCTTTGTATATATACCCAGGAGTGGGATTGCTGGATCATATGATAGTTCTATTTTTAGTTTTCTGAGGAACCTCCACACTGGCAGCACCAACTTATGTTCTCACCAACAGTGTGCAAAGGTTCCCTTTTCTCCACATCCTCACTAACATATGTTATTTGTGGTCTTTTTTTGATGATAGCCATTCTGGCAGGTGTGAGAAGATATCTCATTTGGGGTCTTAATTTGCATTTCTCTGATGATGAGTGATGTTGAGCATCTTTTCATATCCAGAAGCCATTTTGACCCGACATTGGATAATATATGCTGCCCCATCTCACAGAGGCCCTTGTGCCTTCCAAAACTGGGTGTTTTATCCCTCCTGAAGAATGGACCGCAAGCAGTCAATATCATTTTGCTTCTAGAAGATGAGGAAGAAACAGGCTTGCAGAAGATAAGTAACCTTGGCATGGGACAAACAAGCATAGACGTAATGGGTAGGGTACAGTCTGTGCCCAAAGTGGCTGAACTATTTTGTATCCCCTCCAGCAATGAGTGAGAGTTCCTGTTGTTCCACTTCCTTGCCAGCATTTGGTGGTGTCAGCGTTCTGAATTTTGTCCATTCTATTAGGTATATCGGAGAAGGCAATGGCACTCCACTCCAGTACTCTTGCCTGGAAAATCCCATGGATGGAGGAGCCTGGTAGGCTGCAGTCCATGGGTTTGCTAAGAGTCGGACATAACTGAGCGACTTCACTTTCACTTTTCACTTTCAAGCACTGCAGAAGGAAATGGCGACCCACTCCAGTGTTCTTGCCTGGAGAATCCCAGGGACGGAGGAGCCTGGTGGGCTGCCGTCTATGGGGTCGCACAGAGTTGAACACGACTGAAGTAACTTAGCAGTTAGCAGTATTCTAAATTTTGTCCATTCTATTAGGTATATAATGATATCTCATTGCTGTTTTAATTTCCATTTCATGGAAATGTGCAGCATCTATTTTTAACCTTTTTTTCCTTTCTTTTCTGTTTTTTTTTTTTTTTTTTTTTGGCCAAGCAGTGCTGCCTGTGGGATCTTAGTTCCTCAACTAGGGATCAAACCCTTGCCCCTTGCAGTGGAATCATGGAGTCTTAACCCCTCAACCACTGGGGAAGTTCCTTGTATGCTTTTCATCTGTGTATCTTATTTGGTGAGATGTCTGTTAAACTCTTTGACCCATTTTAAGATGAGGTTGTTTGTTTTCTTATTGTTGAGATTTTGGAATTCTTTCCTGGTGACTCGGTGATAAAGAATCCGCCTGCCAGCACAGGAGACAGGAGACGTGGGTTCGATCCGGTTTTAGGAAGATTCCCTGGAGAAGGAAATAGCAACACATTCCGGTATTCTTGCCTAGAAATCCCACGGGCAGACAAGCCTGGTGGGCTACAGTCCATGGGGTCACATAGAGTAGGGCATGACTGAGTGACTAACACTTTCACTTTCATTGTTAATGGAGGAGGTTATGCATGTGTGGGAATGAGGTATATGGAAATCTCTTTATTTTCCTCTCAATTTCAACATGAACCTATAACTGCTTTGAAAAAATAAAATCTTAAGAAAATTAAAATTATTTAATATTCTGCTACCTTAGAGATAGGGCTTTACTGGTAGCTCAGCAGTAAAGAACCTGCTTGCCAATGCCGGAGACTTGGGTTTGATCCCTGGGTTGGGAAGATCCCCTGGAGAAGGAAATGGCAACCCACTCCAGTATTCTTGCTTGGAGAATCCCATGGACAGAGGAGCCTGGGGGGCTATAGTCTGTGAGGTCATAAAAGAGTCAGATACAACTTAACCTCTAAACAACAACAACCTAGAGATAACCACTGTTAGTATTCAGCCTTCCAGATTTTCTTTTCTTTTTAAAAGTGGTGGTTACATTATGTATATATTTTATAATCTGTTATTCCATTTAATACAATGTGAGCAACCTTCTGGTTTAAGGATATATAGAGCCATATCATGATTTTAAATGGCTGCATAATATTCCATCATATGATACCCTTATTTTTTATTAACATTTATTAATGATAATAGTAAGTCCAAAATTCTGGATCTTTAGGCTGCTTGCAAGCTCTTGCTGTTAGAAACAGTACTGTGATGAAATACCTTGGAAGATATATCTTCTGGCACTTGCCTAATTATTTCCTTAGAATAAATTCTTTGAAGTGGGATTGCTAGGTCAAAAGCAATGTACTTTTGAAGGGCTTTTGTTACATATTGCCAAATTGCTTTCCAGAGCCACTATATTAATTTGCAGCCCTAGCAGTACTGCATAGGAGTGCCCTTTTCTTGATTTCCATGTCAATATTGGGTATTGTCAATCTCCTAAATCTTTGCTAATTCTAGCAGTGAAAAATGGCACTTTATTGTTTCAATTTACATTTCTTTGATTCCTAGTGAGTTGGAATGTTTTTTTTCAGAGGTGCCTTGTTAGAATATCTTAGTGGTGACCCTGATGGAATCTCCCCAACGCAGAGGAGGGGATTTGTGCGTTCATTCATCATACACGTGAATTTGCGTCTCGTATGTGTCAGGCAGTTACAGCAGGGAATAGGACAGACACCATCCCTGCTCCAGAGCCAAAAGACAGCAGTCTGTGTGTCTGGAGGAGGAGTGTGGTCAGGGGGGAGGCTTGCATTTTAGCTCTAGTGACATCAGGTCCCTGAGGAAACAGTGAAGGAACGACAAGAGGCAGTGACTCAGTTACAGTCAGGGCTGCGCTGAGCCATCTTGGATCCTGATGCAAAAGGAAAAATCAGAAATACTAATCCTGTCTTTATTCAAATTTCGCTATTTTATTTATCATGGATTTTTGCATTAATGATGTTTTAAAAAAATACAGCATTATAGTAGTAGGTATCTTGATTTCTGGGTTTTCTTGGCATATCTTTAGATTTTATGCTGGAGATGAGAGTGTCTTATTCATCTTGCCTTTTTAATCCTGGACCTCCTTAATTTTCCTAAATTTCCTAATATCCCTAATTTTCAAAAATTCAGTGGATACACAGGTGAGAGCCTGCAACCTGGACTCAGGGGTCTCCTGACTCATAAACAGATGCTGTTCTGACTACATAACTAGAAAGACTTCAAGTCAGTCTAATAACCATTATTTTGAAGAATTGCTGTATGCCAGCCCCTGTGATAGGTACCAGGGATATAAAGTCAAAGCCCTCAGTCCCGGTTCCAGAAATTGAAAGTGAAAGTCGCTTAGTTGTGTCTGACTCTTTGCGACCCCATGGACTATACAGTCCATGGAAATCTCCAGGCCAGAATACTGGAGTGGGTAGCCATTCCTTTCTCCAGGGGATCTTCCCTATCCAGGGATCGAACCAGGTCTCCCACATTGCAGGCAGATTCATTAGCAGCTGAGCTACCAGGGAAGCCCACGGTTCCAGAGGTGAGATTCAAAGTGAAAGTGAAAGGCACTCTGTCGTGTCTGACTCTTTGTGACCCCATGGACCATACAGTCCATAGAATTCTCCAGTCCAGAATACTGGTGTGAGTAGCCTTTCTCTTCTCCAGGGGATCTTCCCGACCCAGGAATCGAACCCGGGTCTCCCACGTTGCAGGTAGATTCTTTACTAGCTGAGCCACAAGGAAAGCCTAGGAATACTAGAGTGGGCATCCTATCCCTCCTCCAGTGGATCTTCCCCATCCAGGAATCCAATCGGGGTCTCCTGCATTGCAGACAGATTCTAAAGTTCAAGTAAATAATATGCCCCTGTAATTATCCATTAGCTACTCCTGTTCTTAGAAGACATGGCAGGTTGTTATGCCATCTTGTTACCATCCTGGCTGCTATCTTTGGTGGACTGAATACATACAAAGGGCTTGGGCAATGAAGTGTTAATAGCAATGTAAACATAATTATAATAAGTACAAGCTATTTAAGTGCCCCTTATGTGCCAAGCATGACACCAGGCACTTGTACTAGTTAAGTCCAGTGAGGAAAACAGAAACCACTGTAAGTACTTACAACAGAGAGATTTTAATTGGGGAATTGATTACACAGGTGATGGAAAAGTTGAGAAGCTAAACAGGAAATGGTGAGGCCATCAGGAATTTATGCAATAGCAGAAAGCTGCTACAACTTGCAGGGCTAGAGAGACAAAGGAAGAATATGGGATTATCAGAGCCTGAGGGCAGAAGTTGGAGCCTAAAATGATTTGTTTTACTGGAGCTGAAACAATGGAGGAGATTCAGCTCTTGTTAGAGATGTTGCCTGAGAAGGGAGGAAGGAAGTGATGAGAAATACTGATTTTGCTTTCCTTCTGCCTTTCAATCTCCCACTCATACCTCCCACTGGTTCAACCCTGCTGGAAACCATCTGACCTTGGATCTGACTCAGAGGTCAGCTCTCTTTGTTAGAGAGAAAAGCAGGGGAATAGGGAGGAACTGATCTGACAGCAAACAAGTCTCAGAACAGCCCCCTACTGCACATAAAACATCTTTAAAAATTCCTCATTATCATCCTGAAGTTAAGTACATGATTACATTTTAAATATGAGACATCAGAAACCCTGAGGAATTCAGAGATTTACTGCAAGGGCATACAATGAGCAACTGGTGGAATTGTATTTGAGGTCAGGCTTGCTTGGGGTCAAGGTCATACCTTTTCTGCATCCTAGTCTCCCTTTCTGTCCTGAATCCCACCATCATCCAGGGCATCTTCAGTTCTCATGTAAGCCACCCATTCAGTGCCCTCGCCTCACCATCCCTTGGTCTCTTCATCTCCAGTGACCTTCACTTTAAGTCTTCTTCAGCCACCAGGGCCATCATATTGCACAGCTTCACTGAATTCTATATGATCATTGGTCTTTGGAGTTAGGCAATGTGATGGCTCTCTTGACAGGTAACCATGCTCATGGCTATGGTATGGATCTGGTCATCACATCTGAACTCTTGACCTCTGAAATCTTAGCTTCTCAGAGTTCCTTCTCTGTTCTCCTTCCTCTTTCTTTCCTTCATGCTCACTGATTTGCCTTTTTGACCTTACTCTGAAGCCATGACTATTTTTATTTTTTAAATTAAAAAAATTAAAAAGATTTTTTTTTTTTTTTGGCCACACTGCCTGGCTTGTGGGATCTTAGTTCCCTGACCAGGAATTGAACTTGGGCCTTCGGTAGTGAGAGCACAGAGTCCTAATTACTGGATTGCTAGGGAACTCCCCCATGAATATTTATGTTCATGTTCTTATCAGTTCTTCCTGAATCTACTCTCTTGCAGATGCCATCTAGGTCCCATGGGTCATACACTACCTCAGGACTTCTGTGCTATACTCCCTGGTCAGTCCTACTGCTGGAGAAAACCATACAACTATGGAGACTGGGTTCATTAGACATTTATGATTTCCATATCTGTTTAATGTCCTAACTCTCTGCTGAGCTGTAGCTGGAGAACTTCTCTTTTCCCCATAGTACCTACTCCTAACATCATGATTGTCCCTTGAGCCCCAGGCTGTTCTTTATTGGGAAAGTTCCCAGTGCCTACATTCAGATGTCTCAATTTTGGACGGATGCCAATAGACTGCCCTAGAACCCACTGGAAATGTAGGAGTGAGAAGATAGCTAAAGTACCAGGTTTTGGGGTGTTTTCGTAGAGGTGATGATAAGGACCTGATTTACTGAAGAGAAACGCAGCAGGGAGACTGAGATAGAAGTTGGACATTTTCTTCTAGAGCATGTGAAATGCTTCCTTTTTTTTTGATGCTCTCAGTTTTCCAAGAATTCTAGGCTCAGTGGCTTTTCAAGTGTTAACACACACTCTCTCCAGCCTGTGCCTCTGCCTTTAATTACTCTACTGACTGCAGACACTACCTGGAGCCAGGTCCTGGCTGTCGCAGCTTCAGAGTGAGTTTATTGCCAACGATGCATTGTAAGGACTAATTGTGCGCCCCTTGCACCTGCTGGTCCCCCCTGTGGCAGGGACTTCAGGGGGAAGGGTTATTAATGAGCTTGTTGCTCATTATAATAAAACAATGGGGAAGTTGGCAGAGGGACTGGAGGTCCAGGTGTGGTGTCAGCAAAGGTTAGTTGGCATTTCTAGAAACAGGACTTTACAGTCTTATCACCTGCCTCCTTCTGTGGCTCTTGCTGTGACATCAGTGATAAAAGAGCTGTCATTCTGAGGGACACGCACAGTCCTTGTGAGCTCATGGCTTGGGAGCCACCTTGATGGAGGACTTGCTGAGCCCACACATGGTCCTGACTGGGATGGTCTGGGACAGAGGGTGTGCTGTGACCTCAGCCCCAGAGTACTGGGGACAGACCCAACTGAGCCCAGGTGACCTGGGCGTAATAGATGCAGCCGAGGGGATAGAGTGGAAGCCAGTGGGAGGCCACCAGAATGACTAGCTCCTGCAGGTTGAAGGGCTCTGGGTAACATCCTGCTCCTGGCACAGGTGAAGGATGGGGCTAGGGTGAGGCAAGTGAGGAGCCCAGGGTGCCAAATTCAAGGAGGCTGTGCAAATAAAACCCAGCAGGACCCTGTGGGGCCCTCCCACATGCAAAAACCTTTCTATGTCTCTTGTTTCTTGTTTGTAGGAAAAAGGCTTCAGCCTCCTAGAGCTTCTCTGAGTTCCAAAGGGCAGATTCAGTTACTACTTAGAGGAGTCAGGGGATACAGAAACAAGGGAAAGGCAGTCCAGAAACAGTAGTGCAATGATGGAGCAGGGACCTGGTTCCTCCTCAAGGGATGTTCATGACGATCCGATGCACATCTCTGAGTTCTTCTATAGGACCTAAGGCCCCCACCCAGGCGGAGGTTGGCAATTTCAGGCTGAGCACAAGCTTGTGGACCACAGGCTAAATGTTGGAACCAGATGGCCGATGATTGAAATTCCTAGAACATCACCCTGTTGCCTCATCACCAACCTATCTGAGGAAAATCACACCCTCTGTGGCCCTCCCCTGAGATTTTGCCTATAAAACTCTTTGCCACCAAACCATCGAGGGGTTCAAGTCTTTTGAGCATGAGCTTCCCATTCTCCTTGCTTGGCCCTGCAATAACCATTTCTCTGCTCCAAACTCTGATGTTTTGGTTTGTTTGGTCTCGCTGCATCAGGCACATGAACTGGGGTTTGACATCACAAATGCAGGAGTAACATTAACAGTTGTTGGTATAGCCAAAAAAAAAAAAAAGGAAAAGAGAATTTCCATGTGGTCCAGTGGTTAGGACTCCACACTTCTACTGCAAGGGGGCCTGGTTGAGAACTAAGATCTTGTATGCCAGACTACCAAACAAAAGCAAAAACAAACCAAGAAACCTAAAAAAAGGAATGGATATGGCACCAAAAATTATATTCAGTATCTTTTGATCAACTATAGTAGAAAATAAAATTAAAAAAAAGAGTATATATGTATATCTGAATCACTTTGCTGCATAGCATAAATTAGCACAACAATGTAAATCAACTGTGTGTGTGTTAGTTACTCAGTGGTGTCTGACTCTTTGTGACCCAGTGAACTGTAGCATACTAGGCTCCTCTGTCTATGGAATTCTCCAGGCAAGAATACTGGAGTGGGTTGCCATTTCCTACTGAATCACTTTGCCGTACAGCAGAAATCGGCATAACACTGTAAATTGACTATACTTCTATTGAAAAAAAAAGACTGAGAATCTCCTTAAGTTTTGTGCCCTGAGTGTATCACCTTAGTTTGGTCCACCACACTTGGGTGGCTGTACCAGAAGGGCTGGATGCTGATTCCTCCCTGTCCCTTGGGGCCTGGGCAGGTCAGTGGATGTCATTTCCTGGACCCCAGTTCTCCAGGTACTGACCTGGAGACTCTTCTGGAGGCCCACTCAGGAAAAGACAGCTAAAAAGCAACTGGGCAGTGTCACTCTTAATTCTTTTCTTCTTCCTAAAAATATTTATTTATTTGGCTGTGCTGGGTCTTAGTTGCAGCATATAGGATCTTTAGCTGCGGAGTGTGGGATCTAGTTCACTAACCTGGGATAGAACCCAGACTCCTTGCATTGGAAGCGAGCAGTCTAAGCCACTGCACCACTAAGAAGTTCCACTGTTAATTCTTAAGACATGTGGAAATGCCTAAGAGAAATTCCATAATGTAGTGGTGATAAGTGCAGATTCTTGGGTTAGAACTTCTGGGTTCAGGTCCCAACTTCACCCTTTACCAGCAGAGTGGTCTTAGGCAAGATGTTTAAACCTCAGCATCTCGGTTTCTCATCTGGACGTGGCCTTCTTTCTGTTCCTCAAGTATCTAAGCTTGTTTGCAGCTGAAAGTGCCTTCTCCAAGGTCTTTGTAGAACCTCTTCCCATTGAAGTCTCAGGTTGAATGTCACCTCTTTGGCAAGGCCTCCCCAGGCAACACTAGCTAAATGAGGCACTTGTAATTTTCTTTTAACTTCTTTTCTAATCTCATTCCTGTTTCAGAATATTTGTGTTTTGTCTGGGGATCACTTAAAATCTAAACTAGCTGATTATTTTATCTATGCAATTGTTGCTTTTCCTTTAAGACCCAACTATTGGATTACAAAAAAATTCTACTAATATTTTCTTTCTACTAATTTATCTCTTTCAAATTTTATGAATTATGTTTTTTAAAAATGTATTCTAACCTACCAAAAATAACATTTGGCTTGTCTGTTTTTATTATTGGTTGCTAAATTGTAACTAGGAAAGTAACTAGGACTAACAATTTTAGGTACAAATTTGGTGCATTTCAAAAGTTTTCATTTGGCTTAAAACAGGGTTTTGAAAGGGACTTTCACTGGTGCCCTGAAATATGTGTGTAGAACCCAGAGATACTGTCAAAGAGATGTCAAGTATATGTCAGTATGCTTTAGGTGCAATACCCTAAAGCATCTTGCAACCTGGGGAGAAGGGTGAGTAAGAAATCCTCCAAGACATATGAAAGGTCTTCTGGGATGGCCATAAAAATTAATCAGCTGTGGAAACGCAGCTGACTGATGACCCAGCCGTTGTCTAAGTGAAGCCATCACCATGTTTGGGCCAGGGTTACACTTCTCATAGCCTGCTCCCAGCAGTGACTGACCACAGCAGGGCTGCTAATGCAGACCTACTCTTGTAGTATGCCAGGTCCTACTCCAGGCAACTTTGGCTTGAGGACTCTGCATCCTCCTGGCAACTGCGATTAACACGTAGTCCAAGACCCTTTATATCTATTCCTTCTTCACCTTCCTCTCCCTTGCAGGGACAGACCTACAGTGCTGCCAGGAGGCCTTACTTTATCCTTCAGAGGTGTGTTTTCCAGAGAAACAGAACTGATAGGATTTATCTGTTTCTCTATTATTTAGCTATCTAGAGACCCAGGAGAATTGATGGTATAGTTTCAAAACTGAAGATCAGGAGTCTCAAGACCTGGGAATAGCTGATATTTCTATTTAAATTAGAAGTCAGGAAAAACTGATGCTCTGGTTTGAAGGTAATCATACAGGAGGAATTCTCTGTTAGTTGAGGGAGGGTTGGCCATTTTGTCCTATCCAGCCCTTCAACTGATTGGATGAGGCCCACCCAAAATAATTTTTCCTCAGTCTGCCAATTCAAATGTTAATCCCATTCAAAAATGCTCTCTTAGGAACATTCAGAGATAATGTCTAACTGAATATTTGGGCATCCAAGTGAAGTTAACACATGAGACTCAACTTGTTTTAGCCGAGGCAGGTGGTCTTTAGCATTGATTTCAAAGACTCATGACTTTAGGGCTGAGGTGAGTTTGTGATTGACTTGGGTTTTTACTCATGGTGTCAAGAGGGCTGGTCCACCCAGTAATTTCTACCTTGACTTCATTGGCCAGAATAATTCACATGGCCACATGGCTATTTTCAAGGGAAACTGAGCAAAGTAGTTGGTATCTTGGTACATTGTCTCCCTGCAAAAGTCAGGGAGAATGGGTGTTGGGTGGCGAACGAGTAATCTATAGCAATATCTGCTCCATGAAGTAGGTTATTGATCTGGGGTTCAGCAGAGTTTCAGCAGGACTTGTAAAAGAATCTTCAGCTATTCTTAGGGAGAAGACAGAGAATATGGACTGGATTTTAGAAAATCCCAGTAGATAAATAACTAGCTTTACCTATTTAGAACAGATTAATGAGTGGATATTATCCTGCAGAGAGGTCTCTACTGGAGCGCCTAAGGGCTCGATTTCATTCGTGATCCTATTTAGCATTTTAATTCATATTTGTTTTTGGCTGTGCTGAGTCTTCCTTGTTTCGCGGGGTTTTCTCAAGTTGCAGAGAGCACTAATGACTCTCTAGTTGTGGTGTGTGGGATTCTCATTGCTGTGGCTTCTCTTGCTGTGGAGCACTGGTTCTAGGCACGCGGGCTTCAGTAGGTGCTGCACACAGGCTCAGTAGTTGAGGCTCCTGGGCTCCAGAGTTGTGGTGCACAGGCTAAGTTGCTCTGTGGCATGTGGGATCTTCCTGGATCTGACCTGTGTTTCCTGCATTGGCAGGTGCCTTCTTTACCCCTGAGCCACCAGGGAAGCCCCTATTTAGCACTTTTTTTTTTTTGTCAGATCTCTACTTCCTTTATTTTTTTTTTATTTGTTCACCATTCTTTTTTTAAAAATTTTATTTTATTTTTAAACTTTACAATATTGTATTAGTTTTGCCAAATATCGAAATGAATCCGCCACAGGTATACATGTGTTCCCCATCCTGAACCCTCCTCCCTCCTCCCTCCCCATACCATCCCTCTGGGTCGTTCCAGTGCACCAGCCCCAAGCATCCAGTATCGTGCATCGAACCTGGACTGGTGACTCGTTTCATACATGATATTATACATGTTTCAATGCCATTCTCCCAAATCTTCCCACCCTCTCCCTCTCCCACAGAGTCCATAAGGCTGATCTATACATCAGTGTCTCTTTTGCTGTCTCGTACACAGGGTTATTGTTACCATCTTTCTAAATTCCATATATGTGCGTTAGTATACTGTATTGGTGTTTTTCTTTCTGGCTTACTTCACTCTGTATAATAGGCTCCAGTTTCGTCCACCTCATTAGAACTGATTCAAATGTATTAACGAATGATTTGGATGAAGAGATAGAAAATCCACTGATGAGATTCACAGATGAAATAGAGATGAAAAATAAAAAGTGTGAAGAGGTTGGATGAAAGAATCAGTACCTGAAAAGACCTTGGCTACCTGTGTGGGGCCAAATCTTAAAAAATGAATCAGCACAAGAATAATGGAGTGTCTTGCATTGGGATGCAGAAGCAATGACCCAAATCTTGGGGAGGGAAGCTCCAGCTTATCCTAGCATGTCTCTAATGTCTTGGGGCTTTTAGTTCATGCTTGACTTCATATAAGTAATCAGGGTGATATGGACCTCCCAAGCCAGTTTGCTCTCAGACAATGTTAATGGAAATACACAAGAGCTGAGATACTGGGCATAGAATGAGAATTCAGTAGAAGGAGAGTGTCAGAACTGTTGCAGGGAAAAGTCAATTCCATCTCACGTTGGAACTGTTTCTTCGACTTGCTTTTCATTGCTTGTGTTATTATAATCATACAGAAGGGTTTGCGTCAGAGGATCCGGCCCCTCTGCCTGACTGTCAGAGTGCCTTTGTTCAGAGCCCTGCCCACCTGCAGATGGAAGGAAGGAAGACATTAACACACCCCCTGCCTGGGGCTTGCCATTCTAGGAGATACTTGCAAGATTAATGGCCTTTTTACTTTGTTTCCTCAACTTCCCCCATCGCTGATCTATAAAAGAACCTGGAATCCAGACCCAGATAAAATGGTTTTTTGAGACATAAGTCTGTCCTTTTCTCTGGCAGGTCAGTGGGGCAGCCAGAGGTAGTAACAAATTACTCTGTAACAGACCAGGGGTGGGACTTCTCAGATGACTCAGTGGTAAAGAATCTGCCTGCAGTGCAGGAGATGCAGGGCATGCAGATTCAATCCTTAGGTTGGGAAGATCTCTTGGAGTAGGAAATGGCAAACCCCTCTAGTAGCCTTGCCTGGGAAATTCCATGGACAGGGGAGCTTGGCGGGCTACAGTCTACAGGGGTTGCAAAGAATTGGATTCAACTGAGCTTGCTTGCATGCGTATTTGGGGTATCCAGGTGAAAGGTGAACCACTTCACTTCCTTCAAAAATCTGTCAAGATTTGGGGAACAATGCTTGCTTCCTCATTTTATGAAAGAAGGGGACTTGAGGAGATGAGAACCACTGATCTACGGAAAACTGTAGGATCTGGAGACATCCAGGAGGTTGACTGACCAAGGATGGAATAAGATATCATTACAGACTGGTTTCAAATAGGGAAAGGAGTACGTCACAACTGTATATTGTCACCCTGCTTATTTAACTTATATGCAGAATACATCATGAGAAACGCTGGGCTGGAAGAAGCACAAGCTGGAATCAAGATTGCAGGAGAAATATCAATAACCTCAGATATGCAGGACACCACCCTTATAGCAGAAAGTGAAGAGGAACTAAAAAGCCTCTTGATGAAAGTGAAAGAGGAGAGTAAAAATGTTGGCTTAAAGCTCAACATTCAGAAAACAAAGATCATGGCATCTGGTCCCATCACTTCATGGGAAATAGATGGGGAAACAGTGGAAATAGTGTCAGACTTTATTTTCTGGGGCTCCAAAATCACAGCAGATGGTGATTGCAGCCATGAAATTAAGAGATGCTTACTCCTTGGAAGGAAAGTTATGACCAACCTAGATAGCATATTGAAAAGCAGAGACATTACTTTGCCAACAAAGGTCCGTCTAGTCAAGGCTGTGGTTTTTCCAGTAGTCATGTACGGTTGTGAGAGTTGGACTGTGAAGAAGGCTGAGCGCCGAAGAATTGATGCTTTTGAACTGTGGTGTTGGAGAAGACTCTTGAGAGTCCCTTGGACTGCAAGGAGATCCAACCAGTCCATTCTAAAGGAGATCAGCCCTGGGATTTCTTTGGAAGGAATGATGCTGAAGCTGAAAGTCCAGTACTTTGGCCCCCTCATGTGAAGAGTTGACTAATTGGAAAAGACTCTGATGCTGGGAGGGATTGGGGGCAGGAGGAGAAGGGGTCGATAGAGGATGAGATGGCTGGATGGCATCACCGACCTGATGGACATGAGTTTGAGTGAACTCCGGGAGTTGGTGTTGGACAGGGAGGCCTGGTGTGCTGCAATTCATGGGGTGGCAAAGAGTCAGACATGACTGAGTGACTGAACTGAACTGAGCTGAAGAGGTGGTGAGTTCCTTGTTGTTAGAAGCATTCAAGCTGGGGAAGGCAACTATCAAGATAAACATTGAGAGAATAGACAGATGAGTTGCATCCTAATAGAATTCCTTTCTGTTCCTGGGGCTCTTCAATTCTCTAAATTTCTGATGATCTCTGGGGCCACCTGGATCAGAGGAGGGGCTGATCATGGAGGTACAGATGCTGCTGGTCTGAGGTTCTCAGGAGGTTGATGAAACTCTGACTGTTCTAGGAGGGCACTGATTTAAGTAACCATGACGAAAGGTACTGTTTCCGAGTGGTCTTTAGGTTTGACCACAGAAGGGTAAATTGAGTCAGAATAGAACATTAGCTAATACAGTGAGGGGCATGAGGGGTCAGCAGATTACCCTCTAATTTGAGACATCTTGAACCTTGGGACTCAGGGTTGGAGATGACCAGGTGTGTCAGGATCTTGGTTTATCCGTCTCCTTATTGTGGGTCAGTCATCTGTGGCTTCATTAATCATTAGTTCATGGTGTGATGGGTATGATTATATGGCTGTAAGTAAGCACTGCACTGAAGTTACTGAACCATTATAGAGCATGTGCCAGGCACCCTGCAGGAGCTAGAGATGTGAGAGAAATCAAATATGGTCCCTGGACTGGAGGGACTCATGGCTCAGTGACGGAGAGGACCCAAAATCAAATAGATATTTATGGGTAGAAGACCTTGATAGATAGTTGTGTCGGGTATAAGAAGGCCCATGTAACTACTTATGCCTGTGGCAGGGGCATCAGAGGGTGTCGTTATAAAGTTGAGTCACAGATGGTCAGTGCTTTAAATGAATAAGAGCTCAGGGAAGGCTTTCCAGGTAGTAGGACAGTATGTACAAAGGGCCAGTCTTGCAATGTCCTGGTGAATTCTGGGAATGGCACTGTTTTCTGGGTAGCTGGAAGGGGGAGGTTCTTGGTGAGGGGTGAGACTCAGAAGATTTGAATCTGACATTGAAGGCCATGCTGAGGCATCTTTACTTTGCTCTGTCAGCCTTAAGGATCCACATGGGGCTGTGAAAATAGGGCAGGGCTGTGATCTGGAATTTCTTCTAGAGGTCACCTCTTGGGGTTCTGGAGTTTATGGGCCAGGCAGGATGAGGCAGGGGATGGGAGACCAGCTGGACCCAAGCTGACTGCACGGGGCTCCTTTCTTTGCCTCCATTAGGTTGTTTCCAGATTGAATGATTCATAGAAAGGTATCTGCTCTCCAACTCTTCCTTTTTTGGGGGGACCTCATTGACCTGGGGGAGGTGCTCTGTGCTTATTTACTAATCATGTGGGGTTTCCTGGGAGAACCCCAGTGTCTAGGTGGACTGCTGGGGACAGAGAAGAGACATCAGTATTTGCTCTGTGTCTGCTGTGTGCCAGGGACTTCACACGAGTCATTTCTTTCTCTTATTTCATTTTTTTTTTTAAACTTTTTCTTTTGTTTTGGGGTATAGCCAATTAAAAATGTTGTGATAGTTTCAGGTGGACAGCAAAGGGACTCAGCCATATATATACATGTATCCATTCTCCCCCAAACTCCCCAACCATCCAGGATACCACAAAACACTGAGCAGAGTTCCCTATGTTATACCGTAGGACCTCATTGGTTATTCATCTTAAATACAGCAGTGTGTACATGTCCATCCCAAACTCCCTGTCTTCTCATCCTAACTCTGAGAGGTTGCAGGTTTCCACGGGTGGAAAATGAAGTCTAGAGAAGTGACAAAACTTGCTGAAGGCCTCATAGTTTGTCAGTGGCAGAGCTGGGATTTGAACCTGTACCTATCGGCTCTCAGTTCATCACCAGAGTACCCCCACTGTTTGCCTATCCCCAGGGTTGCTGATGAAGGCAGGCTGGTGGCATCACTGGCTGGTAGACTGTGTGTATCAAGAGCGTGGCCATCCAGGGGTGGCAGACAGGGCTCAGCGACTTGCTGGCAGCTCCCTGGTCCTGTCTGTCCCGGGCTGTCTCCCACACAGATTAATTGCTGCTCGTGGGAGGTGTGATGTTCCCGGTACATGTGGGAGGGGAGCGTGCAGCCATGCTGATCGCCAGGCTGTACTGGCACAGCTGGCAGCCTGCACAGCGCCCTCATCAGAAAGCCATCCATCAGCCGGCGGCACTGCACTGCCCTCCAAGTCCAACTGCCGAGCTGGCACCTCTGGGCCTCCTCAGATGTGACAGGCACCCCCTGGCTCAGCACCCCTGGGTTGGGTCTGCGTGTTTGCTTCCTGCCAGGCTCCTGGGGGTAGTGGAGCCTTGCCTGATTGAGTGTTTCACTCTTTGGGGGTTAGTCTTGGGAAAACCCCAGGCTGCGGTTCTGGGCATTTCTTGAACAGAGCCCCCTGTCTTCCTGGGGGAAGAAGCTTCCGAGAGGAGCAAGAACTCCCAAGACACAACCGTCCCCAGTGTCCCCCAAAGTTCCAGAGGCCAGAGTGTTCCTGTGTATCCCAGCTGAGACCAGGCTGCAGGGCCAGGCAGGGCTGGGGTGTGGCCCAGCCAGACCAGTGCTTGGATCTGTGTAGATGGGGAGGTAGGAGGGAGCCTGCCTATGTTCAAAGGGCTTTAGCTATTCTGACTCTGAGGTCCTTAGTCCCTTTTACATGAAACAGGTGTCATTAATTTGAGCTCCCAGGTTTAGAGCACTGATTCTTTTTTTTTTTAATTTTATTTTATTTTTAAACTTTACAATATTGTATTGGTTTTGCCAAATATCGAATGAATCCGCCACAGGTATACATGTGTTCCCCATCCTAAACCCTCCTCCCTCCCCATACCATCCCTCTGGGTCGTTCCAGTGCACCAGCCCCAAGCATCCAGTATTGTGCATC
Source organism: Bubalus bubalis (assembly GCF_019923935.1). NCBI lineage: Eukaryota > Metazoa > Chordata > Mammalia > Artiodactyla > Bovidae > Bubalus > Bubalus bubalis. The sequence goes on along the minus strand of NC_059170.1, from coordinate 15,735,337 downwards.
GAACCTGGACTGGCAACTTGTTTCATATATGATATTATACGTATTTCAATGCCATTCTCCCAAATCACCCCACCCTCTCCCTCTCCTACAGTCCCAAAGACTGTTCTATACATCAATGTCTCTTTTGCTGTCTCATATACAGGGTTATTGTTACCATCTTTCTAAATTCCATATATATGCATTAGTATACTGTATTGGTGTTTTTCTTTCTGGCTTACTTCACTCTGTATAATAGGTAGAGCACTGATTCTTAAACAAACCCGTGTGTCAGAATCATCTACAGGCCTTGTGAAAAGTGAAGACTGCTGGGCCACATCCTGAGAATGTTTGATTCACTAGGTCTAGGGTGTTTGGTCTCTAAGTCATGTCTGACTCATTTGTGACCCTTTGGACTGTAGCCTGCCAGGCTCCTCTTTCCATGGGATTTCCCTGGCAAGAATAATGGAGTGGGTTGTTATTTCCTTCTCCAGGGGATCTTTCCACCCCAGGGATCAAACCCATGTCTCCTGATTGCAGGTGGATTCTTTACCACTAAGCCACCTGTGAAGCCCCAGGTCTAGGGTAGAGTTCAAGCGTTTGTGTTTCTTTCTTTCTTTCTTTTTTTTTTTTAAAAAAAAAAAAAAAAAACATACCCTGCTATACATTACATCCCAGAACTTATTCAACACCTCATCTATTTTGCTCATACCCCATCCTCTGTCTCTGGAAATCCCTAATCTATTCTCTGTATCTACAAGTTCAGTTTTTTTTAAAGATTCTATATATAAGTGAGATTATACAGTTTTTCTCTTTGTCTGATTTACTTAGCATAATGCCGTCAAAGTCCAACTCATCTGTTGTAAATAGCAAGATTTTCTTCTTTTTTTGGCTGAATATTCTATTATGTGTGTATATATCTGTGTCTACATCTGTACCTATATCTATCTATTTATCTATTTCACATCTTTTTTTAATCCATTCATCTGTTGATGGACACTAGGGTTGCTTCCATCTTATTGTAAGTAATGCTGCAGTGAACATGCAGGTGCAAATATCTTTTAAAGATAGTGATATTTGGATTTGTAACTTGTTCCCAGGTGATGTCAATGCTATGGGTCCAGGGTCCATGCTTTGAGAACTAGTTTAGAGAAAGGCCATTGAAAGCCTTCCTTAAAAAACCTTCTTAAAAATTTGCAGAAATTCAAACTCTTGGTTCCTTTGAGCTGTTGCTGCTGCTAAGTCGCTTCAGTTGTGTCCAACTCTGTGCGACCTCATAGACGGCAGCCCACCAGGCTCCCCTGTCCCTGGGATTCTCCAGGCAAGAATACTGGAGTGGGTTGCCATTTCCTTCTCCAATGCATGAAAGTGAAAAGTGAAAGTGAAGTCGCTCAGTCGTGTCTGACTCTTAGCGACCCCATGGACTGAAGCCTACCAGGCTCCTCTGTCCATGGGATTTTCCGGGCAAGAGGACTGGAGTGGGTTGCCATTGCCTTCTCTGGTCCTTTGAGCTGTTAGTTCCTGCTTAATTATCTGATTGCCAGCCTGCCCAGGTTGTCCTAGACCTGGGAATCTGAGATAAAATTCAGTCCCCTCCTGTGAGTGACAGGAGCTCTTTAAGGAGTGGTCAGCTGACTTTGGTGATGGAAAAGAAACGCAAAAAAGCAAAATGGTTGTCTGGGGAGGCCTTACAAATAGCTGTGAAAAGAAGAGAAGCAAAAAGCAAAGGAGAAAAGCAAAGATATAAGCATCTGAATGCAGAGTAGCAAGAAGAATAGCAAGAAGAAATAAGAAAGCCTTCCTCAGCGATCAATGCAAAGAAATAGAGGAAAACAACAGAATGGGAAAGACTAGAGATCTCTTCAAGAAAATTAGAGATACCAAGGGAATATTTCATGTAAAGATGGGCTCAATAAAGGACAGAAATGGTATGGACCTAACAGAAGCAGAAGATATTAAGAAGAGGTGGCAAGAATACACAGAAGAACTGTGCAAAAAAGATCTTCACGACCTAGATAATCACAATGGTGTGATCACTCATCTAGAGCCAGACATCCTGGAATGTGAAGTCAAGTGGGCCTTAGAAAGCATCACTACAAACAAAGCTAGTGGAGGTGATAGAATTCCAGTTGAGCTATTCCAAATCCTGAAAGATGATGCTGTGAAAGTGCTGCACTCAATATGCCAGCAAATTTGGAAAACTCAGCAGTGGCCACAGGACTGGAAAAGGTCAGTTTTCATTCCAATCCCAAAGAAAGGCAATGCCAAAGAATGCTCAAACTACCGCACAATTTTACTCATCTCACATGCTAGTAAAGTAATGCTCAAAATTCTCCAAGCCAGGCTTCAGCAATACGTGAACCGTGAACTTCCTGATGTTCAAGCTGTTTTTAGAAAAGGCAGAGGAACCAGAGATCAAATTGCCAACATCCGCTGGATCATCAAAAAAGCAAGAGAGTTCCAGAAAAACATCTATTTCTGCTTTATTGACTATGCCAAAGCCTTTGACTGTGTGGACCACAATCAACTGTGGAAAATTCTGAAAGAGATGGGAATACCAGACCACCTGACCTGTTTCTTGAGAAATCTGTATGCAGGTCAGGAAGCAACAGTTAGAACTGGACATGGAACAACAGACTGGTTCCAAATAGGAAAAGGAGTACATCAAGGCTGTATATTATCACCCTGCTTATTTAACTTCTATGCAGAGTACATCATGAGAAATGCTGGACTGGAAGAAACACAAGCTGGAATCAAGATTGCCGGGAGAAATATCAATAACCTCAGATATGCAGATGACACCACCCTTATGGCAGAAAGTGAAGAGAAACTCAAAAGCTTCTTGATGAAAGTGAAAGTGGAGAGTGAAAAAGTTGGCTTAAAGCTCAACATTCAGAAAACAAAGATCATGGCATCCAGTCCCATCACTTCATGGGAAATAGATGGGGAAACAGTGGAAACAGTGTCAGACTTTATTTTCTGGGGCTCCAAAATCACTGCAGATGGTGATTGCAGCCATGAAATTAAGAGATGCTTACTCCTTGGAAGGAAAGTTATGACCAACCTAGATAGCATATTCAAAAGCAGAGACATTACTTTGCCAACAAAGTTCCGTCTAGTCAAGGCTATGGTTTTTCCTGTGGTCATGTATGGATGTGAGAGTTGGACTGTGAAGAAAGCTGAGCACTGAAGAATTGATGCTTTTGAACTGTGGTGTTGGAGAAGACTCTTGAGAGTCCCTTGGACTGCAAGGAGATCCAACCAGTCCATTCTAAAGGAGATCAGCCCTGGGATTTCTTTGGAGGGAATGATGCTGAAGCTGAAACTCCAGTACTTTGGCCCCCTCATGCGAAGAGTTGACTCATTGGAAAAGACTCTGATGCTGGGAGGGATTGGGGGCAGGAGGAGAAGGGGACGACAGAGGATGAGATGGCTGGACGGCATCACTGACTTGATGGACATGAGTCTGAGTGAACTCCGGGAGTTGGTGATGGACAGGGAGGCCTGGCATGCTGCGATTCATGGGGTCGCAAAGAGTCGGACACAACTGAGCGACTGAACTGAACTGGGCCAGCTAGAGCAGGGTCTTTTTTCTTTTTTGTAAATTAATTTATTTATTTTATTTGGAGGCTAATTGTGGGCTTCCCTGGTGGCTCAGAGGATAAAGCATCTGCCTGCAATGTGGGAGACCTGGGTTTGATCCTTGGGTTGGGGAGATCCCTTGGAGAAGGAAATGGCAACCCACTCTGGTACTCTTGCCTGGAAAATCCCATGGATGGAGAAGCCTGATAGGCTATAGTCCATGGGGTTGCAAAGAGTTGGACACGACTGAGCAACTTCACTTTCTTTCACTTTACTTTACAATATTGTAGTGGTTTTTGCTGTACATTCACATGAATCAGCCATGGGTGTAGATGTGCTCCCTATCCTGAACCCCTTTCCACCTCCCTCCCCATCCCATCCCTCAGGGTCATCCCAGTGCAGCCCTGAGCACCCTGTCTCATGCATCGAACCTGGACTGGCCATTTATTTCACATATGGTAATATACATATTTCAATGCTATTTTCTCAAATCATCCCACCCTCGCCTTCTCCCACAGAGTCCAAAAGTCTGTTCTTTACATCTATGTCTCTTTTGCTGTCTTGCATATAGGGTCATCGTTACCATCTTTCTAAATTCCATATATATATATGTTAATACACTGTATTGGTGTTTTTCGTTCTGATTTACTTCATTCTGTAAAATAAGTTCCAGTTTCATACACCTCATTAGCACTGATTCAAATGCATTCTTTTTGATAGCTGAGTAATACTCCATTGTGTATATGTACCACAGCTTTTTCATCCATTCATCTGCTGATGGACATCTACGTTGTTTCCATGTCCTAGCTATTGTAAACAGTGCTGTGATGAACATTGGGGTACACGTGTCTCTTTCAATTCTGCTTTCCTCGGTGTGTATGTCCAGCAGTAGGATTGCTGGGTCATATGGCAGTTCTATTTCCAGTTTTTTAAGGAATTAGAGCAGGGTCTTTATCAGAGCAATGCAACTGTAACCCCATTCAGATGCTTATTATGTTAGTTGTCCTTTGGCCAAGAGTCTTTTGAAAGGATGACCTGAGATGATATATGCGAAAGATCTGGTTTGTGGAGGATGCACAGTCAAGGCTAGTTTCCTCCTTCCATCTCTGACCCATAAACAGAGACAGATTTGGCTACAACTGACAAGAGTCGGGCACGACTGAGCGACTTCCCTTTCACTTTTCACTTTTATGCATTGGAGAAGGAAATGGCAACCCACTCCAGTATTCTTGCCTGGAGAATCCCAGGGACAGAGGAGCCTAGTGGGCTGCTGTCTATGGGGTCGCACAGAGTCGGACACGACTGAAGCAACTTAGCAGCAGCAGCAGCAGCAGACCCTCAGGAGAAGCTGTGCAGAGGGGAGAGTCTGGGGAATAACTCAATAGGCTTCCCCTCCTCTTGCAGCCCATCTGACGATAAAAGAGACTTTGCCCCTGGGGTACTTAACCCTGCAAGCCTCCGCAAGCAGGGCTGTCTTCTCCTGGGGTTTGCTTCTTTGACATTTTCCCAGTGCCAGGAGCTGGTCTGGTCATAAGCCCCAGTACACTGACCTTTATAAAGATTCTAGGGTGTTCACACTGCATTCATTTTTTTTTTTTTAATTTTATTTATGGATTTCGTTTTGGCTGTGCTGGGTCTTCATTGCTGCATGGGCTTTTCTCTAGTTGCTGTGAGCAGGGGCAACTCTCTAGTTGCTATACACGGGCTTCTCACTGTAGTGGCCTTTCTTGTTGCAGAGCACAGGCTCCAAGCACGTGGGCTTCAGTAGTTGTGGCTCCCAGGCTCTAGAACACAGGCTCAGTAGCTGCGGCACGAGGGTTTAATTGCTCCACGGCATGTGGGATCCTCCTGGATCGGGATTGAACCTGTGTCTCCTGCATTGTCAGGCAGATTCTTCACCACCGAGCCCTAGGGAAGCCCGCTTCATTTGAAAAATCTTTTTATTTGACTGCATCAGGTCTTAGTTGTGACATGAAGGATCTTTAGTTGTGGCATGCAAACTCTTAGTTGTTGTATGTGGGATCTAGTTCCCTGACCAGGAATAGAACCTGGGGCCCCCTGCATTGGGAGGGCAGAGTCTTAGCCACTGGACCTCCAGGGACGCCCACACACCACATTCTTTGGGAAAGATCTTCAACTACACCCTTCCCTCTCATCCCACCTCTTGGGGGTTTCACCCATCTGTCCAAAGCTGTTTGCCAGATGCTGGATGTCCTGTGATGGCAGAGAAGTCCTCAAATTTTCCAGGGTCTTCAAAGGAAGGGTCTCAGATACCTCCTGGGGCTTAAACTTGCTGCAGGATGGGTAGGTTTGGTTGGAAATCTCCAGCTGAGTCTCGATGATCTGTGTTACCGTAGCACCAGAGAGTATTTTACTTCCTACTTCCCACCAGTTAGCCTTCGAAGCCAAGGCACCTGTTCCAGTTTAGCTGTTGCACTTTTGAATTCCTAGGGAGAATGATTTACCTCTTTCCTTTGCTCTAGTAAGTGTGATTTTGCAATTTGGGTAGTAACCCCGATTCCCTCCAGGAAAAAACATAAGACGGTGATTCAGCAAGGGATAAAGATGTTTTTTCTCCTAGACTATACATTCCTTCCATGAGGCATGTAATCTTAACTCCGTTTTGCATCTCATGTCGCTTACAGCACTAATCAGGGCTGCAAGAGTAGTTAGCAGCCATATCCCCCTCTCCACTCTGTTCTTGTAATTGGCTGGAGTCATGGATGTCCTGGGTAATAGGGTACCAACTTCTGATTCTATTTCCTGGCTCTTCTAGGGTAAGGATGCCAGAGGCAGGGAGACTATAATGGAAAGCCCAGACAATTGGTATGGACTGTCTCTGATGGGGTCTTATCTTTAGCAAAGAGAGCATTTTTTATTTTAACAAAGGTGATTTTGTTAAAATGAACATAATTTTTATTCAAAACATGGGTGATTGACTTTATCATTTTTGCTTTCTGTAATGCTCTAAAGAGGAAACATCAGTCCACAAGGCATGGAGGAGGAAGTTGTTACATTCTGAGACTTGGAGTGAATTCCCTACTTTTAAAAAAATTTATTTTATTTTATTTTTGGCTGCACGGGCTCTTCATTGCTGTGCATGGGTTTTCTCTAGTTGTGGTGTGTGGACTTCTCATTGAGATGTCTTCTCTTGTCGCCGAGCACAGGCTCTGGAGTGCCGCTTCAGTAGTTGTGGCATATGGGCTTAGTTGCCCTGAGACATGTGGGATCTTCCCGGACCAGGGATCAAACCTGTGTCCCTGGCATTGGCAGGTGGATTCTTAGCCAGTGGACTACTAGGGAAATCCTGAATCCCCTACTTTTGAGACAAGAGACAGAAGATTGAGACTTCTGACTGTCAACCCCAAGTAAATGCCTTCATATGCCCCATGCTCACCCTTCCCGCAGCCTCAGGGAACACTGGACCAACCTTTGCCGTGAACCTTGCCAGTTTCTCTTTGCACCAATGCATAATGTCAAATGAGGGGCCCCCGCCAAGGCGCCTGCTGCTTGCTGCCAGGCACTCCTGATGACTTCAGCTAATTTCTGAGTCTGGAAACATTGTTGACAATGTGATTTCTGAAACGTGAAAGGCGTTATCTCGTCGTGCCATCTGCGGCGTGTCTGTCTGAGTTGGGGCTTCCGCTGCCACTCTGCCCCCTTGCAGCGACTCTCACTGCTCCGTCATCATCTCCCACAGCTAATTGCTCCAAACTGACAGGGAGTCTTTTTTCATTTAGAGATACAGAGAAATGGAACTTTCTTGCTGACGTTTCCAAGTCAAGCGTGACTTTTGGAATTGTAATTTGATCTTTTGGTTGGGAAGAGGTTTGGGGAAGGGCCTGGTTTCAGCACTGGGTCAGGAACAACTCCCAAGAAAGAAGGAACCTTAAGAAGTGGTGACTGGGGTGGAAAACTCTCCTGTGATTCTAAGTTGCAGGGAGCCGGTCATTAAGTGGAGTGAGCTGCCTGGGAAGGTAGTGAGTTCTCTGTCACTAGAAGTATGCAAATGGAGATGATATTTTTTTATTTGCTTGGAAAGCCTTCAGTGGATTCAAGCTGTGTGGCTTTCAAGACAGAGTCGTAGAAGGTAGCATCTCTTTCTCTCTCTTCCCTTCCTCTCCCTCTCCACTTGTTCATTGTACTCAGCCACCATTTTGTGAGGAAGTCCAACTAGCCCACGCAGAGAGATGACTTGGGAAGCCAACCTTGCCCATCAAACATGCGAGTGAATGGACCTTTAGATGGTTTCAGACCCTAGTTTTTGGGTCTTTCAGCTGAGGCTTCAGATATCATGGAGCAAAGACAAATTGTTCTCACTGTGCCCTTCAAGAATTCCTGGTTCATGGAAGCCGTCAGAGCTAATGAATTATTATAGTTGTTTTATGCCCCTAAATTTTGTGGTTAGTTGTTAGATAATCACAGTAATTATCTCCATACCTACATCATACTTCCTTCCAATATGCCACTAGAGCTTCTGAGAGAGATATATATATGTGTGTGTGTGTGTGTGTGTGTGTGTGTGTATTTGATCTTTAGTTGTGGTATGTGGGGTCTTTTAGTCTTGGCAAGCATGCAAACTCTTAGTTGTGGCTTGTGGTCATGTGGGATCTAGTTCCCTAACCGGGGATCGATCCCAGTTCTCTTGCATTGCGAGCATGGAGTCTTAGCTACAGGACCACCAGGGAAGTCTCTGATATTTTTCTTCATAGCATTCTTCAAGAGTTTTTAATTACATATTTACACATTCAATTAATTTCTGTCTGCTCTTCCAGACTGGAAAATTTATGAGTGCAAGCAGTATGCCCATTTTGCTCACCAACACTTTGCCAGAGCCTGGCATAAAACATGTTTAATAAATGTGTTAAATGAATGAACTAATGCATTCATTACCTTTCCCCTTTAATAGCTGCATATACTTCAAGCTCTGCAAGTGAAAGCTCAAGGCATCATCCTACCCCTTGACTTGATCTTGGCAAAGGCACTGTTGCTTCTTCAGGTACTCAGACCACAAACTTGGAAACCACCTTAGTCATTTCCCACCCTGCTTCTCATAAAGGACTCCAGGTCTGTCCATTCTACCTTAATGCTCACTACTCTTTCATTCCACCCCCATTACCCCACCTTGGTTCAGTCTCATCATTTCTTCCCTGCATCACGTCAGTAGACTCCTGACCAGTTCACTTCTCTTCAACACATCATCTAAACTGGCAGGTGGACCTTTTCACAATGCATATCTGAGCCTTTCATTTTTTGGCTGAAAATTGTTCACTGGCTCCACATTGTCTTTATAATAAAGTCCAAAGTCCTTGGTGGTCACCCCAAATCATTTGTGGAGACAGGCGAGACAGAAAGTAAAGACAACAAAGCTCTTTGTGGGGTCCTACAGTTCATCAGCGATCTTCCTGGAGATCACCCCACATCTTTCATCTCTTGCTACTTGCCACCTCCTCTTTCCTCCCTGACCCAGTCCCAGATGTGTGCTCCAAACACATCAAGCTCTTTGGGTTCATCCTAAATCATCTGTATTCATTTAGGTGCCAGAGATATAAATCCAACTTGAGCTAACTTAGGTCATAAGAAGAGTTCAGTGGCTCAAGGGATCTAAGGAATTATTTTAGGAAGGGCAGGGACAAGAGTTTCCAGACAACTAGACCAAGGAGTCAAGTAATTACCTCCATCTATTCCAGCATGTCAGTGTCATCCTTTCTCATCACAAAAGGGCTTCTATGCTCTCTTAACCATCCTAATCATAATGGCATGAAACAACAACAATCATTTATTACCATCTCTCATGGTCCTAAGGGTTAACTTGGTGCAGCTGGTTGCTTCCTATCCAGGTTCTTTCATGTGGGTTGCAGTTCAATGTCAGTTGACATGGAAGTCATCTTCCTTACTCACGTATCTGAATCCTGGGCTGGGGCTGGGATAGCTGGGACTCCAAACACATTTCTCTGTATCTTTCTCTGGTCTCTCCATGTGCTCTCTCTAGAATAGCACCCTAGAAGCCAGAGTTCTTATATGACAGCTCGGAGCTCCAAAGGCTGGTGTCCCAAAAGAGATTGATAGAAGATTCATGGTCTTTTCTAACAGAATCTTGGAAGCTGCTTCTGCCACAGTCTGTGCATCAAATTAGTCAAAAAGACTCCTCCAGGTTCAAGGGGAGGGGCCACAGATTCATCTCTTGATAAGAGAAACACCATGTTTGGGACTTCCCTGGTGGTCCAGTGGCTAAGACTCTGTTCTCCCAAGGTAGGGGACCTGGGTTTGATTCCTGGTCAGCTAACTAGATCCCACATGCCACAACCTGACATAGCCAAATAAATAAATAAAAATAAATATTAAAAAAAAAAAGAATTCACCTGCCAATGCAGGGAACATGGGTTCGATCCCTGATCTAGGAACTAAGGATCCACATGCCATGGAGCAACTTAGCCCATGCATCACAACTACCGAAGCCCATGCACGCTTGAGCCTGAGTTCTGCAACAAGAGACGCCATCACAATGAGAAGCATGTGCACTGCAACTGGAGAGAGCCCGCACACTGCAACAAAGAGCCAGCACGACCAAAAAGAGAGAGAGCGAAAGATCATGTTTGAAAATCACCATATTTTGCTGCTGGAAACCTGATCTGCTACAGTTCTTTGGTTTGTCATCTTACAATTTCAGCCACCCTTTGGCCCCAAGTTAAAATCCCTGAGAGTGGGGTTGGGGATCCCAAGGCCCATTGTATGTCAGGCAACCCAAGCCCAGTGAACCAGGACTAGGGGAACGATTGTCCTAGAAACACATGGCGGCCCTAGTGCACATGCGCGTGGCAGGTCTCAGAGTGGGAGTGGTGCCAGGCAGGCAGTCCCTTGAGTGTTCGTGGCTCCAAGAGCAGTATGTAGTGCCTCTACACAGTTCCTCACATCGTGCCTTCTACCCGGAATGCCTTCTCATGCTCCTTTCTATCCTGATCAATCTTCTTTGTCTTTCATCTCTTGTCTCATCCCTTCCTCGAAACTCCGAAGGCTGGGTTAGGTGTTTCCTTCTCTCATTCTATGCTTACCTTCTAAAGCTTTTTTTTTTTAGTCTATTCATTTATTATTTTTATTTATTTCTTTGGCAGTGCTGAGTCTTTGTTGCTGTGCATGGGCTTCTCATTGCGGTGGCTCCTCTTGTGGAGCACAGGCTGTAGGTACAGACGGGCCACAGTGGTTGCAGCGTGCAGGCTCAGCAGTTGTGGCACATGGGCTCAGTTGCTCCGTGGCAGGTGGGATCTTCCTGGACCAGGGATCGAACCTGTTTCCTCTGCGATGGCGAGTGAATTCTCATCCCCAGTACCACCAGAGAAGTCCTCTATGCTTACCTTGATTAGGTAAGCCCTTGATTAGGACTAATTACACTAACTCATAATTTCTTTCTTCTTCTTTTTTACCTGCTAAGACAATATACCCAGTCTTTTTTTAATTGACATGCAGTTGATGTACAATATTACTTTCTTTAAAAAGAAACCCTGTCCCTCCTACAGAGCTGTGAGCTTATTCCTAGCGCCTACTTCAGAATCTGACACTTAGTGTGTGTGTGTGCCTAGTTGCTCTTAGTAGGCACTTGATAGTTGCATGTGGAATGAATGAATTTGCTAGAGCTCAGAGGACGCTGCCCTCACAATGAACTGCTGTGTCCCCTGGTGTGAGCAGATGGCTCGGCTGCTGTGTGCTGGGGCAGAGAGAGGCCAGCTCTCCCCACCGCTGCCCAGGGGTGGAGAATCTGCTGGTTGCTATGGGAGTCCTAAGCTGGCCTGCAGATGGAGGGGGCTGAAAGCCCCCAAGTCCACAAGCTCCACAGTCCTTCTGAGTCTCACTGCTACTGAGGGGCCACAGGAGGCCATGAAGACATCTGGGAGAGGAGATAGTTCTGGAGGAAAGTATCCATGCCAGATGCTGAGCTTCACACAGATGGAAGAACCAGTCCTGGGATGGGATTTCTGACATCTGCTTGTGTGAAGTCCTGAGGTCAGAGGGCCTCTGAGACAGCACTGAAAGTTGGCTTGATTGTTTGAATTGAGCCAGCCAAACCAGAGGCTACGGACCAGGCAGAAAAAAGACCAGCCAGAGCAGCCATGTACTGAGTCCTTCAGATCAGATCAGATCAGTCTCTCAGTCGTGTCCGACTCTTTGTGACCCCATGAACTGCAGCACGCCAGGCCTCCCTGTCCATCACCAACTCCCGGAGTTCACTCAGACTCACGTCCATCGAGTCAGTGATGCCATCCAGCCATCTCATTCTCTGTCGTCCCCTTCTCCTCTTGCCCCCAATCCCTCCCAGCATCTTTTCTTTTTCTCAGTCTTTTCCAACTGAGTCCTTACCATGCGCCAAGTACTACACTGAGCTCTACTCTGGAAGGTGAACTCCTTTAACCCCTGTGAGGCAGGAACTCCTATTATCTTAAAAGAGAGTAAAGTTCAGAGAAAAGAAGTACCTTGTCCGAAGCTTCATGGCTCATAAAAACCAGAGCTGGGATTTGAACCCCTGTGTCTGACTGTAAGGGCTCAGCTCACCTACAGTATTCTGAATAGAAGCACCCCCCCCTCCCCCGCAGTGGGGCTGGTGGGATGTGACTGCTCCAGATACAAGTTTTAGGAGAATGCTGGTTAGGGCTTTAAGTTCTTTGTTTTTATGGGTGGGGGGGGCTGGTGCTTGGTAGACTCTGACCATGAACTACACACAGAATGGTGACCTTAACAAGCTTTGTGTGATCCTCTGGACTTGGTGATGCCTTCGTATAATTTCATCAACTTCAACATTTGACTGAGACCTCCTAAGAGACCCTGAGCCAGAATCAGCACGCTTGCTTACTCTTGATTTCCTGGCACATAGAAACTGTGTGAGAGTATACAGGTGTACTGTGTTAAGTCACTGAGTTTGGGGACTGATTTGTTATGCAGCAATAGATGACAAGTACAGATTTTGGTACCTGGGAATACATGCTGCTATAACCTATCTATGGGAGTGGCTTTGGAAACTGTTTTTGGCAGAAAATGGAAGGACTTTGAGGAAAGTGTTAGTGAAAAACTAAAGTGCCTTGAATTAAACAAACTATTTCTTTTTTTCCTTGCGTACCATGTGGTTTACAAGAACTTAGTTCCCCAGCCAGGGATTGAACCTTGGCCCCAGCAGTGAAAGTGCCAGGTCCTAACCATTGTACCACCAGGGAATTCCCTCGAGCAGATGGTTAATAGAAGCCTGATGGATTCAGAGGATGCTGATAAGGGCTTCCATGAAACCCAGGAAATGTTACTTGAAATTGAAAGAAAGGGGATCCTTGTTATGTAGTGACATATGGAGTTTAGCAATGTTGTTGCCTACAGAAATGTAAGGAGTAGGAAACATACCTGCTGAATTGAGTGTTGAGGAATGTCCAGACAGAGTGTTGAAGGAGCCACCTGGTTTATTGTTCCTTTTAGTAAAATGTGAGAAGAGAGAGAGAAGCTAAAGGAAGGACTATAAAATAAGAAGGAAGCAGGACTATATAATTTTGAAAGTTTTCAGGGTCTTTGGGTGGCAAATGATGCTAAAAGTAAGGAATGGGCTGTGCTGTGCTAAGTCGCTCAGTTGTGTCCGACTCTTTGTGACCCCATGGACTGTAGCCTGCCAGGCTGCTCTGTCCAAGGGGATTCTCCAGGCAAGAATACTGGAGTGGGTTGCCATATGCTCCTCCAGGGGATCTTTCCAACCAGGAATCGAACTGACATCTCCCACATTGCAGGTGGATTCTTTGCTGTCTGAGTCACCAGGGAAGAAAATTAAGGAATAGACAAATATAAAATTTGAGGCACTCTTGCCTGGAAAATCCCATGGATGGAGGAGCCTGGTAGGCTGCAGACCATGGGGTCGCTAAGAGTCGAAAACGACTGAGCGACTTCACTTTCATTTTTCACTTTCATGCATTGGAGAAGGAAATGGCAACCCACTCCAGTGTTCTTGCCTGGAGAATCCCAGGGACGGCGGAGCCTGATGGGCTGCCCTCTATGGGGTCACACAGAGTCGGACACGACTGAAGCGACTTAGCAGCAGTAGGAAAGCATGGTCTAAAGGTGATGTCCGTATTATGGCCATAAAATCTTTTGCAAAGATTTCAGGAAATCCTAAAGTGGTACTTAAGAGAAATATTTAGTAAGTACAGCAAAGTGAATCAGCTATACATATATCCCCTCTGTTTTGGATTTCCTTCCCATTTAGGTCACCACGGAGCATTGAGTAGAGTTCCCTGTGCTATACAGCAGGTTCTCATTAGTTACCTGTTTTATACGTAGTTTCAATACTATATATATGTCAATCCCAATTTCCCAATTCATCCCATCCCCTCTTTCCCTTAGATATCCATAGGTTTGTCCTCTACATCTGTGTCTCTCCATTTCTGCTTTGTAAATAACATCATCGATCTTATATACATATATCTTTTAATACTTGAAAACATTTTACATGCCATTTGTAAGAGTTTGGGGAAGGGTGGGCTATTCTCTGACCTGGACAGCAGTCCATTAGTACTTTATTATTTCCTTTAATCCTCATAATCACCTTGTGAAGGTCCTCTCATTGTCTTCACTTTTTAAGTGAGGACACTGAGGCTCAAATAGATAGTGACCTGCCAATGCCACTCACTCAGTAAGCTGTAGTAGACCCAGGATCCAAATCTAGGCAATTCCAGAGTGCATACTTTAACCCCTACCATATTCTACAGGACTTCTCAGAGCCTTTAATAGGCTAAAGGGCATGTGAGTCTCCAAGAGTGGTTGTGCAGAATTTCACTTTATTCCAGTTAAACCTCTCTCATGACTATGACTCCAAAGACATACTTTGGGAAATGCTCTTGCAGAAACTGAGCAGGATAAAAACTGAGAAGTCATTGAAGTGGGCTGACGTCATTAAAGAAGTCATTAATAGTCAGATTTTGATAGATGTGATAACAAATAGTACCTCAGTGTCAGTCCCTTTCACAACACAGATTCACTACTCTCTTATGTTACTTACTCTTACCATTAATGAGATTGGAATTCAGGTTGAAAGAGTCAAAGACTCATCCAAATCTAGGACATAGTATTCTCATGACAGAAGGGAAGATTAAGAGATTTGGTAGAAACTTGGAATGCCTCTTAACTTCTACATGGACCTAGCATATGTCACATCTGTTCACTTGCCACAAGCCAAAGCATGTGACATGGTCAAGCCCAAAGTCAACAGGATTTCATGTCCTCTTAACAGGTCATGAAGGAATAAATAATTCCAACAACATGGAAAATTGAGCCATTGAGTGCTCTTGGGCAGGCATCTTCAGTAGCAGAAGGGAGGGAAGATGGAAGTTGAACTGTAAAGGCTTTAGGGAAAGGATGGGAACTATGAGAGGGGCAGAAAACAGAAGGCATGTGGGCTGATAGTTATTATGGTTTCATATGGCCTCATGGGTCCTTAACAGTCCACCTAGCTTAAGACATGATGCTGGAAGCTCCACGAGGAACATAGGGGTGCCCGAATATCTTCTTTGTTATCAGCCATCAGTGTTAGAAATGTGTTGCTGGCTTGCTCATTTCCATATGCTTTACACATTCAGAGAGCCCTCTGCACAAACTCTTTTGAATCTATTTATACATCTTCATTTACCTTCCTCCCCCTTTTCGATTACTCCCTAATCAGCAGCTGATGATGCCCACCCTATAACCTGAATGTGATGTCATCTTTGGTATCGTTCAAGAAATAGCACTTAACAGTTGTTAAATAGAGGAGTTCATTTTTAGAACACTGCCTGTTTATCTTCTCCTTCTTTACAAAGGTGATTAAGATTTATTTTTTCTTGGATGAGAACAGGCTTCATTGATTTCTGCCCCATGGAGAGATAGGAGGACAGTCGCATTAGCTAGAGAGGAGGTTAACCCTTTTCTTCCAGTCACTGAGGAAGTCTACATGGATGCCTCCTGCATTACGGTTTAGTGGGTAAATTGTCTTGCTTTGTACAGAAGTAGTAAACCCTGAAATCAGAGAGTGTGATCTTTCTGGGCTCAGTAGGGAGGCTATTTTGAGGATTCTAAATTGTGGGAAGCTTCCTCCTGGATAACTACCAGGGGTGAGTGTAACTTGCCCCAGAGCAGCTCTAATTGCTGTCTTCTATTCTCCCATGCTGGGGTCTGTACTTCCTTTCTTTCCCACAGCTTCTACACCTCCTTGTATTCAAACTCCCGGATTTGACTACCTGGATTTGAGTATCTCCTGGGTACAGAGTTCTACATTTTAAGCTATTTATTATAGATCCAACTTCTGGGTATCAAAATCTGTATTAGTTTCCCATTATTGCTGTTAACAAATGGCCACACATTTAGTTGCTGAAAACAATACAGACTTATTACCTTATAATTCTAGAAGGCAGAGTCTGAAACGGGTCTTACAGGGCCAAAAGCAAAGTGTTGACAAGGTGGAATTCTTTCTAGAAGCTCTAAAGGAGAATCCACTTCTGGGCTTTTCCAGCTTCTTGAAACTGTCCACATTCTTTGACTCATAGCCCCCTTCCATCTTCAAAATCAGCAATGAATGGCTGGTCTGTATTTCTTATGGTGTCATCTCCTTGGTGCTGACCTTTCAGCCTTTCCCCCATTTAAGGACCCTTGTGTTTACATTGAGCCCATCTGGATAATCCGGAATAATCTCTTTATCTTGAGGTTAGCTGATGAGCAACCCTTGACATGTACCCTTCACGCATCCTGATCCTGAGGATCAGGACATGGGCATTTCTGGGAGGTAAGTGGGAATTCTTGCTATCATAACATCTAAATCTTTTGCTCTTGTAAAATATGCCAATGGAGATAATACTACTTTACTTGCCTTGGTGAGGGTGTCTTCTTTACTCAACCGACTGATTCAAACGCTAATTCTTTTTTTGAGACATTGTCACAGACACACCCAGAAAAATGTTTTACTAACTATCTGCGCACCTCTTAGTCCAGTCAAGTTGACAATATAAAATTAACAATCATTTGGACACAGCTAAAGTTGAGAGGAGTCAGCAGGGGGCAGAGCATGTAGAGCCTTAGAAAACATGGTAAGAATATTGGCCTTTATTGTGAGATTCATGAGATGTCCTTGGTCCCTATCTCCCCATCCTTTTCAGGGAGAATGAAATATTTGTATATTTCCAACTTTGGATACAGTAAAATTTCCAGCACATTTATTAAATGCATAAGTGAATGAAGGAATACATGTGTTGCATGCATGTTTAGCACTTGCATATAAATATACATATACTTACATATACATGTGACCTTTGGTTTCCACCTTGCCATGCAGCATTTATTAACATGGAAGAATAACTGGAGTTTGACAGAAGCCAAGTTATACTGCAAGCAAAGCAGTTAGAGCACGTTTTACCTTCTGGAAACATGCCATGCTGGCTTCATGAAAGACAGGGCAGTTCCTAGAGAAGCATTTAGCGGTTAAAAGAACCTGGCATTAGATTTAAATTGACTGATGAAATGGCACCTGATTTGCTTACAGCCGGAGGGGCCTGGGTAACTTTTGGAAAGGCCCAAATTTCTTATTGTGGAGGGAGAGCTTGAAGACTGTTATTAGGCAAATCAATGGATTAAGAAATAGTTTTTGGGAGTGCTACGCCCAGAAGCATGAAATGGTCTTCAATTCTATAGCTTCCCCATGGAATGCTTGGGATAAATGGTTACCATGGTCAGGAAGACTGTAGAGTAACATGAAAAATGCTTACTATCAAATCCCAGGTGGGATGTAAAGCAGTATATGGAAGAGTGTAAATGATTTTCTGTTTTGGCTGCACTGGGTCTTTGCTGCTGTGCACAGGCTTTCTCCAGTTGCCGCAAGCGGGGCTACTCTTCCTTGCGGTGCATGGGTTCTCATTGCGTTTCCTTCTCCTGCTGTGGAGCGTGGTTTCTAGAGCACACAGGCTTCCGTGGTTGCGGGTCACGGGCTCAGCAGTTGTGACACGTGGGCTCAGTAGTTTGAGCACACAGGCTTAGTTGTCCCTCGGCATGTGGAATCTTCCTGGGCCAGGGATCAAATCCCTGTCCCCTGGCTGGCAGGTGGATTCTTTAACCACTGGACCACCAGGGAAGTCCTGTAAATGATATTTTTAATGTTTATGTAGAAATCTGCTAAGGAACAAGATGGGTGGTGGTTATGTTAAGATAGTGGGACTATAGTTAATGTGTTTGATAATAAAAATAGAAGCAGCTTAACTTTGGCTTCCCTGGTGGCTCAGAGGTTAAAGTGTTTGGCTCCAATGCGGGAGACCCTGGTCCGATCCCTGGGTCGGGAAGATCCCCTGGAGCAGGAAGTGGCAACCCACTCCAGTACTCTTGCCTGGAGAATCCCATGGACGGAGGAGCCTGGTAGGCTGCAGTCTACGGGGTCACAAAGAGTCGGACACGACTAAGTGACTTCACTTTCACTTTATCGAGCATTTAATATGTCTGGCATTGTATTCAGCATTTTGTGTGGATCATCCTATTTAAACCTCATAATAACTCTATGAGGTAGGTGCTCAGTGGAGGAATGAGGCTGAAGAAACTGTCTGAGAGAGGTTCCCTGGTTTCTTCAAAGCCATGCAGGTGATATATTAGTTGGTATAGGGTAAGGTATGTGTGGTAACAAAATCCCCAATCTCAGTGATCTTGCAAAGTGAAAGCTTTACCGCTTGCTTATGTGGTTCAGATGGTTCTTCTCGATGGTTCTACCTGAAAGGTGACTTAGGGACCCTGGATGTTCCTATCTTGTAGCTCTGTCCCCTCATTGTTCTTATGTCCAGTCATGTAGACCAGACAGAGAGAGAGAGAGTGGAGAAGTCCCACTTGTGACTTAAAAACAGCCTTGATGGGGCTTCCCTGGTGGTCCAGTGGTTAAGACTCCAATGCAGAGGACCTGGGTTCCATCCCTGGTTGGAGAACTAAATCCTTCAGGCCACAAATAAAGATCTCACAAGCTGCAGTGTAGATCTGGAGCAGCCAAATTAAAAAAAAGAAAAAAACACCAAAAACAGCTTTGGACAGGAAGTGACATTTCAGCTCATATTTCCATTGGTAATAACTCTGTAACATGCCCCTATCCTAAACACGAGGGAGTCTTGGAAATGTAATCTTTCTGTGTTCAGAGGGAGAGGAAATAGTGTGATGGATACAAAGCACTGCTTCTGAGAAGTGTTCCTAGGGAGTGGCTGAGCTTGAATTCAAACCAAGGATTCTGATTCTCAGGGATTCTGAGAGCTGGAAGGTGTGTAAAATTTCAAGGCAATGGAGTAGTTGCTCCAGAGTAGCTGGGTGTCGAATGAGTAAGCATAGACTTTCTTACTAAAAACAAAGCAGGCTCATTAGCAAAACAAGATCATTTAAATAATATTCTTAGACTTTCATTGCATCAGCATCACTTGGAGGGCTGATTAAAACAGACAGCTGTGCCCCATCCCAGAGTTTCTGGTTCCCTAGGTTCATGTCAGAGCCTGGGAATTGGCATTTCTAACATGTTCTCACAGGGTGATGAGGCTGATGGTTTGAGGGCCACACTTTGAGAAATAGGCTGCCCAGTGGCTTAGTGATAAAGAATCTGCCTGCCAATGCAGGAGGCTCGAGAGATGTGGGTTTGATCCGTGGGTTGGGAAGATCCCCTGGAGAAGGAAATGGCAATTCACTCCAGTATTCGTGCTTGGATATCCCATGGACAGAGGAACCTGGTGGGCCACAGCCACAGGGTTGCAAAGAAATGGACACGACTTAGTGACTAAACCACTACCACGTGGAGAACTACTGATGTATAGAGAGTTGTTGTTCTAGTCACTAAGTCATGTTCGACTCTTTGCAACCCCAAGGACTGTAGCCTGCCAGGATCCTCCATCCATAGGATTTCCAGGCAAGAATACCAGAGAGTGTTGCCATTTCTTTCTCCAGGGGATCTTGCTGATTCAGGGATTGAACCTGTGTCTCCTGCATTGGCAGGCAGATTCTTTACCACTTAGCCATCAGGGAAGCCAATATAGAGAATAAAGAATACTAAATATTGACATTTATAAAACCTGTAACTGTGATATAAATATTCAGAGTACACTCTCATGGTAGAAAATTCAACCTTTGTAAGAGTGAATGTCCCTTCGCATCCTTGATCTGTCCTGCCCTGTCTTCATCATTCTTGTCAGAGGCAACCGCTGGTACCAGGCTCTTGTGTGTTACTCAAGTCATATTCTATGCACTTAGAAAGATTATCACTAAATATGAGTGTATATTGTGTCATATATCAGTTTTACACAAACATAAGCTTACTGTATTCTGCAACTGTTTTTCCCCCTTATTCAATGTCTTAGAGATCTTTCCAAAAGATTAATACGTAGATTGACATCATGCTTTTTAATACAACTTAGAGTTCCTGCTTTCTTATATTTTCCTAATCATTTTTAATGAAGTCATATTTCTTATATAGTAGTAATAATCGAGCATTTAAAATAGCAGTGGAAAGAATAGTCATAATACCAATTTATTGAGGGACAATTTATTAAGTGCCGGCACTATGTAAGTCTTTGTGCTTTATCTTTTTAAATCCTCTTGGTAACTCTGTGGGATTGGTGTTATTATTGTACTTTACAGATGAGGAAATTGAGGCTTAGATGGATTAAATAACTTGGCTCAATATATTATATTCAGTATATGGTACAGACACAAATTGAATATAGATTCAACTTCCTTCAAAAACTGTTCTTTTAATCATTATTCCTTAATGTTTGTAAGTATTAAGGCCTATTATTTTTTAGTAGTTGTTCCCTGTGCTACATATAGGTCCTTGTTTATTGTATATAGAGTGGTGTGTATCTCTTAATCCCAAACTTCTTATTGATCTCTCCCTCACCTTCCCCTTTGATAACCCTAAATTGGTTTTCTATGTCTGTGAGACTGTTTCTGTTTGTAAATAAGTTCATTTGTATCACTTTTTAAGATTCCACAAGTAAGTGATGTTATATTATGTTTTTTTTCCTCTGTCTGATTTACTTCACTTAATATGATAATCTCTAGGTCCATCCATGTTGCTGCAAATGGCATTATTCCTTTCTTTTTTATGGCTGGGTAATGGCAGAAAGTGAAGAGGAACTAAAAAGCCTCTTGATGAAAGTGAAAGAAGGGAGTGAAAAAGTTAGCTTAAAGTTCAACATTCTGAAAACGAAGATCATGGTATCTGGTCCCATCACTTCATGGGAAATAGATGGGGAAACAGTGGAAACAGTGTCAGACTTTATTTTTTTGGGCTTCAAAATCACTGCAGATGGTGATTGCAGCCGTGAAATTAAAAGATGTTTGCTCCTTGGAAAGAAAGTTATGACCAACCTAGATAGCATATCCAAAAGCAGAGACATTACTTTGCCAACAAAGGTCCGTCTAGTCAAGGCTGTGGTTTTTCCAGTAGTCATGTATGGATGTGAGAGTTGGACTGTGAAGAAAGCTGAGCACCGAAGAATTGATGCTTTTGAACTGTGGTGTTGGAGAAGACTCTTGAGCGTCCCTTGGACTGCAAGGAGATCCAACCAGTCCATTCTAAAGGAGATCAGTCCTGGGTGTTCTTTGGAAGGAATGATGCTGCAGCTGAAACTCCAGTACTTTGGCCACCTCATGTGAAGAGTTGACTCATTGGAAAAGACTGTGATGCTGGCAGGGATTGGGGGCAGGAGGAGAAGGGGACTGACAGAGGATGAGATGGCTGGATGGCATCACTGACTCAATGGACATGAGTCTGAGTGAACTCTGGGAGTTGGTGATGGACAGGGAGGCCTGGCAGTGCTGCGATTCATGGGGTCGCAAAGAGTTGGATATGACTGAGCGACTGAACTGAACTGACTGAATATTCCATTATATATATGTATATTTATAAAGAAGACATATATGTATATATATAAAGAAGATGTGTATATATTCATAAAGAAGATGTAATATATATGTATATATAAATATATTGCATCTTCTTTATCCATTTATCTGTTGATAGACACTTAGGTTGCTTCCATGTCTTGGCTATTATAAAACATGCTGCTATGAAAATTGAGGTGCATGTATCTTTTCAAATTGTAATTTGAATCTTTTTGGATATATTCCCAGGAGTGGAACTGCTGGTTCTATAGTAGTTCTACTTTTAACTTCCTGAGGAACCTGCACACTCGTCTCCATGGTGATTGTACAGTTTACATTCCCGCCAGCAGTGGAGCTAGTACAGTTTCACACACTCTCTCCAGCATTTATTATTTGTAGACTTTTTGATGATGGCTATTCTGACTGGAGTGAAGTGATACCTCATTGCAGTTTTAATTTCCATTTCTCTAATAAATAGCAATGTTGAGCATCTTTTCAGCTGCCTTCTGACCGTCTATCTATATTTGTCTTCTTTGGAGAAACGTCTATTTAAGTCTTCAGCTCATTTTTTGGTTGAGTTGTTTGTTTTTGATAATGAATAATTGTATGAGCTATTTGTATATTTTGGAAATTTAGCCCTTAACAGTCACACTGTGAATATTTTCTCCCATTCTGTAGCTTGACTTTTTGTTTTGTTTATGATTCCCTTTGCTGTGCAAAAGTTTACAAGTTTGATTAGGTCCCGTTTGTTTATTTTTGCTTTTGTTTCTTTTGCTTTGGGAGACTGACCTAAGAAAACATCGCTATGATTTATGTCAGAGAATATTTCGCCTATGTTTTCTTCTAGGAGGGAACTATTCTTTATGTGAGTCAGCAGAAGCCACTGAGTCCTATTCAGTGATGAGAGTGACAGAGCCTAAACTGAAAAATTAAACACTGATGAACTAGTTTAGCAACCACTGAGGATGGAGTTACAAGAAGTGACATGAGGAGAGACAGGCTCATTGCCCCAGGAGTGAGTTGTAGAATATTTTTTCCTTTTTCCAGAGTTTGGGGTGAGCTCTTCAGACTGAAACACTTAGTGTCAGACTTTCCTGTTGTTGTTCAATTGTGTCTGACTGTTTGCGACCCCATGGACTGCAGCACGCCAGGCTTCCCTGTCCTTCACCATCTCCTGGAGTTTGCTCAAACTCATGTCCATTGAGTTGGTGATACCATCCTACCATCTCATCTTCTGTTATCTCCTTCTGCTCCTGCCTTCAATCTTTCGCAGCATCAGGATCTTTTCCAATGAGTCAGCTCTTCTCATCAGGTAGCCAAAGCATTAAAGCTTCAACTGTAGCATCAGTCCTTCCAATGAAGTGTCAGACTACAAGTTACCTTTAAGTTTCCCCAGGATGATTCCTTAGCTTAACTTAGTACAGTAAGACCTAACGTCATCTCTCTTATTCTGTGCTTTTTCCTTCTCTAGGATATTTAGACTCCTCATTCTTCTTCCTGGCCAGTGCTGGACCCTGATGTTATTCCCTGGCTGTGACAGTTATGATACTTTTGGTTTACAAGTTTAAAAAGAACCAGTTTACACTAAATGACACAGGAAACGTATTGGCTATAGTCAACTAGTTCAGAGATTCAGCCTTCAGGTATGGTTTGATCAGGGTGTTGGCTATGTCTCACTGGGTTGGTTTTATCTGGGTTGGTGTTATGGTGTGTCGACTTGGCTAAGTTAAGTTGCATTTTCCGGGATTTTGTTTCCTGTTAAGGTGGATCACAAAGTACAGCTTCAGGCAAGATTTAGAGGGCAGAAATGAAGCAGCATCCAGTTTTGTTTTCCTCACTCAGAAGCTCCGAGAACTGGGGCAGACACATGGAGCTGAGAAAGCCATTGGATATCCTATTTCACAGTTACATGTTCTTTCACTGGTTCCGAAGCTTGGTGAGAGTGGCTGGGCTCAGAGGAGTTACAGCCTTGGTTACATGTCTAAGTAACTGCAAAACCGCCAGCCTGGTGGCGAGCATGGGCCACCAATCCAGGTTCCCTCTTCCCTCTGATCTTCTGCTGGAACCCTTATTGTTTGTTTGATCTGAAAATGAGCAGGCCATCCAATCAACTTAAAGATGGTCTAATAGTGTTGCACTTCATGCTTGGGCTCAGGTGCGGGATTTCAAGCCCTTCCGTCCCAGGATATTCTTGACTCCTTAAAAGATTGAACTCACTTCTTCTAAGACATTTCTGCACCCCTAGTTTCATTGTGAGAAGTGTGCTGTGTCAGGTGAGGAGAGTCCTCATTAGACCTTTTCCCTGGCTGTAATGTCTCCTCCTACCTGATTTGCATAACCAAGAGAGCCCTGTAAGTGGCTCTTCTCAGAGCGAAAAAGGCAGAGTGCTTTGCTGGTTCACTTTGGCAGAGATGAGTCCCTAGCTGCTCTTGTGAAAGAATTAAATTTCTGCCTTAAGAGCAACCCCTTATACCTGAACTGACTGTATGTCTTTATGAGATGATCTGGTATTGATCACCCTGTGGATGCCCATGAAGCTGCCCCTGGGATCTCAGACTCAGCCTAGAGCCCATTTCTTGTCCAAGTGAATCAGTGGAGTGATGTTTATTCAACAAGGACAGGCTTCTATTGAGTTCAATTGTACCGGGGAAGACATGGGGACGAGGTAAGCTTGGGAGGATGGACAGGATTTTGAGGGAGGAGTAGAGCCTGGGAAGGGAGAGATGCCATAAATAAAGGCCTGGGGGTGAGCCCAGAGAGAATTTCATCCCTGGGGGAGGTGATGAATCTGGGAGTGGAGGCCTGAGCTCTGTCCTACCACTTTCTGTAAGGCTTCAGTCATGGGCACTGTTGTGCCCTGTCCAATATAAAACAAATCTGAATTTGCAAGTAAGGAGAAAACATTATTCGACCAATCATTTATAAGGCAAAGAGTAGGAATGTGAAAGGCTTGTGTTTGTCCTGTCAAAGGTAAAACAAGGGGACGTTGGTGACACTTACCTAAGTCACGTGGGGACAAGTGCTATCTTTGCGGTACTCTGTTTCCTGGGACACAAAAGGGTGGGAGGATTTCTTTCTTTCTTTTTTAAAATGGATAATTAATACTCTACTTCATCATCCTATTGATGAGCTCTCAATATTATGTAATTATAAGCAATGTTTATATTTGTGTAGTGCGTGCGTGCTCAGTAATGTCCGACTCTTTGCGACTCCATGGACTGCAGCCTGCCAGGCTCCTCTGTCCATGAGATTCTCCAGGCAAGAACACTGGAGTGGGTTGCCATTTCCTCCCCCAGGGGATCTTCCCATCCCAGATATTGAACCTGCATTTCCTGAATTTCCTGAATACCACTTGGGAAACCCGTTTATATCTGTATCCTTGTAGAAATATTTCTATAAACTTAATTGTTAAAGTGAAATTGCTGTTTTAAAGAGATTGTGCATTTAATTTGATTTTTTATTTTTGTAAATTTTTAATTGGAGGATAATTGCTTTATGATGTTGCATTGTTTTCTCCCATACATCAAAGCCAATCAGTCAAGTATATATGTCCCCTCCCTCTCGAATCTCCCTCCCACTTCCCCCCATTCCAGCCCTCTGGGTCTTCACAGAGAGCTGGGCTGGGCTCCCTGTGCTATACAGCAGTTCCTACTGGCTATCTATTCTACACTATACACATAGTGTATATATGGCTATGCTACTCTCTCAGTTCATCTCACCCTCTCCTTCCGGGGATGCGGAGCAGTGGAGGCATGGTTTCTTAATCTTCACTGTTTTCCAAAATCACAGGGCACAGGTGTAGAGTTCAGCATTATCCCCAGATTCTGGGGGATCCTTTTCACCAGTGTGCTTTGTTGCTGACTGCTCACTTCTTCGACCTTTTTCAGAGGATTGCCTGGGGTACAGAAGCCTGTGAGGGTGGGCATGGGGTTCTATCCCACAGCCAGAGGTGCCTGGGAGTTACGTCCCCTGCCCCTCACTGAGGCCCATATCCAGTGACTGAATGGTGTTCACGTACAAAAGCCCAGATCCTATACTTAAAGCTGGATGTGGTCTTTGTTGGTGCTGTTCAGTCACTCACTCGTGTCCA
Source organism: Bubalus bubalis (assembly GCF_019923935.1). Taxonomy (NCBI): domain Eukaryota; kingdom Metazoa; phylum Chordata; class Mammalia; order Artiodactyla; family Bovidae; genus Bubalus; species Bubalus bubalis. Next base: position 15,709,815 of record NC_059170.1, on the reverse strand, counting down.
ACTTTTTGTGATCCCATGGACTGCACACACAAGGCTTCCCTGTCCTTCACTATCTCCCCAAATTTTCTCAAACTCATGACCATTGAAAGTTCAGTTCAGTCGCTCAGTTGTGTCTGACTCTTTGCGACCCAATGAACCACAGCACGCCAGGCCTCCCTGTCCAGCACCAACTCCTGGAGTACACCCAAACCCATGTCCATTGAGTCGATGATGCCATCCAACCATCTCATCCTCTGTCGTCCCCTTCTCCTCCTGCCCTCAATCTTTCCCAGCATCAGGGTCTTTTCAAATGAGTCAGCTCTTTGCATCAGGTGGCCAAAGTATTGGAGTTTCAACCTCAACATCAATCCTTCCAATGTACACCCAGGACTGATCTCCTTTAGGATGGACTGGTTGGATTTCCTTGCAGTCCAAGGGACTCTCAGGAGTCTTTTCCAACACCACAGTTCAAAAGCATCAATTCTTCAGCACTCAGCTTTCTTTATAGTCCAACTCTCACATCCATACATGACCAGTGGAAAAACCATAGTCTTGACTAGACGGACCTTGAAGTTAGTGACGCTATCTTACCATCTCATCCTCTGTCGCCTCCTTCTTCTCCTGCTCTCAGTCTTCCCCAGCAACACAGTCTTTTCCAGTGAGTTGGCTCTTTGCATCAGGTGGCCAAAATATTGGAGCTTCATTGTCAGAATCAGTCCTTCCAATGAATATTCAGGATTGATTTCCTTCAGGATTGACTGGTTTGATCTCCTTGCAGTTCAAGGGACTCTCAAGATTCTTCTCCAGCACCACAGTTAGAAAGCATCAATTCTTCAGCACTCAGCCTTCTTTATGGTCCAACTCTCCCATCCATACATGATTACTAAAAAAACCATAGCTTAAGTAGTGGCTTTCCTTTTTAATATAGTGTCTATGTTTGTCATAGCTTTCCTTCCAAGGAGTAAACATATTTTTATTTCATGGCTGCACTCACTGTCTGTAGTGATTTTGGAGCCCAAGAAAATAAAATCTGTCACTGTTTCCACTTTTCTCCCTTCTATCTGCCATGAAGTGATGGGACCAGATTCCATGATCTTAATTCTTTGAATGTTGAGTTTTAAGGATGTGATCTAGGGGTAGTAATACCCTGAAGTTCCCTGCAGCATCAGGCTGAAGTTCACCAGAAATTGTACTTTTGCTCTTTCCTCTTCTGTTCTGCTCGTCCCATACCCTTACCAATTTTTCTCATAGCACCTTTTACTTTTTCATTAAAATATTTTTTGATGTGGTTTATAGCATGAGGGTTTTTTTTGTATTTTTCATACACTTATTTATGTTTGTAAAAAATGAGAGACAGTAATTATATATTCAATGAATAATTTTTCCATTTTTGGGTAATACTGAACATCTAAGAGATTTTCTTTTTTTCTCATTTCTAAAAATTTATTTATTTTTAATTGGAGGACAATTACGTCGTATTGTGTTGGCCCCTGCCACACACCAACATGAATCACCAGAGATTTTCTATAACACAGGAGAGTTATGAATATTCTGTGCTGTTAAGAATAAAGGTATATTATTATTATCAACTGGGGCTTCCCTGGTGGCTCAGTTGATAAAGAATCTGCTTGCAATGCAGGAGACCTGTGTTTAGTCCCTGGGTTGGGAAAATCCCCCAGAGAAGGAAATGGCCACCCACTCCAGTATTCTTGCCTGGGAAATCCCGTGGACAGAGGAGCCTGGTGGTCTGTAGTCCATGGGGTCGCAGAGTCAGACACGACTGAGCAACAGAGCACTCATGCATGCACTATTATCAACCAGTATATTGTGATGAGATTATATATTTCAGTAACATGTAAAAATGATCTATGCCTCATCTGGACTTCTAATAATAGAAAACATTAGATTAAGTGAACATTAATATAAATGTCCAATAGAAATCATTAAAAAAGGAAAGATAATGCCCAAATATTTCATGTGTAAAAATCATCATTTATATGAACAGCATTCTAGTTCAATGTGTGTATACACTGCAAAGTGATCATTACTGCAAGTTCAGTTACCACCATCATAGAGCTGATCTCCAACATTCTTCCCTTCTGGTACCCCCTAAACTGTCCTCTGTATCTATGAATTCGTTCTTGTTTTATTTTATTTGTTCATTATTATTTTCACTATTTTTTTTTTTTTTAGGTTCTGTGTATGACAAAAATCATATTTTGTCTTTGTCTTTCTCCATCTGACTTATTTCATTTAGCGTAATGCTCTCAAGGTGCATCCAAGTTGTGCAAATAGCAGAATTTCATTCTTTTTTGTGGGTCACAAAAAAGACAGTCACATACACATATACCTGGTCTTCATTGTCCATTCATCCATTTGTAGGCTCTTATGTTGTTTCCATACGCTGGCTATTGTAAACAATGCTGCTATGGACATAGGGGTGCATATATTTTTTAGAATTAGTGTTTTTGTTCTCTTTGGATAGATATCCACAAGTAGGATAGCTGGGTCATGTGGTATTTCCATTCCTAGGGGATCTTCCTGACCCAGGGATTGAACCCAGGCCTGAATTGCAGGAAGATTCTTTCCTGTCTGAGCCACCAGAGAAGCCCAAATTTTTTAGGAATCTCCACACTGTATTGTTAACTGTCTGCACCATTTTACATGTTCACTAACAGTGTGCAAGAGTTCCCTTTTCTCTGTATCCTCTGAAACATTTGTTATTTGTCTTTTTGATGATAGTCATTCTGAGAGGTGGGAGGTGATATCTTACTGTGGTTTTAACTTGCATTTCCCTGATCAGTAATGATGTTAAGCATTTTTTCATGTGCCTATTGGCCATCTGCATGTCTTCCTCAGTAAAATGTTTATTAGACCCTCTGCCCATTTTTCAATCATATTGTTTAATTTTTGTTATTGTTGAGTTGTATGAAGTCTTTATATATTTTGAATATTAACCCCTTATTAAATATCTGATTTGAAAATATCTCATTCAGTAAGTTGCATTTTCATTTTGATGATACTTTGCTCTGCAGAAATTTGTTAGTTTGATGTAGTATCATTTGTTTATTTTTTCTTTTGTTTCTCTTGCCTTTGGAGGCATGTCCACAAAAACTAGTGTCAATGAAATTGCTGCCTATGCTTCTTTCTAGGAATTTTATGGTTTCAGGCCCTAAATTCAAATCTGTAATCCATTTAGAGTTAATTTTTGTATATGGTCTAAGATACTGGTTGTGGCAGAAATGGAAGGAAAGGAAGAGAAGCTGAACTGGTTTGACCTTCAGATCAGTCAGTCAGTTCAGTTGCTCAGTCGTGTCTGACTCTTCGTGACCCCATGGATCGCAGCACGCCAGGCCTCCCTGTCCATCACCAACTCCCGGAGTTTACCCAAACTCATGTCCATCGAGTCAGTGATGCCATCCAGCCATCTCATCCTCTGTCATCCCCTTCTCCTCCTGCTCCCAATCCCTCCCAGCATCAGAGTCTTTTCTAATGAGTCAACTCTTCGCGTGAGGTGGCCAAAGTACTGGAGTTTCAGCTTTAGCATCAGTTCTTCCAATGAACACCCAGGACTGATCTCATTTAGAATGGACTGGTTGGATCTCTTTGCAGTCCAAGGGACTCTCAAGAGTCTTCTCCAACACCAGAGTTCAAAAGCATCAGTTCTTTGCTGCTCAGCTCTCCTCACAGTCCAACTCTCACATCCATACATGATCACTGGAAAAACCATAGCCTTGACTAGACGGACCTTTGTTGGCAAAGTAATGTCTCTGCTTTTTAAATGCTATCTAGGTTGGTCATAACTTTCCTTCCAAGTGCTGTATATTGTCACCCTGCTTATTTAACTTATATGCAGAGTACATCATGAGAAACGCTGGGCTGGAAGAAGCACAAGCTGGACTCAAGATTGCAGGGAGAAATATCAATAACCTCAGATATGCAGATGACACCACCCTTATGGCAGAAAGTGAAGAGGAACTAAAAAGCCTCTTGATGAAAGTAAAAGAGGAGAGTGAAAAAGTTGGCTTAAAGCTCAACATTCAGAAAACGAAGATCATGGCATCTGGTCCCATCACTTCATGGGAAATAGATGGGGAAACAGTGGAAATAGTGTCAGACTTAATTTTTTTGGGCTCCAAAATCATGGCAGATGGTGATTGCAGCCATGAAATTAAAAGACGCTTACTCCTTGGAAGGAAAGTTATGACCAACCTAGATAGCATATTGAAAAGCAGAGACATTACTTTGTCAACAAAGGTCCGTCTAGTCAAGGCTATGGTTTTTCCAGTGGTCATGTATGGATGTGAGAGTTGGACTGTGAAGAAAGCTGAGCGCCGAAGAATTGATGCTTTTGAACTGTGGTGTTGGAGAAGACTCTTGAGAGTCCCTTGGACTGCAAGGAGATCCAACCAGTCCATTCTAAAGGAGATCAGTCCTGGCTGTTCTTTGGAAGGAATGATGCTAAAGCTGAAACTCCAATACTTTGGCCACCTCATGTGAAGAGTTGACTCATTAGAAAAGACTCTGATGCTGGGAGGCACTGGGGGCAGGAGGAGAAGGGGACGACAGAGGATGAGATGGCTGGATGGCATCACTGACTTGATGGACGTGAGTTTGAGTGAACTCCGGGAGTTGGTGCTAGACAGGGAGGCCTGGCTGCGATCCATGGGGTTGCAAAGAGTCAGACACGACTGAGCGACTGAACTGAACTGAACTATTATGTGCCAAGCATTGTGCTAAAAGCACCTAGTCTTCAGGACTGCCCTGTAAAGTGGACTGTATTATCATTCCCATCTTACAGATGAAGAAACCGAGGTTCATTTGTGCAAGACCACACAGCCAATGTGTTGGAGGTAGTTAAAATCCAGGTGGTCTGATTCCAGAACACCCCCTCCTCAGACACACTCAGGAGATGGGTCCGTGTGTGTATATGTGTGGACAGCTGTGCGTGTACACACAAGCACGAGTGCAGGATGGGGGATGCAGGGGAGTTGCAGCACAAGCAGAAGAGAGGAAATATGATTTCTTTGCTGTGTGTGGGCCCTGTGGCTGCAGTCAGGCAAAGCGCTGGCCTGCTTTAGCTCACTTTTATGTTTTTATTTAGAAGCTTCAATACCAGACCTGATGGCAGAAAATGTGCAGTAAAACGTGGGGAGGCCGCTGGGTAATGGCCCCTGTAAAGTGTTAATTGCCTATTGAGACTGCAGACTCTGTCGATGCGTGGGGATCTGAGCTATCGACAGGCCCTTATTTATTTCGGGCCCGCAAAGCGGGCTCCTCCTCCGAACAGGCTTCCAATCAGTCACGCTTCTCTGGACCCGCCAAGAAGCCCCAGTCAATAAGTCTGCCTGCTGCCTTAACCCTTTGAAGCTGGCAGTGGGGTCTATGGGGCTGGTGTAGCCAAATGCCTCCTCACAGGGGAGCCTCCACCCACAGTGGTCTTGAAGGAAAGTTCACCAGGATGAGTGCTGACTCCATGCCTGGCACGGAGTTGTTGGCTTTCCATGAATTGTCTCTGATGCTGGCCACTTGGAGAGGCGGGTAGCATCTGTCTGAATGGAAGGGGCAGCAAAGCTCAGAGAAGCTGAGTGAACATCTAGTTATCACAAATAGCACATTGCATTCTGTTATGGGCTGAATTGTGTCCCCCACCCCTATTCATGCACTGAAGTGCTAAACTCCAATACCTTAGAATATAACCCTATTTGGAGAAAAGGTCTTTAAAGAGGTGATCAAGATTAAATCAGGTCATTAGAAGAAAAGTCCTAACCCAGAACCAATAGTGTCTTTATAAGAGGAGGAGGTTAGGACACAGACACGCACGGAGGGAAGAATGGGGAGAAGATGTCACCTACACACCAAGGAGAGGGGTGACAGGAGAAATCATCTCTGCTTGATCTTGGATCTCAGCCTCCCGACTTCTAGAGCTGTGAGAAAATCAACTTCTGTTGCCTAAACTGCTCAATGGGTAGTACTTTATGGCAACCTGAGCCAACTAATACAAATTCCAACCAGTTGGCCAAGTGTACAGATTGAGAATATCCCAGAGGAAGGGCTGTGAGAGCAACAAAACCTAGGAGCCCAAAGGAGCAGTTATTGGAAGAGGTGTCCAGGTGCTACTCCTCTGATACAATCAGATTTGCCTTTTGAAGGAAAAGACCATTCTGGTTACTGTGCTTGGAGAATGGATGGTAGGGCAGAACAGAGCAAAGAGACAGAGGGGACTCTGTGCACCAGCCAAGATGGCAACTTGACCAAGATTGGAGGCAATGGGGAACAAAAGAGGTGGACTCATTTGAGATAGATTTTGGAGACGGAACTGACAGAATTTGCTGATGGATTGGGAGTGGAGGTGAGAAGGAAGGAGTTGATGAAGATAATGCTCTGGTTTCTGGCTTAAGCAACCTGGTTTCTGCAGGAGCTGTTTATCAGGAGGGAAGAGAAGAAGGGAGAAGGAAATGGCAACCCACTCCAGTATTCTTGACTGTAGAATCCAGTGGGCAGAGGAGTCTGGTGGGCTGCTGTCCATGAGGTTGCACAGAGTCGGCCATGATTGAAGCAACTTAGCATGCATTGGAGAAGGAAATGGCAACCCACTCCTGTATTCTTGGCTGGAGAATCCTAGGGACAGAGGAGCCTGGTGGGCTGCCATCTATGGGGTTGCACAGAGTCAGACACGACTGAAGCAACTTAGCAGGAGCAGCAGCAGCAGCAGAGAGAAGAGAAATCGAATGGTTGGTGGATGGCTACAGGCTTGAAGTGGGCTGTCCTCTGAGGAGGGTAAATTTTTTGAATGAGGGTTGTATGAATCTATTCAGTCCTTTCCCCACACCTCTTACCCACAGGTGATTTTTACAGAAACCAGAAATTATGTGGTTGTTTTTTCTACATCAGAATTAGACTTTAGTTTGTCAAGGGTGACATCAAATTTCCCAAGTCCTCGTCAAAGCCCTATCGTGAGTTCTGACACTGTGTAAATGCATGCTTTTGAAACCTACGTTTGGTCTTGTAACTTCTGTATAAAGCATATTTTTTCTTGTATAATATTTATAACAGAAAATGCATCACTTAAATCCTTTTAAGGTGTACAATGCAGCAACATCAAGTACCTTCATGATGTCATACAACTCTCATCATCTAGTTTCAGAACTTTTTTTTTGGTGGCACTGCACAGTTTGTGGGATCTTAGTTCCCTGACCAAGAATTGAACCTGGGCCCTCAGCAGAGAGCTTGGAGTCCTAACCACTGGACTACCAGGGAATTCCCTTAGTTTCAGAACTTGCATCACCCTGAAAAGTAACCCTGTACCCATTAAACAGTCGTTCCCCATTCCCTTTACATCTGGCAGCCACTGATATGCTTCCTGTCACTATAGGTTTACCTATCTGGACATCTCGTATAAATAGAATCATACACTGTGGGGCCTTTTGTGCCTGGCCTTTTCACTTACATTACTGTTTTCAAGGCTCATCAAGATGTATCATCTGATGATACATGTTGTGGCATGTATCGATACTTCATTCCTTTTTATGGCTGAATAATATTCCACAGCATGTAGATACCATATTTTGTTTGTCCATTCATCAGTTTCTGAGCATTTGGATTGGTTTTTCTTTTGATGACTGTGAATAGAGATGATATAGTTGTTTGTATATACATTTTGATTTGGATATCTGTTTTTGGTTCTTTAGGGTACCTACCTAAGTGTGGAACCACTGGGTCCTATGGTAATTTTATATTTAACTTATTGAAGAATCTATACAAAGCATATCGAAGATAGCTGTTAGCTTCCATTTTAGAGAAGAGGAAATGGAGGCCCAGAATGACCTTAACTATCATCTGTATTGCTGTCAACTCTCAGCATTTTAACTCCTGCCTAAATGTCCTCCATGGTCTTTACACTCATAATTTGATGCCTGGTGGACATTTCTACCTGTGAATCTTATAGCACCTCAAGTACAGAGAGTCTGAAACGGAACACACCATCTCCTTCCCCTCATCTTCAGAACAGCTCCATCTTCAATTTCCCGTCTCAGGGAGTGATACCACCATCCCACCACCCATCACGTGGCATCATCTTTGGCCTCTCAAGGGATGGGGCCATTATTAACTATGTGACTGTAGGAAGTTATCAATCTCTCTGTGCCTGATTTCCTTGCCAGAACACGGGAGCTAATCTCATCGGGCTGTGTGAGAATCCAGTAAGATCTCTATCTCTGCCTCTCTGTCTTTGTACTCACCATGAGCTCAACACACCTTATCATTACATTGAATACTTTCTGGGTGAGATCTGTTAGCATCCACTGGAACTGGTTCTCACAGAAAGCAGTTGAGGGAAATGGTGAACTTTGGCAGTGCAGCGTCAGCAGTACCTCAGTTCTATGGAATCAGGATACTGAGAGCTGAAGCCCAGGAATCCGTGCAGTGAACGAATGCCCCAGGTGATTTTGATGCTTGGCCAAGTTTGGAAACCACTGCATTCAGCTAATTCTATTCTGTCGGTAGTAAATGCCTTAAGAACAGATTCATTTCAATCAAACATAAATATCACCACTTCCCTCCTTGAATCTAATGAAAGCATCAATCCGTGAACCTTTGGACAGGTCTCAATTTCTTCTTACAGCTCCTGTGGATCTTGGGAAGCCTTTCCTATGTGGTCCGCACTAGAGTTGTCTGTTACCAAATGGTGTCTTTGCTGTCAAGGCTGGAAGTGTCTGGATGTTAACTGAGCAATGACTTCATTCTCGATGACATACCACTGGCTATAAAGTTGAGTACTTCGTGACTTACCATACGCTGTCCTTTGGAAAGCATGGCTGATCCTGACTCATCACAGGTTTTACTGTGCAGACCCTAGATTCAGAAAAGGACAGAGGAAGATGTTACTAGGGTTTCAAGGAAAAAAAAAGTGTTCCAGGTGCAAATGAGCTTGGAGAACACAGTGTTAAACACAGTGACCCAGGTTCCTTTACTGTAGGACTTCTCAGAGCCTTAAATATGGTAGTGAGCCCTGGGTATGCTAATGTTCAAACGAGCTACAACTTCAACTGACCCAGGCTGGACAAGGAGAGAGGCTTCTCAAATGAAGGAATTTCTGGGTGGTTGGTTTCTGACAACCTGATCTGTTTTGTCAGGGGCAGAAGCAAAACTTAGAGGAAGGTCTCCCGAGGTTCTGTGCTGAGGAAGGGGTCAACATGGGGAAGGGGTGGTGATAATGAGGGGGTATAGGACACTGAACATGGAGATCTATCCATTGATTCATTTTGATTGATACCCATCAATATCCTCATGTCCCCTATCTGGTTTGTTCTATCTCTGAAAAGAACTACTTTGGCTTCTGATGAAGGCATGCCAGACCTTCTGATGACCTGGGTGCTGGGGCTGCCGCCATGCCACCTGCCTCCAGCACCACATGGATGTCTCAATCAGACCACCCACCATGTCGAATGTGGGTACATCCATCTTCTTCATTATGAGCCACTTGAGGGCAGGTCCTACCACTTATTTTTCTCTTTCTTCCAACCCCCTATCACAGTGCCAGGCACACAACTGGAGTCGGTTAGTTGGTTAGTCTCCTTGCTTGTTCTATCAAGCCACCGGGATACTGTGTTTTGTGGGGAGGAAAGAGAGAGAAAACCGGCAGGGAAGGAAGAAAGCTTGAGAAGCACACGCGCGTGCGCGCGTGTGTGTGCACGCGCACTCAGTTGCTCAGTCATGTCCGACTCTTTGTGACCCCATGGACTGTAGCCTACCAGGCTCCTCTGTTCACGGGATTTTCCCAGCAAGAATACTGGGGTGGGTTGCCATTTCCTCCTCCAGGGGGTCCTCCAGACCCGGGGATTGAACCTTTGTCTCCTGCATTGGCAGGAGGATTCTTTACAGCTGAGCCACCCGGGAAGCCCCATAGAAATGCTTGTTGTTGTTCAGTCGCCAAGTCATGTCCAGCTCTTTGGGACTCCATGGACTGCAGCATGCCAGGCTTTCCATTGGAGGAGGGAATGGCAAACCACTCCAGTATACTTGCCGTTAGAACCCCATGAGCTGTATAAAAAGGCAAAAAGATAGAAATGCTTAGAGAATGCTTAATCCATTGTAGTTATTAATATGGCTGTTGGGGTGTGCCCACCATGTCTCCAGCACAGGGCAGCTCTGCTTTATCCTTTCCCTGGTCTCCCTGGCTGGAAATCAGAGAACCTTCTTCCTATCCTTTATTCTAATGCTGCTTGCCTCTCCTGTGTCTCCTGCATTGGCAAGTGATCCTTGGCCACCAAGCCACTTGAGAAGCGAGGCAGCTGGTTAAATTCTCAGGGGCTGGAGGGAATCGGGAAAGGGCTATAAGCCCTTGGGTCTGCATCACCGTTTCTCTCCAGACTGTCACCACTAGAGAGCACAGCGCACCCAGGAAGAGGGTCTGCGGAGCCCTGGCGCTGGCCCAGCCCGACCCTGCACCGCCCCCACCTCCACCTCTCCTGGCAACACCCCAGTGGGCAGTGGAGATCTGGATGAAGCTCAGCCCTGCCCCAAACACTTTGCAATCTTAAGCCTAATTAAAACACCACAGACGGTCTGAACCTTGCATTAAAATTTGATGAGAAATTGATCAGCCAAGCAAACAGGAAATTTAGCTGTGAGTGAAGGCAATGTTTGCTCAAATGTGTAATGAGGCCCATGGGGAATATTTGTGGGGACCCCCATCATGTCTGAATCTACTCCTGCTCTGTAATTTCATCTTCCCCATGCGCCTCTCCCCTCGAAACATACCAGGATGCTTCCGGAGAGAACGGGGAACCAGAAAAGTTTTGACTTGACTTTACAAATTTTCTTTGAAAGCCCAAAGTGAAAGTGAAAGGCACTCAGTCATGTCCGACTCTTTGCGACCCCATAGACTATACAGTCCATGGAATTCTCCAGGCCAGAATACTGGTGTGGGTAGCCTTTCCCTTCTCCAGGGGATCTTCCTGACCCAGGAATCGAACAAGGGTCTTCTGCATTGCAGGCGGATTCTTTACCAACTGAGCTATCAGGGAAGCCCTAAAAGCCTCAGCAGTGTTTGAGAACAATAGCTCAGGAAGAGCAGAGCTGGGTGGGTGGGTGGGTGCCATTACCTACTGGTGTCCATATTTTGTGATAATTGATTTCATAATTAGTTGTTGACTACCTACTATATGTCACCTCCATGTTAGACCCTGAAGATAGACTGGTATGTAAAATAAGTCATGGTTCCTGCCTCCAGGGATATATAGTTGAGCAAGAGAAGCTCTGAACCCCAATTTCCCCATCTGTATAATGGGGGTGTTGGTATTGTTTCATGTCGGGTTGTTGGATAAATTTAAATGAGAAAATATGCACAGAACACAAAGGACAGGAACCTCATATATTAAGGATCAAATGAAGATTTTTCTACATCCTTCCTCCCCATAGCCTGCATATCAAGTCTACCAAGACTTCTAAGCTTTTCTCTTATTCAGTTTTCCGCAGGTGACATGACTTGATATTCACTTGCTGGGGAGTGTAACTGAGGTTGAAGATAAAATAAGTCACATGACTGATCTTACAGGAACTGGAATTGGTTCAGAAGTTCTACTAGAAAGATCAAAGAGAAGGAATTCTTTGGTCATCTGATGGAGAAAGTTTCTCCAAAGATTAGGCAAAATTTCTGGAAGCTTAACACTTTTCTTGGACATCCCCAAGATCCTTTCAGCAGGAGAAGAGAGGAGCCTGGAGTGATTTTCCTTCTATTCAGGCTGTCATGAGGACCCTTTGCCCTAAGGGTGATGAAGTGCCCTCAGCTTTCCCATCTTTTTATCACTCCTGTCTCCATCCCAGTGCCAACTATCAGGCATTCCTCATCTTCATTCCTACCTCGAAGCCCACCATCCATTCCCATTCCTGTCCTTGTCACCACTCTTCACCATCCGTTCCCTTCATTGCTGCCAACATTATTAAGATCGTCACCATTATCTTTATTGCAAAACAGCCCCATCATTGGTTTGGTAGATGCAGCCAGGTTTTGTTGGCCTGTCTTTTATTCACGGCCTTACAAATTTATAAGACGGTTGTGTTCATGAAATCTCTGGGGTAATTTCCTTTGCTTGGTTCTAAGGTGTATGCTCCCCTACCTCATATGTTTTAATGTTTCTAAAGTTAGAAGGACAGGGAAGCCTGGTGTACTGCAGTCCATGGGGTTGCAAAGAGTCGGACATGACTGAGCGACTGAACAACAATGACAAAGTTAGAACGCATCCTATAAAAATGGCAACAATTTTCAGTCACAGGTAGAAAAATGAGTCACAGCATTATCATTGTCTTAGCATTCTCTTAGAATAGGTCACTGGATTTTCAAAGATGGAAGACTCTAGGGGAATGATCAGTTCCTATGTCCTGGAAAGCTCCTACTTAGATGCTAGTATTTAACTATGGCAATGAATGATTTCCGAGTGTAGCTGTTCAAGTTATGTTGATATGGAATGCCATTAAGGCAAAAGTTTGAGTTTAACCAAATGGGAAGTGTAGACAAAACCTGGTTATTCTTCAGGTAATAATGTCATTCCCCAAAAGTTTCTAAAACAACTGGGATTAGGAGCATAGAATTTGTGGAAGAGGGTGTAAGCTTGGTGCTATGCGTAACTGTTTGTGGCAGAAAGATTCATTAAGAAGACTCTTTAGGTACTGAACATGATTATCAATTATCTTGTTACTCTGGACTGAATGTTTTTCAATGAATTTTATAAATGTTTATAACTGATCTCTTAGAAAGCTATAGATTTATATATTTCTTTTTATATTTCACTTTCTAGCTAAACCCTACTGTTAGTTTTTCAAAGTTTTCTATTACTTATTTTATGTATTCTAAATTTCTAATAATAACATTTGCAAGTAATACCTAATTCCTTTTTGTCAATAAGCATTGGTTTCTGTTACCTAGCTTATTGCATTGGCAAGAAACTCCATCAGGATCAGTGTACTCAGATTTTCTATTAATAATACTGAACCAACTCTGATCATTATAACATTGTAATTTTTCTAGAAAATTACCCTACAGTGTTTTTTTTTTAAAGACCACTGGTTATATAGCTGTGTAGCATTTTGTCTATTAATTTAAAAATCTCTCTCAGTTCTGCTCTCATAGCTTCTTTTTCATTCTTAAATTTGTGTAACCCAAATGTTACAGACTCATGGATATCAGGTATCATAAGAAAAATCCTTGCATTTCAAAATCTATGTATTTCCATTTGATTGGGGTTGATGTATCGATTTTCCTTATTTCCTGCTGCTGAGACCAAAGCATGGTGGACTCTGAAATCCTATTAATTTTCTAATCCGATCTTTCAGTGGTGACCATAATGAACATATGATATGGGTAAATACAATTTTATTTTTACACAGTTGGGATCATATTCCATATTGTTTAGTAACCTGTTTTGCTCAGCGTGTTCTTTAATGACTTCCTAATACTCTACAATATGGACGAACCATATGCTATTTACTCACTTCCCTGTTTTATAGTCAGGTTGTTCCATTTGTCTGCCATCTGAAGTCATTTTATGATGAACATTTTTGTAAATAAATATTTGTTCACATTTCCAATTATTTCCTTAGGACGAAATCCTTAAGTGGGTATGAATAATTTCGGCATCCTTGATACATATCACTAAATTACCCTTTAGGAATTCGAACTAATTTATATTCTTGCCTGCAGTCTAGAGAACCTAACGTGCTCCACTGTCACCAATATTGAGGTTTTTTTTTTTTTTTTTCATTGAGTTTTCTTTAATCTTTGTACATGTAATAGATTACAGATGAAATCGCGTTACTGTCTTTATTTATTTGGCTGCGCCAGGTCTTAGCTGGGGCACACGGGCTCTTCGATCTTCTTGTGGCACGTGGGGACTTTTAGATGTGTCATATTGGGTCTAGTTCCTTGACCTAGGATTAAACCTGGGTCCTTGCTTTGGGAGCATGGAGTCTCAACCAGGGAAGTCCCACATTACCGTCTTAATTTTCTTTTCCCTTTAAAAAAAGTTTTAAAATTTATTTCTGGCTGTGCTGGATCTACGTTGCTGCGTGGGTTTTCTCCAGTTGCGCTGCGTGGCGCTTGCTCTTCTCTTGCTGCAGAGCACGGCTCTAGGTGCCTGGGCTTCAGTACTTGCCGCACGTTGGCTGAGTAGCTGCGGCTCCTGGGCTCTAGAGCACCGGTTCAATAACTGTGGTGCACAGGCTTAGTTGCTCTGATGCGTGAGGGGTGTTCTCGGATCAGGGATCGAGTTCATGTCTCCTGCACTGGCAAGTGGATTCTTTACCGCTGGATCACCTGGGAAGCCCTTACTTTGACTTTCTTTGATTATGAGTAGGCTGAACCTTTAAACTCTTCTTTATTTTCCATTTATAGTTCTCATATGAACTTTCTCATCACTCCTTGGACTCTGTTCCCCTCATCTCATCATTTGTCTTCTTATTGCTCTTAAGTGTGCTCTACTCTTAAGAAACTTTAGAGTATTAACTGTCACTTACGTTGAAAACATTTTTCTCAATTTGCTGTTGCTTTTAAAATTTCTCTAGTTAGGTCTATCCATTTTTTTGAGATTTACTTATTTTCATTTATTCCTACTGAATTCTTCAATAAGATAAATATAGATTTTAGCTTTCTCCAACAGAGGGAATTTAGTGCCTTTTGGTGAGTTTGACACAGGGCTCCTTGCGTGTGTGTATGTGCTCAATTGCCCAGTCGTGTCTGACTCTGTGATCCTGTGGACTGCAGCCTGCCAGGCTCCTCTCTCCATGGGATTCTCCAGGCAAGAATTCTGGAGTGGGTTGCCATGCCCTCCTTCAGGGGATTTTCCTGACCCAGAGAGCAAACCCTCATCCTGCATTGGCAGGTGGGTTCTTTCCCACTAGCGCCACCTGGGAAGCTCACAGAACTCCTTAAATACCGTCAATGAAAGAAGAGGTCTCCTTTGTATCCTCTGGATGAGACCAGAACTTAGGGAAGGAGGAAAATGGAGCAGTCATCAGGAATGGTTAACTGCCCAGCTCCGCCAGTCATCTGGCTCTATCTGGTGATCCTGGGATGGTGTGTGTCACATTCTGTCTTTCGGAGCTTATAGCTTCCTCAGTTTAAATGTTCACAGTAGCACTATTGACAATAGTCAAAACATGGAAGCAACCTAAATGCCCATCAATAGAGGATGAATGGATAAAGATGTGATAGATGGGGAAGCAGTGGAAACAGTGTCAGACTTTATTTTTCTGGGCTCCAAAATCACTGCAGATGATGACTGCAGCTATCAAATTAAAAGACGCTTACTCCTTGGAAGGAAAGTCATGACCAACCTAGATAGCATATTCAAAAGCAGAGACATTACTTTGCCAACAAAGGTCCGTCTAGTCAAGGCTATGGTTTTTCCTGTGGTCATGTATGGATGTGAGAGTTGGACTGTGAAGAAGGCTGAGCACTGAAGAATTGATGCTTTTGAACTGTGGTGTTGGAGAAGACTCTTGAGAGTCCCTTGGACTGCAAGGAGATCCAACTAGTACATTCTAAAGGAGATCAGTCCTGGGTGTTCTTTGGAAGGAATGATGCTAAAGCTGAAACTCCAGTACTTTGGCCACCTCACGCGAAGAGTTGACTCATTGGAAAAGACTCTGATGCTGGGAAGGATTGGGGGCAGGGGAAGAAGGGGACGACAGAGGATGAGATGGCTGGATGGCATCACTGACTTGATGGACGTGAGTCTGAGTGAACTCCGGGAGTTGGTGATGGACAGGGAGGCCTGGAGTGCTGCGATTCATGGGGTCGAAAAGAGTCAGACACGACTGAGCAACTGATCTGATCTGATCTGATCTGATGTATATAATGGAATACTAGTGAGTCATAAAAAGATGAAATAATGCCACGATAGACCTAGAGATTGTCATAGTAAGACAGTGAATATCATATGATATCACTTATGCTGCTAAGTCACTTCAGTCGTGTCTGACTCTGTGCGACCCCATAGACAGCAGCCCCCCAGGCTCCCCTGTCCCTGGGATTCTCCAGGCAAGAACACTGGAGTGGGTTGCCGTTTCCTTCTCCAATGTAAGAAAGTGAAAAGTGAAAGTGAAGTCTCTCAGTCATGTCCAACTCTTCACAACCCCATGAACTGCAGCCCACCAGGCCCCTCCGTCCATGGGATTTTCCAGGCAAGAGTACTGGAGTGGGGTGCCATCGCCTTCTCCTTTATATCACTTATATGTGGAATCTAAAAAATGATACAAATGAACTTAGTTACAAAACAGAAGTAGACTCACAGATGTAGAAAACAAACTTGTGATTACCAAATGGGAAAGTGGGGAGGGGCGTAAGTTAGGATTTGGGGATTAATAGATACACACTCGGAAAAGGCAATGGCACCCCATTCCAGTACTTTTGCCTAGAAAATCCCATGGACGGAGGAGCCTGGTGGGCTGCAGTTCATGGGGTCGCTAGAGTCAGACACGACTGAGCGACTTCACTTTCACTTTCATGCATTGGAGAAGGAAATGGCAACCCACTCCAGTGTTCTTGCCTGGAGAATCCCAAGGACGGGAAGCCTGGTTGGCTGCCATCTATGGGGTCGCACAGAGTCGGACATGACTGAAGCGACGCAGCAGCAGCAGCAGCAGATACACACTACTGTATGAAAAATAGGTAAACAACAGGGACCTATTGTATAGTATGGGAACCTATATTCACTATCTTGTAATAACTTATAATGCAAAAGAACCTGAAGAAGTATATATGTGTGTGTATATATATATATATATATATACACACACACACAGATTTGATCCCTGGGTTGGGAAGATCCCCTGGAGAAGGAAATGACAACCCACTCCCACTCCAGTATTCTTGTCTGGGAAATCCCATGGACAGAGGAGCCTAGCCTACGGATCTCAAAGAGTCAGACACAACTTAGCAATTACACAGCGATATATATATATATATATATATATATATATATAAAATATATATGTGTGTGTATATAATAATGCACAGCAATACACAGCAATAATAAACAGCAATAATATTAGACAATACACACACACACACACGTCTTAGACCTTCAAGGCTGCATTGACCTCCTTACTGTAGTGTCCCTCTTCTTTTCAGGCATTTGTTCTCCAACTCATGGTTCTTCCCTGCCATCTGATTTTGTTCCCATTCACTCTTGTCCATTGTCCATGTTTTCACATCCTGGAGCCTCAAGGAGAGTTGGAGTCTTGGTTCTGATTTTACTGGAGTACGGGATCCTAGTTCATATCCTCCTGAGACAAGAACTTGAATGTGGGCTCCTTTATTTATCTGGATCATGATTCTGGAAACACAAGTGAGGGAGTATGGAAAGCAGG
The DNA here is from genome assembly GCF_019923935.1 of Bubalus bubalis. NCBI lineage: Eukaryota > Metazoa > Chordata > Mammalia > Artiodactyla > Bovidae > Bubalus > Bubalus bubalis. Next base: position 15,692,469 of record NC_059170.1, on the reverse strand, counting down.
ACAGCAAAGGAAGAAAAGTCAAATAAATGGCATGCTAATGAGTGTAAAATGATAGCTGTGGGCTGCTGGGGCTCAGTCCTGCTGGGAACCTGCAGAGACTCTGTGCTGTGTACCTTAAAATCCTCCCACTGGATGGTGGGGGGCTCAGACATTTATCCACTGACTTTTATATTGCATTGGTGGGAGGAGGTACTTGGGAGCATTTGTGCTTGCAAGAGGCGAATGAATTCAAGGCATGCTAGATATGCATTGGAGAAGGAAATGGCAACCCACTCCAGTGTTCTTGCCTGGAGAATCCCAGGGACGGGGGAGCCTAGTGGGCTGCCGTCTATGGCATCGCTCAGAGTCGGACACAACTGACTCGACTTAGCAGCAGCAGCAGCAGCAGGTAAAGTCCTATGGCAGAAGACGAAAGAGACGCAGGAGCAGACACTGCAGGTGGGGAGTGCCAGTGTCCTGGAAATATCTCCAGCTGCCACTGTAGGAACCCAGGTGGGACAAGGGGACACGGGCCAGGGCATCAAGAGCATCTGCTAAAGAGGAGGCTCTTCATCCACTATGTAAACTAGTGAGCTCATCTCTGTGGGAAGCTGCCTAAATAATGCTACAGAAAACGGATGGAAGACCCCCATATCTTATCAGTCCTTTAGTTCCAATAGGCTCTGCCTACTCCATCTTTTCCCTTTTTTATTACTTGTGTCAAAATCACTGTCAGAAGTCATGTCAGAAATGAGTAGCTTTAAAAGCTCACACATATTCCTGGACTCACACATATTCCATACATTTCTCACACAATTCTTTTTTTTTCAGTATTATCAACTGTAATTATCATACTATACATTAGATCCTCAGACCTTATTCACCTTATAACTGGAAGTTTGTACACTTTTTTCAGAGTCTCTCCATTTCTCCAGTTCCCCAGCCTCTGGCAACCAGCTTTCTGCTCTCTATTTCTGAGTTTGATTTTCTTTTTTTTTAGATTTTACATATAAGTGATACCATATGGTGTTTGACTTTCTCTAGTTTATTTCACTCAGTTTAATGTCCCCTAGTTTCGTCCATGTTGTCTCAAAGGGCAAGATTTCCATCTTTTTAAGGCTGAGTATTTCAATATAGATATATTGAATCTATATATGCATTAAAAGACTTTGATATCTATGTATCTATTACATTTTCTTTATCCATTCATCCACCCACAAACACTTAAGTTGTTTCCATATTTTGACTATTATAAATAACGTTGCAAGAAATACAGGAATGCAGATACCTCTTTAAGATAATGACTTTGTTACATTTAGATACATACCCAGAAGTGAGATTGCTGGATCATAGGATAGTTCTAGTTCTATTCTTAATTTTTTAGGACCCTCTATACTGTTTTGGAGAAGGCAATGGCACCCCACTCCAGTACTCTTGCCTGGAAAATCCCATGGATGGAGGAGCCTGGTAGGCTGCAGTCCATGGGGTCGCGAAGAGTCGGACATGACTGAGCGACTTCACTTTCACTTTTCACTTTCATGCATTGGAGAAGGAAATGGCAATCCACTCCAGTGTTCTTGCCTGGAGAATCCCAGGGATGGCGGAGCCTGGTGGGCTACTGTCTATGGGGTCACACAGAGTCGGACACGACTGAAGTGACTTAGCAGCAGCAGCAGCATACTGTTTACACCTTGCTCAATTCTTTAATTTCTGCCAGATTAATATATCGCCATAGAAGCAGCTTCCAAATGCAATAGTAATAATAATAACTGTAAAATATAACAGGTAATTATATTGATTAAAAATTATTTTTAGTCATGTACCAATATAAGAATACTTAATGATTTCTGACTATCATTGCTATTATCTTTTCACGTGTCTCTTACCAGCACTCAGGCTGTGGCTAATTGTCAGGATTAGATTAGTAGTTAGAAGTCTTTGGATAGACTAGAAAATTTCGCCTGAGACTTGGTGATGGTTGGGCACAGATGACTAATGTGAATAGAGTTAGGTGTTGTGCTCTCTATATACACGTTAAGGGGCTTTGAGAGGAACTGCACAGCATGTTTTTGTCAGTGAGGAATTGCTTGACTTGCACTGGCATTTTGGATAAGTGTTTTCCCATAGTCTACATGCCTTTGCTTTTTTCCTTTGCCAGTCTTTGCTGATTAGCCTCATGCAACAAGAAACTCTTGCATCATTGGAACATTCCAGAAGAGAGCATTCAGGATCATGACTTCGCTACGTGGTCCCACAATAGATGATTTTCCACAAGAATCCCTGCTGTGGTTTTGCTCCCCTTCTCTGCAAAGATTTAAGGGGCCAGTGGTTTAGAGACTTCTCTCAGGCATTGTTACTTTGACAAGATATACCAGCGTAACTGACCAGCTTGCACTTGGTATTATCATAAATAATTAAAACAAAGCTACATTTATCAAAACAAATGCATCAAGCAGTGTGTCTGTTTTGCTGAACCCCAGGTTCAAAAGGATTAGAAAGACTTAGAAATTAACCAAATTTGTCATTAGACACTGCCCCTGAATGAGTGACTGAATATTGATCTATGTCCCAGAGAAAACGACACTGTAAACAGCCGTGGTTTAATGAAACATGGTAGGGAAGTGGGGCAGCCAAACTGGGTTAGAATTCTAATCCTCTCTTTATAAATATGCCTTCAAGTAAGCTTGTGCACTTGGGTTTCTGCATTGATGAGATGAGGTAGTAATACCCATCCTTCAAGAGAGCTGTAAAGGTGAAATGAGATAACGTATGAGCAAACATTTTGTAAATTCAATAATGGTATGTAGATGTTACACGCTTTTGTTGTTAAATATGATCTATAGCCTACAACCCCCTCTCCCTCTTCCCGGTTTCTCTCTGAGGCAGGATTTCTCAACCTCAGCACTATTGACATTTGGAGACAGATGCTCTTTGTCGTGAAAGGTGTCCTGTGCACCGTAGGGATGTTCAGCAGCATCCCTAGCCTCTGCTAACTAGATTCCAGTAGCGTTGTCCTGGTCATAATAACTAAAAATTTCTCTAGACATTGTCATATGTCCCATGGAGGCCAACAATAGGTCTTGGTGGAGGACCACTACTCTGAGAGTAGAAGAATGGCTGAATAGTTCCTAGAAATTCTTTGGATATTGCTTTTTTACTAGTTGATGGCATTTCTATATGTTAAAAATGCCAGCAGTCATTCTTTACAATTCTCTTGTATTCCATGCTGCTGGGTGGATGTATCAGTCAGTTCAGTCTAAGTTACACTGTGGTAACAAATACTCCTCACAATCTCAGTAGCTTAAAATAGCAACTGTTTATTTTTGGCTCACCCTGAATGTACATTTCAAGTAAGATCTTGTTCTCTTCTACATTGTCTACACTTTGGGATCCAGGCTGATAAAGAAACCATCATGGGATGATGGGGCATTGCTAGTCTGTTGAATCTTCTTTTGCTCACATTTATGGCTACCATGGGAACTTCATGGAGGAAGCCTTCTAAGGGTTTCAGGCACAGAGGGGGACTAACACAATCTGCAGTCTGCAGAGTGTTGCAGCATGCTTGGATGAAAAGTCAGGCAGAAGGTTATTCATTTACTGGTGTATTAACATAATGACAGCCACCTTGTCACCTGTGGGCCAATTTTGTCACTTAACTGATGGAAACTGGTGGATATGGAATCTCAGGGCATTTGGTTTGCCTTTGCTTTTCTAGGTAATCTTGAGTCATTTAGGGGCTGATTTTAGCCTTTTACAGAAGACAGTGGCTGGAGGCAGTCTTAGTTGTTATAAGGTGTTGGCTGGTATAACTGTGAACAAGAGCTCAGTTTCTGGTTGTCAGAAAGACCAAGATTTGAAACCTGGCTCTTCCACTTATTTGCTGGGTGGGTCTAGGTGAGTTACTTAGCCACTCTGTGCCCTTGTTTCTTCATCTGTGAAACACATCATAATAGTACGCCTCTTGTTATGTGGGTACTATTTTTAAGGACCACATGAAATACATGAAAATGTAAAAGATCTTAGCACATTTCTAGGCATGTAGTAAACACTAAATAATTACTATTTCTACTTCTCATAGTAGGTTCTATTTTCTCTTGATGCATCAAGCCCTTCCTTCATTCAATAAACTTTGTGGAGTGTCTTCTCTACCATGTACTGATGTCACAAAGAATCGTTAAAATAACAATAACAGCTGCATGATTAACAACTTGAGTGCCTGGCTCCTCTCAGGCATCATCCATTGGTCAACATCAATTCAGTTCAGTTCAGTTCAGTCGCTCAGTCATGTCTGACTCTTTGCGACCCCATGAACCACAGCTCGCCAGGCCTCCCTGTCCATCACCAACTCCCGGAGTCCACCCAAACCCATGTCCATTGAGTCGGTGATGCCATCCAGCCATCTCATCCTCAGTCATCCCCTTCTCCTCCTGCCCTCAATCTATCCCAGCATCAGGGTCTTTTCCAATGAGTCAGCTCTTCGCATGAGGTGGCCAAAGTGTTGAAATTTCAGCTTCAACATCAGTCCTTCCAATGAACACCCAGGACTGATCTCCTTTGGGATGGACTGGTTGGATCTCCTTGCAGTCCAAGGGACTCTCAGAGTTTTTTCCAACACCACAGTTCAAAAGCATCAATTCTTTGGCACTCAGCTTTCTTTATAGTCCAACTCTCACATCCATACATGACCAGTGGAAAAACCATAGTCTTGACTAGATGGACTTTTGTTGACAAAGTAATGTCTCTGCTTTTTAATATGCTGTCTAGGTTGGTGATAACTTTCCTTGCAAGATCAATTACATACATTAAACAAAAATCATTTACATACATTATGTCGTGTAACCCTTATCACATCTGTGCTAGGTGGACTTTTTTTCCTACTTTATAGAAGAGAAAACTGAGACTCAGGGCAGATAATTAACTGAGGGGAGGCAGGGTGCTCAGACATCTGGGGTGGAAGTAGAGAAGCCCAGTGCAGCCTGTCCTGGCTGTGTTATCTTAAGAAGAGGAAGGAAGAGGGCCACCTCTGTGGGTACCAGGGGCTGATATTTTCTTCACACTAGTTTAGTTGTTTAAGAAAACAAACAAGATATTTTCCCAAGTGACTCTCCAGGGAAGTGAGAAATTCCCAAAGGTCAATGGCCCAAAGTCTGGAGCTGGTCTGTAGAGTGTGACCTGACTCTCGACCCCAGTCCCTTTCTGGGAAGGGGGAGGGCAATTCTGAGGCAATTAAGAGCAATTAAGAAGTTCAGGAGCCACCACAAGAACCGGATCTTGTTCTGCCTCTTCAATCAACCAGAGAACTGATAGGTAATTAACAAAGTCCAGAGCCAGATTGATTCTTCTTGCCACCAAAACAGGAACAGGAAAGTAAAAAATTCACTCAGTTGTCCACAGGGGACCATCCAATACAGACATAAAGCAAAGGCATATATTGTGCCCATTATGTGCTTTGCATCTGCCTGACCCAAGTTCCTGAATTCTCTCAATAACCCAATAACTCTGGGAACTAGATGCTATGGTGGATGAGAAAGCCAGGGCCTTTGGGCTCTGAGAGGTAAAGTCACTCGCTGAGATCACACAGCTAAGTAAGCAGTGAAGCTGGTCTGTGCCCCTCTGGAGTCTGAGCTCTCACCCACCATGCACCCTACAGTGGTGCTCCGCGTCCTTTCTCCACTCCAGGTTCCACAGGTGGACACCAGCAGAGTCTGGAGGCCAAGTGACAAAGCTGAGATGGCCAAGGGGCTTTGAGAAGGATGATGACCTTGATTCAGCTTTTCTGCTGTTGGTGGAGATGTTGCTAGCTCTTGGCTTTGCCAAGAGCCAAAAAGACCACTGGGTTTCCATCATTTCTACTTGTTTCAAGAGAGGTCCATCAGGTTTTAAAAATGTCTTCTTAGTATATGACACTGTGAGTGAGTTCTTAGCTGACAAAGAGCCCCAGTGCTGGATGAGGCCAGACAGTCCCTGGCCAGTGCAGGCTGGGTTACAAGCAGAAGCCCTTCATCACCAGGCATATTTCAGTTTGTCCTCCATGGTCTTATTTCTCTGTTGAATCACTGACACCAAGCCTTTTCATACTTCACTGTGCACAAATCACCAGGATCTTGTTACAATGCAGATTCTAACTCAGCTGGTCTAGCCCGCTAATAAGCTCTCCAGTGTAGTGATGCTGAGACCATGTACTACACTTTGTATAGTGAGGTGTAGGCCAGCATTTCCATGCTGGTTTTCGCCCAACTGTGGTATTCAGCAAGATGCTGTTTTACCAAGCTAAATAGGTTTGGAGGATGTTAGGAGAAGGCAATGGCACCCCACTCCAGTACTCTTGCCTGGAAAATCCCATGGACAAAGGAGCCTGGTAGGCTGCAATGCATGGGGTCGCTAAGAGTCGGGCACGACTGAGTGACTTCACTTTCACTTTTCACTTTCATGCATTGGAGAAGGAAATGGCAACCCATTCCAGTGTTCTTGCCTGGAGAATCCCAGGGACGGGGGAGCCTGGTGGGCTGCCGTCTATGGGGTTGCACAGAGTCGGACAGGACTGAAATGACTTAGCAGCAGCAGCAGCAGGCTAAACAAAAGGGCTTCCCTGATAGCTCTGTTAGTAAAGAATCCGTCTGCAATGCAGGAGACCTGAGATCGACCCCTGGAAAAGGCTGCCCACTCCAGTATTCTGGCCTGGAGAATTCCATGGACTGTATAGTCCATGGGATTGCAAAGAGTCAGACATGACTGAGCGACTTTCACTTTCACATATCAGGCTAAACAAAGAACACATGTACGCCCATGGTTGATTCATGTCGATGTATGGCAAAAACCACTACAATATTGTAAAGTAATTAGCCTCCAATTAAAATAAATAAATTAATTTAAAAAAAGAAAAAAAACAAAGGCAAATGAGCTTCTTGGCTGCAGGACTTGTCAGAACCTTTATTAGGTTAATATGCACCTGTCTCTCCAAGACATAGATTTGCATACACATTTTCTCAATATTATTTTACCAGGAAACCCTCCTCACCCACCCCTCTCTCCCAGGAGTACCCATCCATTAGCATTCTTTATAGCACAGTTTAGACATAATGGCTCCAGGCTTCCTCATCGTGGAAGCTTTTTGGTCTCCACACCAAGGAATTTTCTTCCCTGCTTCCTCTTCCTCCAGTCTCTGCATATATTTCCTTTCCTAGGCTGGAGATAATTCATTAAAGCAAATCTCCTGCTCCCTGCCTCCCTCTTCTGATACACCTTTCCACCTCCCAACACCCTGACTAAAAAATGCCATCAATATTTCATAAACTCACGGTGACAAATTTATTTTAATGTGGTCCACTGAGAGCTGGAGATTGATTGGTCCCTCAGAAGCGTGACATGTTTCAAAGCAGGATATTCATGGCGTGTTTTAGTGCCTACATTAGTCAGAGAGGAGCAGAGCCCGGATTTATCATCGTTATGACTTTCTCGGTATCTATTCTCTGCTAGCCACTGGCAGTAACCCTCTGAATGCTCCGTATTGATTGGCTTTGTGTCTGTAAAATGTGCTGGCCAGGGAGGTGGGGGGCTTGGGCTGTCATCAAATGGAGCCTAGCTTGTTGGAGTTTCTGCATATCGGTAGCCCGTGTAACTCGAATCCTATGGGTCTTAACTCACGTGGACATTGGAGGGAGAGCATTGATCGCCTTGATTTCCGAACAGTTCTCGGGATTGGAAGCTGGGGACTATTCTGCCAACCGTCACTGTGCAATCCTGCTCTGCTGGCTGGGGAGGTCACAGTAGAACACCCCAGGGTAGAGACCTCCACATCCAGGGTCCTGAGGCCTGAAGATCTCTTGGGACCACAGATTTTTTTTCTGTATACTTCAGCACAGGCCCAGTGCAGAGCCAAGACTGGCTTTAGATTTGGGAAATCCCTTGCTCCACAGATTACATATTAATTATCATCAGTTCAGTTCAGTTGCAATGGCAGCTAATATTTATTGAACACCTACAAGGTGCCAAATACAGTGGGATGTGGATTACAGATGCAATCTTTTCTCACAACAACCCTGGGAAGAAGATATTACTATTATTATTGCTATTATTCCCATTTTACAGATAAGAAAACTGAGGAGGCTTAGAGAATTTAAGCAGCTGGTTCAAGTACCAGCATCTGGTAACCAGTGTAGTAAAAAGTAAAGCCCAGGGCTACCTGACTCCAGACCTCAACTCTTAACCACTAAGCTTGACTATCTTTCTAGATGCAGCAACCCAGGAAACCTACTGCTATTGAAATGATATGCTCTATTTAACGTAGCCTTGCTTATCCACTAGGGCAGAAGACAGGGCTCCCTGATAGCTCAGTTGGTAAAGAATCGCCTGCAATGCAGGAGACCCCAGTGCAATTCCTGGGTCAGGAAGATCTGCTGGAGAAGGGGTAAGCTACCCACTCCAGTATTCTTTGGCTTCCTTTGTGGCTCAGCTGGTAAAGAATCTATCTGTAATGTGGGAGACGTGGGTTTGACCCCTGGTTTGGGAAGATCCCCTGGAGAAGGGAAAGGCTACCCACTGCAGTATTCTGACCTGGAGAATTCCATAGGCTGTAATAGTCCATGGGGTTGCAAACAGTCAGACTCGACTGAGTGACTTTTACTTTTTCTTCGGCAATATTCTTGGGCTAATTTGATTTTCCACATGACTTTCAGAGTACATAAGCTATTATTTTTTAAATTACTCTCATTTCTCATTAAGTCAGATCTCCCCAAAATAATATGAATTAATAGGGCCCCTGGGCTTCCTTGGTGGCTCTGACAGTAAGAATCTACCTGCAATGCAGGAGACCCTGGGTCAGAAAAGGGAATGGCTACCCACTCCAGTATTCTTGCCTGGAGAATCCCATGGACAGAAGAGCCTGGCGGTCTACAGTCCTTGGGGTCACAAAGAGTTGGACATGACTGAGTAACTAACACTTTCACTTTTTCAGTAGGGCCCCATCAAACTGCCACATCACCAAAAGTCACGTTAACTCATATGCAGCCAGCTTGCCTTCCACATTTCTTTAGCACCTACCTGAGCACAGGCTGTACCCAGAAGGAGTTTCTGTTCTAGCAAAAGAGAGAGGTATGTACACAGCTGGTCATATACCAAGGCAGACTGTGATGAGAAGGAGGGACATTGTGTGATTGGAAAGCTGGTGACAGACCAGTTAAGTCCACTGAGGAGACTTTCCTTGTGGTCCAGTGGTGGGGAATCTGCCTTCCAATGCAGGGGATGCAGGTTTGATCCCTGGTCAGGGAACTAAGATCCCACATGCCATGGGGCAAGTAAGTCTGCATGATGCAACTACTGAACCCGAACATTCTAGAGCCTGTGCTCTGCAATGAAGACCAAGCACAGCCAAATATATATATATATGTATATAATATGTGTGTGTGTGTGTGTGTGTGTGTGTGTGTGTGTGTGTGTGTATCTCCCTGGGGACTTTTTCTGGCCATACATCAGTTGTTTTGGGCTGGGAAAGATAAAAAGGATTTCAAGAAGCAGAGTTGGGTCTGAGGACGTTCCAGGGGTGTTGTAAACAGAAACACAGTGATATGGAAGTGGCATGGAAACATATTGTGTATGCCAGGGACATATAGCTTAAGTCACTGGGAAACGAGAGAGAAACCCGTTGAGTTTATCCTCTCTTCTTGTAGGGATAAACATAATAATGCATTTTCTCCCCCTGGGTAGAGAAGAATGCATTAAGCAAAATGACTGTGAGATGAATCCTAGCTTCACTTGGCTTCCATTAGAAAGCCAAAGATATATATCCGTGGGAGGGAGGCAAAATTCCTCCAGCAGGTGGTATTGAAGCATATTTACGAGAAAGGAGTAGAGGCAGCAGGCAGTTGATCCTGGTGACTGTAGACAGCAGCCGTGCTCAGAGGGGTGGGTGGGCCCGTCCACGGTCACCTTTCCATGGTGTCATTTTGCAGGGCTTTTGTCAACTCTAGGGTTTTTCCTGAAGTGAAGGCCCTGGACAGTAGTTTTGTTGATATTCAGGAAACTTTATTTGCAAGACCCAGAAATTAGCTTCACTTTTTGCCAGGATATAATGGAAGCACCTTGTTCTGAAAGCCAGCTCACTAAGACTCTGAATTCCTGAAAACGTTTTCCGTTTTCTCTTTTTTGGAGAAAGGAGTGAAGGTCAGGAATACTAGCTTCTGTCTAGAGTTTACTACAAAAGCCAAATCTCTAAGAATGGGGCCCAGAAATATGTATTAACAAAAAATACTACAAGTCTACTGAGAAATTCTAAAGTGCAGGAATGCCATGCCTGATTGGGCAGGTTTGCCTTGCATAGCATTGGGGGTGCCATTCACATCATAGTCAATGGGTCAGGTACTCCTAGATTTGTGCAGTCTACAGCCTGCACAGCAGTTCATGGCGGCAGGCATCACATTGCAGAATCACTGTGGTGGGGACTGGCATGGATCAAGTCAAATCAATGCATTCTTCCTTTCCATTTACACACTGGGTCTGAGATCTCTGGGGCCCAGAGTAGAGCTGCCACCAGGGCCTTGTACAAGCCTCATTCTCCAATGAGGAAAATCCAGGCAGAGTCTTCATCAGCAAATGATCAGATAGATTTAGGCATTTTGGTAATGAAATGATAAATGCAATGTGTTAATGCTTATCAAATACCGTGGCCCAGGGCCTGGTGTATATTAGATATTTAATAAACGTTAGTTTCAACCTCTTTCCTCTTTGCCTAGAGTTTCTGTTAATTGGATTTTATCTTATAAATCCTGACTCATAGACTGGCCTTCATTGTCATTATCCATAGTAACAGTTGAACTCTGACTCCTAATCTCCTAAGACTTTAGTCTAGAAAATGAAAGAATTTATACATTTTGATTATGCAGAAGTTTGAACTTTATTTTAACATAGCATTAGACACTCATAGAGCTTTGGGGACAAAATTCTGAGTTATAACTGAAGTTGGAATTCTCCCAGGAGTGACTGATGGCCTCCCTGGCCACGTGGAGCTTTGGGGTGTGTTCTTGGCTTCTGGTGCTGTGGAGTTACTTTGTGGAACCCTCTGTGTTTTGCGCTTTCTGGCATCCTGGACTTGAGTCACTACTGAGCTCAGAGTTTGAATCCAGCAACTCATGGAGGACCGGCATTTTACTGTCTATCTCTGAAACTGTTTAATAAGCCAGAGGATCCTCAAGCCAAGTTTGGAAGCTTTGCCCATTTACCTTCTGATAAAGTTGACAAAATAAAGGTAGAAGCTAATGCAATGTGAAGAGAGTCTATAGGGCCAGAAGACTTGCATTGGAATCATGGCCCATTACTTACTGGCTGTGTGACCTTGGATAAGTTACTTAAACTCTCTGAGGTTTGGTTTTGCCATCTGAAATGGGGATAAGCACACTCATCTCATCTGATGGATGGGGTGCACTGTGCTAACATATATGGAATGAACAGTACAGTGACCAGCATGGTCATTCATTTGTTAAAAAATGTGAGGGGCTACAATGACTCAGGCCTGTGTTGAATATGGAAAATGCAACAGGAGCAAGGCCCACAGGGCTGCTGTAGTCACAGATCTGAGAGTTTACTGGGGGAGACCGAAAATAAAAAGTCGGAAATTGTCTCAGAGTAACATGTGCCAAGAGGGAAATTGGGGCTACTCTAGATTGGATTATCAGGAAAGCTTCTGGGAGGAGGCAGCATTTGATCTGAGAACCAGCTGATGAGAATATGCAAAGAAGACAGGCATGCAGCAGAGGATGAGCATTTCAGATGGTGAGAACAGCATGTGCAAAAGCCCTGAGGCAGGGGCAAGTATGATGTATTAGAAGATATGAAATAATACTGTGACATAAAATGAAGCCAGTAGATCAGGGAAGTAGTGTTACTCTATTCTTAGTGCAACTGAAAAATTGGAACAGAGTTAATGCTACTTTTTTCTTCCTTTCTATGAACTCAGCTACATGATTCATACTTTATAGCAGTTAAGAGGGTGTTTGAAAGAAAGTGAAAGTGAAGTCGCTCAGTTGTGTCCAACTCTTTGCAACCCAGTGGACTGTAGCCCACCAGTCTCCTCTGTCCATGGGATTCTCCAGGCAAGAATACAGGAGTGGGTTGCCATTTCCTTCTCCAGGGGATCTTCCTGACCCAGGGATTGAACCCAGGTCTCCCCCATTGCAGGCAGATGCTTTAACCTCTGAGCCACCAGGGAGTTATAGGAAATATAACTGACTTGTAAGAAATAATATGATTTATTTGTTTAGCTAAACACAATATTAATATGTTTAGTGATATGAAGATGTTGGTACTGGTTCAGTAGCTCAACAATGTCACGTCCTCCCTGTAATTTTCTTGGCTTTCCCCCCTCATGGTCACAAAAAGGTTGCCACAGCTCCAAGCATTACATCCTCACACTATGCTTAGAAGCAAGAAGCAGGGGACAGTGAGAACAGACAGTTTCTCTTCAAATGCCTCTTTTCATCTGATCAGAGAAAAGTTTTTCCCAGTGGAGTCTCCTGTATCATGCTGGTTAGTGTGAAGTGATATCCTGGGGTCAAAGTCTCTCTACCTGCTATCTGAACAAAGCTGAGGTTCTATTGTCTGGAAAAAAAGTATAGTGATTGTCATGCTTCCCAAATTCCTACCCACCTTCCTGAGTGAAGGCCACAGAATTTAAAATTTTGACCTCAACTAAGGTTAACAGTTCCCAGAGGTATCTTCAGTCTCCTTGGAGGCTTCTTTCTGACTTTTGCATTTTCCTCTGGCACCTTCTCAGGCCACTTGTACCCTGCTGCTCTTTAGCAAGTTGAAGGCACAGGATTTAATTAAAAGCAAAAGCTTGACATACATGTTTTTAATTATAATAGAGACATGTTGCCTGTTTCACAAAGGTGACAGTTTGCCAACACAAGTGTGAACATCTTCCTACCTCACTTGTTGGCGGCCCCATCACAAAGTGGCAGGGTGATGCCAGGAGATGGATCTGGTGTGAATGACTTGTTCTGGCAGTGAAGAATGAAGCTTGAGTTTCTCCTGAGGAGTGCCAGCTGACACCTGTCATCAGGTACACAGAGCTAATGAGATCTGGGGGGCAGCCTCCAGCCCCACCCTTCCACCCAGGCTTCGGGCTTGCCTGTTAGGGAAATGTAGTTCTCTGCTCATCCTGGAGAACTGGGGCATCCATAACACACTGCAGATTATCCTTCCTCCAGGCTGGAGTCTAGCTATGAGGCAAACTGTTGATTCAGTCACTAGGATGTTTTTACAACATCAGTGTATCTGAATTTAGGTCAATCAGCTGGCTGGGAGTTATGCTTGCATTTTTCTCCTGGGCTTCTCAGGTGGCTCAGATGGTAAAGAAATCAGACTGCAACACACGATACCCAGGTTGGATCCCTGAGTTCGGAAGATCCCTTGGAAAAGGGAATGGCTACCCACTCTAGTACTCTCGCTTGGGAAATCCCATGGACCCACCCAGAGGAGCCTGGTGGGCTACAGTCCATGGGGTCACAAAGAGTTGGATACAACTGAGTGACAAACACTCTTTTCATTTTCACCTGAATGTTGGGCCAAAGTAGATTCAGCCTTGGTGTACTCATGGGAGGCCATTGGATCTTCTAGAGGGGAGGTATTTCTTATAACCTAAGAAATACCCAGATTCAGGGAACAGGAGCTGATTCAAAGTAGCTCAGACAGAGAACTTTCTGGAGCTATCCAGGGACTCTGGCATAACTCATCAGCAGGAACAATAGATGAGCTTCTTGTCCATCGGTGCCATTCCTCTCTGGAGACCTGTTTCCTCTGTGAATCTCTCAATTTCTGCTGCCCCATTGATCTCTTTCCCAGTTCTCAGTGCTGATCCATGCTCAGCTCTACCTGAACTTGCACTTCACTGCTCATTCATTTATTAATTCATTGGCTCATTGTGCTTAGTTGCTTAGTCGTGTCCTACTCTTTGTGACCCCAAGGACAGTAGCCTGCCAGGCTCCTCTGTCCATGGGGATTCTCCAGGCAAGAATACTGGAGTGGGTTGCCATGCCCTCCTCCAGGGGATCTTCCCAACCTAGGGATCAAACCCAGGTCTCCCACACTGCAGGCAGATTCTTTACCATTTGAGGCACCAGGCAAGCTTCACTTATGAAATAATCACACATCAATATGTATATAATTACAAACGGAGATAGCTCCTCTGAAGGAAAGAATTAAGTATGGTGTTCTACAGGCAACTGCATCCTTCTCTGGGACGCGGTTTTCAGAATCCCAGTTGGAGCACGTGATTGGTCCAGCCTGGAACACATGGTCCAATCAGTGATAGCCAAGAGGGAAAGGCATCTGCGCATAATCAGGGCTGTGGATGGAGTATGCTAGTCAAGCATGGGGAGTGAACTGTGAGGAAATACCTGATCCCTTTACTACAGAGAGACTTTTGTTTTATTTTTTTAAACTTTTTATTTTGTGTTGAGTATAGCTGATTAACAAATACTGTTTTGATAGTTCCAGGTGAACAGGGAAGGGACTCAGCCATATATATACATGTATCCATTTTCCCCCAAACGCCGCTCCCATCCAGGCTGCCACATAACACTTACCAGCATGATAAGACCAGGTTGTAGAATCTTTCGTCTGCTGACTTAGCATCATTAATGGAGGAGGGGCTAGTTCTGACCCAGGGGCAGGCATAGAGAGGGTTAGGGGGTCCATGATGACAGCCTTATGAGAGCCCACAGAGCAACCCTGCTTGAAAAAGTTCATTAGGAGTGCCAGACAGTCCCCACGTTTAGGTCCACAGAGGGGCAGGCGAGCTGTCCAGGCGTTCCAGGGCTGGCTGGCTCAAGCCAGGACTTGCAGGAAGGCTGTTCAGAGAGAGTGCAGAGCCAGTGTCCAGGGTTCCGAGGGCTGTGTGACCAGGAGTGTCCATCTCTGGCAGCTTGAGCCTGACTCCCCGCTTTACTCCGCCCACTTGTAAGTTCTCTGTAGCTGGCAAAACGAGGACTTCCTTGGCCCACGTAGCTCTCCTGATGTGCTACCAGCTAATAGGCTGGGCTGTATTTCAGAAGAGTTGCTACAAGGGAAACTCAGCCTGTAAGTCAAGCACTTGAGTTCTCCAGGCGTGAAAAACAACACTCTTTATCTCTGGCCGTGCCTGGCTTTGTGAGCTGTGTCTAACGGCTGCAGGAGGAAATATACCACAGCACTGTCAGAGTGGTCCCCAGACTCTGGTAAGTGGGAGGCCCCCTGCCCGGAAGTGCAGAAAAGTCAGTCTTGACCTGTGATTTGTTTGCTTTGAAACACATGTCTTTAAAAAAAAAATCATTCAATATTAAACAAAACAAAAGCCAGAAAGAAAAAGAAGAAGAAAAAAACAGAAAAACAAAAATAAGAATCCTTATCAGATTTTCAGAGTGTTAAGTCAAACACTGCATGAACAGAACTTACTTAGCACTGAGCTCATTCTGCAGTAAGGGTGTAAGTGTGCCCAGCAAACTTAGATGTCATTCATACTAAGTAATTTTGCCACATATGTTTCAGGTGCAGTGCGTTCTTCCCATCCCATGTCAGTCTAAATCCATATTGCTGGGATCTGCCCTAGTCCATTTTTCTTTGCAGTCTTGTATAGCAGCCCAAGCATCCAGTCACACATGCCCTCTCCCTTGCCTATATTTAGGGCAGGTATCCCACTTGTGCCCCTGTGAGAAGGTTTGACTATCACCAAAGAATACCTTTGCCGGGCTGATTCTCATTTATTGTTTTAGCCTCAGTTTAGCATCACCTCTTCCAGGAAGCTTTCCTGAGAAGCATCCTCCTTTGTACTTAAACCATTTTTAAAAAACCTTGGTACATGAAATATTGTGGGCTTCCCTGGTAGCTTAGTGGTAAAGAATCCGCCTGCCAATGCAGCAGATTTGAGTTCAACCCCTGGGTTGGGAAGATATCCTAGAGAAGGAAATGGCAAGCTGCTTTAGTATTCTAGTCTGGGAAATCCCATGGACATAAGAGCCTGGCAGGCTACAGTCCATGGGATTGCAAGAGTCGGACCTGACTTAGCAACTAAGCAACATATGAACATATTGTATTTGCCAAAGAGGACAGCAGCAGTATTTCCCTTCCCTGGGCTTCCCAGGTGGCGCTAGTGCTAAAGAATCCTCCTGCCAATGCAGGAGATGCAGGTTTGATCTCTGGGTCGGGAAGACCCCCTGGAGTAGGAAATGGCAACCCACTCCAGTGTTCTCACCTGGAAAATTCTGTGGGCAGAAGAGCCTGGTGGGTTACAGTCTATGGGATCGCAAAGGGTCAGATACAACTGAGGACCGAATGCACACACACACACATACACACACGCACACGCACACACACATGTTGCTTTACAATATGATTTTGTTACTCTTCCTAGTGGTGGGGTCTATGTCCTCCCTTCTTGAACCTGGGTGTACCTTAGTGATGATCTTGGCCAACAGAACAGGGTGCAAGTGGTGCTGTGTGGCTTCCAAGACTGAATTATAACAACGCCATACAACTTCTGCCTTACTCTATTGGGACGCTCACTCTCAGCTCACAACCCAGCAGCCATCATGAGAGGAAGCCCAAAGGAGTGCCACGGTGGGAAGCCACATGGAGAGGTGCCAGCTGACAGCCCACTGGGGTCCAAAGGTGTAGTGAGCGTCAACTGCCAGTCATGTGAAGGAAATGCCTCCAAAGGAGAGGTTAGCAAAGATTTTCTCTAAAAGGATGGATAGTAAATGTTTTTGGCTTTGCAGGTCATACAGTTTCTGTTGCCACTACTTGATCTCTCTGTTGCTGTTCAAAAACAGCTATAGCAGAATTGCCCTGATGGTCCAGTGGTTAAGACTCTGCCTTGCAATGCAGGGGATGGGGGTTCAATCCCTGGTTGGGGATCTAAGATCCCACATGCTGTGGAGATGCTGCAACTAAGATCCAATGCAGCCAAATACATAAATAAATATTAAAAAAAACCAGCTATAGACAATACATGAGTAGATGGACATGGCCAGATCTGGCTTGTGGACTATAATTTGCTCTAGATGAGTTTTACCCTTTTCACTGAATCACTCTCATGCTTCTAATCATCCCAGTTGAGCTCCTGCTAGAATTTCTGACCCACAGGATCCACAAGAACTAATATTGTTGCTTTCTACTGTGACGATTGGTGTGCTTTATTAGCAGCAATAGTACCTGGATCAGTGCATATCTATGTTATTTTATGATTATCTGTTATTGTGTCTGCATCTCCTTCTAGCTTCTGAGCCCCTCAAAGGTAGATACCCCGTATTCTTTCTCTTCTTCCTTCTCCTTTTTTCAGCAGATCTGGTACAAGTGCCAGGCATTGTGTTACGTTTACTTGAATTGTTGCCTTTGGTCTTCCCAATAGTTAGTGCACCTTTGTTTTACAAAGGTAAGCAAAATGAGTCTCCATGGGGTCAGTAAATTGTCCAAGGTCATTTGGAACCATGGTCTCCTTGATTCCAGGGTCCAGGATCTTAAGCGTGATGTCATTCAGCCTTAATCTTTGCTGTATGAAATAGAGGTAAAAAGTTTGGGAAGCACCCACTAGATTGTGAGACACTTGATCCAAGGTCATGCTTGTCTTTCCTTACTCCACTCCCAGTGCCTTGCAGAGTTCCTAGGGCACGGTGGTTGCACAGCCATTTTTGGTTGGGTGAATGAATGAGTGAGTTACTGGCACACATTGGTTTCTCTTTTGGCTGATGTCAGACACAGTTGGGCTAAGAGTCAAGGATGTCTCCTGGGAGACCATTTACTGCAGTGAATGACTATTGTATAGAGATGGTTGGTGTTCTCTTTCTGTCCCCTTGGTTTGTTTCAGCTTCCTGTTTCTCTCTGTCTGAAATAGTGACTTGGCCTGAAATCAGGGGTGGTCAGAAGTGCAGGGGAGTCAATGTCCCAGGAATAACCCTCAACCAATGAGGGATGGGAGTTGGTGGAAAAATACCCCAGCTTTTTACCCAAGTAAGCAACACTGACGAGGACACAGCTGTCTTTCCTAGGACCCCCAGTGGGATGACCCCCGTTTGTACTGTTCATCAGCATATCCTTCGTTGTCTTCCCTCCTTTTTTGTCTCATTTTCCCAACTCTTACAGTATTTTTTGAAATTACTTCCCAAATAGATAACTTGCACCCAAGTTCTAGTCTTAAGATTTGCTTAAAAGCAAATCTAAGGCATTTTCTTTGGAGAAGGTAATGGCATCTACTCCAGTACTCATGCCTGGAAAATCCCATGGACGGAGGAGCCTGGAAGGCTGCAGTCCATGGGGTTGTTAAGAATCGGACTCGACCGAGTGACTTCACTTTCACTTTTCACTTTCATGCATTGGAGAAGGAAATGGCAACCCACTCCAGTGTTCTTGCCTGGAGAATCCCAGGGACGGGGGAGCCTAGTGGGCTGCTGTCTATGGGGTCGCACAGAGTCGGACACGACTGGAGCGATGTAGCAGCAGCAGCAGCAAGGCATTTTCGTAGAGGGAAACTGAAACTAGGACATGTATTGTGAATGATGTAACAAGTGGTACATATTCTAGGACACGTGCATAGGACACATTTGCATCAAAAAGTCTGACTTAGTTCAGAAACATAATTATTGATGATATTTTCATAGATATGGTTTTCTTACCTGTAGGTATATATAGTAACTGGAATTAGGCTAACCAAGATGTGCTTATTATTTTAATCAATAAATAAGAACAATTTGTAATCAGCATATCGATTGCATTTAAGTAATTGGTACTTCTGAAATACTTTAGAGAGATTTGGAATGGTGCTATCTTGGGTGGTTTTAATCATCTGCCCCCAATCTTGCTGCCACTATAACTTCCTATCAAACTTCTTCATGGATCAAACTAAGGTGCACTAGAGTCCAGCCCCAGCTGGGTTCTGTTGACCCCACAGAGAAAGGATGGACACATTCACATCTTGGGGGTTAGCTGGAGTTTCTAACCTAGCATATGAGGGGTTCAAGTGTTGTCCTAGGGATTCTGTTGGAATTTATTTATTTATGGCTGTGCTGAGCCTTTGTTGCTGCTTATGGACTTGCTGTAGTTGCGGCCAGCAGGGGCTACAGCTGGGTGGGCTCATTAGCTGTGGTGTATGGGCTTAGTTGCCCCGAGGTATACAGGATCTTCCTGGACCAGGGATTGAACCCATGTCCCCTGCATTGCCAGGTGGATTCTGAACCACTGGACCACCAGAGAAGTCCAAAAATTATTTTTGGAGAATATTTGTGACCTAGAATATAAGTGCAGCCCTCTAGAGAATATTTGTATGACTCTGCATGTCCCTGGAGGCACCTCCAATTTGGGTTCCCTAAGCACTAAATTTATGGCTTCTAGCTTTTTTTTTTTTTGACTCCTGGGAGATTGACTTTGAGTTGCAAATTCACTGGTAGGGGGCTGTGGTGGCTTATGGTACCATTTTTCTAGGACTTGTTAACCACTCTTGCTCTGCTCAGTGCTGATCGACTTTTTATTCAGGTCTTCATGGAGTGCTTCCCTGATGGCTCCCTGATGGGCTTCCCTGGTGGTTCAGCTGATAAAGAATCCACCTGCAATGTGGGAGACCTGGGTTTGATCCCTGGGTTGGGAAGATCCCCTGGAGAAGGGAAAGGGGGGAAAGGAAAAGGGAATACTACCCACTCTAATATTCTGGCCTGAAGAATTCCATGGACTGTATAGTCCAAGGGGTCGCAAACAGTCAGACACAACTGAGGGACTTTCCCAAGGGGTGCTGAAGGACTGGCAGGGGAGAGTGTACTTTTGCTTCAGCCTTTCATGGACAGTGTAGACCTCTGTGGTCTCAAGTGATGGAGGAGGGTCTCCTAACAGACTCAATGCTCAGTGAACTTTGGGCTTTGTATTCTGTCCCTCACATTCTCTGAGGCTGTGAAAATGGAAGCTCAAATAATCTGTTTGACACATACCTTCAGGGCAAAAGCCTCCTCCACACTTGTGTGGGGTCCAGTCTTCCCTTATATTTTGGCCTGATAATTCCTTTCATGATTTTAGGATGATTTATAAAATGTATTATATGCCAGGTTAAATATATTGAGTTTATTAGTAGTGAGGCCAATTCCAATACTCAGCCATATTATAAGAAATTGATTTTTGCCCCAGGGATTTTCCATGGAGCCTCTGTCAGCTGAGCTTTGGGCAGGAACCCTTACTGGGAGAAGATTCTCAGGTTTAAAGGTTATGGGGTCTCTAAACCTACCTCATCCATCACAGCTTTGGACATTAGTCTACTGGTGATTCCATTCACATTAAACCAGGGAAAGATCAGCCCGCCAGGGGATCATATATACTTGTCCTGTGGATTGACAGGGATTGCAACAACTGCTATCTCTCTCAGAAAAGAGGGCTGAAGTCCTGACTTAGGGAAAATATTCTGCTATGGCTCCCTAAACATCACTACTGATTAGCTCCACCTTCCTTACTCTGGGAACAAAGGAGTTTCCAATACTTTCTTTAATGTCAGGTAGGGTTGGCATGGAAAGTTCTACCCTATTTTCCAGGGTTTGACTGAGACTTTTTTGTGTTCTAACAATATTTGTAGAAGAGGATTCCCATGGACAATCCAGCCACACCCAATTAATTAATTAATTAATTCATCTATCCATCCTCCCATCCATCCTTCCATCCATCCACCCATCTATCCATCTAACAAATTGGGCCATAGTAAAGGCCCATTCTGAGACAAACTCAGAAAGGAAACTCAGACATATAAATAAGTCTCCCCTGAAGGATTCAAGGTATCAGTATGTCCCTTCACAGACTTCTCCCTGGGCCAGGTGTTGAATAAAACATTCTGTCATTATCACAAGCAAATTATTGATAAAATATACTTTATATAAAATGAGAGTGAAAGACAAGATTGTGTGAGAAAAATAGATGTAATAGATTCTTAAATAAGACAATTTGGCCACTGCTAATTTTATAGGATTCCAACGGGGAAAGACAATTTTCTCCCCTTCCGTGTTCCCCTGCCTCTTCTACTGGAGGAAGGGGGGTTTTAGAATAGGTCCTTTTGTGAGTGAAGCTCTGCATGAGAGGAGACTGGGCTGTGCTGCTGTGACAAGTAAAACCCCAGATCTCCATATAATGTTATAAAGATTTATTTCTTATTTATGAAAAATTCATTGATGGGGTTCCTGGTTCGTGTCTTTCCTATGCAGTTTTCTTTGAAGTATGGCTCGGGATCCTGCTATTTTGAGATGTGACCATTCTTAACACTATCAACCAGTTTGAACTAATTGATGTGTATTTATAGAACACTCTATCCAACCATAGCAGAAATCACATTCTTTTCAAGAACATGTTGGATATTTACAGAAATAGACTATATTCTGGGCCATCAAACTAATCTAAAGTCTTGATACATTTAAAATAATTCAAGTCATAGATAATATTATCTCTGACCACAATGGAATTAATTAGAAATCCATAGCATAAAGATCTTTGCAAATTCCCCAAATATTTAGAAAGTAAGTATTGCACTTCTTAAACCATGGATCAAAGAATGAACTAAGAAAATATTTTTAGCAAAATGAAAATTAAAACACCACACATAGAAATTTGAGCAGAGAGCTTAAAGCAGTATTTAGGGAGGCATTTACAGTACTGCTGCTGCTGCTGCTAAGTCGCTTCAGTCGTGTCCGACTCTGTACGACCCCACAGACGGCAGCCCACCAGGCTCCCCCGTCCCTGGGATTCTCCAGGCAAGAACACAGGAGTGGGTTGCCATTTCCTTCTCCAATGCATGAAAGTGAGAAGTGAAAGTGAAAAGCTCAGTCGTGTCCGACTCTTAGCGACCCCGTGGACTGCAGCCCACCAGGCTCCTCCATCCATGGGATTTTCCAGGCAAGAGTACTGGAGTATGTTTCCCCCAAGATATCTGTTCTCATCACTTCTGCTCAACATTGTACTAAGGGTTTTGGCCAGTGCAGTTAGGCAAGAAGGCAGATAAAGAACCTGAATTGGAAAGGAAGGAATAAAATGGTCTTTATTCACAGCTGACATGTTGTTTATATAGAAAATATCATGGAATCTACAAAAAAGCTATTAGAACTAATATATGAGTTTAGTAAGTTTTCAGGTTACAAGATCAATATCTAAAAATCAATTGTATTTGTATATATTAGCAATGAATAATTGTCAATTGAAATTAAAAAGCAGTATCATCTACAATAGGATAAAAATAGGAAATACTTATGGATAAACCTGACAAAATGTGTGGAAGATCTATACATTAAACTACAAAATAATGCTGAGAGAAATAAAATCTAAATAAATGGAGTGATATACCTTGTTCATGGGTCAGAAGGCTCAATATTATTAAGTCAATTTTTCCCAGAATAATCTATAGACTTAACACAATTTTGATCAAAATGGGCATATTGACTCTAAAAATTTATATGGAAACATTAAACATCTAGTAGAGCCAAAATTGGAGAAGGAAATGGCAACCCACTCCAGTGTTCTTGCCTGGAGAATCCCAGGGACGGCGGAGCCTGGTGGGCTGCTGTCTATGGGATTGCACAGAGTCGGACACGACTGAAGCAACTTAGCAGCAGAGCCAAAATAACTTTGAAAAAGAAGAACAAAATTTTAGGGCTTTACAACTACCTAAGTGCAAGATTTATTACTGTGCTACAATAAGTCTTGACATTAAGATAGGTAAATATATAAAGTCAACAGAATGAAAGAACCCAGAAATACACACACACGTATATATATATGGCTCAGATGGTAAAGAATCTGCCTGCAATGTGAGAAACCTGGGTTCATTCCCTGGGTTGGGAAGACCCCCCTGGAGTAGGGCATGGCAACCCACTCCAGGATTCTTGCCTGAAGAATCTGATGGACAGAGGACCCTCGTGGGCTACAGTCCATGGGGTTGCAAAGAGTTGGATACAACTGAGTGACTAAGCACACAGCACATAAGAACAACTGATTTTTGACAAAAGTGTAGATAATTCCAAGGGAAAAGGGTAATCTTTTAAACCTGGATCCATATCCTATCACATAAAAATTTTATCAAAATGGATTTTGGATCTAAATGTAAAACATTAGGGATTTCCCTAGTGGTCCAGTGGTTAGGACCTATTTTGATTAATAAAGATGTGTTTGAGCCTAATTATTAATATAAAGATTTAAAATTCATAAAAAAATAAAATTCATGATCCAAAAACTGCAGTTGCTTTTACGCCACCCTAATGACAGCAACCACGGTGGTGTGGTCACTGACCTAGAGCCAGACATCCTGGAGTGCGAAGCCAAGTGGGCCTTAGGAAGCATCACTATGAACAAAGCTAGTGGAGGTGATGAAATCCCAGTTGAGCTATTTCAAATCCTAAAAGATGATGCTGTGAAAGTGCTGCACTCAATATGCCAGCAAATTTGGAAAACTCAGCGGTGGCCACAGGACTGGAAAAGGTCAGTTTTCATTCCAATTCCCAAAAAAAGTAATGCCAAAGAATGTTCAAACTACTGCACAATTGCACTCATATCACATGTTAGCAAAATAATGCTCAAAATTCTCCAAGCCAGGCTTCAATAGTGTGTGAATTGTGAAATTCCAAATGTTCAAGCTGGATTTAGAAAAGGCAGAGGAACCAGAGATCAAATTGCCAACATCCACTGGATCATCACAAAAGCAAGAGAGTTCCAGAAAAACATCTACTTCTGCTTTATTGACTATACCAAAGCCTTTGGCCATGTGGATCACAGCTTCAGGAGATGGGATATCAGCTCACCTGCCTGCATCCTGAGAAACCTGCATGCAGGTCGAGAAGCAACAGTTAGGACTGGACATGGAACAACAGACTGGTTCCAGAGTGGGAAAGGAGTATGTCAAGGCTGTATATTGTCACCCTGTTTACTTAAATTATATGCAGAGTATATCATGCGGAATGCTGGGCTGGATGAAACACAATTTGGAATCAAGATTCCCCAGAGAAATATCAGTAACCTCAGATATGCAGATGACGCCACCCTTATGACAGAAAGCTAAGAACTAAAGATCCTCTTGATGAAAGTGAAAAAGGAGAGTGAAAAAGTTGGCTTAAAACTCAACATTCAGAAAACTAAGATCATGACATCTGGTCCCATCACTTCATGGCAAGTAAATGGGGAAACAATGGAAACAGTGGGAAGCTTTATTTTTTGGGCTCCAAAATCACTGCAGATGGTGACTGCAGCCATGAAATTAAAAGACACTTGCTCCTTGGAAGAAAAGCTATGAACAACCTAGACAGCATATTAAAAAGCAGAGACTTTACTTTGTTGACAAAGGTCCATCTAGTCAAAGCTATGGTTTTTCCAGTAGTCATGTATGGATGTGAGAATTGGACTATAAAGAAAACTGAGCACCAAAGAATCGATGCTTTTGAACTGTGGGTGTTGGAGAAGACTCTTGAGAGTCCCTTGGATTACAAGGAGATCCAACCAGTCAATCCTAAAGGAAATCAGTCCTGAATATGCAATGGAAGGACTGGTGCTGAGACTGAAGCTCCAATACTTTGGCCACCTGATGTGAAGAACTCTCATTGTAAAAGACCCTGATGCTGGGAAAGACTGAAGGCAGGAGGAGAAGGGGACAACAGAGGATGAGATGGTTGGATGGCATCACTGGCTCGAAGGACATGAGTTTGAGCAAGCTCTGGGAGTTGGTGATGGACAGAGAAGCCTGGCGTGCTACAGTCCCTGGGGTCGCAAAGAGTCAGACGTGACTGAGCGACTGAACTGAACTGAATGACAACAATAATCTTCAAAAGATACTGTCAAGGAAATGAAGACAAGCCACAAATAAAGGTAAAAGCTTTGCAAAGAAACATATATATGCTCATGGACTTGCCTGAGAATATACAAAGAGCTCTTAAACCTCTACATTAAAACACAAACACCCATTGAAAAATCAGCAAAAGACTTGAACAGAAATTTCATCAAGGAAGATACATGAGTGGCATATAAGCTCATGTAAAGATGCTCAACATCAGCAGTTATTAGAAAAATGCAAGTTAAAACTATATGAGGAAAAAAAAAACCCATAAGAGGATTTATCTGCATACCAATGAGGGTGTTTAGAGTTAAAAAGACACATAAGTGTCAGCAAGGTTGTGGAGCAACTAGAACTCTACACATTGTTTGTGTTCATGAAAATGGTACAACCACTTCAAATCACTATTTGGCACTTTCTTAAAAAATTAAACAAATGTGTACTGTATGATATAGATATTCTATTCCTAGATATTTAACCAAAACTTGTACAGAAATGTTCATAGCAGCTTTATTCATAGGATTCTCAAATTCGAAGAAATTCAAATGTTTATCAACAGGTGAACAAATAAACAAACCATGATACAACCATGTGATGAAATACTGCTTAGCAATAAGAAGGAGTGGATTATTGTTATGTATAACAACATGGGTGAATCTTAAAATATTTATGATTTAGGACTCCCCTGGTGGTCCAGTGATTAAGAATCTGCCTGGTAGCACAGTGAGGTGGGGGTTCCGTACCTGGTGTGGGAAGATTCCACATGCCGCATGCACATGCCAGGGCCTGCGTGCTGCAACTATGGAAGCCTGTGTGTCAAGAGCCTGTGCTCCTCTAGAAGAGAAGCCAACTCAGTGAGAAGCCTGTGTTGAGTTCTTCTGTCTCTGCCTGTGGGCTGAGCTACCTGAAGTAGGATCTTCAGGTGTGTACATCCACAGGTCAGGGTGTCTTTGGGATATGTAAATGTGGATTGACTTATCCCTACCCCATCCCCTTCTGCGCTTCCAGAAAGGAGACGAGGAGGCTCTGTGTGATTGTTTCTCTCTTAGGAGGCAGTGCTTTCAGTGGCTGAGGGTCTGGACTTGGATGGATCTAGGTTCAAATGCTGCTTCAACTACAATGGGGCATGTGACTTCATACAAGCAGCTTTGCCAAGGTTTTTTTGGATTGTATTCCTTAATGTGAAATGGCTAAGAGGTCCCTTTATCAGGAGCATAATTGAGACATCTAGGGTGACTGCCATATGGCAAGCTCTCTGTCAATGGTCTCATTTCTATCATTGTTCTTGTAGGTCTGGTATGTGTGGCTGAGTGGACTCTTATGGAATGTGTGTACAAGTGCATAAATGTGAGTGTGTGCATGCATGTGGTTGAGCATGTGTGTTATTGTATGTATGTGAGTGTGTGTATAAATGTGCATGTGTGTAACTGTGTGCGTGTCAGTGCAAATGAGTGTGTATGCCTGTAAGTGTACATAATTCTGGGCGTGTGAGTCAGTGTGCATGCATGTGTGTGTAAGAGGGCAGGTGTATGAGTGTGTATGTGCTTGTGCACGGCACAAGGGACTATTCAAGGTGGCCCCTCGGTTGGGAGGGTGAGCTGGGGAGGTGCAGCCTGGGAGAGGAGGCTCCTGATACCATCGCATCCCTTAGCACCCACTGTGATGCCCACAGCAAGATGAGGGCCTTTGGCCCCAGTTCTCAGCCATGTGCTTTGCGTTGAGCTGGATTCTGTATTGTACAACCTGCCTTATTAAAATAGATATTGTGCCTTTATGAATCTATAATGTGAAGCACTTCATGAGGAGTCCCTATTCCCCTCAATTGAGCTGTATTAAGGAGGTTGCTGGGGAGAGGAACACTTTCCTTAGAGGCTGCTGGGGGGTGGGGGTGGGTGGAGTGAAAGATTCTCACGGACAGAGGGCAGAGGTTCCCACAGATAAGAGGGGGAGGTTCCTGCAGAACCCTGGGGAGTGGCTGGTTGAGATCTATCAAGGCTGCAGCGTCTGGTTTAGGTGTTGCTCTTGTGAAGATGTTGACTCTGGAAAGAGAGAGGATCTTTGTACTTTACCAGCATCTGGTCAGGTTGGCAGGACGGGGTGGGAGATATGACACATAGTTGGATTAGAATGGCTTTTTCTTGGAGCCAAAGCCCTGTGGTTCCTTGGGCTCAAGTTATAGACTGGCTGCACTTTCTGACCTGCCTGCAAGCCATGCCTAGAGAATCTCTCCCAACTGGCTGCCTGTGGTCCCCATGTCAGACCTTCCTGCTGCCATATTGATTGGATAAGGCTTGCTCCTTGGTTGCAGATTAAATGACCAGTTGCACCCTCTCTTATAAACTTAACTTGGAGATGTAGAGGCAGGTGTTGGTGGTGCCAGGCATTTGAGCTGAAAGTTCACATCCAGTTAGGGCAAGAGTCGGTATCCTGAAACCCTAACTTAATTGATTTATTAGGTGGTCAGTGGGGGTCGGTGGCAGAAGACACACAGTGGAGGAAGCCAGTCTGAAAGAGGAAGATAAAGGAGGCTGCAGACAAAAGTGGAACTTGGGGTCAGAAACAGAGAAAAAGAGAAAAGGGACAAAAGATTTCCTTCCTCCATGACCTGGAGTTGGTTTGATGTTAAAGGTCTTTCCAGTGCTGAGCTTTTGGGTTTGGGCACCCAAGTTTTACTGAGGCAGTCATAGGGCAAACCTTTTGTCTTTGGATCACCCCCATAGACCTTTGCTATGTTTTCTGTTTTATAGGTGAGGAAACTGAGGCTCTCATGAATGACGAGTGCCTGGGGCACACACTGGGAGGACACGGAGGCAAGGCTGAACTCCACTTTCCCAGCTTCCCACTCTGGAGCCGCACTGGCCTGCAACAGCCCAGTCCTGCCTTGCAATCACTGGACTTGCCCCTTTGTCAGGACCCTTTTCCCTAACATCTACATGGCATTCTGCTCCTAATCCTTCAGCTCTCAACTTAGTGACACTTCCTTGAGAAAACTCTCCCAGCCACCCAATCTAAAGTAACCACTCCACTCCATTATCTCGTAGCTGAGCCCCTTGGGGTTGCCATGGTTGGTATCTATTTGTTAGTTAATTTTGTCCACATTGCATTTGTCACAATTTATAATTCTCAAATTTGCACAATAATTTTATCATTCACATTTTCCTTCTCTTCTCAGCTATAAGCTCCATGAAGACAGAAATGACCTGCATTTTTACTGTGAAATGCCATGCAGGACCCAGAACTTGGCATAGAGATGGTATTTAATAAATACTTATAGAATGTCTGCTGGAATCTTCATTTTTCCTATGAGAAAGTGGAAATATGAAAAGATTAAGAAATTTGCCAGGGTTTCTGAGAAGATAAATAGCTGGAACAGGGCTCTAGAGTCTGATCCAACTTGAGTCCACACTCCTCCTTAACTATCATGCTACAAAATTCCCTGTGATTGATTAATCCTTTGTGAAACATGTCTCTTCTCTGGGCCGAAAGCTGTGGCAGAAAAGGTTTTTGCTCTTATCAGTCGGAGTTGTGAGCCCATCCCTGCCCTTTACCCTCTGACGTGAGCCAGAGTGGTCAGAACTAAAGCTGGGGGTCAGATAACTGGATTCAAAGTCCAGCCCTGCACTAATTTGCCATGGAAAATTAGGTAGGTCAATTTCTTATGTGTTTCTGGCTTCCCTGTATGATGGTTAATTTTATGTGTAGACTTGATGGATGTTTTTAGGTGAGATTAACATTCCAATAGATGAACTTTGAGTAGAGCAGATTGCCCTCCATAATAAGGGTGGGTCTCATCTAATCAGTTGAAGGCCTCAATGGAATAAAAGGAACTGCTTCCCTGAGCAAGGGGGAGCTCTCCATCAGACAGCCAGTGGATTTTGTCTGCATCATCAGCTCTCCTGAGTCTTCAGCCTGCTGACCCACACTGCAGATTCAGACTTGCCAGCCTCCATGATTGCTTCATCCAATTCCTTTTAGTAAATCTCTTTCTCTCTGTGTACACACATCCTATCAGTTTTTTCTCCCTGGAGAACCCTGACTAACACACCCTGCCAGCCATGTGGCTGAGGCCTTAGAGTGCTCTGTGCTGAGTTAAGACAGACCACAGTGTCAGGGGCATCCCATTCAGGTGTCAGTTGATCTCACCACCCCCTTCCCCCCACCATATTCCATTGTCACAGCTCTCAAGGTTCCTTGTCTGCAAAAAACAGGTGGGTTTGAACCTGAGATGATGGGGAAGGGTGTCAAAGGCCAAAGGTGAAGCAAGGACACCACTGGCCTCAAGCACTCAGGGTGTCTCCCTCTGAGAGTAGGCTGGGGGATATTTACTCTCTTGGAGGCAAGAGACCAGGCACCGGAGGGGTGTGGGAAGTGAGGGGTGGGAGAGTCTAGTACCCTGGTACACTGGGCTGGAGGTTAGTGGCAGAGGAGGCCACTTGCTGTGTGGGTGTGGAGGGGGGAGGTCCCTGCACCCATCACTCAAGGCCAGTGGGGAGCATGGTGGCTACTCCTGATCTGACTCCATGCACCCAGGCACAGCTTCAGTGCAGGAGGCCCTGGGGAGGGGGGTGGGGGGCCACCAAAGAGGAGGGGGCTGGGGAGCCATCCTGCTGTGCTTCCCCCAAGCAGCCTGAGCACACGCAATTATAAGACAGTGGGCAGATGACAGAGTTAGTTAATGTAACAAGCCCTTTAAGCATTTAGCCACATTCGAGTGTTTAATCAGCTGTGTAAAGTGCAATATCTATCTTTCAATTTTATGCCATTAGGGGAGACAAGATTTTGATTAGGTACTTAATCTGTGCACGGAAAAAACAGGCCCACAGCAAGCCCGGGATGGGGAGGGAGAGGGACATTGGGCGGGGGATTCGATAAAGGGGAAAGACAGAGATTTAACATAAAAGAGAATTAGTGCAGCTCCTTTCAATTTAGTGCCCAGGCTTTATGGCCTAATCAATTAGAGGCCTGGCCAGACTGCTGGGAAGTGGCTCGGCTGGGCTGGAGGCTCGGCCGTATTAATTCCCTTCATTACACGGGGGTCAGGCTGAGGGCTTTGCGGGGGCTCCTGGAGGCGTGGGTCACTTTTCGGGCATCGGTTCAGGAAGCAGAGGGAGGCGGTGGAAGGGTGCCAGGCTGGACAGACAGTCTGGGCTCCTGGGAAAGGGGAGCTGGGGGACTCTGGGAGGTGGAGGGTGGCGGTCGGCCCTCTGATCCTGGAGTGGGAGGGGCCTGGGTTTGCCAGCTGGCTTTGTGACCTGTGGGCTGTGTGGTCTTGGGCACTTTGCTCACCCTCTCTCTGCTGCAGTTGCAGAACCATGATTGTGGCCATCTCAAAGGGCTCCATGAAGAGGAAAAGAGAAAATGGCAGGCTGAGGGCTTAGCATTGCATTGAGTATAGTGTGGACATTCACTCAGGGTTAGCTAGTGTAACTGTTATTTTATTTCTAATATTATCCTAAGTGTCATCAGAGGTAAAATTTTAACAGAGGCACTTCCTTAAGCCTCTGTGTGTATGTGTGTTAGTCGCCTAGTTGTGTCTGAGTCTTGGAACTCCATGGACATTTATTAACTCCCTTAAACATTTTATTGTCTGGTGTAACTGTGCTTTGGTTTTAAGTGTTAGGCACTTAGTCATGCCCAATTCTTTGCAACCTCACGGACTATAGCCCAACAGGCTCCTCTGTCTATGGAATTCTCCAGGCAAGAATACTGGAGTGGGTTGCCATGCCCTCCTCCAGGGGATCTTCCTGATTCAAGGATGGAACCCACGTCTCTATGTCTTCTCCATTAGCAAGTGGGTTCTTAACCACTAGCACCGCCAGCTCACTCAGAAGTACAATGAGACCTCATTTTTCTGAATCACAAATGGATGGAGGGAAAGCAGATTTGAAAAAAAATTTTTTTTTGGTTTAGATTACTCAATAGTTTTTAAATTAAAGAAGAGGGTATTTAGATGGGGGAAGTTGTCATGACTCTAAAAATAAATAAAGCCATGGACCTGATATCCATAGAAGTCTGAGGTGACTACATGGGCACATCAGCTCCTAGCACGTGAGGAATGGCAATCTCCAATCTCCATTCAGTTTTTTCTCAAAGATGAAGAAGCCCTTGGTCCCTGAGGGATACAAGGGTAAAATTGGAATGAGCACCTTGACGATTTCTTTTTGGTCCCGCAGTGTCCCCAGCACCTCAGCATACAGAGAATGGAGCTGAAAGCATCGGTGCTGGGAGTGAGGTGAGCATTGGGTTTGCTGAGATTCCAGAGTAAACTATTAAAAGAACAGCACTAGAGGAAGTAGGAACCATGGGAACCAGCAAACAGGCTAGTTTGCCGGCACATCCTTCCTCAACAGACGTGGGCAGGAGGAGAGGGGGAGTTCAGGTTTATTGGCTACTGACTGACTGACTTCTCTCTTAGCAGCTATGGGACTTTGGGTAAGTTCCTCACCCTTCCTGTAACAGTTTCTTTGATTGTAAACCAGGGGTGATCGTGGCTCCAATCTCACAGGCTGGCGGTGCGCATCACACGAGTTAACCTACGTAACATGCCAAGAACCATGTATGGCACTGACCGGGACTTAGGGAAATACTAACCCTGACGCTTATTGGCTATTATCTCAGCATTTTTTAAAGTGATGTGGTGCCGATTGCACAAGTGAAAAACCTGAAGTTCAGAGGGCTTCAGTGACTTGTCCAAGATCACATAGCTGGGTATGATGGGGATGAAACGGTTGCCTTGGTTTCTAGTGGCTTTTAAAAGCCTTTCTGCCCATAGTGCCGACTTGACAGCATAAGGCATGGCCAAGTGATTCTAAACTCCAGCCGGGCATTTGGGAAGTAAGTTCACGCAATATATGTTTTTCAGCAGCTATTATGTGTGTTGCAGTGCATCCCTGAGAGGGCAGGGACCACATCTGCCATGGTCAGTACTGCTGAGCAGTCATTTAACACCTATTTGTGTAATGAGTGAGTGAATGAATGATTGGTGTGCCAAATCCTGAGTATCCTTGGGGAGAGAGTGGAGAAATGTGAATTATACAACTTTCCTGTTAGCTGGAGCATAATTGGCACAGGGGAAGGCAACATCATAGAGTGGGAAGAGAAAGGACAAACTAAGCAGGAGTCCTGGATCATCTCCTTGCTGATTGGAGTTGGTTTTGTTCATGATAGGTTCATAGGTTCTCAGCAAATGTTTGTCAAATAACTAAAGAAATGGGTAGGTGAGTGACAGAGATGGCCTTGCCAGTTCCAAGGGCTTCTCTGGTGGCTCAGATGGTTAAAGAATCTGCCTGCAAGGCAGGAGACCTGGGTTTGATCCCTGAGTTGGGAAGATCCCCTGGAGAAGGAAATGGCAACCCATTCCAGTATTCTTGCCTAGAGAAGCCCATGGACAGAGCAGCCTGGTGGGCTACGGTCCATGGGGTCACAAAGAGCTGGACACGACTGAGGACTAACACTTTCACTTTTTTCCAGTCCCAGATTGGCAGGTGAGTTTTTTTGCATGCTAGGACTTCAAACCTTTCTTCAAGGAGCGGTACATGGTTGAGTCTTCCAAAATAAAATGTGACACATAAAAATGTCATCCATGGCACTTGGATTCTCAAAACCAGCTCTATGAACACAAACTTGGGCAAGAAAGACAACTTGCTTTTCTTGATTCCATAGTCATGTGGACCAAAGGTAGGTATTTCTATAAAGGGCCAGATGGTCAATAGTTTAGACTTTGAGTACACTTCTGTCTTCATTGCAACTACTCAACTCTGCCACGGCAGTGTGTGAACAGCCGTAGACACAATTGGTAAGCAAATGGGTGTGCTTATTTCTGATAAAACTTTATTTATAAAAACAGCCAGCCAGTGGATTTGGCCCATGGTGGTTGCTCACCCATGCCTGATTTAGATGATGTATTCCCAGGAAGTAATCTTTCTGCGTGCAACTTCACACCTGAGTGAAGACACCTTGGTTCTCAGCAGCTGCATCCCCATTTTACGGAGAAGACTGAGTGGGCAGTACGTGGAGTCTGCTCTAGAGCTGGATTTCACAGGCTTTTGTTTAGATGTGGCAAAAAAATATCAGTCTTCACTTATATGTCTTAACACTTAACATACATTTTTCCCTGGCATATCCTAAGGAACCTGGGGACAGAGGACCTATTACTCTTGCCCACTTTACAAGTTGAATTAATCGAGGCTCAGGGAGGTTCAGTGACTCATCTATGGTCACCCAGCTAAGAATTTAATGTTTCTTTTTATTGGGGAAAAGCAATTTGAATGAAAATGAATTTCATATCAGAAATGATAAAAATCTCAAACAAATGGCACACTATTTTCCAAGAATTGAAAGAAAAGGTTATCTAAAGGAAATTCTCTAAATGGAAAAAATACAATATAATAAGGAACTTTGGACTATCAGGAAGAAAGAAATACGGTAAAAATATGGTAAATGTAATATGTTTATCTCCTCCTCCTCCTGCACTTTCTAAATTATGTTGATAGTTGAAGTAAAAATTTTAACAGCAAGAAAAAGTCAACCTTAAAAAAAAAACACCCTTCCCCCTACAAACCACAGTTCTTTATTTAAGAAGATTCCTTGATCATCCAATCTATTCCAGAGACTTCTCTGGAGCTGGAGCTGGGAATAAAGTAGAGTCCTGACCTCAATGTGCTGCCATTATACTTGGGGACAGTGGATATGTGTACTAAGTGAGTAAACGATGCAGGAGGTCAGACAGGACTATCAGACAGGACTATCAGTCAGGACAGGCTCACAGTTCCAAGGCTTAATGGCTTTAAACAATGTTTAGCAAACTGTGATCCAAGATCCAAAGGCTGCTCATTATCTCTTTTTGCAAATCAGGTTTTACCGGATCACTGTCATGTCCATCTGTTCATGAACTGTCTATGCTACTTTCAAGTAATTGCAATGAGGGGCTTCCCTGGTGGCTCAGTGGTAAAGAATCCATGTGCCAAGCAGGAGATTCGGGTTTGATCCCTGGGTCAGGAAGATCCCCTGGAGAAGAAAGTGACAATCCACTCCAGTACTCTTGCCTGGGAAATCCCGTGGACTAGAGCCAGGTGGGCCCTAGTACATGGGGTTGCAAAAGAGCTGGACACGACTTAGCAGCTGAAAAGCAACATGCTGCTTTCTTGTTACAATAATCAAGTTGAGTAGCTGCAACAGGAATCTTCTGGCTCTCAAAGCCCCCCCAAATTTGTGACCCCTGGCTTAAAGCAACCATAGTTCATCTCTTTCCTGTGCTTCATGTCCTTCTGGATTAGCCTGGGAACACTGTTTGTCAGTCACTCAGGAACTCAGGCCAGGGGAGCACCCACAACCTTGAATGTATGTAAGGGAAAAGAGTTCTGGAGGGTCTCATATGAATGATTAAATGCCTAGCTCAGAAGTGACACTTAATTCTGCTCAGAATTTATTGGCCACCCAACAGAAGGGGTCCAGTTTGGCTGCAGGCCCGGAGGCAAAGAGCTGGAGACATTTGGTGGGTCAGCTGCTCTGACCACAAGTGCAAAGGGATATCAGTGAGCAGGGTAAGCTGGTGGGAAGTGCTCGGGGCCTTTCACTTTTCTTTTCTTTAAAAATATTATTGAAGTGTGGTTGATTCATAATGTTGTGTTAATTTCTTCTACACAGCAAAGTGACTCAGTTATATGTACACTGATATATATGCTTTTCACATTCTTTCCCATTATGGTCTGTCCAGGACACTGTATGTAGTTCCCTGTGTTATGCAGTAGGACCTTGTTGGTTATCCATTCTATATATTACAGTTTGCCTCTGATAATAGCAAACTCTCATCCCAACCGCGCTCCTTGGAACCGCAAGTCCTATTCTCTATATCATCTGTGAGTCACTTTTTTCACTTTTATTTATTTTTTAATTGGAGTATAATTGTTTTACAATGTTGTGCTAGTTTCTGTTGTACAATAATGTGAATCAGCTCTAAGTATATATATATCGCCTTCCTCTTGAGCCTCCCACCCTGCTAGGTCATCACAGAACACTGAGTTGAGCAACCTGTGCTATATAGCAGCTTCCCACTAGCTATTTATCTTATACATGCACGTGTGCTCAGTCATGTCTGACTCTTTGTGACGCCATAGACTGTAGCCCATCAGGCTCCTCTGTCCGTGGGATTTCCCAGGCAAGAATACTGGAGTGGGTTGCCATTTCCTTCTCCAGGGATCTTCCTGACCAAGGGATTGAACCCATGTCTCCTGCATTGTAGGCAGATTCTTAACAATGGTGCCATCTGGGAAGCCTGCTATTTTACATATGGCAGTGTGCATAAGTCAATGCGGCTCTCTAGATTTGTCCCACTCTCTCCTTCCTCTTCTGTTTCCAAAAGTCCATTCTCTACCTGAGCGTCTCTATTTCTGTCCCGCAAATGAGTCACTTTTAAATAACGCAGCCTAGATGTCATGGAAGAGAACCCAGCTGGCCTTTGAGTCCACGTCTCTCCAGCTTGAAGCAAGGTCTTCTCAACCTCTATGCTCTGCGGCCATGGCCTGGGGAAAGTAGGTGCTGGGAGGGGCACTGGATGGTCTGATTAAGGAGTGTGTCTCCTTGGGAACTCCTGCTGGGGGTCCTGCTAGGCTTGCTCCCGTGCCTTGACTCCATCTGGGGTTTCTGACTCATCCCCATAGTGTGCATAGTCGGGTGGTCTTGGCTGGTCAGTCCTGGAAAGGAGGGGTCGGGGGAGGAGCGACTGTGGCTCCACAAGGCACTACATTAACGTTATTAATAACCCTCTCAGCCTTTATTGAAAAGATGCTCTCTGCGTCTGAATTTGCCACTATGGCAACCCATTTATTAAGGCTGTAAGAGCCAGAGTTGCTTCAGACCGTATTTATTACCATGATTTGCGGAGGGAAGGCTCTGATCCCAGAGCTGGGGCAGCTGGGGGAGAGGACGTGTTGTTGCTGAGAGGCAAGGTCTGGGCTCACCTCGCCAGGAGGTCACCGGGGAAGCACTTTCTGTCTCTTCCAATTAGATGAGGACTCAAAGTGCAGGCGGGGAGTTTG
Source organism: Bubalus bubalis (assembly GCF_019923935.1). Classification (NCBI taxonomy): domain Eukaryota; kingdom Metazoa; phylum Chordata; class Mammalia; order Artiodactyla; family Bovidae; genus Bubalus; species Bubalus bubalis. The sequence continues at coordinate 15,656,664 of NC_059170.1, read as the reverse complement.
GGGCTAAACAGAGCGGTGATTACTCCTCTACATGCATGTAGTGTGCCATCAGGGCACCTGGTGCCCTCTGGGGGTGCCTCCAGGGGACAGGTGATGCAGGCATTGTCTCAGTGTGCACACAGGACAGCAAGAAGTCTCGGGAGTCTCCAAGGTCACAGAGCTAGGGGTCAAGCGGGAGCAGTGTGGGTGTGTGTGTCAGGTTCTCAGTTGGGTCCAACTCTTTGTGACCCCATGGACTCTGTCCCCGCCAGGCTCCTCTGTCCATGGAATGCTCCAGGCAAGAATTACTGGAGTGGCTAGCCATTCCCTTCTTCAGTGGATCTTTCGGATCCAGGGATCAAACCCAGGTCTCCCACATTGCAGGCAGATTCTTTACCATCTGAGCCAACAGGGAAGGCCCAAGTGGGAGTAGTGGTGGTCCCCAAAGTCATGGGCTCATTTTTCCATAAACATCAGATCTAACTCTATTTGGCTTGTTCTCTCCCTCTTTTTTCCCAATAATATATAACAAACTGTTTAACATCAGAACAAAAAAAATCCACAATGATAGCATCATCACAAGGATAAGCTGAGGGGTTTCTGTTCATTAATGTGTTTGAATCCTCATGATATTCTTTTGTGGATATTATCACACATTACAGATGAGGAAACGGAGTCCTGGAGGGATGAGGTCATGGGTCTGAACTCACAGAGTGAGGAAGCGGCCAAGCTGAGGCAGGTTTGTCTGATTCCAAGTGACTTTGTCCCTGATGCTGCATCCCCTCCTTTCTTTCTGTTGTCCCATTTTCAGAGGCTGGTAGAGGGTCACGTTCACATACTTGGATTCCGTCTTCTCCAGTAACTGTTCCTTTGGGTCTGTCTGGGCTTTGACTCTCTCAGAGCCTTCCCTCTGGAATATTCTCACTATGCACACTTGGCCAGCTGGTTGAGATTTATATTAGTTTAATGACCACAGTTCTAGAGACTAGAAGTCCAGGGAAAGGGTGTCGGCAGGGCTGGTTTCTACTGGGGCCTCTCACTGTAGCTTGTAGGTGGCTGTTTCCTCCCGGTGTCATCACGTGGACTTCCCACTATGTGCCGTGTCCTAAACTTCTCCCCTTATAAGGACACTGTCATATTGGATTAAGACCTCTCCTAATGGCCTCATTTAACCTTAATCACCTCCCTAAGGTGCTTTCCAGGTGGTGCAAGTGGTAAAGAACCTGCCTGCCAGTGCAGGAGACATAGGAGACAGGGGTTCGGTGCCTGGGTCAAGAAGGGAGGGCCTGGAGGGGGCACAGCAACCCACTCCTGTGTTCTTGCCTGGAGAATTTCACGGACAAAGGAGCCTGGTGTGCTACAGCCCACAGGGTTGGAAAGAGTTGGACACGACTGAAGCAACTGAGCACACGTGCACGCACCTCTCTAAGACCCTGTCTCCAAATAGGGAATCTAACAGACACCTTCTAACGTACTCAGGGTTAGAATTTCAACAGAGGAATTTTGAGGGGAGCACAGTTCAGCCCATAGCGGGATTCAAGGACAACCTCCTGCCCTCTGAAGTTCCCTGGGATCCATGATGATCCCAGGGAGTCTATATGGCTCTACCATGGAGACGCCGTGAGCGACTGGCTTCCACTTCCCTGAAAGCTGCCCATCCCCCAGCCCTCCCCTGCTGGAAAGTTGGTTCCACTTTGGAATTGCATTTTCAGAAGGGTAGGAATTGTCAGGATTTCCAAGGCGGGGCATTCCAGGTCCTAGGCACTCTTGCCTCCACAGAGCCCCTTCCTTCACACTCTTCCTGCTGTTGCCTCTTGAAGTGTGCTTATGAGGATGGTTGGATTCTTCTGGCCTGCCATGCTCTGCTTCTCTAGCATGGTCTTTTGCTTTTTATCTCTGCCCCTTCCCCGTGGCTGGCGGCGTCCTTCCTTCCCCTCCTCCTTCCCTTCTTACTTCTCTCTCTTTTGTCTTTGTCTTCCTTTCTCCTGCTCTTCCTCAGCCTCCCTAGTTTCTGTACATCTGCTCCATGCTAGGCATAGTGCTAGGCGCTGGATTCTATGCTGAGCCCAGTTAAACACTGACAGCAAAGGTGGATGAAAAACTGGACCCATTTGAGGTGGGCTCTGTTCTCATAGTACATCCTCCCTCAGTGATCCCATCTTACAAAGCTGTAGTCCAATCATCAAAACCAGGAAACTGACACTAGTATTATACTATTAACTAAACTATAGACCTTATTTGGATTTTGTGTTTGTACACACGTGCATGCCTGTGTGTATGTGGTTCTAAATGATTTTTTTTTAAATTGAAGTATACTTACTTTATGATGTTGTGTTGGTTTCTGTTGTACAACAAAGTGAATCAGCTTTATATATACATATATCCCCTCCCACTTGGACCTCCGTCTCACCCCTCAATTCAAGTCTTCTAATAAATGATTAACTTTTACATTTTGAAAAGTGTAAGAAAAAAATGTTTTGTCATCCCTGGTGGCTCTGATGGTAAAGAATCTGCCTGCAATGCAGGAGACCTGGTTCGATCCCTGGGTCAGGAAAATCCCCTGGAGAAGGAAATAGCAACCCACTCCAGTGTTCTTGCTGGGGAAATCCCATGGACAGAGAAGCCTGGAAGGCTACAGCTCATGGGGTCACAAAGAGTTGGACACGACTGAGTGACTAACAGTTTTACATTTTGAAAACTGTTAAGACAAAAAATATTTAGGAAGCATCCTTGGCAAACTAGTGCCTTCTATACTAAGTGCATAAAGAACTCCTTGGTTAGAGTGAAAAATCAGGGAGAAAGTGTAGGAATTAGAGATAAGGCTTAGTTCCAAGAAAGACAGCCTAGGGTGCCCTTTGGTATGTTTTCCCTGGGTGACTGGGGCTGCTTTCTGATGAATCCCATCTTCATTCTTTACAGTGGCTCTTCAGTCCATCCCAGCCAGCCATGGGTGACAGATTTGCTTATGGTCCATATTTTATTGTTCTCTGAAACTCTTGATGCTCCTCTCCCAACCCCCTGGAAAAGTGAAGAATAGACATCTCACATCACTTGTCCAGTAGGACCCCCAGCCAACCTGACCACCCTCGTCATTCTTGTGTCTTCCTCCTTCCCACCTGAACTCTGACACTTAATCTACCACCTGTGCCTGTGTTCACCTGTTTTGCTCCATCTGGAAAACTCCTTTTCTCCAGTTCCATGTCTACAAATTTTATCCACCTTCGGGGTCTCAGTACAGCCTCCCCCTCCTGTTAAAGTATGTCCTCCACTTTTGCGTGACATTAGTCAGGTTGTAGCCGAATTGTTCCCCTGAGAGACGTCTTCCTGCTCCAATTACACTCCTCTCTGTCCTTCCATATTCTCTCGTTACACTTTCAGTGTCTGGATTGACTCTGTTGGTTTCCTTGTTTTCTGTCTTCCTGCCAGCCTGTGAGTTCCAAGAGGCGGGGACCCTGTCCGTCCCAGCCTCTGCTGTCACCCCAGCACCTGGGACAGAGCCTGGCACTAAGTCAGTGGCTTGGGACACAGTGGTTGGCACATGCACGTAGTAGTTATAGTTAAAATGATGATAGCAGTAAGGACAATAATAACAGAGTTTTACGACTGGGCTAGCCTCGCCTTCCTATGAACTCCACAACTCTTTGTCTTGACTTTTGATGTAGATCACCCGATATCGTGATCATGGTTACCTTTGTGTATGTGTATCTTCACACAGAGAAACCTTTGACAGCCTCATCTTACTCATCCCTGGGTCTCCTTTAGCTTCTGGTCCAGAAGTTGGCACGTGGAAAGCTGTCACAGTGAATATTCGGAATGAATAGACGTTTGGATGCTTGGAAAGAGCCACTGTCATTGCTCCAATTGCTCTCCTTCGGTCTCCTGATCCACACCAGCAGCAAGTGGATTGCAGAGCCGAGCACCCTCCCCTCCCCTCCCCTCTCCCCTCACCCCTCCCGTGCACTCTTCGCCTCTCTGTCTCCTACTCTCTGGGCTCTTAGGACAATAAGTACAAGCCCATAAAGCTCTCTCCAGGGTATCTTGCTTCCTCACGCTTATCAGAATAAAGGAGAACTGAAAGGGCTTTCGAAAGAGCCATCTGTTAGTTTTCATAAAGACATTATCTGCTTCCCATCACAGGGCTTTTGCTGTCTCTGACATGTGTCTGCCCTCCCTCCACCGTCTGAAAGAGCAAGAGTGTGCTTTCCACTTTCTGTCTGCGCCTGGCTGCTGGAGGTGGGCTACAGATGGAGTATTTATCTAAAAGTAAAGAGATCTGACTTATAAGCAAGCCCGATATTAAATGTATAAATAATGCATCCTGTGGCATTATTTATAATGCAATAACATCCCTATAATGTAATAAAAGTATGCAGGTTCCTGGCACTTTTCTTAACCCCTTGATGTCTTGGAGGAGGCTGTGGGTCTAGCAGCTTCCTCTGTCCTTCAGGGCTTGGGGATGGGTGCTGTCTGCCAAGGTCTTGCCTGGGTCCTGGCTTCGGCACAGCTGAGCTTCTTGACAACTGCTAGCAGGACGGGGTTGGTCCTGGTATCTGGACTAGTGGCTCGAACTTTGGTGTGAGTCCAAATGTAAGTTTCTCATTCTCAATCTACTGATTTGGAATCTCAAAGCATGGGGAGAGAAAATTTGTATGTTTAAACAGCTCTTTTGTAGTTTCTGTTGTTGTTTGTTGTTCCGTTGATAAGTCATGTCTGACTCTTTGCGACCCCAATGGACTACGGCATGCCAGGCTTCCCTGTCCTTCACTATCTCCTGGAGTTTGCTCGAATTCATGTCCACTGAGTTGATGATGCCATCCAACCATTTTGTCCTCTGTCGTCCCCTTCTCCTCGTGCTTTCAATCTTCCCCAGCATCAGGGACTTTTCCAATGAGCTGGCTCTTTGCATCAGGTGGCCAAAGTACTGGAACTTCAGCTTTGTGGTTTCTAAGACAAGTCAAGGAGTGATCTTTACTCCTTTAGAGTAAAGGGTTAGACTTTACTTAGAGCGGGAATAGACTAGTAGGCATCCCCAGCTCCTGGCCCTGGGACTCCAGAGCAAGTCAACCTTGAGGGGACTGTGTGTTGGTCTTCTATATTGGTCTCATGTCTTGCTCACCTGCCCAGCATCCACATCCCTCCTGCCACTGAGTGCCACCTGTGTGTCAGGGGCCAGCTGACCCCCTTGGTGCCAATTGGCACTTACATGATCATTTGAGCTTTACCTGCTACTAAATCTCTCTTTTCAGATGGAAGAAAATTATGGATAGACAGACTATAGGAGATCAGTGTTTGTTTGAATGCCTGTGTCTGTGATGCCTTGGAAGTTCCTGGTCTGCAGCCTGTCCTGGGCTCCCAATGCTACCCAGAAATATGTCTCTCTTTCAGCTCTCTTTCCTAATCTCCAGAGTTCCTGTCTCATTGGTACCCAGGGTCTTCAGGTATCCAATCGCTCTCTTCTTTTACAATAAAAAGACAACCTCATATATTGGGTCACTGAAAAAGTAGAAGCCACCAGAGGGATGGATACTCTGAGCTTTGTTCTCCACTCTGTCCACTTTCAACTGTCTCTCTGCCTGCATCTATCCTGCCTGTCTGCCTTCTTGCCATAATAGAGGTTGACTGTTTCCAGTATTACCCTGATTCTTTTGCCTGTGCTCTGGACCTCAACCCCACACCCTCCTCAGGTAGCCCTCTCCATTAACTATCTCTTCTCTTTCTCCTGAATCTCCAAATTCTTTTCCTACCATTTTTCTATCAGCTTCTAAATATATTCAATACCTTTCACCCAACCACCATCATTGGCTCCATGCTGCTTACAGCTCCTACCATATCTCTTTCCCCATCTAAACCATATTTCATAGTAGGGGTGCATTTAGTGCCCAGTGTCCACATAGGAAATGTGCTAAATCCCCTGTAGTAATTTGTTTAATACTCACAATAACCCTATGATAAATGAATACTAGGTGAGGTAACATGATTAAAGCATAATGTTAAAACTCAACATTCAAAAAACTAAGATCATGGCATCCAGTCCCATCACTTCATGGCAAATAGATGGGGAAAAAATGGAAACAGTGGCAGATTTTATTTTCTTGGGCTCCAAAATCACCACAGTGACTGCAGTCATGAAATTAAAAGACACTTGCTCCTTGTATGAAAATGTATGAAAAACCTAGATAGCGCATTAAAAAGCAGAGACATCACTTTGCCAAAAGAAGACCATATAGTCAAAGCTATGATTTTTCCAGCAGTCATTTACAGATGTGAGTTGGACATAAAGAAGGCTGAAAAGAAGAAAGTGAAAGTGTTAGCCACTCAGTTGTGTCCGACTCTTCGTGACCCCATGAACTGCAGCCCACCAGGCTCCACTGTCCATGGAATTCTCCAGGCAAGAATACTAGAGTGGGTTGCCATTTCCTTCTCCAGGGACTCTTCCCACCTGAGGAACTGAAACCGGGTCTCCCTCATTGCCGGCAGACTCTACTAACTGAGCCACCAGGGAAGACCTACAGAAGGCTGAGGGCTTAAGAATCGATGTCTTCGAATTCTGGTGCTGCAGAAGATCCTTGAGAGTCTCTTGGACAGCAAGGAGGCCAAATCAGTCAACCCTAAAGGAAATCAACCCTGAATATTCATGGAAAGGACTGATGCTGACGTTGAAACTCCAATACTTTGGCCACCTGATGCAAAGACCTAACTCATTGGAAAAGACCTGATGCTGGGAAAGATTGAGGCAGGAAGAGAAGGCAGTAGCAGAGGATGAGATGTTGGATGGCATCACTAAATCAATGGACATGGTTTGAGCAAACTCTGGGATAGTGAAGCCTGGTGTGCTGCAGTCTGTGGGGTCACAAAGAGTCAGACATGACTTAGCAACTGAACAACAATGAAACACAAGATTAGGTAACTTGCTGGGAGGCACACACTGCTGTGGAAGTTGATCCCAGGCCATCTGACTTCAAAGCAAGTGTCTACACCAGCTGACAAAGTTCTCTCCCCTTCAGTCACTCCTCCACAATTTCAGTCCTAATCCCAGATCAGCAATGACCTCTGCATTGTTACATCCAATTTTGGGAATTTGCAGACCTGATTTCACATGATGGAGAACCAGGTGGCACTGACCTCTCCATCCATTTTTTGGAACGTTCACTTTATTATTATTATTATTTTTTGTTCTGGCTCCCCGCCCCCACCTTCTCTTTGTCTTCTATTCTCCTCTCTGGTCACATCTCAGTCACATTTTCAAGCTTTTTCTCAGCCCACAACCTTACATTTTGGGGTGCTCCTGGGTTTCATTCTTTGCCCACTTTCCACCCCACACACTGTCCCAGGTCTTCATTTGCCAACTGCATTCTACATCAAACCTGCAAGTCTTTGTTCTGATCACCACAAGAGGACTATTTATTTACCTAATATCTTAAATCAGACATTTCCCTAACTTAGTTCATTACTTTGCCCAAGTCAACTCCTCTTTCCCTGGTGGCTCAGCTGGTAAAGAATCTGCCTGCAATGTGGGAGACCTGGGTTTGATCCCTGGGCTGGGAAGAGCCCCTGGAGAAGGGAACAGCTACCCACTCCAGTATTTGGCCTGGAGAATTCCATGGACTGTATAGTCCATAGGGTCGCAAAGCGTCGGACATGACTGAGTGACTTTCAGTTCACTTCACTAACTTAGTGGTTACCATGTTTTCGCCCAACTGCGCTGGCTGACATTTGCATGGCAGTTTTGACTCTTTTCTTTCTTTCTGATCTAATCAGTCATCAAGTTCTCTCAATTCTACCTATCAAATTGTCTCCATTCTCAATTCCATCTACTCTTCATCTCTTCTTCACATGCCTCATGAAATCATCCTGGCCCATGCCTGCTACCTTTTTGCATTTTTGCTATGGATTTCTAACTGATCTCCCAACTTCAGTCTTGTGGCCCCCTAAAACCTTTTTAAAGTTTATTATGAACTATTTAAATTATACAGACAATTATAGAGGGTGATAGAATCATTAATCTACCACGTAAATTTGACAAACACATGTGTTTTGCCATATTCGGATTAATTAGCTGAAAAATAAAGTATTACAGATACAGTTAAAGAAAAGGACATACAACTTCTTTCTCCCTGATCTTGTACCATAGAGGTAATTGCCAAATGCATTTGGTGTATATTCTTTCTTCCCACACAGAAAGAATATAAGAAGAACTGTACAAAAAAGATCTTCGTGACCCAGATAACCACAAGGGTGTGACCTAGAGCCAGGCATCCAGGAATGCAAAGTCAAGTGGGCCTTAGGAAGCATCACTGAACAAAAGTAGTGGAGGTGATGGAATTCCAGCTGGGCTATTTAAAATCCTGAAATATGATGTGGTGAAAGTGCTGCACTCAATATGCCAGGCAATTTGGAAAACTCAGCAGTGGCCACAGGACTGGAAAAGGTCAGTTTTCATTCCAATGCCAAAGAAATGCAATGCCAAAGAAAGCTCAAACTACCACACAATTGCACTCATCTCACATGCTAGCAAAGTAATGTTCAAAATTCTCCAAGCCAGGCTTCAACAGTATGTGAACCATGAACTTCCAGATGTTCAAGCTGGATTTAGAAAAGGCAGAGGAACCAGAGATCAAATTGCCAACATCTGTTGGATCATTGAAAAGGCAAGAGAGTTCCAGAAAAACATCTACTTCTGCTTTATTGACTACACCAAAGCCTTTGACTGTGTGGATCACAACAAACTGTGGACAATTCTGAAAGAGATGGGAATACCAGACCATCTTACCTGCCTCCTGAGAAATCTGTATGCAGGTCAAGAAGCAACAGATAGAACTGGACATGGAACAACAGACTGGTTCCAAATCAGGAAAGGAGTATGTCAAGGCTCTATATTGTCACCCTGCTTATTTAACTTATATGCAGAGTACATCATGTGAAATGCAGGGCTGGATGAAGCACAAGTTGGAATCAAGTTTGCCTGCTGCTGCTGCTGCTAAGTCGCTTCAGTCGTGTCTGACTCTGTGTGACCCCATAGACGGCAGCCCACCAGGCTCCCCCATCCCTGGGATTCTCCAGGCAAGAACACTGGAGTGGGTTGCCATTTCTTTCTCCAATGCATGAAAGTGAAAAGTGAAAGTGAAGTCGCTCAGTCGTGTCCGACTCTTTGTGATTCCATGGACTGCAGCCCACCAGGCTCCTCAGTCCATGGGATTTTCCAGACAAGAGTACTGGAGTGGGGTGCCATTGCCTTCTCCGCAAGATTGCCAGGAGAAATATCAATAAGCTCAGATATGCATATGACACCACCCTTATGGCAGAATGCAAAGAACTAAAGAGCCTCTTAATGAAAGTGAACGAGGAGAGTGAAAAAGTTGGCTTAAAACTCAACATTCAGAAAACTAAGATCATGGCATCTGGTCCCATCAATTCATGGCAAATAGATGGGGAAACAATGGAAACAGTGAGAGACTTTATTTTTTTGGGCTCCAACATCAATGCAGATGGTGACTGCAGCCTTGAAATTAAAAGATGCTTGCTCCTTGGAAGAAAAGCTATGACCAATGTAGACAGCATATTAAAAAGCTGCAGTCCATGAGGTCTCAATGAGTCAGACACAACTGAGAGACTGAACTGAACTTTCTTTCCAAGTTTAAAAATGAAAGTGAAAGTCACTGAGTTGTGTCTGACTCTTGGCAACCCCATGGTCTATACAGTCTATGGAATTCTCCAGGCCAGAATAATGGAGTGGGTAGCCTTTCCTTTCTCCAAGAGATCTTCCCAACCCAGGGATCAAACCCAGGTCTCCTTCATTGCAGGCAGATTCTTTATCAGCTGAGCCACCAGGGAAGTCCCATGTTTTAAAAGTTAACATGTAAATACATTCCAAAGATGTATTTACAGATGGCATATTTTTTATTTGAGTATAATTGCTTTGAGACAATGGTAAAGAATCTGCCTACCAGTGTAGGAAACTCAGGAGCTGTGGATTCAGTCTTTGGGTCAGGAAGATCCCTTGGAGAAGGAAATGGCAACCCACTCCAGTATTATTGCCTGGAAAGTTCCATGGACAGAAAAACCTGATGGGCCAGTACATGAGGTCGCAAAGAGTTGGACACGACTGAGAGACTGAGCGCACACACAATTGCTTTATCGCATTGTGTTAGTTTCTGCTGTACTACAAAGCGAATCAGCTATATGAATGTATACGTATATCCCCTCCCTCTTGTCTCCCTCACAGCCCACCCACATCCCACCCCTCTAGGTCATCACAGAGCAGGAGCTGAGCTCCCTGTGCTATATGGCAGCTTCCTACTAGCCATCTGTTTTACACATGGTGGTTGTATATATGTCACTGCTCCTCTCCCAGTTCGTTCCACCCTCTCTTTCCTCTGCACTGGGGGCACATGTCCATTCTCTGTGTCTGTGTCTCTATTCCTGCCCTGCAAATAGGTTCATCAGTAGCATTTTTCATATATGCAATGGAATATTACCCAGCCATTAAAAGGAATGAACTTGTGTCATTTATAGTAATGTGGATGGATCCAGAGTCTGTCATACAGTATGAAGTAAGTCAGAAAGAGAAAAATAAATGATCATATATTAACACATTTATGGCATATTATTTGGATTCTTTAAAATTTACACAAACCCTATCAAATTGCAGGTACAATTCTTAAAATTTTAATAAATGTATTTTTGAAATTTATCCACGTTGATACAGAGGTATGATTCATTCATTGAAACTGCGACATTGAACTGCAACTATAAGCTATACTTTCCTTATTATATCCTTACATGCCTTCTGTTGTGTCCAGGGTTTCAGTATTTAAACAGTGCTGGCTGTTTATAATAGCCAGGACACGGAAGCAAGCTAGATGTCCATCAGCAGATGAATGGATAAGAAAGCTGTGGTACATATACACAGTGGAGTATTACTCAGCCATTAAAAATAATGCATTTGAATCAGTTCTAATGAGGTGGACGAAACTGGAGCCTATTATACAGAGTGAAGTAAGCCAGAAAGAAAAACACCAATACAGTATACTAACGCATATATATGGAATTTAGAAAGATGGTAACGATAACCCTGTATGCGAGACAGCAAAAGAGACACAGATGTATAGAACAGTGTTTGGACTCTGTGGGAGAGGGAGAGGGTGGGATGATTTGGGAGAATGGCATTGAAACATGTATAATATCATATAAGAAACGAATCGCCAGTTCAGGTTCGATGCAGGATACAGGATGTTTGGGGCTGGTGCACTGGGATGACCCAGAGGGATGGTATGGGGAGGGAGGTGGGAGAGGGGTTCACGATGGGGAACACATGTAAACCCGTGGCTGATTCATATCAATGTATGGCAAAAATCACTACAATATTGTAAAGTAATTAGCCTCCAATTAAAATAAATAAATTTAAATAAAACAAAATCAACAGTGCTGGAAAGTGAAAGTGAAAATCGCTCATTTGTGTCCGACTCTTTTCGACCCCATGGGAATAGTCCATGGAATTCTCTAGGTGAGAACGCTGGAGTGGGTAGCCTGCCCCTTCTCCAGGGGCATTTCCCAACCCAGGGATTGAACCCAGGTCTCCCACATTGCGGGCGGATTCTTTAACAGATGAGCCTCAAAGGAAGTCCAAGAATACTGGAGTGGGTTACCTATCCCTTCTCCAGAGGATCTTCCTAACCCAGGAATTGAAACAGGCTCTCCTGCATTGCAGGCGGATTCTTTACCAACTGAGCTATCAGGGAAGTCCGAACAGTGCTGGAGTGTGTCCTTGTCTGTAGACTCTTATACCTCTGCTTTGTCTCCCCTCCAGGGTGGAGATCTAAAATGAGACTAGCCAAGCATTACTGTGTGACCGTCGTTACCAGACCTGCCAGTTTTTTTTCACAGTGGTTGTATCAGTTTATATTTCCACCAAGAGTTTTTTTTATCAGAGTTTCCATTTCCATGCATCCTCAACAGCAACTCATAAATGCACAAGATATGAAGACTGAGAAGTGGTACCTCATTGTTTTGTATTTCCTTCATTGCTACTGATTTTGAAATTCTTTTGCATATTTGCCATTGATGTTTGCTGAAAATTGCTGGTTCCTATCTTTTGCATATTGTTGTATTGTTTGTATTTTTTAAAAATTAATTTTAAAAGTTCCAAGAGTCAGGCTTTTGTTGATTGTGTGCATGTGTGCATGTTAAGTCGCTTTGGTTATGTTTCGACTCTTTGTGATCCTATGGATTCTAGTCCACCAGGTTCCTGTGTCTCTGGGATTCTCCAGGCAAAAATGCTGGAGTGAGTTGCCATGCCCTCCTCCAGTGGGTCTTCCAGACCCAGAGATGAAACCAACATCTCCTGCAGCTCCTGAATTGCAGGCAGATTCTTTACCACTGAGCCACCAGGGAAGCCACTGTATAATTCTTTTTAAAAATTATATTTTATGATATCCAGTTATTCTAAAATTAAATTTTTTTAATTGAAATACAGTTGGTTTACAATATAATGTTGATTTCAGCTATGCAGTGTAGTGATTCAGTATGTTTGCAGATTATGCTCCGTTACAGGTTATTACAAGATAATGGGTATATTTCCCTGTGTTATACAGTAGCTCAGCGTTGCTTATTTATTTTATATGTAATAGTTTGTGTCTGCTAATCCCATATTCCTAATTTATTCCTTCCCCTTTCCTCTCTCCTTTGGTAGCCACAAGTTTGTTTTCTCTGTGAGTTCTGCATATCCATTCATAATTTAAAATTTTAATATAGAAAAATACTATGTTTTTCATTTTGGTTTGTGCTTTTTGGTTTTGTTCAAAAATCTCACTCTCATGATGTCTTAAGTTTGTCTTGCAATATTTTCCTCTGAAAGTTTTACAGATTTTAATTGTTTTTTACACTTAGATTCATCAACTTATTTGAAATTTTTATGTGTGAGGGACATGGATATGGGATTAAACTTTATTTTAATTTTCATATACATAGCTAGATGGACAACACCATTTACTGACTAAACCATTTCTCCACTAATTTACAGTGTCAACTCTGCCCTACACTGAATTCTTTTATGAGTGGGTAGGCTTTGGAGCTTTTTCCTCTTTGATTTGCTTATCATTACACCAGTCCTGCATATTTTAATTGCTACAGCTTTATAGTTACTGTTTTAAAATATTAATATATAATTTACATATAAAGTTCACTCTTTCAAAGTGTACTATTTTTAATATTCCCAGAATTATGCAATCATCACCCCAGTCAATATTAGAACATTTCTATCACCACCCCCCAAAGAAATTCTGTACTGTTAAAATATCACTTCCAAATTCCCCATCCCCCCCTCAGCCCTAGACAGCCACTAACCTACTTTTCATCTTAATAGATTTATCTATTATGGATATTTTATACATGTGGTGTAATATTTTCAAAATTCATCCATGTGTTGCACATAACAGTACTATTTCATTTTTTTATGGCTGGATAATATTCCATTGTATGTCAATACCACAATTTGTTTGTCCATCTATCAGTTGATGCGCACTTCAATTTTTCACTTTTTGGCTGTTAAGAATAAGGCTGCTATGAATTTTCTTGTACAAGTTTTTGTATGAACATATGGCTTTAATTCTTTTGGCTATATACCTTGGACAGGAATTGCTGGGTTATATCGTAACTCTGACTTTTTGAAGAACAACTATACTATTTCTTAAGTTGGCTTCACCATTTTATATTTCCACAGCACTGCACGAAGATTCTAGTTTTTCTACATCCTCACAAATATTTGTTAATTCCCATTTTAAAAATTACAGCCATGCTATAGATGTGTAGTGCTATCTCACTGCAATTTTTGTTTTTTTTTTTTTGCATTTCCCTGATGAGTAATGTTGTTGAGCTTTTTTTCTTGTGCTTATTGGCTATTATGAATTGTTTTTGGAGGAATATCTACTTAGATCCTTTACTCATTTTATATTGATTATACTAAGGAAGTTGCTTCTCTCATACTCATTCTCTTCTTTCTTTTCTTTTTCCTTCTCTTTCAGAATTATTATGGTTGTCTTTTTCCCTCTACTGATCTGTATGAATCTTAGGACCAACTTGCTATATGTCACTCTGTCTTTCTCTCTCTCTCTCTCTCTCTCTCTCTCTCTATATATATATATATATAGGAGAAGGCAATGGCAACCCACTCCAGTACTCTTGCCTGGAAAATCCCAAGGGCAGAGGAGCCTGGTAGGCTGCAGTCCATGGAATCACAAAGTGTCGGACACGACTGAGCGACTTCACTTTCACTTTTTACTTTCATGCATTGGAGAAGGAGATGGCAACCCACTCCAGTGTTCTTGCCTGGAGAATCCCAGGGACGGGGGAGCCTGGTGGGCTGCTGTCTATGGGGTCACACAGAGTCGGACACGACTGAAGCAACTTAGCAGCAGCAGCATATATGTGTGTGTGTGTGTGTGTGTGTGTGTTTTGGCAGATTTTTCATTGAATTGAGAGATAGATTACTTTGGGAGAGAACTGCCATCTTCAGATCATTGTCTCAGCATCTATGAACATGGTATATCTATGCCTTTGTTTAGATCTTCTTTATGTTGTATTCTGACATTCTTCATCTTCACTCTCTTATGGAGAAATACACTGCTGTTTGATTATGTGAATGACTTTGCAAAGCCCTCTTTCCTAGGGTTACAGTACTGGATCAGTTTATCAGTATTCCCATTTTCCTTATGTTGGTTTAATAGTTGCTTTCCTTTCTCATGTACTCTCTGATATCTTCATAGTTATGGTTTACCAGTTGGGACATTTCAAATACTACCAGATCCTTGAGCTTGGAAGATGGAGAGGTAATGCATCTTCCATCAAAATGTTTCAGATTTTCGTAAAAAAATCCTGGATTGGAACTTAGCATATAGAAGTTGATGGGATGAATCTTGCCTTCAAAAACTCTTGACATGTCTCAAAGGATGCTGACCTATTAACAAATAATTATATGGTTAGTTTCCAGATAAGTGAAGCATTTTGGTTTTGGTAAAAGAAGTTGCCTCTTTAAAGTTGACCACTGCTTCTGTTTTATAGGGAGGGATAAGAAGTCATTGTGAAAAATATCTCTGGGAAGAGGGACATATGGAAGACCAAAGTGTGGAGCCAAGCAGCAGCTTTGGAAAATGTTGTAGGCAGAAAATTGTTATGGTGTTGCCAAGTCTTGATCTCTTAGTGCCTGGAACAAGAAAGCTGTTAGGTAGAGGATAAACAAATATTTACCTGGAGCTATGGAGCACGAGAGAAGGAACACAATTGTTTGACTTTCTAGGTTGTGAGAACTTTTTTAATTGGACACGATGGGCAGGGCAGAAGTCAGCAGGGCAGAAAGTGCCCAAAGGGGGAACATAATAGGAAGAACTGGTGGGAGTCGGGGTGGTGGGGGTGGAGCCGGTACTTCTGACTGGGACCCAGAATGTATGACAAAGACTGATTCTGGACACATCACTGAAGCTGAGACTGGGAGCTTCTTCTGACCCACCCTCAGATGTAAGTGTGTTGGAAATAATGACTAGGGTGACTGTCTTGCTGGTCACCAAGAAGGCTTCTTCCGGGACTTTCTTTTCTGAGGTGTTGCACTTTTCAGCCTTTAGGTGGTGCACCTGAGTCCTGGCCGCCCTAGTCTGTGAAGAGAATTGACTCAGAACTGGCAGTTGTCAAAAAGCAGTGATCTTGGGGAGACAAGAAGGACATCTTGAAAAACACATGCTGGGAAGCTCAATTCAGTGTTTAATCATAATTAAAACCTCGAATCTCAAGGGGGTAAAGAAGATATATCAGTTGCAGTGATAATAAGAAGGATTGAGCAGTATAATAAGGATATTAATTAAGTTTTCATTCAGCTTTTTTGTGTGTATTTATTAAATATATACTACATGTCAGAAGGGCTTCCCAAATGGCGCTAGTGGTAAAGAACCTGCCTGCCAATGTAGGAGACATAGGAGACACAGATTCGATCCCTGGGTTGGGAAGATTCCCTGGAGGAGGAAATGGCAACATACTCCAGTATTCTTGCCTGGAAAATGCCATGGACAGAGGAGCCTGGTGGGCTACAGTCCATAGGCTTGCAAAGAATTGGACAAGACTGAAGTGACTTAGCATGCACACAGGCATATATGTCAGAAGGTGTTCTAGATACCAGACATGCACCTAAGAGTCAACAAGATAAAGCCCCTGCCTGCAGTCTCATTGAGGAGAGAGTCAATAAATGATAAACTTGGGTACAAGGCACAGAATTAGGAAGAAGCCAGAGGCACTAGATGTTTTGCCAGAACAACATTCCCAAGATGGAATAGGAGCTCACCATGCAGATCCAGCCAGTGGAGCAGGAATGGAAAAGGAGAGGGCATTGGGGACTGATGCAGAATGTGAGCTCAGACCTAGAGGTCTCAACCAGGTGGACTCGGGAAATGTCTGGGAGTCACTCCACCTTGCTGGATGTGACGTGCAGGGAACAAGGCTGCAGAGGTATTTGGAGCTCCTGTCGTGGCTGGACAAGCCCTGCGGTTGGACAATGCTTGGAAGTGATGGGAAAGCCGTGGGGGAGGGGGGCTTTAAGTGCAGGAGTAAGGTCAGCAAGTTTGCCGACAGGGTCTTAGGGGATGGTTGGAGAGGAGCCAGGGGGAAGTCGGGGGGACCAGTTGGAGGTAGTATGGGCTGCTCTCTGGTGCTGTCAGAGAAGAGAGGCAGTGACTTGAGCGAACAGTGTCAATGAAGATGCACAAGAGGAGGTGAACGCGACTGAATTTGGTGACTGATTGAACATGGGTTCGGTGGACAGAGGAGTCAGCGTCAGTGCCCTGGCGCCTGGTCTGGGTGACCATTTGCATTGCTGAGAAGACTTCCTATGCCCCATGTGGCCATCTTCCTGACCTAGAAGCCATCTTTATTACTTTCCAGTGTGTAGAGTAACACAAACTGAGCTAACAGAGCACAGAGGTTCTGCTTTAATGAGCAGAAAAGTGTAATTTGTAATTAGCGTATACATTATTTGTACCTAATGGGTGCTTGTGAAGTCCTTGTGGGGGTTGTTTGTCTTCCTAAGTATTTAAACCCCTTCTCCTCCCAACCATCTTGTTTATGCTGTTTATTTGTACTCTCAAGTGCTAAGAATACCTACAAGTTCATAGGCACTTTCTTGCACATTTATTCACCCGTGGCTATCTGCAGATGGTCCATGGCCAGAGTGGCACACACAGGAGTGTGCAGCCACCTTGCTCATTCATTCAGAAGTGTAACCCTGTGCTTGCACATGCAGGTACCAGTACCCAAACACTCACACCTATGCATAAGTGTGTGCATGCACATACATACACAGGCATCAGTTTCCTGTGCATACATGCCTGGGAAGTACCTGTACACAGAATGTGTACTCATAAGAAGTCCACAGGGGCAAGCTCGCATCCATAACTCTGCCCAGGGACAGGCATGTGAGTACACTTAAGTCCTTATGCCCACGTATCCATGCAGATACTCACATGTGTGCTGGGAAGAATTAGGGATTCAAGTGGCCCTTCTCTCTTCAAGTATTGATGCTAACAGGCCTTCATTGTTTTGGTTTGGTTCAAAGATTTGAGGTTTTGAATCTTTGCCTTCTTGCTCATAGCATCTTGCCCTTGTGAGGGTCAGCGATCATGGCAACAGATAATGTTATTATATTCCTGGCTAGTTGGACTTAGGAAAGGTCTGGGGAACAGAGGTCCTACCTGTACTGTAGCAACAGGCCAGGAAGCAGACTTTTGCCTCTTTGGACCCAGGGCTTTGCTTGAGCAATAAGCAATAAACAGTCCTACTTAATACTGTGGTTTTTGGCTCTCAGGCAAAATCTGTTCATGATGATCAGAAAGATGCCAAACAGATATATTCTGAGCACTAATTAGGCACCAGGGCTTTCCATCAACTTCACCACATAGACTATTTCTACTGGGATTTTGAGGGCAGCCTTATAGTCCTGACTTTTGCAGAAACAAGCTCAAAGAAATGAAAGCAATTGCTATAGGCTACACAAAAGAGAGCTTGAGTCCAGATGAATCTTACACTATTTAATTTCTGCTTCTCCTTAGCCAACCATCCTCTGCTCCGCTGGTTCCACCCCCCCGCCGCCCCCCCCCCCCCGGCAAACATAGGGCCTGCTGGAGCAGATGTGAGAGGATGACAGAACTGGTGATGCTTCTTGGTACCTCTGACCTTCTGCAAGGCATCCCCTTGGGGGCTGAAGACGAAGATAAGGTGTTCCACTCCCCCAAGGGCCAGAGATGCTCCTTTCTGGGGAAAAAAAAAATCTCAGCTTTTCTGATTTTGATCTTGGCTTTTGCTGTGAGCCTGGGGAAGCAGTTGGTATAGTCTTCCTTTCTCTGAGGCTCTGAGTGGATGTCATTCCTCAGGTTCTCCCAGGGCACTGTATTCCTAAAACCAAGAAAACTGGGTTTGGAACAACTGACACTAAGACATGCATCCTGAGTGAAGAGGAAAGTCAGTAGGACTCTTTGACTGTGCTAGAAATGTCACGTTCCCTAAAAAGCTGCCGAGTTGTGTGGTTGGTCACCTGTCAGTCATTGGCTACTCACTGTCAGCTAAGGGTTATGCTTGGACCTGGGCACAGGCAAAGCTGAATAAGGCACCAGGCCCCTTTCAGTTTATGTTATCAGAGCATTTCAAAGAAAAAAAGTACTACAAAAGTTTTTGCAGACTCTTCTTTTAGCCTGAAGATAGGTGAGGAGGAAAGTAATAATAGCAAACATTGTAACAACAGCTGATGATTATTTCACTGTTACAATCAATCAGTCCTGCAAGGGCCTCAAGACGCTAAACACTTCACATGACACAGTCAACTCAGTTTCCACAGGAACCGTACTAAGTTCCAGTCCTAGAATGAGCCCTATGAAGCTACAGCTCCTATTTTGAAGAAATGCAAACCCTATGAAGCCTCTAAAGTTACAGCTCCTATTTTGAAAAAATGAAGCATCAGTGAGATGAAGTGACATGAACAGGGCTGCATGTAGGATCTAGCCTGACTTTGAAGACTGATCTGTCTCTGTCCCATCCAAGACCAGAGATCGCAGAGGGATGGAGTGGGGTTAGGGTACTAGGAACTACATGTGGGTATGCACTCCAAGTCTCTGTGACCCTGGTGTCATCCCAAGCAATACTTTTCAACCAAGTCATCTGGATGAGCGAATTCCAGCCAGAGAATGTGAAAGGGGCCCAGGCCTCCCTTGATCACAATGCTCGTCTGATAGTGTTTGCTAGTTTCAGTGGTGCAAATACTTATACTGTGGTCAGTTTCAAGCTACCAACAATTGGGAGATAAGTGGCTGGGGGAGACGCATACCTAACAGTTGTGTATTTAACCCTTGGTCCCCTGGCTCCAGCGTACTGTGGAGCCCAAAGGCCCCAGCCATTAACCTCTTGTTACTCCCAGCTGACTCATTAGAAAAGACCCTGATGCTGGGAAAGATTGAGGCAGAAGGGGATGACAGAGGATGAGATGGTTGGATGGCATCACTGATTCAATGGACATGAGTTTGAGCGAGCTCCAGGAGATGGTAAAGGACAGGGAAGCCTGTGTGCTGCAGTTTATGGGATTGCAAAGAGTCAGACATGACTGAGCGACTGAACAACAACTCCCAGGCTCAGCGGAGGCCAGGCCGTGGGAACAGAACACCAGAAGGCTATTTCGAGGGAGATTCTCCATGGTCTCCGCCTGGATGAGGCTGATGCTGTTCACTTCTTCCTTTGCTTCCCTCGCAGAGAAAACAAAGAGTGGATCCCAGAAAGGGCAGAACCTCTCAACTCTCAGTAAAAGCCTTTGAAAGGAGAGGAAGGTGGCTGGGTCCACCACAAAGAATGAGCAAGGAGGGGTCTCCGGAGGCCAGAGTCGGGGGCTCCATGAGTGAAGTACTGAGCAGGGCTGGCGGGCTGGCAGGAAACGGCTGACGGAAGGCCTCTCGGACCCTTCATCCTGTCTCCGTCACTCTCACACAAATTAATGAGCCTCAGGATGCCCTGGGTGTTGGCCAGCCGTGCTTGGGGCCGCCCCAAAATAGACAGGACGCCTGGAGCCTCTCGATGTGGCCCCAGCTATTGTCTTTATGAGTCTCGTGGGTTCAGGGGTCACATCCTAACACTTCCTCTTGGTGCTTAATCACCATCCTGATGAATGGACACACATATAGCCTGGGGAGGCTGCTGGGGGCAGTGCAAAGCTCTGGGCAGCCAGGCCCCCATTGTATGACGGGCATCGCTGTGCCTGTGTCTGGGAAGGGGGAAATGGGGCTGTTGTGGAGCCCCTGCAAGGACTTAGAGGTCCTTTCTGGCTGAGGCTGGTGGAGGTGGGGACTAGGCTCAGAGGTGGTGCTAGTGGGTGGGGGCAGCGTGTGGGCCAGAGTCAGCCACTAGGGGGCGGGCCCTGACAGCACGTGGACCAGGTTAAATTGTGAAAGCTCAGAGGTGATTGTAAGATAATTGACAACCACACAATGTGGGTCATTTGGGGTCTTAGGGGCCCCTCCAGGATCCCAACAGCTGCAGAGAGAGGCAAGGCCCAGGGAAGTCTGGGACGTGAGGAGGATGGAGCAAGGAGACCCCTGGTAACTTCCTTTGATCTTCTTGGTCTGTGGGAATGGGATAATGCTGAACTTCACCAGTGTCTGGACAGGGATGGAGAAGTAGCTTCCCTGCCGTGCGAGGTGTCCCTGGCAGGAAAGAAGTCAGGGATAGAGTAGGATTGGCCTGAGATGAAGTTAGGAGTTGATGGCTGCAGCTCAGGGACACAAACCATATGTGGGAACCCTGGCTTGAGGGGCTACAAGCCCCAAAGGGCCCTTGTTGGCCTGTGTCCTCTTGGGCCTGTCTGGCCAGGACAGCTTCCTATTACCCTGTGGTGCTGAGCTCAGCTTTTTTCAGCTTCTTTAAAGAATTCCCTGCCTTTCTGTCCTTAGCTCTGGCTGATTCTGGCATCTTGGTGGCTTTCTGAGCCTGCTGCCTGCCCAGGATGGAGTTCTCCAAGGATGTGCTATTATAAGACTCAAGCTGGAAGCCAAAGGGGTTGAGATTCACATTAAGGAAGAGAAGACCAGGGTATCCACCAGCTACTAGGGGGGTGGATAGAGCCAGGGTCCTACAGCCATCCATCCATCCATTCATCTACTCATTCACCATCTACCCACTAATCCATTCAACCAGTGTATGTCACTGAAGCTTACCCTGTGCCAGGCTGTCTTCTGGTCCTAAGCACACGACCATGAACATGGCAGGAAAAGTCTCTGACTTCATGAAACCACATTTGAATGGCAGCATCCCAGCGACAAGCCAGATCACTCACACGACACAAGGATGGAAAGAGTTGTGTCTTCTCTTCATTTACCAAGGCAGCACGCTCCCTTCATCTCCTGCCCTGACGCATACAGGCACATTTACAGTACATATAATTGTACCTCATGATGTGCAGGGCTTCCCTGGTGGCTCAGCTGGTAAAAGAGTCCACCTGCAATGTGGGAGACTTGGGTTTGATCCCTGGGTTGGGAAGATCCCCTGGAGAAGGGAGAAGCTACCCACTCCAGTATTCTGGCCTGGAAAATTCCACGGACTGTGTAGACCACAGGGTTGCAAAGAGTCGGACTGACTGAGTGACTTTCACTTTCGCTTTCATGATGTGCATGCCCACGGATGCTCACAATGCATCCCTTTGGACACTGACACATCTGCAAGGTCACGTGTGCACATACACAGACATACGGGAATGCACAACTGTCTAGATACTCGTGTACCCATGTCACAAGTATACATGTGATGCATATGCACACGTGCACACATACACAGACACATAGGGGACTTGCACATATTTTTACATACATACATACATACCCAGGAACAGACAAGAACATGCACAAACATACATTTACACATGTGCCCCATCACTTAAGCACACTGGTGTATGCACATACCAAATATAAATATGAATACTTGGGTGCAGTTTGGTTCAGTATGCATACAGGCCATGTGTACCCATATGTACTCTCATCTATGCACACAGGCTACATGCACATGGGACTTCACATATGTACATGTGTGTGCAGGTAAATACCCTCTCTAACTGTGACCTTTCCCCAAAGCCCCCATACTCTGCCGTTGCCCCATCCTATCCTGGGGAATTATCCGGATCTCTGACAAAAGAATGGGTTACTAATGCAACCACAGAGCTGTTTTGACACTTTTGATGAATAACATTCAATACTATTAATTGGAACAATTGCTTTTCATTTAACTAAATCATGGGAATTGCTAAACTAAATTGAAACGGAATGTAATTTTGCCGCGCACTGCTTTAATATGGGCCTCTAAATGTCTTCTCCCTGAAGGATTAGTAACTTAATCACCCACCAGTGATAACTGCTTCGCAGGCTCAGCTGGGAGGCTTCCTGCTCTGCGGCAGCCTGGCCAGGAACAGGCTGGGGGCCCAGGAGCTGCTTCCCCCACCCCAGCCTCCTCGCCCTGCATTATTCATCTCAGGGAACACTGTTCCCTCCCTTCTCTGATCCCAGCAGGACCTTCAGAGATCCTCTCCTTTCCCCCTGATTCTGCTGCTCTGTTTGCGCTCTGGGTGGGGTAATCTGTCACCCCAGGGATCTGGATATGTGCACTAGACTCTCACTCTAGGCTACTCTGAGCCTTGCTAAGCCCCTTCATCTTGAGAACACTGGGTCAGGTATCCTGGGGCTGCTGAGACTCCAAGGGCAATCCAGAGCCTGGCCTGGCTTCCAGGAGCAGGTTGTCATGGGCCAGAAATTCCCCGTGTGTTTCTGAAACGGGCACAGACATTCCCATAGCTCAGTCAGGTGTGCTGTTGGAGGGTGACCAGCTGTCCCTGTTTACCTGCAACAGAGGGATCCCTAGGACATGGAGTTGCCAGTGCTGAAACTAAACAGTCCCTGGCTCCTAGGTATGGGGACATTGGTACTCCCAGATAGAAATCAGCCTTAACATTCATCGAGTGCTTACTGTATGCTAGGAGGTTGCCATGCATGATCTCATTTGATTTGGAAACTATTTTATGGGGCTCATTTCTATGAACATACTTATTTATAATGATAAAACTGAGACTCATTTTTTTTAACCTTACCTAAGATCCCGCTCGGAGAAGGCAATGGCACCCCACTCCAGTACTGTTGCCTGGAAAATCCCATGAACGGAGGAGCCTGGTAGGCTGCCGCTAAGAGTCGGACACAGCTGAGCGACTTCACTTTCCCTTTCCACTTTCGTGCATTAGAGAAGGAAATGGCAACCCACTCCAGTGTTCTTGCCTGGAGAATCCCAGGGACGGGGGAGCCTGATGGGCTGCTGTCTATGGGGTCTCACAGAGTCGGACATGACTGAAGTGACTTAGCAGCAGCAGCAGCAGCAAGATCCCACTGGTATAACTATAACAACAAGGGTGCATGCATGTGTGCATGCCAAATTGCTTCAGTCGTGTCTGATTCTTTGCGACCCTATGGACTGTGTAGCCCATCTGGCTCTTCTGTCCATGGGATTCTCCAGGCAAGAATTCTGGAGTGGGTTGCCATGCCCTCCTACAGGGGATCTTCCTGACCCAGGAATCGAACCCTGGGTCTTATATCTCCTATATCGGCAGACAGGTTCTTTATCACTAGTGCCACCTGGGAAGCCCCAACAGCAAGAGTAATAGCAGCTAATATTTTTAAGAGCTTGCTTTGCAGTAAGCACTTGTGTTAAAGGTCCAACATACGTCCCCACAGCACCCTTGAAGATAGGCAACATATTTCTGGGGGCTGAGGGGGGTGGGGACATACATCATTTCCTTTATTTTTTAAAAATTAAATTTAGGTTTTCATCTAAATATAGTTGATGTACAATATTATACAAGTTACAGGTATACAGTATAGTGATGCACAATTTTTAAAGATTTTACTCCATTTATAGTTATTATGAAAATTGGCTATATTCCCTGTATTGTACAATATATACTTGTAGCATATTTTATACCTAATAGTTTGTATCTCTTCACCCCATGCCCTCATCTTTTCCCTCCCCTCTTCCCTCTTCCCATTGGTAACTCTAGTTTGTTCTCTGTATTTGTGAGTCAGTTTCTTTTTTGTTATATGCATTAGTTTGCCGTGTTTTGGATTCTACATACAAGTGATATCATACAGTATTTGTCTTTCTCTATCTGACTTATTTCACTTTGAATAATACCCTCCAAGTACATCTTTGTTGCTGCAAACGGCAAGGTTTCATTTTTCTGTTTTACGACTGAATAACATTCCACTGTATACATATGTTGCTGTTCAGTCACCAAGTCGTGTCCAACTCTTCGTGACCCCATGGACTGCAGCATGTCAGGCTTCCCTGTCCCTCACCATCTCGTGGAATTTGCCCAAGTTCATGTCACTGAGCTCAGCGTGGCAGTCTCTCAGTACATCTCTTGCCCTTGGGTGTCTGAACAAGGGATGGCCGCTTATTCAACAAGGGTTTCCTGGCCAGACACCCCTCTCCACTTCCAGTGACTTGGTACCTGATGTGAGTCTTTGAGCAGATTCTGCATGTGGTTGTGAGCTCTGTCAGCCCATCTTCCTGCCACCCCTGCTGAGGCCTCATGGGGACTGAAGCAACAATGTCTTGGAAGGGCAGTCTCTGTTCTGTCTCTCCATTCCCTCCCCTCCCCAACTCTAAGGCAGAATTTCTAAATATGCCCCTGAGTGACCACTCTGAAATACATGCTTGAAGACGAAGATGCCCATTTGGAGAGGGAGTAACATTACTGAGCTTTTACTAAGAACTCAACACTGTGCCAGACGTTTTGTACACTTTCTCATCTGATCCAGTGGCATCCCCAGGGGCTGGAATTTCTAGCCCCAATTTATAGCTCAGGGAACTGAGGCATTGATAGTGAAGGGATCCCGAGGCCATGCACTGAGTCCACGGCAAGCTGAGGTTTAATAATCAGATAGTCTGATTACACAAACGATGTTCTCTCCCTGGGCCAGGTCGCCAGAGTGTAGCTGCTTCTGGCCTCCAACTTTCTCAGCCTCACGGGGAGGCAGCTTGGCAAGGTGGTGATGCTCAGGGGGTCTGAAGACAAATTAATGTGGCCTGAAGCCTGGGGCTGTTCCATTACTCAGGGGACGTGGAGCTGAGATCCTCGTCCGTGTACAATAGGGATTCCCACCATCCCCAGAACTCCTGCTGGGATGCTTGCATAAGTCATTCAGCTTAGGAAATGGTGGCTTTCATTATTATTTTTATTATTTCTTAAAATATATTCTTTATGGGCTTCCCAGGTGGCACTAGCGGTAAGGAATCTGACTGCCAGTGCAGGAGATGCAAGAGCCATGGGTTCAATCCTGAATCAGGAAGATCCCCTGGAGAAAATGGCAACTCACTCCAGTATTCTTTCCTGGAAAATTCCATGGACAGAGGAGCCTGGTGGGCCACAGTGCATGGGGTCACAAAGAGTCAGACATGACTGAGCATGCACACACACATATACCTTCTTTTCCATTATTATTACCAGATATTGAGTGTAGTTCCCTGTACTATATAATAAGTCCTTGTTGTTTATCTATTTATATGTAGTAGTTTGTATCTGCTAATCCCAAACTCTTACTTTTTGCCTTCCCCTTGTTTCCCCTTTGGTAACCATAAGTTTATATTCTATGTCTGTGAGACGGTTTCTGTCTTGGAATACTACTCAGCCATAAAAAGAATGAAATAATGTTATTTGCAGCAACATGGATGGACCCAGAGATTATCATTCTAAATGAAGTAAGTCAGGCAGAGAAAGACACATATATGATATCCCTTTTATGTGGAATCTAAAAAAAATGATAACGATTTTTTTGTTTTGATTATTTCTGATGGCTTGGCAGGAGGTTCTCCAGAGTTCAACAATGTGGTGGTGGTGGTGGTTTAGTCGCTCAGTCGTGTCCGACGCTTGCGACCCCATGGACTGTAGCCTGCCAGGCTCCTCGGTCCACGGAATTCTCCAGGCAAGAATACTGGAGTGGATTGCCATTTCCTTCTCCAGGGGATCTTCCTGACCCAGGGATTGAACCCAGGCCTCCTGCATCGCAGGCAGATTCTTTACCAACTGAACTATGAGGGAAGCCCAAGTTCAACAATACAGACTGTCAGACTCTGCCTCTCCCCACATTTTATGCTGCCTGAGCCCTTGAGTTTCCCATTAACGTGATACATCTGGACAAAAGGGAGCAGGTTGTTCATGGAATCCCAAAGTCGGTCAACAGTCTCCCTTTTGCTTCTCCCATTCACTAAAATCAATGTGCATGGACTGGACACTGAGGCTGTGCAGGGCCCTGAAGCTGCCCCTGAGCTGGTTTCATCCTTTTGCTGAGTCAGGAGGAGGAGCTAAGATAGTGGTTCTCCAAGTGTGGACCCTGGGCCAGCAGCATCAGGATCATCTGGGAACACATCAAAAGATGCCAGTTCTCAGGCTCGCCCCGAGCCCTACTGAATCGGAAACTGTGCAGGTAAGGCCCAGGCACTGGTGTTTTAATGAGTATTCGGCATTATTCTAAGGCATGCTAAGGACTGAGAAACATTGCTTTAGGAGACAAAGCTGTTCTCAGAGGAACCAGCCGAGCCTGTGGAATCTGGGGAGGTAGAGTGGTACCCAGCAGGGGCATCTCTGGGGGGCAGGATGATCTGACCCTGAATGCCTGCCCTTCTCAGGCTTGAGATGAGAGGAGACAGCCAGGACAGCTGCTGCCCACACGGCACCTTTGGCAAATCAGTGAAAGGTGCCCTTTCTTTGGAGTGGATGCTTTGCTGTTGATGAGTGGAACACGAACTTGATTTCCATCTTAATTCACCTCCCTTGAGTGCAAGGCTCAGGCAAACTGTTCAGTGGGCCTGGGAGATTTTGAGAGAGGAAAGACATACCATGCTTGTCCTCATCTGGGGGCCTGGCTCCTGGGATGCTGGGCAAGCGACCAGGGTGAGTGCCTCTGCTGCATGGGCTTTCCCCAGGCCTCAGCGATTCTTTAAAAGAAACTGGATGCCAAGGCCAAGAAACTTGGAAGGCCTAGGGCAGTGAAAGAGCAGTTATGAAGACAGCAAGCCATGGACCAGAGGCAACACCCTGCCCTAAGCCAACACTGGAGAAAATGAAACAGGCATTTGAAAGCCTCTCGAGGTGTAGGTCCCCTAGAGCTCTGTCCTCCTGCCAACGAGTAGTCAGCAGACACTGATGGAGAACGGAAACAAAGCCCTGGACATGGCCACAGAGTAAGAGGAAGTTCTTGGCCCCAGCTCCCCTACATCCCCCCAGTTGGCATCTGGATGACCAGTATTCTTCCTCCCTCCCTCTTTCCTGCCCCTGCCCCCATGGGACCCTCTCAGTTCCCCCTTCCATTCTCCTAGCACAGGCTACCTCACTTGGGCTTCACCACCTCTTGGTTCTAGTAATGGACCCCTGCTCCCTGCCTTTTCATTCCTGTTCTTAGGGGCTAATGTCGCCTCACTTCACCCCAGACGCCTTCCTAGGTTTTATCCTCAGCTGGCCATCTGGAACACTGCTTTAATTGGTCTTGGGGCTTTCATGGGCCATATCCTCTTCCAGATTCCTCCTTCTCCCAGAAGGTAACTTCCTGGGGTAGGGGACTACCTGCATCTCCTCCTCTTCTGCCCCCTAGATTAGGACTTTCTTAGAGCAAATCCAGATCTTTCTGCCCATGAATGAGTTTCTCCACTCCAACATCTGCTGCCACATGTTTTGGACAAAGTAGAGGAAGAGAGAGCCCTCTGAAGTTCAGCTCCAGGGTTCCCTAGACCTGCCTTGCTGGCTGGCATTATCTCTGGTCTGGATACTTATATTTTAAAATGCACTAAGAGCTACATATTTAGAAAGCTGGGGCTTCCTATGCAGTGCAGTGGTAAAGAATTTGCCTGCCAATACAGCAGATGTGTGTTCAATCCCTGGGTTGGGAAGATCTCCTGGAGGAGGAAATGGCAACCCACTCCAGTATTCTTGCCTGAAAAATCCCATGGACAGAGGAGCCTGGTGGACTACAGCCCGTGGGATCACAAAGAGTTGGACACAACTGAGCAACTGGGCGTGCATGCATTTAGAAAATGAGAACAGACCACCGTGTACAGTCTCAGTGGTCACAGGTGTCATCAGTTGTCAATTCATAGCTATCAGCACCTTTGTTGCTACCTGGATAGGGAATAACCCAGTGGCCATCGGAATCTGTCCTCTCCTCCTTTGTAATAAAAGTGTTGGTTACATGTTTCCTCAGTTAGATATCATCTTTTATTTCCTCTTCAAATTATATCCGATAATGTGACTAATTTATTTTGGACAGAATGTGAGCAGAAGTGCTTTGAATCATTTCCAGGCCTAACCCAAAACCCGCCTACATGGGTTCCTCAGTGTTGATTCTCTTTTTAGCCCCCTGGGACAGCAGCAAGTAGGGTGAGCTTGGAGTGTTGAAGGTGACAAGGCCACTGTCAGCTTGGGCACTTGAATGACCCTTGGAGCAGAATTCCACTAACCTGGAACATCTCCTTAGAAAGTTATGTGAGAATAAATATACCTTTTATTTTTTGAGCTATCAAAATTTGGAGGTCTGTTTGTTATAGCTAGTTAGCTTATCCTACTAAGTATATGACTTATACCCTGTAGAAGGCATAATTGCTAAAAGAGCCCCTAAAAGATGTCCCCTCTGACCCCACCCCATTACCCAAAGCCTATGAATGAATATGGTAAAATATCACTCCCATGATTATGTCATATGGCAAGTTGATCTTAAAACAGGGTTATACAAGTGAATTCAGTGTAATTAAAAAAGCCCTTAAAAGTTGACAACCTTTCTCTGGCAGTTGGCAGAAAGGGAATCCAGAGAGATTTAAAGCAGAAGGACTCAGTGTGCAATGGCAGGATTGAAGAAGGAGAGGGTGATGGGAGAGAGAATGTGGGTGGCCTCCAGCAGCATAGAGTGGTCCCAGCTTGATAGTCAGAAAGGACCTCAGCTCTAGAGCAGCTGAAAAGAACTGGATTCTGCCAATAATCTGAATGAGCTGAGAATTGAATTCTTTCCCTGAGCCTCCAGATAGGCGTCCAGCCTGACCCACACCTTGATTTCTGCCTTGAAACTGAGTGGAGACCACAGACGAGCCCACTTGGGCTTTTGACCTGTACAATTGTGAAATAAAAAATGGGTATTGTTTGAACCAACAAGTGTGTTATAATTTGTTATTTAACAATAAAAAAATCAATAAAACCCCTTAAGTGTAGGACCACCAGTCTTATTTGTTTCTAGTCTCTCTGAAATCCAAGGATAGTGCCTGGCATGTGAGAGCTTATGAAGTTTCTGTTGAATGGGAACATGAGTTAGTGTAGGAGATAAATGAGAATCCTTGGGATATTGATCAGAAGACTGCACACCTTTCTGATAAAGGCCAGATGGGGCTTCCCTGGTAGCTCAGCTGGTAAAGAATCTGTCTGCAGTGCAGGAGACCCTGGTTTGATTCCTGGGTCAGGAAGATCCCCTGGAGGAGGGCATGGCAACCCACTCTAGTATTCTTGCCTAGAGAATTCGCATGGACAGAGGAGCCTGGCAGGCTACAGTCCATGGGGTTGCAAAGAGTCGGACATGACTGAACAACTAAGCACGGCACGGCACAGTAAATATTTAGGTTCTGTCATGACTACACAGGCTTCCCAGGTGCCGCTAGTGGTAGAGAACCCACCTGTCAATGAAGGAAGACATAGCAGATATGGGTTTGATCCCTGGTTCGGGACGATCCCCTGGAGGAGGGCACAGCAACCCACTCCAGCATTCTTGCCTGGAGAATCCCATGGACAGAGGAGCCTGGCAGGCTGCAGTCCATAGGGTCACACAGAGTTGGGCATGACTGAAGTGACTTAGCACGCATGTGCACATGCATGTGACCACTCCACTCTGTCACTGCAGTGCCAAAACAGTCACAGGAAGTATGGAAACAAAAGTGCAGAGCCGCGTTCCAATAAAGCTTTATTTAAAAACAGGGGGTGGGCCAGATTTGGCCTGTAAGCCATAGTGTACTGATCCGTTTTATAAATCAATGGTTCTTTGGTCTGGGCTTCCACCCAAAGGTATGAAATCTGTGGCATAAGTCAGCACATTTTAAATTAACATTTTATGGACAGAAACAGTTTCTACCATAAGAAATGCTGGTCAGCCACCCTGTAGGTTTTCTCCTCACTCTTGATTCTTTCCTGTGCTGTATAGAAGCTCTTTAGTTAGTTTGATGTAGTCCCACTTGTCTAATTTTGCTTTATTGTTTGTACTTTTGGTGTCATATCCAAGAAATCCTTGCCAAGCCGAATTATCATGAAACTTTCCCCCTATGTTTTCTTCTAGGAGGTTTACAGTTCCAGGTCTTCTATTCAAATATTTAATCAATTTTGAGTTGATTTTTGTGTATGGTGTAAGGCAAGGGCCCAATTTCGTTTTTGCACATGGATATCCAGTTTCCCTATACTCTTTCTTTAAGAAACTGATTTTGTCTATTAGCACCCTTGTTGAAGACAATTTGACTGTATGTGCTTGACTTTGTTTCTGGGCTCTTTATTCCATTCCATTGGTCTTTGTGTCTGTTTTTATGACAGTATATACTGTTCTATGGAGAAGGAAATGGCAACCCATTCCAGTGTTCTTGCCTGGAGAATCCCATGGATGGAGAAGCCTGATAGGCTGCAGTCCATGGGGTCACACAGAGTTGGACACGACTGAAGCGATTTAGCAGCAGCAGCAGCATACTGTTCTAAATGTGAGAACATATTTTGAAGCCATACATCTGATAAGAGATTAATATTAAAAAATATAAGAAACTCCTACAACTCAATAAGCCAAAAAATCCAAAATAAACTGCTCTAAAATTGGCAAAAAATCTGAATAGATGTTTTCTAAAGAAGTCATACAAATGGCCAATAGGCACAAGAAAAGATGCTCAGCATCACTAATCATCAGGAAAATGAAAATTAAAACAATGAGATATCATCTCATATCTAGGGCTATTGTGAAAAAAAAAAAGATAAATATTGGTGAGAATATAGAGGAATTGGAACCCTTGCACACTGTTGGTGGGAATGCAAAATGGTGCAGATGTTGTGCAAAATGGCGTGACAATTCTTCAAAAAGTTTAGAAGAGGATTACCATACAACCCAGCAGTCCCACTTCTGGGTATTTATCTAAAAGAAGTTGAAATCAAGATCTCAAAGAGATATATGCTCTCTCATGTTCATTGCAGCATTATTCACAATAGCCAAGATATGGAAACCACTTAAACGTCCATCAGCAGCTGAATGGATGAAGAAAGTGAGGTCTATACATACAGTGGAGTATTATTCAGCTTTAAAAAAGAATGAAATCCTTCCATATGTGACAACATGGATGAACCTCAAAGACATTATGTTAAGTGAAATAAGCCAGACTTCTCAAAGGACAAATACTGCATGACTGCACTTAAATCAGTTCAGTTCAGTTGCTCAATTGCTCTGCCACGAGGTGCTCTGCCACCCCATGGACTGCAACACGCCAGGCTTCCCTGTCCATCACCACTCTCGGAGCTTGCTCAAACTCAGGTCCATCGAGTTGGTGATGCCATCCAGCCATCTTATCCTCTGTCATCCCCTTCTCCTCCTGTCTTCAATCTTTCCCAGCATCAGGGGCTTTTCCAATGAGTCACTATGTTGCATCAGGTGGCCAAAGTATTGGAGCTTCAGCTTCAGCATCAGTCCTTCTAAGGAATATTCAGGACTGATTTCCTCTAGGGTTGACTAGTTTGATCTCCTTGCAGTCCAAGGGACTCTCAAGAGTCTTCCCCAACACCACAGTTCAAAAACATCAATTCTTCAGCACTCAGCTTTCTTTATAGTCTGACTCTCACATCCATACATGACCACTGGAAAAACCATAGCTTAGACTAGATGTACCATTGTTGGCAAAGTTGTCTCTGTTTTTAATATGCTGTCTAGGTTGGTCAGGTTATTGATATTTCTCCTGGCAATCTTGATTCCAGCTTGTGTTTCTTCCAGTCCAGCGTTTCTCATGATGTACTCTGCATAGAAGTTAAATAAACAGGGTGACAATATACAGCCTTGATGTACTCCTTGTCCTATTTGGAACCAGTCTGTTGTTCCATGTCTAGTTCTAACTGTTGCTTCCTGACCTGCATACAAATTTCTCAAGAGGCAGATCAGGTGGTCTGGTACTCCCATCTCTCAGAATTTTCCACAGTTTATTGTGATCCACACAGTCAAAGGCTTTGGCATAGTCAATAAAGCAGAAATAGATGTTTTTCTGGAACTCTCTTGCTTTTTCCATGATCCAGTGGATGTTGGCAATTTGATCTCTGGTTCTTCTACTTTTTCTAAATCCAGCTTGAACATCAGGAAGTTCACGGTTCACATATTGCTGAAGCCTGGCTTGGAGAATTTTGAGCATTACTTTACTAGCGTGCGAGATGAGTGCAATTGTGCGGTAGTTTGAGCATTCTTTGGCATTGCCTTTCTTTGTGATTGGAATGAAAACTGACCTTTTCCAGTCCTGTGGCTACTGCTGAGTTTTCCAAATTTGCTGGCATATTGAGTGCAGCACTTTCACAGCATCATCTTTCAGGATTTGGAATAGCTCAACTGGAATTCCATCACCTCCACTAGCTTTGTTCGTAGTGATGCTTTCTAAGGCCCACTTGACTTCACATTCCAGGATGTCTGGCTCTAGGTCAGTGATCACACCATCGGGATTATCTGGGTCATGAAGATCTTTTTTGTACGGTTCTTTTGTGTATTCTTGCCATCTCTTCTTAATATCTTCTGCTTCTGTTAGGTCCATACCATTTCTGTCCTTTATTGAGCTCATCTTTGCATGAAGTTTTCCTTTGGTATCTCTGATTTTCTTGAAGAGATCCCTAGTCTTTCCCATTCTGTTGTTTTCCTCTCTTTCTTTGCATTGATCACTGAAGAAGGCTTTCTTATCTCTTCTTGCTATTCTTTGGAACTCTGCATTCAGATGTTTATATCTTTCCTTTTCTCCTTTGCTTTTCGCTTCTCTTCTTTTCACAGCTATTTGTAAGGCCTCCCCAGACAGCCATTTTGCTTTTTTGCATTTATTTTCTATGGGAATGGTCTTGATCCCTGTCTCTTGTACAATGTCATGAACCTCAGTCCATAGTTCATGAGGCACTCTATCTATCAGATCTAGGCCCTTAAATCTATTTCTCACTTCCACTGTATAATCATAAGGGATTTGATTTAGGTCATACCTGTATGGTCTAGTGGTTTTCCCTACTTTCTTCAATTTAAGTCTGAATTTGGCAATAAGGAGTTCATGGTCTGAGCCACAGTCAGCTCCTGGTCTTGTTTTTGCTGACTGTATAGAGCTTCTCCATCTTTGGCTGCAAAGAATATAATCAATCTGATTTCGGTGTTGACCATCTGGTGATGTCCATGTATAGAGTCTTCTCTTGTTTGTTGGAAGAGGGTGTTTGTTATGACCAGTGCATTTTCTTGGCAAAACTCTATTAGTCTTTGCCCTGCTTCATTCCATATTCCAAGGCCAAATTTGCCTGTTACTCCAGGTGTTTCTTGATTTCCTACTTTTGCATTCCAGTCCCCTATAATGAAAAGGACATCTTTTTTGAGTGTTAGTTCTGAAAGGTCTTGTAGGTCTTCATAGAACCGTTCAACTTCAGCTTCTTCAGCATTACTGGTTGGGACATAGACTTGGATTACTGTGATATTGAATGGTTTGCCTTGGAAACGAACAGAGATCATTCTGTCGTCTTTGAGATTGCATCCAAGTACTGCATTTCCACTCTGAAGGAGATCAGCCCTGGGATTTCTTTGGAAGGAATGATGCTAAAGCTGAAACTCCATTACTTTGGCCACCTCATGTGAAGAGTTGACTCATTGGAAAAGACTTTGATGCTGGGAGGGATTGGGGGCAGGAGGAGAAGGGGACGACAGAGGATGAGATGGCTGGATGGCATCACTGACTTGATGGACGTGAATCTGAGTGAACTCCAGGAGTTGGTGAGGGACAGGGAGGCCTGGCATGCTGCGATTCATGGGGTCGCAAAGAGTTGGACACGACTGAGCGACTGATCTGATCTAGGTTGGTCATAGCTTTTCTTCCAAGGAGCAAGCATCTTTTAATTTCTTGGCCGAAGTCACTACCTGCAGTGATTTTGGAGCCCCCCAAAAGAAAGTCTGTCACTGTTTCCATTGTTTCCCCATCTATGTTCCATGAATTGATGGGACCGGATGCCATGATCTTTGTTTTCTGAATGTTGAGTTTTAAGCCAATGTTTTCACTCTCCTCTTTCACTTTTATCAAGAAGATCTTTGGCTCCTCTTTGCTTTCTGCCATAAGGGTGGTGTCATCTGTATATCTGAGGTTATTGATATTTCTCCTGGCAATCTTGATTCCAACTTGTGCTTCATCCAGCTCGGCATTTGGCATGATGTACTCTCTATATAAGTTAAACAAGAGTGACAATATACTGTCTTGACATGGAACCAGTCTGTTGTTCCATGTCCGGTTCTAACTGTTGCTTCTTGACCTACATACAAGTTTCTCAGGAGGTAGGTAAGGTGGTCTGGTATTCCCATCTCTTGAAGAATTTTCCACAGTTTGTTGTGATCCACAGTCAAAGGCTTTGGTGTAGTCAATAAAGCAGATGTTTTTCTGGAACTCTCTGGCTTTTTCGGTAATCCAGTGGATGTTGGCAATTTGGTCTCTGCTTTCTCTGCCTTTTCTAAATCCAGCTTGAACATCTGAAAGTTCTCGGTTCACGTATTGTTGAAGGCTTTCTTGGAGAATTTTGAGCATTATTTTGCTAGCATGTGAGATGAGTGTAATTGTGCGGTAGTTTGAACATTCTTTGGCATTGCCTTTCTTTGGGATTGGAATGAAAACTGACCTTTTCCAGTCCTGTGGCCACTTCTGAGTTTTCCAAATTTGCTAGCATATTGACTGTAGTACATTAACAGGATCATCTTTTAGGATTTGAAATAGCTCAGCTGAGTTCTATCACCTCCACTAGCTTTGTTCATATTGATGCTTCTTAAGGCCCACTTGACTTCGCATACCTGGATGTCTGCCTCTAGGTGAGTGATCACACCATTGTTATTTGGGTCATTAAGATCTTTTTTGTGTAGTTCTTCTGTGCATTCTTGCCACCTTTTCTTAATATCTTCTGCTTCTGTTAGGTCCATACCACGTCTCTCCTTTACTGAGCCCATCTTTGCATGAAATATTCCCTTGGTATCTCTAATTTTCTTGAAGAGATCTCTAGTCTTCCCCATTCTATTGTTTTCCTCTATTTCTTTGCTTTGATCACTGAGGAGGGCTTTCCTACCTCTCCTTGCAATTCTTTGGAACTCTGCATTTAGATAGGTATATCTTTCCTTTTCTTCTTTGCCTTTAGCGTCTCTTCTTTTCTCAGCTATTTGTAAAGCCTCCTCAGACAATCCTTTTGACTTTTTGCATTTCTTTTCCTTGGGGATGGTCTTGATCCCTGCCTCCTGTACGACGTCATGAACCTCCATCCATAGTAGTTCAGGCACTCTGTCTATCA
The DNA here is from genome assembly GCF_019923935.1 of Bubalus bubalis. Taxonomy (NCBI): domain Eukaryota; kingdom Metazoa; phylum Chordata; class Mammalia; order Artiodactyla; family Bovidae; genus Bubalus; species Bubalus bubalis. The sequence goes on along the minus strand of NC_059170.1, from coordinate 15,621,065 downwards.
GATCTAATCCCTTGAATTTATTTGTCAGTTCCACTGTATGATCCTAAGGGATTTGATTTAGGTCATACCTGAATGGCCTAGTGGTTTTCCCTACTTTCTTCAATTTAAGTCTGAATTTGGCAATAAGGAGTTCATGATCTGAGCCACAGTCAGCTCCCAGTCTTGTTTTTGCTGACTGTATAGAGCTTCTTCATCTTTGGCTGCAAAGAATATAATCAACCTGATTTTGATATTGACCATCTATCTGATGATGTCCATGTGTAGAGTCGTCTCTTGAGTTGTTGGAAGAGGGTGTTTGCCATGACCAGTGTGATATATTTGATATATATAAAGTATATACATATATATAGATATATATTATATATATAAGTTTTATGTATGTAACTTATATATATATTTAAAACACATGTGTTTTATATATATGAAGTATATAAATTAGTAAAACCCATAGAAATGGAGAGCAGAAGGTGGTTGCCAGTGGTTGCAGGGTGGCCAACAGGGAGATGCTATTTAATGGTATGAGGTTTCAGTTATAAAAAGTGAATAAGGTCTAGAGATTTGTACAGCACTGTGCCTTTAGTTAACAACACCGTATTGTTTGCCTAAACATTGTTACGAAGGTAGATGTTATGATAAGTGTTCTTTCCACAATAGAAAAGAATTGCTTGGTCAGGTCAGGCTTGAGAGTCCCTGTCATTCCAGGACGCCTGGAGCTTCTTGGTTTCTAGGGAACTAAATCCTATCTAAAAGGTCTTTCTCTCTCTATTTTTTTAGAAAGCTTTCTTCATATTCTTATTTATTTAATTCATTGGCTGTGCTGAGTCTTCATTGCTGCACATGGACTTCCTCTAGTTGCAGCAAACAGGGGCTACTCTCTAGCTGCAGTGGGCAGGCTTCTCATTGCAGTGGCCTCTCTTGCTGAGGATCATGGGCTCTACAGTGCTCGGGCTTCAGTAGTTGTAATGTGTGGGCTGAGTAATTTCAGGGCATCCGGCTCTAGATGGCTGGCACAGTAGTTGTGGCTCATGGGTTTAGTTGCTGCATGTGGGATCACCCCAGACCAGAGACTGAACCAGTATCCCCTGCAGCGCAAGGCTAATTCTTAACCACCAGACCACTAGGGAAGCCCCTAAACGTCTCTTACCTTTCTCTGGCTTGAAGATTCCTCCCATCAGCTGGTTTGTGCCTCTTTCAGCCAGGCAGGTCCTCTGGCCTGGCAGTGGCAGGGACCCAGCCTGTAGTGCTGGTGGGGTGGGGGGCTCACTCAGCCAGCCCTCAGCTGGCCCCCTCCCTGGACCCGAAGCCTGAGCCAGCATTCCCAGCCAGCCTCTGGCAGAACTGGTACATTGCTTATAGGTCTGCCTGCCCATCCTTCATGAATTTTTATTAAACAAAACTGTAAGCAGATTGATTTTGTCCTCTTTTATTGCATTTTTATTTAATTCCCTTCCATGGCGGAGGCTCCATCATATTACCGCAGAGTAAATCACTCCGGGGCATCAGGCCAGCGCCGTGGAGAAGGGCAGGATCTGGCTTCCCAAGAGCACATTTACTGCATAAGAACCTTTATTAGCGGAGAGTCATTGATTTTTTTTTTTTTTCAGGTCATAGCCCCTTTGCCATCCTTTAAATAAAAGAGTATCACAGTTAGAGCGGAAGAGAGACTTTGTGAGGCCAGGGTCAGGGGGATGCTGGCTTGTCTTCGGGTCTGACAACCCCTCTACCACCCACAAACTTCCACCGTGTGCTGGGTACATCATAGGAAAAGCGTGGAGAAGGACCAGTTTGGGTGAATTATTGGGTGGTGGTTGTTGTTTAGTCACTAAGTTGCATCTGACTCTTTTGCGACCCCATGGACTGTAGCCTGCCAGGCTCCTCTGTCCATGGGATTTCCCAAGCAAGAATACTGGAGTGGGTTGCCATTTCCTCCTTCAGGGGATCTTCCAGACCCAAGGATTGATCCTGCATCTCTTGTGTCTCCTGTATTGTAGGCGAATTCTTTAGTTGTAGTGAATGGACAGAGTGGCTCTGCAGCAGGTAGGATCTTACTGGACCAGGGGTTGAACCTGTGTCTCCTGCATTGGCAGGTGGATTCTTTACCACTGAGCCCCTAGGGAAGGTAGATAAGGGCAAAATGGAAGATTAAGTTCAGGAATGAAACAATTTAGTATCATTGAAAACATTAGAGGTGTTTATAGAGTAGCCACAGAATTTTGCATGCAAACTCAAGACCATAAGAATTATAAATCACATCTTCTCCTCTTTGGCAGTATCTGTTTTTATACCCCAGATAAAGGACCTTGGGATTTTATTCTTAGGAACTAGAAAGTCCCTCAAGGTTTTGGAGCAAGGCAGCAGCAGATTATTATCTTTGCTTCTAGAGGATTCACCTGGCAGTGGAATGTTAAGTGAACTTGAGGAGAGTCCAGGGTAGGATTGGAAGTTCTAATCAGGATATCAGTTAAGGGACTGGTTCTGCAGTCTGGACACAAGGTAACAAGAACCCTAAGTGAAGTAACAAAATGGTAAACCTGGCAAGGTGAGGTGGATTAAACAAGAAGGTGATAGGAGATGACTCAGGGTTCTTTTGGTCAATTACAGAAGGAATTTAGAGAAGTCAGTTTCAGCAAAGAAAGTGGAGAGCTGAGTTTTGTGCATGTTCATTTACAAAGTAAAAGAAATGCACATATATTTATTATTGCAAAATAATGCAGATAAATTGCAGAAAAATTGGAAAAAAATAGAGACAGACATAAGAAAAACCCCTTAATTTGGCCACCATGATCTGCCTCTGTAACAGTTAATACATTCTGGTATATTTCCTTCTGAGTACATAAATAAATGAATCATGCTTCTAAAGTTTCTTCAAAAATATAATTCTTAAAAGGTACCTATTGCCTTATCATTTGGATGCACCGGAATTGATTTAGCTGTCTGCCTATTGTTGGACTTTAGCTTGATTTACAGTTTCTTCATACTATAAATAATGCTGTGCTGAACATCTTGCTGTACACATCTTTGTCTGCATCTCTGATAAATTTCTAAAGTAAAATTATTGAGTTAAAGGTTATAATCTTTTTAAAGGCTCTTAATTCATATTGTCAAATGCTCCCCAGACACTGATGTAGGGTGTGGGCACGTTCATTTCACAGCACATTCATCAGCCGTAGGGTTATTTTGATTTTTTTAATCTTTGCCAATTTCATAGTGAAAACGCAGGATGTATCACTGGCTCTAAAATTGTTCACTTTTTTGATTATTAAGACTTTTATAATAATTTTGTGTGTGCTTGTTGGTCATTTTTTATTTCTACCCTTTTGAGAACTGTATCTTTTGTCCATATTTCTTGGCAAGGGGCCTTTTTTTAACTTACAGATTTATAACAAGCTTTTATATTGTGGCTATGAAAGCTTTGTCTACCGTACCTGTTGAAGTTTTTTTGTTTTTGTTTTTTTTTTGCTATTTCTCATTTACTTCATAAGTTCTTACACAGTGTTTTTGACAAGTAGAAATTTTAAGCTTTGTATAGTCATTGCTATCACTTTTTTGGGGAAATTTTTGCCTTTCTGTTATACTTCGAAAATCCTTTTCAGAATGAGAGCTGGTAAACTCTTACTTATAGCTTGTTCTATTTCTTTGTGATTTTCTTTGTTTTATTCCCTTAATTGAAGTAGTAGATTGTGGTGGTCATGAATGCAGGCTCTGCAGTTAGATGCACTTGAATTTGGATCCTGGTTCCCCACTGTGTGATCTTGAAGAAATTGTTTAACCTCTCTGAAACTCATTTTTCAAATCTGAAATGGAGCTAATATTTATCTTGTGAATTTGTTGTGAGAATTGAGGAAGATGATGGATGTAAAGTGTCTTGTACAGTAACTGGCCAATAGCAGACATTCAAGGTTAAATGTTAGATTAAGTGTGTAAGTGTGTACAATTAAGTGTGTAAGTGTGTACAATTTTGATCTCCACAAGGGCTGAGACCATGTCCTGTTAATCTCCACTGTGCTTATGTCACTAAGGACATGTCTTAAAATACATTCTCAGTGAATATTGGATGAATGAATGTATGAAATGAAATTAACAGATTGCATTTTATGAGATGTGAAGGCGAATAGATACCTGCTCCTGAGAATCCACTTTAAGATGTTGAACTCAATTAGAAATGACTAGAACAGCAATATGTATGTCTTCAATGTAGAGGAAACTCTCTCCCCTACCCTGCCCCAAACAAATGAACATTGTTTTTTCATTAGCCACAGCTCACCACTCAGAGCCATGGGTCTGTTCAGTCACCTTTGACCCCTGACTTCTGGCCCTGACCCATGCATACAGGCCACTGCCACACTCCTTTGAGTCTCTACATAGAGAATTTTAAGATCTGGTAGGGCCCTTTGAGGTCACTTGGTTGTCTAGACTTCCAGCATTTGTACTTTAGCTGTCAAACAATTTTTTCTAAAGAATGTTATCTTGGAAGCCCAGTATGTAAAACAGGCCAATGCAGATGTGTGATGGTTGAAAGATAAGGCCGGGAGGCCATACATTTTCTGTTGGGGGGCTCTGTACATGTTGTTCCTTCTAACTGGAATACAATTCCATCCTCCCCTGTCCCAATTACCTCGTTAAATATTACCTTTCCTTTAGGTCTTAAATGAAGTAACCCCTCCTCCAGGAAGACTTCCCTGCCCTTCCACTGACTAGATCAGTTTCCTCTACATTTTCCAGCACGTACTTCAGTTATAAATTTATGATGATGAAAGTTCATTTTCTCCTACTAGGCTATCAGCAAAATAGGGGCAAGGCTATGATGATTTGGTCACCATTATATCTCAAGCACTCACTATAAGGCTTGACGCACAGTAGGCATTCACTTAATATTTGATTCCTTAATGAAAATTCATCTGATTCGACCCCTTCTTCTTCCAGCTGGAACAAAGATTTACCATGCTTCTTGTGTACTAGATACTCTTCTGGGTACCAGCAATACAACGATTAAAGAGACAGACATACTCCCTGCCCTCAAGAAATACCCATTGTGTGAGGAAGAATCATTTACTCAGTTGGTAATAAATGCATCAGATGTCTATGTAAGATTTCATGGGAAGAAAAAGTTGCCCCATTGAAAAACAGTTTTTCTAGGCCGGCACATTATATTAGTGATAAAGTCAGCAATTAAGAGTGATATTTGGAATCCTTGCAATCCTTGTTTTGGTGCTTTGTTCAGAAAGGGAGAGTGTCTCCGAGGCCCAAGCATCTTGTCAAGTGGGGTGCTTAGTGGCTCAGTCATGTTCACCTCTTTCTGAACCCATGGACCGTAACCCTCCAGACTCTGTCCTCTGGGATTCTCTAGGCAAGAATAATGGAGTGGGTTGCCATGCCTCCTCCAGGGGATCTTCCAACCCAGGGATCGAACCCAGGTCTCCTGCATTGCAGGCAGATTGTTTAGTGTCTGAGCCACCAGGGAAGCCCAAGAATACTGGAGTGGGTAGCCTATCCCTTCTCCAGGGGATCTTCTTGACCCAGGAATCGAACTGTGGTCTCCTGCACTGCAGATAGATTCTTTACCAGCTGAGCTACCAGGGAAATTTAACTATCCTGGATGGTGACTCAGTGCCTTCCCAAGTTGCCAACTGGGGCACTGACTAGGCTTGTTTCAATAGACCAGTAAGAATTTGTATTTGTTGAGAAACCATCAGAAGTAAGTTATCACAATCAGCTGCCACATGCCTCTTCTAGCCCATGCTGCTTCTAGGAATGTAGCTGGTTTAGAGGCAAGAAAGGCCCTTTAGTGACTTTACAGGGCACTGAAAGAAAATCCAAACTCCTCACCATGAAGCCTATGCTGAGCTGCTCCTGTTTTCCTGCCCCTCTTCATTTTATTTCATGCTCTCATGCTGCAGGTGTTAATTTCAAGTCCTATTGGAGCCACTCCCGGTTGCCAATCAGGGACTCACTGATGGATGCATGGTCTCTAAGAGCTGTTATGAACTGTGACATGGGTTTAGATAGCAGCCTCCTCCCCATTTGGAGCTCGCCTCTTCATCCATTCCTTCTAGAAGTTTCTGGGCTGCTGCTGGTTTCTTGGCAGGCTGTGATGCCACCTCTGGCTGGGCCACCCTAGAATCCAGTCCCATCAGCATGAGAGCCCCAGCAGAAGGCTCCTAGCCCTGCCTTCTTAGCAGCGCCAGGCTGCCAGTGCCAGCTGAGGAGGGGGCCCCCTCCTGCCTCTGCTTGTTTCCCTTGATTGTTATGTAATGTTCGGCAGCAGGGGGTAAATTCCTCTCCAATTTCCAGGCTGGTTACAGCGCATGAACCCCACCGTGGGGAGCCACAGTGATTGAGCTCAGCAGCCAGGTCCCATGCTGAGTGTCATAAATCAGGCCTATTACTTGCTCCTCCTGGCAGATGCCACCGCCAAGAACCTGCTTACTCTGCTCCAAGACCCCAACCACCTTTGCACACAGTAAACTGGGCTGGCCTATCCCCTGGGAATTTGGGGGCTCTACAGAACTCCCTGGCTGGAGGGTTGACTGGAGTCTTTTTCTGAAGGGGTGGGAGTTATACAGTCCATCTCAGACCTGAGATCCTGCAGCCAGACAGTCTAGGAGCAAACTCAGGGCATGATTACCTGCCACCTGGATTTTCTGGGGGTGGTGGCCTTCTGTGTGCCTCACTATACACATAAAAATCTCTATGGGACTTGTTAAAAACACACATTTACCAACCGCATCCCCAGAGATCCCGACGTGGTAGGTCCTTCTCGGGACAAGGGAGTGTCTTGTCAGTGTTTTCATAACTTTCCAGGTAACTCTGATGCAGTTGGTTCCTGGATCATCCTCTGAGAAGCCCTGCTTTGAGACCAACTGTGTCCCCAAAGCCATGCCCATAAAATGAATGCCTATAAATCGCTTCCTTCTTTTTCATTTCCTTCCATCATTTCGCTGAAGATGTGTTTCCCTGGGGAAGAAGATGTGGGCTTCAAAAATCAATGGCAATCACACTGAAGGATGAAGCAAATCTTTGACTATGACATATTGATGGGCAATAATAATGCTAATAGTTGGGGGGAGCACCCCCAGTAGGATGTCCTGCTGCTACTTAAAGTGTTACAGGGAATCTCAATTCCAGCTTTTCCTTGGCTCTAACTGTATAGCTAGAGTGACTCTGTACTGTGCTTAGTTGCTCAGTGGCGTCTGACTCTTTGTGACCCCTTGGATTGTAGATGCCAGGCTTCTCTGTCCATGGGGTTTCTCCAGGCAAGAATACTCAGGTGGGTTGCCATGCCCTCCTCCAGGGGATCTTCTAACCCAGGGATCGAACTCAGGTATCCCGCACTGCAGGCAGATTCTTTACTGTCTGAGCCACCAGGGAAGCCCAAGAATACTGGAATGGGTAGCCTATCCCTTCTCCAGGGGATCTTCCCAACCCAGGAATCGAGCTGGGGTCTCCTGCGTTGCAGGCAGTTTCTTTACCAGCTGAGCTACTGTGGAAGCCCAGAGTGGCTCTGCTCTACTTGAACTGAATCAGTCCCTAGTTTATAACAGTTGTCTCAGTGAAATTTTTAATAATCCTCCCTTTGATTCTCAAAAGGATAGATGATGAATTGTTACTCTATCAAAAACTCATGGAAATGTTCTCCTTGAGAATTCCCATTTTCTTCGATGGTAGTGTATATGTTTCAATGACACTCTCTCAGTTTGTCCAATCCTCTCCTTCCCCCGTTATGTCTGTTCTCCATGTCTGTGTCTCTATTCCTGCCCTGCAAATAGGTTCTTCAGTATCATTTTTCTAGATTCCATATATATGCATTAATATACAGTGTTTTTCTCTTTCTGACTTACTTCACTCTGTATAACAGTTCCTTCACCAGGGAGTGATATTTTTATCTTATTTATTTATCAACTTCTTCCCCTGGAACTTCTGTTATGAAGACTAAGCTAAGAGGCTTCCCAGGAAAACAAAGACAGAATTCAACTAAGAATAAAGATGTGGGCATAGAAAACTCCTTGTATGTTAGAAATAACCAAAAATTTCTAGGAGAACTCCAAGAACAAGAGGATTTGCTCTTTAAGGAATTTGGTGTTACATGGGGACTGCCCAGGCCCCGTTAAAGAAGTCCTAAGTTCAGCAAGATATTGGAAGTATGTAGTACCACAAAGTGGGTAGATTAGAAATGGAGGAGGGAAGACTTCTGGGGGATATATCCAGGTCAGCCACCTCCACTCTTGTGACTTTGGGAGCTCTTGCATACCTCAGTGGGAACATACATGTGCTTGAGAGCACCTTTGCTTATGAAGAGTCTAGAAACAGGACAAAGATGCAAGACCTCATGACCAGAGGGCATGGTTGCATACCTCAACTGTGGGTACCAATGGAAACCCCCAAAGAACAAGGTGGGACCAATCACACCGTGGTGGATGCCAGCACAGTGTCATGCCCCGGGTCGAGACTAGAGGCCCGTGCACCAACACAATGACCTTAGTCCCCATCTGTCCTTTGAGAAGGAGCAGGTTGTGGGGTGTATCAGCCATGTTTCTAACTGTTGCAAACAGAATGTTTTAACCTTTGCTCTGCATGGATATGTCAGATACACCTTGTTATGTACAACCCAGTGATATGCCTGAGTCACCTTGCCTTGGCCTCTCACCTCACTTGTCATGCACCCACCTGCTCTTCCAGAAGAGTCCTTTACCATTTTAAACACAAACCAGCAAATTCAGAGCCCATAGCCCCATCCTTCTCCTTTATCAGGCTTTCTCTCATACTCCAGACCACTATCTACCCAAGAGAGTGTCTCAATCTGTCTTAGGCTCAGTTTGTTTATCCAAAAAGTGAGCTTCATAATTTCTAACTTACCTGGTTGTTCCGAGGATCAGACAAGGCAACATACAGTAGCTACTCAGTAGACCTGTCTCCCTCTCTCCTGTTTCTTTTTCATATCTGATAGAGTTTCAACAGCCACACTGATGCAGGAATACGAAGGTGAGGGCTTCCCATGGGCTCAGTTGTAAAGAATCTGTCTGCCAATGCAAAAGACACGCGTTCGATCCCTGGGTCGAGATGATCCCCTGGAGAAGGAAATGGCAACCCACTCCAGTATTCTTGCCTGGGAATCCCATAGACAGAGGATCCTCCTACAAGCTGCAATCCATGGGGTCTCAAGAGCCGGACATGACTTAGTGACAAAACAACGACAATAGGAAGGTGAGTGTTGGAGCTTTATCCTGGGTTTTCTACCCAGTTACAGAGAGCAAATTTTAACTGGGACTTTGGAAAGGCAGTTCAAATCCTGGACGGCAGCACTGAAAATCTGTGCAGTGTTGGCCCTGAAGTGGACTCGGGAGGGGAACTGCAACCCTCAGGTTCCACCTCAGTGATGGATTTGACCTAGTTACTGGCTGGATGCAGAGAGTCCAGATCCCACGGGAGACTGAGAGATGAACATTCCAAAGAACCAACAGCTCTAACTCTCACAGGGCTGAGTGTTCAAGACAGAAGGAGGCCTCCTATCTGGAAGGTGAGTGCATCCCTTCCTTCTTTCCCTTATCCCAGCCCCTCTTCTCCCCCCTAATCTCTCCATGTCCCCCTCTTTCACTCTGTTGCTCTTCCTCATCCTCCTTTCCCTGCTCTCTTTCCCTCTCCAGTCTTCCATCTTTTATTCCTTGGTTCTTTCTTTCCCTTTCTTTCATCTTGCTATCTTTCTTCGGTCCCTTGCTGTCATCCTGAGGTGCCCCTGATTTGGCACCTGCCCATGAAAACTCTGATGGTGCTAGAACAAGGTTCCTGTCTTGAATAATGACTTTGCCTCCTTGGGACTCTGGTTTCATCTTGGGTTGATGAAATCAACCCAAGGTTGTTTCATCTGGTTTATACCAGCTAACAGGTCTTTAGTCTTTACACCAACTAACAGGTATAAAGTAAAATGCACTAAGAAGGGCTTCCCTGGTGGTCTAGTGGCTTAGTCTTAGACTAAAGACTAATAGGTCTTTAGCTGATACTGGACCAAGTCAGATTATCCAACTTGTTATTTCTAGAGAGTCTGTATCTTTCCACATGATGAAGTTTAATATAGCAATGAGGATGAACTGTTATACCCATACCCACCACATGATGTTAAGTAAAAGATACCCAGACACAAAAGAATACAGAATACAGAATGATTACATTTATATGGGTTTGAAAAATAGGCAAGATGAATCTGTGGTATTAGAAATCATGAGTGGCTGTCCTTGGAGGGATAGTGACAGGAAGGGGTTTTTCTGGAGTGCTAGCCATATTCCATCTCTTGACTGGGGTGTTGGTTATATGGAGATGTTCATTTTGTGAAAATTCACAAAGTTGTTCATTCATGATTTGCATAATTTTGTGTATATATTATAGGGAAAACTTTGAAGTAGATCAAAAGATTACTGGATGTCTGATGGTAATCAGGGTGTCTAACGCATCTATTGTAAAACAAAGAACTTGGCAGGTCTTGGTCCCTGGTTTCTAGGAAGGAATCTCTAAACCTTGGAATTTTCCAAGTGGTAATTTTCCACACCTGAATTTATGCTAATGAGGTCACTCAAGGTGGGTCCCTGGATAGTTGCTGGATGGGAGCTGGCCATGCCAGAAAGACTAACTATGTGATTAAAATATTAGGGCTTTAAACCACAAGATACCAGCCTATCCTTCTGGGAGTGGAGGATGGAGAGCGATTAAATTCAATCTTACGGTCTAATTCAACCATACTCTCATAATGAAACCCCAATAAAAATTCTGAGCACAAAGCTCTGGCATATTCCCTGGTTAGTGAGGTATGTAGATGTGTTGGGAAGGTGATGCATCTTGAAGACACACAAGTTTCATGTTTGGAGCCTTCAGCTGGTTCTGATTTGTTTCTTTTATAATAAAGCTGTGGCTATGGACTGAATTATTATGTCCCCCAAAATTCATACAATGAAATCCAAATCCTCAGTGTGATAGCATTTTGAGAGGGAAACTTGGGGAGATAACTAAGTGATGAGGGTGGAGCTCTCATGATGGGGTTAGTGCCCTTATAAGAAGATTGGAAAGATCCCTTGGAGTAGGAAATGGCAACCCACTCCAGTATTCTTGCCTGGAAAATCCCATGGATAGAGGAGTCTGGTGGACTACACTCCATGGAGTTATAAAGAATGAGGAATGACTGAGCAACTATACACTTATACATGCAAGAAGATTGATGAGAAACCTTGCTTCCTCTCTCTCTCTCACTGCTGAATATGAGAAATTGGTTGTCTATTAGCAAGAAAGAGGGTTCTCACTGGATACCGAATCTATCGGCACCTTGGTCTTGGACTTCCTAGCCTCCAGAACTGTGAGAAATCAATGTTTATTGTTTAAGCCATCTAGTCAATGGTATCTTGTTATATCGGAGAAGGCAATGGCAACCCACTCCAGTACTCTTGCCTGGAAAATCCCATGGATGGAGGAGCCTGGTAGGCTGCCGTCCATGGGGTTGCTAAGAGTCGGACACGACTGGGCGACTTCACTTTCACTTTTCACTTTCATGCATCAGAGGAGGAAATGGCAACCCACTCCAGTGTTCTTGCCTGGAGAATCTCAGGGATGGTGGGGCCTGGTGGGCTGCCATCTATGGGGTTGCACAGAGTCAGACACGACTGAAGCGACTTAGCAGCAGCAGCAGCAGCAGCAGTCAATGGTATCTTGTTATAGTAGCCTGAGATACTAAGACAGCTGTAATCACAAGCATAGAACTTACCTGGGTTCTTTGATTTGTTCAAGTGAATATTTAAACTTGCCAGACCAGTGGGAACCTCAAAATGTGTTGCCAGTTGATCAGAAGTGTGGGTGGCTTGAGGACCTTCAAGTATGTGGCTGGGTTTGAAGGGAGGGCAGCTGAGAACAATGCCCTAAACTTGTGAACTGTGACCTAACTCCAAATTGCTAGTGTCAGAATTGTATTAGGACACCCTTCTGGGTTCTCTGGATCTATGATTCTTAGTGCCATTAAAAATATATTTATTTGTCTGCACCAGGACTTAGTTGTAGCATGTGAGATTGTTTAGTTGTGGCATGCGAGATTATTTTAGATCTAGTTCCCTGACCAGAGTTCAAACTCTTGGCTACAGCATGGGAACTCCTAATTGTGGCATGTGGGATCTAGTTCTCTGATCAGAGATGGAACCTGGGCCTCCTACACAGGGAGCTCGAGTCTTAGCCACAGACTACCAGGTAAGCCCCTCTTGGTGTCTTTTACTTTATACCTGTAAGCCGTAGTTAACTGATAACATTGCAAATGGTACTTGTCTGTGGGCAGGCAAACTCATCTGGCGATGGAGGGATGATGGATCCCTCTCCCCTGTGTAGTCTCAAAACCCTGTTCACATCTATTTGTGGATTCATTTCAGCATGAACTGAATCAAGCATAATGGTGTGGTACTTCGAGTTCTTTTTTCAACCCATTATAACATTTTACTGGTACTGTAGTTAATTCATGAGTTAAATACAATCTTCAACACATCTTAATTTTATGTTTATGTGGTAGTCGTGATTACCTGTCTTTTGAAATTTAGTTGTTAATAATATGCTATACTTCAATAAAGAATTAAATAATGCATTTTCCCTGGCCCCATTTCAGCCCTACTGAGATTGTCATCTCTGGGATGGGGCCCCAGGAATCTGTATTTTAAGTGTGCTGGGTGCATCACTCATGGCCTGGTAATTGGGACTCTTTACAGTGGACAGTTGCCCAGGCTGCTTGTGGCTTTGGTCCTCCAGGATTTGAGAACACACTTGAAGCTTCAGGGTTATCATTTTACACCATTCATCTTCTTCTCATTGGGGTTTTCATTCACAAGGAGTTCCTGGCCAAATTTTCAAAAGAAAGAAATGATTAGCCCCTCTGCTAAGGGGTTCCTGGAAAGCCTTCCAGTCAAGACTTTCCCTTCATTATTCTTGGGAATCTAAGAAAGGGGAATTATCTAGATCCACGTGGGGCTGGGCCACAGTTCAGGCCACTGTAGACAGAAGCTGAGGAAGTCCCCTTCCTCTCATTGCACTTTCTTATTAAGCTGTAGCTTCAGTCCTGCAATGGAATTATTTTTTTTGTCCTCCTTCCTTCAATTCCAAATGCAAACAGCGATCCTCAGAAAAGCAACATTTATTAAATCAGGAAGATTACAATATCAATGGGAAGTTATCATGCAGTAACCTTCTATTGATTTGTGTATTGCCAGTAATGAAATCAACTGGAATATTATTTATTAAACATATTGATTAGCAAAAAATAATTTGCAGGGATGGGAGCCTGGCTCTGCAGGGTATCCCACTGAGCTCTGGGTGTACATACAATTTTCCCTTTTGCTTGGGGAAGAACCCTAGTGAGAAATAGCCCCCACATGCAAAGTCCTCACCAGTGTCCATCATGGGTGGTGGGCAGACTCACAGCTTATTGAGACAATGCTCGACATTTGTGCAATTGGTCAGGGAGGGCTTGGGACAAGCTACTATCTTTCCTCCATTAAAAGGATGGATAAATTAATGATTGGCACTATGATTTCCTACTCCTGCTTATCCCAGGAGGAGGGGTGGAGTGGGGAGCTGAGAGGTGGGGAAAACATAGAGGAAGAGCATTTTGATTTAGACACCCCCAAAGCAGACACTGAGACAAGAATTTGAGTGGAGGTAATTAATTAGAGAGGTGACCCTAGGCAGCACAGTGAATGAGAAAGTGGGAAAGAGAGACGGGAGAAAACAGTCATCAGCAATGTGTTATTGATGGGGGGTATGGCTGTCAATAACCGGGGCTCAGTTCTGCTGGAGACCCTCTGAGAAGTGTGTGTGATGCTCCTCAGAATTATCAACTGAAGGTCATAGATGCTGGGGCATTTACCAGTACTCCTGCCTTTCACTGATGGATAGCTGCTGCTTATTGTCTTCCCTGACGACTTAGCAGGTAAAGAATAAAGAATTCACCTGCAATACAGGAGACGTGGGTTCGATCCCTTGGTGGGAAAGATCCCTTGGAGGAAGATATGATAACCCACTCCAGTACTCTTCCCTGGAAAACCCCATGGACAGAAGAGCCTGGCAGGATACAGTCCCCGGGGTCGCAAAGAACTGGACATGACTGAGCGACTACGCACCTTGTCTTAATTCTCTGGTAGCATTTCTGGACTGTCCTGCGTGCTGGCCTAACTTGTTTCCCCCGTAGTGAGTAGTGTCAGGCAGAATGATAACAGGTGCTTGAGCTGAGAGGCTTCTTAGTGCATGGGAACTGTTCAGCACGGCTTCAGGATCTCCAGGGTTCCCAGGAGATGTGGAAGGTACCTTAAAAGCATCTCCACAGACTACTGTCAGTCAAGGGCTCATTCTCTCTGAAGCCACCTTTGACCTTTAATTTCCTCCTTACAAAGTTTCTGCAACCTGAGTCCTCTCTCTTCTTTGAACATGATCTGGAATTTTTCAGTCTGATCCAGGAAAATGCTAGTGAAACAAACGGCACCTTACCAAGTGCTTACTAAATGCTGCTAATCTTACTTTTCCTTACAACAGCCCTGTAGGTGAAGTAATTATTGTCCCTGTATTGAAGGGGAGGAAGCAGAGATCATAAGAACATGCAGAGCAGGAAACGAGAGATCTGGAGTTCAAGTCGGTTTGCCTGACGCCAGAGCATATAATTTTGTTCTGAGCAGAATACCTCTGAGCCACTTGATCTGGGGCTGGGTTGCTGAATATGGTATCTTGCCTTCTTTCCTATTAGTTCTAGGACCTGGAATGAGGAACTTAATTTCTCTGATCCTTAGTTTCCTTGTCTGCTCTCTGGGGATAATGCTAGTCCCTGCCCTATAGGAAACTGAGAATTAAATGACATAACGGAACTTGGTTATTACATAGTGGTTTTAGTTAAAACTAATATGATATCATCACCATTACCCACCTCTGGACTGCCTTAAAATGATGACTACCGTGTTGTGTCGGACTTATTTGTTTTTTTCATCCCACCTCCTTCTCTTGCTTTGTTCTGTATCACAAGGAGACAAGCCACATTCTCTGGACTCAAATTGCGTCTGGCTGGATTTAGCCAATAGGAGGGACCGATGGGAGACTGGAGGGCAGGAAGAAGGGAAAGGCCAGGGTACTGCTCTCCCTCTTGTGTGGAAGCAGCTGTTTCCTTGGTGGCTTCTGTTCTAATGGGACACTTTCCATCGGATGACCTTGATCCCCAGGATCCAGTGACCCTACATCTTTCCTCTGTCCCTCAGGGTGGTGGCAGCTTCCTGTTGTTGTCAGTCTCTATTTTTCCTCACTTTTTATTTTTGTTTCTTGGTCTTTTCATCATTGATGTAGTCAATTTCATGGAATAAATTCTCTCTGTTGTAAACACTTAGCTGGCTTGTTTTCCTGGCTGGATCTTGACTGGTACAAACACTTCAGCATGATAATGTTATTTCCATCTGACATAAGCTCGTGATTCCACTGCTGAAGGCTTTGGGCTGCATACACAGACCAGCAAGGGTGGGGATGGGGAGATATGGGATCAAGGTGATGGAGGAAAAAAATCTATAACAAGTGATCAATCACCTGTCCAAGTTCAAACCACTCTCCTGTCTCTCAAGTTGGGGAAGGCTTTCTTCTTCACCTTATTCACAAATTTTTAACTTCTGAATTTCTTCTTAAGTGCAATGAGTGCCTCGTTTATCTCACTCTAGTCCTGGCCTGTGAGAGACCTTAGCAAGAACTGCCTAGCTGGTCCCCATCAGCCCAAAAGAAATATGCAAGGTAACAATGTTGGGAGGATTTGTTTTGCAGCAGTAGCTGACTGATACAGAGAGCATTGAAGCACTAGAATCAGTTTGCCTGGATTTATTTATTTGTTTAATGTTTTAAAGTTTATTAGGTCAGAATTAATTCAACCAAAACAATATCATAATCTAAAAATAAGTAGAGAGAAAACACTTAATTGTGATGATGAAATGATGGTGAAATATGGAGAGTAACACAAAACACCTATGTATTCAGAATCCAGCTCTGTCAAAGCCCAATATTTCCCTTTGTGCCTAAGACAATAAGATTAAAGACAGTTGGCTTAGATTTAAGTATTAGCTCTAGTACCACTTAGCTTCACTTAAGGACAAGTCCTTTCATTTCGCTGAACTTCAATTTTATCATCTGTAAAATAGGCACAGTAACAGTATTCTTTTTTGGGGATTGATGAGCGAATGAAACCAAGTGGTCCAAGGCAAGCACTTAGCGTATTGCCTTGCAAACAGCAAGTGTTCAACAAGTGTTCGCTATCGTTATTCTTGGTTTGGCATTCTGTTGTTAGACGGAACTTGAAGAAAGAACCTGGGTAAGTTCTTCTTGGACAAATGCAGGGAGCTAGCATCTTTCCATTACTCTGTGTTACACCATGGAAGAAGATTACCCTGCTTGTTACATTTCCTTGCCAAGGGGGCACATTTTAAACCCAGATCAGAGATATTAGCAATCAAAAGCATTAAATATAGAACTGTCGAATAGATGAACCAACTACAAACAAAGCTCTTGATAAGAACAACTGAGTTGAAAGAGAGACATGTTTTCAGAATTTAACAGAACTAGACAGCTGATTAGCTTGTCATCTTCCCCCCTGCCTGGCTGGCACTCCTTTTTATTTGTGAAAATGTATAAAGTGTTTGTATGTGAGTGAGTGGGACTGGAGAGAGAGAAGAGATTTCTGAGTTTGTCAAGCATGTTTATGCCTGATGTGTGTGTGCCCGTGTGAGTCGATGAGTGTAGGTGTATGTGTGTGCCCACATGTGAGAATGTGGGTGTGTCTGTGCACATATGTGTGTGTAGAAGCCACGTGCCTTGCAGTCGCTAGTACAGAGTAGGCACTCACTATTTGTTGAATGAATGAATGATGTATGCGTGTTTGTGCGTTTGTCTGTGTGTGAATACAGGTTAGGGGTGCCTTTCCGAGGGTGAGGGTATGAACGTTTGAGCAAGGATGGGAAACCTATATCTGATAGTGTGTTTAGGTTTCTGTAAGGAACTTGACTAGGTGGGGACAATAGATGGTCTTGCAGTCTCTGACCCTAAGTGTCTTTCCATTGCATTGCATCACACCTTAGAGGAAGACTGCTTCCATCCTATTCCTTGGGTCTCCCTCTGCATGCCGAGCTGAGCTGTCCTTTCCACCAGCCTGGAGCCAGCTCCCCCACCCCACCCCCATTTCGGACCTTTGCTTCTGCATGTCTTCCGGAGGACACAGATGGCAGGAGCAGGGAATCGGAAGCACTTGGCAATGAAGCAGTAATTCACTGCAATCCCTTTGGTATTCATCGCAACAATGCCCCCTCTGATGGGCTCTGCACGCTGAATGCAGCTTTCAATGTGCAATCCGGCAGGAATTATGGCTCTGTGTGGTCCTCATCACGTCCACTTATTGTCAAGTGTTGCTGAGAATTCTCCCACTCCGGGTGAGGGAACCACTTGTTTTAGCAACTGATTTCCGAAACGTCCTCTGGGTTGGGGTTTCTGCGAAGCTCCCGGTGATGCGTTATTGTTCCTGGTTTGTGTTTTGGACACTCATGCGCTCTGCTGAAGTATGTAAATTGCCATAATGCGAGGAAATGAGATATAAAAATAACTCTGGGGCAGCAAACACCGGAGGAACTCTGAGATCGGCCTAGCCTTTCCTGGATTTGCTTTGGGGCTGAGGAGAGTCTCTGGGAGGCAGTGCTGGGAGAGAAGACCTGGGATACCCTGGATGAATGTGAGGCTCCGTGGAATATGCTGGAATGAGCTGGTCACTGCCCACCCTCCTGCAGCTGGACTGCTTGAGATGGGCCAGGGGAGCCTCATCCTCAGGAAGAAGTGAGAGGCTAGATACTGATTGTCCCCTTTCACTCTCACTTATTAGCTTGGTCACCGGAACCAGAGGTTTGCACTTATTTGGGGAGTCTATTGCCCACTCTCTAAGGGAAAGTTTGCACCCTTGTTGGCTCATGATCCTTCCGCCTTCATGTTAATTCTCTCCTTCCCCCAATCTGGGCTCTTGACAGGAGGCTGATGCCTGCAGACTCCCAGTGCAGCTGACTTTGCTTGGGTTTGGCCAATGGGAAGTACAGGTGGGGACTGGGGGAAGAAAGAAGGGAGAAAGGGGAAGGGAGGACACCTCTCTGACTAAGATGGCATCTCCAGGAGCAGCTGGTCTCCTCCATAGATCCAGAGGCCCATGGAGTCCATCCCTGCCTCCTGCTGGGTGACCGTTGCCACTGGTAATCTCACCCCTCCCTCAGACCCTCAGCCTGGGCATGGTGGTGGTCTCCTGCTATTGTTTATTCCTGGGCTCACTCACTGGCCCTTGTTTCTCTTCTCAGCTCCTCCATCACCTGTGTGATGAATTCCTGGCAATTAAAGCTCCTCTGTTTTAAATGCTCAATGGTTTATACTTTTTGTTTAGATTCTAATACACTTAACAAGTGGTGCTCGTGGTAAAGAATATATGACTACCAATGCAGGAGACGCAGGAGACATGGGTTTGATCCCTGGGTTGGGAAGATGCCCTGGAGGAGGAAATGGCAACTTGCTCCAATATTCTTGCCTGGAAAATTCCATAGACAGAGGAGCCTGGTGGGCTACAGTCTATGGGATCATAAAGAGTCACACATGACTGAAGTGACTGAGCACACACACGCACACTCCATTATTAATGTAGTCTATTATTGTTATGTGAGATGTTGGGAAGGCATAGTCCATAACAGAGACATTCTTATTGTTACACCACTGATAACTACACAGAGGCCAGAGAACAGTGCAAAGCAAAGCAGCCTTTTGTTTTTCCAGTTGAATCCATGATGAATGCATACTGTGTCCTCCCTGGTTGGCAATGAGAGAGCCTGTTTTCTTTGTATTCCTTCTATGATCCCTTTCATCTCCTGCTTCATTTTTCACTCACCTCCAGACACCAAGTTACACTCATTTAAAAAAAAATTATTTATCTATTATTCTTGGCTGCACTGGTTCTTCACTGCTGTGCTCGGGCTTTCTCTAGTTGTGGTGTGTGTGGGCTACTCTAGTTATGCCGCACGGGCTTCTCATTGTGGTGATGCGTCTTCTGTGGAGCATGGGCTCTAGAGTGTGTGGACTCAGTAGTTGTGGTGCATGGGCTCAGATCCCCCTTAGTGTGTGGGATCTTAGTTCCCAGACCAAGGATTGAACCTGTGTCCCCTGTCTTGGTAGGCAAATTCTTAACCACTGGACCACCAGGGAAGTCCCCCATTCATTTTATTCCAATGTTAAGGAGCTTGGATAAAGGCTGGGATGTAGATCTGGGGGCTTTTAGGGTCTACTGTTATGAAGAAATTGGGCCCCATAAGATCTTGCTGTAAAGTGAGGCTCTTAAAAGACACATAATTTTTTCTTGTATTGACTATCATAGTTATGCTAGCCCATTCTATAATCTTCCTTCTCCTTACCAATAACTTTTATAGTTTTACCTTGGTAAGGGTCAGGATCTCCAAGGGAATTAGTAACTTCCACAGCCAGGTAGAGGATTGAGGGGTTTCACAAAGCCTATTCTGTCCCACTGAGAAAAGAAGACTGGGACAATAACTAGTCGAGCCAAAACATTTGCTCTTATTGGGTACATTGTATACAAAGTCTTTCACTGACCTCCTTTTGTCTCTACTTTCTTAAGATCAAACTGATACTTGGCTATTTGGAGCCAATTGCCTAAGGAAAAACAATGAGAATGCACCAGACACAGGAGTGATGCCAGGCCCATGTTTAGTCCAGGAAAATTTGTCACTCCCCAGTAGAAAGGTGCCCTGCCCCCAACCAGGGCCACTGAGAACACATGGCCTGAAAATGTTTTGCAGGGTGTGGCAGAGTTACCCTCAGTGGTACAGTGATGGCCGGGGATGATTTCCAAGTTATGCTGGCCCACAGAACAGGAGAAGGGATACCCCCAGCATCCTCACATCCCTTTCTTTGCAGATGGTGGTGTCACCGTCACCCTACATCTGTAGCCCCTCCACTGAAGCATTCCCCACTCCATCCCAGACCCACCTGCTGGGTTTCTGCTCCATTCTAAATAGGACAGAAGATCAGAGGGTCAAGGACCACAGCAGCAGAAGGCGGTTCCCATGAACTTCTCCTGGACCGCTCATTACCATATTGATGCCTGGCCTCCCCACTGAGAAATGAGCACAGTTAGGGCTCATTTAATTGGAAATCTAAAGGACAGCACCTGCCGCAGCCTACACGGAATTTATGCACGTCTGTCTTGATGAGCTTGGAGGGAAGAAGATGATTCATGATGGGCCCGCCTGCTTCCTGATTTACAATCCGTCGTTTATATGTCTCTGAAGTCAATCGGAACACGTGGAGGTCATCCTCGGCTAGACTCACACTCGCTAAACCTCTGGGCGCTTGGTCTTCTAGTCAAATTGTGCCTGATCACAGACCTTAGGCACCAATGACCAGAGGCAAAAACAGAGTTCTGGGCCCAAGAGTCTTGCCAAGCACAGTGGCCATCCCCAGCGAGGCTCCTAACTGACCACACACATGGGATTCTGGGCGATTGTTCAGAGTGAGAGATCTGGAAAGAGAGCTGGAGTGTTAGCCCTATAACTATGGGTTAATTGTTATAGTTGCTAAGTTGTGTCTGACTCTTTTGCCACTCCATGGACTGTAGCAGCCTTCCAGGTTCCTCTGTCCATGGGATTTCCCAAGCAAGAATACTGGAGTGGGTTGCAATTTCCCTCCCCCAGGGGATCTTTCCAACCATGTCTCTTGCATTGCAGGATTCTTTACCACTGAGCTAACAGGGAAGCCCATAACTATGGGAAAGTCAGCTAATCTTCCCTAGTTTTTATTTTTTTGTCTGTAAAATGGGAACGAAATAAGACCAACCTCATAAGGAAGTGAAAATAGAGATAGATTATGTATTTAGAATAGGGCCTAAAGGAACTCAGTCCTGAATATTCATTGGAAGGACTGATGCTGAAGCTGAAACTCCAATACTTCAGCCACCTGATGTGAAGAACTGACTCATTTGAAAAGACCCTGGTGCTGGGAAAGACTGAAAGCGGGAGGAGAGGGGACGACAGAGGATGACATGGTTGGATGGCATCACTGACTCAATGGACATGAGTTTGAGTCAACTCCGGGAGTTGGTGACAGACAAGGAAGCCTGGCGTGCTGCAGTCCACGGGGTTGCAAAGAGTCAGACACAACTGAGCGACTAAACTGAACTGAACTGGGATATGATAGTGCTTGGATATTTGTGTCCTTCTCTCCAAATTGTTACATTGAAACCCTAACCTTCAATCACATGGTATTAAGAAGTGAGGCCTTTGAAAGGAACTCTGCTCAGTGTTATGTGGCAGCCTGGATGGGAGGGGAGTTTGGAGGAGAATGGATACATGTATATGTATGGCTGAGTCCCTTTGCTGTCCATCTGAAACTGTCATGATATTGCTAATTTCCTATACTCCAACATAAAATAAAAAGTTTAAAAAAAAGAAGTGGGCCTTTGGGACATGATTAGATCATGAGGATGGAGCCCTCAGGATGGATTAGTGCCCTTCTATGAAGAGATCCCAGAGGGCTTTTTTAATTCTTTGCTTTCGTTCTGCCCTCTGCCATGTGAGGATGCAGCAGAAAGGTGGTTGTCTATGTGTTAGAAAGCGAGCCCTCATCAGAACATGACCCTGATCTCAGACTTCCAGTCTCCAGGACCGTGAGAAATAAATTTCGGTTGTTTAAACTAAACCAACCCAGTTGCTATATTTTTATAGCACCTCAAACTGACCATGACGCTTGTATCCAAATTCCAGTTCTCCCATGCAATAGCTGTAAGATCTGGAAAAATGTACTTATGGTCTCTGAATCTCTATATTTTCATCAGGAATCTGTGTCAATAATAGTGATCCTAATTCTCAGGGTTGTAGTGAGTCTGAATTAAAGGAGGTAATTTAGGTAGAGCCCTCAGCAGAGTGTGTGGCCTGCTGAGTGTTCATTAAGCATGAGCTGCCTGGAGAAGGTCATGATGAGTCTCTGTTTGGACATAGCCCCAGTCTGAGCAGGTCTTGTTTCCCGGCTTGCTGTGCATGAGTGGCAAGCTGGCCTGTGGGCTCTTCATATACATTTTGGACAACAGTCATGGTTCTCACCTACAGGATGGAAGATCCTCCTTTCTTGGCTGTGCTTTTGGAAACATCTGTACTCCTTGTTGTCTGTAGCACTGGGCCTTCCCCACGTTTTCCCCTTCCAAGTTCGCTTCTCAGGACTTCCCTGGTGGCTCAGTGGTTGAGAATCAGCCTTCTGATGCAGGGGATATGGGTTCAATCCCTGGTCCGGGAAGATTCTACATGCTGCGAAACAACTAACCCCATGCGGGGCACAACTACTGACCCCGACACTAGAGCCTGAGAGCCACAACCACCAAGGCCTAGAGCCTGTGCTCCACAACAAGAGAAACCACTGCAGCGAGAAGGCTGTGCACACTGCAATGAAGAGTAGCATTAAGTACTTGCCACAGCTAGAGAAAGCTTGCATGCAGCAGTGGAAGCCCAATGTAGCCAAAATAAATAAATAAATAAAATTCCTTTCTCAGTCTCTCTTCAGTTCCAAATATATCTATCATATCTCCTTTGACTTAGGAATGGGAATTTTTCTTCCCTCTGCTGGTTTGAGTGTGATACATCAAACTGCAAGCAAATGGATTATTTCCATGGCAGAGGCTGCATTCACATTTAGTGGGATTTTGACCTCAGCCCTTCCTGGAACATTTTGTTGGGGGGAGGTCTTTAGGTTGGAGAAACAGCCTGTAATACCTTAGCTCATAGCATGGCGCTCCCTGTTCTACTGACTGATAACTCTTGACAAGTCTCGGCTGGCCACCTGCTCTGACCACTGGGTGCTGGACCATGACTGAGTCAGCAGCCAGCTCCAGGCACACACAGAGTGGACCAGCTCAGGGAACTTGTGCTGATTAGAGAAAATGATGAATGGGGATGCAGAAATTAGAGGGTATTTTTCCTCCTTCCTTCCTTCTCTTAAAGAGAGTTAATAAGTGATGTCTTTCTTTGAGGTATAACATATAGAATCAGCATTTTCCTTATCAAAATGTAATTTTCAACATAAAAAAGTTCTCAGTGGCCTGGCATCTTTTGAAAAAGTTGGTTCATTTACTTTCATTTTGATTTGATTTCATTTGATTTTATTTTGGAAAGAAACCCAGAAGCTACTTATCAGGTATTTTATAGTCAATTAGTCATAATTACTAATATATATACAGTGCCTTTTATGTGTCAAGTACTAGGTTTTGTGTTTGACTTCCCAATCGCCTTTTATCCTCACCAAGATCTCAGGACATTAATGTTTGTATCATAGTAGTTGCTTCAACTGTCCCAACACAGTGACTCCAAAATTTCAGTGGGTTAACAAGGTAAGGTTTTATTCCTCACTCTGGCACAGTCCCATGGGGCTGAGGTGGCCTTCCCCCAAGTTACAGGTACACAATCTGGACAATGTGGCTCCCAAGGTCACTGCAGCAGAAGAAAAGAGGACTAGAGACTTTCATAGATGTGCTTAAGGGTCAGGCTTGGAAGTAGCTGACACCACTTCCATCTACATCTCATCGACCACAACTCAGTTTCATGGCCTAACCCAAATGCAAGTGAGTCTACGAAATGTAGAAGATTGTATGTATGTTTGGTCACTGGTACTATCTGCCACATGTCATTTCTCTTTTATAAGCAAGGAAACATAGGTTCATAATTTAAGTAATTGCTCTGAGTTACACAGGTAGTAATAGGAAGAGCCAGCAACAGAAGTCAGTTCTCCTGACCTAAAAGCCTATGCACTACACCAGTATAGGGGTAGTGCATAAACTGGGGCTCATGGGCCAAATCTGATCTACTCTCTGTTTTTATAAATAAAATTTTGTTGGAACACACCATCCATACCCATTTATGTGTCATCTATGGCTACTTTTGTGTTACAAAAGCAGTGTTGAGTAATTGAGACTCAGACTATATGGTCTGCTGCTGCTGCTGCTAAGTCGCTTCAGTCGTGTCCGACTCTGTGCGACCCCATGGGGGTAAAATATTTACTGTCTGTCCCTATGCAAAAAAAGTTTACCATCTCCTCCAATCTATGCCATTATAAAAGAAGTCTAGTTACCCTCCAGACAGATAATGGGGAGAGACTGATAACTTGCTTCAACAAGTTGAAATTGACATCATGGTTGTTGTTTCAAGTCATGAAGATTTGGGGGTGGACTTACAGCAATTAAAAAAAGTTACCTATGTATTAATTTTTTCTTTTTCTGACAACTCTGCAATCAATCTGGGATAGACTTCCACTGGAAAGTGTGGTTTACTGGAGGCACCCAATGTGAACAGCTGCCCCAGAACTAGAGCCTTTCATATGTATACAAATCACCTAGGATTTTGTGAAAAGAAGGTTCTGATTCAATGGATCCTGGGTCAGGCCAGAGAATATGCACTTTTAAGAAGCTTCTGTATGATGCTGATGCTGCTGATTCATGGACCACTCTTTGCAAATCAAGAGACTACTGCTGCTGCTGCTAAGTCTCTTCAATTGTGTCCGACTCTGTGCAACCCCATAGACGGCAGCCCACCAGGCTCCCCCGTCCCTGGGATTCTCCAGGCAAGAACACTGGAGTGGGTTGCCATTTCCTTCAACGCATGAAAGTGAAAAGTGAAAGTGAAGTCGCTCAGTCGTGTCTGACTCTTAGCGACGCCATGGACTGCAGCTTACCAGGCTCTTCCATCAATGGGATTTTCCAGGCA
The DNA here is from genome assembly GCF_019923935.1 of Bubalus bubalis. Lineage (NCBI taxonomy): Eukaryota > Metazoa > Chordata > Mammalia > Artiodactyla > Bovidae > Bubalus > Bubalus bubalis. The sequence goes on along the minus strand of NC_059170.1, from coordinate 15,596,274 downwards.
AGAGTACTGGAGTGGGGTGCCATTGCCTTCTCCGAAATCAAAAGGCTAGAAGATTTTTTTTAGCAATTAAAAATTATTTTTGTTTTTGGCTGCTCTGGGTCTTTGTGGCTGCCTGTGGGCTTTCTCTAGTTTTGGCGAGCAAGGGTTACTTTTCATTGTGGTGTGTGGGCTTCTTATTGTGGTTTCTTTTCTTTTTGCAGAGCACAGGCTCTAGGGAAGGTGGGCTTCAGTAGTAGTGGCACACGGGCTTAGTTGCTTCATGGCTTGTGGAATCTTCCCAGACCCAGGGATCGAACCTGTGTCTCCTGCACTGACAGGTGGATTTTAATCAGTGGACTACCAGGGAAGTCCTGGCTAGTGGATTTTAATATTTGTGGTCCAGAAAACATATCTTGAGAAACAGTGTGTAATTATCTATTTATATGTTTATCTCTTCATTCATGCATTTTTAAAATTCTTTAGATTATGCAGCCCTGAACACAGAGATTTTTGCAGTAATTTTAGAGTTTATAGATTCCCGCTACTCTACCCACCCCAATACCTGCCAAGAAGCCTTCTATGTACCTCTGCCAAGAATTCCTGTTAGATGTTTGTTAAAAAAATTGATAGGTGAATGATTGGCTACCTTGCTGATATATATGGTATATATCACATCTATAGTATATTTAATATCCATAGCATGTATACTATTATATTTACATATATAATCGCACATATGTGTTTTTATTTTGATTGAGAGGGAAGGGTCATTGTTAACTGACCACTAATGGAGTTCACTGAACTTATCCTTCTTTTTTTTTGACCCTTAGTTCTTCTTGAGGGGCTTCCCTGGTGGCTCAGATGGTAAAGAATCTGCCTCAACGCAGGAGACTTGGGTTCAATCCCTGGGTCAGGAAGATGTCCTGAAGAAGGAAATGGTAACCCACTCCAATATTGTTGCCTGGCGAATCCCTTGGACAGAGGATCCTGATGGGCTACAGTCCATGGGGCAGCAAAGAGTCGGACATGACTGAGTGACTAATAACACTTTTCTTCTTGAGACCCTGACATACTGTAAATGATGGTAGAGCAGTCAACTGGTCACTTCTCCCGAGACTAAGGGGTTCCTAACGTGGGATGTTTATGGGTCAAGCTGGGATAGTCCCAGCAAACCAGGATAAACTCTCCCTCAGTGAAGATGAGGATGTATGAATATGTATAATGAAACAACTTTACTGTACACCTGAAACTCACACAATTTTGTGAATAACTTTGCTCCAATAGAAAATAAAAAATTAAAAACAAAACAAAAAAAGAAGCCGCTAAAGGTACTCCAAGCTCTCCCATGATCTGGCTGCTGGGGACATTGTGACTTACCCCTTGATCAGCACTTTCTGTCACATCAGCACCGTTCATACATTTTCAAAAGCCCATCTGTGCCCGCAAAGGAGAGACTTCCTGTGTGCATGGGCAGCCTGGGGAGGCTGGGTCCTGAAGAGCCCGTTTTGGATTAGAAGCCTTTGAAGACATCTGCGGGGAGGGGATAATTCATTCCAGAAAAACTGCTCTCTGTGCCATGCAAGCCAGAGGCCAGGAATGGAAATGAGATTTCTAACTATATGGGGCATATTTAAAGCCACCTGCTGGTTTGGGTGACTCGCTGAGTTGCTTCCATGTAGAGGAATTAGGGAGTTGGGCCTGGGGATTAGGGAGTTGGGCCTGGCCTCTGAGGTTGGGCTGCCAGGAAACCTTGAGGGGTCTTCTGGGATCAGGGCCTGAGCTGCTGCCTTCGAAGTGTTCCTGCAGCTTCATCTAGCTGGGTCTACAGGTGGGTGGTGCTGGGGAAGGTCTTCTCTGAACTTAGCAGCCGTGTCTTCCTGCTGCTCAGAAAGTTCTAGACTCAGGACTAGTGTTTCATTTTGTCTCTCCATGTTCATGGTCTATGTCCTGTCTATGCCCTGTTCATTTCGTGATCTATGTAGGCCTCCTCAGCATAGTACCAGGGGAGCAGAATGGGGGCTGAACACTGAAAACTGACCCCTTCCTGGCAGATTTAAACATGCTGCGCAGTCCGACAGATCTCACAGGCTCAGATCTCAGCTCCCTGGCTCACGTTCGATTCCCCAGAAGTTAATGCTGAGATGGAGGTTGGTATGCAAGATGCCTTTTGAGATCAGCTCCTGTGAAAGGCAAGAGGGACATAGGATGGGGCAGAAGGAAAAGTCAGCTTGTGATGCAGGTCCAGCAGAGGCTGGGCTAACCCAGAAGAGAGCAATGCACTTCTGAGTTGTATTGCGTTAAGTTGAAATGATTGAGCTTTTATAATCCTGCTTTGCTGCATCATGGGATGTGAGCTTTACAAGGAAGCTTGGGTGGATGATTTCTGTGCAGCTGAGACAGACACTGAAGGGGCTGAACCAGAGGACTCTGTCCCTGGACTGCATTCCCTTCAGATGGGCAGTGAGCAATACAGTTGAAGGGCTTCTGGGCAGGACAACTTGGCATCCACCATAGTCTGCTTTTAGCTCTTTGACCTTAGGTATGTAAGTACATTTCTGAGCTCCAGTTTTCATGCACATAAATGGGGCTAATATCATAAATACCTAACAGGACTTTAAAAAAACTTTTGTATCAAAATTTTCAGACATACACTAAACTCACACAAAAGTAGTAAGCCTGCATAGTGAACTTCTGTCCCAGTCACCTGGCTTCAACACTTATGAACTCATGGCTACATTCTTGTTCCAACTGTACCCTTCCTACCACCGCTCCTGGACTGTTATGTGGAGGTCAGGTTCAGAAATATTGTGCCTTGACCATTAACACTTCATATCTATTTCTAGAAGATAAGGGCTTAAAAAAATCAAACATAAGCCCAAACAACCTATCAGTGTTTTGGGCAGATTAAATGAGCTAATACAAATAAAGAACTTGACACAGTGTTTGGCACTCAGTTTTAGCCAAATCAGAACACGTCCTCTGTGGAGATAGAGCTTGGGAAAAAGCAAAAGGAGACTTAATTCTATTGAGTGTAAAGATTCAAATACATGGCGTGTATCCACGTATCTACCCCCCTTCATCCTTTGCCCAAAACAGACATCACTGTCTGATCACAGAGCTAGGGAGCAAACAATGTTCAAGGCAGCCACCACCCATGGGATTTGCCCATGAGATGAAATCAATTTGCCTACATTGTCCTTGTAGTCTGAACACACCCCTCTCAAGTGGATTGATGGCTAAATCCAGAGCCTGCCCTCGGCCCACTGGCTCATCTGAGAGCTCTCACCCCTGCTGCAGGGTTCAGGGGGTGCTCTAGTTTTGTGATTATATACAGAAGCTGCCCATAGGCCCCTCTTGGTCATTTCCAGTGGGGTGGGCGGGGGAGGAGAGCAGTGTTGCTCAGGCTTCAACAACAACAACAACAACAACAAAACTGGTGAGAAACAGCCCTGAAACGCTTGAGAACTACTCAACCCTGGCATGTCAACATCTGCCTCTGTAGCATCCATCTCTTTCACTGTTTTCTTTCTTCTACTTCTTCCGTGACTTTGGCAGATCATCCTTGGGCTTGTTAATGCTTGTTCTTCATCTCCTCCAGCCTTCCTTACTCTAGACAACTCAGGCATGTTTCCGGGTGGAAAGTGGTTGGCTAAAAGGAGCCAAAGATACTGATGTGTGTGCATGCATGTGCAGTAACTTTTAACATGTGTCCATGATTCCACAGTTCACACAACAATTTCATGTTCATCTCTTCACTTCTGCCTCACACAGTGGTGTCAGAAAGTTCTCATCTTTCTTATTTTAATCTTTCTTATTTTATAGATGTGGAAACTGAGACCCAAAGGGGCTTGTTATATTTTCCTCTGTATTACACATTTTAGACACGAGGCTAAAGGGCAGATTGAGAATCTTGGCTCTGAAAAGATGTTGGTGTTTCACGGTCCTGGGTGTGCTTTAAGCTATGGAAACCTTTCTTTAAATGAAGGTTTATATTCATGGTCATTATCTAAAATTCTGGGTGAATTGAGATGGGAGGGTATGGTGTTCTGTCTACCATTAGTGTGTGGTAGGGGAAAAAGGAAGGTTGGTTTATGGAATCACTAGAACTTTGGGGAGCTCAGTTTAAAAACCACCGTGTTATACAAGCAGACACAGGGTATAATTTTACTGGCCTTGGGTATAATTTTACTCCTGAGAGTTTTGATAGAATGTCTAGGGAATCACTGATTATGGGAGTCTGTATTTCAAACCCACATTCTACTCATTAGGAATGTGAGACTTACTATGGGCTGGGAGCAGCCGTTAGGGTAAATGTGCTGGCTTCTGGGACCAGAGCTGAGCCAAGTTTAGACCTGCCAGATCTGCCCTGTCCTCATGGTGCCAGGCTTCAGCTGAGAGAGGAGTGAAGGAGAGGGGACTCCAAGCCTGCACTCGGAATAGCCTTGAACTAAGGTCTTCACCCAAATAAGGCTGGGAATAAAATTGTGATGTCAGTGACAAAAGACAGAGATTCTTGAATATTTGCTTTCTCTGTGTTAAGCATTATGCAAAATACAATTTAATTCCTACACAAACTGGAAGTAAGTATTTTTATCTCAGTTTTACAAACTATCAGGATGCATAGGGCCAGGAAGAGATTAAACTGGAATTCAGACTCAGGTTTCCCCAGCTCTAGTTTCCACACTCACTTACACATCCATCCTGACTCTTCCAGGCAATCCTTACCATAGTATTTGAGATGGATATCTACCTCTATTTGCTCAAGGTCATTGGAAGGACTGTTGCTGAAGCTCCAATACTTTGGCCACCTGATACAAAAAGTTGACTCATTGGAAAAGACCCTGATGGTGGGAAAGATCAAAGGCAAAAGGAGAAGGTGTGACAGAGGATAAAGTGGTTGGATAGCAACACTAACTCAATGGACATGAATTTAAGCAAACACCAGGACATCGTGGAAGACAGAGGAGCCTAGTGTCTATGAATAGGCTAGGTCTCAAAGAGTTGGACACAACTCGGTGACTGAACACCACCACCCATGTAGGAAGGGAAAGTGCTTGAATACAAATGCATCTGATTCCAAACTATGAGCTTGATTGCCTCCAGAGAGGTGGGTAGTCCCTTGAGAAGGATATGTTGCTTCTGAGAAAGTCACCCTTTTTATGGGGACTCTGGTTTACCCGCTAAGTGTTGATGAGAATGGTGTCTTTGTAGAAGCAGATGTAACCTCTGTTCCGCTATTTTCATTTGGGAAAGCAATGTATGTATGCATGCATATATGTAAAAACACTCTGGATTAAGAAAGCTTCGTTTATGTCTCTATTTGTATAGACTAGCATTCAGGCAGTCCTCTGGCAAGATTGAACAATAGGACAAGAAGAAAGGTAACTTTAACAGTATTGAAAATGAAAGGGGCATAGAGCTACAACTAAACAAGGGTTGTAAACAAGAAAATAATGGGAACAATGTTTTATCAATCAAATTAAAAGTCTAGATAAAAGAGGCAATTTTTAAAAAAGTTATAAATTATCCAAATTATCTCCAGAGGAAATAAAAAGTATGAGTAAATCGATGTTTGTTAAACACATTGTACAGTAATAAAAATATTCCCACAAAAGCATTAGGCACAAATGATTTTATGGACATCTTTTATCAAACATTCAGTGAGTGGTTATTTCAGAGACTACAGAAAGGTGGAAAGTTTTCCAGCTAATTAAATGATGCAAATTAACATTGATATCAAAATGGAAAAGAATAGCAAAAGCAGAAGAGTGAAAAGTCAATCTCACTTATGAATATAGATGAAGAAACTTAAATATTAATAGGCCAATCCAGCAAAGTTACAGTAGCACTGATAATAAGGAACAAGACCAAGAACAATAAAACTACATCATGACTGAGTATACTTGATCATAGGAATTCAAGGATGGTTCAACATTGGAAAACCTATTAATGGAACTCATACTTTTATCAGACCAAAGAAGAAAAGCACATGTTCATTAGTGTAGATGTTGAAAAAGGGTCAGAGATATCTGATTTCATACTCCTCTCCTCTTTTTGCAAGCAGCCTAAAACAACACAAAGAACCATAAACAGAAGTATACACTTTATCTTTGATGAAAGTAAAAGATGTGTAATCATGAGCCATACAAGTTGGATAAAATGTGGACTGAAGTACAGTGAATGACTTAGCAGAGGAGAGGAAAGCCAGCACTGAAGATGCCTGCGGAAGGAAGCTACACATGAAAAGCCAGCAGGACCACTATATGTTATTTATAGAAACATCCATATGTAGTATGTTTTTTCTTGATGCAAATATAAACAGATGTAGGTAAGCCTTAAAAGCTCAGAAAAGAAGGCATCACCCCTGGATGTTGGTAAGTTTAGAGGCATAATAAGAAGGAAAAGATGTCGTGGTGGAATGGGGAGTTTCTCATTTCAATTTGGAAAGTTTTATTTCTTAAAAAAATTCGAAGCCAGTAGGACAAAACAGTATTTGTTAAATGTGAGTGGTGAGCGTGTAATTTTGGTATATTTTTCCTCATACTTATAAAAATATTTCCAACAGGCCAAAGTAATTAACTTTAAAGTGACACATGCTCACAGTAAAAAGCCAGTAAGGAAAGCACAGAGCTGAAAATAAAAATGTTCTGAATTTCTACTACTGATACTTAGCCATGCAGCCACTGCCCTTTGTAGTGTGTACTACTACTACTATTACTACTACTAGTCGCTGCAGTCGTGTCCGACTCTGTGAGGCCCCATAGACGGCAGCCCACCAGGCTCCCCCGCCCCTGGGATTCTCCAGGCAAGAACACTGGAGTGGGTTGCCATTTCCTTCTCCAATGCATGAAAGTGAAAAGTGAAAGTGAAGGAGCTCAGTCGTGTCTGATCCTCAGCGACCCCATGGACTGCAGCCTTCCAGGCTCCTCCATCCATGGGATTTTCCAGGCAGGAGTACTGGAGTGGGGTGCCATCACCTTCTTGTAGCAAAAATATTTTTGTGACATCCACTGTTCAATAAAAGAAATTGACATATAATCTAATTACACGCAGCTTAATGGTTAAGAGTTTAGGTTCCGTAGTCAAATGGCCTGGGTTCAAAAGACATCTCTGTCACTTCCTAAATTTGATTCCTCTCTGATCCCCAGTTTTCCCATCTGCAAAATGGGAATAATGATAGTATTTATTATTATATAAATTCAATAATCCAATAAAGCACATCAGTTCAGTTCAGTTGCTCAGTTGTGTCCAACTCTTTGCGACCCCATGAATCGCAGCACGCCAGGCCTCCCTGTCCATCACCAACTACCAGAGTTCACTCAAACTCACATCCATCGAGTCAGTGATGCCATCCAGCCATCTCATCCTCTGTCATCCCCTTCTCCTCCTGCCCCCAATCCCTCCCAGCATCAGAGTCTTTTCCAATGAGTCAACTCTTCACATGAGGTGGCCAAAGTATAGGAGTTTCAGCTTTAGCATCATTCCTTCCAAAGAAATCCCAGGGCTGATCTCCTTCAGAATGGACTGGTTGGATCTCCTTGCAGTCCCAGGGACTCTCAAGAGTCTTCTCCAACACCACAGTTCAAAAGCATCAATTCTTCGGCGCTCAGCCTTCTTCACAGTCCAACTCTCACATCCACAGGAAAAACCATAGCCTTGACTAGACGGACCTTTGTTGGCAAAGTAATGTCTCTGCTTTTGAATATGCTATCTAGGTTGGTCATAACTTTCCTTTCAAGGAGTAAGCGTCTTTAATTTCATGGCTGCAGTCACCATCTGTAGTGATTTTGGAGCCCCAAAAAATAAAGTCTGACACTGTTTCCACTGTTTCCCCATCTATTTCCCATGAAGTGATGGGACCAGATGCCATGATCTTCGTTTTCTGAATGTTGAACTTTAAGCCAACTTTTTCACTCTCCTCTTTCACTTTCATCAAGAGGCTTTTTAGTTCCTCTCCACTTTCTGCCATAAGGGTGGTGTCATCTGCATATCTGAGGTTATTGATATTTCTCCTGGCAATCTTGATTCCAGCTTGTGCTTCTTCCAGTCCAGTGTTTCTCATGATGTACTCTGCATATAAGTTAAATAAGCAGGGTGACAATATACAGCCTTGACGTACTCCTTTTCCTGTTTGGAACCAGTCTGTTGTTCCATGTCCAGTTCTAACTGTTGCTTCCTGACCTGCATACAGATTTCTCAAGAGGCAGGTCAGGTGGCCCAACACATAATAGAACTTACGTTTTTTAAATCTATAATTATATATATATATATAAAAATATATATAATATAATAAGTGAGATTGACCTATGAGAACTCAATATAGATAGTAATCTTTACTATTTGCATGCCAATTAATGCCATCTTTGGTGTAAGGCATAGTGCAGATATTTTGGAAAAAAGTGGAGCTTTTACCAGTGTCTGGGCAGGGGAATACAATTGAAGGGGTCCTTAATGTAGTGAAATCACAATCCTGATCGAACTTGAGTCCTATGGATCAGCCGTCAACTCTCAGAGGGGTCCAAGTATGGGGACTTGATAAGCCAGAAGAAAACTGGTGACCTGCTAGAGGATACCCAGCCATCATCCCATAATTGGTACTCCCCAGAGCAGACTTGCAGACTACATTTCTAAAAGTTGAGAGACAGGCTGGGGATGATCTCTGTAGAACCAGTCTTATTCACCTGCCATACACGGGGGCAGGAGAAAGGAACACATTATGTGAAACTGGCATGTTGGGGGAGAATAGGGAATTCATTCAAGTTTCTTATGTATGAGGAGTAATGTGAAGCTTTCCCTCCCATTTCACTAGTTTTCAGTAAGATGTCTGGTTTCCATTAAAGCATTCTGCATCTGGGTCTTTGGCAGGGCTCATCTGATGAAGTGTTAAGCATGGCCTTGAGATGGGTGTGGTGAAAGCCTAGAGCACCTGAAGAATTGGCTCATTCATGTGTTTTATTTCCAAGTGCACAGCATGCAGTAAATGCTTGGTGAATAGTGCTGTTAATAGGAGCTACAGTTATGCTTGCCTCCTGGCTCCTCTTTCTCTTCCATACTAAGATCTTTGAGCATGTAGGGGTTAAGTACCTGCTTAATTCACTTCTGGATTTGTACCCATTGGCACAATGCCTGGCCCAGAGCTGGGTTCCAATGAGTATTCATTTTTGTGATTAAAGAATTCATGTAATCTCTGTCATCAATGAAGTTCTATCCTGGGCTCTATTTTCTTCTTTTTCCACACACTTCTATCTTCAGAAAGCTCTCATTTTTACCGAGTAGGTTTCCACACCTGCAAATCCATTCCTGGCTTCTTTTAGTTCCGGTCTTAAATTTCTCATATTAGGTTAAGCCATTTGGAATTGATAATATTTAATGTGTTTGTTTAAAAAAAACAGCAATTTTCTAAGTTGCAAGGTAATGCTTTTGGGATTTCCATTCGAATGTTTCTACCTTCAACACTACACACCCACCCTGAGTTGAGTCACCTCTCTGTCTGTTGCTCTTACCAACCCTGATTTATAGGAAAATGCTTTTAGAATGGGAAGACATCACTCTATCCAAAAACATATTTTACCAATGGAATCCAGAAAGGGTAAGTGACTTGCCCAAAGTCATACAGTAAAATGGTAGGGAGGCAGAGTGAACCTCAGTGGTCGGGCTTTTGTTCTAGTTTTAGGTCCATCAAGTGCTGGGATTCTTCAAATTTCCAAGGCTTAAATCCCTAGCCTCCTCTTCCCTCTCACTTTCTGGCCATATTTAATTAGCCACCAAGTCCAGTGGAGCATCTTCTGTGTTTACATAGATCTACCCCAATCCATGGATGCCATGTTCAGTTCAGTTCAGTTGCTCAGTCGTGTCCGACTCTTTGTGACCCCATGAGTTGCAGCATGCTAGGCCTCCCTGTCCAACACCAACTCCCGGAGTTCACTCAAACTCATGTCCACTGAGTCGGTGATGCCATCCAGCCATCTCATCCTCTGTCATCCCCTTCTCCTCCTGCCCCCAATCCCTCCCAGCATCAGAGTCTTTTCCAATGAGTCAACTCTTCTCATGAGGTGGCCAAAGTATTGGAGTTTCAGCTTTAGCATCAGTCCTTCCAAAGAACACCCAGGACTGATCTCTTTTAAAATGGACTGGTGGATCTCCTTGCAGACCAAGGGACTCTCAAGAGTCTTCTCCAACACCACAGTTCAAAAGCATCAATTCTTTGGCATTCAGCTTTCTTCACAGTCCAACTCTCACATCCATACATGACCACTGGAAAAACCATAGCCTTACTTTGTTGGCAAAGTAAAGTCTCTGCTTTTGAATATGCTATCTAGGTTGGTCATGCCATGTTAGTTCAGGTCAATCTCCTCTCACTTGAATGCCTGCAGAAGAACTTCATTGTCAATGTTGTCTCCTGTTTTTCACCTAACACCTTTCTAAAAGCATGCACAAAAAATTAAGAAACCAGCCAATATTTCTAAGTTAAACCAGCCAGTATTTCTAAGTTTAAGCAATGTTTTGTCCCAGGGAGAAAAATTTTATCACTTAAAATAATACTATATCATTTAGAAATAATTATGATGATATACTTTCTATTTTTAATTTTTTTGCTTAATAATTTCAGACATAGAAATATGGAAAAATAATAAAATGAATTCCTATGAATCCTCACTTCTATTTACCTAAATGTTAGCATGTTCATATTTGCTTTATTTTCTCTTTATGAACAATTTTCAATTTTGTTATTTCTTTATGAATCATTTTCAGAGTAAAATGTGGACATAATGCTTCTTTACACCTAAAATGCATTAGTTGCATTTTCTAAAAACAAGGACATTCTCTTATGTCACCACAGAAGCATTATCAAAATCAGGAAATTGGTTAGCATTAGTATACAAAAATTAAATATTCTACAGGCCTTATTAAAATTTTGCCAGATATCACTCTAATGTTCTTTACAGCAATAATAAATAAATAAACAAAAAATAAGTAAATACAAAGTTTCTGATCCAGGATACAAACAAATACAGTTCATTGCATTCTGTTGTCATATTCTTTAGTCTCCTTTAATCTAGAATAGTTTCTCATTCTTTGCCTTTGATTAACCTTGACATTTTAAAAGGAAGGACATTTATTTTTCAGAATGTCCCTCAATTTATGTTTGTTTAATGTGTCCTCATGATTTTTATTAACTTCTTTAATTTTTAAAAAGTTAATATTTGCAAATTGCTTAAAGCAGGGTCTGGTACTTAGCTCTAAATGAGTATTCATTAAATATATTTTCATTTGTTCCTTCACAACTGAACATACAGTTGACCAATTTAAGAAAAGTGAGTAACTTGAAATGGAAGCTCTGCCTTGTTGAGAACGCCAAAGTATTATCATCTTTGCTTCAGTTGCTTCACTTTCCTGAAACCTATGCTTCTTAGAATTGGAGGGAGGCTCAAGAGTGAGGGGATATATGTATTGTTGTTGTTGTTCAGTCGCTAAGTCGTGTCTGCCTCTTTGCGACCCCACGGACTGCAGCACATCAGGCTTTCCTGTCCTTCACCATCTCCCAGGGTTTGCTCAAATTCATGTCCATTGAGTCGGTGATGCCATCCAACCATCTTATCCTTTGTCACCCCCTTCTTCTCCTGCCCTCAATCTTTTCCAGCATCAGGTATTTCCCACTGAGTTGGCTCTTCACATCAGGTGGCCAAAGTATTGGAGCTTCAGCTTCAGCATCAGTCCTTCCAACAAATATTCAAGGTTTATTTTAGGACCGACTGGCTTGATCTCCTTGTAGCCAAGGGACTCTCAAGTCTTCTCCGGCACCGCAATTCAAAAGCATCAATTCTTAGTTGCTCAGCCTTCTATATGGTCCATCTCACATCCATACATGACTACTGGAAAAACCACAACGTTGACTAGACGGACCTTTGTTGGCAAAGTGATGCCTCTGCACTCAGTAGTATAACATAATAAAAGCAAAGTGAAATATACCAGTAGGAGATGTTGGTGAGTGGATGAAGGTGTAAATGCTGCCCAAGCTGAAGGATGGGTTACTGGGCAGGGCCACCTTGTCCCGAGATGGAGAATCCAAATGTGATATCTAAAAGTGGTTAGAATGTGCAGCAGCATGGACTAAAAATGTGAGTCCAGCCTATACAGGGTTCATATGGGAACCAATGAAATGTCTAATTTAATGCTCATCACAGAATAGGCTTTCAGGAAACAGTTTTGGTTTGTTGAGTTACCTATTTACTCCTTTGTAGCACAAACTCTGAGGTTGGGGGCACTCAGCAGGCTAGACTCCTCATGCCTTCTTGTCCCTGCCTGTGGATTTTTACCCTCATCGGTCCCATCTGGATGCCCCCTTCCCCAGCCCATCACTACCACCATCCTGCCCTGCTGTCCTTACAGCTCAGAATGGCCCCATCTCTACTGGAGCCTTCTCTCCCCAGCAGCTGCCTCTTCCTCCTCCTGTGGGATTTCCACTCTGTAACACTCAGTCTGGCAGGAAACAAGAGACTGATTTAATTCTAAACTAGCTGTTCTCTTCCTCAAGGCTTATTCCCACCAATGGGCTGGGGAACTCTTTGAGGTCAGTATAATTGGAGATAGATTTAAAATGTTAAAACGTTGAATTTCCTTGATATTTGAAAGTTCAGGATATGATATTTAATTATGGAGCTGGAATAAAGTTGTTTTCCCCCTTCATTTCCCTAAACATGGGCCTCGTGAAACAGCCAGTATTTATTGAAAGATGACTTTCAACTATGGTTAGTAATTTACATGTATGATTTCATTTAATCCCTATAGGAACTCTTTGAGGTAGCTTCTGGCTACTGTAAAAATTCTTTTTGTGAAGGAGGAAGCTGAAGCTCAGAGAGGTTAAGTAACTTGTCTAGGGTCACACTGCTATTAAGGGGGTAGAGTCAGAATTTGATTCTAATCAAACCAGCGTCAGAGCATTAGCTACTGTGTTCGATGTCTCCATCATCATCAAAAAGACAACAGAGCATTTTTGAGAGAATCTCAGGAAAAATGGAGAAGGAAATGGCAACCCACTCCAGTACTGTTGCCTGGAAAATCCCATGGACGGAGGAGACTGGTAGGCTACAGTCTATGGGGTTGCAAAGAATCGGACACGACTGAGCGACTTCACTTTCCTTCAGGAAAAATAGGTTTATTTAGAATGAACTAATACTTGTTGAATGCCTCCTGAGTGCTGGACACTGAAAAACACTTTGATATATATTATCTCAGATAATCTTCAGCACAATCCTAGAAGGGAAACATTCTATTCCTTGAATGAGGAAATCGAGGAGCAGAGAGGTCAAGTGACTTACTCAAGGGAGCGCAGCTCACAGGTGACAGATGTTTCTGGTATGTTAAGCTAAATCTAGTAACACAAAGCTCCAATCCTTTTTTCCTTGTCTTACAACAATGCCTCTGCTCTCAAATCGACTTTAACTCCACAGAGCAATTACTCTTGCACTGAATCCTTATTGCCTCATGGTGTCTTTTCGCTTCGGTGTCTCCTATAAGACCATCCCAGGACAGGCTACTGGGAGAGTCAGTGAGAGAAGCAGGAGCCTGTATGTTCCTACTCTACCCTCTCCTCCATCTGGCCCTTCCCCATGCAAGTCCAAGGTTAAGGCAGCCCACCGGGGCCCACTGTAGACTTCCTGGAAAGTAATGCTCTGCTCCGAGGTGATAGAGAGCTCTGTGGCAAGTCCAGCAGAGGTATTGGAGAAAGATCCATCACCTCTGAGTGATCGGTGACCCACAGGTACTGCTCGTGGAACCTAATGACCAGTCACTCAATTACAGGCTCAGTGACATGTTTATAAGGGTGAACTTTAGAGTGCTATTAGGGAGCAGACAGATGAACTATAGCTGTGCCTGCAGGGCTGAGCTCACCCAGCCCAAATGCCTCTGTGGACCCATTACCCAGTAATTAGGGGATTTTTAAGTAGGAAGCAAGGAGTTAAATTATTGCTTAGATTATTGCTTCACTTGTCACTTGGAAAGTGCTGCTTTGGAGAAAGAAGGAAAGAAGAAAGGATGGAGGGAAAAGCAGAGAGGGAGCAAGAGAGAAAGTGAGGGAATGGGGGAGAGTGAAGGCTCTGGAAAACGGGGATTTAAGATGAGCGCTCTAGTTGGCTGCTATAACCAGAAGCTGCCAAGGATGACTGAGGAGAGATGTAGACAAGTCTGGAGTCTGGGCCACCAGCTGTGGTTCCTATGAGTTACTGTGCCAGCAATATCCACTTGGTTCATGGTAGCTTACAGGGAAGGTGAAGATCAGTATGTCAATAGTTAATTGTGTGGTAAGGGCTTTGCTAAGCATCATCCATGCATCAGTTCACCTGAGCCTCTTCGTCCTGGGCAAAGTGGCTACTATTGTGATTCCCATTCATCAGGTGAGGACACTGGAGCACCTCTATGTAACTAAGTAACAGAGCTGGATGACCTGCTTGATGCCAAAGTTCAGGCTCTTGAGTTCATCCTCTTGTGGCTCTGTGAGGGCCTCTGCAGATGCAAAGGATGCCCTGGACCAACTCTGCTTGCTCCAGACTTGTGTCTGCCTAGCTCAGTTCCACCCTTTCTTCTCTGGAGCAAAATTTGCCACAGATATTAATTTTTAATGGGTGTAACTTTAAATTGTATTATGACAAATATTAAGCAGAAATCAGGGAGGCAGGATTGTATAACAGACCTCTATCCATGCACCCTTTGCTCTGCTTAAAAAATTATTAACTAGTGTCCAATCTTGTTTTTATGTAAGCTCCACACACTTCCTCTCTCCTCCTTGTATTGTTTTGAAGCAAACTCCAAATATTATTTCCTCTCTAAATGCTTCAGTATATATATCTTTAAGATACAGATTGTTTCTTAAAAATAAACAAAACACTTTGATCATATCCAAATATATTAATGCTCATTCTTTATTATCTAATCTGCTCAAATTCCCTAACCTTATTATATAATTTTGAAAGTAATTTGTTTGTTTGAATCGGTATCAAAATATGGTCTATATATTGCAATTAGTTCATAGGTATTTTAAGTCTCTTTTGACCTATTTTTTTCCCCTTGAGATTTACTTGTTAAAAAAAAAAAACTGGGTTGTTTGTCTTAAAGAATTCCTCACCGTCTGCATTTTGCTGTTTGCATTTTAGTGGTGTGGTTTAACACGATGTTCCTTTGCCCCCTGGTTTTTCCTGTAAATTAGAAGTTAGATCTAGAATTCTGATCAGATTCAGGTTTTGGTTTTTGGCAAACATACTTCATACTTCATGGTACAGTGTACTGAATATTAGAAAGTCTGGTTGACTCTTCTGATGGTAGCAACCACCAATGATCGTTTCAATCAACAATACTTTTAACCCCATCATTCTTTCTCATTCATTTTCTGAATCTCTTTTAAAGAAAAGCTTCTTCTTGTCAACTATTTATCATCCAAAGATAGAGTTTATATGGGAAAGACAAGTTAACGCTTGCCATTTCTTTCCCTTTATTTTCTAGTTTTCAAAATAATGAGCTGGTTCTCCAGCATTCAATGTGGGACACCAGAGAGCTTATTTTGTTATGACTCTCATTTTGCACGCATGCATTTGAAAGTATTGGATGGATTTCAACCCGTCACAGTTGTTCTCTCACTGAGATCAAATTCTCTTGCGGACAACTCTTTAAGTTCACTTCTGAGTCCTTCTGACATGACTGCATGATTTTCCATAGTTTCTTGCTGTCTGGTTTCATGATATAGTCCAGACTCATCTTGTATGTTTTCTCTTCCAAACTAGACAGTCCCTGTTTCTTTCAGTGGAGAATGACATTTAGACACCCACAATTTGTGTTTCAAGGTGTTCATTGCTATTGGGTTCACCATTGTTTCAAAGGCTTTTCAGTGAATGCATGTTGGGCATAACATACTTTTAAAGGGACAACACATCTTGAGTTTTCACTGAAACTTGGATCTAAGAAATGACGTTATTTTCACTCACCTTTTTTGATCTTATATCTGCATTTCCTATTTCTTTTGTTGAATAATATTCCAGTTCCCAAAGGCAAACACACATGTTTTATACCAACTCAACTGTCCCAGAATAACGCTTCCACCAATGGCATGATTATTGAATATACTCTAAATTTTATTTTATTTTTAAAATTCATTTAGGCTGGGCATATCCCACAGGGGATGAAGAGTCTAATTACTGTATCTTAAAATCACTTGACATCGTTCTATCTGTGTGATTGTACCGCTAGCTCAATACATAGATGTATTTGCTTAATTTCTTTATTTTTTATAAGGATTGCCTTTAAAATTGCAACTATAAAATTATAACTTAATACATAAATAACACCCACTGATCTATAAAATTATTTATAACATTGTGTTATAATTATATAAAATGTCTTCACGGTTCCAAATCAAATCAACAAGATAGCATGTTCTACATGGACCCCCAAGTTCTCCAGGGTTGTGAAGCTCCAGTTACCCACCATGGAAACTTGCTTGTAAACCTACACTTACTGGCTGTTCTTTCTCCCCCATCTCACTTTCTCCCAGTCTTACTCATTTTCTGGGATTATCTCTCAAATAAACTGCTTGTACTCGAATCTTTATCTCCTGGTCTGCTTCTGAGTGTTAGTCACTCAGTCGTGTCTGACTCTCTGTGACTCCATGGGCTGTAGCCTTCCAGGCTCCTCTGTCCATGGGATTCTCCAGGCGAGAATACCGAAGTGAGTCACCATTCCCTTCTCCAGGGGATCTTCTGGACGCAGGGATCAAACCCAGGTCTCCTGCATTGCAGGCAGATTCTTTACCATCTGAGCCACCAGGGAAGACTCCCTTCTAGTGTAATCCAAATAAAAGTGCACACTTTTCTCTGGTTTTGACATAAAAATGTGCCCTAAAGGTTGATCATTCCATGTTCTGTAAATCAACACGGCTGCTGTTACTGAGGCTCCTTCCATGTTGCTAACAGGGACTTGAGGAACTGAAGTCTAGGCAGTCTCACTGGAGGAGACCCCACTGGAGGCCAGATTGTGGACCTGATGCAGTTTTTGCATAATGATGGACACCTGTTCTTTGTATAATAGGGCAGTGGCTAAGAGACTTGCTTTTTGTGCCAGGTTGGTCTGGGTTTGGATCCCGATCCTGGTGGATATTGCTATGTGAGCTTAAGTTGCTTCACATCTCCAAACTTTGGTTTCCTCATTGGTTCAGTGAGCATAATGGTAGCACCTACCCTACGAGGTACATCGATGTGAAGCCCAAGAAATAAAGTGTATGGCACAGGCACACCTTCTGTAGATGTTAGCTCTCATCATCATCTTAAAATAAGAGACTTCTCTAATTCCTTTCTTCCTGAGCACAGATCATCTCTTTTTCAGGATCAGAGTTCTTGGTTCTTTGACAAAGTCTTTGCAGTATATGTGTCCTAGACTCTCTCCATTTTGGTCTGCTGTAACAAGACCAAGCTGTAAATCTACCATTAAGATGGCTTCAAGATATAGAAGCCATCCTCCCACTGTGATGCATCTCAGGGAACTCAGTTTAAATTGCCACTGATAAAATTTCCTTATTAGAAATTCAAGGGAAATTCCCCTATTTTGAATTTTCCTGGCTGTTCTCTGCCCCTTAAGATCAGGGGACTGTCTGTCTGCTCCCAGCTCCCCACTGGCCCTTCCTCATCCCCCCTGTCTGCCTTCCCAATAGCACAAATCTATCCTGGGTATCCCAGTAGAAGTTGCCACTGTTTCTGAATTCTAGGTATTTTCTCAGAATTGACCATGTCGTGGTTGTAACAGTGTTTTTGTCCCTTAGTCTGAGTGGAAAGTCTGTCTTAAGGACACGTTTGAGAAGGAAAGTGTGACATGACCTCCTTCTCGGGAAGCAAGCTCACCTGGGAGGCAGATAAGATGAAGGAAGAAAAAGAAGAGTATTTACAAATCTAACAGGATGGAATGGAGTTTCCTTGCTTTGCCATAGTCTATCCTGCAGGTATTTTGAGGGTTGCATCCTTAGAGGGCTCTGTAGCTGTCTGTAGGCCAGAGCTCTCAGACTGGGGAGAAGTTGCCTCAGATACAAAGTGGGACCTCCCAGGGCTTCTACAGACCCCACACCCCAAACAACACCCTCACATGCCAGAAGTAGAAGAACATTATCTAGAGTTTTAGCTAAAAGAACTTCTCAGAGGCTGAGCAGGAGGCTTGAGAACTCATCCCCAGCAAGAAAGAGCTTTGCAATATGAAATAAATGCACAGTTGTTCCTGGGAGTGGGGGTTTTGGAAGTGGGAGTTTAGTTCATAAGGGATGACAGTGGCCAGGCAGGACAAAGCCATTGGACTTGTGTTTTACAAGATCTAAAGATTCTTTGGATAACAGATACAACACCCAGACACTCAGATTGATGAAAGGCGAACTCTTTGTTATTTATGGCTCCAAATAAGAAAAGAAGAGAAGGCTTCCATGTAGGGACACACAGGGCATTACACGTGGGGGCAAAGTCACAGCAAGCTGGAGGTGTAGGAGGAGGTTATGCGTGGCAAGCGGAGTGGATTTCAAAAGTTTCCTGGAGATTGGATCTGTTGAGTAGTTACAGGGGCACCTAGGCTTAGGGGCTGTCCCTAGCTAGTTGGGCATCTGACCCTGGACCCCAGTAAGAGACAGGGTTGGTGTAGTTCTTGTTACTCTTCAGTTGCTAAGTTGTGTTTGACTCTTTGCAACCCTGTAAACTGCAGCACACCAGGTTTCCCTGTCCTTCACCTTCTCCTGGAGCTTATGTCCATTCATGTCAAACTCATGTCCACTGAGTCAGTGATGCCATCCAACCATCTCATCCTTTGTTGCTCCCTTCTCCTCCTGCCCTCAGTCTTTCCCAGCATCAGGTCTTTTCCAATGAGTCGGCTCTTTGTACCAGGTGACCAAAGTACTAGAGCTTCAGCTTCAGCATCAGTTCTTCTAATGAATATTCAGGGTTGATTTTAGGATTGACTGGTTTGATTTCTTTGCTGTCCAAGGGACTCTCAAGCATCGTCTCCAGCACCACAATTCTAAAGCATCAATTCTTTGTTGCTCAGCCTTCTTTATGGTCCAACTCTCACATCAGTACATGACTACTGGAAAAACCATTGCTTTGACTATATGGAAATTTGTTGGCAAAGTAATGTCTCTGCTTTTTAATTTGCTTGGTGTAGAGGCTTAGCAAACTACCCATGAAGGGGAATCAAAAGTTTTTAGCCATGATTTCAAAACTGGGTCAAGGCAACACTTGTGAAATATTATATTATAGCATGTCAATTGGATTCAGGGCAGACTCTCTGCCTCTGGAGAAACTTAAGTTAATGTTGGGCTAAAACCCAGTCATAAGCCTTGGACAAAATTTTAGGAGTTAAAACAAGGAAACCAGATATGTGACATGTGGGCCATTACCACCCTTTCCCTTGATCGGAACAGACATTGCTAATCAAACACGACTTTGAGCCTACTCAACGTGGAATCCCTTTCAAATATCATCCCTGACAAGTAACAAAGTTGGCATGCAATTTGAAACCCACTAACCAGTCTTCATTAGAAGAAGATACTAGTTAAAGGGCATGTAGATGTCTGGGTCTCATGTAATTTGAAATCGATGGATAGTGTATATAATTTCAGTTCCCACCTGTTGGTGGGCTGAGTCCTTCTTCTTATTAGCTTTGCTTAGGTGCTGAATAAGAAAAGGCTGGGCCCCATCCCAGGAGTTGTATGGAGCCAGAAAAGTCAGGGTCTAAAACTCTTCAAGTACAATGTCTAACCGAAAGAAAGTTAGCTCTAGCGGTGGATAAAGACCACAGGAGGAGACTTTTTCAGAAGTCCATGCTCCCACCACACAGACAGTCTAAGACCCATCTACAAAGCATGCTCTGGTGTGAAGTTTAGGCCAGCATCTCAAGGTAGGAGAGAGGATATTTGATCTTTTTGGAAAACACAGCTGCCCAACCTCAACTTCTCCTCTAAGCTATGCTACATCTGTATCCTTTCCTGAACTATTTTATTAAACATTTCATCCATATTTCTTTTCACCTCAGACTTCAGATTTTGGTTTTCTCTGGTATTTATAGCAACACCTGTGGTTTCTCAAAGTGCAGAAGTCATGTTTCAGGATGAAGATATTTTCACAGAGGCTGGCTGGATATCTGAGATCCACCAACAGGCAGTCAGTTGACTCAGGTGAAATGAAGCCAAAGGGAAACCAAGCTTTGTTTTCTCAATTACTTTTCTTGCAGTGAGAAAGGACACCACTGGTCAATTTCAACATATGTCTCTTCTCCTTTAGTTATCCAGAGGCGATCAGTAAATATTTGTTAAGCCCCTTCTATGATCCAGACTGTGTATGAAGCACTGGGAATACAATGCAGGAACAAAAGTAAATGTGGCTCCCACTCTCTTAGAGCTCTCTTAGGAGAGAGAGACAGGTGAGTTAAATAATTCCAGAACAACATGTAAACTTGAGTCTGGTATTTTGAGCGAGAGGTGTATGGGGTTAAGAAAAATAGAGGATTTGATGTAGGGAGGGAAGACATTCAGAAGTGAATGATGATGGAGACTGAAGGAGGATCTGAAGGAATCAGTGAAATGAAGAATTATGTAGTAGGGAAGAAACTCCAGGCAGGGGGCACAGCCTGTGCAAAGGTCTGATAATGGGAAAAAAGCATGAACATTAGGTGAAAACACAAAGGCTGAGTGGCTGGAGAAGACTGAACAAAGGGATGTGACAAGCAAAGAGTTGGAACAAAAAACCAAAGACTGTAAGGGCAGGACCTTGTAAGGTAATCAGATGGGAGTTTACTGAGAAGCTAGTAACACTTCACTTTGGAGCCTCTTGTTTGCATGTTTTTTTTTTTTTTTTTTTTTTTTTCCGCCAAAGTCCCACTCCATGGATGTTGCTCATTCAAAAAGTACTTTACTTGTAGTACAAGAAAACTTTTGAAGATTCCTAAAATTTCATACATCGTATAGAAAATAAACTTGATAGAAGAATTCTCAAATTTATCAACAATCCAAAAATTTTTGGTGGCATTTCTAATGAATCAGTAAAGCTGAAAGAAAAACCCAGTTTCACTGTACCATGCCAGGGTGAAAATAATGCAGAAAGTCTGAGTTCACTTTTTTTTCCCACAGAACTTATTACATGCTCATCAACATATGAAAAGGAGATCAAAGAATATGCAGCCAGCCAAAGTTAAGAATTATTGTAGTGTTGCATCTGTGTGCTATTTAATACAAATCTAATGTTATTTTCCAGAATTTTGTAATGTTGGTGTTATCTGTCACTTTAAAAAAAATGTAGTGTGTTGTAATTTATTTTCATACTCTAAATAACATGCAAGTTTGTGCCTAATTCTGAACCCAGGATTTTATCTTCTTAGCTGATCTACTCACTATTAGTCATTGATCACTGTTATCAACCTCCTTTCCAAATGCCAGGGTGACTCTGCAGGGTGAGTCTCTCTCAGGTCTTAAAATCGCTTGTGTGAATGGTTGAATCATACCCACCCAGAGACCTCTCTGTTTTCAGCTCTCAGAGCTGGTGGGTTCAGTCATTTGGAGCAGAGGAGCTTGGGGAAGACAAAGGCTGAGATGTAGGGTCTCTTTGTCCAGACATCCCTATTTCAGGATCTTTCCAGCACATTTTGCTTTAAGCCAATAATGACCCCACTCCAGTACTCTTGCCTGGAGGATCCCATGGACGGAGGAGCCTGGTGGGTTGCAGTCCACGGGGTCGCTGGGAGTCAGACACGACTGAGCAACTTCACTTTCACTTTTCACTTTCATGCATTGGAGAAGGCAATGGCAACTCAGTCCAGTGTTCTTGCCTGGAGAATCCCAGGGACGGGGGAGCCTGGTTGGCTGCCGTCTATGGGGTCGCACAGAGTCGAACACAACTGAAGCGACTTAGCAGCAGCAGCAGCAGCAGACCCCTGAATGGGGTCCAGGAATCAACATTGGACTGCAGATCTCAATTTGAAGTCTGGCTCTCTTACTTACCTTCTGGCCAAGTCTCTGAATGTGGCAATCAGACTAAAAGATACTGTGATGTACGTGAAGATAGTGATTGACGGAAAGACAGCAACAGACTGCATTAAAGATATAAGATTTCCTTAATAGTCAGTGAAATGGAAGAATCTTTTTACTGAGGCAAGAAACACAGAGCAAGAATGGTATGTATTAGTTTTGCCAAATTACGTAAAGTTTAAAAATAAAAAAAAAAAAATAAACATACAAAAAAAATAAATAAAAATTATTAAAAAAAAAAAAGTTAACTGTACACTTACCAGGATCATTTAACTGTACACTTACCAGATGATCCAGCTGTCCCATTATGGTATTTACCCACAGAAAATGAAGATATATGTGCACATAAATATTTATAGATGAATGTTCATAGCAGTTTCATTTGTAATTGCTGAAAAGTGGCAACAATCTAAATCTATCAACATTTGAAAGGATTTAAAAATTGTGGTATATCCATACTGTGGAATAATAGTGTTAAAAAGGAGCAAGCTACAGTCAGCAACATGGATAAATCTCAAAATACTTAGGCTGAGTGAAAGAAAAGCAGACTAAACAAATAAACATAGATACATACTTTATGGTTTACATAAAATCCTATAAAGGCAAATCATCTGTAGTGACAGAAAGCCAATCGGAATGAGTGACTATGAAAGAAGGATAGATAATGATATTCGAGAGGAAACTTTTGGGCATGATAGAATAAAATTTTATATTTTAAGTATATACAGTTTATTATATGTCAATTATATCACAAATATCACTTTTCAAACATGTTTTGAAATTAGAAAATAATCCATCTTTATAAATGACATCACTGCCCTGATCGATGAATAGATTTACCTCTGGTCTCTGATGATTATCAGTTTGATTCACAAAAGAGTCAGACACAACTGAGTGATTAAACAACAGCATCCTCTACTCATTAGTCATATCCTGCATGTTCTTCAGGTGAACCCTTTACCCTACATGCTGGCTGGATGCACTGGGCCTACAAAAAGGGTTGTATGTCTTTGTTTTACAAATAAATGTGTGTGGCACAATGTGGACTGAAAAAAAAAAAAAAAAAGAATGGTATGTAAGATCCTCTTAGGGACACATGCCTTTTTATTTTGTAATGTGACATTTACAAAATTTAGTACATAAACATGCAAATCCTTTTATTAAAGAAATTGTACCTGCTGGTGAGTATGACCAGTGCTCACGCATATGGGTAAATTCTTTAACAATCAGAATCAATAATTAGGATAGATTCTATGCTCTACTTTCATTGTTTAGTGTCTGCTGCAGTTATAGTCTATTGTTGGAATGATGGTTTGTACACATTTCAAGAAAATTAGAAGATATATGTGAACACCCTTCCTTCTGCACCAGTCTCAATGATTTTCTTCATCATCAGGCATGCCGGCCCAGCAGAACTGAACACACAGGAGGTGGTGGGAGATAGTGAAAAGTCAGAGTTATTCGCTCAGTCTTGTCTGACTCTTTGTAACCCCATGGACTGTAGCCTGAGAGGCTACTCTTTCCATTAAATTCTCTAGGCAAGGATCTGGAGTTGGTTGCCATTCCTTTCTCCAGGGGATCTTCCTGACCCAGGAATTGAACCCAGGTCTCCTGCATCACAGGCAGATTCTTTACCATCTGAGCCACCATGGAAGATAACAGTGATTTAAATGGTCACTGTTTTCTTCAAATGAACTTGACTTCACACGTGCTCAACTGATAAAGGCTGCTGTTGCTCACTGTGGCTCACCACTGCAGCTGTGGGATCTGGTAATACTTACGTAAGTGCCCTAAAGGTCGTAAGTTCTGGTTTGCAAATGAGCACCCTCAGTCTTAGCTCTATAAACTCCTACTGTTTTCCTTGCACTGAGAGAAACTTTGTTTCCAGCAATCCACTCACTGCATACTCTTCTATCTATCTCTTCAGCTTTCCTTACCTCCTCCTCCTCTCTCTCTCACACATAATGCTGAACAGACTTGGAGACTGAGACTGGGTTTGCTGTTCAGGAATGGAATGAATGAGAAAGTAGAAGACAGAGAGTTGAGACACTGATGGATTCTGACTTTGCAGTAGGACTTTTATTTAATCTTCACTCCTGAGAGAAGAAGGTATTCTTCCATTATGGATGAGGAAACTAAGAGCGGGGAGCTGACGTGGACGTTTGGATAACCACTAGGTGGCTGGACCTGGGTCCTAACCCGAGTTTTCTGAGTCTATATCTTAAGCTCCTTCTTCAATGCTGTGATTATTTCATCTTTTGGGCCCAGATGTCCCTATGAGGACACAATGCAGGCATTTCCAAACACGTGCGTGCACATGTACACACATACACATGCATACACACACATGTCACAACCTTACATCAAGCATATACACAATCATATGCACACTTATTCACATAACAGACAGACAGAAAGACACACACAATCATACATTGTATACGACTTGACACTTCCAGGCCTCTGATATTTGGTGTAAGGACCGGCTCCCTACACTACAAACAGGAAAGTTACCTGGCTCTTGCAGACCTGGGACTTGCACCTGTTCTTCAAGTACACTGAATTAACTAACTACTGCTTGTGAAGTCCTGGGGAAATACAAGGTGCTTGTTCAATCCTAAATATGGTTATTAGTGAAGTTTTGATTTTAGAGAACAGCTAGGGAGCCCTGAAATAAGCAAATAATGGTTGTTCAGGGAGGCTGGTAGGTGACGGGTATGCCGCGGTGTATAATCAAATGCTGCATGGCTCTCAAAGGTGCTCCAGCTCATCGCTGCTACATCTGTATTCATGGGGCATTCACATATTTTCAGAGAAAAGGATGATTACTGTGCTGTGTTGTGCTTAGTTGCTCAGGCATGTTTGACGCTTTGCGACCTCATGTACTGTAGCCTGCCAGCCTCCTCTGTAGAATCTTCTAGGCTAGAATACTGGAGTGGGTAGCATGCTCTCCTCCAGGGGATCTTCCCAACCTAGGGATCGAACCCAGTTCTACTGCACTGCAGGCGGATTCTTTACCTTCTGAGCCACCAGGGAAGCCCAAGAATACTGGAGTGTGTAGCCTATCCCTTATCCAGGAGAACTTCCTGACCCAGGAATTGAACCAGGGTCTCCTGCACTGCAGGCAGATTCTTTACGAGCTGAGCAACCACGGAGGCCCTATGCACTACTGACTGACTGTTTTTCTGAAGACCCCTGTGCTTTACTTTTACAGGTCCATTTACCTTTCTTCTGTCCCTTCTCCTACTCCACCCCCTGACTCACAGCAAATAAGTCTACTTCTCCTTCGGGGAAATAGGGTCTCAGTCTCAATTTATTACTGTCAGCCCTAAATGTTTCTATCACATGCTAGCTGTCCCTCCTGACCTTAGGTCTTAGAGGAACTAGCTTCCTGGGCATGTGACCTGGGCTGTCACAAAGGTCCCTTTGTCCAGATTTCTCCCCTTGTTTGGTTTAATTTTCTGCTGTCACCATCTTGAAATTCTTAATAATTAAAAAAAAAGTAGGGCTCTGCATTTTGCGTGGGGCCCCACAAATTACATAGCCAGTCTTACCTCTACCAACTGAATGTTCTAGCAGAGTCCCTCTAGTTGTACCTATGAATGTTGGCATGTATATTCCATTTGGTGACGAACATTTCCATTTGGGTTTTGATTGGAATTAAACTTCGATCTGCCTCTTGAGAAATTTGTATGCAGGTCAGGAAGCAACAGTTAGAACTGGACATGGAACAACAGACTGGTTCCAAATAGGAAAAGGAGTTCGTCAAGGCTGTATATTGTCACCCTGTTTATTTAACTTATATGCAGAGTACATCATGAGAAATGCTGGACTGGAAGAAACACAAACTGGAATCAAGATTGCCAGGAGAAATATCAATAACCTCAGATATGCAGATGACACCACCCTTATGGCAGAAAGTGAAGAGGAACTAAAAAGCCTCTTGATGAAAGTGAAAGAGGAGAGTGCAAAAGTTGGCTTAAAGCTCAACATTCAGAAAACGAAGATCATGGCATCCGGTCCCACCACTTCATGGAAAATAGATGGGGAAACAGTGGAAACAGTGTCAGACTTTATTTTTCTGGGCTCCAAAATCACTGCAGATGGTGACTGCAGCCATGAAATTAAAAGACGGTTACTCCTTGGAAGGAAAGTTATGACCAACCTAGATAGCATGTTCAAAAGCAGAGACATTACTTTGCCAACAAAGGCTTGTCTAGTCAAGGCTATGGTTTTTCCTGTGGTCATGTATGGATGTGAGAGTTGGACTGTGAAGAAGGCTGAGCGCCGAAGAATTGATGCTTTTGAACTGTGGTGTTGGAGAAGACTCTTGAGAGTCCCTTGGACTGCAAGGAGATCCAACCAGTCCATTCTGAAGGAGATCAGCCCTGGGATTTCTTTGGAAGGAATGATGCTAAAGCTGAAACTCCAGTACTTTGGCCACCTCATGAGAAGAGTTGACTCATTGGAAAAGACTCTGATGCTGGGAGGGATTTCGGGCAGGAGGAGAAGGGGACGACAGAGGATGAGATGGCTGGATGGCATCACTGACTCGATAGATGTGAGTCTGAGTGAACTCCGGGAGTTGGTGATGGACAGGGAGGCCTGGCGTGCTGTGATTCATGGGGTCGCAAAGAGTCGGACACGACTGAGCGACTGATCTGATCTGAAACTTCGATTGACAGACTGATTTGGAGATGATCTCTGTACTCCTTTCCAGAAAGGTGGGGAAAATATGACCATCTTTTAAAAAAATATTTAAAAAATTTTTATTTATTTAATTTTGGCTAGGCTGGGTCTTCATTGCTGCATGGCTTTTCTCTACTCATGAAGAGCACACCATTGGTCAGACAGGCAGATCTTGATTCCAATCTTCGCTCAACCACTTAGCCGCTGTGTGATCTTGGGAAAGACCAGTAACATTTTTATCTTCAGTTTCTTGCTATACAACATAGTGTGAACGCCTGCTCAGTCGCTCAGTCGTGTCTGACTCTTTGTGACCCCATGAACTGTAGCTTGCCAGGCTTTGTGAGACTTTTCAGGCAAGAATGTTGGAGTAGTTTGCCATTTCCTCCTCCAGGGGATCTTCCCAACTCAAGGATCAAACCTATGTCTCTTGCGTCTCCTGCACTGGCAGGGAGATTCTTTACTGCTGAGCCACCTGGGAAACCTGGGATGGGGTGGGAGGGACTGGAAACTCTGAGGGAGGAGGCAGAAGGACCCTGAGGCTGGGGCAGCAAGGAGGACCCAGGCTGGTCCCCACAGGGCCAGCTTGGCTCTGCCTTCCCAGGCAGTGACTTCAAAGCCCTTCATCGAAAGTGAGTCAAGATGTGTCGGTCCCTGGAGGTGTCCCTGGCCCTCGGAAGGCCTCTGCCAGGGTTTGATGAAGCACCTCCCGTGGCAGGTCTCGTAATTAACTGTGGCCATGCAGTGTGTTCTTGCAGATGTAAATCATCGGCACATACTTTGAGGCTTATCTACTAATGAAAACTCCGTGGCATTTCTGTAAGCATATTATGGTCAATTACAATTAATTCAGTTTGCATCGACTGCCTTTTTCCTTATGCAAAGATTGTGCAAATCGAGTGTGTTGAGCCGAGGGCTCCGAGGCCTGTAAAATCCATAAATGGTTAGTTCTCAGGGATGGTGAGGGGGGGTGGAATAAAACTGTGGGTTGTTTGAAATTTAAATCAGAGCAAGGCTGGTCAATAGAAACAGGTTTGCTGCACTCATATTAGTGGGACCAGGATGTGAGGGGATGGGATGTTTTCCTGCTGCCTGAAGTTATAGGGTCACAGACTGTCCCCTCTTCCAAGCAGTTTTCTCCTTCGGGCTCCACCTCTGCATTCCTGGCTGCAGACTCTCCAAGTCCCCAGAGACTCAATTTCCTGTCTGAAGACTCATAACCTCGTGATTCATGAGGACATATTACTGCTGCTCAAGGAGACATGAGGTTTCCTCTTTTTCTTTCTCATGGTTCCCAGAGCAAAGTTAAGAAAACAGCAGGTGTGAAATTAATTTTTGAAATTCTACTTTCTGGACCCGCTGCATTTGTTGAGTATTAACTCTGTGCCAAGAATTGTGCTCAGGGCTTTCTGGGTGCTTTCTGAAACGGTATGCGCATGTCACAGGAGCCTGTGGGGTAGACCTTCCCATTTTGCAAATTTTATAGATGACGCTTAGAGAGGGAGGGACTTGTGTGTGTTATACACATAGGAAAAGTTTGGTTTGAATCCAGGTTTCTAATCACCATCTTATATGGTCCCTTGGATGGCTGAGTCCTGTAGAAAGTGATGCTTGGTGTTTATTGGTTTTGCCATTAAACTTGTCTATTGCCAATGCCTGAGGATGAGAGAATGTTCTTTCCTTGGCGGGGAAGCTGAGCCTGTGTGGCTTTCTGTGAAAGTCTGGGAGATGGGCTGGCTGAGTTTTCCTAGGCAGAAATGTGAGTCATGTGAAGCTCTAGCTATGAGCACTGTTGGGAACTTCTCTGAGAGGTGCCTCTCCCTTTGAAAGGTAACACTCATCTCAGATATCCCGAGAACCTCAGAGGCTGCCTGAACAGGGGATATAGCTATAGCTCTTGTAGATGTTGTTGGCTTCTTGTTCAAATTCCCTGGTTCTTACCACTTGCGTGCGTGCCAGCCTGGCTTCCAACTGCCAGCCCCATCATTTCTTTACATAAGGCTTTTCTCTAGCTGTGATGGTTCACTTGTCCAGCTGTGTGGCAGGTCAGAAGTGCCAGGGAATTAATGTTCCTCAGAAGCATCCTTCAACAGAGAGTGATGGAATTTGGTGTATAAATACCCCATCATCCTAACCCTCAGGCGAGATGCTCTTCAGCACGTGGTCCCCAGCAGATTACACTGCAGTTGCCCATGGTGGGATCACTTCTTCCCTCTCTTATTGGTAATTTCTAGAACCAATTCCTAAGTAAAACAGTTGCACCTGAAGCCTTATCTCAATGTCTGCTTTTGGAGAAATCAAATTAGGTTAGTTTTTAACATTAGGCATAAACCTATTGCAAAGAATGTTTTATGGCTTTATGAATGGCTTATTTTGTATTGCACAAGGAAACATAAATATAATCTCACAAACTTTATAATTACTTTCAAAGTCCCCCTTGACTTTCTTCCCCATTGAGGGCAGAAATGACCTCTGCCCAGAAATGACCATTTCTGCCCAGAAATGACCATTGTCATCATTTTAATGTTTCTCCTTCCAGACACTTTCTATTCATTTACACACACACACACACACACACACACACACACACAATCCACTTTGCATATAGACCTGCAATGTACTTTTTTTGTTTTGGAGTTCTTTCCATCTAAGTACACAACACTTTCTCACTTCTTTAAATGCTGTATAACACTACACTATGAATCCAACAGTTTACTTAACTTCTCTCTTGTGCTGTGCTGCACTTAGTCACTCAGTTTTGTCTGACTCTTTGTGACCCCACAAAGTGTAGCCCACCAGGCTCCTTTGTCCATGGGGATTCTCCAGGCAAGTATACTGGAGTGGGTTGCCATGCGCTTCTCCAGGGGATCTTCCCAACCCAGGTCTCTCATATTGCAGGCGGAATCTTTACCCTCTGAGCCACCAGGGAAGTCCAAGAATACTGGAGTGGGTAGCCTGTCTTTCTCCAGGGTATCTTCCCTACTCAGGAATCTAACTGGGGTCTCCTGCATTGCAGGCAGATTCTTTACAAGCTGAGCAACCAGGGAAGCCCTTAACTTCTCCCCTATTGGTGGATATTTGGGTTATTCCCAGTTCCATGGTTCAACTTTGAACCAAGCTTCAACATTGGGGGGCTTCTTTTGAGTGTGGACTGTCTTAATGAGGGTCCATTTCCTCAAATTAGGGACTCTTCAGTCACTCTCTCATGAATCCTGAAACAGCCACAAGGCTGGTTATAAAACGAAGATATTATGAAAACCAGAAAGAATTTCTGGGGAATTCCAGACAATATAACATGACTCTTCCAAGTCCCTAGAGGACTCGAACCAGACTCTGAAGAGGTGGATTGGCACAGAATGCTGGAGAGAGAAGGGGAGGGGAGCAAGCAGGGGGCATAAGGACTGAAGAAGAGGAGTCTTTTCAATCCCAAACTCTTGAAGCTCCATTTGCTAATTTATTATAAGACCACAGAAAAATTGATCCCTCCTGCTCCATCCAGATGTTGCTTTCTTGAGTTCTGGCCTTGCCCCCATGGCTCTTACCACATCAAGGAGGTGGATAGAAATTAAAAAAGAAAAAAAAGCTTTTGCTTTAGTAGGATTGAAATTCCCCCTCTTGTGCTTTTTTTTTGCACCATCTCAGTCACGGAGCTTATTCTGGGAAGCATATATTAGGTTGAAACCATATGAAAGTGACATTTTCATAGGTAAAAATGGTCATGCACCTTCAGTTTCATGTGGTTCAACTGAATTTTTTGGGAGCAATTCAAATTTATTTTTTTAGGTGATGGGGTTGGGATGACAGTGTGACTGAAACCTCGTGAGAGACTCTGAGCCAGAATCTCCCAGCTTATCAAGTTCTTTTATCTCTCAATGCCTCAGTCTCTTCATTTCTAGAATCAATGTAAGAATGGTAGCTCACAGGGCCAATATAAAGAAATTTAAATAATATATGCCAAAGATGTAAAATCCTGCCTCTCTCTTGGAAAATCTTAATAAAGGGTAAATACCATTGTTATCAGCATTATTGAGTGAGATACCGGATACCAGTGAAAAAAGGTAAAGGGACTTAATATTTACTGAGTAACTATTAACTAATCAACATCGGATCTACATTTTATACTAAGTTCATTAAGAGAAAACAATACTGTGTGAGACTATGAATATCTGTGAATTTTTCAAAGGTTAAAATGAATCTCAGAATTATTAATTTATCAAAGATGAAAAATACAGAGAAGTATGAGTCATATGAGACATGGTAAATACATATGTTTAGTTGGAATTACAGAAGATGAAAGAAGACAAAATGGAGCAGAAGCAACATTTAAGTGATTAATAACCAAAAAATTTCCAAATGTGATGAAAGACATTATGTAATTAACCAAGAAAGTGAACCCAAAGAAAACCACACTTGGTTCATCACAGTGAAACTGGTGAAAATAAACACTAAAGAGAAAAGGAAATTGTAAAAGCAATCCAAGGAGAAAAAGGCATATTGCCTTCAAAGGTGCAAAAATAATACTTAGAACTGATTTCTTAGAAATTATGCAAGCAGGACACAATGAAAAATAACTTTCATATAGTAAAGAAAATAATTGCCAACCTAAAATTCTATATACAGAAAAATATTATTTAAACTCAAAGGAGAAATAAATATATTTTCACATGAACAGAACTTAATAATTTGTATCAGTATGAACTAAAGGAAATGCTAAAGGACTTTCTTTAGGCAGTAGGTTAAATAATTCTAGACAAAATCATGGAAATTATGAAAGAATGAAGAACTCCAGGAGGAGGAAATATGCAGGCTCATCTAAATAAATACTGACTATACAATAAATGGTGATAGTGTTTTGTCACTGAAACATTAAAGCAAAAGGAAATAGAGATACACATAGAATTAATGTATTCTAGGGTTCTCATAATACCTGGGAAGAGATAAAAGTAGTAACTTCAATAAAATTAATAATTCAAAGATGTTGTCATCTCTAGGATAACTTCTAAAAGAAGAGTAAAGGAAAGTATAGCTAAAAATGCAATTGAGGGGAAAATGGGATAATACAAAATACTCGATTAGTGCCAAAGAAGGCAAGAAAGGAGAGATAAGTGAACATAAGATAGATGGGAAAACTGAAGACAAATAGTAAAAAGTGTTGGAGTTAGGTCAAAATGTATCAATAATTCTATTAAATGTATATGGCGTAAATTCTGCAATTAAAAGGGAAATTTTTTAAATAAAAGCATATAAAGTACTTGCTTCAAATATGAGGACACACAAGCTTTGAAAAGAAAACAGTGCAATAACTAACCAAAAAATAGCTAGGATCATTATCCTTATATAAGGATCATTATCCTTATATAAGACAAAACCTACTTTAAGAAAAGTAGTGCTATGAGATCTTAAGACAGACATATCCTAAGGATGGAAGGGTCAAATCATCAGGATGATGTAACAATTTTAAGTTATATTTGCTTAACTAATATAATTTCAAAATATTTAAAACAGATACGTCCACAATCATAGTGAGTGACTTTAATATAGTTTTCTCAGAATTGAGAGAAAAAACAGAAAAAAAATCAGTTATAGGCATAGCTCGTTCTGTTGTGCTTCACTTTATTGCACTTGGCAGATATTGCATTTTTTCAAATGGAAAAGTCCTGGATTGTGACAATCCTTCATCAGGCAAGTCTGTTGGCACCATTTTTCCGACAGCATTTTCTCGCTTTGTGTATTTGTTTCATGCTTAGTTGCTCAGTCATGTCCGACTCTGTGACTATTTGGACTGAAGCCTGTTAGGCTCCTCTGTCCATGGGATTTTTCAAGCAAAAATACTGGAGTGGGTTGCCATTTCCTTCTCCAGGGGATCTTCCGGACCTAGGAATCAAACCCACGTCTCCTGTGTCTCCTGCATTACAGGCAGAGTCTTTACCCTCTGAGCCATTGGAAAGCTCTTATGTGTGCAGTAGTATTATGCCTAAAAAACCAATTACATACCTTATTAAAAAAATATATATATATTTTTGCTAAAAAATGCTAAGCATCATCTGAGTCTACTATTGTGAGAATTGCTAATTCGCACAATACTTTGAACTTTTAAAAATTATTATGTTTGTTACAGTGCACTGTGATCAGTGATCTTTGATGTTACTATTGTAATAATTTTGGAGGTGCCATGAACATTGTTGTCTTATTTTAAGAAATTGCCTCAACCACCCCAGCTTTCAGCAACCATCGCCCTCATCAGTCAACAGCCATCACCACTGAGGCAAGACACTCATCAGCAAAATGATTACAACCTACTGGAGGCTCAGATGATGGTTAGCATTTTTTAGCAAAAAGTTGCTTTTAAAATAATGTATGTGCACTGTTTTTTTAGGCATAGTACTATTGTACATGTAAGAGACCACAGTAAGTGCAAGCATAACTCTTTTTAAAGCATACTTTTTATATGCAATGGGAAACCAAAAAGTTTGTGCGACTTGCTTTATTTTGATATTCTCTTTATCATGGTGGTCTGAAGCTAAACCCGTGATACCTAAGAAGTATACCTGTAATGATGAAGAAGATGTGGTTAATATACATATTCTAACTTACATAAGCTAGCCTAGTTTTCTTAACTAACTAGACCTAATTGACTTGGTTAAATAATAATTGAATATGAATAGAATACTTTCTAACATCACACATGGACTATTTGGTAAAGTTCATTGTATTTTGGGACAAAATCAAATTTCACCAAATTTAAAGCACTAAAACTATGGAGCACATGTCTTCTGACCAGAGTGAAATTGAACTAGAAATAAGTAACAAAATGAAAATGAGAAATGCTCAAATACTTAGAAATTAAACAATTGATTTCTAAATAATCTGTGAATCAAAAAACAAATTATACTGGAAATTATATATTATTCTGGAATGAATGATAGTAAAATAAGATATATAAAATCATGGGGAATATACCTAAAGCTGTGGTAGAAGGAAATTTATAGTCCTATATCTATATATGAGAAAGAGGAAAATTTAGAAGTTCATGATTTTAGTTTCCATATCAAAAGGTTAGAAAAAGAAAAAATTAAACCCAAAGAATGTGCAATAGAGAAAATAATTTAAAAATAATAAATTAGAAAACAAATACACAATAGGAAAAAACTCCAAAATTGATTCTCTGAAAGACTAATAAAATAGACAAATCTCCAGCAAGGCTAATTAGACCAGAATTAGAAGGTGCAAATCATGATTTTATAGTGGGAAAGAGGATATTACTATGGATCATACAGATATAGAGAATAAAACATACAACTTTATGCTAGTATATATTTTTAAATGGGAAGAAATATGAAAATTTTAAGAATGACATAAATAATCAAAGTTGACTAAGGAGAGACTATCTGAATAGTCACATGTAAATAAAGATATTTAAATTGCAATTTAAAATCTCCCAATACACACAAAATCTTCAAGTGCTAATTAGTTTACCAATTAACTTAAAACTACTTATGGAAGAAATAATATCAATATTATACAAATACTTGCAAAAGTTATAAACAGAAAAATAGAGATACTATAAGATCAGTAAAACCTGACAAGAACATTATGCAAAAGGGAAGCTATAAACCAATCATTCTGTATGGGTATAAAAATCCTAAACAAAATATTGGCAAATTAAATCAAGTCATATATAAAGAAGTTTATACATCTAGATAAAGTTGTATTTGTTTTAGGAATACAAGTAGATTTAACATTAAAAAATAATTATATTATTTACCACACTGATGACATAAAAGAGAAAAAAATTTGATCATCTCAATAGATGCAGTGAAAGCATTTGAAAAATTCAGTACTTGATCATTATAAAAACTCTCAGCAATCTAAGAACAGAAGGAAATTCACAAAACCTGATAAATAATAACTACAAAAATTCTTGCAGCATATATCACATAATATTTAATAGTGGTATGTTGAAAGTTTTGTCCCTGAAATTGGTAGTGAGCTGAGGATGGCCACTATTGCCATATCCAGTCAAAATTGTACTGGAGTTCCTATCCAAAGCAGTAAGTCAGGTAAAAGAAATAAGAGGAATAAAGATTTTGTGGGAAAAAAGGAAACTATCATTATATGTAAATAACATAGATGTATTGATACATGTAGAAAAATCAGAATACTATACAGAGATACTATAATATTTACTAATTAGATTTTGCATGACCTCTGAAAAAAAAGTTAATAGTAAAAACCAATTATGTTTCTATCACTATGAACAAACAGAAAAGTAAAAAATTAAAGTGTTTACAATGTTTATAATGTCATCAGACCTCTCAAATATCCAGGTATAAGTCAAAAGATTTACAATACCTACTCATGCTGCTGGTGCTGCGGCCAAGTCGCTTCAGTTGTGCCCGACTCTGTGGGACCCCATGGACTGCAGCCTACCAGGCTTCTCTGTCCATGGGATTCTCCAGGCAAGAACGCTGGAGTGGGTTGCCATTTCCTTCTCCAATACCTACCCATAGGAAACAATAAAATATGATTCAGAAAAATGAAAGAAGCAAATAACCTTAGTGATTTAACATGCTCGAACATTGGAAGATTCAGTAGTGTAAAGACATCAATTAAAAAAACAATCTATGGGTTTAATGCAATTTCACTCATAATCTTGGTGGGTTTTTTGGGTATGTCTGCATGGAATATGTGTGCATGTGACAGTGTGTGTATGCAGAATTGACAAGCTAATTCTAACATTTATTTGGAAATATAAAGGGTCCAGCATTGCCAAGTCAAACAATTGGCAATCAATCAAAATTGGAAGACTTATACTCTCAACATGAAGATTTATTTTAATGCTACAGTAACTAAGACAGTATGGTATTGGCACAAGACAAAATGGAGAACAAATAGAGATCTATAAACAGATTCAAACACGTATGTCCACTTGATTCATGACGATGGTAACACTGCATTGTAATGTGGAAAGGATGACCTTCAATAAATTATATTGGATATTCATATGGAAAAAAATGAACCTGGTACTCTATCTCACATTATACACAAAAATCAATTTCAGATGCATTATAGTTCTAAATGTAAAAATGATAAAACTTTATAAAGACAAATTTGAGAATATTTTCATGACTAGTAGTAGGTTAACATTTCTTAAGGAAGATAGAACACTGTCCATAAAAAATTTTTTTAAAATTGATCTTCATTACAGTCAGACTTGTGTTTATCGAAGTACACCATCAAAAGAGTGAAAATGCAAGCAACAGTGCAAAAGATATTTAAAATACACATATTCAACAATGGACTCTTAGCCAGAATATAGAAAGTGCATCTAGAAATCAATAAGAAAATAAATTGACAACCCAAGAGGAAATAGAGCTTGAAAATAAAACTTGAACAGACTTTTCACAAGAGAGGATATCTAAGGAACCAATATGAAAAGCTGCTAATTTGTCATTGGAAAAATACAAATGGAAATCACAATATCTCCACACTCCTGCCAGAATGGCTGAAATGAGAAAGACAGACAGCTACCAAGTATTGGCGAAGATGTGGAGTATTTTAAACTTATACTCTTAGTAGATTCAATGAATCTCTCAGTTGTAACGCTGAATGAAAAGACACAAAGGTTAGCATACTGTATGGTTTCTTTCATATAAAGTATTAAAACAGGTAAAACTAATTGATGGCAAAGATGTAAAAGTGATTAAGCTCTAGAGATGTCGGTTCTGGTCTGTTTCTTGATCTGGTGGTGATTACATGGGTTTATGGACATTTTTTTTTGTGATCTCTGCACAATTTTATGTGTTTGTTATGCTATATTAATTATTTAAAATAAAGTTATCACTAAGTAAAGAACTTCAGACAGTTGAGGGGAAGGAATTCGTCAGTTTCAAAAGGCTGAAATCTGGGACTTCCCTGGCTTGTCCAGTGGTTAAGAATCTGTTTCCACTGCAGGGGCCACAGTGGGCATGGGTTCAAAATCTGACTGGGGAACAAAGATCCTGCATGCTGTGCGGTATGGCCAAAAATAAAAAAAATATTAAAATAAAAGGCTGAAATCTTTGTTGGATAAATGCAACCCAGGGGACATTCAACTGTGTGTCTGGGGAGGCAGCTGTTATCCCCAGACCTGTTGCCAACACTTTTCCATTATAACAAAACTCATCTGACTCACTTAGAGCATTTTGAAGGCAACATCCTTGGAAGTTTGACAAGATCTCACTGCCTAGTTCTCCCAAGGCAACAACATTATTTGGTACAGGAGGGAGGGACAAGGAGGGGGGAAATGGAGAGTTCTGCCTGCTAATCTAGTGCAGTGTTTCTCTAACTTGAGTGCCCAACACAGCCTCCTGGAGGTTTCTTATCACACGGGTAGCTGGGCTCCGCTCTCAAAGTTTCTGACTCAGTAGATGTTGTGAACTAAATATTTGTGACCCTTCCCTAAGGCCAAAATTTTTGTGTTGAAATCCTATGTCCCCATGGGATGATCTTATGCGGTGGAACTTAGGTGGTGTTAGTGGTAAAGAACCTGCCTGCTAATGCAGGAGATGCCAGAGATGCAGGTTTGATCCCTGGGTTGGGAAGATCCACTGCAGGAGGAAATGGCAACTCTTTCCAGTATTCTTGCCTGGAGAATCCTCATGGATAGAGGAGCCTGCTGGGCTATACAGCCTATAGGGTTGCAAAGAGTCGGACACGACTGAAGTGACTTAGCACTAGCACTAGGTCATGAGTGGAGCTCTCAAAAATGAGGTTGCTGCTGCTGCTAAGTCGCTTCAGTCGTGTCTGACTCCTAGCGACCCCATGGACTGCAGCCCACCAGGCCCCTCCATCCATGGGATTTTCCAGGCAAGAGTACTGGAGTGGGTTGCCATTGCCTTCTCCACAAAAATGAGGTTAGTGCCTTTAAAAGAAGAGACAAGAGAACCTTCTCTCCCTCTCTGTCTGCTCTCTACTTTGTGTGGACACAGTGAGAAGAAAGCTGTGTGCAGATCAGAAGAGAGCATCACTAGACACAGGATCTGCTGGTGCCTTGATTTTGGTCTTCCCAATCTCCAGAACTATGAGAA
This sequence comes from Bubalus bubalis, assembly GCF_019923935.1. Taxonomy (NCBI): domain Eukaryota; kingdom Metazoa; phylum Chordata; class Mammalia; order Artiodactyla; family Bovidae; genus Bubalus; species Bubalus bubalis. The sequence goes on along the minus strand of NC_059170.1, from coordinate 15,558,507 downwards.
ATAAATGTCTATTGTTTAAGCCATCCAGTCTCTGATGATATTCTTTTATAGCAGCCTGAACTGACTAAGGTAGGTCTGAGCTGGCCTGCCAAGTTTGCCTTTGTGCCAGTTCCCAGGGGATGTTGACACCAAGGCTGCTGGTCCAGACACCACACTGGAGACCTACTGATCTAGAGCACCCAGAGTGAGTCCTTTACAGGAAGAGCCAGATATTATTGCTGGTGGTGGAAACTGGGTCATTGTTCAGAGATATCCAGCCATGAGGCCCCAGTTTCATTGTTCATAGCCGGTTCTCCAGAAAGTCTCTTCCACCTCCAGAACTGGATTTTATGAGTTAATTATACGTGTTTTTAAAAGAGAGTTTAATTATAAAGCATCAATGCCTTGCTTTTATACCCGGTGAGTCACTGTGGGCAGAGAAACCTTTCTTAAGTGAACATCCCTCCCTGCTCATGATTTCATTAGGAGTTTGGCATTTTGAATAGTTCAGCTGTAAACCCAGGGACATCTGAGCAGGTGACATAGTCTCTGTCTCTGGTGATGACTGTCCCCCCTGGTAAGAGGATTGTGACTTGATTTCTCTTTGTGTTAGAAAAACTGGCTTTATACTTGGCATAAGCTCTAGTGTTGGGAGCAAGGGGTGCAGTGGGAATGGACAGGGAACAAAGAGGCTGCAGATCCAGCTGCCTGCTCCCCTGTCATGAGGTTTACTATGCAGTACATCATGTGTCTCAAAAAGATCAGCTGAGGCTGTTACATTTTCCATCCCCAAATGACTCTTTTGCTTTGCACATGCATTTCAAAGGCTTAGGGTTGTTTGCAAAACACTGTCGTAACCACAGAATTTCCCATCTTGCAGCTGGAGAGTCTTCTATTCAAAAGGGTCTGGGACTTTCCAAGTGTGCAATGTCTTATCTTAGCAGTAGTCATCTCTCCTCTCTTGGGATTGACTTGCCATGAGACATTCTTAGCTTAAGATCAGCCATGGTGGCTTTGTCTGTTTGGCCTGGACACTGCCATTTTCTTTGGCACCCCAGTGTTGCCAGATAAAGAATTATTTCTCCTGTTTACTCATCCATCCACAGACACACAAAAAAGTCCTCTTTCCCAGAGACCTACTCTCTGTTGGCTCTCAGCAGTTAAGGTAATCTAGCTTGGAGGCTTGTAGAAGAAACGATTAGTGCCTCAACCCAACTTCAGTTTTTAAGTGTACTCTTACTGACTTTGAACTGCTAGAATCTGCTTCTCTGTGCCTAGGGTCTTTCCCTCCCAGAACCCTGAACATTTGCTCTGCCTGTTTTAACAGCAGACCTTATGGACGGTCCAGAAACAGCTCTCAATCAGTGACTGTCAGGTATTGGTACACAAATGCCCCAGACCATTTGCTTCTAGGGTGGGATAAGCTGTACTGTTTCCCAAAATTTCCCAAGGTAACCAGTTAAAAAATACATTATTTATTGGTTTCCTTCCAAGCAATTGTGTATGCAACAGCTATTGAGTGACCATGGTTTGCCAGGTCCTGTTCTAGACTCAGCATATAAAGGATGAGTGAAATTGATGTGGTTCTTGCAATCCAGAGGGAGAAACGGATAATAAACACCCTCACAAGTATATGTATAACTTCAAAGTTGCACTCAGTCCTATTAGGACCCAAACAAGGTGCATGGGTGGGTGGATTAAGTGACCAATCTACATGATGCAGTGGTGGAGGAAGGTCCCACTGGACAGGTGGTATTGAATCTGAGATCTGAAAGATGAAAGAGGGTCAGCCATGTGAAGAGCTTGGGGAGCAGAGAGTGCGAAGGGATTAGAACAGGAAAGAATTGAGGATTTTCTTGAAATGGAAGAAGAGCTAACAAAAGAAGAAGGAAGAGTGGTACTCAGTTAAGTTGGGGAGGCAGGTAGGGATTAGGGGGCATCCATGACCTTGAAGAGTGCCTAGGTGGGGAGACACATGTGTGTGTGTGCAATTGTTTGCAGATGCCTTGTGAGCACGTGTGTGTAGCTGTTTTTTGTATTTGTTTACACCCAGTGGTATGTTATTGAATAGCAGGTATTTTCATCTTGCCGGTGTCTTCACTCATGTGACTGCCTCTGTGCGTGTATTTTTATTTTTAAGCACCATTCTGTTGATGTTTTCAAATGGAATTTCTGATATTTAGCTACAAATATATTTTCGTGTGTTTTTACCATGGTGACACCTGGAGCAGTGGGCCTGATTATTTATGAGTATGTTTGTGAAGCCACATGGATGAATGTGTCATTGTGCATGAGAGCATGAACACTGGTGTGCATATTTGTGTGTGACTATATCTGCATTGTGTTTTGTGTATGTGAATGTGTAGCTGCCGTGTGTGTGTGTTTTATGAGTATGGGATTGTATGGGTGCTTGTGTCTCTGTGTGAAGTTCTGGAAATAGTCTTGCCCTCAACCAGACCACAAAATCTTGGAATTTTTATAGCTCACATTTGCTAGCAAGATGCAAACTTTATTTGCAGTTATCATAATGGCTGGTTTTATTTTATATTTTCAATATTTCTGGCCTTTTAAAATCTGGATTCTGAATACTTTATGTGAATGTGTGAATATGTGTGTGCATGTGTTTATTTCTCTTATTTCCAGTAAGTCAGCTTCAGCAAGGCCAAAATCCTTACCATTGTCTTTATGAGTTAATATCTTTATTTAGAAGTGAGTTTCAGTCCCGAAGTAGAGTGATTTCCTTAGGCAGCAATTTTTTTTTTCAGTTAATATCCTAGTTGTAAGAGGATACAGCAGCTTGATTATTGGAGTCCCATGGATGTTCTCCCAGACTGATGTCAGAGAACTGGAGACAATAGCCCCCAGGGAAAGAGAGAGGTGCTCAGCTTTTTGAATGGATGCTCCTTCAGTTCCTTGGTCCTGGGAATACATTCAAAATAATTCCTACATAATCATGAACAACAACTCTGGGCAATGACAAGGGCTCTGGATTAACTCTTCCTCATGCAGCTTCTTATGTGGGGTGCCCTATTTGTTCTTCAAGTAGAATTGTAGAGGGTGACAAGACTTATAAAGATCATGCATTCTAGTCTACACTACAGATTCTTATCTCATAAGTGGTCATTCATCTTCAATACATCTGTAATAGATTGACTATATTGGTGGCCCCAATTAATGCCCTTCCTGTATCCATGGCCTTTTGAATTCTAATTTCGTGGTCCCCTCCCTCTCTGTCTCTGGGCTCAGTCATGTGACTTGTTTAGGCCCATGAGATGTTAGCCAACTTAATGCAAGCAGAAGTGTGAAGAAGCACTTATGAGTCTTTACTTCCTCTTTATTGTTTTCTGTGATTACCTTAAGAATGAGCCCATGCCATCCTGCTGGAGGATATGAGGCCGCATGCAGCAGAGATGAGTTGCCCCAGCCCAGGCAATTTTAGACTAGCCATCCTTCAGCAAACTGACAGACTGAAGATAGACACATCTCACCCTGGAGAGAGCCCAGTTAAGATCAACCCAGCCCAGCCCAGACGAACAGAACCATCCAGCCAACCCATGGACTCAAGAGAAATAATACATGGTTGCTGTTTTAAGCCACTTGGTTTAGAGATGGCTTGTTATGCAGGTATAGCCAACGGACACAACAGCCAGCCAACTGATACAACAACAGCTGCTTATTACCATTGGAAGAAGTCCATTTCATTGTGTGTCAACTAGGATTTGTTATAGAGGTAGAGTTGGAATCTGCTTCTTATAATTTCTGACTCTGCCCTTTGGGTATCTGTGGAAGAAGCCCATTTCTTCTTCCACCATGACCTTCAAGAATTTGATGAAAATGATCACAGCAGATGACCACAGCTGCCTCCAGTGTGGATTCCCCACTTCTTCTTTTGTCCACCTCTAATCCATTTGTGACAGAGCAGAAATGATCCTCTTAAACACAGTTATATCACAGCCTGTTAAAAACCCTCCCATAGTTTATAGTTTTTCATTATACTTAGGTTAAAATTTAAACTCCTTTCTCTTACCATGCAGTTTTCAGTCTCTGTTTACCTCTCACCCTCATCTTGACACACCTTTGCCTTTGCCCCCTCTACTCTTACCACTCAGCTTTCTTTAAGTTTCCTGATACAGCTCAGATTTTTCTCACTTGATGAGAAAGTTTTCTCATTTGATGGTTCTATTTATCCATCTATAATCTATCAACTTATCTATAGAGTTTCAGCTATTGCAACCCTATCTGAGATGAATCCAAGTTTTTGGTGAATCCCATACAGTGTTTGGTAAGAGTTGGCAATTCTCTCTCAAAAGTCATTTAGCATTCAAGATAAATTCACATTGTTTAACTTCCAGTAAATAGAATTTAAATTATGTAAAATATAATTGATTGTCTAGTTCATGTATGGTTTTGAGTGCTTTATTTTTGAGAATAGAAAAAATATATAAGACCTTCAAAAGACTTAATACTATTCTTGCTTTTGTTAACCTTATTCTCCTCACAAGGCAGTAAGTTTTTCTATTGTGAATTCTCTGACCATAGACAGTTTTCGACAAGTCAATCCTAGCTTTTGGGGAAAGCTTCCTAGAAAATGTATTATGTTTAATACATAAGCACTTTTTAGTTCTCTTTCCCAAATTCTTTCACTACTTCAGCTCATTTGAGCAAGGAAATACCCTTATGAGGTAGATAGGGAAGACTTTATCATTCCTATTTTACAGATGATAAAACTAAATCAGCTTGAAATCATATTGGTTGGACGCAAAATGAACTCACTATAGGCCAAGCATATTGAGAAAACTGTGAAGAAAGATGAGACAAATTAACATTTTGACTCCATTCCCTGTATCTTTCCAGTTAAATTACCTTGTTTTCCTTTCACTGCTACGAACTTGGCTTTGCTAGTGCAGACCTGACCTGAATCTGTCCATGTTTGGATCTGTCCATACTTTCACAGAGGGATGACCTTAATGTATTTGTAGAATCTACATGCTGTACACTAAAGGCCATCTGGCAAATGCAAATACAGCAAATGGAAAATGCATTTCAGGTGTGGATCAAAACTGTCCCAGCAAGATAAATAACCGCAGTGACAGGGATGCTGGCTGTCCAGATACATGCTGAACGTCTCTTTGAATTAAAAGCAGAGTGTTTGATGATTTCATGTCTTTCCCATCTGAAAATTTAATCTTCAGTGGGTGGAGGAAGTCATCTGGGTCACTGACTTGCTCAGCCAGATTCTCACCAACAAAAAGGCATTATTTGGTTGAGTGGAAGTGACGGGAACCTTGGGAGAGGTGACGGAGTGAGGAGTTAAAACAGGGGACAGTCAGATGATAGGAAAGGGGAATTTCAAACAATTGAGAGAAAAAAAAGCCAGCTTGAATCTGTGGGCTAAGTCTTCAAAATGCAGGATGACAATGGCTGGAAAATCTCTCCAAAGTGCAATTCTGCCTGTGCAAATTTTTCCAGCAATGGAGACCATGGAGAAGTAACCAGAGAAACCAGTGTGGTTAGCCAGGGAGCTCTGATGAATGCCAGTGCAGAAGAGACACCCAGAAAGATGGAAAGAAGGACTCAGGATCAAGAACAATATAGATGAGATGGCAGGGAAACAAGAAGACTGTGTCATGGAGAGTCAGTTCAGCAGGATCTGAGGGTTCAAATTTGTTGAGGAAAGCATAACAGTCATCTCCCAAAAGGTGGTCTTTAGAAGATGCTCTTAAAAGCTCTAAAAGTCATTTTTCATGGAGGCAGTAGATCTTTGAAGGGATAAACTGGCTTTATGGTACTGATGGGGGAATTGGAGAAAGAATTTAAGCCTGAACCATGTGGAAGACATCTTGATGAAGGGAAGAGGCACAAACCTCAAAATAGGAGAAGGAACTTGGACAGAAGTCCCATGTCTTCTACCACTTCAGGTCTCATGGTCTCCTCAGGTTCCCAGAGGACTTAGGAATGGGGTCCTTGAACATCACTAATAAACTTTGGAAGAATTCATGGAGAAAGGTAAGAGTAGTGGAAGACTGGAGAGAGCTAAGTGAAAGTGAGTGAAAGTAGCTCAGTCGTGTCTGACTCTTTGTGACCCCATGGACTATACAGACCGGGGAATTCTCTAGGCCAGATAGCTGGAGTGGGCAGCCTTTCCCTTCTTCAGGAGATCTTCTCAATCCAGAGATCGAACCCAAGTCTCCTGCATTGCAGGTAGATTCTTTACTAGCTGAGCCACAAGGGAAGCCCAAGCATACTGGAGTGGGTAGCCTATATCTCCTCCAGTAGATCTTCCTGACCCAGGAATCGAACCAGGGTCTCCTGCATCACAGGCAGATTTTTTTTTTTTTTACCAACCGAGCAATGAGGGAAGCCTGGAGACAGCTAAATGTCATCTCAAATTTAAACAGAGGAGGAGCGAGGTTTCCATGAACCTCCAGGGGATGAGTTTGTTGTTGATACCCAAAGATTTTAGACTAGATTATTAAAAGAGTTAATTTGTGAACACATGGAAGACGAAAGTATGGTCACAGGGGCTCAGCTCGTGTTCACTCAGAAGTTATAGCAGATCAGTTCTAACCATTTCTTTTATAGTTATACACTGATAGACTATGGAAGTGAGTTTGTTCCTAGAATCTAGGAGGTCAGCTGGACATGTGAAAACACATCTTATAAAACCTCTTTGGACAAGATGGATAAATATGGATTCAGTTCAGCTCAGTTCAGTCGCTCAGTCGTGTCCGACTCTTTTCGACCCCATGAATCTCAGCACTCCAGGCCTCCCTGTCCATCACCAACTCCCAGAGTTCACTCAGACTCACGTCCATCGAGTCAGTGATGCCATCCAGCCATCTCATCCTCTGTCGTCCCCTTCTCCTCCTGCTCCAGTCCCTCCCAGTGTCAGAGTCTTTTCCAATGAGTCAACTCTTCGCATGACGTGGCCAAAGTACTGGAGTTTCAGCTTTAGCATCATTCCTTCCAAAGAAATCCCAGGGCTGATTTCCTAATAGCAATAATAATAGTGTTAGCATTAATTTAGTGTTTGTGTGGTATGTATGTGTGTGCTCAGTCACTCAGTCAACTCTTTGTGACCCCATGGACTGTCGCCTGCCAGGCTCCTCTGGAATTTTTCAGGCAAGAGTACTAGAGTGGGTTGCCATGCCCTCCTCCAGGGGATCTTCCTGACCCAGGGATCAAACCCACATTTCCTGCATGGCAGGTGGATTCTTTACCAGTGAGCCACCCAGGAAGCCTAGTGTTTACTATGTGTCAAACACTGAAGATTCAAGGCAGGAGAAGCGGACGACAGAGGGTGAGATGGTTTGAGGGCATGACCAACTCGATGGACAGGAGTTTGAGCAAGCTCTGGGAGGTGGTGATGGGCAGGGAAGCCTGGCATGCTGTAGTCCATGGGATCAAAAAGTGTTGCGCATGACTGAACAACTGAACTGAATACTCAGGTTACTAAGAGTTTGGTAGTCCTCTATGTTAGTCAGAGTTTGCCAGGAAACAGAACTATCTACCTACCTACCTACCTATTTCTAGTCTCTATATGTGTATCTGCATCTAATCTATCTACCTATCTATCTAAATTATAAGAATTGTCTCACATGCATATGGAGGCTGAGAATGCAGACACAATACTCGTCTGCAAGCTGAAGAACTAAGAAATCTGGTGGCATTATTTAGTCTGTGTTTGAAGATCTGAGAATCTTGTTGCTGATGATGTAATCATGGTTTGAATTGGGAGCACAATGTCTGAGAGCAGGAAGAGATGGGTGTCTAGGGTCAAGCAGAGAGAGTGAATTAGCCTTTCCTCCTCTGTTTCTGCTCTGTTCACGCCCTCAGTGGATTGAATGATGCCCATCCATAGAGATGAGGGTGATCTTTACTCAGTCTACTGATTCAAGTGCTAATCTCTTCTAGAAACATTCTCTCAGACACACCCAGAAATAATGTTTCACCTGTTATCTGGGCATCCCTTTTCCCCAGTTAAGTTGATACATAAAATACACCATCACGTCTTTGAACTACTGTCAAACACAAAATAGACTCATGTCAACTGGGAGAGCGATCTCCAGTGAGTCCCAGTGTCATGTCCTTGACCTTAATCCAATCAGCACCGTGATTCCTTCATCGAATGATTCTTCTTAGGAATGACATGAAGCTGGGAAAGAGGGAGAGTAAACACTCCGGATGACAGTCAGAAATGGACAAAGAACTTGACAGGCAGCAATAATGGAATGAATCTAAAATGAAGGAAAGTTCCAGGAGTAACCACTCAGTTAGAAAAACTTCCTGTTTCACTGTAGAATAAAGAAGTGGGTGAGCAGTTACTCAATTTAAGAAGCTAGAATTTCAGATGAAGACACAGTTTGTGTCAAAAAAATGTGATATTCCCTTGGCAAAAATTGTTAATGAGAGTTCAGGCCGTACTAATAGAAGTATAGTATCCATAATGTGGGAGGTGATAGTTCTCTGCTTAGCACTCAACATTTCTTACCTAGAGTACCTTGTTTGTGTTTTAGTGACAATACAAATAGTGATGGGGTTACACTTGTTTAATATCATTTCTCTGGTTTCCTTTGATGGTTTCATTATCATATTTACAAATCATATCCAAATTCCTTTCTGTGACACTTTTGAATCTTTCCCCTGTCCTCCCCACATCTACTACCTCAATCCATCCTGCTTCTCCACTCATTCATTAAATTATTTTGCTCCAAACAGGGTGAGTGTGTTCTCATCTTAATACCTTTTCAATTACTCTGTTCTCTACTTAAACACATTTTCCCCAGAAATTTCCTTGGTTCTATCCTTCATTTAATTCAGGTCTCTGCTTAATATCATCTTCTCAAAAAAAAAAAAGAAAGGTTTTTCTGATTTGTTTGTTTAAAGAAGGACTCCATCATCTGTCTCTTCCAAGCTCTTTCATTTTTCACCAAAACACATAGCACACTGGCCATTATTCTACATGTTTACGTGTTTATTATTGTCTGAGTCCCTCATTAGAACATATGCTGTAAGAAGTTGGGGACATAATGGTTTTATTCACTCCTAGCACAGTGCCTAGTGTATTGAAGGCTCATAGTAGCTGCTCAATAAAAACATGTATTGAATGATGAATAAATAGTGAAATGAATGAACATCCTGTAGAACTCATGTTTCATGGAACACATTTTGGCAAATGTTGTGTAAGGTTTTTAGAGCTTTCTACTATGGACATGAGACAGAGATAAAGCAGTGAAATAGAAAACGTTTGGGAAATTCTCTGATTTGCACCTATTGTTCTTGGCTTTAGTCCCTAACCCCTATCTTATATATTCCTAAAATCCCCCTCTCAGGAATTCTCTTTTACTTGGGCCCTGGAGGTAGGTCTTGCCCTTTTCTTTGGGACCCTCGTAGGATGAAGACACTGTTACCTGCCACCTCATCATCCTGCGGCTCTTCTGAACTTGACATTGAAAGGCCCATTTTCCCTAAACCTGCTTTTTCCTGTTCTGGGAAATTCCTCAGAAGTGAGTTCACTAGCTGATATTTCTCTGGGAAAAATGACAGATTAATCTCTATTTTTTGTTAAGTAGCTGTCTGGGGAGCCTTACAAATAGCTGTGAAAAGAAGAGAAGCGAAAAGCAAATGAGAAAAGGAAAGATATAAGCATCTGAATGCAGAGTTCCAAAGAATAGCAAGAAGAGATAAGAAAACCTTCTTCAGTGATCAATGCAAAGAAATAGAGGAAAACAACAGAATGGGAAAGACTAGAGATCGCTTCAAGAAAATTAGAGATACCAAGGGAACATTTCATGCAAAGATGGGCTTGATAAAGGACAGAAATGGTATGGACATAACAGAAGAGGTGGCAAGAATACACAGAAGAACTGTACAAAATAGATCTTCATGACCAAGATAATCACGATGGTGTAATCACTGACCTAGAGCCAGACATCCTGGAATGTGAAGTCAAGTGGGCCTTAGAAAGCATCACTACAAACAAAGCTAGTGGAGGTGATAGAATTCCAGTTGAGCTATTTCAAATCCTGAAAGATGATGCTGTGAAAGTGCTGCACTCAATATGCCATCAAATTTGGAAAACTCAGCAGTGGCCACAGGACTGGAAAAGGTCAGTTTTCATTCCAATCCCAAAGAAAGGCAATGTCAAAGAATGCTCAAACTACCACACAATTTTACTCATCTCACATGCTAGTAAAGTAATGCTCAAAATTCTCCAAGCCAGGCTTCAGCAATACGTGAACCGTGAACTTCCTGATGTTCAAGCTGGTTTTAGAAAAGGCAGAGGAACCAGAGATCAAATTGCCAACATCCACTGGATCATCGGAAAAGCAAGAGAGTTCCAGAAAAACAACTATTTCTGCCTTATTGACTATGACAAAGCCTTTGACTGTGTGGATCACAATAAACTGTGGGAAATTCTGAAAGAGATGGGAATACCAGACCACCTGACCTGCCTCTTGAGAAATCTATATGTAGGTCAGGAAGCAACAGTTAGAACTGGACATGGAACAGCAGACTGGTTCCAAATAGGAAAAGGAGTACGTCAAGGCTGTATATTGTCACCCTGTTTATTTAACTAACATGCAGAGTACATCATGAGAAACGCTGGGCTGGAAGAAGCACAAGCTGGAATCAAGATTGTCGGGAGAAATATCAATAACCTCAGATATGCAGATAATACCACCCTTATGGCAGAAAGTGAAGAGGAACTCAAAAGCCTCTTGATGAAAGTGAAAGTGGAGAGTGAAAAAGTTGGCTTAAAGCTCAACATTCAGAAAACTAAGATCATGGCATCCGGTCCCATCATTTCATGGGAAATAGATGGGGAAACAGTGTCAGACTTTATTTTTTTGGGCTCCAGAATCGCTGCAGATGGTGATTGCAGCCATGAAATTAAAAGACACTTAACTCTTTGGAAGGAAAGTTATGACCAACCTAGACAGCATATTCAAAACCAGAGACATTACTTTGCCAACAAAGGTCCGTCTAGTCAAGGCTATGGTTTTTCCTGTGGATGTGAGAGTTGGACTGTGAAGAAGGCTGAGCGCCGAAGAATTGATGCTTTTGAACTGTGGTGTTGGAGAAGACTCTTGAGAGTCCCTTGGACTGCAAGGAGACCCAACCAGTCCATTCTGAAGGAGATCAGCCCTGGGTGTTCTTTGGAAGGAATGATGCTAAAGCTGAAACTCCAGTACTTTGGCCACCTCATGCGAAGAGTTGACTCATTGGAAAAGACTCTGATGCTGGGAGGGATTGGGGGCAAGAGGAAAAGGGGATGACAGAGGATGAGATGGCTGGATGGCATCACTGACTCGATGGATGTGAGTTTGAGTAAACTCCGGGAGTTGGTGATGGACAGGGAGGCCTGGCATGCTGCAATTCATGGGGTTGCAGAGAGTCGGACTGAGACTCGCAAAGAAACGACTGAGCAACTGAACTGAACTGAACTGAATAATCTTACGTCTTCCAGTTTTATGATGTCAATAAATTGCTTAAATGCACATTTAAAAAATCCAACTCTTTGACTGCAGGAAGATGCCGTGTGTGTGTGTGTGTGTGTGTGTGTGTGTGTGTAAAATACAGTATTTAACATAAAGTTTTAACAATAGCAAGGATTGAGGATGTTTTTGCTGGCTTTCAGAATGGTTGGTGAAGGCTGTCTTGGTTAAAAAGGTGATTCAAGATACTTAGGTTTCCCAGAGAGACCCATTCATGAATGGATCTTCATTCCAGAGACCTTCCTTCATTGATTTAACAAACATTTACTGAATATTTCCATGAGCGTTCACGCCCTGGCCTTACCACCCTGACTTGCGGCCTGTCCTCACACTTTCTCTTCACATCAGCTTGGAAAGAAAGGGACCATTCTTTTTTTTTTTTTTTGAACATTACAAGAAAATTGTTTTATTTAGTATATAAATTTCTCAACATACAAAAAATAAAATACTGTGATTTTATTAAACGACCAGTAAGAAGTCCAACCACATAGACCCTACCCCAGCTTAGTTCTTCATAATCACTGTGATGATTGCTATACAACTCTCAGGAAACCTGTAGCAAAAACTGAGATTGAAAACTGATTTCTGAAATGTTTGTCTTATGCCTTTTATTTAGGCTGTTATTAGTTTTGGCATTAAAAACAATTTTGCTTTTTAATTTTTATTTTGTTATGTATATTTTTTATTGGAGTGTGGTTGATTTACAATGTTGTTAATTTCAGGTGTACAGAAAAGTGATTCAGATACATGCACACACACATATATGTTCTTTTAAATTATAAGTTATTATAAGATATTGAATATAGTTCCCTGTGCTATACAGGAGGTTCTTGTTATTTATCTATTTTATGTATAATAGTGTTTATCTATTCATTCCAAACTCCTAATTTATCCCTCTCTCCTCCCAAGAAAGGGGCTGTTTTTAAAGAATCAGTTTTTCTTTGCTCACGGTCCCATTGAACACTGCCCAGAGAAGATATGATTTGCAATTATGCAAAAGTAATTACTGAACTCAGAAATTACTAAGCATCTTTTCTGTAATCCTCTGGTCTCATCCATTGGTGTTGTTTGGTTGTTGAACATTTATTGTTAATCAGCAGTAATTAATTTCCATGGATCTCTTGTCACTCATGGGTAGAGTTAGGAGCTGGAGTTAGATTGAGGTGTTCAAATCCTAGTATGGTTATTTCCTATGTGACCTTAATCAAGTTGCTTTCTGTCTTTTTTTTCTTTCTCCAATTCCCTTATCCTTAAGAAGCAGAAAAAGGATAAAACTTCTCTCGAAGGTATATTAGGAAAGTGGAAGGGGATAGAACATTGGAAGTACTTCGCAAGGGCAGTTGTGGTAATTGGTATGGCTCTTACCTTTTTGGAGCCATATGACATCACTTGGGGCTGATCAGAGGCAGTGGGAGATGATTTCTAATAGAAAAAGAAAAGGCCTTCATGGTACAATCACTTTGAAAGAAGTTTGGTGGTTTCTTACAAAACTAAAATACTCATCATACTGACCAGAGATCATGCTCCTTAGTATTTATGCAAAGGAGTTGAAAACTGACATCCACAGGAACACTTGCACGTGGGTGTTTGTAGCAGTTTTCTTCCTAATTGCCATGATGTCCTTCAGTAGATAAGTGGATAAATACATTGAATGTAGTAGATCCAGACCTTTGGAAAACGTTTCAAAGAAGCAAACAACTTCCTGTGGCCCTTTAAATTGTCTTCTCCACGAGGTGGAATGAAGAAAAAGACCACCCATTTTGTAGAAGGTGGAGATGCTGGCAATAGGGAAGACCAGATCAACAGGCTTATTAGAAGGATGAACTAAGGTGAGCAACTACATCCAGAAAGAAGTTTACTTAATGCTAGAGTAAATTGAGGAGAAGGCAATGGCACCCCACTCCAGTACTCTTGCCTGGAAAATTCCATGGACGGAGGAGCCTGGTGGGCTGCAGTGAGCAACTTCGCTTTCACTTTTCACTTTCATGCATTGGAGAAGGCAATGGCAACCCACTCCAGTATTCTTGCCTGGAGAATCCCAGGGACAGGGGCGCCTGGTGGGCTGCCGTCTATGGGGTCACACAGAGTCGGACACGACTGAAGCGACTTAGCAGTAGCAGCAGCAGCAGTACATCCAGACAATTCACTGCTAAAGAGAAGTGACCTCTCAAGTCATGAAAAGGCAGGGAGGAATCTTAAATGACTATCACTAGACTTCTGTGGTGGTCCAGTGGTTAAGAATCCACCTTCCAACGCAGGGGGCATGGGTTTGATCCCTGGTCTGGGAAGATCCCACATGGAGCGGGGCAGCTGAGCTCATGCACCACAACTATAGAGCCTGTGCTCTAGAGCCTTCGAGAGCTCCAGCTATTGAAGCTCACGCGCTTTTGAGCCTGTGCTTTGTAACAAGAGAAGCCACCGCAGTGAGAAGCCCAAGCACCACAGTGAAGAGCAGCCCCTGCTCGCCGCAACTAGAGGAAGCCTGCTCACAGCAAGGAAGGCTCAGGCAGGCAAAAATAAATAAGTAAATAAATATATATATATAATAAAAAAATGACTATTGCTAAGTGAAAGAAGTCAATTTGAAAGGGCTACATACTATCCAGTTCCCACTAAATGACATTCTGAAAAAGGTAAAACTATGACAATAAAAAGATGTGTGGTTGCCAGGGGTTGGGGGGAGGAAAGCGAGTAGATGGAGCTCAGAGGATTTTTAGGGCAGTGAAAATACTCTACATGATGTTTGCAGTGATAGATACATGTCATTATTACATTTTTCCAAACCCATAGAATACAGAACACCAAGAATGAACCATGAGGTAAACCATGGACTTTGGGTGATTCTGATGGGTCCATGTGTGTTCCGTTGTAACAAAGGCAGCACCGTTGAAGGAATGTTGGTAACGGTAGAGGTTATGCATGTCTGGGGACAGAGGGTATACACAAGAAATCGGTACCCTCCTCTCAATTTTGCTGTGAATCTAAAACCGCTCTAAAAGTTCTTAATAAAAAAAACTCTTCAAAGTACTGTCAACTTACTCCAGCAACAAAACCTACCTGATCTGCTATTATTTTACTTGTGTGTGTGTGTGTGTGTGTGTGTGTGTGTGTGTGTGTGTGTTGAGGAGGCCATTTCCCAAAGTCCTCATTCTTCAAAGTCTTTATCCAACTTAATCCTGAAGGTATGTTGGTTCCATGCAACAGGGACACAGTGGAAATGAAGCCTCAAGGGATGGGAAGGAGTCCTACACATTCAGGAACCTGTTCATCCATCTCTTCCTTCCTTCCTTCATAATTTCTTTCATGATTGATGGATAACGACTTCGTGGCAGACGGTGGAGTCTCCTCTTCCAGCTTCCACATGTGTACGTGTAGCTCACAGGCCATTTAACAGGGTACACATCTGTCCCCAGCCTTCACCCCCTACTCGGTTCCCCAACCCTTCCAGATGTGCAGCTGTACTTGTCCCCATGGGCAAGAGGAACTATTCTAGAGTGTAAGCAAAGTTGTGATTTCAAAAGACTAAATGGGCAAGGAGATCGGACTGAAACAGGAGCCCGGAAGACAGACTAGTCCCAGTTTCAAAGCCTAGTTCTTTCTCTTCATGGTTGTATAGACCTAGTTGTGCTGTCTCTCAGTTTCCCTGTCTATAAAAGGAGAGTCATCAACCTCTATCACATGAATACTACCTGAATCCAATGAGAAAACAACACACGAGAAAGTGACTGCAGTGTCCTGCACAGCTGAGATGTTCAGTAATGACTTCAGCACCTCTTCTTCTTGTAACACTTTCTATTTGAGTTTTTTTTTGTTTTTTTTCCTGGCTGTACCACAATGTTTGCAGGATCTTTAGTTCTCGGATTAGGGATGGAACCCAGACTCTTGGCAGTGAGGGTGCAGAGTCCTAACCACTGGACCACCAGGGAATCCTCAATACTTTATATTTGATTTAGGATGAGAGATGAGAAATGAGCTTCCCTGTGGCTCACCTGAGAGCAAAGTGGCTTTATTGCAGCTAATCTTCCAAGAAGACAGAAGAAGTTGTGTTCTCAGAGCCTCTGATCCTTGACTGTTTATTTAGGTAGGGGGAGAATTTGGTCAGGACATGGAGTCCTTTTGCTCACTTAGCATTTGAAAAACACTCACAGAGGGCACTGGTAGCTCTGGAAGAAGAACCTGGGGAGCACGGAAAACACAAGGAGGGGCCAAAGACTCTGAGCCCGGCTATCCCACAGCCACAAATTCCAGCTGCAGCCCTTTCTTGGCTGGCCCCACCTGCCCATCTATAATTAAAGTCGTGTCTACAGTTAGGCAGATTATAAGGGGAGTGAAGAAGGATGTCAGCAAGTCATAATTTCCAGAATCAAAGCCCTTTCCCCCCATCTTTTTCCCCCTCCCTGTTCTGGATTTGGCAGCATGATTCCTCAAAAGTAGGCCATGATGTCCTTTCCTAAAGTTCACTGCAAGTGGGCAAGGAGTGCCCCACAGGCTGCCAAGGCCTGGATTCTGGTTCTTGCAGGCAGTGAGCAGGGAACTTTCCAGAACTTTCCTTGGACGCTCACCTCTGGCCAGGGAGGCAAACAATTGTCATGGAAGATTTTTCTTTCATTTTTTTTTCTTTCCTAAACAAGAGTTTGTTATAAATAAGGAATCATTTGCAAATATCCACATATCTTGCCCAATTTTATTTGTAATTGTAAAGGGCATGTGTGCTGATGCACAGTTGATGTAGGAAATAGGTCCAGATGTCAAGTTGGAAAATTCTTTTGGGGAAGGGTCTTGGGATTTGAAGGTCTGTTTGGAATCATGATCCCTTTGGTTACAGCCATCCTGGAAAGAGAACTTTTCAGACAGAGTGTGTGAAAAATATTAGATCTGGGTTGGGGCTCTATTGTTAACATTATTTTCATAAAAATAACCACGAGCCTAACCTGGCACTATGAGGCCACAGAAATGTTTTCTTAACAGAGGCTGCTGCCATCAAGAAAACGATAAGCTTTAGGACACCCAAACAGTGGGCCAATGAAAGGACAAAGTCATTACACCAGGGTCTGTAGGCTGAGCCATCTTGAAGGTTCCTCTTTCGGTCAGGACACTCTGTGTGTTTGACATCTTTAAGGTAGAGACATAAAAGCCATAAAGCAAGTTTCGAGAGAAATTTCGGGCGATAAATAGATATCTGTGAATCATGGAGATTTCCTTCACTAAATTACAAGCCTAGCCTGAAAGTTATATGTTGATCGCTTCTCCCATATCCATGCTGATTGGTTAGTAGCGGCTGCCTAAAAGTGGTCATTTAGGGATACCTGCTTTAGAGACAGAAGAGGGCAGGAATGGCTCCTGTGCTCTGTGTTTCAACCTGAGTGTGTCCCCAAGTGCAGGCTCTGGGGCTTGCGGGGTCCCCATGACAACCAGGGATGACCTCACTGTTTGCCTTCCTCCTCTGCTTCTCTTCCTCCCCTCCTCCGCTCCCTCCTCCCTCTCCCCTCCCCATCCTGTCATCCTCCTTCCCCCCTCCTCCCCCATCTTTCCTCCCTTTTCTTCTCTGCTGCCTCTCTCCCTTTCTTATCCTAGAAAGGAGGCTCACTTTGTGCCAAACACCACTAAATCCTTTTACATTTATCCTCTTATTTAATCCTTAAACAACCCTTAGATTGATAGTAATTCCATTTCTAAAGACTGGAGAACAGGAGCACAGAGAGATCTGCCAAAATGATACAGTGTCAGAGCAGGAAGGGGCGCCAGGCCTCTCTGAAGGTGCAGCTTCTGCCCGCCTTCACTGAGTCTGTGGTCCTGCCACTGTGCTCTCCACACCCCCAGGGCTGTTCCTCTCCCGCTGCCTCATAGCTGTCAGCACTGTTTTTGGTTCTTGAGTCATGAAAGATTGAGCTGGTTAATGAGAACTGTGGGAGTGGAGGTTTGTGACTATTATTTTTTAATTAAACAAAATTTCCCCTCTTGCATCTTCTTTGCTTCTATTTAAGCCGTGCTGCGCAAGATAGCATTTTGACCAAATTAGCCCTCTGGTGGGAGCTTCCAAGAAGAATATTCTGGAGCAGCATCTAAGCATCTGACAATTCCCTGATCGGCACGTTGGATGATGATGTTAGCCAGAACCACTGGAGCGCAGATTCCCAAAGTTCAGTTCCTCAGGGCAGAGGTGGGGTGGGCAGCTGGAAGACAGTTGGTATTTTGGTTGATCGCTTCCAGATGCTGCTGGTTGGGTAGAGCAGATGCCCTCACATGAGCTTGCTTTGCATCAGGGTAGATTTTGGGCCAGGAATGGACAGGCTCAGGGCTCTGCCAGACGAGGAGAAGGGCAGGTTGGCTGAGCTCAGTTCTCTAGAGACCTCATGGCAAGAGTGGTCCTATCCCTCCAGATTCTGTGTTGGCTCATGGCCTTGCCCCTACCGGCCAGCAGTTTGCTTTCCAATTGCCTCAGGTGAAGTTAAGTGACTGAGTATTTCCCGTCAAGGCCAGAGGGAACGCATGTGCCCTCTGTTCCAACACTCTGATTTGTAAGGAGCACCGTCTCAGTATCTGAGCCACGAGTCATGGTGCCAGTACACGTGCGTTCCCAGGTCTACTTTCTCAGTTGGCAGGATGGCAAAGTTCCTCTCCAGAGGCAAAGTGGGAAGGGGCCAAACAGGACAAGGGGGCAGGAAAGATCTTAAGTAACTTACAAGATATACACCGCAGAGCCTGGTTGTTTGCTTGCTTGTATGTTTTGTTTTTTGATTTATAATCACATATCCATGATTCTTTTGCCAATATTCTAGCTCCAAAAAGCTAGATTAATAGAGACGAAAGCCATCCTACTTTCTGGGTCTATTTCAGTGGTTATTTGTTTTAAATGTATGTTGGTAATCTTCTAAGGGAGATTTGAAGAATATTGATGCCTGGGTCCCATCCCTAGAGATTTTGATATAATTATTTAGGTTGAAGCTTTTATATCATGATTTAAAAGCTCCACAGGTGATTCCAAGGTTAAGCTAAACCTTGAGAACCCCTGGTTTATATGACACTTGATATTTGAGTGCAGGCAGAAAGTTTTAGAAATCAAAACAATGGGGACTATCCTGGTGGCTCAGTGATAAAGAGTCCACCTGCCAAAGCAGTAGACACAGGTTCGATCCCTGGTCTAGGAAGATCCCCCATGCTGCAGAGCAACTACACTCATGTGCCACAACTATTAAGCCTGTGCTCTAGAGCCTGGGAACCACAACTACTGAGCCCATGTGCCACAACCACCGAAGCCCGTGCAGCTGAAGTCTGTGCTCCCCAAAAGAGAAGTCATAGCAATGAGAAGCCCCAACACCGCAGCCAGAGAGTAGACCCCCCTTTCCCCAACTAGAGAAAAAAACCCATGCAGCCAGAAAGACCCAGCACAGCCAAAAATGCATAAATGAATGAATAAATAAAATTATATATAAAAGAAATCAAAACAGTAACCTAAATAGATAGCTTTTCTTGCATATCCATGTGCCAGACACTGTGGGAGGTACTTGGCCTCCATTATCTCATTGACTTTTCAAAAACTGTATATCTGAGTCACCTGCAGGGCTTGTTAAAACACAGGGGTCTGATTGTCACCTCTGGGATTTCTGATTCAGTGGGTGTGACAGGCAGACATCACAATAGTCTTCCTTCCTGGTATTCTTGCTCTTGTGTCCCTTGGAGTGTGAACTGACCTTATTGATTGGCTTCTAAAGAATGAAATATGGGAAAAGAGATGGAGTACCATTTCTGCAATGCAGTTTTAAAAAATGCTGTGGATTCTATCACTCTCTCTTGCTCTCTCCTACATCTCTCTTCCTGGTGGAAGACTCTGCTGTGTCATGAGGCAGTCCTAGGATGAAGTCCGTATGGCAAGTGTGTCTAGATTTCTGACACACAGAAGCTGAGATATGCTTGATTTTTTTAGCTGCTAAATATTGGGGTCATTTGTTAAGCAGTGGGTCAGGGGATTTCCATTTCTAACACACTTCTAGGTGATGCTGAAGGTGCCAATTGAGGAATCATGTTTTGAGAATCACTGCCCTATACCAATTCGAGGAAAATATGATTTCTATACCCATTATACAGATGGAGAAACTCTGTTGGAAGCTTTTTTTAAATAACTTATAGAAGGTCACATACATGAGTGGTAGTGGTGATGCTGCGATTCAAATGAAGGAAATCTGAGTCCCATACTGCGTGTCTGTATCTGTTATTCTATCTCTTCTTCTCACTGGGAGGTATGCTTGTTGCCTTCTGTGTTGGTCATATTGATTGAATTGTACCTAATGGTGATGGATTGCCAATGGGAAACTTTGATTTGGGTCTTTGTTGGGGATTATAATTGAAGTGTTTTTTATCTAGGACACAAATTGTTTTCCAAAATTAGGATTAAGGCTGGAGCGAACCCAAGGACCACTTTATTTTTTGACAGAGAGGTTCTCAAACTTTAGCATGCATCAGAATCACTCGGAAGTCTTGCTCTAATACTGAAGGGTGGGAACTGTCTTAAGAGTTTCTGACATAGCAAGAATGGGGTAGAACCTGACAATTTGCATTTTTAACAAATTCCCAGTCAATGGATCCAGGGACCACCAGGAATCACACTCAGAGAAGCCTTGCCTAATCAATGGGCCATGACACTTACTGGTCAAAAGTCTTCAGGTTGAATCCTCTGAGCTGTTTAGTGCAAAGAAGAGTGGGCAAATGCAGAGCCCTGTCTCCCCCACCCACCACCTCCACAATGCATAATTTTACCCCACGTGCCTTTCTGCTGTGGGTGGGACTTATGGTTGTAGGAACTGTGTTGCTAGGCTCTTTTCTACATCTTCTATGCAATCCAGGGCAGGCTCAGATTCCATTTAAATGATCGCTGGCAGAGGGTGGTCATACTCAGCCAACTGTGTTGCTTTGTGGGAGGTGTTGCTATTTGGATTAGGTCTTGAGAAGCTGAAATGAGAACACTGGCACATGAACGCTGAAGCTTGCCTCTCTGCATTACCTGTTGATATGGACAGGCTGGCCAGGTGGAGGTGATGGATGCAGGCAAAGCCAAGATCAGCCAAGCCAACTACAGAACAAATGTTTCGCATTGCAGATGCCAAGCAGCATTTCCCTTGCCAATGGAATTTGTGTTTTTCTTTCATTTTCCTCCAACTCTGATTATCCCTTTCACTCAATCTGCTGCTCTGTGGCCAGTTCTAGCCTGGCCAGGGTGGAGCTCAGGATACCAACATGTGATGGTTGAGCCTTGGCCATACTGGAATGTAGAACTGCTTCAAGGCATGGGGTGAGGAGATCTTACCTTCCTTTGCACCAGCAGTGAACCTGTGTAAGAGACACAGTTGCTGGACTAAACTGGGGATGTCAACAAAAAATTTGCCCCTCGTACTATAGCAACCATTGAAGAGAACCTGGAGTAGATATTAAGTTCTGTTTTTGAATGATCTTTAACAAATATACAACCAGCCTTCTAAGGCACTAACAGGCCAGTGGTCATGTAGATTTGAGAGGAGACACTGTGGTAGAATGTATTATTTATTTACAATTTTTCAGGCCCTTCTTACCTTGTCATCCTTTCTTGTGGACAAAATATTCTCTTCATCCCATTAACTTTGGGTCTATGATGTGACTTACTTTGCCCAATGACCTGTTTGCTCTGACTGTGCAGAAGAGTTTAGAACCATTGAAAATTTCCACTGTTCCTCTTACTCTGTTCCTCCACCATAAGACAAGCATGCAACAACCAGATAGAGATTGCTCCTTTAGCTTGATTCCTTAATGACCAGACTTGAAACTTACCCACAGTTTGGAACAGTCTCAGAGCCACAGCTAAGCCATAGCTAGTGTGAGGTCAGTGGCAAATATTTGTTTTCTAAGCTAAGACTTGAAGGTTGCTTTTTACATAGCAGAGCTTAGAAAAATCTGTCTTACACAGAGACAAAGTCAGATCCTAGTTTAGAGTCTTCCCTGACTTCTCAAGGATCAAGTATTTCAAGTAGAGAGCTGAGCTTACTTTGTTTTATTAATTCAGAAACACTTACTGGAGTGATCTCTTTGAAATGTGATCTAAATACAAAAAGTAAAAAAATTTTAAATCTTCAAGGGAAAATACAGAATACTTGTCTAACTTAGCAGTAGGAAAATTTTTCAAAAAATAGCAATGATTGATAAATTGAGTATGAGGAAATGAGAGCTTTATATAACAAAGATTACATAAGCAGAAAGAAAAACAGCCTAAGAACTGGAGAAGGTATTTTATATTTAATGTATATATAACATATAAAGGATTTCATATATAATGAAATCAGAATATATAATGATATAATGTGCTGTGCTGTGCTTAGTTGCTCAGTTATGTCTGACTCTTGGCGACCCCATGGACTGTAGCCTGCCAAGCTCCTCTGTCCATGAGGGTCTCCTGGTATAAATACTGGAGTGGGTTGCCATGCCCTCCTCCAGGAGATCTTCCCAACCCAGGGATCGAATCCAGGGCTCCCACACTGCAGGTGGATGCTTTACCAGCTGAGCCACCAGGAAAGCCCAAAGTTGCTCAGTCGTGTCCAACTCTGTGACCCCATAAACTATACAGTCCATGGAATTCTAAAGGCCAAAATACTGGAGGGGATAGCCTTTCCCTTCTCCAGGGATTCTTCCCAACCCAGGGATTGAACCCAGGTCTCCTGAATTGCAGGTGGATTCTTTAACAGCTGAGTCAGAAAGGAAGCCCAAGAATACTGGAGTGGGTAACCTATCCCTTCTCTAGAGGATCTTCCTGACCCAGGAATTGAACCAGGGTCTCCTGCATTGCAGGAGGATTCTTTATCAACTGAACTATCAGGAAAGCCCAATGATATAAATGGTTCCTGCAAGCCAGCAAGAAGAAAAAGCGATAGGACAAAGGGCAGTGTCATCAGAAATTCATGAAAGAGATAACAAGTGTGGCCCAAAATATGTACAATATGGCTAGTAATTAGAAGAATGTGAATGAGACCACAATAAGACATCATTTAACAACCATCAGACTCCCAAATTTAAAACTATGTCAGGTGTTGGTGAAAGTACCCTTTGTGCCAGTGACGAGAAAGGCTCTGATACACACCTTGATCTTGAGGGACTTAGCACTGATTGCAGATGGCAGATGTGTAAAGAGATGGCTATAAGACCTGTGGTCACGGAACTGATGGCATTTGTTACAGAGGAATCTGAGAAGGGATCCCGTTTCACTCAACCCATGGAAGTCTATCTAAACTCTACATAAAATGCATGTGTATAAATAAACACACTTATACAAATATGTGTACACATAGGTGTATGTGGATACATATGTATATATATACACTTACATTTGCAAGTATGTGTGAATACGTATATATGTATTTGTATAAACATCTCATTCTTTTTTACTTAATTTTTACATTTCTATGTATATAGAAAGACTAACGGAATGACATAGAAAACAGAGGCATCTGAAGTCTTAACATTTTTAGTTATATTTTCATCTGTATTGTTTCTTTTATTACAATAATTTCCAAAATACTATGAATTTGCAGTTTTGATTTCTTACACAAACTAATCATTACTTTGGAAGGTTTTATATTCTTCTGAAAGTTTTTTACATTTTGCCTTTAGGTCACATTTCCAAGTGACTGTTTTTTGAATTCACATTCTAGAAATGAATCTCTGGTTTTCCTCTGCTATGGTTGGAGAATAGACTGTAAGAGACTTTTCCTCTTTGGAACGTTTTGAGGTTTTCATCAAGGCCTAATTATGTAATCATATTTTTGTAAATGTTCTAGGAAAAGTTGTCCTGAAAGAGAAAGCTTTTTTTGGTTGTTTGATTTTAAGTACTGTATCTTCTCTAACACATGGTATCATCAGACTTTTAAAATTTGTGTAAATCTGATGGTTGTAAAACAGTATCTCACTGTAGTTTATTTCACGTGTCTCTAACTGCTGAGAAATTGATCATCACTCAGATGCTTTTTTGGCTATTCTTACTTTCTCTTTCATGGCTTTCTGATTATAATCTTTGCCTTTTTCTTACTGGTTTGTCTTTAAAAAAAAAAACAAACTGATTTAAAGGCATTCATTATATCTCCTGGATTTGATTTCCTATTAAATGAATTAGTGGAGAAGGAAATGGCAGCCCACTCCAGTGTTCTTGCCTGGAGAATACCAGGGACGGGGGACCCTGGTGGGCTGCCGTCTATGGGGTCGCACAGAGTCGGACACGACTGAAGTGACTTAGCATAAATGAATTAGAAATAACTTCTGCATGTCTGCACCTTTTCTTTTTGCTTATATTCTTTTTTTTTCATACAAAACTTTAGTAAATTCATCAATCTTCCATGTTTTGTGCTTTTTATCTTTTGTCTAAGAAAATCTTTCTTACTGATCATAAAGGTATTTTCCTACAGCTTTCTTTTGAAGCTTTTAAACTTGCTTCTCACAACTAAGTTTTTTAATCCATAAAGAGCTTATGCTTACGTATGGTGTGAGGTATGGAGTCTACTTATTCTTTTTTTTTTTTTCCCAATTTGGATGGTGGCCAGTTGCTGCAATGTAATTAAAGAAGTCTTCTCTTCTCTAAATTTATAATGCCACTGTATATTGGTAAATTTTTCTTGGAGCATTTTCCTCAGTTCTGCCAGGTCAATTTATCTTTACCTGTAGCAATGCCACACTGTTTTTGTTCCTGTAGCTTCATAAGAGTTTAGATAAATAAATTACACAGCAAATCACCCATCAGTTTTTCTTCAAAATCATCTTGGTTTATATTGAATTTTTATTCTTTAATTTGCATTTTAACATTAGTTTATCAATTGCCATGGGGATCTCTATTGTGACTTCATTAGAAAAATATATTTATAAATTAATTTAGGTGTTATCATCTCCTTTGCAAAAGTGAGTTCTTTTATGCATTGACATGGTATAGCTATCTCTGTATTTAGAATTCTTTTTTATGCCCTTAAAAAAAGTTTTATAATTTTCTTCATAAATGTCTTGCTTTTCTGTCTTTCCTTTGCTATACTTATTCTTAGATATACCTTTTTTAGGTCTTAAGAATGATATTTTAAATTTTATTATAGTTTCTACTTTTATAGATGTGATGTTAATTTTAATATACTACTCTGGCAATAATGATAAATATTTTTAATAGTTGTAATACTTTTTTTTTTCTGTATTGCCTTATATAATCAATGTTGTCTATCTGACTAGCAGGAAAGTTTATTTCTTTCTAATTCTTAAATGTTTTCTTGCTTTTCCTTGCATGCCTGCATTGACTAGGATGTAATGCTGTATGGGTGCAATGATAATAGCATTCCTTTTCCTCTGTCCTAACTTTAAAGAGAAGGCTGAACTCACATCATTCCATACAATATGTGATGGGCCTTTTAGTGCAAGATGTTGCATACGCTGTACCGGGAAGCTATCCTTCTCTTCCCTCATCCTTACTTTGCTAGGACCATTTTTTTTTTTAAATTGAGAAAGGCTATTAAATTTTATCCAATGCTTTTTGGGGACTCTTTTGAGATGCTTGTATAATTTACTTCTTTAACATGCTAATGAGGTGAATTTCATTAATGGATATTTCTAGCATTTAATTATGCTGGAATTCCTAGCATAACTCCAACTTGATACACATACATACATATACACACTTCTGTACCTGTTATATACTGTTGCATTCAGTTTTCCAGTGTTTTAAGAAGCTACTGTATATATAATCCACTATCTATATTTTTAATTCTAGAAGTTATATTCCAGAAAGGAGTCAAGGAGTCTTTTTCAAATTTGCTTCATCTTTTTTGCATCCTCTTCTTTTCGTTCATCACCATTTTCTTTAATCATCTGTAATATATTTAATTTACTCACATCTTTCATAAAACTAGCTGGTACTTCCTATTTTTTTTGTTTCTTAGATCTGAGGAGTCACCACCATAGTGGTCCCAGTTCTTCATTTGCTTGGTGATTTTTGATTTCTAGCTCATCGTTAGCAATGGTTGAGTCTTCTGTCAGAATCCATCATGTCTTTGCTGTAGAAGTTTCCTTGCTGAATTTACACTTAATGCCTGAGCTTCAGAGTTTGAATAGGTTTTTGAGGATCTTGACCTTATGAAAGAAAGTGAAAGTGAAGTCGCTCAATTGCTCAGTCGTGTCTGACTCTTTGCGACCCCATGGACTGACTGTAGCCTACCAGGCTCCTCTGTTCATGGGATTTTCCAGGCAAGAATACTGGAGTGGGTTGCCATTTCCGTCTCCAGGGGATCTTCCCGACCCAGGGATTGAACCCGGGTCTCCCGCATTGTAGGCAGGTGCTTTACCGTCTGAGCCACATAACTAATTCTCCTCCTTGCTTTGTCTTCAGTTGTGTATTCCCATCCTCCTGTGAATAGGGAGACTCCTGGGCACCTGAAGCCTGTTTCCTAAACCTGAACCCCTTCTGGTCCATTGTCACATCAGCTCATAGACTTCCCTCCCTTATCTTGGAACCATAGGGTTTCTTTTCTTCAAGGATTTCTCTGCATTAAAAAAAAATCTTGCAATTTATCCAGGATTTCTATCCATTCATTGTAGGAAGAAATAGCTTTTCATCATTCTTAGTCTGTCATATTTTCAGAAGTTAAAAATCTTTTCATTTTATTTCAGATTTTAAAATCATGTTGTTTATCTCTGCAGTTTTTCCTGATCTCATGTCATCTTTGTGTGACTGCAATCAGATCAGATCAGGTCAGATCAGTTACTCAGTCTTGCCTGACTCTTTGCAACCCCATGAATCGCAGCACACCAGGCCTCCCTGTCCATCACCAACTCCCGGAGTTCACTCAGACTCACGTCCATTGAGTCAGTGATGCCATCCAGCCATCTCATCCTCTGTCGTCCTCCTCTCCTCCTGCCCCCAATCCCTCCCAGCATCAGAGTCTTTTCCAATGAGTCAACTCTTCACATGAGGTGGCCAAAGTATTGGAGTTTCAGCTTTAGCATCATTCCTTCCAAAGAAATCCCAGGGCTGATCTCCTTCAGAATGGACTGGTTGGATCTCCTTGCAGTCCAAGGGACTCTCAAGAGTCTTCTCCAACACCACAGTTCAAAAGCATCAATTCTTCGGCACTCAGCCTTCTTCACAGTCCAACTCTCACATCCATACATGACCACAGGAAAAACCATAGCCTTGACTAGCCGGACCTTTGTTGGCAAAGTAATGTCTCTGCTTTTGAATATGCTATCTAGGTTGGTCATAACTTTCCTTCCAAGGAGTAAGCGTCTTTTAATTTCATGGCTGCAGTCACCATCTGCAGTGATTTTGGAGCCCAGAAAAATAAAGTCTGACACTGTTGCCACTGTTTCCCCATCTATTTCCCATGAAGTGATGGGATCGGATGCCATGATCTTAGTTTTCTGAATGCTGAGCTTTAAGCCAACTTTTTCACTCTCCACTTTCACTTTCATCAAGAGGCTTTTGAGTTCCTCCTCACTTTCTGCCATAAGGGTGGTGTCATCTGCATATCTGAGGTTATTGATATTTCTCCTAGCAATCTTGATTTCAGCTTGTGCTTCTTCCAGTCCAGCGTTTCTCATGATGTACTCTGCATAGAAGTTAAATAAACAGGGTGACAATATACAGCCTTGACAAACTCCTTTTCCTATTTGGAACCAGTCTGTGGTTCCATGTCCAGTTCTAAATGTTGCTTCCTGACCTGCATACACATTTCTCAAGAGGCAGATCAGGTGTTCTGGTATTCCCATCTCTTTCAGAATTTTCCACAGTTTCTTGTGATCCACACAGTCAAAGGCTTTGGCATAGTCAATAAAGCAGAAATAGATGCTTTTCTGGAACTCTCTTGCTTTTTTCATGATCCAGCGGATGTTGGCAATTTGATCTTTAGTTCCTCTGCCTTTTCTAAAACCAGCTTGAACATCAGGAAGTTCACGGTTCACATATTGCTGAAGCCTGGCTTGGAGAATTTTGAGCATTACTTTACTAGCGTGTGAGATGAGTGCAATTGTGTGGTAGTTTGAGCATTCTTTGGCATTGCCTTTCTTTGGGATTGGAATGAAAACTGACCTTTTCCAGTCCTTAGTTTCATAAATTCAATGTCCTTTTGGTTTTTCTTATGAACAAAAATAATACTCTTTTTGCCATGTTTATTAGTGATCTAATTTGATTCTTCTGAATATGCCTAATTTTTTGAATCAGAGTATATTTTCTCAGATTTAACATCTTTTCACTCTTTATAAAACATTTTAGGACAGTGCTCAACATATTGGCCATGGGTTATCAGCAGTAGAATCATCTTGATTATGAAATTTTCCATGGCCTTCCTTTCATTAAACTGATTCAAGATCTTGGAAACAGACTCTTAGAATCTACAATTTAAACAAAAATTTTATACAACTGAAGAACTGCTATTGAAGATCAATGCTTGTCCAGCATTAGCTCCTAGTTAAATAAGATATGACAGAAGTTTTCTCATATAAAGTCCTGTAAGTTTCTATGTAGTCCTTTAGGTTGAAAGTTCAGAAATGTCTGGGTTGCTCTCAATTTCCGTTCCTGACTCAGACATCCAGAAGTTTCTAGTGATTCAGGAAGGAGCAAGAGCTAGAGACATGAGTGGTCCTGGTGGTGGCACAGAAAAGGTCTTCATCAGTGGGACATATGATGTCTTCTCCATGTTGTCATGGAAACCAGAAATTGGCGAGAGTAGCATCCTGCTCTCTGGTCTTACATACCAGTAGTTCTACTCTACATATGGCAGCTACTGGGGCCAGGAGAAGGTATAGGACCATCTAGAGCTGCAGTGGAAACAATCTTGCTAACCTCTTATAGTGAGAAACTCCAAATGGAACACCCCTACTGCCTTTTGACTTGTCTTGTCTCTAGCTCGCAGACCTATGAGTGGATTTCAGTTGAATATCTTCCATTCTCTCTCCAGATGGACTGCCATATTATAGAGGAAATTGGAGCCTGCCTTCTTCTTGGCTCCCCTCCCATCTAGAATATTTCTGGGGCTGGTGCAGATTTTGCCTCATATTTACAGTCTCTTGGGCATTTCATTGGGAATCTGAGAAGGCAGAGGCTTTATCAGATGCCTTTCTGTATGTGACTGAGTTTCTGGAAATATTTCCTTTGTTCTATAGAATATGGGCAGGAGGAGGAGCTAGGAGAATTTTCAATATGAAGTCGAGTGATTTTTGCAGCTGAGTCTGACAGCAATTAGAAATATTTCTCTTATCTCTCATTATGACACCACCCTTATGGCAGAAAGTTAAGAAGAACTAAAGAGCCTCTAGATGAAAGTGAAAGAGGAGAGTGAAAAAGTTGGCTTTGGATGAAATGGTTGAATGGCATCACTGACTCGACGGACATGGGTTTGGGTGGACTCCGGGAGTTGGTGATGGACAGGGAGGCCTGGTGTGCTGCGTTCCTGGGGTCGCAAAGAGTCGGACATGACTGAGTGACTGAACTGACTGAAGTGATGGCTTCTCAAATGTTCACAAATCTAAAGTGTGCAGGACTTCCATGATGGTCAAGTGGTTGAGAGCCTGCCTGCCAATGCAGGGGACATGGGTTCGATCCCTAGTCCTGGAGGATTCCACATGCTGTGAGGGAACTGAGCTTGTGTGCCACAACTACTGAGGCCATACTCTGCAACAAAGGAGAGCCCCCACTTGCAGCAACTAGAGAAAGCCCTCACACAGCAATGAAGACCCAGCACGGTCATAAATGAATGAGTAAATACAATTTTAAAAAGTTCTTAAAAAGCCAAAGTATGCAAATTCTTTAAATTTTAGCCAAGTATAACTTAATGTATATAGAAATTCAGAAAACTTGAAAAGGCATTCAGTTAGTAAGTTTGTACTTATTTTCTAGGAAAGTAGTGAAGGATATTATAGTTTGGATCCAGTAAAATTTTCACATCATGCCTAAAATAATAAAATGACTTTTATCTTGAAATAGAGGATATTAGCATCTCAAGAGACTCTAGAGAAAATTTCATCCATCTAGACGTCAAAAAATAAACACTGCAACTGGTTCAATTTCTCAAAGTTTTCTATATTTTTACTTCTTTTTTTCTCATGGCATCCACATTTCTGGACATTTTACTGTGAGTTGTCAAAAAGCCATTTGGCCTTTCAGCTCAAATCACAAATCCTCAACTCTTACTTCCTTTCAGCTGCAATCTGAACACCTGCAATTGTGGCCAACTTCAAGCCAGAGTGAAAATGTTCTTTTCCTTTCATGCCTTTTTACGTTGTCCCAAATAACAGCCCTATGAGAGGGGAAATGTCAAGCCGAGGTGAACAGCCGGCTCAGGTCTGATCTCTGAGCCACATTCCCTCGTACCAATGGGGAAACTTGGACAGCAGGCGTGATAACTCAGCCATTTCTAAAAGAGGAAAATGATAACAACCATAGGAGGGCCTGCCATGGAAAACAGCCCCGAGGGTGTGTGTGTGAACCAGTCAATCTGCTTCTGCTTAGGGGGATATCTTGGGTCTGGTTCAAAGGGAGGCCTGCTCCGTGCCATGTGTCCTGTGAAAGTGAAAGTGGGTGGGAGCTGGAGGCTGGTCTCAGTCTCCGTGTTTACTTAACAAGAACCTGGCTTCCCAGAGAAACATGCCAAGGCCCAGGCGTCCCAGGAGAGAGTCCCATGGACCTGAGTTGGTTGTGGTTTCCGTTCAGCTCTTCTGTTTTCCTGGAGACTTTGGTTCATTTGCTCAGCCACAGTGGTCTCACAGAGGTGAGACCACCCACCTCTGCCCCCTGTGTGTACCTCATCCTTGCCATTCCTGCTGCCTCTGTACTTTCTTCATCAGGATGTTTACAAGGCCTTGAGATGGAGATAACCATGCTCATTTTGGAAAGGAAGAAAGTCAGGCTTAGGTAAGGCCTTAGACCACCCTGCTTCTGAATCCTGAGTCTGGCTTAAAGTCCAGACCCAAGAGCATGTGAAAAGATGCTCATCATCACTAATCATCAGGGAAATTCCAATCAAAACCGTAATCAGATATCACCTCAAAGCTGTTAGAATGGCCAGCATCAAAAAGAGCACAAACAGCAAATGTTGGCGAGGATGTGGAGAAAAGGGAACCCTTGTATAACCCTTAGTAGGAATATAAATTGGTCCTCCCACTGTGGGGAACCATATGGAGGTTTCTCAAAAAAAGTAAAAATAGAGTTACCATGTGATCCATCAATCCCACTCCTGGGTATATATTCTCTCAAAACAAAAATACTAATGCAAAAAGATAAATGCACCCCAATGTTCAAGACTTCCAAGTGAAGTCTTTAGCAGGAGGAAGTCTGACACTTGCAAGGAAAAGCAGGAAGATACTCTGGCTGAAGTAGACTGAATGAAATGGAGAGTAGGAGATGACAGGATATTGTTGAGGTGAGTGGAGGGCTTTGTCAGATGACAGAGATCTGGAGGTCTTTATAGACCCACAGATGAAACATAAAAATATGCTTTGTTTGGTGAAGGGCCAAATGTATGTGCTACAATGCGAAGAAAACACACAGCACCTGTTCTGGGATTTTGGTTCTAAAATCAGTCTGCATTATAGGTTTTCACATCTTATTATCAGTTCTGAAGTCCTGGCTTACACAGAGCTTGTAGTTCCCAAATGGGGCACCAGAGTTTGTGGTTGTCCATCTACCCCATTGTAGGCATGCCACCAAGTCTTATCAGCACGTAATATACATTTTTGCTACAACTGGGTTTGTGGCTATCATGGCTATACATGGATTTTTAAGGCTGAATGGGATGATGATGAAATTTAATATCTTATGGTTAAGAGCTAGGAGTTACAACTTCATGCCAACCAGGAAAGGCCTTGTTTTCCTGAAATGCATGAGAACATCACCTAGTGAGAAGGCCAGAGGGTGAATATTGCCTTTCCAAGACATTGCAGTAATGAAGGGAGAGCAAAGGCAATCCACGGAGTGTGAGTGCTTTTATAGATGTTTCAAGACAACTTTATAACATGGGAGTAATTCTGATACTGTTATGGTTGATGTTAAAATCCACTCTTCAGAGATTTTAATCCTGCTAAGCACACTATGGACATTTCAAAGGATTCAAAGGACATTCAAGGATTGGGACACCTTGCTTGGGAACCTAGAGACCGTATGCCTGCACCTGCTGTGGGCGGATCACTTCTGGTACTGTGCAGTTTAGACCCATAAAGTGATGAGTTGGGTTTGACCTTTGCATTAAATGGATTTTTTCCCTTTTATATTAGCTGGGTACTTGGTTTATAAAATATTCTACCTTTCATGATTCCATTTTATATCTTCCCCAAGCACTTGTGGGGTAAGTAATATAGGGACTATTATCTTCATATAATAAGTGAGAAAAATGAGAAAATGCGGATGGTGTGACTTGCCCAAGGTCACACTTGGGCAAGTGGCAACAGAGATGGGGCATGAGTCTCAATGACCCATAGATCCACCCTTTTTCTCTGTTCTAGACTGACTTCCAATTGATGACAGCACCATAGAGTAAGATGGCTGGGCCAAACTGATTGCTTGCTTTTGTGTAGAAAAATAGTATTCCTGTTCAAGCTGGTTTTAGAAAAGGCAGAGGAACCAGAGATCAAATTGCCAACATCCACTGGATCATGGAAAAAAAAGAGAGTTCCAGGAAAACATCTATTTCTGCTTTATTGACTATGCCAAAGCCTTTGACTGTGTGGATCATAAGAAACTGTGGAAAATTCTTCAAGACATGGGAATACCAGACCACCTGACCTGACTCTTGAGAAATGTGTATGCAGGTCAGGAAGCAACAGTTAGAACTGGACATGGAACCACAGACTGGTTCCAAATAGGAAAAGGAGTTTGTCAAGGCTGTATATTGTCACCCTGTTTATTTAACTTCTATGCAGAGTACATCATGAGAAACGCTGGACTGGAAGAAGCACAAGCTGAAATCAAGATTGCCAGGAGAAATATCAATAACCTCAGATATGGAGATGACACCACCCTTATGGCAGAAAGTGAGGAGGAACTCAAAAGCCTCTTGATGAAAGTGAAAGTGGAGAGTGAAAAAGTTGGCTTAAAGCTCAACATTCAGAAAACGAAGATCATGGCATCCGGTCCCACCACTTCATGGGAAATAGATGGGGAAACAGTGGAAACAGTGTCTGACTTTATTTTTCTGGGCTCCAAAATCACTACAGATGGTGACTGCAGCCATGAAATTAAAAGATGCTTACTCCTTGGAAGGGAAGTTATGACCAACCTAGATAGCATATTCAAAAGCAGAGACATTACTTTGCCAACAAATGTTTGTCTAGTCAAGGCTATGGTTTTTCCTGTGGTCATGTATGGATGTGAGAGTTGGACTGTGAAGAAGGCTGAGCGCCGAAGAACTGATGCTTTTGAACTGTGGTGTTGGAGAAGACTCTTGAGAGTCCCTTGGACTGCAAGGAGATCCAACCAGTCCATTCTGAAGGAGATCAGCCCTGGGATTTCTTTGGAAGGAATGATGCTAAAGCTGAAACTCCAGTACTCTGGCCACCTCATGTGAAGAGTTGACTCATTGGAAAAGACTCTGATGCTGGGAGGGATTGGGGGCAGGAGGAGAAGGGGATGACAGAGGATGAGATGGCTGGATGGCATCACTGACTCGATGGACGTGAGTCTGAGTGAACTCTGGGAGTTGGTGATGGACAGGGAGGCCTGGCGTGCTGCAATTCACGGGGTCACAAAGAGTCGGACACGACTGAGCGACTGATCTGATCTGATAGACACTTTGGATTTTAGCCAGTTAAGAACCCCACATCTATGTGGAAGACCCAAAGCTGCTCTAAAAATGTGTTCAATTGGATCACCTGATATGTAGCTAGGATTCATGTTGACCAACATCCTAGAAGTTTCTTGAGTGTAATGATAAGCTGAACTCCAAAGTCCTGATGAAGTCAGGAGGGGTGAGTGGAGGGTTGTGGTCAATATAAATACTTTACTTGGGGTTCTTTTCTTTAATTATCATTAAGAAATGATCATTTCTGCCTTGTAGCATTATTTTCTCAATGAGATTGACCTGTCAGAGGGCCATGTCTATTATTATTAATTTTTCAATATTAGAAATCTCCCACCACTCTCTATTCTCTAGTGAGGCAATGTCCAGTAGAACTTTCTAGTATGATGGAAATGTTCTATATATGTACTTACCAGTAGGTTAGCTAGCCACTAGCCACAGGTGGCTACTGGGTAGTTAGTAGTGCAACTGAGGGGCTGATTTTTAAAATTCATTTAATTTTAATTCATGTAAATTTAAATAGTCATGTGTGGCTAGTGGTGGCCATTGTATGAACACGGGCAGCTCTAAGGATGTTAAGATCTTGTGTATTTTATTATTTTTTTGGCCATGTTGTGTCTTTGCTGCTGTTTGGGCTTTTCTCTACTTGCGGCAAGTGGGGGCTACTCTTTGTTGTGGTGTGTGGCTTCTCATTATAGTGTCTTCTCTTGTCTCTGAGCACAAGCCCGAGAGTGTGTGAGCTTCAATAGTTGCAGCACATGGGATCAGTAGTTTCAGCTTGCGGGCTCTAGAACTTGGGCTCAATTGTTGTTGTACATGGGCTTAGCTACTCTGCAACATAGAGAATCTTCCCAGGCCAGGGATCAACCCAGAGTTCCCTGCATTGGCAGGTGGATTCCTATCCACGGAGCCACCAAGGAAGTCCTAGAGGCAAAGCTTTTAAGACTCTTGGGGAGTAAACTGTCTTTTTAAAAACTGTTATTTATTTTTGGTTGAGCCAAGTCTTCATAGCTTCATGCGGGCTATCTCTAGTTGGAGCAAACACGTTTCTTACTGTGGAGGCTTCACTTGTTGCAGAGCATGGGTTCTAGAGTACTGAGTACGTGTGGTACACAGGGTCAGTTGCCCCAAGACATGTGGGATCTTTCCAGACCAGGGATGGAACCTGTGTCCCCTGCACTGGCAGACAGATTCTTAACCACTGGACCACCAGAGAAGTCCTGTAACTTATTCTTATAGGTACAGGTGGTATTGGCAGTGGAGAGTCCTCTATTGAATCCTCAGGAAGTTGCCCTCAGCCAAAGAAAGCCTCTTGGTCCAGGGTCATGTCACTTTTTGTGGAAACTTGCACCCAATGACCAATCAGTGCAGGCGGTAATGGTTTGTCCCTCTCACCCCAGTTTGGAACAGCTCTGAAAAGACTCCTTATGGAACTGACTGATGGTTCTGTTGCAACTGCATCACAGTTCAATTTCCCCCCTGGCCAGTCTTTCTTCCTGTACCCCTCACCAGTTGATCTTGAGAGCACTCGCCAATAACCTGCATGTACCTGAATATCCATCTCAGAGTTGACTTCCTGGGAACTTGATCTGTGACACATCCCTGGTTCTGTGCATCTCAGATACAATCTGTTAAAAAAAAACCACAATACATTAGAAAATTTTAATAGCCTTCAATTTTACGTCCCTGGACACGGTAACACAAAGAATAACAAGCAAACTCTTCCGAATGAAGGATTCATTTCTGCAAGTCAGTGGAAGAAAATATTTTATGAAAGACACCATAGTCTGGATTTTGTCTCTTTCACTTCCTCCCAACCCTGCTATGTCCTTCCTTCAACAAACATGGATTGTGTATCTCCTGGGCTCTAGACCCAAGTCAGAGTCTGGGAAAGATGGAAATTTTCAGAGGTGAAAATTCACTATAATTTCTGAATTTTCATCTCTGAAAATGACTCATGTAGTGGCAGAATGAAAGATTTAGCCATTTGGGTACTTGGGTGCTTAGTCCAGCACCCAAATGGCTGTGTTTATGGTACCCTGGGACACTGGAAAAGCAGAGGAAGGAGGAAGTGTTTAGTGTTGGGGTCAAGAAACTATACCCTGTGGGCTATTTCAGCCCAATGCATATTTTTATATGAGTCACACATTCAAAATGCTTTTTAAATTTTATTGGCTGAAAAATAATCAAAAATAATGGTATTTCATGTTACATACAAATTGTATGAAATTAAACCTTCAGTGTCCACAAATAATGATAGGCACTCAGCCATCGCATTTGTTGGCATATTGTCTGTGGCTGCTATCACACTAAAACAGCACAGCAGAGTGGTTTCAACAGAGACTGTAGGTAGCCCACAAAGCCTAAAACATTTGCTCTGGCCCCTTATAGGAAAAGTCTGCTGACTCCTGGATTAGTGCCATCAAGGAGACCTTCCTATGAAGTATTGCAGTTGAATTGGGTTTTGAAGCATCCAGAGGAGTTTGCCAGGCAGAAAGGGGCCAGGTCAAGGTCATCCTGGCAGGAGAATTAGAATGTGCAAAGCTATAGAGGCCGGAAGTAGAAAAAGGAACAGTGGGTTTAAACTAATAAGAATCTCAGTGTGTTTGGGACTTTGTGGTCAGTGGCCAGGATGATATTTTGATGTCAATAGAAACTAAATAGGAAATGCTTAGTTTTTTAAATCAAGTTATTATTTATAATTTAAAAAACATGCGAGAAAACAAATGTCAAACAATAGAGGACTGGTTATCATAGATTTAGCAATGGAGTACCATGTGACCATCAAAAATCAAGATTTAGAAGAGTAGTTACTAAATGGGGAAATGTTCACAGTATATTTTTAGCAAAAAAGCAGACTTACAAAACCCCATGCATATTATTATCCCATTATATACTTATATATTCATGTATGACATACATAGACATCTAAAATATACACATAGCTATAGACACAAAATATATGCTTTGTGTTATTAATATTTGGTTTCGAATCATATACATTCTAAATACACACATGCATGCTAAATATATATAATATATATATTTAAAATGTGTATCATTAAAAC
Source organism: Bubalus bubalis (assembly GCF_019923935.1). Lineage (NCBI taxonomy): Eukaryota > Metazoa > Chordata > Mammalia > Artiodactyla > Bovidae > Bubalus > Bubalus bubalis. The sequence continues at coordinate 15,522,198 of NC_059170.1, read as the reverse complement.
CAAATTATAATAATGTTATTAGGTAGAAAGTAATAAGTGATGGTGCTGAAGAAGACTCTTGAGAGCCCCTTGGACAGCAAGATCAACCCAGTCTATCCTAAAGGGAATCAACCCTGAATATTCTTTGGAAGGACTGATGCTGAAACTGAAGCTCCAATACTTTGGCCACCTGATGCAAAGAGCTGACTCACTGGAAAAGACCCTGATGCTGGGAAAGATTGAGGACAGGAGGAGAAAGGGATGACAGGGGATGAGATGGTTGGATGTCATCACTGACTCAATGGACATGAGTTTGAGTAAGCTCTGGGAGATGGTGAAGAATAGGGAACCATGGTGTGCTGCAGTCCATGAGGTCACAAAGAGTTGGACATGACTGAGCAACTGAACCACAACAACAAAATCCCCTGAATTTTAACAATTCTGTGCAAAGAACATATATTAGTTTTGCAACTTCAGAAAAAAAAGCAGTGAAAAGAAAAATAAAAGCAGTAAGGAATTTGCCCTTTATTTTCTAGAGAATGGGGACTCATTGTAGGATGGGAAGCAGAGGGGTGGGTAGACTGATCCTTCTGAGTTTTGGGGAGATGATTCCAGCAGCCCACTGGAGGATGTCCTGGAGATGGCAAGACCAGCATAGGCATTGTTTAACTTAGCTAACATTGTTTAACTTAGTTAAGCACCAGAGTTTAACTTAGGAGAGCGATGCAAGAATTCAAGTTCCTCTCTGAGTGCAGGACCCCAGAGTGTGAGGAGTTGAGGGAAGTTTGTTGTGAAAAACTGGTGAGGGAGCAGGCCAGGATGTGGGGCAGGAAGAGGTGACGGAGGGAGAGTGACTCAGAGGCGGAGGTGCTGTGTGTGGACAGGAAGCGAGACATGGCTGGGGGAGTGGGATGATGGCTCAGAGATGTTGGGTTACTTTATGGGCTTTGCAGTGGCCAGAGCAGAGGAATGACCGTGGAAACCCTGAACAATGGGGCCTTGGGAAATAAGGAGGTGGGATGCAGGGTGGGCCCAGGTTGGCAGTGGTCACGGTAATAAGGATAATATAATAACAATAGTGGAAGGTCAGAGGAGCTTCCTCTGAGACTGGCAAGATGAGGGAGGGGCTTAGTATCCTTCTCACTTTCATTATATGGGGTTGAAAGCAGTAAAAACCCAGCTTTGTTTGGTAGAAGCAGAGGTCAGCTGTTGCCAGAGGGGAAAAGGAGGTGGAGGCTGAGGTGGGATATTTTCCAAAGACAGGAACCAAGGTAAATACAGGAAATAAAATATAGGAAGAAAAATAAATATAGGAAATGGAAATTTCATGCTACTTGGGCTCAAACAAAGAGGCACCACAATGACTTTGGTTGAGTTCCAATGATTCGTAGAGTTGGGTGGAATCACGGAGTGGCCTCTCCAGTCATGGGTCTCTCTTCTTGAAGCCAGAGCCTGAGAATGAGCTGAGGGCTTAGAGGCCCCCCATTGGATCCCTGAACAAACTTGTGCACCTCCATTTTGGGAGACAGACGTAGGGAAAACATTTACTATTTTCATGATAAAGACATGTCCATACAAGGCAATTCCATCAGAATCAATCCAAGATGAGAAAAGCTTTTCAAGGAACCAGGGGAAGCTGCTGTTTTGTGTCAGTTTGGTGATGGTGTCTGGTGGTGGTGGTGGCAGGGGTGCGGGCAGAAACCAGGATGGAGGGGCTCCTGAACAGGGACTTATGTGGAGGATAACATGGGGAGTCTAAGCCCTTTTTAACTTCCTTCTCATGGAGATGCATACTGATATTCTTATCAAGTGGTAGTAGATAATATTGTCTCACTGAATCCTCTCTAGCAACAATGTTATGCAGTCAAAACAAATATTAGCCCCATTTTACAGCTGGAGAAACTGAGATCAAGAAGAGGTAAAACAATTTGAGTAAGTAAGCTGGAAAGCCAAATTGAAGCCAAAGTGATGGAACTTAGAGGAGACCCTGTTCTTTTGTGTCACAAGGGGAGTGTGGCAAACTGGAGAGTAGCTTTCAGGTGAAGGTGATGGGACCCAGACACTCCTCAGGCAGGCAAGATGGGCAGGGTCCCTTTGGTAGGCTAGTTTGAAGAGCAGTAGCTAGAAGTGTTATGAGGGTTTGCGAAAGCGGAGAAGAAAATCTCCCCCTTTTCTGTCATTTTCTGTATTTCAATATGGAGGAGGGTGGCTGGGCTGGGAGAAACGGGCCGGCTCCTGTGCTGTGTTGAGGAAGAGTCAGAGTCGGATGTGGGAGGTGAATGTGCACTGCGTGTGACTCTTTGATGGGCATGAGGTTTGCAGACTTGGTCTTGTTTGCTCCTCCCTCAGTGCGCTGAGATAAGGGTTCCTACTGAAAACCTCCATTTTACAGGAGATGAGACAGCGGCTCAAAAAAGGTATGTCATAGTCTAACAGCACACAGGCAAATGGTGGAGGTGGGATTCTCACTGAGGTTTGTCAACCTCCAAGACTTTCCCCTAGTGATTATAAACACAGGCTCTTAAGCCAGACTATCTGGGTGCATATCCCTGATCTGCTAGCTGTGGGATTTTGCATAACTTTCTGTGCATTAGTTTCCTTATCTAAAAAATTGGTATGCTATTAGTGTTGACCTTATAAAGTTGTATAAGGACTAAATAGATCAGCAGTTTTCAGGTAAAGACCCAGGATATGTAACAATACATGACACGGTTATAGTTGATGCTGTCACCTCCATCATCATCATCATCATCATTTGACTGGGTTTCCTTCCTCCCATGTTCAGGTTGTGCAGAAGCTGTGAGTGGCTGGGGAAGGGAACCATCCAGGAAGACCTGAGTGAAGAGTGCAACTTAGAGAAGGTGTGGGAAGCAGTGAGAAATAGCTCATATCTGGTTCTTCTGACAATTATCTTTCTCCTACAGTTTCTTTTAACTAATTTTATTTATTTTTGGCTCTGCTGGGTCTTCGCTGCTGCACAGGCTTTTCTCTAGTTGCAGTAAGCAGGGGCTACTCTCTAGTTGCTTTGGCTCATGGGCTTAGTTGCTTCGTGGCATGTGGGATCTTTCGGAATCAAGGATCGAACCCATTTTTCTTGCACTGGCAAGCAGACTCTTAACTACTGAGCCACCAGGGAAGTCTTCCTGCGTGGTTTCTTTCAAAGGCTAAGAGGTTTCATTTCAGGTTTCCCGAGTTTCCATACAATGGTGGTGACCTTTCTATCCTTTTATCTTTTACTTTGGGTGGAAAAGGAGAGCAACGAGATGAAGACTTGATTAGGAAATGAGCACATCAAAATAACACAGGTTGGGACAGTACATCGGGAGAGTCAGAGATGCCCCAAGGAATGTGAACTCTAACACAGAGTCTCCGGCTGACCCTTTAGCAGAATTCAAAGTCCTTCTAAGGATGTTAGAGAGGAGGTGGGGTAGGGGGCTGTGTGAGAGAGGACTCCTAGATCATCTGAAAGGGGTCTTTGAAGTCATACTTTATATCAACTATGGAGCACCTACACATGTTCATGGCCAGCAACTCAGGATTGTTTTTTATTTTCCCTTAGTGAACTGTACCTGCACCTCTTTTCTATTTGGGCAGAACTGAGAGATTGCGTGGTGACCTAATGATTCTTGGGAGGTTAAGAGTCATTCTTTTGATTTTGTTCTGAGGGAGAATATGTTATTAGGACTCTGGGGGTCCATGTGTCCATCCCTGCCAGCTCTCTGTTCCAAGATGCCCAGTTCTCTCTTTATGTTGACCCCCACCGGAGCTAGAGCTTTTAATACTAGAAATGGTGACAGATTTGTGTCTAAGATATAAGCACCATGGCCAAAAGAGTGGGCTCCAGAGCTGGCCAGAGTGATATGGGAACTTCAATAACCTCCCACCTTTCTCGTCTGGCTTTGAACTTCATACTTCTACAACCTCAGGACATCCTAAATCCATCTTCTCAGGAGAACCCAAGGGAGAAATGCTTGTCTCCCTCCAAGGCTGGTTGACTTCTTCTAGAACTCTCCAAAACCCAGAATCCAAGTCCCACTATAATCCATCAATTCAGGAAAGAATTGCGTGGTTTCTTTAAGAAGAAGCCAGCTCTGTGTGGAAACAGACAACTGCTGGGAGTTTTGAAGAGATTTGCCATGATCAGCCTAGAAAAGTTAGACAATGGAAAACATTAAGTGCCCGTAGGTGGCAGCACTCAGGTGAGTTCTGCAGAAAATAGGATGGATGTAGAAATAGAAATAGAAGGGATGTAGTTCTGAAATTGACAAAAAGGCAATCAAAATCCTCCATCTGGACCCTGATCTTGCTATGAACATATCCCTTTCTTTATTTCTACACACTCTGCCCACTCAGGACAAGGAGACTGCAGACTTCTCAGGAAAATAGGAGAAATATTGGTTTTCTATTCCGGCACAGATGACTGATTGTATCAAGTTCAAAAAGATGGTTAAGTTCATAAAAGAAACAGAGGAACCTGGGTGGGGAGGAGGAGAAGTTAGTGACCAGTCTGCTAAAACTAGCTTTGGAAAGAATTTATGCTAAGAGAAATAATAAGAGATCCCCAGTGCTTACTTGGAGTTCAAGATCTGGGCTGAAAGATAGTTATTTCCCATTGCTCTTGTGTTTATGCCACAAGAATATCTGTGATTTAACTTGATTAGGAAATCTTTATATACATGATTCCAGACAGTAAAGAAAAAGACATTTATTGATTGGTTACCAAGTGCCTTTCTGAAATAGACTTTCTCTCTGGACTCAGGAACAAAACTCTTAGGGCCTCTAGAGAGGTCATCAAACTATCAAGATCAGTGGTTCTCAAACTTTAACTTCTGGAAGAACCACCTGGAAAGCATGTTAAAATGCAGATTCCTGGACATCACCATCAGGGATTCTAATTCAGTAGGTCTGGGCTGCAGCCTGAGAATTCGCATTCTTAATAACCTTCCAGGTGATTCCACTGCTCTGGCGGGAGGACCACAGCTGGTGTAGCAGGGGTTTAGGTAGATGGTTCAGAGAGCCAGGTTGTTGGTCTTTGCATGCATCGCAGTCAAAGACAGCTCAAAGCATTGAGAAGGCATTCTCATTAGGACTCCTATTTCTCAATGAACGTTAAAGAAGATTGGATTCATGACCACAACATTAAGAGCAACAACTCCCTAAAGCAATTCTCTCAATCCTTGTAGCAGAGCTGGGATATTTTGTTCCAATCCTTCAACCCTCCCCGGAGAGCTCTGTCTTGCCCTCTTTCCCTCTCTCCCTTTTCCTCCATCACTGATTCCCCAAATCCTAGGCTCTAGGCTGTCAAAGAGAAAATGCCTCCAGAGGGAGACATGCAGGGTGGAGCTGGCAAGGCAGATAACTCTCCAAGTTGATAAACCTGGTCTCTCTCAAACCTATGAATATTTCACATCTAAACTCTATGGGGGAAACTTCGCTAATCCAAAGTGACCTGCAACCACTCAAGAGAATGTTTCTTTTTTAAATAATTTAACTTTTTATGGTAGAAAAATGAGGGCAGGGGTGTTCTGAGTAGCTCCATTAACCTATAGTTTTTCCTACAATGCCACTGAAATCGGAAGTGTTGTCACTTTCAAAAGTCCACTGAACACAAACTTGTTGATTGTACTGTTCTATCTTATTTGAGTCTCTTCATCAGAAAGAGGTATACTTATATAGTATTATAGGTGGGCATGCATACATGCTAAGTCACTTCAGTCGTGTCTGACTCTTTGCGACCTTTTGGACAGTCGCCCACCAGGCTCCTCTGTCCATGGGATTCTCCAGGCAAGAATACTGGAGTGGGTGGACATGCTCTCCTCCAGGGGATCTTTGCGATCCAGGGATCGAACCCGTGTCTCATATCTCCTGCACTGTTAGCCAGGTTCTTTACCTGCTAGCACTACTTGATATAATATTATATACATTATATACATATATATATACACATTATATACATTATATTATATATGTGTATTTTTGGAAACATAAACATATGCTTTAATTTTGGTGCTGGGGTTAAGAGGCAGAAATGGTGCTAGAGAAGAGTCTGTGATTAGAAGATTTAATAAAGTGGAACCCAAGTGAACGCTTGGGTCAGGGGCTGCAGCCAACTTCTCAGAAGCATCAGCCTCAAAGTATCCACCCGTCTCCATGTCTCTTTCACCCTAGTTTCACACCTGGACCTGGGAGCTATCAGCTGCTCCCCCAGTCATGGCTTAAAGGACTTGGCCAGGCTGTGGGCACAACAGGCACATGCTTCTCTCTTGAGGGTCAGAGGTTGTCCAGCTCATCCTTGGCTGTCCACCCAAAGATGCCTGGATCACTGCTGCTATGACTATGTCTGTCTGCGGGACCCAGGCCAGGTTCTGCTCATGGATGAAGCCTTTTCTCTATATGACCTATATTTTGTACAATATATACTTAAAATATATGTGTTCTATAAGTAATACATATATACTATACATGTGTTCTCTAGAATACCTGTAGGAAGCTGAGTGTGTTTGAGTCTGTGTGTGCTGTGCTAAGTTGCTTCAGTTGTGCCTGATTCTTTGAAACCCAAGGACTGTAGCTCACCAGGCCCCTCTGCCCATGAGGATTCTCCAGGCAAGAAAACTGGAGTGGGTTGCCATTGTCTCCTCCAGGGGATCTTCCCAACCCAGGGGTCGAACCCACCTCTGTTTTGTCTCCTGCATTGGCAAATGGGTTCTTTACCACTGGCACCACCTGGGAAGCTCAGTGTTTGAGTCTATATATAATAGATTAAGAATACATATTATATATTTAACCTATATATAATATACAGTATGCATACTCAGTGAAACATGTGTCTTCAATATTGAGCACATATATAATGAAAGAGTAAAACACACACAGCTTCCTATGCACCTGTGTCTTCCTGCCCAAAGACATCTGACCACACACAGTAGAGCCTAAGGTGTTTAGATGCTCCTCTGGGAACTCTGTAACTAGTGATGTACAGGCATTGGTAGAAAAATACCCCAGATTTGCCCCCTCAGTGGGGACAACAACACTTCTTTCCGGTGGGTCCCCAGTGAGACTGAATCCCAGCACCCACAGTGGTAACTGACATTATCACATCCTTCCACCTGCTTTCCTCCCTTTCCCACTTTCTCACTGTGCTGCCTGTCTTCCCGAATAATCAACTCCCACCCCATCCTTTGGGTCTGCTTTTAGTGGAATTCAAATTGAGACAATACACCACAGATAATCCCCAAAGGTATCTTCCAAATTTGGCAAAAATCCATCTAGGTATTATTTTTTTTTATCATGTGGTTCAGAGAGATGCTTCTCTTTATCTAGATCTGTCCATCATATTTGTATGAAGTTATCAGATTTATCCACATCTCTACTAAGTGTTCTTGCCATAAAATAATTGAAAAATAATTTCTCACTTCCTATTTTCAGCTATTTACAACTTCCAGACTTTTGAGTCTTATACATTTTCAGTTATTTTGTATGAAATCTCACTCTTTTTTCCCTTTAAAATTTTTATTTGGCTCAAGACTCTGCCTGTCCCATATGGTGAATGCGTGTAAAGTCCCACTGGTAAAAAGTGATTCTTTTTGAGTTGTTTTCCTGAAAATGTATTGTCAGAACATTTCTTTGGAGTATGTGCAATTCCTCTGGGGGTTAAGTGTAGGTGGTGAGCTGCTTAAAGAAATCCTACTCGGGACCCATCCTGGGCGGGGTTATTCTCTTATATTTCTAGTCTGGCTTTGAGTACCTGCTGCTGCTGCTGCTAAACAAATACTAATTAATAATCTAATAGAAAATGGATTTAGGGCAAACAAATGCAATACACAATGACATCTTAGATTTTTCAAATAACATTCATCACGTTTATTTCAGTCTTCTCAAACTCAAGCCAATATTTCGACTCAGTTCTGTAGCAAAAGGAAGTTAGATTTGGGTCCGTTTTATTCCAGAATTCCTGGGCCAGGGTGGAGGTAGCTGTGTGCAGCAGGAAACATATAGGATGTAGTGGAAGGTCACTCTGCAAGAATGGGGTTCTTTCTTCCCCAGAGAGGATATTCACTGGGATTTAGTGCACCATCCAGGAAATTGTGTCGTTCTAAGAGAAGATAAAGGTTTGATTTAATTAATAGGATGGATGAAGCCAGAGACTTCTTAGTTTATAACCTGGATTGGGGCCAAGACCAGAGTCAATAAGAAGAAGGCAAATGCGGTGTCAATATCTACTTCCCCTTAGTAACTTCATTTTAGTCCACCCTGATCCCCATATTTCCATAGAGACCATTTAGACTTGGTCATCCTGGGTCTTGCACTCACTCTCCCTCTCAGCCTTTCTTCCTGATTCTGGACCTGCCTGATCTTTCAGCTTCTGCATGTGTGTGGTCTGAACATATCATGGAATACCATTCAGCCATAAAATGAAGAAAATCCTGTGATACGTGAAAATATGGATAAATCGAGGCGACATCATGTTAAGTGAAAAGCCAGCAGCAGAAGGACAATACTGCATCGTTCCACTTCTATGAGGCATATAAAGTAGCCAAATATGGGACTTCCCTGGCAGTCCAGTGGTTAATAAGACTCTGCACTTCCAATGCAGGGGACATGGGTTTGATCCCTGGCTGAGGAACTAAGATCCCACATGCTGCTCAGCATGCCCAAAAAGTTAAAATAAAAAGCCAAACACATACAAACAAAAGGTAGAACGGCGGTTGTCTGGAGCTGGGGAGGGAATATAGGAAGTTGCTGTTTCACGGGTATAAAGTTTCACTTATGCAAGATCCGTGTGTGTGTGGTCAGCCGCTCAGTCCTGTCTGACTCTTTGTAATCCCATGGATTGCAGCCTGCCAGGCTCCTCTGTCAGTGCGATTCTCCAGGCAAGAATATTGCCATTTCCCCCTCCTGGGGATCTTCCCGACCCAGGGATCAAACCCACATCTCCTACATTTCCTGTATAGGCAGAAGTATTCTTTACTGCTGCACCACTTGGGAAGTCCTTATAAGCGTCTGTCTACAATGCTGGAGATCCGGGTTTGATCCCTGGGTTGGGAAGATCCCCTGGAGAAGGAAATGGCAATCCACTCCAGTACTATCACCTGGAAAATCCCAAGGACAGAGGAGCCTGGTAGGCTACAGTCCATGGGGTTGCAAAGAGTCGGACACGACCGAGTGACTTCAATTTGACTTTTCACTTTATGCAAGATGCTGCTGCTGCTGCTGCTAAGTCGCTTCAGTCGTGTCTGACCCTGTGTGACCCCATAGATGGCAGCCCACCAGGCCCCACCGTCCCTGCGATTCTCCAGGCAAGAACACTGGAGTGGGTTGCCATTTCCTTCTCCAATGCATGAAAGTGAAAAGTGAAAGGGAAGTCGCTCAGTCGTGTCCGACTCTTAGTGACCCCATGGACTGCAGCCTACCAGGCTCCTCCATCCATGGGATTTTTCAGGCAAGAGTACTGGAGTGGGTTGCCATATGCAAGATGAGTGAGGTCTAAAGATGTGCCCTACCACACTGCCTGTATTTAACAATATTGTACTGTACATGTAAACATCTGTGAAGAGGATTGATCTCATGTTCAGGGTTCTTATAACAATAATTTAGGGGCTTCCTTGGTGGCTCAGATGGTCAAGAATCCGACTGCAATGAGGAAGACCTGGGTTCTATCCCCGGGTGGGGAAAAACCCCCGGAGAAGGGCATGGCAATCCATTCCAGTATTCTTGTCTGAAGAATTCCATGGACAGAGGAGCCTGGTGGGCTGCAGTCCATGGGGTTGCAAAGAGTCAGACACGACTGAGCGAGTAAGCACAGCACACAGCACATCACAATAATTAAAAATAAAAGAGAGCTCACTAAATTCTTTGCTGTGTTTCAATTCACTTCTCTAGGAATAGGGATTATGCCAACTCAGTGTCATTGTGAGAGCTAAGTGTGATCATGCTTATCCGATGTCTGGCACATCCCTGTCAGTACATGAATATCAATTTTATATCCGTTAGAACAGCGTACTTAGCATAATGGTGAGCGTGGGCTTTGAAACCGGACTCTCTGAGTGTGAATTCTATCTTTTCCACTTGCTGGCTGTGTGATTTGGGGGAAAGTTATTGAACTTCTCTGTGCCTCAGGTTCCCTACCAGTTAAACAGGGAGCAATAACACCATCTAATATATAGGATTTCTATGAGAATCAAATAAGGCAGTGCCTGTAAAGTGCTTCATAAATGTTAGCCTTATTATTATTAGTTTCCTAGGGATGTAAAGAGTCCCTCTTCGTTATCAATTCAGTTTTGTTATTCTATGGTTCTTTCTTCCCGTGTGGAAAAATTAGTCTTCATTGCTAAACTTACTAAGGAAAATGCTGATCTCCCAAAATAGCTATTGAGCAGTAATTTTCAAAATACATAGCAAACCCAAGCTAAACATGAAAGGCTCTTAAACTAGGTCATTGCCACGGGGCTGCTTAGAGAGGGTGCCGCTGGCGTGATTTATCTCTGGGGGGATTATTAATTAAACAGAAGAGGGTCTGTGTTTTTGAAAAATGCCTCTGCCACAAAAGAACTGTGCACGAAGAAACATAAAGGAATAGATGTGATCAAAGGGTACCTCTCTATCTTCCTATTTATCTATCTACCTATACATTGTCTGTTGATCTATCTGTTTGTCTATCTATCTGTCTAAAAGATCATGCATTAAACAGATTATTTTTTCCCATCATTAACATGTTGGAAGTTTTCATAGATCTCTGTTTTGAGTTTGGACTACTTTGGCAAGCTTGCTATATGAAATCGTTTGTGCCTGTGAAACCACTGTGCCAATAAGGGATCAATGTTTGTTTCTAAGGAGGAACCTCTGAAGCACACTATTTGTGTGTGTGGCACATGTGTGCTGGTTCTAGATGTGTTTATTTACAGATGTTGGACCACTAGATATTTTTCCACGTAGGATTTCGTTAGGGGAGCTTGCTAAGGATGGTTTTTTTTTTTTTTTTTTTTTTGGTAGGTGAAAGATCTGTTGCTTGCTGTTCAATGTTTAAGTTGGGGTCATCTTCAAGAGCCTCCCCCCAACCACTTCTCTTTTTATTTTCTCCACAGCGACAGCCCCTTCTTTGCCATTGTGTTCTCAGGCTTTCTTTTTCCTCTGAATTCATTAATCTCAAGCATGATTTCTCTTAATTTTATCCTCTGTTAAAGATGAAAATATCTTTATTGATTTTTTCTTGTTATAAAAATAAGGCATAATTCTGGGATTTTCTTATATATTTTAGAAATTAACTCCTTATCAGATATATGGTTTGCAAATATTTTCTCCCATTCCATTGGTTACCTTATACTCTGTTTCCTTTGGTGTACATTTGATGTGGTCCTGCTTGTTTGTTTTTGCTCTTTGTACTAAATTAAGGACATGAACAGCCATTTCTCCAAAGAGGACATACAAATGGCCAACAGGTATATGACAAAATGCTCAATGTCACTAATCATTCAGTTCAGTTCAGTTCAGTTGCTCAGTCGTGTCCGACTCTTTGCGACCCCATGAATCACAGCACGCCAGGCCTCCCTGTCCATCACCAACTCCCGGAGTTCACTCAGACTCATGTCCATCGAGTCAGTGATACCATCCAGCCATCTCATCCTCTGTCATCCCCTTCTCCTCCTGCCCCCAATCCCTCCCAGCATCAGAGTCTTTTCCAATGAGTCAACTCTTCGCATGAGGTGGCCAAAGAACTGGAGTTTCAGCTTTAGCATCATTCCTTCCAAAGAAATCCCAGGGCTGATCTCCTTCAGAATGGACTGGATGGATCTCCTTGCAGTCCAAGGGACTCTCAAGAGTCTTCTCCAACACCACAGTTCAAAAGCATCAATTCTTCAGCGCTCAGCCTTCTTCACAGTCCAACTCTCACATCCATACATGACCACAGGAAAAACCATAGCCTTGACTAGCCGGACCTTTGTTGGCAAAGTAATGTCTCTGCTTTTGAATATGCTATCTAGGTTGGTCATAACTTTCCTTCCAAGGAGTAAGTGTCTTTTAATTTCATGGCTGCAGTCACCATCTGCAGTGATTTTGGAGCCCCAAAAGATAAAGTCTGACACTGTTTGCACTGTTTCCCCATCTATTTTCCATGAAGTGATGGGACCGGATGCCATGATCTTCGTTTTCTGAATGTTGAGCTTTAAGCCAACTTTTTCACTCTCCACTTTCACTTTCATCAAGAGGCTTTTGAGTTCCTCCTCACTTTCTGCCATAAGGGTGGTGTCATCTGCATATCTGAGGTTATTGAGGTTTCTCCTGGCAATCTTGATTTCAGCTTGTGTTTCTTCCAGTCCAGCATTTCTCATGATGTACTCTGCATACAAGTTAAATAAGCAGGGTGACAATATGCAGCCTTGACGTACTCCTTTTCCTATTTGGAACCAGTCTGTGGTTCCATGTCCAGTTCTAACTGTTGCTTTCTGACTTGCATATAGGTTTCTCAAGAGGCAGGTCAGGTGGTCTGATATTCCCATCTCTTTCAGAATTTTCCACAGTTTGTTGTGATCCACACAGTCAAAGGCTTTGGCATAGTGAACATAGAAAACAAAATTATGGTTACTATAGGGGCTAGTCGGAGAAGGCAATGGCACCCCACTCCAGTACTCTTGCCTGGAAAATCCCATAGATGGAGGAGCCTGGTAGGCTGCAGTCCATGGGGTCGCTAAGAGTCGGACACACCTGAGCGACTTCCCTTTCACTTTTCACTTTCATGCATTGGAGAAGGAAATGGCAACTCACTCCAGCATTCTTGCCTGGAGAATCCCAGGGACAGGGGAGCCTGGTGGGCTTCCCTCTATGGGGTCGCACAGAGTCGGGCATGACTGTAGTGACTTAGCAGTAGCAGAGGGGCTAGTGGGTGGAGTGAGGGAAGATGAATTAGGAGTTTGGGAATTTAGCTGCTCTTCAGTCACTAAGGCTTGTCTTTGCAACCCCATGCTCTGTAGACCCCAGGCTCCTCTGTTCATGGAATACTGGAGTGGGTTGCTATTTCCTTCTTCAATATGTACACAGTTCTATATGCCACCACCACCATCCATCTCAAATGAAAAATATTACCAAAACCCAATGTTTGGATCTTGTTTTAATATCTTTTTTTATTTGAAAAATGGTTAAGTTACAATGTTGTATAAGTTTATGGTATAAAGCAAAATGATTTAGATATAGATGTAGACACAGATATTCTTTTTCAAAGCATTTTTCTGTTCTATATTATTACAAGACATCAAATAGAGTTCCCTGTGCTATACAGTAAGTCGTTGTTTATCTGTTCAATGTCTTGCAATAACCTTTGAAGGAAAAACAAATTCTGAAAAAGACTATCTGTATCTACATCTATATCTAAATTATTTTGCTGTACACCATAAACTAATACAATCCTGTAAATTAACCATACCTCAGTAAAAAATGGTCATTGAAAAAAAACCCCAAACTTTATGTTTTGGAGAAATTTTTCTGGAACTGCATGGTGGTGATGTTTACACAACAATGTGAATGTACTCATGCCACTGAACTGTACATTTTGAAAATAAAACAAAAGACAGGAAGTGCTGGTGAAGATATGGAGAAGTCTGCATATTCTTGGTGGGGATACAAAATGGTGCAGCTGCTATGGACAACAGTATGGTGGTCCCTCAAAAATTAAAAATAGAACTATCATGTGATACAACAGGGCTTCCCTGGTAGCTCAGCTGGTAAAGAATTTGCCTGCAAAGCAGGAGACCCTGGTTTAATTACTGGGTTGAGAAGATCCCCTGGAGAAGAGATAGGCTACCCACTCCAGTGTTCTTGGGCTTCCCTTGTGGCTCAGACAGCAAAGAATCTGCCTGCAATTCAGGAAACCTGGGTTCAATCCCTTGGTTGGGAAGATCTCCTGGAGGAGGACATGGCAACCCACTCCAGTATTCTTGCCTGGAGAATCCCCATGGGCAGAGGAGCCTGGTGGGCTACAGTCCACAGGGTAACAAAGAGTCGGACATGACTGAGTGACTAAGCACAGCACAGCATGATATAACAAACCCACTTCTGGGTAGTTATCCAAAAGACTTGAAATTAAGATCTTGAAAGGATATTAGTGCTCTTATAATCATTGTCAAACTATTCACACATAATAGCCAAGATGTGGAAACAACTTAATGTCCTTTGAGAGATGAATGGATAAAGAAAATATAGTTGATACATATAATGGAATACTACTCAGTCTTAAAAAGGAGGAAAATGGTGCAATATGAGGCAGCATGGGCAAATCTTAAGAATATTGTGCTAAGTGAAATAAGCCAGTTATAAGGATAAATATTGCATGATTCCACTTACATGAGGCATCTAAACCAGTCAAATCAAAGAGTGGATTGGTGGTTGCCAGGGGTTGAAGGGAAGGGGAAATGCAAAGTTCCCAATCAACGAATATCAAATTTAAGTTATGCAAGATGAATAGGCTCTACCTGTACCTGCTGTCAATAATCAAAACAGTTAAAATTTTTTTGGTGGTAGAACTCAAGTGAAGTTTAAGACAATGAAGTACAATTGAAAGAGAACTAAAAACAAGGTATAATTGTAAAAATTTAATTGTGAATATGTAAAAATAATCACATCTAACAGCAGTCAGTACTGTTAATATTTTGGTATAAAGCCTTCCAGATTTTTCCTTTGTCTGTGTCCACGCAAACCGTTACATAAGCAGAATTTGGTAATTGCTACTATCAGTTCATGGTTCAGTTTTACTACATCTCCCTGTCAGCATACATGGCTCTATTGCATTTATTTGAAAAGTTGCATGATGTGTTTGAATGCAATAATTTATTTCAGGCTTACAGGTAAATCTCCAGTTTTTATCCAATAAAGCTGTTATAAAACAACCTGTATGTGAACATCCACGTACATACACCTTTGCACAATTGCCCGATTGTTTCCTTAGAATGAAGTCCTAGAAGGTTGGTGGCTGGAGTTAGATGGAGGAACATGTAATTTTGATTCATATATAGATAAACTGTGCTTCAGAAAGATTGTTCAAGGTCATTCATATTTTCACAATAATTTAGGAATGCACATTTCCCTGTATCCTCAACAATGGTGGATAATATTGATCTTTTTACTCTTTGACTACTTGAGGGCACAAAAAGGTATGCTGATGTTTAAATTTGCATTTCTTTGACTATTACTGAGATGGAGCACCTTTTGCTCTGTGTATTGCCCTAGTATATGTCTTTGTGAATTGCCTATTTGTGGTCTTTTTCCATGTTTTCTATTTGAATGTTCATACAAAATTGCTTTGTATGATTTCTTTATTGATTAAGAATATTAACTAGTTTTCTGTCATATACCTTGTCCATTGTTCCCTGAGTTTTATTTAATATTTTATATTTGATTACAGTTAGTTGCTCAGTCATGTTAGACTCTTTGCAACCTCATGGACTGTGGACTGCCAGGCTCCTCTGTCCATGGGGTTTCCCAGGCAAGAATACTAGAGTGGGTTGCCATTCCCTTCTATGGGATCTTCTTGAACCAGGGATCAAACCCTGGTCTCTTTGCATTGCAGGCAGATTCTTTACCATCTGAATCATAAAGAGAAAGAGGCTACAAATGGGCTTCCACTTACTAGGTCTTATCTTGCTCATGCTATGTCTGAATGCCCAACAAATCAGCAGCAGAAGTGAATGCTAAACCCTTGTTTGACACAATTTTGACAGATTCCGAAAGACCACCTGGTACAAGAGTGTTCCCATGACCATGTGATCTACTGATCACAACACATATCACGCCATCCAGAATCAATAACTATATTGAGCCTCTTTCATCATAGAAGAGACAAGGGTTCATCCTCATTGGAATAGTACTTATTGCGTCTATAGGTTTACCTTTCTTGCCCACGGTGCTTCAGCCAGCACTATCATTCTGGATATTAGCGAATGTCTGTTCCACAGGCAAGATATTATCTCCCTCCGAAAGCTGAAGCTTAGAAAGGTTTCATAGCTTTCCCAAGGTGACACATCTAGAATGATTGAAAAGTGCAATTTAAACCCAAATCTAGGATCTCCCAAAAGCCCATTCTTGCTCTAGCCCAGCAGGGCCTGTGTATTAATATAATAGTTTCCTGCAGAAGACACCACATTGACTCAATTCTGGAGGACTTAGTTTGGCTTCTATGTAAAAGTGAATGCAGAGACAGCATCCCATGAGACACTGCAGCACCTTGGGAAAAGTTTCCATGATTGTTTCATTCAAAGCAAAACAGAACAATAAACAGACATCGCCTTTTACTACCTCAGATTATCCGAACATCAAGTGTGATACCGATGACTTTTTCTTCAACTGCCCCAGAGACTGGTGGATGATATGGAAAAAATTTATACTAGACTCAGGCTCAGTGCAGCTTCTAAGGTTTTGATCTCCTTTTACTGTCCCAGTCCTCATCTGAAAAAAGAAGTTGCAGTTTAAACAACACCAGGTTGACATGTGTGCGGGTAGGTCTATCATAAAGTCTTACTCGTTCCCTTGTTGTAATCTCTGATGCCCGTGTCTTAGAAATAGCCTTGTGTACTGGATTCTCCGTCTCAGTCTTGTTGGGTCATCTGCCTTGATTTCCCTCACCTTGTGATAGGCTTGTATTCAACACGGCTCTTCTGGTGGGAAGTCGCACGAACTGAACTTAAGCTATCAGCCCATGCAAACAATTCCTCAAGTAGGCCTAGGGTCAGTAGGAATGAGCATCTTGAATGTCACCCAGACTCCTGTTCTGTGTCTCTCTTCTATGCTTCTTTCAGCCTATCAGCTTTATCCTTTGAGGTTGGCTTCTTCCATCAGGCTGAAATCAGTGCCCTTGGTAGTTCTCATGCCTCTCAACTTGTATCTTTGTTATTCTCAGTTTCAGTTTGAAAGCTTCAGGGATATGCTGATTGGGTAGGTTTTGGGTTGGGTGCCCACCCCTGGGCCAATGAAACACTGCCAAGAAGGTGGAGTACTATGATTGGCAGCTCAATCCTGCAATCAGTGGAGGAGTAGCAGTTATCCGAAAGAAGGAAGATGTTGGCAGCTCAGAGGAGAGAATGTCGAGAAGACAAAACAATTACAGCCTAGTGACTTAACAATGAGCAAGTCAAATCAACAATGCTCCTACTAAATAATTACTTTTTTTTTCCTTTTCAAGGAAACGTTAATTTTGGAGCACAATAAAAGACGGCTGTGCTCACCTTTGCACTTTCCATGATGATTAACACAGTGCCTTAAATTGAAGAGAGAAAGAGAAAGAGGAAAACAGAGCAGGTGATGAATTTCTCTGTTGAGATGATGACATATATTCGAGCCATCAATTCCTGACCGGGCATCTTCAGATGTTTCTTGGTTGTGCGTGCCTCCTCTTGCTCTGTCAGAAAAAAAGCAAATAGGATTTTTCACGTGTTCCTTTAGCCTGTGGGTCTCCGGAGCTGCTTATGCACTGCATCATGGGTAAAATTTGAATTAAAGATAATTGTAAATATGGTATTGATATTAACTGATGTTTTCCCAACATTGCAATAATGCTTGTTTTGTTTGTTGGAGAGTTTATTACTTTTTGATCAATAGAATGTGAGATTTGTGGAGGAAATTAGCATAGTGAATAACAATTAGGCAAAAAAATCAATGGCAGTCAGACAAATAAGGGACGTGGAAAAGTCCCGCAGGCACACCAACCTTCACACACGCGCACACACACACACACATTTTTAAAACTGTGATGCATCTCATTTACAATTCTAAAGCATGGGATGTGGGGTGAGGGGTATGTGTGGCTGTTACAAACAGAAAAGGAACAGGTCCAGAGAAACTGTCTGTGGATTTTGTTTCTGGGAAACTCAAGAGACTTGCATGTTGAAAAACTTGAAACATCAATACCCACTAATTCTATTTGCTCTCTCTTTATTTTTGACTTAATTAAGAGTTACTGAATGCTTTCTCTTTGCTGGTTTTCTGGTGGTGCTGGGTGCTGCGAGTAAGAGGTAAAGCAGACAGAGCTGTGTTGTGCTATGCTGTGCTTAGTCTTTTGGTTGTGTCTGACTCTCTGCAACCCTATGGACTATAGCCCTCCAGGCTCCTCTGTCCATGGAGATTCTCCAGGCAAGAAGTGGGAGTGGGTTGCCATGCCCTCCTCCAGGGGATCTTCCCAACCCAGGGATCAAACCCAGGTCTCCCGTATTGCAGGCAGATTCTTCATCATCTGATCCACCAGGGAAGCTCAAGAATAATGGAGTGGGTAGCCTATCCCTTCTCCAGGGCAACTTCCCAACCCAGGAATCAAACTGGGGTCTCCTCAATTGCAGGCGAATTGTTTCCCAGTTGAGTTACCAGGGAAGCCCCAGATATAACCATGGTCCTCCCATGCTCTCACTTCTGTTCCTTCTCTTCTTTCAACATTATTCCATTGGTGGATAGAGCAAAGCATTTATAAACAAGCCATTGCATCAGAGCCAAATAAATTAGGACAGACTCCGTTGGTCATCAGATCCAATTCAGTCTTAAACACAGGACAGAAATACCTGAAAGTACAGTGGATCTTCGATCCTTTGAACACTTCTGATTACAGGGAACTCATGATGCCCCCAGTGCAGACCACTGAAATATGGCATAGGTCTGATGATTAGAATGTACTTTCTAAGGATAAGGTAAAACTTGCTTCCACATACATTCTTTCATTGGTTCTGGTTGTACGTCTGGAGTTAGAAGGAACAAAAGAGGAAGGACAATGTGATTCATTTATCACTTTGTAAGGGGATAGGCCACATCTTTTCTGCTTTAGGACAAATCGTCAAGATCAATTGTATCAGTTTTTGATTATCGCCAGGTGCCAGACACCAGGATAAGCACATTACATGCAAGTATCAGCTCCCTTGCTTTTGCGACAAACCTAGGAAGTAATTGCTATCATTAACCTTATAGTGGGTTAATGGAGAAAATAAGAACTGATGAGGTTAATTAATATGTCCTATAAAGTGTTAGAGCCAGGATTCAAACCTAGAAAAATCTGATTTCAGAGCCTGTGGTTGCAAATACTACACTCTATGAGCTTGTTGTCCTTAGTACAGGAGGTAAAAATGCGTATTAAACTCAAATGCATCTCTACATGTGAATTTGGATTGATGTACCCAGTTTTCCTTTGGCTGTTGGATATGATGTGGACACCCTTGGAAGGAACCATGTGGATGCAGTTCCAAATTCCCCTCTTTCCTGCTTGGTAGACAGGAGAAGCCAAAGGAGTTTGGAGAATGGGAGGAAGAATTTCCATTTATTTAACAGATTTGTTTCTCTTCAGAGCTCAGAGAAATTCATTCCATGATTTACAGTTCTGTCCATCTTTTCTGTGGTCAAAAAGATGCCCCCACATTTCTGTGAAAGTCTTCTGTCTGATGGATGACTCTTGAAAGATTTGCAAAGGAGGACCCTGTCTTCCTATAGCCACATCCCTAGTAGCCATTCTGAATGAAAGGCAGTTTTAAGCTTTCTCAAGAAACACAACAGGTTCACTGTGAGCTCCTTGAGGCCATGTTTCCTTCTTGTCTCCTAAGCCTGCAGCGAATATGGATTAGAGAAGTTACAAAGTATGTATGTGTTGGATTAAATACAATGATTGGCATACAATACAGTTCTCAGCGTTTACCTTTTATGGTGCATCTAAGAAGGATTCCCTGAGAACATTGGTAAAGTGTATTCACAGCATTGCTCAGTCTCCCTGTGGACTCTGACATCTGTATATCATGGTATTTGGGGATTCTAGGGGATTCATTGCCATGTCTGAGAATCCTCACTATATATCATCCTATCAGATAATTCCTTATGGAATATCTCTGTAGCTGAGAATTTCCTTCCCCTGCATGCCTTTTCAGAAATCAATGTTTAGAATAATGGTCCTGCTTGGCTCTGAATTGGGCTGGTTAATAACCATTGCCAGGGAAATCAATCAAATCTATGATATCTTATTACTTACACTAATTTAATCACAGGGAACGGATCACTGTTCCAGTTCAAAGGGCAAAGAGAATGTGTGTGTGTGTGTGTGTGTGTGTGTGTATGTGTGTGTGTGTATGAAAGAGAGAGAGAGAGAACCTTAAGCAAAGAAGGTACTGAAACCCTAGAGGGAATGAATGACCTATTACTGTAAATCTGTTCACTGCATTATTTTAGGCAATATTCAGTGGAACTTTAATTCATATCTGAAAGCCACTTTTATTCCAATCTCATT
Organism: Bubalus bubalis; assembly: GCF_019923935.1. Taxonomy (NCBI): domain Eukaryota; kingdom Metazoa; phylum Chordata; class Mammalia; order Artiodactyla; family Bovidae; genus Bubalus; species Bubalus bubalis. The sequence goes on along the minus strand of NC_059170.1, from coordinate 15,501,992 downwards.
CTGAGAGTCTGTTGTGTTTTGAATAATCTTTGAGATCAATGAAAGCAATTGCTAATTCCCTAATCATACAAATTAACGGAGTGTGATCTTTAGTAAAATTGCCCACGTGTGATTACTACAACCAACTGAGCTGGCTCAGTCTTAGGCAAAGGATTCAATTATAGATGGGCCAGGCAGAGGCTGAAAATGTGGAGAATCGATGACAGTGCAGTGTCTCCACGTATATCGCTTAGTCTGTGTCAGCCTCTTACACTCCCTCACATCTCTAGGTTGGGAAGCAGCACCTTTCTATATGCCCTGATCTCAAATATGCCAGCCTTCATGAAGCCTTTTCTCAGGGCCCCAACCAGGCAATAATTCTTTCTTCTTTCAACTTCTAGTGCCGCTGGAGTGGGCACTGGCTATCTGGTCTACCCCATGTCTCTCTATTGGGCAATGCCCTTCTTCTATTCCATGGGGCCTCTGGTGAAGTCTTTACTCAAGGGCTATGCTTCTTTGTCCCAGGTTGACCAGTAGAGAACCACCACCCCCACAATACCTACCCCTGGGAAAGAGATTGGTCCAGGATAAGCCAGGGCAAGAAGAATCACCCTTTGGTAATCATGTTGAGTTTGTGAGAGGAGATTGCAAAGAGTAAAGACAATGAGGCTGTAGCTTCTATCTTGGCTTCCTTTTTTTCCATACAGCTTTGCCTTAGCCTCTTGCTCCTGTTTCATGAAGTTTCCTATTCACTGATAACAGGTTCTCATGCGGAGATGACAAATTTTATCTTAGGTCCCAAGCCTGATTGATTGGCAGTGGCTGCTTTAGCACTATGTTAAAGAAGAACCTAGAGTCAAGCCTGGGGTGAGGAAGAAAAGAGATCTGTGATCAATTAGTTATGTCTGACATGGGGACAGGAGTGGCTGTAAACAAGCCAGGTGTTTGGCAACCTTAATCTGGTGACATATTTTATTTCTTCTCAGTGATATGAGTCCTGAGTTGAGGCACCTCTACTTTCTATCATATGTCACATTTGTCACCAGGAAAGCCAGAGTGGCCACCTTATGAACCAGATCGAGTAGAGTTCTGCCCTTCAGATTTTGACATGAATTCTTTGGATGCTCAAAGATTGAAGTCAGTTAGCAGAATAAATGATGTTAAAGAGTATAAATCCAAGTGGGGCAGGAACATAAAGAATAGAAATAGAGAACAACTAAAGTCATTCTGAAAAGTTTAAGGAGCATGCAACAGAGCCTGGGAGGCCCAGGGTTCTATGCTCAGAGTTTCAGAATAAGCAAATTTACGTTAACTAGCTTTTCAGTTTAAATTTCAATGTGATGGCATGGTCCATTGGGGATTTTATATGGACTTATATGGCCAGGGACTATGTATGAATATACCTCATTTTATTGCATTTTGCTTCATTATACTTCACAGATATTGCATTTTTAGCAAATTAAGGTTTGCAGTAATCCTGCATTGAGCAAATCTATCAGCTCCATGTTTCCAGCAGCTTTTGCTCACTTGGTGTTTCTGTGTCACATTTTGGCAATTCTTACAATATTTCAAAAATTTTCATTATTACTATTTTGTTATGGTGATCTGTGATCAGGGATCTATAATTTTACTATTTCAAAAAATTATAACTTGCAGAAGGCTCTGTTGATGGTTACCATTTTTAGCAATAAACTATTTTTAATGAATGTATGCACAGTAATTTTTTAAACATAATGCTGTTTCACACTCAATAGACCACAGTACAGTATAAACATAACTTTTATATGCATTGGAAAAACCCAAAATGTGTGACTTGCTTCATTAGGATATTTACTTTATTATGGTGCTCTGAAAATGGACATGCAATTTCTGAGGTCTATCTGATTTGCCTTCTTTGGTTTTGCATCTCCGGTGTCTAAATACATAGTATGTGCTCAACAGTGTTATGTTGAATGAGGGAATAAATCATCAAACTAACGTGCAAACTCTTCAGCTCATATCAGAAGTCAAAAATGATAGAATTGATATTTACAGAACATTATTTGAACTGAAGCAGTAGAATCTAGAAAACACTCAGTTTTTGAGAAATAGGAGCCAGATTGACAGGATTCAGTGGTGCGTAAGATGCTGGTAGAAGAAAAGGAGAAAGAGAACAAGAAGCCTCCCAGATTTTTGACTGGACCAGCTGTGTAGGTGGTGGTGATGTTCACTGAGATGCTCTTTTGGTACCCCTGTGTAGATACTAGCAAAAGTACTTCTTATACTCTATTTTTATTGGCTGATTGGAGAAGGCAATGGCACCCCACTCCAGTACTCTTGCTTGGAAAATCCCATGGATGGAGGAGCCTGTTAGGCTGCAGTCCATGGGGTCGCTAAGAGTCGGATACGACTGAGTGACTTCACTTTCACTTTTCACTTTCATGCATTGGAGAAGGAAATGGCAGCCCACTCCAGTGTTCTTGCCTGGAGAATCCCAGGGACGGGGGAGCCTGGTGGGCTGCCGTCTATGGGGTCACACAGAGTCAGAAATGACTGAAGTGACTTAGCATTAGCATTGGCTGATTATTTGCTTGTTTTCATCCCAACCCAGGAAGTGCACTGAGGGAAGCAATGAGCCTAATTTGTTTTAAACTATTGCATTCCCAGTGCCCACTATAGGGCTAACATACAGTAGGCTTGCAATAAATGAGTGCAAGCATAGATAGGCAATACATATCTAGTGATGATAACAACCACTTAGTATATAAGATGACAGTTCATTTCTAGTCATCAGGTAAGGGAACATGCTATCCTAAAACAACTTCCAGCCATGTATGATGGGAATCATGCACAGACTGTTTCACACAGCTCATTACGAATTTCTGGTCTACTGGAGACCCTCTGATCTTACCATGGCATTAAAATGCGAGTTTTGCATGTGCTTCAGTTGCTGAGAGTCTATATGGAGTTTATGAGGCTTAACCCATAGCTGGTTCCTGTTCAGAGTCAAAGGCCAATGTATGGTGAATAAAAGCTGCAAAGAGCTTTCCATTATTCCTGATGGATTTCTCTGTAAGATGACAGAGTGGAACAATGATCAATAGTGGAACAGCCATTCTGGAAGGCCTTTGTGCCCAATATTGGTTAAAGGGAAGGCAGCCTGAAGCTTTGTTGGTACATTGGTTTGTGATTTGGGGGCAAATAGAGGAAAACTTTCCTTGAAAATAAGGCAGATTATTTGACTCCTTCCACTAGAAACTCAAACAGGAGATGGGAAAAGTGAACATTGACATTTTAGGAATCAGTGAAATAAAATGGACTGGAATGGGTGAATTTAACTCAGATGACCATTATATCTACTACTGTGGGCGAGAATCCCTTAGAAGAAATGGAATAGCCATCATAGTCAACAAAAGAGTCTGAAATGCAGTACTTGGATGAAATCTCAAAAATGACAGAATGTTCTCTGTCCATTTCTAAGGCAAGCCATTCAATATCGCAGTAATCCAAGTCTATGACCTGACCAGTAATACTCAAGAAGTTGAAGTTGAATGGTTCTATGAAGACCTACAAGCCCTTCAAGATCTAACACTCAAAAAAAGATGTCCTTTCCATTATAGGGGGCTGAAATGCAAAAGCAGAAAGTCAAGAGATACCTGGAATAACAGGCAAATTTGGCATGGAGTGCAAAATGAAGCAGGTCAAAGGCTAACAGAGTTTTACTGAGAGAATGCACTGAGGGTGCATTCAAGGGAAGAGGGTCACAGCAAACACCCTCTTCCAACAACACAAGAGAAGGCTCTACACATGGACATCGCCAGATGGGCATTACCAAAATCAGATTGATTATATTCTTTGCAGCCAAAGATGAAGAAGCTCTATACAGTCAGCAAAAACAAGACCGGGAGCTGACTGTGGCTCAGATCATGAACTCCTTATTGCCAAATTCAGACTGAAATTTAAGAAAGTAGGGAAAACCACTAGACCATTCAGGGATAACCTAAATCAAATCCCTTATGATTATACAGTGGAAGTGAGAAATAGATTCAAGGGATTAGATCTGATAGACAGAGTGCCTGAAAAACTATGGATGGAGGTCCGTGACATTGTATAGGGGTAGAAATCAAGACCATCTCCAAGAAAAAGAAAAGCAAAAAGGCAAAATGGTTGTCTGAGGCCTTACAAATAGCTGAGGAAAGAAGAGAAACAAAAGGCAAAGGAGAAAAGGAAAGATATACCCATTTGAATGCAAAGTTCCAAAGAATAGCAAGGAGAGATAAGAAAGCCTTCCTCAAGTGATCAATGAAAAGAAATAGTGGAAAACAATAGAATGGGGAAGACTAGAGATCTCCTCAAGAAAACTAGAGATACCAAGGGAACATTTCATGAAAATATGGGCTCAACAAAGGACAGAAATGGTATGGACCTAACAGAAGCAGAAGACATTAAGAAAAGGTGGCAAGAATACACAGAAGAACTACACAAAATACATCTTAATGACCCAGATAACCATAATGGTGTGATCACTCACCTAGAGCCAGACACCCTGGAGTCCAAAGTCAAATGGGCCTTAGGAAGCATCACTATGACCAAAGGTAGTGGAGGTGATAGAATTCCAGTTGAGCTATTTCAAATCCTAAAAGATGATGCTGTTAATGTGCTATACTCAATATGCCAGCAAATTTGGAAAACTCAGCAGTGGCCACAGGACTGGAAAAGGTCAGTTTTCATTTCAATCCCAAAGAAGGCTCAAACTACTGCACATTGCACTCATCTCACATGCTATCAAAGTAATGCTAAAAATTCTCTGAGAGGCTTCAACAACACGTGAACTGAGAACTTTTGGATGTTCAAGCTGGATTTAGAAAAGGCAGAGGAACCAGAGATCAAATTGCCAACTTCCGCTGGATCATAAAATAAACAAGAGAGTTCCAGAAAAACATCTACTTCTGCTTTATTGACTACACCAAAGCCTTTGACTGTGTGGATCACAGCAAACTGTGGAAAATTCTTCAAGAGATGGGAATGCCAGACCACCTGACCTGCCTCCTGAGAAATCTGTATGCAGGTCAAGATGCAAAAGTTAGAACAGGACATGGAACAACGGGCTGTTTCCAAACTGGGAAAGGAGTATGTCAAGGCTATATATTGTCACCCTGCTTATTTAACTTTTATGCATCATGCAAAATGTTGAGTTGGATGAAGCACAAGCTGGAATCAAGATTGCCAGGAGAAATACCAATAACCTCAGTTATGCAGATGACACCACCCTTACGGCAGAAAGTGAAGAACTAAAAATCCTCTTGATGAAAGTGAAAGAGGAGAGTGAAAAAGTTGGCTTAAAACTCAACATTCAGAAAATTAAGATCAATGCATCTGGTCCCATCACTTCATGGCTAATAGATGGGAAACAATGGAAACAGTGAGAGACTTAATTTTGAGGGGGTTCCAAAATCACTGCAGATGGTGGCTGCAGCCATGAAATTAAAAGACTTGCTCCTTGGAAGAAAAGTTATGACCAACCTAGACAGCATATTAAAAAGCAGAGACATTACTTTGCCAACAAAGGTCTGTCTAGTCAAAGCTATGGTTTTTCCAGTAGTCATTTGTGGATGTGAGAGTTGGACTATAAAGAAAGCTGAGGGCCGAACAGTTGATGCTTTTGAACTGTGGTGTTGGAGAAGACTCTTGAGAGTCCCTTGGACTGCAAGGAGATCTAACCAGTCCATCCTAAAGGAAACCAGTCCTGAATATTCATTGGAAGGACTGATGCTGAAACTCCAATACTTTGGCCATCTGATGTGAAGAAGTGACTCATTGGAAAAGACCCTGATACTGGGAAAGATTGAAGGTGGGAGGAGAAGGGAATGACAGAAGATGAGATGGTTGGATGGCATCACCACCTTGATGGACATGAGTTTGAGTAAGTTCCTGGAGTTGGTGATGGTTGGGAAGGGAAGTTGGTAGGGAAGCCTGGCATGCTGCAGTCCATGGGGTGACATGGAGTCAGAGACGACTGAGCGACTGAACTGAATTGAACTAGAAAGTGGCACAAAGTTGGGGCTCAACAAATGGGTATTGTGATGTGAATCGTATCAAAAAAGTTGGTTTAAGGGGAGCATCTTGGTGAGGACTGGAGCTCAGAAATCAGATGAGTTCTTATGGAAAATGCTCTTCACCTGATATTTTACTAAATTTTAAGATTTGAAATTCAACAAGCTAAAGGATGAGGCAGGGCAGGTTGAGAAGGAGCTCTGATTCATGACACGATCTTTTCCTCTCTATCTTGGATGACTTTTCAGCAGCATTGAAACAATTAAATACTCTGTCCTAGAAAAGCTCAGTCCAGACGATTTCCACAACCTCTGTTGATGGTTGAGGTTTGTCTTCTTCAAATTTATATATGAAGTCCTAACCTCCAGTACCTCAGAATGGTACATTATTTGGAAATGGGGTTGTTGCAGATGTAATGATGTAAGACAAAGCACCCCTTCTTCCAGTATGACTCATGCCCATGTGAAAAGCAGAAATTTAGAGACAGATACACACATACAGCGAGAATGCCATGTGAAGATAAAGGAAGAGATAGGGTGGTGTGTCTATAAGTCAAGGAATGCCAAAGATTGCCAGCAAATCACCAGCTGCCAGGGGAAAGTCATAGGATAGATCCTTTTCTCACAGCCTTCAGAAGGAGCGTGCTGACACCCTGAGTTCAGATGTCCAGTTTTTAAAACTGTGAGACAATATATACTTCCGTTGTTTAAGCCAGGTGTACATTTTCATGGAAGCCCGCGTCTATGAATGCAACACCATGGTCCCTGTTTCCCCCTGCTCCTTTGTCTCTCCTCACAATGCTATGTGCATGCCTGTTCCACTTCTCCTCTTACATGTTAGGATTCCTAAGAGCTTTGTTCTAGGTCTTCTTACTCAACACACATCCCCAAGTGATTCACCCTCCCTATGCTATTTCCTCTTCTGGCTCCCAAGCCTTTTTTCCTCTGCTTTAGATATATGTGTGTATATGTGCAGACAAGTGTGTATACACACACATATGCCTGCGTGCACATGCACACACTTGTGAACTCCAAAGTTTGAGTCTTCTTTTTTTAAAAAAGTTTTTATTTATTTGGTTGTGCCAGATAAATAAATAAAAATATTTATTTGTTTAGTTGTAACACCCAGGATCTTTGATCTTTGGTATAGCATGCCGATTCTTAGTTGCTATTTGTGGGATATAATTCCCTGACCAGGGATCAAACCCAGGCCCCCTGCATTGGAAGCATGGAGTCTTAGCCACTGGACCACCAGGGAAGTCTCTTGAGTCTTCTTCTTCTTCTTTTTTTTAACATCTACAGAGTTCAGATATTATTTGGTTTTTCCTCTTCTGACTACATGAGCTGACATTTTCTTATCAATATTTTTTAAGGGAAAAGTAATAATTGCAATTACCCTTAAATGAGGGAACACCTGTTCTGGTTGAACCAGCATCTGCATCAGCTAAGAGGGTCCCATCTTCAGGGTCCCTTCGCAGACTGCCAGTGTCTCCTCTAGCAGCCCTTCTTTATGTGTGACCACCCTGACTGTAAATGGTTCTACCCTGCCCCGTTTCTGTAGTGTGGACCAGGCTGGGATCTCATATGCTCCTTCTCTGATGAGAGGTGACACTTGGATCTTTGATTCTCAAACCTGAAAAGTTCAGCTTTCTCAGTGGAAGGTGAGTTCTATCATTTCTGCAGAAATGGAAGGCTGCCGTTCAACCTGGCCTTGAGCCTGTGGCAAGCCATTGATCAGTCTGGATATATCAATTATTCCCTCCATTTCTAACAAGTTAGGAGAGGGTGGTGAAGTCAGCTATTAGCTGGGTGTCCATCATTAGGGAAAGTTTAGACACTGGCAGCTATTGGTGCAGCCTAGTGGTCTGGCTGGCAGGGATTTAAGAATAACAAAACATAGATTATTAATGAAAACAATATATTTCTACACTTTTCAAAATGGTGTTAAATGCACATAATGTAAAATTTGCCACCTTGACTGTTTTTTGGCTCACAGTTCAGGGGCATCAAGTATAGTCATACTGTTTTGCCACCATCAGGACCATGCATCCACAGACCTCTTTTCATCTTGCAAAACTGAAACTCTGTACCCATGAAACAATAATTCCCCTAATTCTCTTCTCCACAGTCCCTGGAAACCACCATTCAATTTTCTGTCCCCGTAATTTGACTACTCAGAGAACCTCATATAAATGGAATCATACGGTCTCTGTTCTTTAGTGACTGGCTTACTTCATTTAGCGTAATGTCCTCAAAGTTCCTGCCTGGTGCAGCATGTGTCAGAATTTTCTTTCTTTACAAAGCAGAATAATATTCCACTGTGTGCATACACCACATTGTTTTTTCATCCATCCATTCATTGACACATGGGTTGCTTCCGCCTCTTAAGCTATAGTGAATAATGCTGCTATGAATATAGACCTAATGTGTGTCTCCCTGAGTCACTGATTCCGGTTCTTTTGAGTGTATATCTACAAGAGGGGCTGCAGGATCATATAGCAAATGTATGTCTGGATACTTGAGGAACTGCCACGCTGTTTTTCACAGCAGCTGCACCATGTTCCATTCCCATCAACAGGGTGCACCAGGGTTCTAATTTCTTCACATCCTTTCTAACACTGGTTATTTTCTTTTTTCTTTTTGATAGTAGCCATTCTAATGGATGTGAGGTGGCACCTTTTTTTTTTTTACGTTTTGAAACATTTCCCAATATTTCTTTAGACTTAGAACCAGTTCTATATCCTTGGTTATAAAAAAAAAAGTAAATTTGCCAAGCTAGCAGAAGCCAAGGTTTTGAGTGAGTGAGACGATTGTGCGCTGAGAATTAGAAATAGGTTCAATGTCCTACTGCAAATACCCCTCAGCACTTATCTCTTGGGAAGTCCACACTGGAACTCAGTGTTTCACTCAGAAAGCTGCTCTTCCAACCCCCCTACCCCACCCACCCTGTGTTCTCTAAACTGATGAACTTCATTGCTATTCACGCAGTTGCTCCAGCCGGAAAGTTGAAGGTGTACCTCTTCCTCAGCTCCCAATACACATTCATCATCAAATCCCACCACTTTCACTTAAATATTTTCTCCCAAGACCTTGTTCTAGGCAGCAGCTTCCATAGTTCGAGATACTTGAATCCCTAGCTAAAATGGCCTCGATAACCATCTATCTGCCCCTCAATTTCAACTGTCTCCCCTCATCTTTTCCAGTCTCCACTCTATAGCCAGGTGATCTTTGTAAAATAAAAAATTTGATCTTGTCACACCCCCACCCCAGTGAAAACCCATCAGTGCCATGTCCTTGCCCTCAGAATGAAATGGAACATCCAGCCTTTCTTCATCTGATCCCCACCTACATGTCTTATTTATCTTTAGGTTTCTCCTCCTGCCCAGGAAGAAAGTGGGTGGAAAGGCATTTTTGATTTACTGAATGACAAAGACAGAAATTTGTTTCCCATTAATTATACAAATGTTCAGCATTTCCTGGCCTAGGTCTGACCTTGAGAGAGTCAGAATTGAAGACCTGTACCAGGATGCTGCTACATGATGGATGAAGGATGGGACGCACTGCCTTAATCCAAGAAGGCCCCCAGTTCAGTTCAGTTCAGCCGCTCAGTTGTGTCCAACTCTTTGTGACCCCATGGACTGCAGCATGCCAGGCCTCCCTGTCCATCACCAACTCCTGGAGTCCACCCAAACTCATGTCCATTGAGTCAGTGATGCCATCCAACCATCTCATCCTCTGTTGTCTCCTTCTCCACCTGCCCTCAACCTTTCCCAGCATCAGGGTCTTTTCAAATGAGTCAGCTCTTCGCATCAGGTGGCCAAAGTATTGGAGTTTCAGCTTCAGAATCACTCCTTCCAATGAACACCCAGGACCGATCCCCTTTAGAATGAACTGGTTGGATCCATTTGACAGACTTTTGTTGGCAAAGTAATATCTCTGCTTTTCAATATGCTATCTAGGTTGGTCATAGTAGATTCAGATCAGATCAGATCAGTCGCTCAGTCGTGTCCGACTCTTTGCGACCCCATGAATCGCAGCACGCCAGGCCTCCCTGTCCATCACCAACTTCCGGAGTTCACCCAGACTCATGTCCATCGAGTCAGTGATGCCATCCAGCCATCTCATCCTCTGTCGTCCCCTTCTCCTCCTGCCCCCAATCCCTCCCAGCATCAGAGTCTTTTCCAATGAGTCAACTCTTCGCATGAGGTGGCCAAAGTACTGGAGTTTCAGCTTTAGCATTATTCCTTCCAAAGAAATCCCAGGGCTGATCTCCTTCAGAATGGACTGGTTGGATCTCCTTGCAGTCCAAGGGACTCTCAAGAGTCTTCTCCAACACCGCAGTTCAAAAGCATCAATTCTTCGGCACTCAGCCTTCTTCACAGTCCAACTCTCACATCCATACATGACCACAGGAAAAACCATAGCCTTGACTAGACGAACCTTTGTTGGCAAAGTAATGTCTCTGCTTTTGAATATGCTATCTAGGTTGGTCATAACTTTCCTTCCAAGGAGATTACCAGACAGCAAAATCAGATTCAATTAGATAGCAGCTCTCAGTCCAAGCTGTACACTGGAATCAGTTGAGAATCTTGACAATGTGAGTGCTCCATCCTATCATGAAATTCTCTGTGACTGGGGCTAGGAATTAGGATTTTTTTTTTTTTTAAAAAAAGCTTCTCTGGTGATTGTAATATAGAAGAATGTCTAAAAACCACTGATTTAGCTCAAAGGAGAAATAAATTCACCAGACACTTATTTATGGAGACAACTGACTTGACAGCTAACTGGACAGTGAATTTCTTTAAACTGAATTGGGAGTATCTTTGGAATTAGATACTATTAGCTAAATCATAGGTAACTTGACTTTGGGATAGCTAATTGCATTTTTGTCTGTGCCCCGGGAACGGAAAAAACATGAAAACTGATCTTATCCCATGTCTAGACATTGGTTACAATTATTGCCTTGAGTATCCAGGTTTTTGAGGAAGACAGATTAACATACAGTGTTTAACTGGAAACCGGCATATCTATTGAGAGACCTTCCAAGTATACAGCCCCTCAGGGAAATTCATCCCAGGTAGACACAGGGGCTGGAGGAGGAAGTGGCAACCCACTCCAGTATCCTGGGAAATCCCATGGAGAGAGGAGCCTGGCAGGGCTACAGTCCATAGGGGTCGCAAAGAGTCGGACATGACTGAGTGCGAGTGTGTTCCTGCATGCGCGCGCGTGCATACACACACACACACACACACACACACACACAGGGGAAGGCTGTCTTGGGTGTAGGGACAAACAGGATAAGTTGGATTTAGGCATTCAGACTTCCAAAAGCAATCAGAAGGGTAGTCCCTGAAGCTCCCACCTCTTCTGAATCAAAAGGAGAAATACAGTAAATCCTCTACATTCAAACCTTCAAGTTGCCAACTTTCAAAGATGTAAACATTGAATGTCAAATCACATAAGTTAGTTTACATGGCTAGCATAGATTGTCATGTGTGTGCGTCCTCTATAAGTGGTTGTGCTTTGGTGTACTGTGTTGTATAGTATTGTATAGAGTACAATAGAATGGTATTTTTATTTCAAGCCCAGGATGTCCGTAAGCAAGCATAAAAGCATGGATGAGGTCAGTAACTCTTCTGGTCTGCTCAATCAATGTCAGTCCCTATATGCCAACTATTGTATTATACTACTGTATTTTTCAAGGTACTGTGCTGTAAGATTAAATATGTCTTCTTTAATTTTTTTTTGTGTTTGGTTTTTAGGTATTATTTGCGTGAAAAGTGTTATAAACCTATTATAGTACAGTACTATTAGCTGATTGTCTTAGGTACCTAGACTAACTTTGTTGGACTTAACAAACAAATTGGACTTAAAAAACATGCTCTCAGAATGGAACTCATTCATATGTGAGGAACTTAACTGTAACGGATGGGAGGAAATGGCCTTGGCTGTTTGGTCTGCACATCTTGTGTTGTGTTCTGCCCAGTGGTGAACTCTTTTGATGGACATTTTCAGTGAAAACCACTCTGGGACATCAGTAGCCCTGACTTGGTGCCGTGGACCACCAGCAAGGAGGTGGCCCTTTAGGGCTTTGCTGGGGGATGAAGTGACTCATGGCCCTGCAAGTGGGTGCAAAAGGAGAGCCATAGGCAAAAGCTGATCAAAGCAGCACAGAGAGGATCTTACCCTGCTACAGAGGGAACTCAAATTTCCCTAGCCACTCAGACACCATAGCTTTTAAAAAATACCTGCTGGATCTGAGAGTCATGACCATCTTTTGCCCTGGTTTCAAATTTAAGATGCAACTCATTCCAGTATTCTTGCTTGGAGAATCCCATGGACAGAGTCCATGGGGTTGCAAGAGTTGGACACGACTTAGCGACTGAAACCATCATGTTGGGACCTGAACTTATTTCATTATTTTAATTAATCACCTGACCTATAGTAAAGAGATATGGCCAAGGAAGTGCTGTTCAATAAAGGAAAGGATCATATTGCTGTGAAAACATGAGCCTGTGTATCTGTGACCTTGTTTATCTGACTGGGGTTCTGCCATTTCCAGGCCTATCTGAATGGGTTAGTTCAAGCTCTTCATTGGATGCATAAGCTAACCGAGCCTTGGGAGGTGTAATCAGAGAGCTGTTAAAGAAGGCTAAAATTGAGCCTTTTCCCTAGAGGCTTCTTTGCAGGGAAGACAAGTGAAGGCAGAAGCTTGCTGCTAAGGAGACCCTCCCTGAGGATGTATGATGGTGGCTATCTGTAGGATGACAATGGAAGGGTTGTCACTGCCCCTTCTCCCTCCTGTTGTCCCTGAGACCTCAACTCTGCAGCCAGGTCCTCCATGCTTCTGCCTCGCTCTTTTCATGCTGTGTTTCTCTGTGCAGGTAGATGAGGTGACAGAAGGCAGATGCATGGAGCATGCAAGAGCTCATGGGGACCAGAAAGTATCCAGGTCTAGTGGCCTGACGGCCTGGGTGTATTTGGATGGAGGCCAGAGAGCTAGCCAAAGTGCTCACCAAGGAGGCAGACTGCCTAGACTCAAATCTCTCTCCTGCTACCATGCAATCTTGACTTTTATTTACCTGTCTGTATAATGGGGTGATGATTAGAATGCTCGGCTTTATAGGGCTATCTGATTATGAAATGAAGTATCATTTAAAGTACTTAGAATAGTTTCAGGCATATAATAAGTGCCCAGTGTAAGTTATATTTGGACTTTGGGAAGATTAATAGAAAATTCAGCACATATGACTTCCTAAGATGGATGGCCATTCATTCTTTCATTCATTTGACAAATATTTGTACAACACAGCAACAATGTTAGCTCTCATGCCAGGTACTCACAAATGAATTATAGAAGGTTTCTCCTTCTGGGAGTGGAGAGGGCTTCTCTATTGTTTATGTCCCAGGAATAGACAATCAAAAAGAAAACAGAACTATCTACCAGCCCAAGTACACATGGAGACTTCTTGTATCCGGGAAGAATCAAGCCATGGCGGCCAGAGCTTCTCTGGGATCTGGTGTCATGACAGTCACATGACTAGGATGCGGCCCACGGTGGGTGGGGAGGATGGAAGAACAAGACTTGAGGCCTTTCTCTTTCCTTCGGTTTAGGTGTGAGTCTTATAAAATCATTTCCACAAAAATAAATAGGTAAATAAACAAACCCAATCCACTGAACTCAAGTTCCCCATTCAGTCTCAGATAAGTGGGAAATATGAGCCAGCTGTCTCCTTTCACAGACTTTCAGGGCAGGAAATTGCTCATCTCTCATTGCAACAAGCAATGAGCTTCTTCAGGCCCCAAAGAAGCTCCCACTGTTGAGTGATGCTGATTTTGGATGGAAGGCCTCCTGGGGCTTGGGCCAAGGGCTCTGAACAGCAAGTGGCTTCCTGGGGGCAGGACTACTGTGTTCTCAGTCTGCTTTAGATTAGAGTTCATTATAGAATCTCTGCTCTGCAGAAGTGGGCTGAATGTTAGTGATAATTTAATTCAGTTTTATCATTTTGCAGAGAAAATCCCTTAAAACCAAGGAGGATCTAGTTCTTCTTACTCTCTGTGTGGTTCTGTTCCTCTCTCAGCCAAAATCTCTTCTCTCTACTCATAGTACATAGATCCTCTCCACCAATAGCCTGTATGGGTTCAGCCTGATCCATTTATGGGATGATTCATGCCCTAAGAACTTTGTACCAAATGTAAAATCTAACCTATTTGAACTAGTCAATACATTAGATGATTGATTTCATGAATAGTTGCAGGCTATCACATGAGGGATACCAAAATGTTTTTTCAAGTTATGGAAAACAAACTGACATATTACTATATCATTTATGTAAAGCTGAAGTCCCAATCATAACCATCATTGTTCTTTTCATCATCATCACAGTAGATAATGACCAGCAACATCAGCGTCACCTGTGGCCAGTTAGAAGTGCAAAATGTCAGAGCCCATCCTAATCTTAATAAATCAGAAACCCTCATTATTATTATTACTTTTGGGAGTCACCCAGAAATCTGTGTTTTCACAAGCCCTACAGGTGATTTTGGCACATGCCAAAGCTTGAGAACCATCGTCCTAGACTGTGCCAAGGGCTTTTGAGGCTTTGTCTCAGTTATTCTTCATAGTAACCCTCAAAAAATGACCTTATTAGCTTCACTTTGAGAAAACTGAGCCCTAGCAAGGTTAAGTAACTTGCCCAAGGTCACACAGCTTATCAGGGCTGTAGCTAGACTCCGGTCTGCGTTTTTTGGTTGCAGCAGATCACATTTTCAACGAAGTCAGTATCTACATCTCTGCTTATCTTAACAAATTCTCTGAAGCACAAAAAAAAGTGTAGTAAATTCTTTAACAACCCATCCACCACCTACGTCATGGAACTGCAATTGATTTTTACTCGGCTTCATCCCCTTTAGTCCAAAACTAGCCTGTGGGGGTTGAGGTGGTGGCAAGACTTCAAACCCTTCAAACCCTGCCTTCACTTCTCTTGAAGTGAAGCCAGAGATGACTTCCTGGGCCGGATCTGCAGCCAGCAAGGTTTGTGGTGGAGAAAGGAGTGTGTCGAGGAGTATAAGGCGGAGACCAGCTGCAAAATACTTGCTGAGTAGGGAGAAGGTGATGAAGAAAGGCCAAAAGGGAGAAGTAAGGGATCAAAGGCTGCTACTCTATAAAATAAATACAATGATGTATATTTTACTGATGAGCAAATGAAAACCTAGGGAAGTTACATGACATGTGTGATATCACTATCAGGGCAACAGAGGATCAGAATGTGAATTTGGTGGTTTGGACTCTAAGCCCAGTGTTGATTCTGTTAGAATGCCATTGAAGCAACCGCCTACTGCAATATCAGGCTACAAACCCCATGGGCAGGGGTTTCTGTCTTGAGATTCATACTGACATTCAGGGAATGTCAACTGCCTTGACCCACTGAAACACAAAGTTATGGTGTTTTGTGTGTGTGTGTGTGTGTGTGTGTGTGTGTGTGTGTATGTGTGTGTTTACAAGATACATCTATAGGCACACATACATATATATGTGGACGTGAGTCTCAGAGAACTCCAGGAGTTGGTGATGGACAGGGAGGCCTGGCGTGCTGCATGCGATTCATGGGGTCGCAAAGAGTCAGACACGACTGAGCGACTGATCTGATGTGATATATATATATACATACATATAGATGACTTCCCTGGTGACTCAGACAGTAAAGCTTCTGCCTACAATACAGGAGGCCCAGGTTCTATCCCTGGGTTGGGAAGACCCCCTGGAGAAGGAAATGGTATCCCACTCCAATACTCTTGCCTGGAAAATCCCATGGACAGAGGAGCATGGTAGGCTATAGTCCATGGGGTCACAAA
Source organism: Bubalus bubalis (assembly GCF_019923935.1). Taxonomy (NCBI): domain Eukaryota; kingdom Metazoa; phylum Chordata; class Mammalia; order Artiodactyla; family Bovidae; genus Bubalus; species Bubalus bubalis. Next base: position 15,486,126 of record NC_059170.1, on the reverse strand, counting down.
GAGTTGGACACGACTGAGTGACTTCATTTTATTTTTACTTTATACATATATATAGCTAATTTTTATCTTCCTTGTGCTTATTTTTAAAAGAAATTTCTTTGTTCCTATTATGTGTATGTATGCATGAGAGAGAGAGATTTTAGAAGGGAATGACTTTCAGTATGGGCTCTGTGACACACTGCACTTTCCAAACATGGTTGCTTGCATACACACACACACCCACACCCACCCACACACACACACACACACACTTCCCCGGAGAGGTTGGGTTTATGTTCCCCACAATCCCTTGAATCTGGGCAGGGGTTTGTGGCAGTTTTGACCAATAGATAATGGTTCAAATGATATCCTGTGACTTCCAAGGCTAGGTTGTAAAGAGAATGCAACTCCTGGCACCTGGGAACCCAGGCTTGGTGCTGTGAGAACTCTTAAACTAGCCCACTTGGAGGGACCAAGGAGACGAGCTGAGTTTCCCCAGTTGATGTCCATCATCACAGACCAGACATGTGAGAGAGCAAGACTTCAGAGGGTTCCATCCACCAGCTTCTGGTCTGAGACCCTCAAGATTGTGGAGCAATGCCAAGCTGTCCTTGGAATTCTGACCCACGGAATCTGAGAGCATGATAAATGATTGCTTTAGATCTGCCGGCTGCCATGAAACACTGACTAGACTTATGGAACTTCTTAGGGTTCCTTGAAGCCATTGGTCCCCCCAAATCATGTCTAAACAGTAGTATGCTTGGCCATGAAGGAGTTTCACAGGTTCACAGAAAAAAAAAAAAAAAAAAAAGGTGAAAAAGTGGAGTATAACCGGTAAGGCTTTCTTTCTTAAAGGTAAATTCATTAAGGTTTTAGAACTGGATCTCCCTGCCATTTTTTTCCCCTAAAATTTATATCCCTCCTACTTTTTGGTGCTAAAAATGTCCTTTTTAAAAAATGGAATAATGAGCATAGCTTATTCTGTTGTTTCTGCTGCTGTTGTTTTTGTGTTATTAAATTCCTTACTAGGCAAAATAAAAAGTTGGTCACTGAATGCTAGTCCCCTGATTCTTTAAAAAAAAAAATTCTGGTACTTGAAATAAAAGTCTGGGAACCACTGACCCACATAATGAAATCCAAGCCACTTAGCATGGCATTAAACACTGGATGCTGTATTGGATGAATCCTATTCTAATTGTATGATAATTGGACCTACCCTCAATGTGACTCAACACTGTGTCCCTCAGGTAAGTTATGAACCTCTGAGACAATTAGAAGCTGAGTGGAGCATTATTTCTTTGGGAAAACATGTTTAGAGACACAAACTATTGACTCAGGTTAAATTTTTTAGACACAGTCAAATTGAAGTGAGGCGTTGCTAGTTCACAAATAATTAACACAAATGATTTATCCACTTATGTGGACACGGAGCACAGGTTCGACTCGCCCATGGAGTCAGTCATTCTCACAGTCGTGGGGATGTCGTACCCCCACACCAAGGGACGGTACATGCACACACAGACACCCACGGCATCCAGAACCATGTAGAACCGAACCGAATGATCCAGCACAGCCACTAAGCTGAGCTGTGCTTCCCAACAGTGCAGTGTTCCATCAGTCTCTGCATATCCACTTCCAGGAGCTCTTTTCCCCAAAGTCCTTGGAATAAATTTGTGGCCTGACATAAAAAGAATGAAATAAAGCCATTTGCAGCAGCATGGATGGACCTAGAGAATGTCATACTGAGTGAAGTAAGTCAGACAGAGGAGAAATATATGACATCCCTTATATGTGGAATATAAAAAGAAATGATACAAATGAACTTACTTACAAAACGGAAACAGACTCACAGAATTCAAGAACGAGCTTATACTTGCTGGAGGAAGGGTGGGGGTAAGGGACAGTTAGGGAGTTGGAAAGGGACACGTACACACTGCTGTATTTAAAATGGATGATCAACAAGGACTTACTATATAGCACATGGAACTCTGCTTAATGTTATGTGGCAGGCTGGATAGGATGGGGGTGTGGGAGAGAAGGGATACATGAGTACGTATGGCTGAGTTCCTTTGCTGTTCACCTGAAATTATCACAACATTGTTTATTAATTGGTTATAAAGTCAAAGTCAAAGTGTTAGCCACTCAGTCATGTCTGACTCTTTGTGACCCCATGGACTGTAGCCTGCCAGGCTCCCCTGTCCGTGGGATTTCCTAGGCAAGGATACTGGAGTGGGTTGCCATTCTCTTCTCCAGGAGATCTTCCGGACCCAGGGATCCAACCTGGGTCTCCCGCGTTGCTGGTGGATTCTTTACTGCCTGAGCTACCAGGGAAGCCATTAAGTAGCTATACCCCAATACAAAATGTTATTAAAAGTTAAAAAAAAAAATTGCAGTCTGATTTGGTCCCGAGAAAGGACCACATCAGCTCAGGACCTCTAGTGGAGGAATCACTTGCTTTTTTCCCTGGATGTGAGGCCTCCTGGATTTGCTTCTGTTACGCAGTCACCCTGCTGCCAAGCCCAGGATAATAGTTCATTTTGGTTTTTTGACCCCTGTCTCTTCCACTTGCCTGGTGTTTGGCAATTCAAAGAGTGATAAATAAACATCGGATTCATAATCACAGCATGCATGATTAGGAGGACTTTCTGAACATTTCAATTCAATTTGCATTTAGGGCTGGTTAACCTGAGGGGCAGGCATGTTAATTTTCACACAATACAGATTGATTACTGGCTTCTCTAATTTTTCTTCCTTCAGATGACAAGCCCCGGCAGTCTGGAATTTGTCAATTTGGGATAGCACCCAAGGAGCACAACTCACCGACTTTGGGAAGAAAAAAATTAACTTGGAATAAATACATTACTTCCGTGCAGAGCAAGAACATAAAATTATACCCCAAGGAAAGACTCAGCCTATAACCTACTGCACTCCTGAGATATCTTGGTGCTTCTATTAAATTTATTAATGAGAGTTGGGAGGTCTTAGTGGTGAGGCTGGCCCATCATTTCCATCCGGCTCTATTGTTTAATAGGATCAGTGGACACTTACCAGCATGGATGATTAATTAGAGAGAGGCTTTATGAGGGTAAAAATTGGGACTGGGGAAGCAGGTGGAGATGTTTTCCCATGAACTCATAATCCTTCATTTGTCTTCCTCGTGGTGAAGTTTTATTACTCAAAGTACACAAGGATCTGATGCTTACCCTTGGAAATGTCTAGGAATCTGGGGATGTCTCTGTGATCTCCGTGGAAGACCTTGGGGATTCTATCCAGGTGTATGGTGTCTGTTGGTCCATGCTTAACAATGGAACTACAAAAGGCAAGTCTTAGAGATGTTTGCTGTAAGTTACTTGTATTTCTTAAGGGCAGAAATCAAGCTCTTAGTATGTTAGTAACTGGCATGTTCTATGATGTATAGCCTGCTTCGAAATTCGGCTGCCTCCAATCTCAGTTGCTGCACGTGGGATCTTCATTGTGTCATGTGGGATCTTTTGCTGTGGTCCACAAACTTTCTAGTTGTGACCCTCAGGTTCAGTAGTTGTGGCGGCCAGGCTTAGTTTCCCCACAGCAAGTGGGATCTTAATTCTCTGACCAGGGATCTCCACATCCCCTGCATTGCAAGGCGGATCCTTAACCACTGGACCACCAGGGAAGTCCCAGGAAATGCTCATTAAGCGAACAGGATTTTGGACTGTTTGGGAGGCGGTGAGTTCCTTGCCATTGCTTGGAAAAGAGTGGTAGAGGCTATTTTATTGCAGGAAGAGTAACCAGAGCAGACTCTGTAATATTTATTTCCTCACTGCTTTTCCCATCTCATCGAGCTCATCATCTTTCATCTAGTCCTTAAACAGACTCTTGACTATTCTCCACACCCACTGAAGCTCATTTCCCTCCTCACCTCCTTGATTTTTACAAAATGATGTCAACACTCTTCTGAGTGTGACTCTCTGTGGCACTTGGGGGCATCTTTAAAGGGCACCATCAGGTAGCTTCATCCTAAGCATTTACTAATGAGTATGATCTAGTGATCATGGCCCTTGGTTTCCTTCACAGTCTCTGGGGAGAAGTAATATTCAAAAAGCACTGCTTGCTTGGAGGCTCTGCAATCCACCTCTTTTTTTCAAATAGTCTAAAATATTTTCTTGGAACAAACTAGGCCAAGAGAAAGCTGGGTACCTGGACATTCTGCTGGTTCCCAGTACATCTGACACTAGGTGGTCTTTGAGAGTCTGTAGTAAGGTTCTTGTATGAAGCAAATCTGTGAAGCTTATAGTTATATTCCTTTTAATGATGCTATAAAATGGTGTTTATTATATCATACATTGTCTTCTTTATGAGGACTCCTGGGAGAAATTTTCATCTGGTCCCAGCGCCATGAAGGGTTGGATGATTAGCAAACAGCAGGGCCTTTAGCTTTATGAGCTACATAAACTCTCATCTGTGTTTAGTTGGTGTGTGTGTATGTGTATGTTTAGTTCAGGTGTGCTTGTATTTAGTTGCTCTGTGTGTGTGTGTGTGTGTGTGTGCACTTCTTTCAGTAAATTCCTCAAGCAATGCAATGACAAGAATCTCATAGGAAAGGAACTCCTATTCATCCTTTAAGATTTGTCTTAAACAAATGTCTTTGAGGTGGTAGAAACTCTTGCCTCTGGTTCCCCAGATCATTTTGTTCTTTAGATTCTTTGACTGTGTGGTTTGGAGATGTGTTTGTCCATAGCTGTCACCCTTACTTGTCTGACAGCTTACAACAAACAAAGACAAGTTCTTCATTGTAGCACCCAGAACCTAGCGCACAGCCAAAGACAGTGTCACTCAGAAGATTACCCAGGCTTCTTGGTCTGTGTCAACTAGGACACTCTCAAGTGTGCTTTGTCTCTGTGCAATTTTATAGTAGAGGGTTTGAAGAGGGTTGGGTCTTCTTGGACAGAGATGAGTCCACCTCTTATTAAAGACCTTGTCATTCTGTTTCCTCTTTCTGCCACCCAGAATTCAGAAATGTCTTCTCTTAATGGTGTGTGCGTGTGTGAGACAGATAGAGAGAGAGAGTTTGATTAATTGAGATCTAACTCAGTTATTCTCAGTTACTGAACAGGAATAAGATCAAGTGTCTTTTGACTCTTAGATGTGATCACAAAAACAAGATACTTCTGCTCTGCAGAACAAGGTACCCTTTTGTATACTTTTCTTAATAACTCTATGACAAGGTCATTTGGATTTTGGAGCAGGTCTGTTGAAGATAAAAGCCATGCTTCTGAGGTTGGCTTTCTAAAACACAGCTGTTTCCCATGTTTTTTTTTTTTTTTTTTCTTTTTGCTGATGTGCGTTGGACTCCATCCTTTCTTCAACCACTTCCTTTTTCCTTTCTAGGAGCAATAGAAGTTCAGACACGGTCTGAGTGTGGGTGACTTTAGTAGAACATCAGCAGAAAGCTGAGTGTTTTCCTCCTTCGTGGTGATGAAGAGTGAGGACGCCCATGGTTTCCAGCCCGCCCTCTGCACCTGAGATGCATTGCCATGCAGTGGGTCCTCAGCATCTCCGGAACGTGGGTGCTCAGCCAGCTTTCAACATCATCACTGAGGGGCAATGAAAAGACATGGGCATGATGGGCTGGTCTCATGCCAAGGGGCTCCCTATTCAGTTGTGATCTCCTCTGGACTTCTTGAGCCTCTGGGGTGTGAAAACATGGGAAAGAGAAAAGTGAAGAGCTCCAAGAGGAAAAGACTGGATCTCTTATCAACATATTAAAGGGAGCTCAAGACTTGAATTTGGAAATTTGAAAAATTTTATAATGGTTATGACTTTTGAGCTTCTAAACATGAACTGGTTCTTCTTCTTTTATTTTTTTTTAAACTTTGGTAATTTTTATGAACTGAATGTTTGTCCCTCCACCTCCACCCCATGGTGGTTTAGTTGCTAAGTTGTGTCTGATTCTTTAGACTCCATGAACTGTAATCTGTCAGGCTTCTCTGTCTGTGGGATTTTCCAGGCGAGAATACTGGAGTCAGTTGCCATTTCCTTCTCCAGGGGATCTTCCCGACCCAGAGATTGAACTCGGGTCTCCTGCATCGCAGGCAGTCTCCTACATTGCAGGCAGATTCTTTACCAAATGAACCACCAGGGAAGCCCAACACCCAATTTGTATACTTAACCTTAGCTTCACTGTGGGTGTATTTGAAGATGAGGACTTTACAAAAGTAATCAAGGTTAAATGAGGTCATAAGGGTGGAATCGTGGTCCGAAGAGATTATTGTCCTTTTAAGAAGAGCCCAGAGAGAGCTGGCTTTTCCTGCATACAAAGAGGTTATGTATGCATGATGAGATGGAAGTCACCTGCAAGCCAAGGGATGAGGGCTCAGAACGAAACCTGTCTTGCTGGCAAGATCTTGATCTTGGACTCCCCAGCCTTGAGAACTGTAAGAAAGAATTTTCAGTTCTTTAAACCACTTTGTCTGTGGCATTTTATTATGGCAGACCATGCAAATGAATATAGTAATCTTAGTGAATGTGCCATTTACAAGGAAGTAAAATGCCTCTAGGTTTGGTAGCCAGAAAGATCAGGGTGTCAGTACTGTCTGCACGGTTGGTTTGCTGTGAATTTCAAATGAGTTTCCTTGCCTCTAAGTTTATATTCTGTAATTCATAAAATGGAGATTATAATGCAATTCTCACTATAAAGATTACATGAAATATTAGATAAAAATGCAAGCCTAAATGTGGGGCTAGTGTAATGAATTGTCTAGCAGATACTGTTTATCAAATATCTGCTTGACAACAGTAGCCCCCCACCGCATGTCCATATCTCTTCATCACTGGCAATAAAACATGTATTTCTTTGGGTATCCCCTATCCCCCCTTTATTTAAACTTTTAAGTTTGAGTTAATTCTATATTCGCATGTGATTATAAGATAAAATACAGACAGAACCCATGTACTCTTCATTCCATTTCCTCAGTGATAATATATTGCATACCTATGGTTTATTGTTGTTCAGTTGCTAAGTCACATCTGACTCTTTGTGATCGCATGGACTGTAGTGTGTCAAGCTCTTCTGTGCAAGGGATTTCCCAGACAAGAATATTGGAGTGGGTTGCTATTTCCTTTCCCAGGATGAGGAGGAAGTCACTTGAAAGCCAAGAAAAGAGGACTCAGAATGAAGTGGGTTGCTCTTTCCTTCTCCAGGGGCTCTTCCTGACCCAGGAATTGAACCCTCATCTTCTGCTCGGCAGGTGGATTCTTTACCACTGAGCCACCTGGGAAGCCTAAAACTATGGTACAATATCACAACTAGGATTTTGACAGAGATACGATCCACTGATCTTTTTCAGATTTCCCCCATTTTACTTATACTCCTGCGGGCGATGGCACCCCACTCCAGTACTCTTGCCTGGAAAATCCCATGGACAGAGAAGCCCGGTAGGCTGCAGTCTGTGGGATCGCGAAGGTCGGACATGACTGAGCGACTTCACTTTCACTTTTCACTTTCATGCATTGGAGAAGGAAATGGCAACCCACTCCAGTGTTCTTGCCTGGAGAATCCCAGGGATGGCGGAGCCTGATGGGCTGCTGTCTATGGGGTTGCACAGAGTCGGACACGACTGAAGCGACTTAGCAGCAGCAGCAGCAGTTTTATCAGATGTGTAGGTTTGTGTATCCACCACACACACAGTCAAGATATAGAAGTCAATCAGCACAAGGCTCTTGTTGCTTTTATAACCACATAGATGTCCTTCTGCCCCAACCCACCTTGTATTCCATCCTTAACCCCAGGTGACCGCCAATCTGTCCTTTTCCCTGTAAGTCCTTCATTTCAAGAATGTCATAGGAATACTATCATACAGTTTATAACCATTATAATTTTTTTTGCACTTAGCATGATTCTCTGTAAATTCATCCAGATTGTTACATGTATCAATAGTGCATACTTTTTTTTATTGATGAGTAGTCCATGCTTTTGATGTACTACTGTTTTAAACCATTTACCCACTGATAGTTATCTGGTTTGTTTCCACTTTTTCTATCATGAAAAAAAAAAACCTGTTATAAATAGTCATATACAGATTTTTGTGTGAAAGTGAATTTTCACTTCTCTGGGATAAATGTTCAAGAGTTCAATTGCTAGGGTATAAAATAATTTCATGTTTAATTTAAGATCTAGTACCAAACTATATTTTAGAGTGGCTATACCACTATTCATTTCTACCAGCAAACTGTGAGTAATCCAGTTTCTCTGCATCCTTGCCAGCATCTAATCTTGTAACACTAAAAAAAAAAAAAAATCTTTGCCCATTTTGATAGGTGTGTGGTAATATCCTATCACGGTTTTAGTTTGCATTTCCATAATGGTTAATGAGGGTGAACATCTTTTAATATGCTTATTTGTCATCTTATGTACTTTGACATATTTGTACACGTCTTTGGCCGGTTTTCTATTTGACTGTTGTTTTTTACTCTTTTGAGAATATATATTCTAGATGTTAATCCTTTGTCGTCTATGTGGTTTTTCAAATATTTTTTCTCAGTCTGTAGCTTATCTTTTCATCCTCTTAACAGCACGTTTCTGTTGTTTGATTTGTTCTAAATCAAATCTCCTATGATTATACACTGGAGGTGACGAATAGATTCAAGGGATTAGATCTGGTAAACAGAGTGCCTGAAGAACTATGGACAGAGGTTTGTAACACTGTACAGGAGGCAGTGATCAAAACCATTCCAAAGAAGAAGAGATGCAAGAAGGCAAAGTGGTTGTGTGAGGAGGCTTTGCAAAGAGCTAAGGAAAGAAGAGAAGCAAAAGGCAATGGAGAAAGGGAAAGGTATACCCAACTGAATACAGAGTTCAAGAGAACAGCGAGGAGAGACAAGAAGGCCTTCTTCAATGCAAAGAAATAAAGGAAAACAGCAGAAGGGGGAGGACCAGAGATCTCTTCAAGAAAATTGGGGATACCAAAGGAACATTTCATGCAAAGATGAGCACAACAAAGGACAGAAATAGTAAAGACCTAACAGAAGCAGAAGTGATCAAGAAAAGGTGGAAAGAATACACAGAAAATGAAACCTTTTGTTGCTCAGTCATGTCCAACTCTTTGCCACCCCACGAGCTATAGACTTCCAGGCTCCTCTGTCCATGGGATTTCCCAGCAAGAATACTGGAGTAGGTTGCCATTTCCTTCTCCAGGGGATCCTCCTGACCAGGGATCAAACCCAGATCTCCTACATAGCAGGCATATTTTTGCTGTTTGAGCCACTAGGGAATACACAGAAGAATTGTACAAAAAAGGTCTTAATGACCTGGACAAACGTGATGGTGTGATCATTCACCTAGAACTAGACATCCTGGAGTGTGAAGTCAAGTGGGCCTAAGGAAGCATTGCTGCTAATAAGGCTAGTGGATATGATGGAGTACCAGCTGAACTATTTAAAATCCTAAAAGATGGTGCTTCTAAAGTTCTGCACTCAGTAAGTCTGCAAATTTGGAAAACCCAGCAGTGGCCACAGGACTGGAAAAGGTCAATCTCTATCCTAATTCCCAAGAAGGGCAGTATTAAAGAATGTTCAAACTACCAGACAATTGTGCTCTCTTCCCATGCTAGTAAGGTTATGCTCAAAATCCTTCAAGCTAGGCTTCAACAGTGTTGAACTGAGAGCTTCCAGATGTACAAGCTGAGTTTAGAAAAGGCAGAGGAATCAGAGATCAAATTGCCAACATTCACTGGATCATAGAGAAAGCAAGGAAATTCCAGAAAAACATCTTCTTCTATTTCCTTGACTTACAATAAAGCCTATGACTGTGTGGGTCACAACAAATTGTGGAAAATTCTTAAAGCAATGGTAATTCCAGGCCGTCTTACTTGTCTCCTGAGAAACCTGTATTTGGGTCAAGAAGAAACAGTTAGAACCTTATATGGAATGAACTGATTAGTTCAAAATTGGGAAAGAAGTACAACAAAGCTGTATATTGTCACCCTGTTTATTTAACTTACATGTAGAATACATCATGCGAAATGCTGGACTGGATGAGTAAAAAGCTGGAATCAAGTTTGCTGGGAAAAATAACAATCTGATGTATGCAGATGATACCACTCTAATGGCAGAAAGTGAAGAGGAACTAAAGAGTCTTTTGATGAAGGTGAAAGAGCAGAGTGAAAAACCCAGCTTAAAACTCTATATAAAAAAAACTAAGATCATGGTAGCCCCATTACTTCATGGCAAATAGAAGGGGAAAAAGTGGAAGCTGTGACAGATTTTCTCTTCTTGGGCTCTAAAATCACTTCGGATGGTGACTGCAGCCATGAAATTAAAAGATGCTTGCTTCTTGGAAGAAAAGCTATGACAAACCTAGTCATCATATTAAAAAGCAAAGACATCACTTTTCCAACAAAGGTTGGTTTAGTCAAAGCTATGGTTTTTCAAGTGGTCATGGATGGATGAGAGAGTTGGACCATAAAGAAGGCTGAGTGCTGAAAAATTCATGCTTTCAAACTGTGGTGCTGGAGAAGACTCTTGAGAGTCCCTTGGACAGCAAGGGTATCCAACCTGTCAATCCTAAAGGAAATCAACCCTGAATATACATTGGAAGGACTGATGCTGAAGCCGAAGCTCTAATACTTCAGCCACTGATGTGAAGAGCTGACTCACTGGAAAAGACCCTAATACTGGGAAAGGCTGAAGGCAGAAGGCGAAGAGGGAGACAGAGGATGAGATGGTTGGACTATATCACCAACTCAATGAACATGAGTTTGAGCAAACTTTGGGAGAAAGTGAAGGACATGGAAGCCTGGCGTGCTGCAGTTATGGGATCACAAAGAGTCAGACACGACTTAGCAAATGAACAACAATAATAACAGCCTACTTCACAGAGCAACATTTTTAATTTTGATGGAGTCCAATTTATGATTTTTTTTCCTTTTTATTGATTATGATTTTGGTGTTGAAACTGTAGCTCTGGACCTTCCACTTATTTTTTGTAAATAAAACATGCCTTTTTATTTGTTTGCACATTATATTTGCTTTTATATTAAGACAGCAGAGTTGAGTATTTGGTATAGAGATCACATAGCCTGCAGAACCTAAAACATTTGCCAACTGGTTGTTTAACAAAAAGTTTGGCAACATCTAATTTAGTGGGTAGTAATTATTTCACAATTATAAAAAGAACTGCTTTATAGACAATAGCCAATTGGAACATATGTAGGTCATAATTTTAATTAAAGTCTCAATTATACCTATATTTTCTGGATTAAAAATACATTAACTTATCTAGTCTATGGGAACTTGAATAGAATCTGTACCCTACTGTTGTATGAAAATTATATACATCTTCATTTTGTTGAAAAGATTCATTAACTCCTTAAGAGAAGAACTTGGAAGAAAGAGAAAACCAGTTTGATCTAGGGAATCCTGCAGCTTCCCTGGTGGCTCATTGGATAAAGAATCCACCTGCAATGCAGAAGACACAGGAGACGCAGGTTCGATCCTTGGGTCAGGGAGATCTCTTGGAGGAGGAAATGGCAACCCACTGTAGTATTCTTACCTGCAGAATCCCATGGACAGAGGAGCCTGGTGAACTCCAGTCCATGGGGTTGCAAAGGGTCGGACACGTCTAAAGCGACTGAGCACAGCACAGAGCAGCAGGGCACAGGGAATTCTAAGCAGCTCTTCTCCCCCCAGTTTTTTGTATTAAAAAAAATGATTAAAATAAAATCTAAAAATAAAATAAAAAAGCTATCTTGCAGGTAAAATTATCATTTTAAAGTAGCGTCATCTGTTAAAGACTTAAGGAATTCAAATCCTCTCTGAGTGTGGTCCTGTCTCCAGGGAAAATCCCACGGGTGGTTAGAATCTCCTGCCTGTGCGGTTGTTCTTGAGGTGAAGACATGCACTGATTGAAGAGTATAATGAAGTCCTCTCTCTCCTCCCCTTCCAGCCACTCCAGGCAGAGCCAAAGCATTTCTGGCTGTAGGGCTAAGGTTTATTAGCAATGCAAAATGAATATCCAAGGGTAGGCTTTTTAATAGAGCTGTTCTTAGCTGTCAAAAGTGGATTTATATCAGCCCATTGATTCCTTGCTGAAGACACACAGAGCTTGTATTTCTGATGAGCTTGGGACTATCTGATTATGGTTAATAGTTTTATTCTGTTGTAGCCATTCTCTTCTCCAGGGGACCTTCCCAATCCAGGGATCAACCCCGGGTATCTTGCATTGCAGGCAAATTCTTAATGTCTGAACCACCAGAGAAGGCCATTGTATATACCTTGTTTCCTGTGCGCACACACACACACACACACACACACACTATGGGGGTCAAAATTTTTGTGGATTGAATATGTCCCTCAGGCTGAAAGTTTAAATCTTTACTCTAGGAAGTAGATTGGAATGAAATTTTCAGAATGACTACCTAGCAGACAGTCTGCATCTTTAAATCAGATGCAGGATTTTTTTTTTTTTTTTGCTACTAAATCTGTTGAACAGCCTACAAACCATGGTTGGGCCATGACACTGAGTTCATGCTGATTAGGACTTTTTGTTTGTATTATGTGTGATGTGTAGGTACATGATTGCAACTATGTATTGTGAGCTCGCATAATTTGGGAATTTGAAGGAGCCTGAACAGCCATCTTCACAACTCCACCCTGAGTGTGTCTTTGTGCCATAACATCTTGGATAAAGGCCTTCCCTGGTGGCTCAGCGGTAAAGAATCTGCCACAGGAGATGTGGGTTCATCCCTGGGTAGGGTATTGAACCCACATCCCTAAGCTACAATGTACAGGGTTGCAAAGAGTTGGTCACAACTGAAGCCATTTAGCATGCATACCTCTTGGATGAATGGAAGCCCAGCGATGAAGAATGCACATCTAATACAGGGAAAATCAACACCATGTAAGGTGGTTCAGTTCATTACAAAGCACTTCACTTATCTAAGAGGTTTTCATTATGTTAAACAAATCCAATTTCCCTGTTAAGCATTCTTATTGACCCTTTGGATTTCTGTAACAGTATCTGATTCCTCTCCTGCTTGATGGTCCTAATTATTTCAATAATGTTACTAAAGATGCCAAGTCTTATGAACTCCCTGCAAAACAGTGACAGTTCCTTCATGGTTTCCAGACACTTCATCTACCTCAAACTGATGCTGAGTGTTAGCAACAGCTATTTTGAAATGTAAATGGAATGTTCTGGAGTCCTATGGCTGGCACAGGTACTAATAGCAAAGGAGTAAACAGTCACCCCAGACAAGGCAATGGTACCCCACTCCAGTACTCTTGCCTGGAAAATCCCATGGACGGAGAAGCCTGGTGGGCTGCAGTCCATGGGGTCGCTAAGAGTCGGACACAACTGAGCGACTTCACTTTCACTTTCCACTTTCATGCATTGGAGAAGGAAATGGCAACCCACTCCAGTGTTCTTGCCTGGAGAATCCCAGGGACGGGGGAGCCTGGTGGGCTGCCGTCTATGGGGTCGCACAGAGTCGGACACGACTGAAGCGACTTAGCAGCAGCAGCAGCAGAAGCAGCTCCTTCATCATGCAATCATGGGATGGTCTCACAGCTAGCATGTTACCATCAGCTTAAGTTCCTTAGCAGTTTTACTCACATTTTTTTTAGCTGTGCTTTCCTGTCTGTCCATTCACAACTGACAGACTTAGGTGCAGTAATTTACATTTCTATCTTCTGTTTATTTCAACTGTTTTATTTTTAAAATAAATCTATTTATTTATTTATTTTTGGCTGCAGCGGGTCTTTGTTGCTGTGCATGGACTTTTTCTAGTTGCAGCGAGAGGGGGCTGCTTTCTAATTGTGCATGGACTTCTCAATGCAGTGGCTTCCTCATCGCAGAGCACAGGCTCTAGGGCTCGTAGTTTCTGTAGTTGCACAACGCAGGCTCAGTAGTTGTGGTGCATGGTTCTTCCGGCATGCACGGCATGTGGGATCTTCCTGGACCAGGGATCCAATTCGTGTCCCCTATATTGGCAGGCAGATTCTTAATCACTGGACTACCAGGAAAGTCCTTATCATCTGCTTTTACTTAGATCTGATCCATTCTTCTAATGCATTTAAGTATTCTTTGAACTTGTGTGTTCATTCATTTGTTTAACAAAGATATGCCAAGCACCTATTCTTTTGCCTAAAACTGAAAATACAATAGTGGATGTACTTGGAGATTAATTCTAATTATTCACCATTTTCACTGTTTCTTCAAGTATTGTATCATCTGTGACTGTGATCAATGTAAATTAATGTGACATATTACAGTATAGAAGAATGTTGAATTTGAGTCTCAATCTAATTCACCACATTAACATGCTATAACAGAGAAAATATTTTAATACAAATAAATGTAGAAATAAAATTTGATAAAGTTATTCACCTTTTCTTTTGTGTTAAGATAAAATAGAATACCTTCCTAGAAATGACAGCAAACATTATAATCAATGTAGCTAGCATAAAACAATTTTCTTTAAGATTATGAGAAATATATGGGTACCTATTCTTGTCACATTGCCCAACACCATCTTGGAAGCTTCAATCAGCGCAATAAAACAATGTTAAGAAATAAAGGTATAAGGATTAAAAAGGAAGACAAAAAGTCATTATTTTTAAAGAATATGATTGCTCACATGACACTGAGATAATCTACTTATACTTATTACTACAAATAAGAAAGATTAGCAATGTTGCTGTATATAAAAGCAATGTATACAAATTTTAAAACTTCATTATGTCTTAATTAGAAAATGTAATATAAAATGCATAGTATTTTTATCAGCAAACAAAAACTACAAACAACTTAGGAATACAATGTGCAATACCTTGGGAAAACATTTTAATACTTTACTGAACATCACAGAAAAAATCTAAGGAGAAATTTATTATGTTCATGAATAGTAAGATCCATAGTAAAGATGTCATTTCCAAAGAACACCAAACCTCTGGGGAAAACACAGCATTGGCAGCATAAGGATTGGACAGTGGTTTTAGCCAGTTAAATGTAGCATCAACATCTCCATAAATTAGCAGTTGGGGAACTTTGCTAATGGTCCAGCGGTTAAGAATCCGCCTGGTACCGCATGGGACACGAGTTCGATCCCTGGTCTAGGAGGATCCCACATGCTGCAGAGCAACAAACCCTGTGCACTGCAGCTACTGAGCCTGTGTGCCCTAGAGCCTACGGGCCACAAGAAGAGAAGTCAGTGCGATGAGAAGCTCATGTCCACAGCAGAGTGTACCCTCTGCATGCCGCAAATAGAGCGAGCCCACTCACAGCAACGAAGATGCAGTATGGTAATATATAAATAAATAATAATGTTTGAAAAAGAACTTTCTTTAAAAAAAAAAAAAAAGAAAGAAAGAAATTAGCAGTTGGGACCTCAGGTAATGATAACTGGAGTAAGAAGGTGGCCAAAGTTTAGTGGATAAAGACAATAGAGTTAGTGTATAAAATTCTACTTTCTAGTAGCAAAATAAAGGAACTAAAAGTAACCACCAGGCTCCTCTGTCCATGGTGATTCTCCAGGAAAGAATACTGGCATGGGTTGCCATGCCCTCCTCTGGGGGAATCTTCCCAATCCAGGGATCGAACCTAGTTCTCCCACACTGCAGGCAGATTCTTTACTGTCTGAGCCACCAGGGAAGCCCAAGATTATTGGAGTGGGTAGCCTATCCCTTTTCCAGGGGATCTTCCTGACCCAGGAATCGAACTGGGGTCTCCTTCATTGCAAGTGGATTCCTTACCAGCTGAGCTACCAGGGAAGTCCCCCAAATAATCTCACTTATATGGACTGTGTAAATATGAGTGGAAAAAGAAAAGCTACTACTCTGGTGGTCCCATCGCAAATAAGTTGAAAGTTGAAAAGTTAAGTCACTCAGTCATGTCCGACTCTTTGCGACCCTGTGGACTATAGCCCACCAGGCTCCTCCGTCCATGGGATTCTTCAGGCAAGAATACTGGAGTGGGTTGCCATTTCCTTCTCCAGGGGATCTTCCTGACCTAGGGATCGAACCCAGGTCTCCCGCATTTCAGGCAGATGCTTTAACCTCTGAGCCACCAGGGAAGCCCCCATTGCAAATAGTCAGGGGCCTAATAGGGTATGGACAGCATTCTCAGATGGGATGGTTGGGGAGAGCTTAAAGAAGGATGGAAGAGGGCAAAGAATGGGTTTGGAGAGGCAAAGGGAGAATGACCAGCTCACTACAGTAGCCTTCCATCAAGCTTTTATGGTAGTAAGTCCACTTTCAGCCTCCATTCAATGAGAATCAATGCTGAGAAATCGATGATTTCAGTGCTTTAGTCCAATTGTGACCAGACCAGAACAGAGCCTTCTGGAAAAGGGTCTTGGTATCTGTTGCAGAACTGTCTTAGAGAAAGCAGAATCTCATCTGAGAATAAGTCCTAAATAGATGTGAGGGCCTGAGTATTTGCTTTGCTTGTATAGCTGTGTACTCTGAGCAACCAAGTACAATCTTTTGAAGTCTCATTTTACTGCATACCAACATACCCAGGTAACTCTAATTAGTAGGAGTTACCGAGTTGGACATGTGCTTTGCCTTCATTCCGTTCTTCTTCCTACTGCCACATCAACCACTGGGTGCAACAGAGCTTTCTGCATTAATTGTCTTCATTTGCTTCTCAGCTCCATCATTAAACAAATATTTATTGAGCCTGCTGTGTGCTAGACACGAGGTGCGCACAGTGGGAATTCAGCAATGAATAAAACAGTCCTTGCCCTTGAGACCTTCCAGCTCAGAAGAAAAAGAAAACAGGTTCATGAAAAGTTACAATGCAAGGCTGAATTTATCTTCTCTCCCTCCCTCCCTCTTTTTTTTTCCCCTTTTTGTTCCAAGTTGCTTCTCTCTATGGACAATGTGGGTGTGTCCATCATTTTGTGCTTGATGTCTTGAGTCTCTTGGCAAACTTTACGTTAGAGAGACTATGATTTTATTTTTCAGGGAACCCGAGGCAGGAGAGAGTTTAAATAACAGCATATTGGTGTTTAGCAGCAGATTTCTTCCTTAATGACATCTTACTTTTGCTGAGAGGAGGATGGGAGCCAGGATGTGGGTTTACTTCCTGGTGTCATACTGAGCTGCTTCATGCTGAGAGACGTGCCATTACTATAACCAGAGAGCTGTGCAGTTTTATCAAGTGTGATCAGTGTAGTTCTCTGCACTTGTAGTTTCTCTTAGCTTGAGGAAACATGGCTTATGGCATTGAACACTTACAGGTCAAGACTCATGCAGTGACCTCAGAGGTTCCAATTTTGATTTCAGCCACACCTTCTGGGGGCTTCCCAGGAGGTTCAAAAGTAAAGAACCTGCCTACAATGCAGGAGATGCTGATTTGATCCCTGGGTTGGGAAGATCCCCTGGAGAAGGACATGACCACCCTCCAGGATTCTTGCCTGGGAAATCCCATGGACGGAGGAGCCTGGTGGGCTACAGTTCATGGGGTTGCAAAAGAATTGGACATGACTTAGTGACTAAACAAAAATATCAACACATACCTTCATAGCAATAGAATTCATCCATTCAGAAAGAAAGGAAGTGTGAAGGGAAAGAATGTTTTGGGGGAAGAGAAGGGGTGCCTTTGCAGAAAGCTCTGTCGTGAAAGGAAGTGAAGTCGCTCAGTCGTGTCCAACTCTTTGTGACCCCATGGACTGTAGCCTGCCAGACTCCTCTGTCCGTGGGATTCTCCAGGCAAGAATACTGGAGTGGGTTGCCATGTCCTTCTCCAGGGGATCTTCCTGACCCAAAGATAGAACCTGGGTCTCCTGCACTGCAGGCAGACTCTACCATCTGAGCCACCGGGGAAGCTGAATTACGATAAACCTGAGTACTTGTGTATGTTGGTTAAGAATGTGTCTCCTATAAGACTGGCCCCTGCATCTCTACCTGCTCATAACCTTTCCTCTTGGTCCGGTCCAGGATACCCTAAAACTGGGCCCCAGAACAGCCCTGAATGGAATTTAGAAGAAAAAAGTAAAAAACTGTGGTCCAAACAGTTTTGGAGAGACTGCACACCCTCTCCCCTTTTAAGCATGCTAAGGTTACTATATTGAAGCCTCTGAAAAGTCTTATAAGACCAAGAAGAAAGGAAAAAACACATTAAACTCACACATTACAGCTTTATTTGCTCATATATTCCCCTTCCTTTTAGGGAAAATCATAATACACTGGGTTGTAAGGCATAGGGGAAGCTGTCAACGTGTTGTACGAGCAAAATAATGGGGTGCTAGAAGAGGGCCATGTCCTAGGTCTTGAGTGAGTGTCTAGGACGGGTCGCCAAGTGAGGATCCTTGGCTTCATGCCAGAAAGAATCCAAGAGTGAGCCATAGTCAAGTGAAAGCAGAGTTTATTTAGAGAGATACACATTTCATAGACAGAGTGCGGTCCATCTCAAAAGGAAGGACAGTCTTGGGAGAAGCCATTTCCACAGACAGAATGTGGGCATCTTAGAAGGCAAGAGGCCCCCAAATGTGGGGTGATTACTTATGGGCTGGGCAATTTCATAGGTTAATTCCATAGGCTAATGAGGACTAGTTTAGCTATTTTGAAGAAGGGGAGAAGGTCTCCAGGAATTGGGCCACTGCCCACTTTTGGGCCTTTTTTGGTTGACCTCGGAACTGTCATGGCGCCCGTGAGTGTGTCATTTAGCTAATGTATTACAATGAGCAGATAATGAGGCTCAAGGTCCACTGGAAGTCAAATCCTTCAGCAACTTGGACCTAGTTGGTTCTGACCAGTTTATGTTGTGTCCTCAGGGACTGTCCTCCTCTTAAAGGTTTTGTCCTGCTCCCTTCCTGTCTCAAATGGATATTCATTGCTGTTGACTGTTGAAGATCTGCTGAGAACCCTAAAGCTTTCAGGAATAGGTGTTCTGGAAGCTACCTTCATTGATTCTGCCCATCACAGCTGGTGTCCAATCTATGACCTTCTGGGACACATGCCCAGCAGCAGCTCTTCAAGGAATACCCTAAAATGCTGGTGCTGGGTGCGATGCTGCAGCCAGACACAGCAGGCAGGAAGCACGCTTAGGGCAGTGCCTTAAAAGGGGTGGTTTCCATCTCTTCTAAGGACATCACCCAGGCCCCAGATCCCAGAGGCACACAAAGGCATCTGCATCTATTTTTCCACTCTGCTTGCTCCTTCAAGCCCAAACTGGGGTCTGGGGATTCCCATCTGGGCTCTGCTGCTAATGGGTTATATGACTTTAGGGCAGTTACTTAACCCTGGGGTCCTGTTTCCTCAGCTGTAAAATGAGGGGTTGCATTGGCTGGTCCCAGTGGGCCTGCCAGCTCTGGGTGAATTTTGCAGGCTCAAAATTGTGTGTTCCCTCTTCATACCTCAATGCCCTCATCTTACACACAAGAGGAATGTGTTTTTGTTGTTCAATCGGTCAGTCGTGTTCAACTCTTTGCGACCCCATGGACTGCAGCACACCAGGCTTCCCTGTCCATTACCATCTCCTGGAGTTTGCTCAAACTCATGTCCATTGAGTCAATGATGCCATCCAACCATCTCGTTCTCTGTCACCCTTGTCTCCTCCTGCCTTCAATCTTTTCAAGCATCAGGAGCTTTTCCAATGAGTTGACTCTTTGCCTCAGGTGGCCAGAGTATTGGAGCTTCAGCTTCAGCATCAGTCCTTCCAATGAACTTTCAGGGTTGATTTCAAAATGGGGTGGTCTGTAGCATGGATGAATGCAGGATAGCTTCAGCTGGAGTTCCAGTTCTTGCCTGCACTGGCCCCTTGTTTCAATCCCAAGCTGAAGCTTGCTTATTGTCAAACATCTGAAAGAAGAGCACAACATCAAAGATCCAAGCAAGAAACTGGCCACAGGGGAGCTGGTGCCTTAAGCAACTGGTAAAATGTGAAGAATCAAGAGGCTGCCAGGAAAAGCGAAAGAGCGAGGTCTGGTTTGATTCCTGGCACCAGCCACTTAACCTCACTTGATCTCCGTTTCTTCATCATTAACTCCTAGCTCACCGGGTCACCCGAGGATTGAAAGAGCAAAGCAATGAAGGAAGATGAATTGAATTATAGCCCTGCCTGGCTGTTCACTCACCGTGATTTTGAGTAAGTTCCTTACCTAACCTGGGCCTGTGTTTCCCCTTTTAGGGTTTTGTGAGGCTCAAAGAGATAATACAAAGTCCTTTGCATGTTGTAAGCAGCCTGTAAATATTATGTTAGTGAGCACTAGGAATATTACCACAGTAGTCTATTTGCTGCTCTTGCTATTGTTGGTTATAGCAAATGATCAGTGAATATTGGTTTTCTCCATTCATCTTTATTCTATTCTATGCTTTTCCAGCTTCCTAGGGTGTTGGACATCATTGTTTAGTTTTTTTTTTTTGTTTATAAGAGGATGTTGACCAGATGCTCAAGGGAGATCTCGACATTAACAAAGCAGAACAAAAACATAACCTGATTTCTTGAGTCATTTAAAAGTTTCTTCTCTAAACAAACTCATTTCTGGGATCATGGTTGGCCCCATGGAACCTGGTGTTTATTTGCCTGTGTGTTTTTGTCTCAGCAGGAAAACCAGGGAGGGAGAGGTAAAGTCAAGGCACTTCCTTCCCGCACTGGTCTTAAGCCCACAGCACAGCGGGCTGGGCCCCCCGGGGGGGCGCGGGCAGAGAGGCCCCCAGCTCCGGAGTGGAGAGGAGGTGGGAGGCTACAACAGCCTCTTCTGCCCCAGTGAGCAGGTGTGCCCCGCCCCATCTCTCAGCCAAGACCTGCCAAGTGACAACTGACACATTGTGTGGAAATAAGAGCGGTGGCAGTGGCTGCCGTTGCTAATGGCAGCGTGGGCAGGGGGCGGGCCAGCCCCAGCAGGGTGAGAGCTGTGGAACCCAACATTGTCAGGGCATGGTTCCTGTGCCGGCCCACATGTGTGCACCCTGTCACCGCAGGGTGACAAGCCCAAACACAGAGGGCCTCGCTTTCTTATGCTAATGCTCCGTGATGACAGCCTCACCAGGTGTGACAGCCGCCACTGGCGGTCTCCACCTTCACTGCTGCCTTTCCCCCTCCAGACCCCAGTCCTGGATTCAGGATGGAGTCAGCTCAGGGCAGACGCCCCTTCTGCCAGCCACGAGGGTCTCGGGCTCACAGGTAGCTGACCCTCTGCAGCCTGGATCTGGATTTGTCTCACCCATGAGACCATCTTGTCCCTGTCCTCTTGGTCTTCATCTCCTGCCCCCTGGCTCTCTAATTACCTTAACCTCAAAAATCTCCTTCTGCTCTTAAACACACCAGAACCTTCCTTGTTTCTGGCTTTTCCCCTTGCTGGTCCATCTGCCTGGAGACCTGTGACCCTTGCTCTTTCCTCGGCTGATTATTTCCTGTCCTTCAGGACTCTGGTTAATGTTACCTCCTTCCCCGATCGTCCTAGCCCGTGTCAGTAGCCCTTCATTCTCTCCTTCACATCACTCTGCTTATTTCCTAGATAATATTGACTTCAGTTATCTTGTCTGCTAATGCATTCACTTGCTGATCTGTTGCTTCCACTGGAGTATCTCCTTAAATGTAGAGATTTCTCTGGCTTGTTCACAGCTCCATGCGGGAGTCAAGTCCCAACGCTTGGGACAGAGTACTGACTCAATGAACAAAAGTTGAGTAAATAAATGATTGAAGATCTGCACAGATGAAAATGCTCCCATCAGTAACTGAGGCTCACCAAGCAATGCTTTTCAAACGGGGAGACATTTCGTCAAGTGTACACATACACAATCTTAGAAAAGTTCCTCAAAGAGTTTCACTGCGCTACTTTAAGAGAACATAAATTCTCGTGCCAACGACTCTTCTTGCACCACCCCCTTTTGCTTTCCTGTCTTTTTTTAAAAAAATTTATTTATTTTCAGATCAGATCAGTCGCTCAGTCATGTCCAACTCTTTGCAACCCCATGAATCACAGCACGCCAGGCCTCCCTGTCCATCACCAACTCCCGGAGTTCACCCAGACTCATGTCCATCGAATCAGTGATGCCATCCAGCCATCTCATCCTCTGTCGTCCCCTTCTACTCCTGCCCCCAATCCCTCCCAGCATCAGAGTCTTTTCCAATGAGTCAACTCTTCGCATGAGGTGGCCAAAGTACTGGAGTTTCAGCTTTAGCATCATTCCTTCCAAAGAAATCCCAGGGCTGATCTCCTTCAGAATGGACTGGTTGGATCTCCTTGCAGTCCAAGGGACTCTCAAGAGTCTTCTCCAACACCACAGTTCAAAAGCATCAATTCTTCGGCGCTCAGCCTTCTTCACAGTCCAACTCTCACATCCATACATGACCACAGGAAAAACCATAGCCTTGACTAGACAAACCTTTGTTGGCAAAGTAATGTCTCTGCTTTTGAATATGCTATCTAGGTTGGTCATAACTTTCCTTCCAAGGAGTAAGCGTCTTTTAATTTCATGGCTGCAGTCACCATCTGTAGTGATTTTGGAGCCCAGAAAAATAAGGTCTGACACTGTTGCCACTGTTTCCCCATCTATTTCCCATGAAGTGGTGGGACTGGATGCCATGATCTTCGTTTTCTGAATGTTGAGCTTTAAGCCAACTTTTTCACTCTCCTCTTTCACTTTCATCAAGAGGCTTTTGAGTTCCTCTTCACTTTCTGCCATAAGGGTGGTGTCATCTGCATATCTGAGGTTATTGATATTTCTCCTGGCAATCTAGATTCCAGCTTGTGTTTCTTCCAGTCCAGCATTTCTCATGATGTACTCTGCATAGAAGTTAAATAAACAGGGTGACAATATACACCCTGACGTACTCCTTTTCCTATTTGGAACCAGTCTGTTGTTCCATGTCCAGTTCTAACTGTTGCTTCCTGACCTGCATACAAATTTCTCAAGAGGCAGATCAGGTGTTCTGGTATTCCCATCTCTTTCAGAATTTTCCACAGTTGATTGTGATCCACACAGTCAAAGGCTTGGGCATAGTCAATAAAGCAGAAATAGATGCTTTTCTGGAAGTCTCTTGCTTTTTCCATGATCCAGTGGATGTTGGCAATTAGATCTCTGGTTCCTCTGCCTTTTCTAGAACCAGCTTGAACATCAGGAAGTTCACGGTTCACATATTGCTGAAGCCTGGCTTGGAGAATTTTGAGCATTACTTTACTAGAGTGTGAGATGAGTGCAATTGTGTGGTAGTTTGAGCATTCTTTGGCATTGCCTTTCTTTGGGATTGGAATGAAAACTGACCTTTTCCAGTCCTGTGGCCACTGCTGAGTTTTCCAAATTTGCTGGCATATTGAGTGCAGCACTTTCACAGCATCATCTTTCAGGATTTGGAATAGCTCCCCTGGAATTCCATCACCTCCACTAGCTTTGTTTGTAGTGATGCTTTCTAAGGCCCACTTGACTTCACATTCCAGGATGTCTGGCTCTAGGTCAGTGATCACACCATCGTGATTATCTGGGTCATGAATATCTTTTTTGTACAGTTCTTCTGTGTATTCTTGCCATCTCTTCTTAATATCTTCTGCTTCTGTTAGGTCCATACCATTTCTGTCCTTTATTGAGCTCATCTTTGCATGAAATGTTCCTTTGGTATCTCTGATTTGGCTAATTAGTTTACAATATTGTAGTGGTCTTTGCCATACATTGATATGAATCAGCCATGGGTGTACATGTGTTCCTCATCCTGAACCCCCCTCCCACTTCCTTCCCCATCCCATCCCTCAGGGTCATCCCAGTGCACCAGGCCTAAGCACCCTGTCTCTTGCATCAAACCTGGACTGGGAATCTGTTATCTGATCCTTTAGTCCTATTCTCAGCCAGCTCAGGAGACAGCTAGTTAAATGTTTAACATTTGCTCCCCCAAGCTGCTTGAGCCTGAGGGCTATAAGTAAAAATGGTTTAAAAATCTTGTTTTCTTTTTGAAAACTTGCAAGGATTTCTCTATATCTTTGAAGTTTGGGAATTTCACAAGACACATTGAGTGTATGTCTTTTTTCCTTAGTTCTGCCTGAGGCTCCCTGAACTCTTTCCAGCTGAAGACTAAACCAGTCATATGCTCCACTTTACAGTTTTCTTCAGTTATTTGATTACTACTTTTCTCCCATCCATCTTCAGTTGTTCTTTTGGCTCTCCTGCTAATTATGAAGACCCCCGATCAATCCTCTAGGTCTCTCCCCGTTTCATTCTTGAATCTCCTTTTTAAAATTCTCTTATGCATTTTTGCATTTGTCTTTGCACTGATTTGTAAGATATTTCTTCCAAGTGGTCTTTCCAAACATAAATTTTGATTTCAGGAGCAACTCTCCACTTTTTCAAATCTTCCATTGAATTTTTCAATTTTGAGACATTTTCCCCTACAAAGCCTTTGTCTGTCCTCAATGACATCTCTCTGAGAGAGAATATTCCTTCCCTACTAAAGTTTTGTCTTTTTCCCCCTGCTTCTTCCAATTATTCTCCCTCATGGGAGCCACATCTTCCAATTCTTCTCTCAAATTACTGTCATTGAGATTACATTTTAATTTTTTTCTCAATTAAAATTTTATTATGATATACATAGGTATAATCCCCATAAGTATTGATGTCTTCAATGCTTTTTAAAGATGTAAATAATCTTGAACCAAAAAGTTTAATGGATTTTGATATACTCATTTACTCAAGAAATATTACTGAATACCTGTTGTATGTCATGCCCTGATTATTATGGATTAGGGAGAACAGCAGAGAATGTGACAAAGCCATCGGTTTTCTAGACATTCCAGCTGGGGAGGAAGATAATAAAAAGTTAACAATTTAAAATAGAAAATAATTTCAGGTGGTGAAAAATGCAACAAAGAAAACAAAGCTCACAAGGGAAAGTGAATGACAGGGTTTGCAATTTTGGATGTGGGAAGTGGGAGGCCTCTTTGGGGAGGGCATGTGGGATCAGAAGCCTGAATGAACCTAATTTTCAGTGCCATTTCTTCCTGGGTGGTCAGAGATTCAAAGTTCGAGTAGACTCATGGTGGCCTGTTAGCACATGGCAGAGGTTCCCAGTGGGTGTGGAAAATAGTATGATCTTTGTCATTCATGAAAGACATTACCACTTTAAATCGATTCATCCTATGTTCAGTTCAAAATGTTTATTGTAATTATAATAATACCCCATTATTGAATATTGAATATCTGATCTTTACCATGTGCTAGGGACTGTGTATATTATATAGTATATACATTTCTCATTGAACCCTTACAATGACACAATAAGCTGAGGGCTGTTCATGTTTCCACTTTACATACCAGTATTATGAAACCTAGAAATGTAAAGCTCATTGGCAACATGGTTAGTTAGTAGCAGAACCAAGATTCAAATCCTGGTTTTCTTGTTTCCAAAATTAGTGCTTTTGGTTATGAGGCAAATGTGCCAGGCCTGGGGATATAAAAATATACGCACATTTCCCTCATTGAAGAAGCTCATTATCTTATGCAATAATAGAAAATGATCACACCATGTGATGAATGCTGTGATTAAGAAAAGTGTAGAACATAATGGGAGACAGGAGGAGGGTCATTTAACCTCACAAACAGGCTGATACATAAAGAAGGCTTCTAGAAAGAGGAGATTCTGAACTTGATCTCAAAAGATGTGGAGGTAACCACGGGGGAAAATAAAAAGAAAGATGTTCTTGGTAAAGAAAAGAGCATGAACAAAGGTGCTGAGGTATGAATATTGTAGAGGATCTAGAGAACTCTGAGAAGTTCAGTATTGCTGGAACATGAAAGATGGGGCAACCCAAGCAAGAGGTGGTGCATTCCAAAGGTGTGTGATCATGGAGGGTTGCATCACTTGTTAAGAAGTTTGGAGTATGTTCTGTTAAAATAATCAGTTGAATGCTTTTAAACAAAGATCTAGGTAAGACTTAGGTAAACTGCTCTGATGATCATTTTGAGGGTGAGTTTGAGGCAAAAGACAGGACTAGGGTCTGATCAGTTAGGAAAGAACTGTAGTGGTCCAGGGAAGAGATGATGATAGTCTCCTGTAAGGTAATGGTGAAAAGAATGGAGAAGAGGAGGAAGCTTGAGAGATGTGGAGGAAAAATCATTAGCATACAGTGCCTGATGGGATGTTGAAATTGAATCCTCAGATTTTGGCTCAAAGGATTGGTAAATATAGGTTTCACCAGCTGATTTGGAGAACTGAGGAGGAGTAGCACAGGCGAGGAGGTTGGGCAGAATGTGATGCAACGGTGCATTTGTGGTTCTTTTGAGACACCAATTGGCATGTGTTGGCTGTCTGCAGCTTACCACAGAGATCTGTGCTGCAGATAGGGATCTGGGACTCTCAGAAACTCACCAAACATGAAAACAATAAGAATGGATGAGATCATCCAGAGAGCAGCTTGTAGAAGAGTGATGGGAAAACAAAATAGAATAGAGAGGGCATAACGTTCAAGCATGTTCCAGCAATACAGCTAATGTTTAGAAAACAAGTTACAGAAACTATGACTAACAAGATCGCCTTTTTTGGTGAGACTAAACAGAAAATGGTATGAGAAAGATTGTTATGAGAGAAAGAAAGAAAGCAAGTGAATAAGCAACAACAGTAAGAATCCATGGGTGGAGGCAGAAAAGTCACACTGCTGCTGCTGCTGAGTCACTTCAGTCGTGTCCGACTTGCTGCGACCCCATAGACGGTAGCCCACCAGGATGCCCCGTCCCTGGGATTCTCCAGGCAAGAACACTGGAGTGGGGTGCCATTGCCTTCTCCGAGAAAAGTCATGGGTCCAGGAGAGATCTATGGAGAAGAGATGACCAAGTGGACAGGGGCTAGGTTGCTGATCCTTCCAGGAATGTTTACATTTTAAAGATGAATATGTTCTTCATTCAAACCATATCAGTCCAAGTATCTGATAAAGACAAGCTTGGAATCACTAAAGTAACACTCTCAGGGGCTTACTGTTAATGCTTTTTACCTGAAGGTCAACCTTGCCTATCCCTGGGCCAAAGTCCTAGGGTCATAGAGCTTCTGGGAAATCTAAATAAAAAGGCAAGAACCAAAGTTAACTTTTTAAATCAGATTGTCCTGTTGCTTTCTAGTTCCTTGGGAAGCTACATGAACAAAGACATTGATACATCTGAATTTAGTTGTCTTTCTCTTCCATTGGAAGTTTCATCTAGGCATCAGAAAGCTGTGGAAGACACAGTATTCCACAGAGATGGTTTCTTTTTTGGCATTATAATTGGAATCCAGTACTACTTTGTTACTTGGTAAACTTTGAGTGGCAAAAATAACATCAATGTGACAGGTTAGATGGGAGTTTTTCTGAAAGATCAGTGATGAGGACTGGCTCTTGAAAGAGAAATAATCTTCATTTCACATGGCAACCTAATGACAGATGAGGACAGATGGTGACAATCCTCATTCTGGAATTCTGCTTCAATCAATCAATTAATCAACAACTACTTATTGATCTCCTATTTTGACTAAGAACACAGACTCTGGAATCAGATGCCTGAGTTCAAGACCCAGTTTTTCTGTGTACTAATGTCTTATCCTTGGGAGAATTCCAAAACCTCTCTGAGCCTCAATTTCTTCCTTTAGGGAATGAGGAAAAGAATTATATTTAGCCCAATGGGTTGTTACGGGGTCCAGTTGAGATGTGAGTCAGTAAGTGTTAGGTACTATTGCTCTCATTGTTTTTGATATTTTTGCTGTTGTTATTATTGTTGCATGATCATTATCACTTCTTGGTGACCTCCAGGTTATTGAATAGAGTTTCCTTTTTTTCAGAATGATTTTATGTGTTTCCCAGAAATGGGTGATTTTCAAAGAAATGTCCAAAGCGGTGCCCTGAGCGTGTTAAGTCTATCTGATGTACTCAACATTTATAGTTTTATGACTTCCCAGTGGAGCTTGTGGGGAGAAAGGGAAGAAAACAATGATGGACAGGGAAGTGAAGCGAGCTGACAGGTAGGCAGGAGAGCGAGGAGGCATGGAAGGGAGGAGCTTATTGTGCAAAGGAGGTACCATCCATTTGCCTCAACTGCTGCAAGATCCACTCACTTAACAAATGTTTATAGAATGCTTACTGTGTGTCAGGCTTTCTTCTAGGTTCTGGAAATGCTGTAATAACTAAGAAATACAAAGTCACAACCTTCATGAATCTTATATTCTATGGCGTATGGGAGGGGAAAGGTAACAAAATATCAAACGCATAATTTCAGTTAATATGAAGAAGACAACACTGGCTGAGTTGCTAGAGACTGGCTTAGGGTCTGTGATGGAGCTTCCTTTGGGTCCTGTGGTCAGGAAGGGCATTTCTGATTGCTGAAGGGAGGCCAGACTTGTTTGTGGGATGGTTCTCAGCCAGCACTGACGTTTCACTTCATGTGGTGGATCTATTGGCCCATTCCCTTGCCTACCTCTTCATAAGCTCCTCTCTTCCAGACAACAATTTCTACAGGGAAATTTGGGAGCCAGACTTGTGTGTGCATTGCTCAGCTAACTTCCTTACCTCTTTTAGGGCAGAATGAAGTATCTGCAAAGAATACGTATCTACTATGCTCAGAATACCAGACCACCTGACCTGCCTCTTGAGAAACCTATATGCAGGTCAGGAAGCAACAGTTAGAACTGGACATGGAACAACAGACTGGTTCCAAATAGGAAAAGGAGTACGTCAAGGCTATATATTGTCAGCCTGCTTATTTAACTTACATGCAGAGTACATCATGAGAAACGCTGGACTGGAAGAAGCATAAGCTGGAATCAAGATTGCTGGGAGAAATATCAATAACCTCAGATATGCAAATGACACCACCCTTATGGCAGAAAGTGAAGAGGAACTAAAAGCCTTTTGATGAAAGTAAAAGAGGAGAGTGAACAAGTTGACTTAAATCTCAACATTCAGAAAACGAAGATCATGGCATCTGGTCCTATCACTTCATGGGAAATAGATGAGGAAACAGTGGAAACAGCATCAGACTTTATTTTTTTGGGCTCCAAAATCACGGCAGATGGTGATTGCAGCCATGAAATTAAAAGACGCTTACTCCTTGGAAGGAAAGTTATGACCAACCTAGATAGCACATTGAAAAACAGAGACATTACTTTGCCAACAAAGGTCCATCTAGTCAAGGCTATGGTTTTTCCAGTAGTCATGTATGGATGTGAGAGTTGGACTGTGAATGCTGAAGAATT
Organism: Bubalus bubalis; assembly: GCF_019923935.1. Classification (NCBI taxonomy): domain Eukaryota; kingdom Metazoa; phylum Chordata; class Mammalia; order Artiodactyla; family Bovidae; genus Bubalus; species Bubalus bubalis. Next base: position 15,457,025 of record NC_059170.1, on the reverse strand, counting down.
AATGCCTTTGAACTGTGGTGTTGGAGAAGACTCTTGAGAGTCCCTTGGACTGCAAGGAGATCCAACCAGTCCATTCTGAAGGAGATCAGCCCTGGGTGTTCATTGGAAGGACTGATGCTAAAGCTGAAACTCGAATACTTTGGCCACCTCATGCGAAGAGTTGACTCATTGGAAAAGACTCTGATGCTGGGAGGGATTGGGGGCAAGAGGAGAAGGGGACGACAGAGGATGAGATGGCTGGATGGCATCACCGACTCGATACACATGAGTTTGAGTGAACTCTGGGAGAGTTGGTGATGGACAGGGAGGCCTGGTATGCTGCAGTTCATGGGGTCACAAAGAGTCCGACATGACTGAGCTACTGAACTGAACTGAAGTGAATGCTTAGTTTTCTGTGATTGTGGTTTTCAGTCTGTCCGCCTTCTGATGGAGAAGGATAAGTGGCTTATGGAAACTTCTTGATGGGAGAGACTGAGGGGGAATCTGGGTTTTGTTCTGATGGGTGGGGTCATGCTCAGTAAATCTTTAATCCAATTTTCTGTTGAAGGTGGGGTTGTGTTCCCTCCCTGTTATTTGAGCTGAGGTCAAGCTATGGTGGAGATAATGAACGAAGATAATGGTGATCTCCTTCAAAAGTTCCTATTCAGGCACTGCTACACTCGGTGCCCTCAGCCCTGCAGCAGGCCACCACCAACCCAGGCCTCCAGCAGAGACTCCTGGACACTCACGGGCAAGCCTGGGTCAGTCTCTTGTGGGGTCACTGCTTCTTTCTCCTGGGTCCTGGTGCACACAAGGTTCTGTTTATGCCCTCCAGCAGTCTGTTTCCCCAGTCCTGTGTAAGTTCTAGCAGCTCTATGGTTGGACACGACTGAGCGACTGAACTGATATTGACGCTTCTTAGTGCTTTAAGGTTGTTTTTTATGTTGTTGTTGTGTTGTCTTTTAAATTTTTTATTTATTTATTTTTGGCTGCACTGGGTTTTCCTTGCTGCTTGCAGGCTTTCTCTAGTTGCAGTGAGTGGGCTTCTCATTGCAGTGGTGTCTCTTGCTGTGGAGCACGGGCTCTAGACACACGGGCTCAGCAGTTGTGGCACAGGGTCTCAGTTGCCCCGGAGCATGTGCGATCCTTCCAGACCAGGGATTGAACCCTCATTCCCTGCATCGGTAGGCAGACTCCCAACCGCTGGACCTCGAGGGAAGATCCTGTGCTTTAGTTTCACAAGGGCAGAACTCTCATGTTCTTTCTCCAGTCCTGGGCTTCAGTATTAGGAAGTCCTCATGCCTTTGTATACCAGATCTCATGCTCAAAAGCAGTGATTCTGCAGGTGTGGTCCATTGGCCAGTGGCATCAACCTCACCTCAGCACTTGTTAGAAATGCAGATGTTGAGGCCCCAGCCCAGATGATCTGAATAAAAAGCTGTGAGGATGGGTCCCAAACCTCTGTGGTTGAACAATTGCTCCAGGTGATCCTCATAGGATTTCAAATTTGGAACTGGCTCAAGGGCAGTGTGACTTTCTGTGACACATGGTGCTCTGCCATTAAGAAGGTTTGCAATCAATTTGGCAGGTTAGAATCCAAGAGCCTAGATCAGTGACTAAGAGCCTGAACTTGAATGTCAGAGGTTTCCCTGTTCTTCTGTCTATCTCAGCATTCCCCAGCCTAAGAGTACTAATGGCATTTGGGACTGGTTAATTCTTTGTTGTCATGACTGGTTTCATGCACTGTAGGCTGTTAAGCAACATCACTTGCTTTTACTTCTTGCTGCTGCTGCTGCTAAGTCGCTTCAGTCATGTCCGACTCTGCGTGACACCATAGACGGCAGCCCACCAGACTTCCCTACCCCTGGGATTCTCTAGGCAAGAACACTGGAGTGGGTTGCCATTTCCTTCTCCAATGCATGACAGTGAAAAGTGAAAGTAAAGTCGCTCAGTCATGCCCGACTCTTAGTGACCCCACGGACTGCAGTCTACCAGGCTCCTCTGTTCATGGATTTTCCAGGCAAGAGTACTGGAGTGGGGTGCCATTGCCTTCTCCGTTTTACTTCCTAGATGCCAACAATGCTCCCCCTACCCCAAGTTGTGACAAACTGTCTCTGTTGTTGTTGTCATGTCTGACTTTATGTGACCCCATGGACTACATTGTGCCAGGCTCCTTCATCCTCCACTATCTCCCAGAGTTTGCTTAAACACATGTCCATTGAATTGATGATGCTAAGTAGCCATCTCATCCTCTGTCTCCCCCTTCTCCTCCTGCCTGCGACCTTTCCCAGCATCAGGGTCTTTTCCAATGAGTTGGTACTTCGCATCAGGTGGCCAAAGTAGGGGAGCTTCAGCTTCAGCATCAGTCCTTCCAATGAATATTCAGGGTTGACTTCCTTTAGGATTTACTGGTTTGATTTCCCAGCAGTCCAAGACAGTGTCAAATATCCCCTTGGATGCAAGATCATCGCTGGGGGAGGACTCCTGATCTATTTGCATTAGTCGAGAGTTTATCTTACTGAGTATTCTCCATGTTCACAAAGTAAATGGTCTCCTATAAAAAAACAACAACAAGGGCCACCTCAAATATGTTTGGATGGATTCAATGTAAACACTGGAACATCTTTAGAATCATATGTGTCTTATCAAAGTTGTCATGTGGGTTAGGTATTATTATTAATATTTTAGTTATTATTGTAAATGAATAAGACATAGAACATGAAAGGTCTATTATGAGTCAGTTATTGTTAATATTACCATTTGTTTGAATTATTAGTCTCCTTATCTCATGAATTGTCTATACAGAAGTGAGTTGTTGTTAATCTATTGTCATTCCTTTCATCTCTTGAAAGACCTGAAATTGCCTTGATTTTACACATGCACTTTCTCCCTTTAAGGAGAAAGGATCATAAAGAATTAAATTCTCATCAGTTTTGCTTTAGCATATATTCCTTCCACTTAGAAAAATGTAGTGAGCCTGCTATTAAATTCATCTATTTTCTTCACTCTCCTGAAGGGATGATCAGACACATCTGGATAGCTTCTTTTCTCCTCCCTCCAAATCTCAGCAACATACTCTGCACAACCTGTTTTTGCAAAGGAAAACAGGTTCTATCCGTACCCCTACCCCCATCCCATGAACATTGTGGTCCGCATATGAATAAGGAGACCCTTTTCAAATAAACTCCCTGGAGTGTGCCAGGATCACAGCTGCTATCCATGTCCTTAACTCTGTAACAGCAAACATCTGAATCAAGAGGGAAAGAGTCAGTAAACCATCCGGATGTTTTGTTGATGCTTGGCCATGCATTTAGAAGTTGTGCAATGTCTGGATGACAACCTAGGATTTTGGCTTTCTATGGGGCTGTTTGGTATTGTGTAGACACAGGCCTTATCTTAACATGGCCGTAATTTACGAGTTCAGGACTTAAAATTCAATCCAAATCTTTTGGAAACTGAATCCATTCACTCCTGAAAAAAACGTAAGTATGTGTTTTTAAAGCAATAAGACTTGGAAAGTTTATTAAAAAGTCTCAAAAGACATTTGGACATCAAATAACTCTTAAAAACGCAATGTTTTTGTGATTTAAATGAATAAGAAACATATGGATTAAATTTCCTTTAAATTGCTCGCAAGATTAAAAATCGGGGGAAAAAATGCTCAGGGCCAAATGTGTTTTGGGTTTTCCAGTCCCAAGTGTGGTTGAAACAGAGCTTGAGTCATGAATAGCACCCACACTGCTGCTGGGGTACCCCCTCCTCAAATCTGTTTGAGGACTAGAGTTTTATTCACAGAGCATTTGCTCTCACTCAGCCAAGCAACCGCACACACCACTGAACAGAACCGTAATAACAAACATTAACAATTAAAATATCTGCTAATTTGCAGCTAGCCAAAAACAAATAGCACACTTCAAAGTCAAGCTAAAGATGGCTCTTTTTAACATTCTGCAGAATCTGAAAGTGATTAAAAGAGAAATTACATCTGAGAAAGGAGTGGCTTCAAGTGTTATTTAAAAGTGGGCAGGGATGGACCTTCCAACAGCCAAGCTAGCTTGAGCAGCAACCCAGCTCTGGGCTTGTCATCCTTGGGCTCAGATACCAACTTAAATTCATCTCTGAGAGTTCTAAACTAAGCCAGAGGGCTCTAAACTAAGCCTGAGAAGACCAACTTGGCAGTCATGGTGTGGATGAGCCTGGAAACTTAGTTCTCCACCATAGGGGGTCTTCATTTGGTTTCTGCAACACACCTAACACCTCCTCTTGCCAACCCAATTGGCAAGAATCAGTTTAATCTTGTTGGTGACCAAAATATACCTTAAAGTGTAAAATGTATGCCTTAATCTGATTGCCTCTTTCATATCAGTCTTCTTTTTTTTTTTTTGGTTGGGGGTCATATTATTATTATTCTTTTAGAAAATCCCTTGTCTTTTTTTTAAAAGGCACAATGATTTTTATTTTGTTATTATTTTTTAATTTATTTATTTTTGGTCAGGCCAAATTTGGTATTGCAGGGGATGCGAGATCCTAGTTCTCAGACCAAACCCATGCCCCCTACAATGGAAGCACAGTCTTAACCACAGGGAAGTCTGTGGGGGGTCAAATTATTTGACCCTCTATTTCTGCTTCTTCAGATAAAAATAACAGACCCCCTTTTCTTAGTTTACCATTCTTTATCTAGACCCTTGAGGCAAAGAGATCTCTGAAGGAAGGATTGCAAAGTCTGTCTGACCTTGCCTTCTTTTCCTAATCGACTCTCCTGAAGAAAATTTCCACCCCACTTCCTCTCTACCCCTTCTTGCCCCCTGTCCCCAGCTATAATCTTATGACTTATATTTAGGAATTTTATTACCGTTAGGGGTGCATTTATTATCTCCCTTTATTAAGTTTCCCATCAGATCTCTGAAACTCTTATGTTTCGGAAAGTTACTTATTTGTTCCACAAATATTTGCTAAGCTCATACTATGTGCCAGGTACTTTTTTTTTTTTTTTTTTGCAAATCAGACATTTTACTTATTTATTCATTTGTCTGTGCCACAGCGCATGTGGGATCTTAGTTCCCTGACTTAGTTCCCTGACACAGTGCATGCGTCCTTCATTGGAAGCACAGAGTCTCTACTACTGGACTGCCAGATAAGTCCTGCCAGGTACATATTTGTTGGAGATACTTCTGTAAAGAGAACAATTAACAGTAGATGAATAAATAAATGGATATTCTGGAGGAAGAGTCATTATGAAGGACTGAGTGCAGAGCTAGTCCTTATTTTGGTGTTACAGGTGATGAGTGAATTGAGTGAGGCTGATTCAAGGCAGTTAATGGCAATCAGTTGATTGATGAACATATTTTATACTAAGGTGTGAATGACTGATAGCACAACTTGATAACAAAATTTCTTTCTCTTCCTAACCCTAAGAAAAATATCTTTTCCCAAAAAAACCTCCAATTGGTGATCTTCAACCAGCACTGGGAAGTCTTTTTGGTAAGAAAACATCAGTTTCTTATCTTGTGCTCTCCAAGTAGCAAAGCTGGCCCTGCTTTCTCTGCACAATTCTACTGTAACTTATAGATTGTAACTCCATTTGGTCTTAGCCTTCAGCTTTGTCAAAGGCTTTCATTAAGAGTCATTTTAGCCAAGCTTCTCTAAATCTTCCTCTGTCTTGCTTTTTTCCATATGTGTTCAAATTTTTGTATATAGGTACAGCAGGTAGTGGGGCTTCCCAGGTGGCTCAGTAGATAAAGAATCCACTGCTAATGCAGGAGACACAGTATATGCAGATTTGACCCTGGGTTGGGAAGATCCCCTGGAGGAGAGCATGATAACCCACTCCAATATTCTTGCCTGGAGAATCCCATGGACAGAGGAGCCTGGTGGGCTACAGTCCATGGGGTCACAAAGAGTCGGACACGATGGAAGTGACTCAGCACACGTGCACAGCAGGTAATAGTATCAAAGATGAGTTTATTCTCAATTTGTTTCTGATTCCTTATGACCAATGACTGTGACTTGTAAATTATCATGCTTGTCACTCTAGGTGACATACATTGATTATGGACCACAAAGAGTCATCAGCCCTAAAGATTTAACAGAAAAAAAAAAAAGATGATGAGCAACCAATGAAGGTCACTGGTCTCAAGGAACACATAATCCTCACTGTATTATTTATTTCAAATTTTCCTTTCCTTTAAAAAATTGAGATAACATTTATATACAGTGAAATATATAGATCTTAAGTGAAGTGTAACAATCCACTAAATGTCAACTGATATTTGATACACGTGTGTATAGGAATATACCCATTTTGATCAAGAAAAATAACATTTCCATTACCCCAGAAAAAAATTTTCATGCTCCTTTTCAGTCATATCTACAACCTATCCCCAAAATAGGCAACCACTGTTCTGATTACTATTGTTATAGACCAGTTGACCTGTTCTTGAACTTCATGCAAATGACATTGTATGGTAGGTACATTTTATGACATCTTTTGTTAAAAATACTATTTATGAGATTCAGCTACCCTCCCTGTATTTTGTGCTTGTTCAATACCTAACAACACGATAAAGGTAAATCAAGAATACAGTCTAAGCTCGTTGAGTGGCTTGGAGACTAAGCGTGGTACCGATTTGGTAAGTATCCAGATCAAGATTTAGAAACACTTGGTTAAAGGGATAGATGCTTCTCATTTTTATCTCCATGAATCAAGCCTTGTAGAAGTAGCTGCAGTATTAATGTGTCATTGCAATATCTATAATGCCATGACCATGGGTGTATTTTAAAAACTCCAAAGGCACGTCTAAATAACATAACCCAGGTGGAGAACTACTATCCTGTCATGAGTGTGAGAAAGGCAATGTGAACTTACTGTTCTTTTAGCAGGTTGCAATTTCTACCTGCTTCTTTATGCTGTGAATATCTCACTGTGATTTTAGTATTTATAATTCATGTCTTATAGGCTATACCTTCTAAAAGTCAGCCAACAGTTCTATGCTCTGAAGAAGCAGTGATCTGTGTCAGTGGTGAAGAAAAACAGGGCTGTGTTGGCCACTCCATTGAGGACAATTCCTTAAGGCAGGATAAAGGTAGTTTTGACTTTCTATGATTTTTCACTGTATTAGTTGGAAGGCTATGCTGTGATAGCAGATTAATTTTAGAATGAATGGAGATGTACTCCTTGTTCAGATTACAAATCCAATCAAGAGATACACATTGCTCAGATTCTCAAGCTGACAGCTTACTGTGTTTGGATTGGCTGGTCTCTGAGGTCTCCAAAGGAGGGTATGAAAAAAACAGATGCTTTTAAGGATCAGACCTGGGAATGACTTTCATCAGACCTCAAACTTTGCTGCATCTTAGAATCATCAGGGGAACTTTAAATTTTTTTCAATATCCAGGCTGTGCCCAATACCAATTAAATCAGAATTTCAGGTTGAGATTCATGTATCAGTATGTTTTAAATTTCTCTAGATGATTCCAATGTGTAGCTGAATGTAAGACTCAGCAGCTTATATCACTTCTGCTCACACTCCATTGGCCAGCTGTATGTATATATATTTATCTCCTCCTTCTTGAGCCTCCCTCCACCCCCATCCCACCCCTCTAGGTCATTAGAGAGCAGTGAGCTGAGTTCTCTGTGCTATATAGCAGTTTCCCACTGCTGCTACTGCTACTGCTAAGTCGCTTCAGTCGTGTCCGACTCTGTGCGACCCCATAGATGGCAGCCCACCAGGTGCCCCCGTCCCTGGGATTCTCCAGGCAAGAACACTGGAGTGGGCTGCCATTTCCTTCTCCAATGCATGAAAGTGAAAAGTGAAAGTAAAGTTGCTCAGTCGTATCCGACTATTCGCGACCCCATGGACTGCAGCCAACCAGGCTCCTCTGTCCATGGGATTTTCCAAGCAAGAGTACTGGAGTGGGGTGCCATTGCCTTCTCTGAGTTTCCCACTAGCTATCTATTTTACACATGGTAGTGTGTATATGTCAGGGCGATTCTCTTGGTTAGAGTTTTAACCAAGGGACCAATGAATTATTTTAACTTGGATCAGTTATGATGCAGGGCAAATGTGGATGAGATCAGGCCAACGAGAAAGTCTCTGAGGTCATTTGGGACAAGCTGGTGGTGGCCTGGATTAAGGTGGCACAAGAATAGATGTGTCTGAGGGAAATTTAAGAGACTTAACACAGGGATTATAGATCTGAATCATGAATTGCACAGTGGGGATGGGGTAAGGTTAATAGGATTCATGAGTTTCTTACATAATCAACCAAATACTGAATGGGGGAGTCACGAGGGCAGTTATCAGAGGGAAGGGTGAATGACAGTGAAGTGATGAAATGGAGTAGTGTGCAAAGGTACCACTTTCAAGAAGTACGTTTCAGAATGGTGTGATGTAGGGCGAGCTGGGATGCTGGCTTGTCTAGCTATTAATAGCACAGAATTTGCTTTGCACTTAACTGTTGTCCTTCGTGTCTATAGCTCCTTGGGGAGCCATTCGACAGGAGAAGGTGAATGTTAATTTAGGATACCTATGCCTCCCTTTGTACTTAACTTGAGACTCCTGGCTTATCCAACTGTCTGCCTGTCTGCCTATCTTAGAATCCATATCATGTAAAGAAGAGTAAAAAGCTCAGCATACTCAATATAGGAAATAAAAAACCCAAAACACCCTCTTGTCTGAGTTGGCTTGGTCCTGGCTAAAAGGCATTGGCTCAGGAAAATTCTCTTGTAAACCTTTGCTTTCCATTCTAGTCCAGGAAAATGTTGTCTTACGTGCCTCAACATTTGGAATGGAAATTTGGAAATATTGACCCAGGGAGTAGTCTACCAATGTTTTTGAAATCTGCCTCACCCTGTGACCTTACCACTAGATCAAAAGACATTGAGTCTTTCTTCTCAATGCTTACTAAATAATCTGGTATATAGTAACTGTTTTAATGATTTTGGGCTGTGACCTACACTGGTAATGATTTTTAAGTTCTTTCTTCCCTGCAATGGCTCTTTCCCAGGGTTCTCTGAGTGGCTGGTGGACAAGTCAATGCAAGAATGTTCTCAGACTGGTTCAGTCTACTTCCAAGGCGCAAATTTTCTCTACTCTAATAGTTTTTTGTAACTTAGATATAATTCACTTACCATGAAACTCAACCCTTTAAAACATGCAATTCCATGATGCTAGTATATTCGAAAGGTTATTCAATTATCGAATTTCATTACCTAAATCCAGAACATTTTCATCACCCCAAGAAGGTCCCCAAATCCATTAGGAATCCCTCATTAGTCCTACCTCCTACATGGTGGCAACAACTAATCTGCTTTTTATCTCTATGGATTTACTTCTTCTAAACACTTCTATATGGAATCATACCTTATGTAGCCTTTCATGTCTGGGTTCTTTCGCTTAACAATGTTTTCAGGGTTCACTCATGTTGCATGGTATATCATTACTTCATTCCCTTTTAAGGCAGAATGGTATCCTGTTGTATGGATATACCACATTTTATTTATCCACTGTCAGTTGATGGGCTTTTAGGTTGTTTGCACATTTTGGCTATTATAAAAAATGTTTCATTGTTCTTGCAATTTTAAGAATAGTTGGTGAGTAGACATGTACCCTTCAAGTTACGGAAGGCTCACAGAACAGCTGGGTTAACCAAACTCTAAGTCTCATTTCCTTTTGATTTCCTTCACAAACCTACAGATGCCTTGCTTCTAGGTAGAAAAGACTATCAATGCAGAAAAATCTTGCTAAAATATAGTGAACTTTTCTTTTTAATTAATTCAAAGCAAAGGGAAAACTAGAACAAATCCAGTCACAGTGAAGCTCATTTTGTGGACACCTGCAATAAAATATCTCCAAATTTCCAGGTTTCCCTCAGTAGAAACAGGTGGTCAGGAATCTGCCCAATTTTAGTGGGAGGATGTGTTTTCTTTTTTAAGCAGGAAACAGGAAGAGAGGAGAGAAAAATTGCACCAGTGACTTACATGACACTTCAGTTCCCCCAGTTGATTCAGTTTCTAGTATTTTCAGACTCTTGAACTTAAGTCCTTCTGATAATGCCAAAGGCTCCGCATTCTGAGATGATACATTTTTGGATGGATCTCTCTTGGACATAGATTATTCATGTTTGTGTATTAGTTGCTAAGTTGGTTCCAACTCTTTGTGACCCCATGGACTGTAGCCCACCAGGCTCTTCTGTCCATGGGGATTGTCCAGGCAAGAATACTGGAGTGGATTGCCATTCCCTTCTCCAGGCTATCTTCCCGACCTGGGGAATCAAACCCTGGCCCAGCCCAGGGATTGAACCCTGGTCTCCTGTGTTGCAGGCAGATCCTTTACCCTCTGAGCTACAAGAATCCGCCTGCAATATGAGAGACCTGGGTTTGATCCCTGGGTTGGGAAGATCCCCTGGAGAAGGGAACAGCTACCCAGTCCAGTATTCTGGCCTGGAGAATTCCATGGACTGTATAGTCCATGGGGTCATAAAGAGTTGGACACAACTAAGCGACTTTCACTTTCAAGAGTCCCCTATATTCATGTTTAGGTCTTCCCAACCCTGACCATGACTTATCCTAAGCCAGCCCAAGTTAGTGTCTCATCTCTGTCCCTTGTCCTGTGCCAAAATATGGAAAGATTTGTTTTTTTGGCTATATACATTCCTTGAGATTTGATCTCAGTCATGGTATCTTATCTTTCCCTAAGGCTGCAGCTTCCAAACTGCTTCAGGAGGCAGGCCATCATGGATAAGTACAGAGACTGGTGAGTGGACATCAGGTTGCATGCTTGGAGCCCAAAGAGCATGTACCACTTTTGCACATTCCAGTGTTTGAGGGTGCACAATTGCACGAGCAAACAGAGCTGCCCACAACTGGCTAATTGCAGAGGCAATCATCACCCTGGCTCCTTCCAAATGAGCAGAGAGCAGCTAATTGTGCTCACAATTGGCTGATTGAGCTCACAGTCAGTAAATTGCTGCTGTAACTGTTTGTGCATACAATTTTGCACCTGGGAGTAACTGCGGGCGATGGGGTCTAACACACTTTGAAAGAACATTAAACAGTACAACATCCAAGAAATCCAATCCCATCCAGCCAGCCTGGGGAATTTGAGCTGGGGAGGGGAGACACACGTCTTAAATTGGAGTTGGGGTATCTCAGACTCTGAAGCTAAGCCTCAGGGTACACATTACAACTCAGCGCTCTGCTCCTACCACTTCATATATCTCTGGCTTCACACTCAGAGCTCACTGCTCAGCCAGCAAAACATCTCAGTCACAGGAAGGGTCAGAGAGTGTCGTGCTTAGAACAGGAGTTCTGAACTCAGGATACCTTGGTTCAAATTTGAGCTTTTCCGCTTCTCTGCTGGGGAGCCCTGGGAAGCTTCAATTTTTTTATCTGTAAAATGGTGGTGGTGGCAATAAAAGTACTCAGGCTTGCTGTGCAGATTAAATAAAATAATGCCTGAAAATTGTGACTATAGATTTACTCAAAGAATGTTTTATTTATTCACTTTTTGATTCACAATATCAATCAAAGTTTGGACATCACTTGCTACCCCATGGAGTGCCTTACACTCTGATTTTTATGACAATTGCTGATACATTGGTGTTAGCATTAAAAGATTTTTGTTTTTCTCCTTGCTAGCTACAGGACTCAGGCCAGGTTGCTTAATTTCTGTAAGCCACAGTTTACCAATCTGCAAAATGGGGATGAATATATCATCATAGGTAGATAGGCAGCCCTGTCTTATGGGGCTGTTGCGAGGATTAAACAAGGCAATGTAAGTGAGTGGTTGCTTCCTAAACATTTTGTAAGTGTTAGCTCCTGCTGTTTTAATTACTATTATGAGGTGCTGGAGAAGACACTTGAGAGTCCCTTGGACAGCAAGGAGACCAAATCAGTCAGTCCTAATGGAAAACAACCCTGAATATTCATTGGAAGGACTGAAGCTGAAGCTCCAATACTTCGGCCACCTGACTCGAAGAGCTGACTCACTGGAAAAGACCCTGGTGCTGGGAAAGATGGAAAGCAAAAGAAGAAGGAGGCAGCAGAGGATGAGATGGTTAGATAACATCACTGACTCAATGGACATGAATTTGAGCAAACTCTGGGAGACAGTGGAGGACAGAGGAGCCTGGTGTGCTGAGTCCGTGGAGTTGTAAAGAGTCGGATATAACTTACTGTATAACAACAATAAAGCTCTGTGAAAGGAGAATGGCATCAGGGCTGGCATTTGGGGGACTTTTAGCCAATACTACTATGTCACTCATGCCCGCAGTGTGTCAAACTCCTACCCACTGCCCTGACCGGATGGACTGTTTCAGACAGAAAGGAGGTATGTGAGTCCTGTGGCCGACTGTCATGCTTGGGCCCTTCCCAGATCTATGTGAGGAGACAAGTAAGGTTTGAACCCAGAGAGATACAGGGTCCTGATCCTTGTGTGTGCCTGGCCCTGGCTCATTTCTTGGTCCCTGATAGAGATGATTTTATAGGGTTCTTACTCTCAGCAAGAGAAAAGAGATAAGGACAAGCTTTGGCAGGATCCGGAAATTAATCCAGGGGAGGCAGACATTGTGTCTCTAAATGTAATTGAATCTCCCTGGTGTCTGGTGGGGGCGGGGGATGGAGCGAAGACCTTCTGACTTTAATGTCTGCGGGGGTGGGGTGTGGGACATGGGACCGGGGAGGGGAGGGAAGGGACGGGGAGGGGGCCGCACTGCTCGGCGCTAAGCCGGCTCCCTGGCCACAGCTTCTTTCTCTTTCCTCTTCAGGACTGCCACCACTCATCCTGTCCCTTTGGAAGTTCCTGGCACCTGATACAGCTACAGTTTGGTGGGCACACTCCCCCTCCTTTGCTGTCTAAGGATGCAAGCTCATGGGTCTCTTGATGGTAAACTGGACTTTACTGTTGATAGATAGGGATGCAGGCAAAGGAGAGGGGCTAAGATTTTAGAATCCCAGAGATTCTCTAGCATCGCTTTAAATTTTTTCTTTTAAATTTATTTTATTTGTATTAGTAGTAGTAGTATTTTAACTGCGCTGGGTCTTCATTGCTGCACAGGCTTTTCTCTAGTTGCAGCGCGCGGGGATACTCTCTAGTTATGGTGCGCAGGCTTCTCATTGGAGTGGCTTCTCTTGTTGAAAGAACGGGCTCTAGAGCTCGGGCTTAGTAGTTGTGGTGTACAGGCTTAGTTGCCCTGTGGTATATGCTGCTACTGCTAAGTCACTTCAGTCGTGTCCGACTCTGTGCGACCCCATAGACGGCAGCCCAGCCCTGCCGTCCCTGGGATTCTCCAGGCAAGAACACCGGAGTGGGTTGCCATTTCCTCCTCCAATGCATGAAAGTGAAAGTGAAGTCGCTCAGTCGTGTCCGACTCTTAGCGACCCCATGGACTGCAGCCTACCAGGCTCCTCCGTCGATGGGATTTTCCAGGCAAGAGTACTGGCGTAGGATGCGGATTATGGGATCTCCCCAAATCAGAGATTGAACTAGTGTCTCCTGCATTGCAAGGCGGATTCTTAGCCACTGGACTACCAGGGAAGCTCTAGCACTGCTTTTTGTTTCCAACTCATATGTGGTGTGTTAGTTTGCTAAGACCACCAGAGCAAAGTATTACAGACTGAGTGCCTTAAACGACAGATATTTATTTCTTACCTTCTTGAAGGGCTAGAAGTCAATGTATTAATATCTGCAGGTTGGGTTTCTCCTGAGGCCTCTCTCCCTGGTTTGTATATGGTGACTGCTGGCTGTAAGATCATATTGTCTCTTTCTCTGGGCAAGCGCATCCCTTGTGTCTTTTTGTGTTTACAAATTTCTTTTTCTTATGAGGACACCAGTCAGATTGGTTTAAGGCCCACCCTGAAGACTTCATTTTAATTTAACCACCCCTTTCACCTGTATTTCCAAATATGGTTATATTCTCAGGTACTGGGGACAAGGGCTTCATCATATGAATTTGGGAGGAACACAGTTATGCACATAAAGCGGTAAGTTGCTCCAGTTGTGTCTGACTCTGTGGCCCTGTGGACTGTAGCTTGCCAGGCCCCTCTGTCCATGGAATTCTCCAGGCAAGAATACTGGAGTGGGTTGCCATTTGCCATTTGTCCTCCAGGGGATCTTCCCAACCCAGGGATTGAACCTGTATCTCTTAGTCTCCTGCATTGGCAGGCAGATTCTTTACCGCTAGCGCCACCTGGGAAGCCCTATACAAATACATGAGATTCTCAGAATTCCCAAGAAATGTTCTTTCCTTAGAGATAAAACCAATTGCACTCAGATCCCAACTCAGCCAATGGTAGTTGTGTGACCTCCTTACACAAGGCAAGTAACTCAGCTTCATTATTAGGGTGACCACAGGTCTCAATTTGCCTGGAATTTTTTGTTTATATCTATTGTCCCAACATAATTATAAGAGAACCCTCTTTCATTCTTAAATGAAATCCTGGTTTGAATGATAAATTGTGTGATCACTCTGCATTACTTTCAGATCTGAATCACAAGATGTTCAGGGTTTTCAGGAGATGCTGGAGAAGTACCCCTAAAGCCACCTGGTACTTAGTAAATGTGACTGTCCCTTTTGCATGCAACTTCGTATTTTCCAATCCCAATTCCCCTGGTCAGGAAGGCTCCTTTTGCTTGTGGAACTCTTTGCTCAGGATGCAGCCTGAGATGATATCAAGGTAGACCAGTAAGCCTAGACCACTGTTTATCCAAGCCCACCCCTGCCACATGTAACTGGCATTTTAAGGGCCTCCAGACTGGGTGAAAGCCAAGTTAAAGGGCCTCGCTACCCTAGAAAAATTTTCATCTCTATCATCAGTATTGGCAGTACAAGTACACTTGATTGGATTAAGATTTCTTGACTACAAGCAACAGAAACAGCATCTTGATTAAATGGAAGGAAGTGAAGAAAGAACCTAATTATAAAAGTAGTTTGCAGAATCAAAGGAAAAATTAAGCCACCAAGCCTCAGAAAGAAGAGGGTCCAGAGTGGTTCCTGTGATTGTTGGTTCAAGGGTGAATGAATGGGCACTTTTTTTTGATAAATTAAAAATACACAGAAACATAATATAATGTAATGTAATATAATATATACACAGAAATACTAAATAAACATTAATCTCTCTCCCAATCCAGTTTTGATAATAGTATTCATTTGCTATATTTGCTATTTGCTTTTGGTGGAGTTTTTATTATTATTTTGTTCCTGTTTTGTTTGGTTGAATAAACAAACAAAACCAACTTAATTTCCCAGGCTCTAGTCCTATTCTCTCTACTGTTCAGAGGTAAACAGTGGTGTGAGCTTGTGCCTCCTTCCAGGATTCCTGATTTACGTGCATTTCTAAGACCAATATGGCAGACAAGTCTCTCTCTTGGCCCTACTGTCTGTATAACTCATGTCCCTAGAGCCAGGTTCTTGGGACTGCTTCTGATGGGCATGACCTCTGTCACATGCCTACTCTCAGGGCCCCTCATAACTTTTATGGACCTGGAGCGATTATGCCTTTGAGGGCTCCATTTTCCATTAGAAAAAAATTGAGAGTTATATTTTACTACTGTATTGTTATAAGGACAAATGTAATACAGTCTGGTTTATATCCTTTTTTTTTTTTTTCTCTTGATTTCCATAGAGGTCATAACATTCCCTGGTCTCCCAAAGGTATTCTGGGCAGTAGACTCAGTACCTATTGTGACTTATGGAAATAAGTTGGCCACGCCCATTCCTGAGGTCATTCAGGGAAAAGGCAAGGCCTGAGATAAAATCAGGGGATTTCCAGGAAGCCCTCTAGGGTTCTCAGGGGCTGGAGCCCAAGGTCTAGCTGCAGATACAGCCCTGTTATGCCACAGGCCCAAGCTTATCCTGAGAAATTCCTCCACGTCCATCCCTTGAGCAGACTCTAGGCTGGGTCAGGCTCCTGGAGGGGTACATCTTCCCACTTGTGACTTTCAGACATCCTTGATCACATGTGGTGGCATTGAGGATTGTTTTCTAGAGCTTTCACTGGGAAAGACTCTCCTCTCTGCCCACCTGTGTAAGTTTCTTCACTTGCTCATTTAAGGAACAAGGACTGCTGCTCTGTGCTATCTCCCAGACACTCTGTGATGTCTCTTAGAGCTCAGAGATTGATGAGGTCACACCCGGACCCTGAAAGGCATCACAGTGTCAAGTGGAAACAGACCACTTCCTGAAGTACGTGTGTCACAATGTAGTGAGGACATGGGGTAGCTGGAGGCCATTCTTGATTCTCCCGGTTACAGAGGAGATCTAACCCCTCCTGCTCCTTCTGGCTCAACCCATCTTTGGGAGGTCATATTCACTAGGACCCACTCTGTCTCTCTTGACTTCTTTTTCATCAAGTAATAAACCCTATCTTATCAATTCTATGCTGTGCATATTTTAAAAGCCATTTACCAAATCTGAAAACAGGTTATGATTGATTGCCTCTTATAAACACTTTTGGCCAGGTAACAGTTGGGACATAGCTGTCATTGCCTTCACATACATAAACCTGGTCTGAAAACTCTGTTGATACTTTCTGATAAGATCAGGAGAGCGTCTGCAAGTCACTGGCAGAGTGGGAGTGGTCAGTAACCTGGAAGAAGACCCCAGAGACTGTAGCTCTTAACCAGTAGTATTGCATATAATTTTTTATGTATGCCAAGAGCCATAAAAATAAATCTGAAAGAGCTTTTTAATAATTAGAAAATAAAATTTCTAAGGCATCAGGGAATACTGTGCCATGATTTAATTGGTGGCATTTTTTTTCTTTCTTAATAGTGCATAAAATAATGATGTCTTTAATCAATGATGACTTAGATTTGATAAAATAAGTCATAACTACGAACCTCACAGGGGCTCCAAGGGGATCACTGTATTTTTTTAACACATAGCAGAGTGTCTGGTCCTTAGTGGATGCCATATGTATATATAGGCTATCTGACATAGTTATTTAAAATATATACACAAAAGAATGAAAGGAGGGAAGACAAGACACTAGTAATAGACTTAGACTATCTTTCTATTTCTTATGAATTTAATTGCAGATAACACCAGGACTTTCCCTGAAAGCAGGGGTTGGCCAACTTTTCCTGTAAAGGGCCAGAAACCTAAATAGTATATATTTTAGGTTTTGTGGGCCATATAGTTTTTGTTACAACTGCTCAACTCTGCTGTTTTAGCATGAAAACAGCCATAGGCAATATGCAAACAAGCTGCTGTGTACCAATAAAACTTTATTTACAAAAACAAGCAACTGACAGTGTTTCACCCATGGGCCACACTTTACCAACTGCTGTGTGTGTGTGTGTGCATGTGTGTATATGTGTGTGTGTGCATGCATGCATGTGAGTGCTCAGTTGCTCAGTCATGTCCCACTCTTTGCAACCTCATAGATTGTAGCCTGCCAGACTCCTCTGTCTATGGATTTCCTAGGCAAGACTACTGGAGTGGGTGGCTGGTTCCTATTCCAGGTGATCTTCCTGACCCAGGGATGGAACCCACGTCTCTTGTATCTCCTGCATTGGCAGCTGTGTTCTTTGCTACTGAGCTATCTGGAAAGCCCACCAACTGCTCTAAAGCAGTGGTTTTCAACTGTGAGTATGTACAATAAGGTTAAATTTCAGATTCCTGAGCCCTCCTCCTGATGGCTCTAATAAAGATAGTGATCTTTTTTTTTTTTTTTTTGCGAGACACTTCTAAAATATTTTGGTGAATTAGTTACCCTTGGGAGGTACCTGCAACTCTTCTAGAAAAACTCTTCCTGGAATATAGGGCAAGAGCCTCAACAAGCAGAGGTCAGAATTTCTTGATATCCTATTTACCCTGGCATAAGTACTTTCCCTTTATTTGGATGGTATCTGGAATAGTCTTTGTATTATTAGAAGTTAAATTGAATGGGAGGATTAGACAGTTGTTTTAAGAAGACAGATGTCTCATCACCCACCCAGGTTAAAAGATAAATGGCCCAAAAATGAAATTATGCCCCTTTAGTTCTTTAGTCAAGAGGAGAGTCCTCATTCTAATGGGTAGCAAGAATCCTAGGGGCCAGGAGTGAGCCCAGGTTGGGCTTGTGGTGAGAGAAGAAACCATTGCAGACCAAGCCTTGTCCGTTGATGTCAGAGTCTGATGTGGCTGCCACGTGTGCATGTCTGTGCAGACCCGGTTCAGGGAAATAGTCGATGCAGAGGAACTAGCCAGGCATCTCTTCAATGAGCCTATTAGAATGGTGACTTCTTTTTCAGAGAACAAAGCCCTCTTAAATTTGTTAGTTTATTTGTTCAAGAGACAAGTAAATGGTTTTGAAAAATCTGTGTGAGATTTTAATCTGGTTAATTGTCTTTAAATACCTCTTGCCTGGGGATAGTAACCTTTTCAATACTAGAGTTAGTCAGGAAAATGCAGGGAATGAGAAATCATTTGGTAATATAATAATGATAATATTTATGTACTGGGGACAAAACGAAGACCTTCCATGCATTGATTCATTCAGCTCTTAAAGCAACTCTCAGTGTAGATTCTACAATTATCCCCGAGAACCAGAGACTCTGAGAATTTAGGTCGCTATGCAGGGCTACAACTCGTAAGCATCAGAGCCACAATTGAAGTCTAAGAGGAGAAACCAGGATTCACAAACTGACTGGGGTTGGGCTTACCCTGAAGGATATGACCTCTAGGATGAAGGATATGACCTCTAGGATGAGGATGAACAAAATCGGGGTTCTCTTACCAAAGGAGAAGAAAAATGGCTGGACAGATAATTGACAGTGTTGCTAAAAGTGGGAAACACTTTATACTAAAAATGTATCATAAGAAGTTTCACTATAGTGAAGTTATGGGTATCTTGTATCTTGGGATACCCGATGAAGGACCATCTCCTGAGCCATCTGGTTCAGAAGGACAGTATGCAATTACAGAGAGCAGGCAAAGGGGGCTCCACCAATCAGACCTCATGCCTGCCTCACAGAGTCTGGGCTTTTGATACCAAGATAAAGTCTGTACCCTATGTGTAGTTGGTCAAGTCCTTGTCAAGAATGGTACAGGAACTGGAAAAGTGCTGAATCTGTAAACAGGTGATGAGATAAAGTCCAGCTGAAGCAGTCTGGAGAAGACAAAACCTGACAGCTGATGTCCTGACGGAGGGCCTGTGTTTCCCAGTCTCCCCAGTATGAGATATAGGCGATGATGTAAGGTAAGAAACAGAGATATAGGCAATATGAAGCAGTGATGAGCTCAGGCACTCTCTCTGTTGGGACAGTATTTCTATGAGCCAACCAAGCGTGACCATTTCTAACCAGGAACGTGCCTTCCGATAATGAACTATCTTCTATGCACACCACTCAATGCGCTTGCTTCATCTTTGTCAGTTAAAATCTCCCTATTTCCCTTCTCTGGTAACTGACAAGGATCTATTTTCTCTTTATTCCATGTGAAGGAGAGGGATTTTGGAGGCTGAGGGTGGTACGACTGGGATTTGATGTCACCATCCTCATAACTCAGGTTCGCCACTTCTGTCCCCATGACTGCTGGCCCTCGGCAAAACCTCTAACCTCAGATTTTCCCCAAACGCATAATAAGGAGAAGGGTCTTTACTTATTTATGATGAACTCTGTTACTTGCATGAGAGATGTTCCAATGTAAGTGTTATTACAAGGTCCAATTTACTGTCCAGAAAGAAGCAATCCTGATAGAAATCTTTCATTTAATTAAAATTGATTTTAAAATTGCCTGATCAATAGTGAGTTAAAAATTCATCCTGGCTCAGTGAGGGATGGGGGAGAGGTCCTGAACATCCTGAGTGGAGGGGTCTTGGCTTGAGAGGCGGGCTGGGCTTCTCTGGCCTTGCTTAGCTGGCCAACGTCTTGTGCCTTCCCCTGTGGTCCAGATGGCCAAGCCCTCCCTGAGAGAGGGAGGGCACATGGAAAAATCAACTCTCATTGCTTGCTTTTTGAGCAGGAAAGCTCTAAAATTGCAACCAGCCATTCTAGTTAAGCCTGAGCCATTTCATTTACTGGGAACCAATAAAAAAATTGACTTCCTTACTTTTGGACACATTTCCTTAAAAGTTACCTCCTACAGGTGCTGAAGGTCCTTTCTCTGTATCCAGTCACTCCTGTCAGAGAAGCTGGTGCTGTGTCCTGCCCTCCCAAGCCCTCCGCCTCCACGTGCCATCATCTGCTGAAGCTTGTCAGTTCAACCCCTGCCTTGTCTGTCCTTCTCCAACCCCATGGCTCCTGCCCTGGGCCAAGCCCCCTTCACCTCTCACCTGAACATTTTAATAGACGCTGTGCTCATCTCCCTGGCTGTGGTTGCCCACCTGTCTAATCCACTCTCTGTGCTCTGACTTGAGAGATCTCCTTAAAGCAAGGTCATCTTGGGTCACTGCTGCTCAAAAATCTATGATGATCCCGATTTTAATACAGAATTGAGTCCAAATGCCCCAGGGGGCATCCTGAGACATCTGTAATCAAGCAAGTAATGTCCTTTCCAGCAAGTAACATCCTCTACGTGTCTCCCAGGAGGATACTATTCTCTCCTCTCCTTCCAGATTCCACCCTCAGCACTCTGCGATCCCACTGCACTCTCCCAGTCTCTGTGGCTGTGCCCACGCTAGTTACCCTGTCTCCAACATGCATTTATTCTCTTGACAAGTGTTCATTTGGACAATGCAATGTGAGCTGGGGAGAGGTGGTGTGTCTAATGGAGGAGGCCCCTGCTCTCCTGGAGCTGACATTCCAGTGAAGAGGTGAGCTATTTAAAATAGATAAAGAAATGAAGAAGTAGTAGTGTTATGAAGACTGTAGTACTGTTACTTAGTTGCTAAGTCGTGTCCAGCTCCTTGTGACCTCGTGGACCATAGGCCGCCAGGCTCCTCTATCCATGGGATTCCTCCAGCAGGAACACTGGAGTGGCTATTTCCTTCTCCAGGGGATCTTCCCCACCCAGGGACTGAACTCACATCTCCTGTGTCTCCTGCATTGGCAGGTGGATTCTTTACCACTGTGCTACCTGGGAAGCCTACAGAATGTGGTACTTTTGTGAATGAAGTCAATATGGTGATGATAATGCAGGCTTGGGGCAGGGTTGAAGGGGTGGTATCCAGTCATGAAGGCAGGGATGAGATTTCAAAGTGAGAGCCTTTAACCTGAATTGGGAAGGATGTGGGCACAGGTTGGGGGGTGGTGTATTTAAGACTTGTTAGCAGAGCAGGCAGAGGGGACAGTGATTCTAAAAAGCCAAGGTGGGAGAGACAGTATACTCTAGGAAATCCAATGCATTTAGAATATAGGGATTTTTTTTTTTTTTTTTTTTTTAACATCAGGGGATGAAGGTAGGAAGTCAAATGCCAGGTCATGTGGGACTATGCAGGCCATGGAAGGGGTCTGAATTATACCCTAACTGTGTTGGTTTCCTGCGTGTGTGTGCTAAATTACTTCAGTTGTGTCCGATTCTTTGCAACCCTATAGACTGTAGCCCCTCAGGCTCCTCTGTCCATAGGATTCTCCAGGCAAGAATACTGGAATGGGTTCCCATGCCCTTCTCGAGGGGATCTTCCAGATCCAGGTATTGAACTTATGTCTCTTCTGTCTCCTGCATTGACAGGCAGGTTCTTTTACCAGTAGCGCCACCTGGGAAGCCTCCTGGGGCCGCTGAAACAAAGTATTACAAACCAGACTTAAAACAGTAGACATGTGTTGCTGCACAGTTCTGAAGGCTGGCAGCCTGAAATCAAGGTGCTGGCAGGGCCGTACCCCCTCCAAAGCCCTAGGGAAGGCTTCTTCCTTGCCTTGTCCAGCTTCTGGTAGCCCGGGCACTTCTTGGTTTATGGCAGCATTACTCCAATCCCTCCCTGTGTTCATATGGTTGTCTTCCCTCTGTGACTACATCTGTTTCCAAACACCCCTTTTCTCATAAAGACACCAGTTTTGGACCAAGGCCCACCCTAATGACCTCATCTCCACCTCCTTAAATCTGCAAAGAATCTATTTTCAAATAAAGTGATGCCACTTTCACAGGTACTGGGAGTGAGGACGTCAACACACACACACACACACACACACACACACATATATATGTATATACTGTTCTTTTTTTTTTTTTTTTCCGTTGAGAGGGTGGGGAACACAATTTGACCCATAACCCAAAGTGATAGGGGAAGCTTTTAAAAGATTTCAGGAGTGGGCAATTCTTTCTATTTTACTTTGAGGATAATCCCTTTGGTTTCTGTTAGAAAATGAAACAGGTGAAGCCAGGGATTAGACTTCCAGGTGTGAGATGATGGTGGCGGCTGACTTGGAGATAAGTGGGTGTATCCAGATGTGTTTGGCCCCAAACAGACAGGACCAGTCATGCACATTCTAAATGTAATTTACATTCTATACCCTCTGTGATGCCCTGCAAGCTACTCCTTTTCTTTGTGCTTCCTTAGCCTTTGGCTGTACCTTTACTTGGCCTGTATTTAGTTTTACCCTGTTTTAGAATCATATACAGTGCTGCCTCCAGGAAAAAGGGAGCAAGTGTTAAAAGCTGCACTTAACAGAGCTCCGTGGCAGGCTAAGAGTTTTTCCACAAGGGAGGGGCCTTGTAGGTAGAAGGAATGGCAGGTACTGGGTTTAAAGGCAAGGAAAGTTTAGTCTGGAATAAGGTACTTGCTGAGGGGTTTACATTGATCACCTGGGAAAGAAGTTCCCAAAGAATGAGATACCACAAAACGTATGACTATCTTGGGTTTGGGTCTTCCCTGGTGGCTCAGTGGTAAAGAATCTGCCTGCCAGTGCAGGAGATGTGGAGACACAGGCTCAATCCCTGGGCTGGGAAGACCCCCTGGAGGAGGAAGTGGCAACCCACTCCAGTATTCTCGCCTGGAAAATCCCATGAACAGAGGAGCCTGGCTGATTACAGTCCATGAAGTTGCAAAGAGTTGGGCATGACTGAGCACTGCACTGCAGAGTTATATATGAAGGAAGACTGTCAGGAGTGAAGGTCCATGTTATACAGGAGGGCATTTGGCTAAATGAGGAAGAGGGAAGAGATGGCACACACAGCTGTCCTAAGTGGGATGGTAGAAGAGTTGAGACTTTCATGGAGAGACTTCCTGGGCCAAAGCCAAAGACTCACATCTGAGCATTGTGGAGAGGGAGGGGAAGTAGGAAGAGCCAAGGATGTGGAGCTCCATAAAAACCCAGGAGTGAGCTGTTGGGGGCTCAGGGGGCACAGCGCTGCTCAAAAGGAAGAAGAGAAAGGGCTTATACTCTCTCTTGCTTATACTGTAGTCTGCCTGTGGGATAACCTAGGACATATATATCTGCTTTATATCTTGTGAGGCATTGTTATCACATGTATTTGTAGCTCTGGGGTTATAAGGAGAAGGTGAACAGCTCATAGATTCTAGCACTTTTAGAGCAGACAGTGGCCATAGTGGTTATGGTTAGACATTACCCTCAAGCACAATCATGGAACCCTGATGAGCAATCAGCACAGAAGAACCAGATAGATCTGCCTGTGTGATCCTGCAAGAAGCTTGTGGATGCCTGAGAAGATCTGGGAGAAGCTAGTGGACATGGTCATTTTCCACGTCCAGGGCATGAACTCCCTTTGATGCTGGGCGTTCCCCACTGTATGAGACTTGGGGAAAGGCCCAGCCTTCCTCTGCCTGGAGAATCACAAAGGACGTGTACTCACTATCCCTGCTTCTTTTAAGGCAGTGCTGGGGCGCATGACCTCTGCTCAGCCAGACATACTGTTTCAAGGCTTTGCACTGGGATGTGGGGAAGCTAAGACACAGTGCCAGTGGAGAAACTACTTTGGAGTGGGTGGTGATGGCAAAGCAACAGGAGAAACATCCAGTTCTAAGAGCGGAGGAGCTGGCAGCCTTGCTGTCCTCAGTGTTTGGTGGGGGTGGTAGTGGGGTTACTGAAGTATGGCCATAGGGTAGACTGAATAATGCTGCCCACTCAAACCATAGCAAATCCTTAGAACCTGTGGGTGTTGCCTTATATGGTAAAATTGGAGATTTATGTAAGGATCTTGAGAGGAGGTATTTATCCTCTATTATCTACCTGAGCCCTAAATGCCATGAAATGCGCTGTTATAAGAAAGAAGCGGAGGGTGTTTTAAGAGAGCTACACGGAGGAGAAGGTGATGTGGCCAGCATGCAAACACTGGAAGAACATGGCCATAAGCCAAGAAGTGCCTGGAGCCACCAGAAGTTGGAAGAGTCAAGGATTTTCCCTGGAATGTTGAGGAATTTTTTGAGCTTGCAACACACATTAAGTTTTGACTTCTGGCCTCCAGGACTGTTGGAGAAAATATTCCTGTTGTTTTAAGCTACCACATTTGTAATACTTTATTAAAGCAGCTAAGAAATAAATACAGGCTATATAGCCAACCTTCCTCCTATTTGATTTCTGTGCTTGGTTGTTCATTGTCTGATGGGCTCTTGGTTCTGTCTTCCCTGGTTTGAACAGAGGCGATGACAGCTTTGGCTGTCCTCGTGCCTTTGGCTAAAAGGCACAGGAGAATGGAGAGCTCACTGTCAGCCCCTCCAGCTGGCAGCCTATCACGTGTTTTCTGGACTGAGTTTGGTGTCATGTACTGAGATGTGAGTGTGGCTTCAGCATGTGAGAGGGAAGGATTCTGCACTGGGACAACCAAGAGGAGAGCATCGCGAGGGTTAGAGCTGGTCTGTGCAACCGGAGTATATGGGTGTGAGCTCTCGGTCTAGCACTCACCAGCTGTGTGACAATGAGCAGGTCATTTAAGCTTTCTGAGCATCTCCATCTATGGGGGATCTTGGTTAAGGGGCTTGTCTGAGTTTATGCAGATAGTAAGTACAGTAGTCCAGCTTGGATCTGACTGATTTATTCATCATTTGTAGGAAAATATTTATTGAGCTAGTATTTTGAGCAAGTCATTGTGTCAGATATGGAGGGGGACGTTTTTACTGTTATCAGGGAAGGAAGAGCTTAAACAAGTGGTGGTGAGTGTGGTGCTGCTATAAAGGAGAAGCAGAGGGGTCTTTAGAACTCCAGTGCTCTGGCCACCTGTTGTCAAGAGCTGAGTCACTGGAAAAGACCCTGATGCGGGGAAAGATTGAGGGCAGGAGGAGAAGGGGGCAACAGAGGATGAGGTGGTTGGATGGCATCTTCGACTTAATGGACAAGAGTTTGAGCAAGCTCTGGGAGTTGGTGATGGACAAGGAAGGCTGGTGTGCTGCAGTCCACAAGGTTGCAAAAAGTCAGACATGACTGAGCGACTGAACAACAACAGGAGGGGTCTTTTGGAAGCATATAGAAAGGAAAACAAGAAATGGGGATCAAAAATGGTTTAACTAATATTCTAATATAAGATCCTCTATTTTATCTATTATTATCTAAAATGCAGACAGTTTAAGCACAGAGCCGCTAATTTCAGTGTTACTCATAATATCAGGAAGTTGGAAGCAACCGAAGTACACACCACAAGGGAATAACTAAATAAACAATGTCAAATTGTGGCATACAATAAGAGTCACTTAGTGAAAGTGAAGTGCAAGTGAAGTCACTCAGTCGTGTCTGACTCTTTGCGACCTGTGGACTGTAGCCCACCAAGCTCCTCCATCCATGGGATTCTCCAGGCAAGAATACAGGAGTGGGTTGCCGTTTCCTTCTGCATTTTCCTTTAAGAGTCACTTAAAATGGTGTTAATTATTTCTAATGTTATGAGAAAATGTATAGTTAATGTGTAAAGAATAAAGGTCACGAAGTTGTTTTTACAGTGTAATCTCACGCATATTTGGGAGGATGAAAAGGAAAGAGCCTAGGTCATTTCTGAGTGGTTCTAGAAGTTGTGGCTAATTTAAATTTTTTTTCTTTTATTTTCAAACATTTACTAAATTCTCTAGCAAACCAAAGCCAAAATAATAATAAAGCCTTGAGAAGTATTCATACTTTTGTTGGGTACCTACTCTCATGTCATGACCATTTGAAAGTGTCAGTTGCTTGGTTGTGTCCAGCTCTGTGACCCCTCGGGCTGTAGCGCACCAGGCTCCTCTGTCCATGGGACTCTCCAGGCAAGTGTACCGGAGTGGGTTGCCATTTCCTTCTCTAGGGGATCTTCCCAACCCAGGGACCGAACCTAGGTCTCCGGCATTTCAGGTGGATTTGTTACCATTTGAGCCACCAGGGATGCCCTCATGACCATTTATGTGGCACTAAAAGATTTAGGAGGGAATCAGAATCCATGTCTAGGACTTACCTGGAAGGACCTGCCACCTTTTTCAAAAACCCAAACAAGTACATGCTGCTATAGAAAATAGGATAGCGCTAATGGATTAAAAAGATCTTCATGACCCAGATAATCACAATGGTGTGATCACTGACCTAGAGCCAGACATCCTGGAATGTGAAGTCAAGTGGGCCTTAGAAAGCATCACTACGAACAAAGCTAGTGGAGGTGATGGAATTCCAGTTGAGCTACTCCAAATCCTGAAAGATGATGCTGTGAAAGTGCTGCACTCAATATGCCAGCAAATTTGGAAAACTCAGCAGTGGCCACAGGACTGGAAAAGGTCAGTTTTCATTCCAATCCCAAAGAAAGGCAATGCCAAAGAATGCTCAAACTACCATACAATTGCACTCATCTCACACGCTAGTAAAGTAATGCTCAAAATTCTCCAAGCCAGGCTTCAGCAATATGTGAACCGTGAACTTCCTGATGTTCAAGCTGGTTTTAGAAAAGGCAGAGGAACCAGAGATCTAATTGCCAACATGTGCTGAATCATGGAAAAAGCAAGAGAGTTCCAGAAAAACATCTATTTCTGCTTTATTGACTATGCCAAAGACTTTGACTGTGTGGACCACAATCAACTGTGGAAAATTCTGAAAGAGATGGGAATACCAGAGCACCTGACCTGCCTCTTGAGAAATCTGTATGCAGGTCAGGAAGCAACAGTTAGAACTGGACATGGAACAACAGACTGGTTCCAAATAGGAAAAGGAGTACATCAAAGGCTGTATATTGTCACCCTGTTTAACTTTTATGCAGAGTACATCATGAGAAACGCTGGACTGGAAGAAACACAAGCTAGAATCAAGATTGCCAGGAGAAATATCAATAACCTCAGATATGCAAATGACACCACCCTTATGGCAGAAAGTGAAGAGGAACTAAAGAGCCTCTTGATGAAAGTGAAAGAGGAGAGTGAAAATGTTGGCTTAAAGCTCAACATTCAGAAAACGAAGATCATGGCATCCAGTTCCATCACTTCATGGGAAATAGATGGGGAAACAGTGGAAACAGCGTCAGACTTTATTTTTTTGGGCTCCAAAATCACTACAGATGGTGACTGCAGCCATGAAATTAAAAGACGTTTACTCCTTGGAAGGAAAGTAATGACCAACCTAGATAGCATATTCAAAGGCAGAGACATTACTTTGCCAACAAAGGTGCGTCTAGTCAAGGCTATGGTTTTTCCAGTGGTCGTGTATGGATGTGAGAGTTGGACTGTGAAGAAGGCTGAGTGCCAAAGAATTGATGCTTTTGAACTGTGGTGTTGGAGAAGACTCTTGAGAGTCCCTTGGACTGCAAGGAGATCCAACCAGTCCATTCTGAAGGAGATCAGTCCTGGGTGTTGTTTGGAAGGAATGATGCTAAAGCTGAAACTCCAGTACGTTGGCCACCTCATGCGAAGAGTTGACTCATTGGAAAAGACTCTGATGCTGGGAGGGATTGGGGGCAAGAGGAAAAGCGGATGACAGAGGATGAGATGTCTGGATGGCATCACCGACTCAATGGACGTGAGTTTGAGTGAACTCCAGGAGTTGGTGCTGGACAGGGAGGCCTGGCGTGCTGCAATTCATGGGGTTGCAAAGAGTCGGACACGACTGAGTGACTGATCTGATCTGATCTGAAAGGATTAAAAAAAAAAATCAGGCAATTTATTAAGTTTGAATGTCAACAACTTGCCTTAAATAAGCATTTATGACAAGCTAGATTATGTTGTAAGCACTTTTCAAAAATCATCACCTTGTATGGTGGGGACTAACATTACCCCACCTTACAGATGTGACTGTTGAGGCTAAGAGAATTGAGAACCTGAGCAGATGTCACACAACTAGGTGATGGAGTGGTATTACAACCCGTGCGTATTTGATATCAAAGCCTGTGCTCTTCATGACACTGCAATGTCTATGAACAACTTTGTAGAGAAGACGGAAGTTGAAGTTGACCTTAACAGATGGTAGAATTTATAGAGACACAAAGGAACTACTGCGGGGGTGAAACATGGGTGAAGCAGGTTTTTTCTGGACTCTGACTGGGTTCTACCTGCTGCGGCTGCTAAGTCGCTTCAGTTGTGTCCGACTCTGTGTGGCCCCATAGACGGCAGCCCACCAGGCTCCCCCGTCCCTGGGATTCTCCAGGCAAGAACACTGGAGTGGGTTGCCATTTCCTTCTCCAATGCATGAAAGTGAAAAGTGAAAGTGAAGTCGCTCAGTCGTGTCCGACTCCTAGCGACCCCATGGACTGCAGCCTACCAGGCTCCTCCGTCCATGGGATTTTCCAGGCAAGAGTACTGGAGTGGGCTGCCATTGCCTTCTCCGGGGTTCTACCTGAGCAAGGTGCAAAAGAGAAATGTGTGGCACCATTTCTATCCACGGGGTACATTCATTCAGTGAATGTTTACCCAGTTCCTGCCACATGACATACACTGTGGAAGGAGAGTCATGGTCCTTGCTCTCATGGAATTTGCAGGCTAGTGGGCAATATTGACACTAAATATTAAGAAAATCTATGAAGGAAAGGAATGTTCTAGTTGAGGAAAGTGAAATGGCCATAAAAATGTCACCAGTGTACACATGTATCAAATGATGAACAGCAGAAAGAGGCTGGGAACTGGCTCCGGGGCCCATATTAAAGGCTGACTTTCAACTTGACAGAGGACATTTGGGCTCCATTCACAGCAACCCTCAGAACAGATCAAAATATTGTTAATAAAAGCTGGAAATTTCCACCAGGCAGTTTGCTTAGCTTCATCTGAGCCCATATTTTCTAGTCCTTGAAAATGGGGATAATAGTATTTAAGTCATGAGGTGGTTGTATGAATAAAAGGGGATACAGCACATGAAGAGTTTGGCATAATAATCATAACGTGATTTATAATAGTGAAAGTGTTAGTCACAGTTGTGTCTAATTCTTTGCCACCCCATGAACTGTAGCCCACCAGGCTCCTCTGTCCATGAAATTCTCCAGGCAAGAATACTGGAGTGGGTAGCCATGCCCTTCTACAAGGGGTCTTCCCAACCCAGGGATTGAATCGGGGTCTCCCACATTGCAGACAGATTCTTTACTATCTGAGCCAACAGGGAAGCCTTTAATCTTCCATCATGTGCCTGACACAGAGCTCCTAAATCCTGGGAATTTCCTATAATGAGCTCTGTAAAGGCATCTTGAGGTAACTTAAGGCTGGGAGCTGGTTGCCAGGGAACCAACCAAGTGATGAGAGGGTTGAAACTGTCAGTACCTACCCTATCACCCCTCTGGGGAGGGTGGAGGAGATGGAGGTTGAATCAATTGTCAGTGGCCAATGATTTGATTATTTATGGATATGTAAAGAATCCTCCACAAAACCTCAGAAGGACAGATTGGAGAGAGCTTCTGGGTTGCTGTACATATGGGGACGTGTGAATGATAAGTCCAGAGAGGGCATGGAAGTGCTATGCCCCTTTCCCCATGCCCTGCCCTATGCATGTCTTCCATCTGCCTGTTCCTGAGTTATATCCTTTTACAACAAACCAGTAATCTAGCGAGCATTCTAGTAGAGTAAAAATTTTCTGAGTGCTGAGAGTCGCTCTAGCAAATTAATAGAACCCAAGGAGGGGCTCTTGAGAACCTCTGATTTATAGCCAGTTGGCCAGAAGTACAGGTGACGAATCTGGACTAGTGACTGGCATCTGGAAGGGGTGGGCGGTCTTGTAGGACTGAACCATGAACTTGTGGAATCTGATTTTCCCTGGGTAAGCAGTGTCAGAATTGAGTGGACCTGGTTGACCTGTAAGACACTTGGTTGGTATCCCAAGAATTGCTTGTTGGTATGAGGACCATCCCCCATCAGAATTGGTACCAGAATCTGTTTAGCCTGGTGTTTAGAAAGTGCTTAACAATGTTGGGTATTATTATTGCTTTAGAAAGACGAGCTACAGGCATGGGAGGCATTGCAGCTTAGAAATCTATCTTTGCTTTCCTTTTTGCTGATAAGAACGTGAACTCTCTCCTGTTGGTCCCTCATGGAATGATAAGTGGTGGATCCATTCCCTCACAACTAATGCTCCAGGGAGTTGGTATCTGTTAAGAAGAATTTGGGCCAGTCATTATGTTTTATTATTTTGATGATGATGATGTTATTGGTTGTGTTCGTAAACCTTCATCCCATTCATATATTCTCTGCTCATCTCATCTTCCAGAATTGGCTTTGCAAACAAAAGCACACAGATAACCACCAATCCATAAAAATGACTATAGCCAGAGTGTCATTTTTTGCCTTTACCTGACATGGGTAGGCAGATCATGGTGACTACAGATCTTCAGGTAGTTCCAGCCTTTCAGAGGGCACCTGGATCCTGATTCACCTTGGATCAGTATACAGCTACCATTCAACAAACATGGTCTACATGGTTTGGTCATAACTAGATAAGACAAATAAACCAAAATAGCTTGCATAGAAAAAAGACTGGAAGAAAATGTAGCCAAGTTTTTCTCTACAGTTCATTGTGATGAAGAATTGCTTGACAACAACACATAAGTTTAGTTTTTCTTCTAAAACTTTCTAGAATGAGCCTGTAGTGAATTTATTTATAATATGGAACAATCCCTTTTGCATAAAAGAAAGATTCATTAATTGAAAGAAATTAATGAATTTCCAGGCTTCCTTGGTGGCTCAGTGGTACAAAGTCCGCCTGCAATGCAGGATACGTGGGTTCGATCCCTGGATCGGAAAGATCCCCTGTAGGAAGGAATGGCTACCCACTCTAGTATTCTTGCCTGGAGAATCCCATGATCAGATGAGCCTGGTGGGCTATAGTCCATAGTGTCACAAGGAGTCGGAGATACCTGAAGTGACTGAGCATGCATGCATAATTGTCTTCCACTGCCCAGAGGCAAACGTGAGAACTCCCTGGAAGAGGTTAGCTGGAGAGAAGTACCAGATGATTTTTTGCTCTCAGAGACTGCTTTGTTGGTTTCACTTTTTGAGAATGTTATGTCAACCTCTCTGACTTACATCCTGATGCCCTGTTCACCTCTCACCAGCAACAACTTTAGGGGCAAATGACAGGGGATGTTACACAGGTTAGTATAATCCTCAGTGTGAAAATGATTTGAACTCCAGATCCCAGGCAGGTATTTGGGATTGTGGATTTCTTCCCATGCTCTCTTTTCTGCTCTCTGTAAAGAAGGTGGGTTGCTCACTGGTATTAATCTCTCAGTCCTGTACATCCTTCTGGGCTCTCTGCTAAGGAGGAAACATCTTTAACAGAGGGGGCTGCGGGAGCGATGCTCGCTGGGGATGTTGCCAGGGGTCAGAGCAAAGCAGCTGAGCTGACTCAGCCTCCGATAACACATCTCCTATCGGCCCATTTGCTTATCCACAGACTGACTCCAGGACTCTCATGTGACCGGGGGGCAGATTCACTCAGTGCCCTCAAAACCTCAGACTGATTCTCTCCTCCCCCATCCCTGCCACGTAATTTCTCATGGTGGAAAAGCAGGTTGTGTTTATTTAGATAAAGATGTATTACTCTAATAGAATTACTAATTATGTCCCAACAACTTTTTCCTTAAACAAAACATTCCACGGTTGGGGCTGGAAAGCATTAACGAGAGGAGGAGGAGGGAGGAGGCCAGGGAAGGCGTGTTTTTCTTTCTCCCTGATTGATGATGGCGTGATAATCTTGGCCAGCTCACAAGTTGCTCTTTCCCGTGGATAACTGGATCCTGCTTTGGCAGCTCTAATTTGAAGCAAATTTTGCTCTAACCAATCTCCTCCTCCGTGTTAATGTTTATTAAAAGTCAGTCACAGCACATTCGGAGGCCTCCAACACCCCGGCCCCCGCCCCCAGGGCCAACTCCAGGTTACTGGGAGGGAGATGGCCGCTCCTGCCTCTGCCTGGCTTTTCTGAAGCCTGCATGAAATAGGAGGATGGTGGGATGGGAATTGTGGCTCCCTAATGAAGTCTGCAGACAATGCCGACTGGGGAGTTGCTGGGAAGGCAGATGCCACTTAAGGACACAGCGATACCCAGTCTTCGCATCTGAAATTCTTTGGGGGAAGATGAGGATAAGAGACTGATTACATTGAAGCAGGAAGCATCTCAAACCCTCGTTGGCTTTCCCCCTTATCTCCTGCCTACGTCTTCCCTTAACTCTTTCTTTCTACTGGGAGGATGATCCCTGCCATCTTTCCTACTCATTTAGCCAACTGTCTTAGATTGGGCTTCCCGAAAGCAAACCCTGAGATAAGAATGTGAGTGTAAGTAGTTGATTTGGGGTGGGGTACCAGGAAACACTCCAGCAGAAGTGGGGGGAGGGCAAAGAAGAAGAGAGAAAAGTAGAAAGTCAACATCTAATTTGACAGATTTTGAAGTTTTATTTTACTTTTTAAAAACAATTGTTTTTATCTATTTATTTGTATTTTAGGCCATGTATGTAGCTTTCAGGATCTTAGTTCCCCAACCAGAGATTGAACCCATGCTCCTCTGCAGTGAAAATGCCCCTGAGTTCTAACCACTGGACCGCCAGGGAATTCCTTGAAATCTTATTTTAATTGGCATTTCTTTGCTGTTGAATGTTTTTCTGCCTTATCTGTTAACCACCTTTTTGTCTTTTTGTGAGTACATGTGTGTTTGTGGTTGTGTATCCTGTTTATATTCTTACTCATTCATCTACTGGGGTCTTAGTGATTTCTTATCAAATTGTATGCATTCTTCATATATCAAAGGCACTTATATATATATATTTTTATTTTGAAATAACTCTAAACTTACAAAAAAGTTTCAGATAGAGTTTTAAAAATAATAACATTCTTTTTTTTTTTTTTTAATTCTGTGGAATTCTTGCAAATGTTGCCCTCAAGTTCAGTCTATCTTTTCATTTTAGGATTTTCCTTCAATTTTAGACCTAAAATTTGAGCTTACTGGGCATTTTTTGGGGGGGGGTTGATAAATTCTTTTATTTTTCTTAGTTGAGGTATAGTTTATTTGGTGGCTCAGTGGTAAAGAATCTGCCTGCCAATCAGGAGACATGAGTTCCATCCCTGAGTTGGGAAGATCCCCTGGAGGAGGAAATGGTAACTCACTCCAGTGTTCTTGCCTGGGAAACTCTATAGAGAGGGGAGCCTGGTGGGCTACCTTGCATTGGTTTGCAAAGAGTCGGGCACAACTTAGTGACTATGCAACAACAGTAGCAACAAAATAGTTGACTTACAATATTAGTTTTAGGTATACAACATATAAATTCAATATTTTTATAGATTATACTCCATTTAAAGTTATTATAAAATATTGACTGTGTTCCCTATGCTGTATATTACATCTTTGTATCTTTATTTTATTCCTAGTAGTTTGTACCTCTTAAGCCCAAACTCCCAACAAGTTATTGTTGGGGGCAACTGGGCTCATTCTTACTAGAAATTTCTGAGAGACTACAGAGCTCCTGCCTGGAGCACCCAGGATTGAGGGCTCTGGGGTATTTTTCCACTAATGTCTCTCCATCACTAACTGAGGGTTGCTCCTGAGGAATTCATTCCTTGGCACCCTGGACTGTCCTGCACATGAAATGCACAGAGTGGGAAGATAGAGTGTGTAGGTGTCATTACTTCTCCTATTAAGCACAAAAATAAATCCTGGACATTGTGTATAAAATAAATACATGGATATTTGGAAAGAAGAGAAGACTGACTAAAACCTCAGAACCCGAGGAAGGACATGGTGGCGAGTTCCTTTGAGTTTCTTTCCACCTCATATACTCTAGACATGGCAGTGAAGAAGCTGGAAACATCAACGCCTGCTCTCTCTAGCCAGAGACCAAGAAGACGCAGACTGTCAAGATGTAAAACTTTCAGACAATAACTGCTTCAGTCAAATACTACAGAGGATGCCACGAAGGCTGGTGGGGAGCACAGACTCACGTCCGTGGGCGGCAGCAAGAGGTGTCCTAGTGCCTCCCCTGGATTCATGTCAGAGGAGGTCAGATGCGGAGCTGGTCCTTCCATCCCTGCCAGTCAGTCATGGATACCACGCCTTCCACTGTCATCTCCATGGAAACCTCATCAGGAGTAGAATCCCTGTTCTTGCCCAGCTTTTGGCTATTACAAATAAAGCTGATATGGGCATTCATGTACAACTGTTTGTGTGAATACATGTTTTCAGAGATGAGGAAATGACAAGGGATACAAGAGAGAATGCTGCCAATAAACTGCTTGACCCTAGATCAAGCTATACTTGAAGCCATCTACACCCCCTTAAACTTTTTGGTCACTAAGGAGTTTGTATCACTTGTTTTGCTTTATTAAATGCAGTGACTTTTGAGCAAATGAGTTTGAACTGGGTGGGTCCACTTCCATGTGGGTTTTTTTTTCCAACAAATACATACTATAGCACTATACAATCTGCAGTTGATTGAATCTGCAGATGGGGAAACATCCGTATGATGGTTTCCTCATCATAGAGAAAACTCTGTCTCTATCTCTATACAGGATAGTAGGCCCTCTCATCAGTAGAGAGGCCTACTATAAAGTTGCATGTGGATTTTCAACTGTGCAGAGGGTCAGCTAAGTGAAATAAGCCACAGACAAAAGAACAAATGCTGTATGATTCGATTTGCATGAGGTATCTCAAGTAGTTCAATTCATAGAGACAGAAAGTAGAATGGTGGCTGGCAGGGAATAGAGGGAGGTGGTAGTGGGGAGCTGTATTTTAATGGATACAGAGGGTCAGTTTGGGAAGACAATAAAGTTCTGGGGATGAATAGTGATGAGGTATTGCCCAACAATATGAATGTACCTGCTGCTGCTGCTAAGTCGCTTCAGTCATGTCCGACTCTGTGCAACCCCAGAGATGGCAGCCCACCAGGCTCCCCCGTCCCTGGGATTCTCCAGGCAAGAACACTGGAGTGGGTTGCCATTTCCTTCTCCAATGCATGAAAGTGAAAAGTGAAAGTGAAGTCGCTCAGTCCTGTCCGACTCTTCGCGACCCCATGGGCTGCAGCCTACCAGGCTCCCCCGTCCATGGGATTTTCCAGGCAACAGTACTAAATTATACACTTAAAATGGTTAAAATTTAAATTTTATATTATTTTACTACCTAGGGAGTGAATGCGTAAACAGATATTAACAAAGAGCAAGTTGACATTTCCAGAAAGATCTGGTCTTTCTAAGATAAATCAGGACACATCCAAAATCAAATAGCTGCCATCATGACATCTTTCAAAATCCATCAGGCAGTGCTAAAGAATGCTTTGAAAAAAGATTCCAATTTTTAAGGGATGTCTAAACCTTCTTTCATGAGAAGCTGAAGGAATGAAAGGGAGAATGATAAATTTACTATACAAAAGAGAATATCAGAAACTTCTAAGGAGAGTCAGGCCAAGTCTTTGGGTAGACATTGGAATCCGAGAGTATGAGAGCTTGTGCAGCAGGTCCTGGAGGAGACAGTGTGGTGGGAGCTTGGGATTCATCAGCATACAGAGAACACATAGAATGAGTGAAAAACCAAGTTTTGAAATCAGCGATTCATGTGATTGAGTTAAATATTAAAAACTCTCGAAAAATAAGGAAAGGAAATATACGCTACACTCACTGACAAAGATTGAATAAGTGATGTTCTTAAAATTGTATGCAGGTCAGGAAGCAACAGTTAGAACTGGACATGGAACAACAGACTGGTTCCAAATAGGAAAAGGAGTACGTCAAGGCTCTGTATTGTCACCCTGCTTATTTAACTTATATGCAGAGCACATCATGAGAAATGCTGGGCTGGAAGAAGCACAAGCCGGAATCAAGATTGCCGGGAGAAATATCAATAACCTCAGATATGCAGATGACACCACCCTTATGGCAGAAAGTGAAGAGGAACTAAAAAGCCTCTTGATGAAAGTGAAAGAGGAGAGTGAAAAAGTTGGCTTAAAGTTCAACATTCAGAAAACGAAGATCATGGCATCTGGTCCCATCACTTCATGGGAAATAGATGGGGAAACAGTGGAAACAGTGTCAGACTTTATTTTTTTGGGCTCCAAAATCACTGCAGATGGTGACTGTGGCCATGAAATTAAAAGATGCTTACTCCTTGGAAGGAAAGTTATGACCAATCTAGATAGCATATTCAAAAGCAGAGACATTACTTTGCCAACAAAGGTCTGTCTAGTCAAGGCTATGGTTCTTCCAGTGGTCATGTATGGATGTGAGAGTTGGACTATGAAGAAAGCTGAGCACCGAAGAATTGATGCTTTTGAACTATGGTGTTGGAGAAGACTCTTGAGAGTCCCTTGGACTGCAAGGAGATCCAACCAGTCCATTCTGAAGGAGATCAGCCCTGGGATTTCTTTGGAAGGAATGATGCTAAAGCTGAAACTCCAGTACTTTGGCCCCCTCATGCGAAGAGTTGACTCATTGGAAAAGACTCTGATGCTGGGAGGGATTGGGGACAGGAGGAGAAGGGGGCGACAGAGGATGAGATGGCTGGATGGCATCACTGACTCGATGGACGTGAGTCTGAGTGAACTCCGGGAGTTGGTGATGGACAGGGAGGCCTGGTGTGCTGCGATTCATGGGGTCTCAAAGAGTCAGACACGACTGAGCGACTGAACTGAACTGAACTGAAAATTATATGCAAAGTCTCTAAACTGATAAAGCTTTACACAGAAAAACAAAACAAAAACAGAAAATAGAGATA
Organism: Bubalus bubalis; assembly: GCF_019923935.1. Classification (NCBI taxonomy): domain Eukaryota; kingdom Metazoa; phylum Chordata; class Mammalia; order Artiodactyla; family Bovidae; genus Bubalus; species Bubalus bubalis. Next base: position 15,420,135 of record NC_059170.1, on the reverse strand, counting down.
ACAGCTTCTATGGGTACTTCAAGTTCTCTTAGAACCGCATCAAGGTGGAAAAAATTCTCACCAAATATTTGAGTTAGAGAGAATTTACCCTGTAAAGGGCTTCCCTGATGTCTCAGTTGGTAAAGAATCTGACTGCAATGCAGGAGACCCTGGTTCAATTCCTGGGCTGGGAAGATCCGCTGGAGAAGGGATAGGCTGCCCACTCTCATATTCTTGGGCTCCCCTTGTGGCTCAGTTGGTAAAGAATCCACTTGCAATGTGGGAGACCTGGGTTAGATCCCTGGGTTGGGAAGATCCCCTGGAGAAGGGAAAGGTTACCCACGCCAGTATTCTGGCCTGGAGACAGTCCATGGAGTTGCAAAGAATTGGACACGACTGAGCAACTTTCAGTTTCACCCTGTAAAGTAGAAAAGAATCTTTCAAAAGCAGGTGACAAGCTCAGCAATGTACATGATGAGCTGGGCACCTATAAGATGCAAATCAAAATTCTTTCAGAAAAATTTGAAAGCATCTCTGGCTATTATGAAAGCCAGCTTATTTCCCATGAGAGAAAAGCTCAGATAATGAAAGCTCTGTTGGCTGAAAGACACCTTCATAACTTAAGGAAGCAGTATACATCCCAGAGACAAAAAATATTGAGACATATTCAAAGGTTTTGAAAATTATTCTTATATCTTTTTGCGGCAAATGAGCATTTGGCAGAGGTCCACTGGGACTGCCAGGGAACCTTCTAGATGACCAGATCCCTGATCTGGAGGAGCATCAGGCTGTGAAGAGATGGGGATTCAGGCTCCTGCCTGATGTGGGATAAATGCTATTTTCTCAGATCAGGGCCCTAGGAGAAAGAGCCCTGATCAGGTCACTTCTATCCTGAAAAGGCAGCTCCTCCCTGAGGAACAAGAGAGAAGTCCTGGTGCTTTAGATTCATCCCTCCTACTAGAACAGAGTGTTGGTGGCTCAGGCTCTGATCTTCCACCTCATCCCCTTGTCACATGTTAAATGTTCCAGAGGGCCCCCAGGGGGCAGCTCCCAAGAAGATAACTCTTTTCCTCCCTCCCCTCACATTCTAGACCAGAGAGAAATCCTCAACCGATCTTTCCCATAGAGGGACTCTTGGCCTACACAGCCTCACTGGCCCCAACAAGGCTTCTGCACAAACGCAGTCCACACAGCCTGAAAGCAAGAGTCATCTCCGAGGCTGGTGGACCGCAGTCCATAGGGTCACAGAGAGTTGGACATAACTGAAGCCCCTGAGCATACACGCACGATAGTTGATTGACAATGTTGTGTTAGTTTCAGGTGTATAGCAAAGTGATTCAGTTATCCATATACAAACATTCATTCTTTTCCAGATTCTTTTTCCATAGGTTATAACAGAATATCTAGTAGAGTTCCCTGTGCTGCACAGTAGGTCCTTGTTGGCAATCTATCTTATATATGGTAATGGGTGTATGTCAATCCCAAGCTCCTGATTTATCCCTCCTCCACGACTCCCCCTCCCCGCCCCCACCACACACACATTTCCCCTTTGGTAACCATAAGTTTGCAAGGATTGTTTATTTTAGAGTAAAGACAGAATTCTTGCTGTGTTTCTGGATCATCTTAGTGGATATATTAACAACAAAAGTCCTGTGTGTTGTCTGGCCTGGCCTTTGATATAGAGGGAGCCTCATTTACTACTGACCTTTCCCTCCTGCCCAGCACATAATTAGGAGAATAGAGAAATAAAACTGGGTGAATCCAGTGGGAAGAGCTCCTGAGATCTCAGACCTGTGCAGACTTACAAATAAGGCTGCCCTGTGCCTCCCAGAGCAGGTTCCACATGCCCCTTGGTACCTCCTGGGGGTCTCACCTTGGATCCTGGCTCTCACTGGCTGGCCACCTGGCTTTGTCCTAGAGACTAATCCACCCTGTGTATATGCGGGTTTCAGGCTGCCTGGCCATGCCAGGCCTGTGCGTCCTAATTCTCCACATTAATATGAATCATGCGGATGGCTAGGGAAACCCAAGGTTGTGGAAAAAGCAGGAGCTGCTGAGGGTGGAGACATGGGAGGGTGGCCACTGGTTTCCTCTGCCACAGTGTTGAGTCTCAAAGGGAGAGGTGCTTTTATGTTAAAGGAAGAGCTACTGCGTCTCAGGGATCCATGTCATGCCATCTGCGTGGAGAGACTTTGTAAAGAGGAGGCAGGAGCATATAAGCTGACAATCAGCTCTTTTAAGGGTGTCATAACTAGCACTTGTGGGGAACTCAACTCACAAAGAATGGAGTTCCTTACAAACTCTCTATCTTCTCCTAGTTTGTCCTGTTTAACCCCTTTACGACTGCCCTCTAAGACAGACATTGGACTTAGAGGTGGGGAAACTGACATTCTAACAAGTTCTGAATCACACAGTATAGAGGGGTGGCTGACAGCCCCGGCTCCCAGCCAATGTCTGAGAACTAATCTTACTTCTGACACTTCCCAGCTGGGTACCTTTGGACACATGACTTAATGCTTCAGGTCCTGGACATTCTCATCTGTGAAACAGCTGAAGGATGCTGTGTGCTGGGCACAGAGTAAGCCCTCCATGTAAGCTGCTGCTTCTATCATCACATTCAAAGAAAGCAGCAGGCCTGACACTGAATCTGAGACCTCTACCCTCATATCCATCCACTTTCTACTCTTTGAAAAACTGTTTTGCCTGTGTTTAATCTGTGCTTGGTTTACCAGTTGCTTCTAAATTTGCCTTTGCCTTTTTGTTTTAGGATCTGCTTCTGGGAGAATCCTAAGGCACTGTCCATCTTCTCTGAGCTTAGCCAACAGAAGAGCACAGTATCCTAAAGGACTAGGTAAGAAGGGGGTGAGACAGTTTTGGAACTTCTGACAAGTTCTGGTTAATGGCAGTGATAGCATTTAAGTCCCTGTTTCCAGGGAGTCTGGCTTTTCCCAGAGAAATTTGATTCAACTCTGCAAACATTTCTCCTACTCATTAAGACACCTACCACGAACACATCTGGTCAATTAAATTCAAAACAGTCAAACTAGTTGTTGGCATTGTATGGCCAAACATCTGGACCAACGGCATTTTAATTGAACGTTTTGATGTCATGTGGTCTTCTTTTCAAAGCCAGTCCCCAAATAGAAGTTCCACACCTTGAATTTCGAGGCCAGATTGTGTGGGTGGGTTTGCTGTCTCAATCCACTTGCAGAAAATTTGCTAAATTCTAATGTTATAGTTACAGAAATGGTATATCTTGGATTTTCCCCAATAGCCCTGATTTTTTTTTTTTAAATCCAACCTTTTGCTGGCCAGTTGACACATCCCAATTTTTTGTCACAGTCCATATTTACATGGAATCCCAAAAAGAATGAGAAAGCCTACATTGAAATTTTGGATCTGGTTCCATTTACTCTAAAACATACAATGGCACTTTTCATCAGGTGTCCCATTGATAAAACAGAGGAGTCACTGTGTCATTTTCTGCTGCTGGGGGAAGGCATTCTGGGTAAATCTACCACGTGTTAGAGATGTGTGAACACACACACTTATTAACACACTGTGTCTGTGTGTTCAAGAACACACTATTGCCATGAATCCTTGCCAAGCCCTTGTAGATACACAATACAACATCAGTGCCTTGGACTGTGGGTCTAGTGGTTTATACAGAGGGGTGGGCTCTGCAGGAGGAGTCTGGTGGCTGCTAAGGACAATGCCGGAAGGCACCTCTTGGTCGACTTCTCAAACTGCAAGGGAGCAATCCAGCTTCTTTCCACATCTCACTGTTTTTCACCCCGAGAGCCCACACAAGCCCTGTTGAAATCCCTCTTGTCATGCTTTCCTGACCCAGCCAAACACTTTATCCTGGCACAAGAAGTCTCTGGCAGAGGGTCATGTAATGCTTAAAAAAAAATTCTCTCAAACACAAGAAACGAAAAACAAAGACGAAAGCCCTCTCTGGACATCTGTTCTGATGCGGCAGCCAACAGCAGGGCCTGCGTGGTGCCAGCACGGTCGCATGGCAGCAGACCGCAGGCAGAGTGTATGCGGTGCCAGCGCTAATGATCCGGGCTTCCTGCAGAGAGATGCTCGGCCGTTCTCCTAATTAGAATCCGCTCGGAGCCGCCCGAGCTGGGGCGGTCAGGACTTTTCTGTGGCCCTTCTGTCCCTCCGTGGTCTTCCTCCTGTGCAGCAGAGTCCCATCGTGAACATTTGTCATCGTGGCCCATTTAAAATAACAGAGAAAGAACAGTGGGCTCCCGGGGGTGCTCTGGAGGAAGGGAAGAGAAGCCCAAACCCATAGCACTGCTGATGGAAGACGTCCCGGCCACGCCCCCTTGGAAGGATGCAGGCCTTGTTTAATATCTTTACCTGTCAAGAGCCAGCGGAAGACCCTGCCCTGAGTGGCGCCCAGAGATCCAGCCACTGTTACGGGAGACCCAGCCAGGGCACTTTCTCAGTTCCTAGTCCCAGAGCGTCATCAGCCTCTGGGTGGAGGTGACCCACGGGTCTGACCCTGGCCCGGCAGATGGGTGTGGACCAGACCACACCCACTTATAGAATGGGAGGAGCTCTGGCTGCAGCACAACCTGGAGAAGGATGCTTCTCCCACAGCCTAAACATCTCATGGAGGAAGTTTGGAAATTCGTGGATTTTCCATGAGTGCTTTGGCTCTGATTCAGGCTCTTGGGAGGCAGGAGGGAACAGGCGGTCAGAAGAAGTATATACAGGGTCATTTGGAGGAGTTAGCAAAAGGTGATACATGAGAATAATTCTGGACCGCAGCTCAGAGGCCTTGAACCAGTGAAGCAAGATTGGGAGCCGACTTGAGGTGGGCATCATGTGTGCCTTGCTTGCTGTGATGGCATCAGTGCGTAGCTAAGTGAGGTGCAGGCTGAGTGAGCTCATCCATGAAATGGGCATCATGGCAGTGGCCACCTTTAAAAATTTTGGGGGGCCTACCTCTCTGCATATGTGTTCTTATTAAATAGTTCACACACCAGGAATTTAATCTGTGGTCTCTACACTGAAAAGTGGAATCTTAACCACTGTACTGCTGGGGAAGTCCCCATAGTGGCCACCTTTGAGCTCTGTGGGTCTCAGTTGCTTAGCACTGAGCCTGCACGGGTTACTACAACTACTGCCACTGAAGTTAAACCCTGGAACGGGGGCTGCAGATGTTTATTGTAAAGGCCTGGAGAGTATATATTTCAGGTTTTGCAGCACCTGCAGTCTCTATGGCAAATTACTGAACTCTACTGTTCTAGCGTGAAAGCAGCCACTGACGATCTATGGAGACATGAAGGTTGCTATGTTCCAATAGAACTTTATTTCTAAAAATAAGCTGTGCATTTGATTTGACCTGTACACCATGGTTTGTTGACACCTGTTCTGGGAAGTGAAAAAGTTGAGGAAACAGCTCTCCACAGAGAGAATACAGACATAAATATACCTAGGTTCAAGGGAAGTTCATAGGGCTTCCTTGCTGGCTCAGTGGCAAAGAATCTGCCTGCAATGCAGGAGATGTGGGTTTGATCCTCGGGTCAGGAAGATCCCCTGGAGAATGAAATGACAACCCACTCCAGTATTCTTGCCTGGGAAATCCTTTGGACAGAAGAGCCTGGGGGGCTACAGTCCATGGGGTCTCAAAAGAGTGGGACATGACCGAGCAACTAAACAACAGCAACAACAAAAGGAAGCTCATATATATACATGGAGAACACCTCCTTCCCAGACGAACCTGGTAAATTCAAATACAACTTACGTAGCCCTACCCCTGGGTGACTGAGGGCATGAAGGATGCACAGAGCAACCTCCCTACAGATCCTGAGTTGCTGCCAGAAATAGAATTTACACATATCTAGTCTTGACTAATCCACATGGGCTCAGTAAGTGAACAGATTATTCACGTATACAGTCGGTGGCTGGTGGAGTCATTAGAATCCTGTCTTGCCCCTTGGAGTTCCCTGACATGTGTATTCATATCTATGACTTGTGTATTCATGAAGGCCCCAGATCACTCTAGAGAAAACTGGAAGTTAGGAGACTTTGAAATGAGATTAGACCCATATTTATGCACTCAGCAAACCTTGCCACCTATCCGTTAGGTAACAGGTGTTGTACCAAGTGGGGGACATAAGGATGTAGATAAGATCTTATCTCAGACTTAGACGAGCTCTTAGCTTAGTTATGGGGACAGACAAGAATGGGGAATTAATTGCAATGCTGTTGCTGTTCAGTCACTAAGTTGTGTCTGACATTTTTGTGATCCCATGTACTGTAGCCAGGCTACTCTGTCCATGGGATTTCTTAGGCAAGAATACTGGAGTGGGTTACCACTTCCTTCTCCAGGGAATCTTCCTGATCCAGGATTGGACCCGTGTCTCCTACTTGACATGTGGATTCTTTATCACTGAGCCACTTGAGAAGACTGATACCATGCAACCAATGAAGGGTAGGTGGTAGGTCCACAGGGGAGGGAGTGGTCATCTGGGCTTGGGTTGATTATTTCCCAGGAGATGATGTTTGAACTCCAAGGTGGAGGATCATCACACTTGGGCACATACACTGTCTTTACAATTTATTTTTTTCTTTGCAGGGAGGATACAATGGGGAAATGTTGGGAGAACATTTTTCCTTGGTTCTCCCACTGAGACTTTTAAAAGGTAAGGAGCACAATGTCAGGAAAAATGTCTTTTCTCTCAATCAGTGTTGTTTGTCTGACTCTAAGTAGGCTTTGGAATGAAGAAGCAGGGAGGGTGAAATACTGAGTAGAAAGTGACTCTTGTCTCATGACTTTGATGTTGATTTATAAGTCCATTTTTCTGTGAGAAGAATGAAATTCAGATGTTGATCAAAGCATGTAACAGGATTTATGCATGTGTGCTAAGTCGCTCAGTCATATGTGACTCTTTGAAACCCTGTGGACTGTAGCCTGCCAGGCTCCTCTGTCTATGAGATTCTCCAGGCAAGAATATTGGAGTGAGTTGCCATGCCCTTCTTCAGGGGCTCTTCCTGACCTGAGGATCAAATCAGCATTTCTTATATCTCCTGCATTGGCAGGTGGATTCTTTACCACCAGCACCACCAGGGAAGCCCTGCAACAGGATTTATGCTTCAACCTTAAAGGTAGATGGGTGCTTGCTTCATGATGAAGAATAAAGATCTTGTGACTGAAGGTTTCTATTTAGGAAATTTACCCTTTAACAACCAAGGATAAGCTGCCTATTTTCCTTACTATTTACTTTTCCTGACTATTTTCCAGGTTTTGTCACCTGCTTCCTTTGACAGTACCTTCAGGTCATCTTTAACCTCACCATCAATGACATCTATTCTAAGCCAATAATGGCTGTGTTACTCCTTGGCTTAAAACCATCAACAGGAGCCTTTTGTCTGCAGAATCAGTCCCCCTAAGACTCTTTATAGTCTGCCCCTCCTGCAGTTCTAGTCATATTAAACAGGCATCATGTCATGAATATCCACCGTAAGTTACATTCTCTCAGCCATTTGCTGATATGAGCTGTCTGAGCTCCACCATAATGGGAGGGAGCTCAATCAGCTCGGTTTTATGGAGAAGCAGCTGAGGCTCTGGGAGATGGAATAACTTGCCCGAGGTCCACCAAGTAGTCATGTAATTTAACCAAAGATCTGCCTGAACCCCATGTCTGTGCCTCTTCTCCAATATCTTCTGCCTAGAGCATTTTTCATCCCATCAGTTCAGTTCAGTCACTCAGTCGTGTCTGACTCTTTGTGACCCCAGGGACTGTAGCATGCCAGGTTTCCCTGTCCATCACCAACTCCTGGAACTTGCTCAAACTCATGTCCTTTGAGCCAGTAATGCCATCCAACCATCTCATCCTCTGTCTCCCCTTCTCCTCCAGCCTTCAGTCTTTCCCAGCATCAGGGTCTTTTCAAGAGTCAGTTCTTCGCATCAGGTGGCCAAAGTATTGGCGTTTCAGCTTCAACATCAGTTCTTCCAATGAACATTCAGGACTGATTTCCTTTAGGATGGACTGGTTGGATCTCCTTGCAGTCCAAGGGACTCTCAAGCATCTTCTCCAATACCACAGTTCAAAAGCATCAATTCTTTGGTGCTCAGCTTTCTTTATAGTTCAACTCTCACATCCATACATGAGTACTGGAAAAACCATAGCCTTGACTAGACGGACCTCTGTTGGCAAAGTAATGTCTCTGCTTTTGAATATGTTGTCTAGGTTGGTCATAACTTTCCTTCCAAGGAGTAAGCGTCTTTTAATTTCATGGCTGCAGTCACCATCTGCAGTGATTTTGGAGACCCCACCAAATAAAGTCTGTCACTGTTTCCACTGTTTCCCCATCTATTTGCCATGAAGTGATGGGACCAGATGCCATGATCTTAGTTTTCTGAATGTTGAGCTTTAAGCCAACTTTTTCACTCTTCTCTTTCACTTTCATCAAGAGGCTTTTTAGTTCCTCTTCACTTTCTGCCATAAGGGTGGTGTCATCTGCATATCTGAGGTTATTGATATTTCTCCCGGCAATCTTGATTCCAGCTTGTGCTTCATCCAGCCCAGCGTTTCTCAAGATGTACTTTGCATATAATTTAAATAAGCAGGGTGACAATATACAGCCTTGGTGTGCTCCTTTTCCTATTTGGAACCAGTCTGTTGTTCCATATTCAGTTTTAACTGTTGCTTCCTGAGCTGCATGCAGATTTTTCAAGAGGCAGGTCATGTGGTCTGGTATTCCCATCTCTTTCATTCCATATTCCTCCTGAAAAACAAAGCATTCCTCAGGGTTTAGTTTGAACATGTCCTCAACTCTCTAGCCATTTTGATTTATCTCATACTTTCTTTGCTGAGTTCTAGATGGAGGAGCCTGGTAGGCTGCAGTCCATGGGGTCGCGAAGAGTCGGACATGACTGAGTGACTTCATTTGCACTTTTCACTTTCATGCATTGGAGAAGGAAATGGCAACCCACTCCAGTGCTCTTGCCTGGAGAATCCCAGGGACAGGGGAGCCTGGTGGGCTGCTGTCTATGGGGTCACACAGAGTTGGACATGACTGAAGTGACTTATCAACAGCAGCAGCAGTACTATTTTCCTTTCTTTCCTTTTTTTTTTTTTGCAATCATCACATACAGCATTAATACTGCTATATCTTTCTCATTTCTTTGCCCTCTATTTCTTGTGATCGACTGTGAGCATCCTAAAGATTTCTTTGATATATGATCTCTGCATATATTCCTGGGCCCAATGGAGACCTGGTGCATTGAACATGGGTCTAATGAATGAATGAAATGAACAATGTGTTTGAGGATGTGTATTTGGATCAGATCTTTCAAGTGCAGAAATAACAACCTTTAAAGCCATCTGCTAATGGAGAATGGATGCTGACTGTAGAATGAAGGAATATTCTTCTCTTGTTATGTAGTCTGAGTGGGAGCTGGAGCACTGGACTGGTTGGGGCTGGTTGTGCTGTCCAGCCCCTCAGAAATCTCTCAAGTTCAGCCTAAATGTTTAAATGAAGTAAAGTGGTTGGCTTTATAAGTAATAGAAGTCAATTGTGTTTGCAGCATCTAATGCAGGAACAGCATTAGATGGCTGAGATGGGGCCAGTGCTGAGAACTGCTGAGTGGGCAGGAGGCCTGATTTTCAGCCTCCCTCTGCATCCATTTGTGATAATCCAGGTCTGGCTTTCAACCAGTCACTCTCTTAACGAGACTTGCGTAAGACAGCCTTTGCCCCCAGCACAGACATACCCTGAATCAGGAGTTCATTTACACAGATGTCTAGAAACTCCTGTACATCTACACACACTCACTCACATTCTTTCTAAATACATGTTTTATCTTCCTTGTTATCAATGCTCTCCTAACGGACTGGCAAACATTCAGACAGAAATTGAAATATTTAGATGGACGTGGTGGGGAGGGCACCTACACCCCCTTACAGAATGAACTTTCAGTGGAAAGACAGAAGGAAGTCAATATTCTGCCTTGCTTCCATGAAATCTGAGTTCTGGAGAGTAGCTTGCTCTGGGGCTAAGGCTTGAGGGCTGAAAAAAAAAAAAAGAAATAAAACACATTTGTTCTGCCTTTCATTCTTGTTGTTTAGTCGCTAAGTGTGTCTGACTCTTTTGGGACCCCGTAGAAGTAACCTGCCAGACTCCTCTGTTTATGGGATTTCCCAGGCAAGAATACTAGAGTGGGTTGCCATTCCCTTCTCTAGGGGATCTTCCCGACCCAGAAATTGAACCCACATTTCCTGCTTGTCAGGTAGATTCTTTACCACTGAGCCATCAGGGAAGCCCTCTGCCTTTCATAGGAGAGCACCTATCCTTCCGATTGCAGACTAAGATTGACTTGCTATTAGGATGATAATAATGAAGACATCAAAATAAAGATGAATGTGTATTGTTTCATGACATTGTTCAAAGACTTTACAGGAATGTGTACTATAGCCAACATGACAGTCCTAACTGATTGGTGCTTTTATTATTCCCATTTCACAGATGAAGAAACTGAGGCTTAGAGGGGCTTGCAGTTTGCTCAAGATCACAGTGAGTAAGACGCCCAGCCTGGAATTAGGTTCATATGTATCTGCCCCCAGAGCCTGTATTCTTAAGTGCTATATTTTATAGAACAGAAAAGCTGGCTCAAATCTCCTTGAATGAAATCCTAGGGAACCTCCCAGGAGTGAACTCATCGCATAGACATAGGATGTCAGGTTTACCAAGCTTTGTCCCATAAAACACTGAGGAAGTATGATTTAGGGACTTATTTGAGGGTACCTCCTCGTGTGAGTGTCTTAGATTTGTCTGTGGGCTCGTCTGTCTGTAATCTTGTGCTGGGAACCTATGATGAGTGTGAATGGATAAAATTATTTGACTAGAAGATGCCAGGAGATATAGGACCCAAGAAAACTGACTGTGGAGCTCCCCTGAAAGAAAGTGATAATAAAAGGAGAAGGGGAGACATTTGCTCCCACTCTGTAAGCTCTGGGACCCAGGATGGCAGAGTAGGATCTCGGGGCCCCAAGAGTGGATAGAAGGGCCCTGGGGAAGACCTCACCATGTCTGGCAGAAGTAACCGTACTGTTAGCAGAAGCCCTGTGGCTTGGAGGAAGTAACAGTCACTGAGGACAATCAAGAAACGATGTGGGGTGGGGAAGAGCCCTGGAGAAGAGGAGTAAATTTGCAGACATAGCTGATGATGTTCTTTAATTAGCACATGGGAAATACTTTTTTTTATGGGTTCCCTCAAATCCTTTGGAGGGGGCCCTTCTTTCCAGGAAATGTGAGTTTTTAAATATCAGGTTGCGTGTGCCTGTTCAGTCATGCAGTTGTATCTGACTCTTTGCGACCCCATGGACTATAGCCCACCAGGCTCCTCTATCCATGGGGTTCTCCAGATAAGAATACTGAAGTGGGTTGCCATTCCTTTCTCCAAGGGAACTTCCTGACCCAGGGATCAAACCCACGTCTCTAGCATTGCAGGTAGATTCTTTACTGTCTAAGCCACTAGGGAAGCTCTAAATATCAGGTTACACTGGTTTATAAAAAGTTTTCCCATATAACTCACTTATTGCTGGTGGTGGAATGCTGGCTGTAAATTCTTTCCCTCCCTGCTGCCAAGCCCTCACAATGTAAGGCTGCTATGCTCCTACGGAGAAGCAGACTGGATTTTCCACCTTTTTAATGGGCATGAAACCCATACTTCAAAACACAGAGAGAACCATTTTATCCCTAATCTAGTCTCAAAACTTCTGCAGAGGGACAAGTAGTCCCTTCTTCTAGATGAACCTACATAAATATACACGATCATTATGACCATCTTCACATCTAGGGTGACTCTAGGATTTAACTTACAAACAGGACCTTTTTGAGAATAAAAAGGATGCTGCTAATAACTCTGCCAGAAATGTCCAAGCAAACCGAAGTATATGCTTCTTTATCTCTAAGAAGTCCTAATATGGAGAGAACACTTGTAGGTGACAAAACCTTTTGAGATAATCTATTTCATTTTATGTAAAAATCCTACACTGTAGTTCATCTTAACACCCATGCTTTACCTGAAGGGCTCTTTAATCTTCAGAGAATCGAAGTGATTTTTTGATGTTCCTGACGCTAAGTAGGCATTCAATAAATGCTTATTGAACTGAATCTGTAGTTCAGTGGATGGATGGGTGAATGCATACAGGAGAACACATGAAAGTAAAGAGTGCAGAAAGCCTAATCACGTCAAATTGCATAGTGTTTTCAGAGAAGTATGAATAAAACAGAGTCACCTAGATGGATGATTCTCAGACTGGTCCCGGAACACCAATGTCTTCCACATGAGGAGATATTTGAGTACCCTTGTTCAAGATCCAGGTCTTACCCTTAGATTCCTAATCTATTAAAGTGGAATAATAGACATGGGAGGACCTTCATAGAGATGGGAGGACCAAAGATAACGTAAATAATGTGTTCAGCGGGGTGAGTGACACAAGGAAGAAGAAAGATTATAGCAAACATGTCTTGGTCCTTTATTATGTTCCAACATCGTGGAAATGCAGGGCATGCATGAATCTCATTCGGTCTCCCCCTTGTCCATCTAAGTCAGTTACCATTTATAATTCCCATTTCATAGATGATGAAATTGGGGCATAGAGAGGAAATGTTTTTGCCCAAGATCAGTCACTCAACCACCAAATGGAAACGTGACCTCGCATCTCTTTTGTCTATTACAGTGCTGCTGCCTCTCCTGCCCTGCGAATGGCAACCATGGCTCATTTTATAATCATGCTCCCCACAGTGGACACTCCTCATTGTATCTGCAGCATTTTTAATTTGAGTGAGTGGGTCTCAATTGTTTTCAGCCATATGATCCTTAACAAAATCACAACGGAATCAGATTTGAACAGCCTAACAGGTAGAACAAACCAAAGCAGAATTTCTCTGATTGAACCCTTCCTGCACCTTCTGCATAAAACCCTTTGCCCTCTGTTGGGCACAGTTGGAAAATATTGGTCTAAAACACAGTTGAGTGGATTTGCTGCCTGGCACATCTAATCTTATTGTCTTCAGTGACCCTAGCCTTTCTTAAAGGATCTGAAGGCATGCTTAAACTCAGATGAAGAACCCCTGGAGGATCATAGAGGGTGGGACAGGATAGAATGGAGCAATCATCTTTCTGAGTCTTGGGAGGTAAAGCCTGGGCTACCGTGGGGTTCCTGGGGAGTCCGCAAGACAGATTTCCAAGAAAACTCATTCTTACAAAGCCAGGACTTCTAAAGGTAGCACTGGTCAGTGGCAATGAGGAATGACCTCTCTTCCCTTCTTCTCCCACCCCCACTCCAATTAAATCTTTTTCCTTCCTCTCCACCTGTACCTGGGGTTCTCTCCAGACTGCAGGCAAATGTGTGCATTAATCACACATGGATCAGCCGGTGTGCTGGGATGGTGGGAAGCGGCTGATTTATGAACCAGCCAAAAGTGCGGGGAGGCTGGGACTGGGCAAGGCAGGCCCAGCTCCGGGACCATATGGGAGCCTTTTCTCTAGGACCAGACCCATATGCTCTGCTGCAGGTCCATATGCTGTGTGGGCTGGTCCCCTCCTTTGCCAGAGTCGAGGCTGCCTGTCTGCTATAATGTGTAGGGAGCTGGATTTGCTGCGTGCCCTCCTGGCATTTAAACACACCTCCTCCAGTAGCATGAGACCTTAAGGGTGAGGTCTTGGAGTTCTTGTAGACAGAAAGAGAACCACATGTTTACCCTTGTCAATATCAGTTATTGTTATTTGCTTATTTAGGGACTGTCCACAAAAGACAGATGAGACCAGATTATTGTTCTTCTTTTTTTTTTTTTTTTTACTAGAAGAGGAAATTGGGACATAGTACTAGAACCATAGGACGCTATTACTAGTAACTGGTCTCCATTTGCCACCTGGAGCAGATAACTCAGTGCCTACGATGGTACTGGAAGCACAGTAGCATTCATGGGACCTGGGTACCTCCTCAGATTTAAAAACCATAATTGATTCTTTCAGATGTGTTTCTGTTTAATAAGCTCTAAAATGGTATCATGACTTCACCCCATTAAGTTTTTACTATTTTATCGCTATACATTATTTCCTTGGCACATTTTTTTCTTTGAAGATATCAATAGCTTTGGAATATTTTATCACTTAAAAAAAATATTTTTAGAGTTGATAAAATTCCCATTCTAGTGGGTCTGACCTCAATGATAAGATCTAGTAGTTTGGAAAGATAAGATTTTGTTAAACAAACATTTATATAGAGATAGATGGGCCCAATATGGATCTAAACATGTTACAGGAGTTAACATATTTCATCCTAAAACAAACCTAGATAATGGATAGATACTGTAATTATTATTATTCCCATTTTTACAGATAGGGAAATCAAAGCACTGAGAGATGAAATATTAATAAAACAGCCCCAAGGCTATTGAAACGTCTGTCCCAAAGTGAAAGTGTTAATTGCTCCATTGTGTCTGATTCTTTGCAACCCCATGGACTGTAGCCCACCAGGCTCCTCTGTCCATAGAATTCTCCAGGCAAGAATATTGAAGTGGATACCATTCCTATCTCCAGGGGATCTTCCTGACCCAGGGATCAAACCTGAGTCTCCCTGCATTGCAGGCAGATTCTTTAACATCAGAGCCACCAGGGAAGCCCTTCATTGTGGTGGAAATTTCCCTGTGTAGAAACTACAGAGTCAGGAGGCCCATGAACAAGGACTCTGATTTGTCTTGGGGCTTCCCTTGTCCCTCATTTCTAAGGAGCCTCCTGTCTGGCAGGGCCAGGTTTAGGATTTGGAAATCAATGTCAGAATGGAAGGGCCGAGCTCTGGGATCTGATGGGTTCTACCTGGCTGCTGGAGCACTTTTGTCCACACCAGAAGTGAGTCTGATGTGCCTTAGAGTTTGCGTCCTCCAGGTGGGCCTGATCCAATGACTAAGGGGGCTCAGGAGCAGGGAAGCTCCCATTCCCGGGGAGAGGCTGGCCACCGTGAGCGTGATTTACATGGCAGGCTTCCCTGGAGGATCAAGGACCAGACTGTAGGACTTGGCTGGAAATCACACTCTTGCTTGGTTTCCCTGCTTCCCTGTCCTGCTCCCTCTTCCCTGCCCGGTTTCCCTGGGGAGTGCTGCCTTTGTAAGTCACTTGCATGCACATTCCCTGTCTCAGGGTTGCCCTTGGAGACCTGACCCCAGTCTCACTCCTTAAAGAGATCTGGGGAAAGTCTCTAAGGAGAGCTTGAAGTCAAGGAGCTGCCTGGCCAAAAAAGCAAGGATACATTGGTGGAGGGAAAGGAAAAATAAAACATGGTAGATTTAGAACTGCAACTTATCATTTTTCTCCATTTTAATGACTTTGTTAAGTGAAAAATATTGGGGAGATGAGGTTCCTCACGTGCCTGCAAGTTAATCTTATTGGGCTCCAATAAGGTTGGAGCCTCACGGCTGGTGGCAGTGGTGATGCCCACATAGTTCTTGTTTCTAGCATCACAGACTAGCGAACGTTCTGTGACCTTCCCCTTTTCTCTCCTTGCTGTTTTCCTGTCTCTATACCTATGAACCAGCTCACTGGAAAAGACCCTGATGCTGGGAAAGAAGGGGACAATGGAGGACAAGATGGTTGGGTGGCATCATTGACTCAATGGACATGAGTTTGAGCAAACTCTGGGAGATAGTGAAGGGCAGGGAAGCCTGGCACGCTGCAGTCCATGGGGCTGCAAAGAGTTGGATATGACTCGGCGACCAAACAACAACAACAACTCCCTATGAAAGAGGTTGATCTGTCATCAGACTCAGGAAGTAGGCAGGGAGGTACACACTGATCCAAAAGAGTTACTAAAAAAATAAAACTAAATAATCCCCTTTTAATATGGAGAGATAGAGAAATATAGATAAATATTTGCTTGTATTTTTAACTTTGTATTTTATTGCTGTGGGTCACGTATTTTGGTGGATCCATGATATCCATGTGTTAAGCAAAGGTTCTGTAATGCCAATGCCGATCTGACTTTAAAGAGAATTTCCAGCATTGCCTCTGATAGCCCTTTGTCCCGTCCCCCCTCAATAGCCCTAATCTAAAACAGTGGCCATAAAAGGGGTAGCCATCCCCGGGGTTGAGCTGGAGTTGGACTGTACTAGTTCAGACTATGCCAAAGGCTTTGACTGTGTGGATCACAATAAACTGTGGAAAATTCTGAAAGAGATGGGAATACCAGACCACCTGACCTGCCTCTTGAGAAACCTATATGCAGGTCAGGAAGCAACAGTTAGAACTGGACATGAAACAACAGACTGGTTCCAAATAGGAAAAGGAGTACATCAAAGGCTGTATATTGTCACCCTGCTTATTTAACTTATATGCAGAGTGCATCATGAGAAGCACTGGACTGAAAGAAACACAAGCTGGAATCAAGATTGCCGGGAGAAATATCAATAACCTCAGATATGCAGATGACACCACCCTTATGGCAGAAAGTGAAGAGGAACTCAAAAGCCTCTTGATGAAAGTGAAAGTGGAGACTGAAAAAGTTGGCTTAAAGCTCAACATTCAGAAAATGAAGATCATGGCATCTGGTCCCATCACTTCATGGGAAATAAATGGGGAAACAGTGGAAACAGTGTCAGACTTTATTTTTTGGGGCTCCAAAATCACTGGAGATGGTGACTGCAGCCATGAAATTAAAAGACACTTATTCCTTGGAAGGAAAGTAATGACCAACCTAGATAGCATATTCAAAAGCAGAGACATTACTTTGCCAACAAACGTCCGTCTAGTCAAGGCTATGGTTTTTCCTGTGGTCATGTATGGATGTGAGAGTTGGACTGTGAAGAAGGCTGAGCACTAAAGAATTGATGCTTTTGAACTGTGGTGTTGGAGAAGACTCTTGAGAGTCCCTTGGACTGCAAGGAGATCCAACCAGTCCATTCTGAAGGAGATCAGCCCTGGGATTTCTTTGGAAGGAGTGATGCTAAAGCTGAAACTCCAGTATTTTGGCCACCTCATGCAAAGAGTTGACTCATTGGAAAAGACTCTGATGCTGGGAGGGATTGGGGGCAGGAGGAGAAGGGGACGACAGAGGATGAGATGTCTGGATGGCATCACTGACTCGATGGACGTGAGTCTGGGTGAACTCCAGGAGCTGGTGATGGACAGGGAGGCCTGGCGTGCTGTGATTCATGGGATTGCAAAGAGTCGGACACGACTGAGTGACTGAACTGAACTGAGTTCACAAGAGTCTATTATTGACTTTCCAGGAATTGTGCAAACTAGTCCATGTCCTATTGATGGTGTGAAACTGACCAGGTTGGGACTATTTACACCATGGAAATTGGCAAATGCTACAAGTCAGGGTACACCTTCCCCATCTGCTGCTGCTGCGTCACTTCAGTCGTGTCTGACTCTGTGCAACCCCATAGACAGCAGCCCACCAGGCTTCCCATCCCTGGGATTCTCCAGGCAAGAACACTGGAGTGGGTTGCCATTTCCTTCTCCAATGCATGAAAGTGAAAAGTGAAAGTGAAGTCACTCAGTCATGTCCGACTCTTAGCGACCCCATGGACTGCAGCCTACCAGGCTCCTCCATCCATGGGATTTTCCAGGCGAGAGTACTGGAGTGGGGTGCCATTGCCCTCTCCTCACCTTCCCCATAGCTGCCTAAGAAAGCTGACTGTTCATTGTTTCCCAGTGCATCACTGGAAAGTGCTCATCACTTGGTCTGCCCGCCTGCTGTCTGCAGGACTGATGTACTGGCTGGGTGAACAACGGGGAGTCCAGGTAAGTGTCAGGATCAGGATTGCAGTCAAGTGCTCGAGGCACTCCCTCCCTCCATCCACCGTGACCCATGTCTCAGTGTTGAAGGCTTTTCCTCCTGCCAGCAGGCTGATCCTTGCATTCAAAAAGGAGGTGTCTGGTCATCTCTCTACATTTGGAAATATGTATTTCATGAGGTAAGTGAAACAATATTTGCAACTGGCATTTTTTTTCCTTCTAAACTATGTGAATATTATGAAACTTTAGTCTCACCACTTTGCTGAGAGGGAAAGAAAGTCAGTCTGGTCCTTGGCTTGTGAATGCTGAAACTTGTGATGGGCAGACTGAAAAGCATCCTCCTTGCCAGAGCTTGGGCCTTAGCCTCTGGTGAAGAGGATAGTGGTATGAGTGTATATATGTAGCATCACTAAGCTTTCATATTCATTCAGTAGACATCAGTCTTGTAACAGCCCAGCAGGGAAGATTAGCATGTAAATAACTAATGATAATAAAAAGCTTCGTAAAGCTTGTGACCTTATGGAGCGTGCATGCTCAGTTGCTAAATCGTGTCCTACACTTTGCGACCCTATGGACTGTAGCCCACCAGACTCCTCTGTCCATGGGATTTCCCAGGCAAGAACACTGGAGAGGGTTGCCATTTCCTCCTCCAGGGGATCTTCCCAACTCAGGGATTGAACCTGCATCTCCTGCTTGGCAGGTAGATTCTTTACCACTGAGCCACCTGGGACTGGGGATAAACCAGGATCCTTGTGACCTTATATTATATGCTTATTTTAGGCACAGGGCATAGTGTAGTAGAACCAAGCTGAGGCTTTAAGTTGAACAGATTTGTGTTTGACTTTCAGCTCAAACACAAGAAATGAAAAAAGTGGAATACAAAATTATATGTACACTGTGAGTAAAACTGTAAAAATGATGTCTACATGGGAACAGGCTCTGGAGTAAACACAAAAAAGGAAAAGAGCTTTGTTTGGGGTCCTGTGAAACCTCAAGAAAGTTATTGATCTTCAGTTTTGTCATCTGTGAGATGGGCATACTAATACTCACCTTTCAGGGAGGGAATAGGAGCTTCAAATACAAATAAAAGGGGTGAAATCTTTCCAGGAAGAGGGAACATCTTATTATGGAAATGTGGGGAAGGATTCACTTCCAAGGCTGCCCAGACGGCACTAGTGGTAAAGAATCTGCCAGCCAGGGCAGGAGAGGCAGGTTCAGTCCCTGGATGGGGAAGATCCCTGAAAAAGGGAACGATAAACCCACTCCAGTACTCTGGCCTGGAAAATCCCATGGATAGAGGTGCCTGGCAGGCAACAGTCCATGGCAAAAATACACAGAAGAACTATACACAAAATTTTTTAATAACCTGGGTAGTCATGATGGATAACCATGACTCACACACCTATATCCTGGAGAGTGATATATCCTGGAGAGTCAGATATCCTGGAGAGTGAAGTCAAGTGGGCCTTAGGAAGGATTACTACTATGAACAAAGCTCAAGGAGATGATGGAATTCCAGATGAGCTATTTAAAATCCTAAAAGCTGATGCTGTTAATATGTTGCACTCAATATGCCAGCAAATTTGTAAAACTCAGCAGTGGTCATGGGACTGGAAAAGATCAGTTTTCATTCCAATCCTAAAGAAAGGTGATGCCAAAGAATGTTTAAACTACCATAAAGTTGTGCTCATTTCACATGCTAGCAAGATACTGCTCAAAATCCTTCAAGCTAGGCTTTAATAATACGCGAACCAAGAACTTCCAGATGTACAAACTAGATTTAGAAAAGAAAGAGAAATTGAGATCAAATTGCCACATTCATTGGATCATAGAAAAAGCAAGGGGATTCCAGAAAAACATTTACTTCTGCTTCACTAACTATGCTGAAGTCTTTGACTCTGTGGATTATAACAAACTGTAACAAATCCTTAAAGAGGTTGGAATACTGGACCACCTTACCCCTGTCCCCTGAGAAACCTGTATGCAGGTCAAAAAGCAACTGCTAGAACTGGACATGGAACAATGAACTGGTTCAAAATTGAGAAAGGAGTATGTCAAGGCTGTATATTGTCACCCTGCCGGGGTCCAGCCCCGGCTGATCCAGGGTATTCGAAGCAGGGACGGTGTCGGCGAGGGTCAGGATACAATAGCTTCAATTAGATATTAATTAAAGATATAAAGAGTAATAGAATAAGGATAGCTCAGTAGGAAAATTCAGTGGAGAAAAGAGGCTGAGTAGCTTGGTTTACGCGGGAGACCAATAAAACTTCAAGACAAGAAGTTTGCACCACTTACGTAGGCCACAGGGGGCCTTCCGTTCTCCCAAAGGAGAGGAGACACTGAGGCCTCCCCGTTCGGATCTTAGAAGCCCAGGCATAATTAGCAAGCATGGTGGGTTCCGCGCTCCAGATGGAGACTCAGCCAGAGTGAGAGAGAGGGAGACATGGGGAGACCAGTCTTTCGAGGAACTGATCCCCATTCTTTATTTTCTATGGTCTACTTTTATACACTGAGATGTTATGCAAAAGTCACGCGGGGTCAGCAGTCCTGACTTTTATCAAAGTCAGGTGCTCCATACAAATGTATACAGAGGTCTTAGGGGTGTTACATCATTTTCTGGCCAGGGGGCCTGCTGACAATTTATGACCCTCTCCTTGTGACAGCGGTCAGTCAACCAGGACACTTATTTCTCCAGGGGTGATTATTCTTAAAACAGACGCCACCCAAATAAAGTTACATTCCTATAGGGTGAGGGTGTAGTGGGTTTTAGTTAAGGAAAGAATTTACTTAGCCTAAGGTCTAACGTGATTAATATCAAAGGTTAATACTTATTTCTTCTGTATATTCATTAATGTGTGTAAGGGCAGGGGATATGGAGACTTAGCAACAAATATTGGCTCAACAAATGAAAAACCCTTCACCAATACAATTTCTAATCAGCCCATTATACTTATACTAATAGTTTTCTAACTTTTCTAAGGAACCTGGTTTTAGAAGGTTTAAAGCATCTCGTGCCTCTCATGGTTGGGAGGCTGTGAGCAATCACATGTGGCCGGACAAGCCTGTCAGGCAGGCTAGAGAACCTTCAGAGGAGTTTGTAGGTTGAAACACTCCTATCACGTCCAGGAATTATTATTAACTGGAGCTCTAAGTTAACTCCTTTTTCGAAAGAGGTGGTGGGGGACAGCCCCCCGTAAAGTCAGAGGTGTAGGTGAGAGCACAACGTAGTAAAGCAGGCAGGCTCTGGTTATGGGGGTAGATGCTTGAGGATTTCCAGGGGGACTCCTGAGGCTCGATCCCGCCTTTGCATATGTCGAGCCTCCTTCCTCATGACCTTTGCCACGGGCCGAGTGCCTCACTCTGGCCCCCGACTTATTTGATTTATATGCAGAGTACATCATGTGAAAAGCCAGGGTGGATGAATCACAAGCTGGAATCAAGATTGGCAGGAGACATATCAACCTCGAATACACAGATGATACCACTCTAATGGCAGAAAGTGAAGAGGAACTAAAGAGCCTCTTAATGAGGGTGAAAGAGGAGAGTGGAAAAGCTGGCTTAAAACTCAACATTCAAAAAACTAAGATCATGGCCTCTGGTTCCATCACTTCATGGCAAATAGAAGGGGGAAAAAGTGAAAACAGTGACAGATTTTATTCTCTTGGGCTCCAAAATCATCGTGGACAGTGACTACAGCCACGAAATTAAAAGATGCTTGCTCCTTGGAAGGAAACCTATGACAAATCTAGACACCATATTAAAAAACAGAGACATCACTTTGCCAATAAATGTCCATCTAGTCAAAGCCATGTTTTTTCCAGTAGTCCTGTATGGATGTGAGAGTTGGACCATAAAGAAGGCTGAGTGCCAAAGAACTGATGCTTTCAAATTGGGGTTTGAGCAAACTCTGGGAGACAGATAAGAACAGGGAAGCCTGGAGTACTGCAGGCAATGGGTTAGCAAAGATTCGGACGTGACTGAGTGACTGAACACCACCACATGGGGAAATACGATGCGACAGAAATGTAAAAATTGGGCAGATATTTAAGGGATAGAATATTTAAGCTTTCTAAGAGATCAGTGAAATATTGATATCTTCTGAATATCAAGGCTATATGTGGAGAGGAGCAAGATTCTAATTTCTCTAACTGTAAAACCCTTGAACAAGCTCCCACGAAGTCAGGCTTCAACCTTTGTGCAAAGGGAGTATGTCCTACATCGCTCTTTCCAGCTTCTCTTTATTTCTATTTCTTCAAGTTCAAGCACAAGAACAAGAAAATGCCAAGAGAACACTAGATTCTTCCTTCTT
This sequence comes from Bubalus bubalis, assembly GCF_019923935.1. NCBI lineage: Eukaryota > Metazoa > Chordata > Mammalia > Artiodactyla > Bovidae > Bubalus > Bubalus bubalis. The sequence goes on along the minus strand of NC_059170.1, from coordinate 15,398,077 downwards.
TGGGGCATCTGACAGTGCTCGCAGAGGCAGGACGAAGCCTCTCCACGCATTTCTGAGTTGCCCTTCAGGGGAGCCCTTTTGTGACATGAATGCAATGATGAAAGGCCCCAGAGCTGTGGCTCTGGGTGGAATACCAGGAGGGGACTGGATTCTTTTGGGAGCTTTCTCTAAGTTCAAGGACTGGACCCAAATCTCCAGTGGTATAAAAAGTCTCTCTGGGAGACAGATTCATCCTTTCTTTCCTTGCCCCTCCACTCCTTTCTCCCATCCACAGATCCCATTGTCCTGCTGGGAAATCTCACACTGTAGCATTCAGAGGTATCAGCTTTAAGAAGCTTAGTATCCTTCTTTAGGTATTTTATTCATGATTCTAAACATAATCCATTCTGCCAATTGTAATATTTTCCCCTGTGAATAAAAACACAAAAGTATACCACAAATAAGTGTCTGCTACCCTGCAAATTGCTCCTTTTGGTTGAACTCTTTCATCTTTTATTTTCAAGGTTTTTTTTTTTTAATTTACTGTGTAACAGCATTATAATGGCAATAACAAAAACCGCAAATAAAGCTGTTTTCATTTTTCATGTTTACTCCAGACCCTGTTCCCATGCAGACATAATTTTTATAGTTTTACTCACAGTGTACATATAATTTTGTATTCTGCTTTGTGCATTAAACACTATATCATAAACAAATGTTGAGTTTCTTTGTCATATTGCTAATTAACATTTTTATTGGCTGCATACTATTCCATCAAGTTGGTATAATTTTACTTACTTAATCATTTCTCCATAGATATTTATGCTACTTAGGATTATTTTTAATTATACATTAAGCTCACACAGAAATAAATATCCTCACACACAGTGCTTTTATCATTTTTAGGTGTTTGTTTTTAAAAGATCACAGTCTTTGAATAAAACTCTCAAATTTTGCAGAATGATCTAAAAATATTTCTGGGTACAAGCTTACAGTGTGACCAGAAATATTTACCAGCTTCATCAGACTTTTGTTCCTGTTGGATTATTACCCTTGTTTAGAGGTATTATTACTAAATGTGATTGAGCTAGGAAGATCAAAGAAGAAACAGGCACATCCTGGGCCAGGCATAACAGGCACACCAAGCTTGTAAAAGTGTAGGATAGAGGTGTGACATCACATACTTCTGCCAGATGGACATGACGCATTTGAGAGTGAATATGAAAAGTTTTAGTCACTCAGTCATGTCCAACTCTTTGTGATCTCATGTACTATAGCCCAGTACACCAGGGACTTCCCTGGTGGCTCAGACAGTAAAGCGTCTGCCTACAATGCGGGAGACCCAGGTTCGATCCCTGGGTTGGGAAGATCTCCTGGAAAAGGAAATGGCAATCCACTCCAGTACTCTTGCCTGGAAAATTCCATGGACGGAGGAGCCTGGTAGGCTACAGTCCATGGGGTCGCAGAGTCAGACATGACTGAGCGACTTCAATGTCAATGTACTATAGCCCTCCATGCTCTTCTGTCCATGGAATTTTCCATGCAAGAATATTGGAGTGGGTTGCCATTTCCTACTCCATGGGATCATCACAAAACAAGGATTGAACTCGTGTCTCTTGCGTCTCCTGCATTGGCAGGCGGATTCTTTACCACTGCGCCACCTTCATAGTAAAACTGCTTAGAGCATCATCACAGTGCCCCCTGTCGCCCAACTCTACAATGTAACCTTCACCCTTCGTGTCGCATCTGATGCATGCAACACAATGAATGTCAGGGGAGCAAAACATATTGGCGGAGCATCCCAGTCTTGAAAAACGGCTGTCTTGACCCATCAAGACAGTTATAGACTGGCAACTAGGGGGTGCCCATCCTATGGGACAGGTAGGATCAGATAAAAATTGGAGCCATTACTTGATCCTCTAGCCATTGCTTGACCTTCCAGCCTTCGCTTAACCCTCCAGAGGTACAGAGAGAGCTGGCTTCTTTGGTCCTCTGTCCTCCAGTGCCCAGCAGAAAAATGATTCCTTCCAAGTCTGGCTAGGTTAGGAAGGAGTTGCTAAATTTCTGCTGGCCTGTGACCTCAGTGATTCTAGTCCTGTGAGATGTTGAGTACAAGTGGCTGAATACTTCTGAGGCCGAGATTTGGTTTACCATTTCAGGTAATTTTGTGTGTATCTTACTTTTATTATCTTTCTCCCTGCATTTTCTTCTTTCTCATTGCTAACTTGCTCAAGTTTCTCTAACCCTAAAAGATTTTTTAAAAAATTATAACCCTTCTCTGCTTCCTTGACTTTACCCTCAAAATGTGGACATTTATTTTTTCTTTTCAATTTGTCTTCCATGAAATGCTGAGTAAAAATAAACAACTGACATGCTATTTGACAAAGAGATGGCTAATTAGATGGTAGATAAACTGGGCAAATTCTGTTTATTTCTTCCTGCAAAGATCTCAGACTATCTCTTTCTTTAATCTCTTCTCTTTCAGCTCTTAAGGGTCTCATTTGCTATTTGCTTGTTTCCCCTCTGATCTCATAGTAGCTGTCCACCAAGCAAAATGCTGCCACGTGGGTGCCATGATACAGAATCGAGAACGTATTATTTACTAACTCCATGCTGCTTCCACAAGCAGTTATTGGACAGAATTTACACTTGTTTTCAAACAGTTTTGTGAATCACTAGGACATATTTCCTTCTGATCTTTTTTCTTTTTATGGACTGTTTCATTAATCTTTTTCTGCAAGTATTTAAATTGAAGTGCAGTTGATTTAAAATGGATTAGTTTCAGGTATACACCAAAATGATTTAGTTTATTCAGAATATATATATATGTATTTATATACATCTGTCTATATATTTTATATATTCAGATTCTTTTCCCTTATAGATTATTGCCAAATATTAAGTAGAGTTCCTCATGCTATACAGTAGGTCCTTTTTGACTATCTATTTTATATTTAGTAGTGTGTATCTGTTAATCCCAAACTCCCAAATTTATCCCCCTGTCCTTTTCCCTTTGGTAACCTTAAGTTTGTTTTCTATGTCTGTGTGTCTATTTTTGTTTTGTATATAAGTTCATTTGTATCCCTCACCCCTGCCTTTTTTTTAAGATTCCACACATAAGCCATTTCTGATCTATTAAGTTTAGGAAATTTAGCTAAATGAAATATTTTCAAATAGAGTGGTTTCTTTATGCCTATGTGAAAAGAATTTTTCAGATTATGTATATTTTCAGAAAATGTATATTTTCTGATTATATATTACCCAAAATTTTAATTCAAAATTCCATTGGCTTTGACAACTTTGTAAAGATGGTGACTGCTAAACTTCTTGACTGAAAAGTTACTTTTTTCTCTTTGTAATGAATAAAAAAACATTATTTTTTCTCTTTGTAATGAATAAAAAAACATTATTTTTTCTCTTTGTAATGAATAAAAAAACATTATTTTTTCTCTTTGTAATGAATAAACATCTTGATGGTAAAGATAACAACTCCATCTCATTTTGTCTTCTATTAAGTAAGATGACATCTTTTCTTTTCCTTGTCTTTTGAACCTTATCTTTGTCCTGTGGGTGGACTGATTATGTAAGGGCAAGCAGAATATTCAGTTATTATTTAGGGAGTTTTGATGTCAGGACACAGGCCATGATGATATGTGAAAATTAGAAGAAGGTCGTCTGACACACTTTGGTAGCATCCTGGAAGAAATTTAGGAATGAGAAGAACAATTTGATTTCTAAAGTAGTTCTTAAAAAGCTATTAACAATTTTTTAATGTATTTATGTATTTATTTTCGGCTGTCCTGGGTCTGTTGCTGCACGTGGCTTTCTCTAGTAGCAGAGCGGAGGCTACTCTTTATTGTGGTACACGGGCTTCTCACTGTGGTGGCTTCTCCCGTGGAGCACCGGCTGTAGGTGCACACGGGCTTCAGTAGTTGTGCAAGTGGGCTCAGCAATTGCATTGTGTGGCTCACAGTTGCGACTTGTGGGCTCAGTAGCTGTGGCATTGGCAGGCAGATTCTTATCCAGTGCGTCACCAGGGAAGTAGTTCTTAAGACCTCTGAGCATGTTTCCTCCAGCTGAAAATATGGATAATAATAACTCTCAGAGGGGTGTAGTGAAGATTAACATCAAATGCTGCCCAGACATTTCCTCGCACAGCGCCCTGAACAAAATCAGTCTCATGACATCGTCATTGCCCTTAGGACTTTAGGAAAGGGCATGCTCAGATCCTGGACTTCACTTCCTACTTCTGCTGTGCATGGGGATTCCTTGCTCTGTCCACCTCTTGCCATTTCCTAGAACCTAAAGCATGAATGACTGAGAGAGGAAATTGTTGCCTGTTTCCTGCAACATGCAGCCCTGATGCAAACTTGTTTTAAATTCACACTGGTGAAAAATGGGCCTGCATCCTACTGTGAATTTAAATACTTACAACCCAGGAATAAACGGATCGCATGGCTCATTTATCTCGCAGCCATTAATTAATGGTGGTTAATTGTAGTTATGAGCTGTTGAATTCCAGACTCTTGTACCCATACATTTTCTTTAATGTATGCAGAAAACCGTGGAGGCAGTCACTTAGGAACTGGAAACTTACTACCCCACCCCTGCAACTTCATCTTCTTAGCTCTATCCCTTATTACACTGACTCCGCAGGCTGGCCCAGGTTGGGGGCTGAGGCTCCACCATGCATGGCTTCCTGGGACACTCCCTTCAATGATTATTGTCACCCACTCCTGGGACAGACCTGCTTAGCTGAACTTTCTTTATATGTTCTACCTGTGAGAAGTAGGGCTTCCCAGGTGGTGCTCGTGGTAAAGACCCCACCTCCCAGTGCAGGAGACACAGGAGATGTGGTTTCCATCCCTGGGTCGGGAAGATCCTCTGGGGGAGGGCATGGAAACGCACCCCAGTATTCATGCCTGGAGAATCCCGAGGACAGAGGAAGCTTGTGGGCTATGGTCCATAGGGCTGAAAAAGTCGGACACAACTGAAGTGATCTAGCACGCATGTACACACTGCGAGAAGTAAATCTGTAACAAAGATGAAAAAACTTTTTTAAAAAAGATGGCAACTTGAGAAAGATTTTCATGTCAGATAGGATCAGATCTTTGGCTAGAAGGAAAATTATACTTTTGAATATTTCTGTTGTCTTATCCATGGAGGAGTCTGCTGGAGAAAAGCCTGGAACAGATAAATTAAGACATGTCTAAATGGAGAAGCCATCCTCAGACTCTTTCAAGTAAGACTTCTGGAGCCACCAGTAGTCTCACGGCTCAATAGTTAGCACTGGATTAGAAGTGTGAAGGAATTGTAAGGTGGTCCGCAAGATTCCTGCGCTCTCGGTGATACACCCTAGATAATATTCACTCAGGACTTCCCTGCTAGTCCCTTGGTTAAGACTCTGTGCTTCCAGTTCAGGGGGCACTGGTCAGGGAACTAAGATCTCACATGTCACACAGAGCAGCCAAATAAATAAATAAATAAAATAACTAAAAAAATAGATAATACTCTCCGCAAGAGTGCGGTGGGTCTGACCCAATCAACGGAGCCCTTTTAACCAAGGGGCTAGAGGTTAAGAAACAAAGTCAGGGAGATTTAAAACTGCGGCAAATGCTGTCCTTGTTGACCTTGAAGGAGCCAACTACCAACTTATGGAAGGGGCCACGTGGCAAGGGCCTGTGAGTGGCCTCTGGGAGACAAAGTAACCTCTGGTTGATAAGCAGCAAGAGGACAGGGGTCCCCAGTAATACGACTGTTAGGAAGTGAACAGCCTCAGGGAATTCAGAACTGAACTTTCCCCAGTTGAACCTCCAGATGAGGACACAGCTGGCTGGCACTTTGATCTCCAGCCTTGTGAGCCCCTGAGCAAAGAACACAGCTAAAATGCACCAGATTCCTAAGCTATGGAGACAGGGAGATAATAAATTTGTATTTTTCTCAGCTGCTAAATTTGAGGTGAATTGTTCTATAGCAATATATTATAAATTCAGGGAGTTTGTGCTATTTCCTCAACTTACAAGGGTTATTATCACAGCCCTTACTTTTTTTCTAGTTAGAGTCCATTGTCTATCACAGCACAGAATTGTCTATCACAGAATTTGGGCTGATGGATTCATCTTCTTGAAAATCTTGAAGCATGTCATCCTATGCTCTAAAATGGACAGTGGCTTTTCACTGCTTCCAGAATCAAGGGTCCCCTTGATCACATCAGTGATGTTGGGAGGAGAACTAACTTTTCCTGGCAGGGGATAGTGGTGCAACTGTTAAAATGCACCAGTGGTAAACTGGGGTGGGAAACTGGTACAGGATGGCACTCTGGTGAATATGACACCTGTGGATTTTTAAGATGTCTAAGGGATATAATAATTTTAAGGACAATGGACTGGGATGACTGGCATAATCGATGCATTAGGAAAAAAAAAATTGAAGCTCTGAAGGTGATTAGCCACCAGTATAGCACAAAGAATGAAAATCAGAGGACCTCCTTGACAACCATAAGGGAAGTTTCATCTCTGGCAGCTGAAGGGCAGGAAAAGGCTGATAGTTGGGTCCAGAACACAATGATAAGGGCTGTAGGTCTCCAAAGAAGGTTACATCTTCAACCCTATTGTATCTTCTGTGCTGAGACATCAAGATGCTCGCTGGGACTTCTCTGGTGGTCCAGTGGTTAAGAACCTGCCTGCCAATGCAGGGGACATGGGCTAAATCCCTGGTCAAGGAAGATTCCACATGCTGTGGGGCAACTGAGCCCATGAACCACAGCCACTGAAGCCTGCACATTCTAGAGCCTGTGCTCTGCAACAAGAGATGCCCCGGCTAACCACAAATAGAGAAAGCCCATGTGCAGCGACAAAGACTCGGTGCAGTCAAAAATCAATAAATAGAAATGTTTAGGAGAAGGAAATGGCAGCCCACTCCAGTATTCTTGCCGGGAGAATCACTTGGACAGAGGAGCCTGGTGGGCTGCAGTCCATGGGGACACAAAGAGTTGGATATGACAGAAGTGACTTAGCAGCAGCAGCAGTCCTCACTAAGAAAAAAAATGCTCACAGAGGATGCATTTGCTTCATTACCATGTGAGTTACACTTCAAACACATTTGTCCCTCTGGAATATCCTCTATATTTCCATCTAGGTATAACGGGTTTATAAAAAAAACAACAACAGAGAACTCTATTGGTGACCCCCAATCATATAGAATTTCCCTGGATTTGTTCTTTTTAATCTATGTGTGATGATGCTCTGATTAAAAGCAAATTTAGCATCTAGTGAAACAGAATCAGAATTCTAGCTTTTGCTATTTCCTTGGAAAAGTTCACTGTAATCTGTGTGTGTGTGCACGCACACACACACACATACTTTGGCTACATGTTTGGGAACCTCTATTTCCTCCCGAAGTTCTTAGGAGGGCAGACACATTTGCAGCCAGGCATAGGCCATAGATCATGACCTGGTGCCCATGTGCTACATGCATGTATGCATGCTTGGTTGCTAAGTCTTGTCTGACTCTTTGTGACTCCATGGACAGTAGCCCACCAGGCTCCTCTGTCCATGGGAGTCTGTAGGCAAGAATACTGGAGTTGGTAGCCATTTCCTTCTCCAGGGGATCTTCCTGACCCAGGGATCAAACCTGAGTCTCTTGCGTCTGCTGCATTGGTAGGTGGATTGTTTACCACTGAGTCGCCTGGGAAGCCAGCCTAAGTGCCAGCTATCAATTATTGCCCTGTGATCTGAGCCCATCCTGCCTAGCTCATCCTACTCAACTCCCTGTGGGCTTCTCCAAGCTCAAGCTGGGAGAGTGCCCAGTTCCCTGGAGGAGGGGTAGCCTCTTGCTGTGACGGTGTCTAATTGTTTCTAGATTGAGTATTTCCCTGGGACAGCAGTCCCAGCCGGTGTTCCCTGAATTAACACGCTCACTGAAGGATTGAGGATGGTGATTAGACTCGACAGCATCCGTTTCGGTGGGACAGTTGCAACGCCACACAGCTACGTGGGACGGCAAGGAGATTTATATGTGTGGAATGGAGACATATGGGCGGAATCATCCGCTCCCTTTCCTCTGTAATTAAAACATCTGGGAGCCCCAAAGGGCTGGGAAATGAGAAGAAAACAGCGCACAGCTCTTCCTTGCCCAGCTCTGAACAATGCAGCTGTGGGACCGTGACATCAGAGGTGCCGACCACCTGGCCTGGGCTGGTCTGGGAACTGCCAACCGCCCAAAGGCCAGGTCAGTTGCAAATGTGACTTTGTGGGGGGCGGGTGGTGGTGGGGGGGGTCTTGTCTTTGGTGCTTTGCTGTATTTTTGTCTGAAAGTGCACAATCTAAGTTTTTCTGAAGGTGTTTTTCAGAGTGTTTTACAAAAAAAGTGGGGGGTGTTAAATGAAAGGGAAAATGTAGGGCTCAATTTAGGAGCTGGTATAGATTGTGACAGTTTTTGGTCATGTGATGAATTGGGGGCCATGGAAGTTGTTTTCCCCAAGATGGAAGGAGACATTGTTTCTTCTTAGTTCGTCTTAGCCAGGATCCCTCATCTAAGGCCTAGACCTCAAATGGATCCCATTAGCCTAGTTTCAGGCCCCTCAGCAAATACGCTGCTCTCTGCTTTATTTAGAGGGGACTGAGGTGTGATGGTTTAGCAGAAGAGCATTCTCAGGAAGCCTGGATTGACTAGAACTAGGGACCAGTTCTTTCTCTGGGACTCGCTTCTTTGTTTCTCTCCCACACACTCCCCCCACCTAGCAGCCCACTCAGGACTCCATCTCCCCAGCCATTCAAACAAGGAAGCTTTACAAAGCACCATCATCTCTCAAATGCTGCACTTGGTGATGGGGACAGAAGTAAGAGCTCTTAAATAGGTCACTTGATCTCGCATGAGACAGAAAACAATTCAAAAAGGCACTTGATAAGAAGCTGGGTAGTCTATGTCTTACGAGCATGCACAGGAGAGCATGGGCCTTTGCCTCCTCTATCTTGATTCCTGAATGAAATAGTGGTACCCATTATTGAAGTCTCTGTTCTGCACATCACATGGGTAGCCCAGTGACATTAGCAGGAAAGTATATAGGTGTGTATTTTTTGAGTACTTCTTAAGTGCCTAGAGGCTTCTCAGGTGGTGCTAGTGGTAAGGAACCTGACTGCCAATGCAGGAGACATAGAAACACGGGTTCAACGAGTTTGGTCCCTGGGTCGGAAGATCCCCTGGTGGAGGGCATGGTTACTCCCTCCTTTTTTTTTCATCTTCAGAGTGACTCTTTGAGCTGGGTATTATTCTGTCCATTGCACAGGTCAGGAAACTAAGAAGCTAAGTGAAGAGAGTGGCCCAGTTGGCATTTGGACCCTCAAGTGCTTAAATCAAATGGACGTGTTTTTCTGTCTCACTAAGCTGCAGTTTTCTTGGACTTTATCTTTACTGCTGTGGAATAAGCACTCTTTTGGGAACCCAGTGACAGATTAAAGCCCCCCTGTGACTCCTCCTGCCCTTGACATTGGCCCACCCGCTCACCTGTCACCAGCGCTGTCCCAGTTCTTTGTCTCAGAATCTGGTTTCCTGGACTTCACTTAGCTTGTGTAACCTCTGTCCTTGCTGAGCAGGGTTCTTTCACCTCCGTCCAGACTCCACTGGGCTGTGACTCAGTTGAATGCCTGGGTTACATCTTCTTTGTCTCTGAAACTGTTAAATCTGTTTGTCTCTGTGGATCACAGGACGTGACACACATGTTTCACATCTGTAAAGTGAGTCAGCTGCTTTACGGATTTTCCCCACCATAGCTTCCTACCATCAGTGTATTTATTCATCCACCACTGTTTATAGGACCATCTTGTTTGGGCATCTTGTCTGTCTTGGAGAAGCAGACAGACAATGGAAGAACAACTGCCATTGGGCCAAGGTCCCTGTCTTTATCCCAGTGGCAATTGTCCCTTCAGTGTCTGTCTGCTGCTCCAAGACAGACAAGATGCACAAATGAGATGGTCCTATAATATTGCAAAGCAGGAGACCCGGGTTCGATCCTTGGGTCAGAAAGAACCCCCAGAGGAGGAAATGGCAACTCAGTCCAGTATTCTCGCCTGCAGAATCCCGTGGACAGAGGAGCCTGACAGGTTGTGGTCCATAGGGTCACAAAGAGTCAGACAAGACAGAAGCATGCCCTGTCTTGATGACAATTAGAGCCCAGTGCCTGCTTGAAATAATCTCTATTTGCAAATTGCCTTTGGGAGGCCAGCTGTAGCTGGGGGGCATTCCTTTTATCTGGTCCCATGAAGCCCTGCCCAGTCTCCCCCCAAGCAATCGCTTCCCAACACAGCTAAGTTTCCAGGACCCCTTAAGAGAGAACTTATCTGTTCACCTAACAGAGGATCACGTCTCTGGAATCCTGGGGAGAGTCTGAGAAAGCCCTGCTCACATGGAGTGAAAAAGCCCTACCATCAACGTTGAGCCTAAATTTGTCCCCAAGATTCAATTAAGACCAAATCCCTTCCTGATGAAAGAGTCTGACATCCATTCAGGCATAAATATTTATGCCTGATAGACTTTTTCCTTAACAGCAACACAATCTGCAGTGACAACATTAAAAATATGAATACATTCCTGGTGAAGACTCCATTATCAGTACTAATAATAACTTAACAGTTTCAGCATGTGTCACGAGGCGATGTATGCAAATGGGGGGCTCGTCTGTCAGAAGCACTTGGAAGTGGACTGGTGGGTCTGTCGCACGCCTTGGATACAGCTGGTGAGACCTCATTTCACAGACAACGGTCCCGTGTACTCATTTGCCAGGATAATGCTCTGCGCTCATGTATCACCCTTCATTCAAAGATCATGCATCAGCTTGGCAGACTCTGCCGGTGCCTCCGTGAAGCCAAAACATCTGGATGAGAAGTGAAAAACCCAGTCTTTCAGCAAGTCAGTGCAGCCAGACATCTTCCTCATATATTTGTTTAGTGCCTACTGTCTTCGACGGATGTTTCATCTACACGCTGTCAAACATGCAGATGAAAGACAGATTCCTTTCCCTAATTCAGCTAAAAATTTGGGTACTGGGAAAACACAATGCTTCTTATAACATCTGTGACATCTGTTATTCGTTTAAAGGTTTTGGTTTTCTTGTGGGCAGTTTTTCTTGGAATCGTGCTAAGCTTGTGCCAGAAGGTGGATGCTGTCTGCTTTCTATCCTAGTGTTTTGAACCTCTAAGGTTTCTAGAGATATGGATAGTTGAGAGTAAGCATCGTTTTTCTAAATGACACACTCTTCCAAACTATAAATATGAAATCTACATTGGGATTTATGGATAAATGACATCGTGAGCCTGAACAGCTTACTCTAGTATCTAGGGTCTTATTAATTACCAATGGGATGTAATGACAAATTGTTATGTCTGCAGTGGAAGTGAGGGAAAGGTGCCATTTTTATGTCAGAATTATCAAAGAGTTCCTGCTAGATATAGTTCAGAGGAGGAAGGACTGAAAGGTGAAAATACGTAGCAGTTGCTTCCCACATGTGAAGCAAGAGTCTGTGAAAACAGGACCTGGAAGAGAAGCTGGTAGAATAACTTTATCACTGGACAAGGAATGATTGAAAGGGAAGACTCTGGATATTTGGGGAGGCTTGTCTGAATCCCACCAATCACTCTGGGTGGTCATGCCAAGCACTAGAAACTTATTCTTGGCAAGGAAGCTGGACAAGGACACTGGCACCACCAGGGCCAAGTTCCAGTTGCGTAACTATTGCTGTCAAAGAGGGTGGGCCATGTGAAACTAACTTTTGGCCATTTTCAAATAAAGGAAACTATCCAGCCTAATGGTGAAATGATGAAACGCGCCTAACCTGGGCCCCATTTCCACTTGCACCATAATACTGGATTTCTGAACTGGCAGTATTCCTGAAAAATAAACCTAAGAGCCAGATAGGAACCTACACCATTTGCCCAATCTATCTTGGCTCCTAGTGCTCAGGGTGAGCAGAGAGAAAGTTCTTCAAGCATAGGAGAGGATGCTGCTGCTGCTGCTAAGTCGCTTCAGTCATGTCCGACTCTGTGTGACCCCATAGACAGCAGCCCACTAGACTCCTCTGTCCCTGGGATTCTCCAGGCAAGAATACTGGAGTGGGTTGCCATTTCCTTCTCCAATGCATGAAAGTGAAAAGTGAAAGGGAAGCCACTCAGTTGTGTCCGACTCTTAGCGACCCCATGGACTGCAGCCCACCAGGCTCCTCTGTCCATGGGACTTTCCAGGCAAGAGTACCGGAGTGGGGTGCCATTGCCTTCTCCTAGAAGAGGATAGATAATGTCAAAAATAGTGCTCAGTCCTCAGTTGCTAAGTCGTGTCCACCTCTTTGCGACCCCATGGGCTATAGTCCGTCAGGTACCTCTGTGCATGGATTTCTCCAGACCAGAATACTAGAGGAGGTTGCCATTTCTTCCTCCAGGGGATCCTCCTGACCTAGGGATCAAACTTGATAACCCATATCTCTTGCGGCTTTTGCACTGGCAGGCAGATTCCTTATGACTGAGCCACCTGGGAAGCCCTAATGTCAAAAAGAGGACTTATTTGAAGAATTCGAGAAAACACCTCTGTGTTAAATAGTTATTCTAAGAAGAGAAAAGTTCAGAAAAGTTAGAATTTGCATTTTCAACAAAATTCTAGAGGATAGTGCATGTAAAAAGTGTGAGGAGACAGGAAACAATATAAGACTAGTAAAGAATGGATACAGGTGAAAAATAAGATTGCCGAATCTAAAACCACAGCGGAGTCACTATTAGCCCATTAGATAGAGCACTGTCAAACAGATATTTCTGTAATGGTGACAATATTCTAAATTAAGGGTTAGCACACTTGTGTATATAAAGGATCAGATGGTATTTAAGTCTTTGAAGGTAACAAACACTCCGTTGCATATTCTTCATGTTTTTAAGCAAAAAATTTTAAGAATAAAGAACCTTTCATCCAATGGGCCTTTTAAATTATGATATAAAACATTATTGTGCATGCAAAGCCCATTATTGTGTACACTATGGGTGTAAAGCTGAAACTCCAATACTTTGGCCACCTCATGCGAAGAGTTGACTCATTGGAAAAGACTCTGATGCTGGGAGGGATTGAGGGCAGGAGGAGAAGAGGACAACAGAGGATGAGATGGCTGGAGGGCATCACTGACTCTATGGACATGAGTTTGAGTGAACTCCGGGAGTTGGTGATGGACAGGGAGGCCTGGCATGCTGCAATTCATGGGGTCACAAAGAGTCGGACACGACTGAGCGACTGAATTGAACTGAATGGGTTTAATATGAAATCAGTAATTCCATTCAGAGGAATTGTATCATACTGACATGAAAAAATGTTGGAAGAAAAACATTTAAGATTTTATTAACAAGATGTAATGATTTTGACCACTACAACAGCTTCATTGTTTTAATGTTTCTATCCACGAGGCAGTGAATCTCCATCAGACAAAAGCGGAGGAAACTGAATGAAGCAAATATCTTGAAAAAATTATAAAAGAATACTGATGAGATAAAACAGGACAGATCCAAGGAGAATTCTAGGAGGATGGAAAGGAAAGACAGAGGAGAGACAAAATAAAGGAAGGAAAGAGAAAAAAACAAAACATTTTAGGTCTTAAAAAGTGTCTTTGTTAGTTGAACTGACTCACCATGATAGTATTATCAAAAGGTAATGAAAAGGCAGGAATGCTGAGATGTAGCCTAATGAAATTATTTTGAATTTGAAAGTTAAAATAAATTTTGCAACAAGCCCTCTCGCATGAAAATAAACAGATTATTTAGAAAGGAACAAATACCAGAATGGTCTCAGATCTTCTGGGGAGCTCTAAATGCTAAAACAGTGGTTATAGAGTTATAGAGTATTGAGGAAAAAATACTGAGATTTAACACATTTTACTTAGATACAATGGATATGCCTGGGTTAGAGCTAGAGAAATCCATTTTCAGAAAGACAGATGCTCAGAAAGTCAACACTCATTTAAAAGGAAAAATTCTCATATAAATAACCTTGTAGAGAAGATTTCACATAGCTAAAAAAGCTACAAAACAAGGAAAAAAAAAAAAAAAGACCCAAGAATGAAAAATCATGGTGTTAAAGAATTGGAGGAAAACAACGAAAACTGCAAAATACAGAGTTAAGCATAAAATTTTTTTAACTACGGTTATAGTATATATGTACTTGGCAAAATCAAGTAGTAAATGATATAAAAATTATTTTATGCCAACAAATGATGACACATTGATTACATCAATCAAACTCAGACCTGAATGAGAAAAAGAGAAAGTAAACTTGTTCAAACTATCTCAAACGTGTCCGTGTTTGTATGTGGACTTATTTAGGTCACATTTATCCAGTGCTTATTTTATGATGCGTTTTTGACATGGGTTTTCTCTATACAACAGGCTTTTGCATCAATCATATGATGATGTTAGAGACAACTTTATCAGGAAATATCAGCAAAGGTGGCAGCTTTCTTCCTGAATTTGAGGATGTTTATTCTAGAAGGTCTCTGTCTTTTCCTCATGAGTTTCTGGCCTAGTGAGAGTTGTCGTACCCTTATAAACTGAAGCATTCTGATTTTATGGGATACTTCAGTGGCAATTATATGGTTTCCATCATTTCTCTCACCTGACAGTAATAGATCAGTTAAATTCTCAAATTATTTATGTTTTCATATATCTTCAGGGGAAAGTTAAAAGCACCATAAGATATTAAATGAGCTTCCCTTATTAATGGGTGGTCTCATTCAATTGATAAAGTAAGCCCAAGGGTCATGTAAATATACAGGAGACCAAAAGTTTGTCTAATCCAAAGACTGAAGGAAGGGATATTTTAGCCATAGCAGATTTGTCACTGTGTGAGCTGAACATCCGGTGTATCATGCTCGTTGTTCTCTGTCACTCACTCGTGTCCAACTCTATGCCACCTCATGGGCTGTAGCCCACCAGGCTCCTCTGTCCATGGGATCGTCCTGACAAGAATACCGGAGTGGGTTGCCATTTCCTCCTCCATGGGATCTTCCCAACCCAGGGATCCAACTTGCTAACCCACATCTCCTGCGACTCCTACATTGGCGGCGGATTCTTCACCGAAGCCCAAACCTGGTACAACTCTGAAATTTCATGTACTTTCTCATTCTCTACCTTTCCCCAAAGAAACAGAAATGAAGCATTCAAAGAGTCAGAGAATAAATATCAGTTATTGTAATAAAGGCAAATGTTTCAAATCCTTTTACTAAAAGATAAAGGACTTAGTAAAATCCTTTCACTAAAAGATGAATTGAATTAAAAAATAATCCAACTTTGTGCCACCTACAGGAGTTATATCTAAATGGTCACTAATAAATATTAAAGCTCAAAGTATTAGAAAAGATATTCCAGGCATACGCAAACAAACAGAAAGCAGAGACAGAGAACTGATGTTACCCAAAGTATAATTTTAAAGCACAATGCAGTGAATAGGATAATGGATAGTTTATGTGATAAAATGTGTGACCACAAATTATGCTGTCATAGTTTGTTTAACTGTATTTCATATATATCATTATCAAATGATATAAAAATGTTTAAAATAAACTAAAAAATTTTAAATACAATTACATGGGATAGGAAACAAAACAATTTCATTTTTTCATAGATCATGAAGACAAAGGTCTATTTATGGGATTTTCTATTAAAATTTATTAGGCTCAGTATAGGAACGTTTAACATTAGGTTGCATAACAAAAAAATTATTTCCAATGTCCACAGAAATATACTAAAATTTAACATATTCTTGGCCATGAAAGTGAAAGTGTCAGATGCTCTGTTGTGTCTGACTTTTTGTGACTCAATGGACTGTAGCCAGCCAGGTTCCTTTGTCCATAGAATTCTCCAGACAAGAAGACTGGAGTGGGTTGCCATTCCCTTCTCCAGGGGATCTTCCTGACTCAGGGATCGAACCTGTGTCTCCTGCATTGCAGGCTGATTACTGTCTGAGCCACCAGTGAAGCCCTTAGCCATGAAGAAATCCTTAATAAATTCTCATGAGTAGAAATTAGACAGTTCCTGTTCTGTAACCAGAGTACACTAGATTCTAGAAACTGAAAGAATAGATTTGAGTGAAAACTGCTTGGAAAGTGTGGAAGAAGAAGAATCCTCAATCAAATGAGTTAAAAGCTAGCATTAACTCTTTAGAAAACAGTGGACTTAGTGCATACCAAATCTCATGGGATATAGTCAAAACTACACTAGATAAGAAAATCATAATATTTGTATTCAATAATTAAGAATTAGAGGAAAATATTCAACTTGAGAAGTTATTTGGAGGTTGGCAAAATCATCATGAAAGTAGCTCAAGAAAAGAAATTTTAAAAAGAGTTTTGAAAAAAGAATTCAGGGGACTTCCCTGGTGCTCCAATGGCTAAAAATCTGCTTTCCCAATGCAGACGTCCCCGGTTCAATCCCCCGTCAGAGAACTAGATCCCAAACGGTCTGATTAAAACCTGGTGAAGCCAAATAAAAATAACAAATATTTTTTCTTTTTAAAGAAAAAGCAAATTCAAGGAACAATAAAAAAGTTTAGATTATGTGCAAGCCTAATCAAGAAAAATCGAACACAGAATTCCCTGGTAGTCCAGTGGTTAGGATTCTTCACTTTTACTGCAGGGTGCACAGGTTTGATCCCTGGATGGGGGAACTAAGATCTCATGTGCTGCTTGATGTGGCCAAAAAAAAATTTTTTTAATTTAGAAAAGAATTAAAAAAAAAACCAAACAAGGACATTTTACAGATGGGAAAAATGGAACCCAATAAGGTGAAGGAACATGACTCAAGTCATACCACTCACACAATGGTTCAGGTGAGAGATGATGGTGAACTGAATCAAGATATTGGCAGTAAGACCACAGATAAGAGATTCCTTAAAGAGGTGGACAGAGATCCAGGCACCACCTTCTTGGAATAGGTAGTTGATTCTTTGGTCTTGGTCATCAGTTATGTTATAATGGCACTGACCTTGGAATTACAGAAGCCTAGGCACAAAGCCTGCCCTCGGCAACTTCCTTGCTGGGTGACTTGAGGCACGTTACTCTGAGGCAAGAGTGATGGAAGGTCAGAGAGGGCACAGCAGAGAAGAGCGGTGCATGTTCCATCCGGAGTGAGGCGACCAGTAGGCATTCTAGGTACTCCTTCCTGACCACTGACTGAAATCCTCTAGACTCCTGTGTCTTGCTTTTTCTTTTTTTCCTGTTGGAGAACTCATGCTCAAAGTTTCTCCCTCTGTACCCCAAAGCTGTTTCTCTCTGCCCCCACTTCCTCCATCCAGATTCCTCCTTCAGTTCCTGTGACATCTTGCAGCCCCATCCCTGTGTTTTTCTGTGTCCAACATTTCTCTGACATCCAACTCCAAAATGTTTACTAAGAATCAGCTATGTTCCCGGCAGGAAGAAAGCATACATGCTCTTCTCCTCATGGAGCTCATCCCTTCTAGCAAAGGAGACATCACACTCTCCTCCAGAGGCTCAGTGTTGCTTGGTGGCTGTTTAAAAAGCTTCCTGAGCCACTGATTCCAGAAGGGGGTGATCTTAGAAGAAAGGAAGGAAAATGAAATGCAGAAACTTCCATTCTTAGACTTTTAAGTTTTTGTTACTGCATACTCTGTAGCAGGTACCCCATGAGGAAACAGAGATACTGAGATAAGATGACATAGTCATGTGCTGTCTTCTCTGGACACTTTCATTCCACTGGGAGAAATAGGTAGGAAATTGGTTAACAGATTAATAAAGTAACTGCAAATTGTGAAGTACATAAATGGCCAAGAGAGAGAATAAAAGGAACCAAGGCTGCTCTCCTCACACGGGGAGGTGGTTAAGTTTGTGTGTGTGTGCTTAGTCACTCAGTCATGTCTGACTCTGTGGTCCCATGGACTGTAGCCTGCCAGGCTCTTCTGTGCATAGAATTTTCCAGGCAAGAATACTGGCGCGGGTTGCCATTTCCCACTCCAGGGGACTTTTCTCACCCAGGGACTGAACCTGTGTCTCTCATCTCCCGCATTGGCAGGCAGGTTCTTTACCACTAGCACCATTTGGGAAGTGAAATAGTTACTTTTCAGCTCTTCAGACCAAAGACTAGTTCAGAAATATTAAATTGAGGACCTCTAGCATTTTTTAATGAAACTTTCACTTTGGAATGATTTTAGGTTTATAGCAAAGTAGCAAAGACAACGGACAGAGAGTTTTTGCATGGCCTTTCCTAATGCTAACATCTTACAGAGCCAGGGTGGTGGTGTTTACTAGCTAAATAGTGTCCGATTCTTTATGACCCCGCATACTGTAGCCCCCCAGACTCCTTTGTCCATAGGATTTCCCAGGCAAGAACACTGGAACGTGTTGCCATTTCCTCCTCCAAGGGAACGTCCCGACCCAGGGATCAAACCCATGTCTCCTGCGTCTCTTGCATTAGCAGGTGGATTCTTTACCAATGTGCCACCAGGGAAGCCCATACCTAGGGTACTTCTGTCCAAACTATGAAGCTAAAGTTGGCACATCACTAATAACAAAACTGCCCACTTTATTTGAATTTCACCAGCTTTTTCACTGTTGTCTATCTTTCTGTTCCAAAATCTAATGAGGGAGAACATATTGCATTTAGCCTAGCATCTTTGGAATCCTTATGTATTCATGTACCCGTGATTTATTTAGCACACAGATATAAAAGCAGATACTGAGAGTAAAGCATCCTTTGCATAGGTAGTCTGTGTACTCACATGCACAGAGAAATCCTTAGGAAACTGGACAGCCATTACTGCGCCAGCCACTGATGTCAGCCAGGCCTGTTTTATTTTTCAATTCATCTCCAGTGGGCATCTGAGACAGATCCTGCTTTCCCACCTGAAGTCTCTCTCCAAATTCAATTCTTTAAGCAAAACTGGACCTGGAATACAGCATTTATAAATTACCTATGAGGGCCTGTAAACATCAGATTGCTTTTTTTTAATTTAATTTCCCTTTTGAATTTTTCATTTAGAGACAGGGCGAGTGGGGGAGACACGTGGGAGGTGTACCGGTGAATTCCAGAATGGTTTCTGTTTGTCAAATGGACAGCCCGCCAGAAAGATTAACCCAGATTCCCCCAAAGAAATCTGTGTCACATTGATGCTGAGTTGGGCTGGCATCTGAGGAGAATCTTGACATGACCAGATTAACCCTCTCAGTGCCCTGGGGCTCTGGGAGAAAAGACTTTCAAAGGCTTACCTGTGCAGAGCTCAGCGCTGAAGTTCTCTGCATCAGGCATTCAGCACGGGAGGAGGTCGGGGCAAGGCATGTGGAGGTGTTATTACTCGGGAGGGATTTCCCACCTGATGGCACTGGATTTGTCACTGATGCTTTATCACACCACACGCTGGCTCTGCGTTTGCCATAGAGGAAAGCTGCGGCTGACTGGGTACAGACGGTGTGGTCCTCAGCTCAGCTCGGACACCCACCTGCCATCAGATGAGTAACCCAGTGTTCCGGATCCTCTGGTCCCTGACAAGACTTGCATCGAATGCTAATGAACCTCTTTCCCTCCGGGACTTCTCCATCTTGATTCACTCCCCGTCGGAGCATTTTCACTTGAATGGGTGACCTCCTCTGCTAATTCTTGTAGAACTGCTTCGAGCTTCCTCTATACACACTGCTGTATATGAAATAGATAATTAATAAGGACCTATAGCATAGGGAATGCTACTCAGTACTCTGTAATGGCCTCTATGGGAATAGAATCTACAAATGAGTAGATATATGGATATGTTTAACTGATTCATTTTGGCGCACGGCTGAAACTAACACACTATGGTTAAATCAACTATACTGTGTATCTTTCTAAGAGTTTCTCTACAAGCAAAATGACTGATACCAAGTGTTTGCTGCTAATCAGAGGCTTAGGAAAAGGATGATTTGAGACAGAGAGACACACTGAGAAGATGGTCCAGGACCTAGGAACTATTTTGTAAAAAGTTATTTATTTATTTTTGGATGTGCTGGGTCTTCGTTGCTGCATGCAGGCTTTAGTTGTGGTGAGTGGGGGCTACTCTCTAGTTACAGTGTGAGGGCTCCTCGTTGCAGTGGCTTCTCTTGCTGCAGAGCACGGGCTCTAGGGTGCATGGACTTCTGTAGTTGTGGCACACGGGCTCAATAGTTGTGGTTTCAGGGCTCTAGTTCATAGGCTCAGCAGTTGGGGCACACGGGTTTAGTTGTCCCATGGCATGTGAAATATTTCCAGACCAGGGATCAGACCCATGTCTCCTGCATTGGCAGGCAGATTCTTCACCACTGAGCCACCAGGGAAGCTCCAGGAACTCACTGTTCTTTGAGTGCCAAACACAAGGTCTCACATCACTCCTTTCTACTTTGAGGCAGGTAGCTAAGGTCCAGGATGTGCCCCCCACCCCCTGCCACCTCGAACTCAGCCAGAAAAGGAAGCTCTAAGACTCATTTCTGAGCCCTGACTCGGGCCACTCTAGTGAGCTTTGTTTGAATCAGGTTTATGGTGTATGCAGAACTGCAGTGGCCCCCAGACACACTTACTCCATTTGTCACTCTACATAGAGGATACAATATTTTTTCTAGTTTCTCCCAAGCAAGGAGTGGATGGTGAATCACTTGTTCTGCATTTTGAACTAAACATCAGACATTAAGAAAAATCCAGCATCTTTAGCTACCATTACAATTGTGATTGGCATTTCAGGGGTTTACTGTAACATTAACTATGAAGGCATCACCCATGAAAAGAACCATCCAGGATTGCCCTGGGTTCCAGACGGGGCAACCATGGACCATATCTTGATGCTGGATGTGTTTTATTTGGCCACATAGAGTTAGCATGATTGGCTTTGGATGGGACACATACTCTCCAATAAGCCATAGTCTCCAACACTCCCTATTGTTTTGTGCCCAGTCTGCTTCATAGATTTGTCTTACATGTGGTGGGTTGAATGGTGGATCCCCAAAGATATGTCCAAGCCCTAACCCCAGGAACCCATGTTTATCACCTTATTTGGAAAAAGGGCCTTTGCAGATATAATTAATATAATTAAGTCGATATGAACTCATCCTGGGTTTAGGTACACCCTAAATCCAATGGCAGACATCTTTTCTTCTAAGAGAAAGGCAGAGGGAGATTTGAGACAAAGAGACACACAGAGAAGGTGAAGTGAAGATAAACACAGAGAGTGGCATGATCCTGTCATAAGCCCAGAAAGGCCTGGGGCCCCCAGAAACTAAAAGAGTTAGGAGAAGAGTCTTCTCTAGAGCCTTTGGAGAGACCACAGTCTATCAAGACCTGATTTTGGATTCTGAATTGTCAGGGGATAAACTGCTTTTGTTTAAGCCAACAGATTTGTGTTAACTTGCTCTAGTAGCCATAGGAAACTAATACACCCCTCTAGTCATAACACAGCCCTATGTTTCTGTTTGTTTTATAGTTGTATGTGTGTGTGTGTGTGATTTGTGTGAGTATGTATTTAACTGCCTTTGAGACTCACCCGGCTGCTAGACATTCTTCTCCTGTGTTTACATCCTTCTTCTCCGTCTGTATCTTTTCTCCATCCTTGTGGTGTATTGCTTTTTGCCCATCTAGCACCCTCTTCCCCTTGCTCCAGAGACTGAAGCCACTGCTTTGATGATTGGGACACATGACCAGGCTGGGTCAGTCCTGGTTCCCCCCTATCTTCACAGCCATAGCGATCAGTTCAAAGACAGCATGTGATTCATCTTCGGAGTCATTCCCTGGACGTTTCTAACTTGAATTGACAGGAGAAAACGTTTCCTCTCTAGTCACGGAACTGTCAGTTTGCGAATACTAAGAGTCTCACTGACATTTTGCAGGAGTCTGTGCAGGGAAGAGGCAAGAGGCTGGTGTTCAGAAATGAGGGATGTGAAGTGGTAGTGTTCTGTTGCTGTGTTAGTTCAAATTGAGTTTCTCCGGTCACCTGTAACTGAGAACTCCTAGAATAATAGACCCCTAAATACTGAACATGTTGGGTTTTCCTCTGTGGTCTGTTTTTTTTTCCCCCCTCAACTGGAGAAATGGAACTGCTATCCCTTGTTCAATGATTTTGCTCTGGATCTCACCTCTGGGCTTCACACACACACACACACATCTGGTCATTGGATGCCCCATTCTAACTGAACATAAGCAACTCTGAACTTGCCCACTGCCAGTGGTTGCTGGTAAATGGCGCCATCAACTACCTCCCTGCTCAAGCCAGAGTTATTTTCATCTTTTCTTTTTTAAATATAACTGTTTTAAAAAAAAAAAATTTATGTATTTGGTTGGGCCGGGTCTTAGTTGCAGCATGAGAGTTCTTTTTCAGTTGCAGAATGTGGGATCTAGTTCCCCAAACAGTGATCGAACCCCGGGCCCCCTGCATTGGGAGCTGAGTCTTAGCCACTGGACCACTAGGGAAGTCCCTTCTTTCACCTTTTCTTTCACCACCTTTTTGCTCATATCCGATCACCTCCACATTTCCAATTCAAATGATCTCTTAAGACTCAACACAAAATCCACCTACTCCAAGAGTTTTCCACAGGACACCTACCTCAAGCTTCCATTCAGGCCTAAGTGTCCCTGTACCATGCTTCCCTGCTGTTGTTATTTAGTTGCTCGGTCATGTCCGACTCTTCACAACCCTGTGGATTGCAGCCCACCAGGCTCCACTGTCCATGGGGTTTCCCAGGCAAGAATACTGGAGTGAGTTGCCATTTACTTCTCCAGGGGATCTTCCCAACCCAGGGATTGAACCTGAGTTTCTTGCTTGGCAAGCAGACTTTTTACCTCTGAGCCACTTAGGAAGCCCTCTCAGTTCAGTTCAGTTCAGTTCAGTTGCTCAGTCGTGTCTGACTTTTTGCAACCCCATGAATTGCAGCACGCCAGGCCTCCCTGTCCAGCACCAACTCCTGGAGTTCACTCAAACTCACGTCCATCGAGTCAGTGATGCCATCCAGCCATCTCATCCTCTGTCGTCCCCTTCTACTCCTGCCCCCAATCCCTCCCAGCATCAGAGTCTTTTCCAATGAGTCAACTCTTCGCACGAGGTGGCCAAAGTACTGGAGTTTCAGCTTTAGCATCACTCCTTCCAAAGAAATCCCAGGGCTGATCTCCTTCAGAATGGACTGGTTGGATCTCCTTGCAGTCCAAGGGACTCTCAAGAGTCTTCTCCAACACCACAGTTCAAAAGCATCAATTCTTTGGCGCTCAGCTTTCTTCACAGTCCAACTCTCACATCCATACATGACCACAGGAAAAAACATAGCCTTGACTAGACTCACCTTTGTTGGCAAAGTAATGTCTCTGCTTTTGAATATACTATCTAGGTTGGTCATAACTTTTCTTCCAAGGAGTAAGCGTCTTTTAATTTCATGGCTGCAGTCACCATCTGCAGTGATTTTGGAGCCCCAAAAACAAAGTCTGGCACTGTTTCCACTGTTTCCCCATCTATTTCCCATGAAGTGATGGGACCAGATGCCATGATCTTCGTTTTCTGAATGTTGAGCTTTAAGCCAACTTTTTCACTCTCCTCTTTTGCTTTCATCAAGAGGCTTTTGAGTTCCTCTTCACTTTCTGCCGTAAGGGTGGTGTCATCTGCATATCTGAGGTTATTGATATTTCTCCCGGCAATCTTGATTCCAGTTTGTGCTTCTTCCAGCCCAGCATTTCTCATGATGTGCTTTGCATAGGAGTTAAATAAGCAGGGTGACAATATACAGCCTTGATGTACTCCTTTTCCTATTTGGAACCAGTCTGTTGTTCCATGTCCAGTTCTAACTGTTGCTTCCTGACCTGCATATAGGTTTCTCAAGAGCCAGGTCAGGTGGTCTGGTACACTTCCCTATAACATGCATATTTCTGTCTTAAATTTCTGTAATTGATTTTCAGAAGGGGGAATCCCTACCATCTCACATCTAGAAAAGACCAGTGGAAGTCTCCATTTAGGAGAATTCATGAAGGCAGTATGCACTCAGGTCTTTTGCTTTGAGTAATTTATTAACTGCAAAGATTTTTGAGTACCTCCTAAATGGCCCATTTTCTGGTATAGACCATGCATGCAGTGGTGGGCAGAATCGGACATATTTTTTTCCTGTTGTGGCTTATCCTCTAGAGCAAGTATGGTGGACCATGTAGAGATGCACCATCCAGATTCCTCCAAGGAAGGACAGGAATGTGGTCAGCAGAGAACCTCCAGCTCAGCATCTGCCTCCACCGCAAAGGGCTGCTTCCTCAAGGTCATGCCCTTCCAGGTGCAGCCATTAGCAAGTGGGTGACAGTGAGCAAGGCATTCGACCTCTCTGAACCTCAAAATCCTCAACTGTAAAAGGGCTTGGTGATAGCATAGTAATAGTGCTCAGTTGCTTAGTTGTATCTGGTTCTTTGCGATGCCATGGACCATATGGAGCCCTCCAGGCTTCTCTGTCCACAGAATTTGCCAGGCAAGAAAACTGGAATAGGTTGCCATTTCCACCTCCAGGGGATCTTTCTGACCCAGGGATTTAACCTGGGTCTCCTGCATTGCAGGAAGATTCTTTACCACTGCACCACCTGGATGATAACAATTTCATTCACTTCACTATTCAATCATTTTACTTTTTCATGAGTTTTTTGTGGTTGTGGGGATCAATCAAGCAATAGATTTAAACATACATCAGAGTGCTCAGGTTTGCCCAAGTTCAAGTTTATGAGAGTGAGAACTTCCTTAAATGTTGCATTGTCCCTTGCCTTACCCTACACTAGATCCTTTCAGTAATATCATAGCTGTCAATCCATATCAATATTCGTTTCTTGTTCATTAAGATCCACTCAGTTCCTCTCTTTTCTGTTTCCTTCAACAGAAATAATTATTACAGATTCTATTGGTATTAGTCTAGAGCAGTTCAGTTCAGTTGCTCAGTTGTGTCTGATTCTTTCTGACCCCATGGACTGCAGCACGATAGACTTCCCTTCCATCACCAACTCCCAGAGCTTACTCAAACTCATGTCCTTAGAGTCGTTGATGACATCCAACCATCTCATCCTCTGTCATCCCCTTCTCCTCCTGCCTTCAATCTTGCCCAGCATCAGGGTCTTTTCCAATGAGTCAGTTCTTTGCATCAGGTGGCCAAAGAATTGGAGTTTCAACTTCAGCATCAGTCCTTTCAAGAAATATTTAGGACTGAATTCCTTTAAGATGGACTGGTTAGATCTCCCTGCAGTCCAAGGGACTCTCAAGAGTCTTTTCCAACACCACAACTCAAAAGCATCAATTCTTGGTGCTCAGCTTTCTTTATAGTCCAACTCTCACATCCATACATGACTACTGGAAAAACCATAGCTTTGACTAGATGGACCTTTGTTGGCAAAATGATGTCTCTGCTTTTTAATATGCTGTCTAGGTCTAGAACAGGGGTTGACAAATTGTGACCAAGGGCCCAATTTAGCCATGTGTGCTCATTTACATGTTTTCTATGACTGTTTTGCAGCAGAGTTGTGTTATTGCAACAGAAAGAAAAAGCCTCACAAAGCCTCAGACATTTACTATCTAATACTTCACAGACAAGTCTTAGGCACTGGACCATCAGTGGAGGAGGCCACCATCCTCTTATGGGCCTTTGATGCTGAGGGTTTGGACAGGTCCATTTGGGCATGTGGTTAGAAACCCTCTCCCTCTAAACCCAGTGACAATGCTGTTTTGATGGGACAATGAAGACCTTTGCCTGTTAAATTAGGCTGAACAGAACTCAGCAAGTCAAGTCCCCCTTTCTCTTGCCTCTATTTATCATGAATATGTTGAACTTCTCGGCTGGCAAAGGGTAAAATAGTTGATAGCAGATGAATTAGATATCAATTAATTTCTAAAGCAAACCTAATGGGCATTTAAGAAGAAAATTTAATGTCTCATTTACTCTCTATAGCTATCTTGTTAAATGCCAATTAAGTATCTAAATATTTCCTACTAGCTTAATGAATTATAATAAGTAATAAGTGATTACCACTTTTTCCTAACATCTTGGCACTCTAGACTTCTAGTGTAATGATACTGGATTTTTTTCTTGTCCTATTTATGATACAGATAAGATATACTCCAAACTTCTTAATGAGTGTTGGCTACCATATCTAGTCATAAAGAATACAATTTATGGTCAATTTTGAAAATTAAAAAAAAGTATTGAAATGCATACAGCTAGAGAACATGTGAGTAATAAAGATTTTTACTTGGAAAATTAAGGGAGTGCTTTAAAAATGTTAACTACAAAAATATCTGTTATTTTTTAGCTATCCTGTAAACCATTTCTAAATACTGAAGCAGAACGTGTGTTAATAGACTCAAAACACGAGTGGATGGGAGTGTGGCTGTGATTGGTCTGATGCACAAAAACCTAAAGCCAGGCTGGATGGGACCCTGGACCCCAGTACAGATGGGGAAAGTGGAAGAGGCCTGGCTTGGGGTCTAGTCCTTCAGGGTTGTCTTGGTCCTTCTGCAGGAACAGGGCAAACCCCAGGTGTGCTCAGCCAGGCTTTGACATCTGACAGTGCCCTGTGGGGCTGGGAAGGGCTGGCAGCACATGTCCATGTGACAGTTTTTGGACTGCCCTTCCACTCTAGGAAGATGCTGTTCCTTGGTGGGGGTGGTGTGGAGAGTGAAGAAGTAGCCCCAGGAAGTGGATTTTCGGAGAATGGTGGGGAGGGGTGGGGAGCCCTGATCTGAGCAACACAGGCCCCCAAGCAGTCCCCTCGAGCACATCATAAATTACGCATATGTGTCTTTCAGACTAGGCCCTGATGCAGGAGGCACCAGACCCAAGGTCAAGGGTGTGAAATTTGGGATCAGTTAGACTTGAACTTCAGGCTCAACTTGCCATCTACTTATCAGGTGAGCTTTTAGGCAACAACCTCTGAGTCTCAGTTTCCTTGTTTGTAAAATAGGGATAGTTTCTCCCTCAAGAGTTTCTTATGATGATGAAAAAAGATAGCTTATTGAAAGCATGCAAGAGCTTGCAAATAAGGATGGTGCCCAGGTTGCTTTATTTCTGTTTCTGAGAATGTCTGGTTTGGGACTACTCATTTGATACCTTTTCCTTCCCAAGGGAAGTTGATGCAGTTATAAGTGTCCTGAGGCTTGGATGAGTCCCATACAAAGAGCCTGTGTGCCTTTTCTAACAATGTGGACACTGTGTACAACCTTTACGTCTCAACCTTGAGAGGGAAAAAGCCCATTTTATTGCCCCAGAGATGCAGAGAAGAAGCAGTAGTTGCTGCATGTCAATCATTACTTCTCCCCAAACCCCCTCTTCAGGAAATACCCTGTTCCAAACACACCACAAGGCCGGAGGAGGAAGAAGGCTCTGTCAACTGGTCACAGGGGGGCAGTCCCACCCTGATTTGCAAGGACAGCCTGCTCTTTGATGAGGACATTCATCCCGGCCCTGGCACGATTACTGTCACTTATACAAACAGTTATGAGCCATTCAGATGACAAATGTTAGGCAGCCATTCAAGTCACGTTTTTGAAAAATATTTTTATTACAGGAAAATGCTCATGTTGTGGGCATGAAAAGACCACCACCACCACCACCACCAACAACAACAACAACAAAACAGGAAGCAAATCAAAATCAGCAGAGACAATCAGCAGAGTGGATCTCTGAGTTCAACTAGGCCTCTCTTCTTTCACCTTGAGGCTCATGTCAGCAAAGTATCAAAGGGAAAACAAAAAGAGACAAAGCTACAGCTAAGTTCACACGTATTGACCAGCAATATGGGCCTCTATTATGTTTGCTGGGATACTAGGGAAAATATTCCATTGTTTATCATTTGGGGAAAATTCAGAGCATGTAGAGGTGTTTTGAAGATTAAATTAGTGAGTGTATATGAATTTCATAGAGCTTTGTCTTAACTGAACAGTGGTTTACTGTTGTTATTATCACTATTATTATCATGTGGATAAATTGACTGTCTCTCAGCTTCTTCAGCTTTCCTCTCTAACCATAAAAATGGCTCTTCTATTATAAGGAAGGAGAGGGAGGATTTTTGAATCATTCTGACTTAATATCTATTTAAATACTGTCATAATAGGTAGAAAAAAGTGCTTGGAAGGAAATGCGAGTGTGATAGGCAGAATGTGTGTGTGTGTGTTTGTCCCTCAGTCGTGTCCGACTCTTTATGACCCTATGGACGGTAGCCCACCAGGTTCCTCTGTTCATAGAATTCTTCAGGCAAGAATAGTGGAGTAGGTTGCCATGCCCTCCTCTAGGGGCTCTTCCTGACCCAGGGATCAAACCCACATCGCTTATGTTTCCTGAGTTGGCAGGTAGATTCTTTACCACTGCACAACCTGGGAAGCCCAATAGGCAGAATAATGGCCCCCAAATGTCCACATTGTAACCTCTGAAGCCTGTGAATGTGTTACCTTACATGTCAGAAGGGGCTTTGCAGATGTAATCAATCCCACCTCGAGATGGGAGATTATCCTGGATAATCTGGGTGAGTCCAGTGTAATCACAGGGGTCCTTATCAATGAAAAGAAAAACATAGGACAGTCAAAATCAAAGAAGGAGATACGACAGAGATGAGAGCAGAGGCTAGCGTGATGCCGTTGCTGGAAGGTGACCATGAACCAAGGAATGTGGGCAACCTCATGAAGCTGGAAAAAGCAAGTTATGGTTCTGCCCTGGAGTCCCCAGGAGGAATTCAATCCTGCCAACATCTTGACTTTCTCCCCATCAGGCTTATTTTCAGACTTTTGACCTCCAGAAGATAAGATAATAAGTTGAAAGTACAAAGGAAAGTATTAGTTGCTCAGTTGTGTCCGACTCTTTGCGACCCCATGGACTGTAGCCCCACCAGGCTCCTCTGTCCATGGAATTCTCCAGGCAAGAGTACTGGAGCATTGCCATTCCTTTTTCCAGGGGATCTTCAAACCCAGGGATTGAACTTGGGTCTCCTGCATTGCAGGCAGATTCTTTACCATCTGAGCCACCAGGGAAGCCCAAGATAATAAGTTAGTGGGTGGTAATTTGTTATAACAGCAATAAGAAATTAAAATAGCATCAAAGCTATAAGTGAAAGGATTATATCATAGATTTATGAAAAATTTTAGTTTTCTTCCTCTTGAAACTGTCTCTGTTTTCCCAAACAAGAAGGAAAATGTGAGTTTAAGAAGTTAATGATCAATTACAGATGCCTACCACGTGACAGTTCTAGTTTTTTTTTTTTTAATTTATTAATTTGTCTGCACTGGCTCTTAGTTGCCTCACACAGGATCTTCGGTGCGGTACACAGGCTTCTCTAGCTGTGGCAGGTGAGCTCGGTCATTGCAGCACATGGGCTTAGTTGTCCTGCAGCACGTGGGATCTTAGTTCCCTGACCAGGGATGGAACCTGAGTCCCCTGCATTGGAAAGTGAATTATAAACCACTGGAAAGCCAGGAAAATCCTGCCAATTTTGTTCTTATGCAGCTGTGGAAAGTATCCAACCATGTAGACTGGAGTTACCACTAATGTACACTTGTCACCCATCACTAAGTTTATCATAGTTTCCAGCCTCCACCAACACTGATACTGAAGCTTCTCTGTCCAAGTTCTCTACATCAATGTTACTCAAACTGTACTGTGTATGTAAAGCAAAGGGTATGGATCTTGTCAAAATGCAGATTCTGTCTTCATTAGTGAGCAGGAAAATGCAAACCCCAAATAGGTACGACCACACAGCACTGGAATCATGAAAACTAAGGAGATGAAGGAGAATACAAGTATTACTGAGGGTGTGGTTCAACACCACCTCACATACACTCCTTGTGGGTACATGGAATGGTAATACCACTTTGGAAAACTGGTATTTGCTTAAAAAGTTAAGCATACACATAGCATATGATCCAGCTATTTCAGTCTCAGGTATTTACCCCAAAGAAATGTTTTCACAAAGGCTTAACAATGAATGTTTGTAGTGGCTTTATTCAAAGTAGTCAAAATCAGGAAACAATGATGTCCCTGGTGGTCCAGTGGCTAAGACCCTGTGCTCCCAATGCTGGGGGGTCCCCATTCAATCCCTAGTTGGGGAACTAGATCCCACAAGCTGCAACTAAGACCCAGTGTGGCCAAGTCAATAAATAAAGATAAATATTAAAAATCCAGAAACAACTTAAATACCCATTAACTGGTAAATGGAGAAACAAAACAAAGTACATATACATCATGGGACAGCACTCCATGAGCAACTAATAAGGTCAGCTACAGCGGTGAACCTCAAAAGCATTCTTCCCAGTGAAAAAGGCCAGGCCCAAAGGGAGCATATACTAAGTGATTCCATGTACATAAAATGTCAACTAGTCTATAGTGACAAAAAATTCAGACAAGTGGTTACTGGGGGCCAAGGAAGCAAGAGGGAAGGATCGCCAAGGGGCACAATCTTTTGGGGTGATGGAACTTTTTAAGGTTTTAATTGTCAGGGTGGTTTCATGTGCATTGATGACTGCCAAAATGCATTAAATTCTGTAGGTTAAATGGATGTGATTTATTCCACAATTAGCTGATATAGAAATCAAAAGTAGATTGTGATCCAGAGGCCTGAGCTGGGCAAGCCAGCAGCATTTGTATTAATGTGCGTGCTAAGTCATTTCAGTCATATCTAACTCTTTGCGACCCTATCTACAGTAGCCCACCAGGCTTCTCTGTCCATGGGATTTCCCAGGCAAGAATACTGGAGTGGGTTCCCATGCCCTCCTCCAGAGGATCTTCCTGACCCAGGAATCGAACCTATGTCTCTTATGTTTCCTGCTTTGTCAGGTGGGTTCTTGACCACTAGCACCACTTGGGAAGCTCGCATTTGCACTAATAATAATTCCCAACTGCTGGTCCCAAGACTACCCTAAAAGGAGGAGGGCTGTCTACATTTTACCTCCTCCACTTGAAGTAGATATATTTATTTTCTTTTTTGCTAAGAAAATATAGATCTTCAGCTGGACACCCCCTCAGTTTCCTGTCTCCTACTAGTCATATACTATAAACTACTTGAGTTTGTTCAGCAACTTGAATCTATATAGGGTAAAACACTTCAAAAGGCATTTCTAGTGCTTTTGCAGCAGTGGGCTTAGCATCCCACCTCTCACCTTTTCATCCTCTCACTGGCTTAAGCTCTAAACGGAAGCACACATGATTAATGACAAAACCTGCACTGGGATTACTGTGCTCTCACTCTAAATCTTTGAACAGATTTCTAACCTTCACTGAAACATCGGTTTTTAGGTGTGATTAGGAGACAATAAAAATGTGGCGTGGGGGGACATTGAAACCATAGAGCTAATACTTTTTGACCACATGAATTAGAAATAATTTAAGACAAGCAGAAAGGCTGTTGGCCACCTTGTGCTCTCGCTTGATGATATGCACCGTGCACTGGTCCGAGCTGAGTTTCTTTGGAGGTTACAAGGCTTCCATATGTAACATAATCTCATGGACAAAAACCCTTCACAAATCTTCACATACTTGACCCTCTGAAGAATAACGCTTCGTTGAGAAGCAGTTTCTGGGTGGTCCTCAAGATTCTCTCTCTAGCCAAAAGACTGTTTCTTTTTCTCATTACAGTTATATCCATGTGCAATCCAAACACGAATCTTGACAAAGTAAGAAGTTATAGTTTAGGAATATGGATGGTAAGTAGTGAAATTAATGCTGTATCAGTAAGTTCCAAATCCCTTGTATACTGGTCCAAACAAAATAAACAAATAAGCAAACAAACACAAGAAAATCACTGGATATAACTAACATTTTGTAGATTTCATGAACTGCTTTCCCTTTTAGACCAATGTGTCTTTAAATCTTTGGTTGAGCATTGAGAAAGGAACTATTCATGGCTGTCTTTTGGTCTGCATTTACTCAAAACTTACACCACACACAAAAGATGTTCAGCCTTCAGTATCCAGATTGCATCAATTGCATGTCTGTTCCTCTAGCTGTTTATTCAGCATAGTGTCAGTTTCATAAATTCATGGAAACATGGAGAATGTAGGGAATATGGTTCTCCTCCAGGACCATCAAGTTTAATGTATATTGCTTAGTGCTTAGCTTATAGTAGCAAGTCAATAAAGGCTTGATTTCTGACAAAATAATTGATTTTCAAAGGTTTTAAAAACAATTTTTAAAATCTGGTACAAGATTGAACAGAAAGACTGCTAAGGCTTAGTTCAGAAAGCGAATGACTAAAGTGACCTTTTTATGAATGCCAGACACCATTTTTGTCCTTCTGCTTGGAAAAAAAAAAAAAAAGGCAAAACCAGAGTCACCTGGCTAAGTGGCTTCCTAAGTGTCCCCCTTCCTCAGCTCCTCATGACTTTATGAAACAAACAACAACAAAACTCCTCTAAAGCTAAACTAACGTGAAATAACCCAGAGTTTGAACTTGTCGCATGACTGTTGCTTTAAAATTTAATGCGAACTCGGGAATAGATTTGTGAACAGCAAGGTAAAGCAAAGGCCATGAAATATTGATTCTGTACATTTTCTTATGCATTTTATTCTCCAATTTAGTAAATTTTTCATTCCGCCTGCACTTAGAGGCTGCCTATGAAGTCGTTACCACCAATTGTATTAGCTGTTGTAAATAAATAATCATCGCTTGGGCTGTCTGCATGACAGAAGGTGGACAGGACCCCACTTCTTCAGAGCACAAACTTCCTGCAGCCCAGTCCAAAGAGGAGGAAAGGGTTGATCACCATTTTCCACACGGCACAGCAGCAGACACTTCCTAAAGGAAGGAGGGTTTTAAATAAAGCAACGATGAGCATTTCAGCAGAAATAGCACTATCATCATGATAATTGCTCGTTTTGGTCTGACAAAAGATGGCACTGATTTTTGTTATTAAAATCAGAACATGAGGATAGAATGTCATGACATGCGTGATTCTTGGACACACCCTAAGATAAGAAGGAAATATTTCACAGCCCACTTTTAAAAAGTATAGTTGATGTAAGTGTGAGATAAGTTGGCATGGATGCTCACTCAGTTGTGTCCAACTCTTTGTGACTCCATGGACTGCAGGCTGTCAGGCTCTTCTGCCCATGAAAATTTCCAGGCAAGAATACTGGAATGGGTTGCTATTTCCTATTCAAGGGGATCTTTCCGGCCCAGGGATGGAACCTGCGTCTCCTGCTTGGCAGGTGGATTCTTTACCACTGAGCCCCCTGGGAAGCCACGGGTGTAATATAGTGATTCACAGTTAAAGGTTATACTCCATTTATAGATGTAAAATATTTGCTATATTCTCTGTGTTGTACATTATAACCTTGTAGCTTTTTTTGGGTGTGTGCCTAATAGTTTGTACCTCCTAATTTTCTTCCTTTGTATTACCCCTCCTCTCTTCCCTCTCCCCACTGGTAACCACTAGTTTATAAAGATGATATCTGAGTCGCCTTCTTTTTTGTTATATTCACTAATTGGTTGTATTTTTTAGATTCCACATATAAGTGAGACCATACAGTGTTTGTCTTTCTTGGTCTCACTTATTTCGCTTAGCATGATGGCCTCCAAGTCCATCCGTGTGGCTGCAAGTGGAACATTTTGATTCTTTTATATGGTTGAGTAGTATTTATATATGTGTGTGTGTATGTATATATATATATATATATATATATGAGTATATATATCACATTTTCTTTATCCATTCATCCATCGATGGACACTTAGATTGCTTTCACAGCCTTACTTTAGAGAAAATAAAATGCAAGACTTTCACCACTAACCTCAACCCTGTGTACTCACTCATTTTATCAATCACATGAAAAAAACAACACCATTGTCTTCATTCCATCATCAGCTTCTTTTTCCTAGATTACATATCTGCTGCTGCTGCTGCTAAGTTGCTTCAGTTGTGTCCAACTCTGTGTGACCCCATAGACGGCAGCCCACCAGGCTCCCTCGTCCCTGGGATTCTCCAGGCAAGAACACTGGAGTGGGTTGCCATTTCCTTCTCCAGTGCATGAAAGTGAAAAGTGAAAGGGAAGTCACTCGTGTCGGACTCTTCGCGACCCCATGGACTGCAACCTACCAGGCTCTTCCGTCCATAGGATTTTCCAGGCAAGAGTACTGGAGTGGGGTGCCATTGCCTTCTCTGGGACTACATATCTACACACCTACATTCAATATCTGATAAGATGGGAGAGCCCAAAGAAAGATGGAAAACAGTTCTGAGGGAAAGTTATGCATGGGAGGATCCATTGTGGTTCTGTATCTTGTGAAAATGCCTGTGATTCTTTGTACACTTTTGTACATCGTCACAACTGCTCTGTTATTACATCAGATTAGCCATCTCTCCAGTTTCCAGATCACGTGGACTGAAGACTCATAAGGGACCGAAGACGCCCTGGGTCCCAAATGTCTTACTCCACTTTTCCCGAACACAACAGGGAAGGAGGGGGCATAATATCAGGCTGAATGTTTAGCCTTGAAATAGATGAAAATACACCTCCTCTTAATGTGATGAGCAATGTGGTTATCCTGTTAGGTGAATAACAGGTTCCCTCATCCTCATTTTTCTCCCTGTTTTATATTTATTAAAGTCATACATGCTTGGTAATTGTAGGGAAAACTTGACCCCTGAAAACAATGAAGATTAGTTGAACTCTCCACCCCTCTGCCACCTGCCAGAAAAGCAACCACATAGGAGGAGCATAAAAACCCCCAGTAACATGTTACTTTAATTCTTACTTTGGTGTACATTTTAATAGCCTTTTAGTTGTCTTTAAAACCTTTTAAAGCCATTGTTAGTTCCGATGTTCACTTTTTATTTTTTAATTTATTTTTGGCTGTGCTGGGTCTTGGTTGCTGAGCAGTGTTTTTCTCTAGTCGTGGAGAGCGGGGGCTGCTCTCCAGTTGCCTCGTACATGCTTCTCATTGTGGTGATTTCTCTTGCTGTGGATCAGTCTCTAGGGTGCTGGGCTTCAGTAGTTGTGGCTCCCAGGCTCTAGAGCACACGCTCAGTAGTTGTCGTGCACAGGCCCTGTTGCTCTGCAGCGTGTGGGACCCTTCAGAACCAAGGATCGAACCTGTGTCTCCTGCATTGCCAGGCAGACTCTGTACTGCTGATCCACCAGGGAAGCCCTGCTCTTTACTTTCAAATCTTTAAATATTTGACTCATAGGCTATCTAGATGTATGGTGCCAAAGGAAAGTAAAAAGATATTTAATTGCCTAAATGAGTCCAAATAGGATTTTTTTTTTCTTTTTCTAAGTTTGGTAGGTTTTGTGTTTGTTCAGGAAGTCTGCATATTGGGATCTTATCTGACTCTGTAATCATCTGATCACACTAAATATTGTTGCCTTAGGCAATACACTCTGCACAGGTGTTCACCTCCACATGCTGTTAGCTTAAGACAAAAACGGTATCCACACAAGAGAAACAAGGTTCATCAAGTAAGATTAGATGTTTCGACTAGACATCAAGGTGAGCACACACATATATCTCCTCTTAAACTCTTTTTAAACTCTCTACTCCACTTTTGGCCAAATCCTCATTCGAGAAATAACAAAGGGAAGGAGTGGGCAGGGGAGAGCTGAAAACTAGGAAATGGCCCAATACAACTTTGGGAGCCTGAGAAAGCGTGGGTAGACGTAGAACAGAAGGCATTGGACTGAGAAATACACCAGGGGATCAACTTATAACTCTTTCTAGGAAAGGGCATTCACATCACAAGTGACATACAGGGATTCTAATGGAATCTTACACACTTACCTGGAGGAGTAAGACTTGCATGCATGGACAGGCCACGTGGAAGAGGGTGACCTCCTTTTTTCATAATTAAATTTATTTATTTCTAATTGATGGATAATTGCTTCACTGTATTGTTTCGGTTTCTGCCAAACATCAGTATGAATCAGACATAGGTATTCCTATGTCCCCTCCCTCTGGAACCTCCTTCCCATCTTCCTCTCCATTCTACCCCTGTAGGTTGTTACAGAGCCTCAGTCTGAGTTTCTTGAGTCATAGAGCAAATTCTTATTAGCTATCTAGTTTACATATGGTAATGTATGTTTCTATGTTACTCTCTCCATACCCCACCCTCTCTTTCCTCCCCACCCCGTGTCCATAAGTCTGTTCTCTAAGTCTGTGGAAGATGACCTCCTAAATTTGGGCTTCACTTGAACTTTAAGGAGCAGATCATTTGTGCCAGTAGCGCTTTGAGAGCCCAGGATTAGTGTGGTCGCCACATGAAGAAGAAAGGGGCCACAGTGGTGAGAACTTATGCATCATGGAAAGATTTGGGTGGATACCCTGAGGAAAATCCTCAAGTTTTCCTAATTAGCCATAGGAGGTGCAGAAGGTAAAGGAAGCTCCCCTGGCGGCACCTTGGCTCTGCGACTTGCACTGAAAAAGATCAGAAGCTTCTGAACCAGGGGCACTGGGAAGACCTAGCATCAAGTAGCTGCCACATCAAAGAAAGTCCCCCCGGGGGATTATAGAGGCATTTCCTCCAAGTGTCAAGCAGTAGCACCAGGAAGGAGCCTGGGCATTGCCAAAGTTTACACTGGAGTAGAGGCTGTGCCAAATTAAAAGTGAATGCAAAACACAGAGCTGAGAACAACAACAGCTTCACCAGGCATGGAAAGAATTGCTGCAGAGATAAATATTCCTGTGAACACCGCTCACAGCTCAGGCTTCCTCCCAACTCCCCTCCGGCTGCTCGATAACAATGAGAGTGTTATAAATTTACACCGAAGAAGCCCTCCAGTTGGAGATCTGTGAAGCCAAGAACAACCAAAGGGAACCAGAAGGGGAAGCAAAGACAATTTACTCAAAATGTTTATGGAAAAACACCAGCCCTGCTTACATATCCCATGGCTTAAAGATGAATATCTAAAGCGGCACCATCAGCTCTGTGAAACATTTCAAATTACAAAAGATTGAGAAAATGCATGCAATATGCAAGGGATGGAAGAAACAAAGACAACGTCGAGAATGTCTTCTTGTGTTTTTAATACTATGGAAGAAATGGGGTCTCTGAAAACAGGGGTGAGAAGGGAAATAATAATAAGATTTAAGTGAAAACAGACATGGGCAAAATGTAGGTGGTGTAAAAAATAAAATTATATTACCTAAGAGAGAGGGATATAAGAACAGACTTCAGTATCTGTTCTAGAAATCCTAAAATGAAAAGCAGCTCTGCAAGGGTTAAATATGTGCATGTATGCGAAATCGCTCAGTCATGTCAGATTCTTTGCCATGTGGAGATGTGGAGCTTGATCTAAATTGATCAAGAGTGATTGGAGTGGGGACTTCCCTGGTGGTCCAATGGTTAAGAACCTGAGCTTCCAGAGCAGGGGGCACAGGTTTGATCCCTGGAGGGGGAACTACGATCTCTCATGCTGCATGGTGCAGCCAAAAAAATAAATACAAATAAATTTGAAAAAAAAAAAAGTGTTATTAGAGTGGAGACCCCGGTTCAATTCCTGGGTTGGGAAGCTCTGTTGGAGAAGGGATAGGCTACCCACTCCAGTATTCTTAGACTTCCCTTATGGCTCAGCTGGTAAAGAATCCACCTGCAATGTGGGAGACCTGGGTTTGATCTCTGGGTTGGGAAGATCCCCTGGAGCAGGGAAAGGCTACCCACTCCAGTATCCTGGCCTGGAGAATTCCAAGGACTCTATAGTCCATGGGGTCACAAAGAGTTGGACACGACTGAGCAACTTTCACTTTCACTTCCGAGTGGGGAGGAAAGAGCCAAAACAAGGATGGTGATGAGAAAGAAGAAGTGAGGAGTAGGAGACAGGAGATGGAACAGATCTAATTTGTTCCTGAAAAAGATCCAGGAAGAAAAAGGAGAAAGCAGTAATCAGAGATAAAATAGAAGAGACATTTCTGAGCCAAAGAAGAGAAATGAATTTTTTGGAAAAGCCATAGTGTGAGCCTGAGTGAAATACCTAAATATGTTTGGTAATTTTGCTTTTATCTTAAGGAAAAAGGAAGAGAGAATGAAGTGAACATAAGAAGGGGTGTGTGTTAAGTAGCTTCAGTTTTGTCCAACTCTTTGCAAC
The DNA here is from genome assembly GCF_019923935.1 of Bubalus bubalis. NCBI lineage: Eukaryota > Metazoa > Chordata > Mammalia > Artiodactyla > Bovidae > Bubalus > Bubalus bubalis. The sequence goes on along the minus strand of NC_059170.1, from coordinate 15,360,084 downwards.
CCTATGCACAGTAGCCTGCCAGGCTCCTCTGTCCATGGGATTCTCCAGGCAAGAATACTGGAGTGTGTTGCTGTGGCCTCCTCTAGGGGATTTTCCCAACCCAGAAATCGAGCCTGAGCCTGGCAGGCAGGTTCTTTAGCACTAGTGCCACCTGGGAAGCCCCTAAGAATGGGAAGGTTTGCTAAATGGAAAGAATGAGAAATCCAGCCAGCTTTGGACTTCTTTTCTGCCACCAGAAATGTTAGGGGGAAAATGGAGTAAAGTCTGTATTGCTTTGATGTTAAGAAAGCTGTGACACAGGACTTCTAAACTCAGCCCAGATTCTGGTCATATATAAAAATAAGAAAAGAAAATAAAAAAGGAAGAGAGGGGGAGAGATTGATTCTAATTGAGACCTTGATACCATTTCTGTTACTTCCAATCCATTCTCCAAGCAGCCAGATTGATCTTAAAATGTGTACCAGATCATGTCGCTTCTCTTTCCCATCAATGCTAAAACAAAACAAAACAAAAATCAAAATACCCATAAAATCTGCCACTGACTAACTATCCGGTTTCACCTGTAGCCACAGTTTCCTTTGCTCCCTGTCCTACAGCCACCCTGGCTCCTTCTCATTCCCAAATGTGCCAGTCAGCTCTTTCTCACTAGATGGTTTTCCTGGATATTATTCACTCTGCCCAGATTCTGCTGCCTCCAGTATTCCCCCTACTAACTTCTATTCATCCTTCAGGTTTCATATACATGCCACTGCTTCAGAGTTGCCTTTCCTTGGCTCCCAGTTTAAATTAAGTGAAAGTGAATGCTAGTGGTTCACTTCTTGTCTGACTGATTTGCAACCCCATGGACTGTAGCCCGCCAGGTTTCTCTGTCCATGGAATTCTCCAGGCAAGAATACTGGAGTGGGTAGCCATTCCCTTCTCCAGGGGATCTTCCCTATCCAGGGATCGAACCTGGGACTCCTGCATTGCAGGCAGATTCTTTACTGTCTGAGCCACTGAAGAAGCCTAGTTTAAACTAGCTTACCTCATAAAATTCCATCTCTTAGGACTACATTTTTTTTTTCTATTATGATAAAGTTCACATCCCAAAAGGAAACAGTGTACCCAATAGGCAGTTACTACCCATTGCCCCTCCTCTTGGACCCTGACAACCACCTGTTGTGTTCTGTCTCTATCAATTTATCTATTCTGGATATTTTCTATAAATGGAATCATATAGTTTGTAATTGTTTGCAACTATTTTTTTTCACTTAGCATGGCATTTTCAGGTTCATTCAGGTTGCAGCGTGCATCAGTACTTAATTCCTTTCTCAAGGCTGAATACTGTATTGTTTGTATCAATATGGGCTGTGATGTGTTTGTCATTCATCCTCTGATGGGCGTTTGGGTTGTTTCCACCTTTGGGTATTGTAGATAGGGTTGCTATGAACATTCATGTATGATATAAGCACCTGATTGAGTCTGTTACAAGCTGAATGATTGTGTTCATGATGTGATGATATTAGGAGATGGGGCCTTTGGGAGATAACTAGATTTAGGCTAGGTCATGAGGGCGGGGCTCGCTTTATGGGACTAGTGCCCTTAGAATAAGAGGAAGAGCCACAGAGCTTCCTCCTGCCCTGTGTGGTCACTGTGAGAATGCAGCCATCCGCAAGCCAGGAGGAGAGAGCTTACAAGAACCTGACCAGGCTGCATCCTGATCTCAGAATTCCAGCTTCTAGAACTGTGAGAAATATGCTTCCATTTTTGAAGGCACCCCATCTTTGGTATTTTGTTATGGTAGCCCTAAGGGCTTCCCTGGTGGCTCATATGGTAAAGCATCTGCCTGCAATGCGAGAGACCCGGATTCGATCCCTGGGTCCGTAATATCTCCTGGAGAAGGGAATGGCAACCCGCTCCAGGATTCTTGCCTGGAGAATTCTGTGGACAAAGGAGCCTGGCAGGCTACAGTCCATGGGGTTGCAAAGAGTCAGACATGACTGAGCTACTTACACTTTACTATGGTAGCCCTAGCTGACTAAGACAGACTCTGCTTTCATTTCTTTGGAGGGCCCATGCTCTTTTAATCTGTTGCTCATATTCATATCCTTAGTGCAATTCCTGTTTGTATTATTCTTTCTTTAGTATATGCTTATCTATTCTATGGGCTTCCCTGGTGGCTCAGATGGTAAAGAATCTTGCCTGCAAGGCAGGAGACCTAGATTTGATTCCTGGATCAGGAAGATCCCCTGGAGAAGGGAATGGCAACCCCTCCAGTATTCTTGCCTGGAGAATTCCATGGACAGAGGAGCCTGGGGGGCTACAGTCCATGGGGTCGCAGTCAGACACGACTGAGTGACTAACACTGACTGACTAGCCACACAATATATCAAACCCTTTGGGTGCTCGGAACTTTTGTGCTCTTTGCCACTGTAGCGCCTGGTGCGAACCTGATCCACAAGAAGTACCTGATAAATGTGTGTGAACAGATGAGCGAATGAGGAAGTAAGTTGCCCAGATTGATGCATAAGCTGATAGAACTTGAGAGTAGAGTGTTGAGGAATCTGGAAAGAGACCAGTTTTATTTATGTGGCTCAAAAGCAGCCTTTCACTGTCATGAAAAAGCTGTCCCTCTCCAGTGACCAGGAATTATTTTATTGGGCACATTCCAAACTCTAAAACCTTTAGAAGTCATAAATTTAGGGGGAAAAAAGTTTTGGTTATATTTCGCCTGTTCTACTATAGCCTCAGTTTGGTTCTGTTCACAGCAAAGACCCAGATTTTTGCTAAGAACTCCAGCTAGGGGACTCCCAAGGAACCACAGGCCACAGCCCAAACTTTTCTCTCTGGATCTTTTCAGAGGATCAGATGAACGTGGATGGCATACAAGGCTGATCATGCTGGTCGTTGAGATTCTGGTGGCTGAAGTTGAGTTTGGTTTCCATTGGATCTCTTGATGGCTTCTCAATGTTCTGTGTGTCTGAGCTATTTGTCATGCCTGTTACAATCTGTGCTGTCCCAGAGCAAGCATGCTGTGGGAATTGAGGGATGTATTAATATGTAGCAGCTTGGGCACCTTTACCCCCCACTCAATGTCTCTGATGCCATGCTCTTGGGTCCACTTTTGTTTGTCTACCTCTATCTATAAATCTTGTCTGTGTCTTTCTATTTTGACTTTGCTTTTCTGCGTTCTCTATTTGTCTCTTCTTCCCACCTCTCTTGCTCTTTCTCCATCTCTCCCTGTCCTTGTTTGTCTCTCCTAAGGGACGGAAGCATGTACCCCATGCACCACGTGTCTATCTTGCTCTTCCCTTCAGGATGGCTGTGTTCCCTTTCAATAAACTCCTTCCTGTCTCCAAGTGGCTGGTCCTATCTCCTCTGCCATCAGAGGGGACGGGAACTGGCTGCAATGAATGTGAGGAAGTCTTTATAATGAACAGGATCTCTCTGCTGTTTACACAAACACTTTTGGCAGCACAGGGAAGGCAAGCAGACCATTTTGCAATTAAGTGTAATTAAACATGGGGGAGTGAGTAGAAGAGAGGGGGTGGGGGCTAAGTTATAGGATGAGGGGTGCTGGGAGCCAGCAGATTAACACACGGGGGACATGGCAAACCACTCCAGGATTCTTGCCTGGAGAATCTCTTGGATTCTGATGGGCTACAGTCCACAGGGTTGCAGAGAGTCAGACATGACTGAAATGACTTAGCAGCAGCAGCAGCAGCAGGCTCTGTAATTATGCCCTGACAGTTTCTTGGGGCAGGGCTCTGAGCTGGGATCCAAGGAGAGGGAACTTTGTGGAGAGCTGCTGCCCTGCATGAGTTGAGTTTAATAACATAGTGGCTGGGTGCCACAGGGACACAGTAGGCTGTGGAAGCTGGAAAAAGGAGACTAGGGAGGAGGACATCTTAGAGGTGTGGTGATAAGCTTAAGCAGAACCTTGACGGGAGAAATCGACTTGGGAGAGAGAAGAGCTGGAGAAGGAAGGGCCTTCTAGACTACAGGGACAGACTAGCTCAGATCAGGAAGGTCTAAGGTGCTTGTAGGGCTGAGAAAATGCTCTGATGGTAATTCATCTGAGTAGGCAGGCAGGGAGAGAAATGGACAGGTGGGAGCTGTGAGGGCAGGAGCAGTGTGTATCATGTACACCACTTGGCTCTCACTCTAGGGAACCAAAGATGCTTTGAATTTCTGTGGCTCGGCCCCCTAGAACCTTCTGCAATGGTAGAAATATAGGTGTGATGGCAGTCACATGTGGATACTGTGGATCTGAGTTCTTGAAATGTGGCTAATAGGAATTTTCCTTTTTTTTTTTTGAATTGTAATTCATTAAGGCATACATGGGAAATAGATGGGGAAACAGTGGAAACAGCATCAGACTTTATTTTTTGGGCTCCAAAATCACTGCAGATGGTGATTGCAGCCATGAAATTAAAAGACGCTTACTCCTTGGAAGGAAAGTTATGATCAACCTAGACAGCATATTCAAAAGCAGAGACATTACTTTGCCAACAAAGGTCCATCTAGTCAAGGCTATGGTTTTTCCAGTAGTCATGTATGGATGTGAGAGTTGGACTGTGAAGAAGGCTGAGTGCCGAAGAACTGATGCTTTTGAACTGTGGTGTTGGAGAAGACTCTTGAGAGCCCCTTGGACTGCAAGGAGGTCCAACCAGTCCATTCTGAAGGAGATCAGTCCTGGGTGTTGTTTGGAAGGAATGATGCTAAAGCTGAAACTCCAGTAGTTTGGCCACCTCATGCGAAGAGTTGACTCATTGGAAAAGACTCTGATGCTGGGAGGGATTGGGGGCAGGAAGAGAAGGGGACGACAGAGGATGAGATGGCTGGATGGCATCACTGACTTGATGGACGTGAGTTTGAGTGAACTCCGGGAGTTGGTGATGGACAGGGAGGCCTGGCATGTGTGATACATGGGGTTGCAAAGAGTCGGACACGACTGAGTGACTGAACTGAACTGAACTGACTGAAGGCATACATTTAAATGCTTCTTAGAAGGAGTGGCTACTGTATCAGCCCAGCTCTGAGAAGTCAAGGCCTACATCTCTGGAGAGATTCCATGACCATCTTTTTGGAAGACCAGTCTGGGGCCAGAGTGTGATGAGAGGGTTGTGGATTTGTGGTGGAGAATAATTAGGTTGCTGATGTTTTAGGATCAGGGACGCTAAACGTGATTCAGGACATTGGCAAGGAGGTGTCACACTGAGAATCAAGTTTGGGGCTGAGCCCTGGGAGGGGCAGGACCACTGCAGCTGGGGTCCAGTGGCAAGCTGCAGGTGTGTTCCCATGTTGGCAGACCCCATCAGCCTGGGATCCAGCTTGGAGATGTGATGGTGACTCTGTGCTGGTGCATGTGTGTCCAAATGTGCATGCTCAGTCGTGTCCGACTCTTTGTGACCCCATGGACTACAGCCTACCAGGCTCCTCTGTCCATGGAATTTTCCAGGCAATGATACTGGAGTGGGTTGCCATTTGCTACTCCAGGGGATCTTCCTGACCCAGGGATTGAGCCCCAGACTCCTGCCTCTCCTGCATTGGCAGGCCAATTCTTTACCACTGCATCACCTGGGAGGGTGGCACTGAGAAGGTCTCTAATGGTAGCACAAGAACCAAAGGAAACTCCTGGCTCCAGTGTCCTGAGGCCCGAAGGTGCCTCTCCTACTTCCTTTTCCTAAAAGCATATTTTATCTTTTGATGAAAAAACAAAGTCAGTCTAAAGTAATAAAAAAAAAAAAATTAACCAAATCCAAGCAGACTTTTTGTTTGCTTGTTTTTGGTAGAAATTGACAAAACTAACCCTAAGTTATTCCTAGAAATATAAAGGTCCAGAGATAGCTATGATATCCAAATGATATCTGTGAAGCAGGAGGAGCAGTGGCTTGCTGTTCAACATCCATATATTGATAATATTTATTTTAAGGGTAATTAAAGCAATGTAAATTTGGTACAGAGATAGACAAGCAATCAAAGGAAAAGGATAGTGCAGAAATAGCCCTTAACATACCCAGAAACTCAGCACGAGACTGTGGCGGCATAACAAAGAGTTGTAGTGAGGGGAGGGGGTACGCTTTATTCAGTAAATGCGGTGGGGAAAATGGCTATCTTTATAGGAAAAAAAAAATTTGTCTCTACCTTAGACCATACACAAATATCAAATCTTCAAGTAATAAATACTAAAATAATAGAACTTTTAGAAGAAAATTTATGGGAATATTTTTATGATCTTGAAGTAGAGAGGTTTTTTTTTTTAAATAAACAAAAAATGCAAAGCATAAAGGATAAGATTTATAAATTTGACTAAATGAAATAAAGTCTTCCATATGCCAACAGGCATTTGTATAAATAACTGACAAAAGGTTCCTCTCTGGAATGTAAGAAACATTCCTATAAATCAACAATATAAAGACAAAGAGTCCACTAGGAAAAAATGCGCAAAGGATACAAACAGAGAAAGCACAGAATATGAAAGTCAAACAGCCATACATATATAGGAAAAAATGCTCAACCACATTAATAAGTCATAGATATGCAAGTTAACATGAGACATCATTTCCCACCCATTATGTGATGCCAGTTTTCGCTGAGTACGTGAAGAAAGGGATGCTCTCACCAACTGCAGAGTGACTGTAAGTGGGTAGGTCTCATCTAGAGATCAATTTAGCAATAATGGGTCAAATTGAAGATGTGCATACTTTATGACCTGAAACCTCAATTGCTGGGTAAATAATCTTTTGCATATGTGCACAAAGACAGAAAGAAGCACTGCTTGCGAATGAGGAACATTGGATTCACCAACTGCAACAGTGACATACATCAGTGACATCCTATCAATATCAACACATATCAATACATTAATGACAACCAGTGGGGAATGGATAAGTAACTTGTAACCGGGATGAGAGGTTACCGATCAAGATATAGGTCGCTGTGCAGGCAGTATCTGTTGAGAGATGGGATCGCTGCCTAGTAAAAACACCTGCATGCATTTCTGGTTCTTCGTTTTCTCTTTCTGGCTTCCACATAGATGGATTGGTGAGCTCGTTCACCTGTTCATCTATGAAACATGGCTAGGCATATTTAGTGACAAATGAAGCCTTGAAAAGGGACATTTCCCCCCACTGAGTCTGTTCACAAATGGGCTGTAAATTCCATATACAGCTCCAAAATAAGAGGCCAAAAATAGTCCAGACATTGGCAGCCTCACTGAGACTGCGGTTTCCCGCGGGGGCTGCTTCTGAGAAGACAACTTCATTTGGACAGATTTGCGCTGGTGTGTCTGTTAACAACATGGTCTCCTCGGTTTACAGACTTCTTGAAGATTTCCCAGGGCTTGGAGAAATGTTTGCACAAACTGGCTTCCCAAGATAAATCCCAAGTCATGTAGCCAAGGGCTGGCATTAGGTTGAAAGACAGCACAAAGGAAGCTCATTAAAACCTGGCCAACAAGACCCAACAGAGCCAGGCATCGCAAGTAGAATCAATATAATATTACCTCCAAGAGGGCAGAAATTTTTGCGTATTTTGTTCTCTGCTGAATCCCCAAATCTCATTCCTGGCACAGGGGATGAGGCTTGTAAATATTTGTGGAATGAATGAACTGAATTCTGTTCATCCAGCATTTGTTGAATTGCTACTATGTGCTGAGTTGGGAGGCAGATTTGCAAAGTACTCTCAGCCTAATAGAGGAAAGAAATTTGCAAACAAATAACCACATAAGACTCTGTGTTTCCAATGGTGGGGGCCTGGGTTCAGTCCTTGGTCAGGGAAATAAGATCCCATGTGCCACATGGCATGGCCAAAAAATTAAAAGAAAGAAAGAAAGAAAGAAAACAAATAACTATAATGGAATATTTTAGGTGCTATCATCAAAATGTGTGAAATTGCTGGGAGAAAAATGACCAGGGTAAGATTAACTGTGATGGTAAAAGTAGGAGTAGATGCAGAAAGGGGGTGACGTTCCAAGGCTTTGAAGGGGAACAGGAATGTTCAGACAGGCAAAGAGGTATTGAGAGGGCATTCCAGGTCGAAAAGGGGCCAAGGGATCCCAAGAAAATGCCTGTGTTGTGTTCGACTCTTTCAACCCCATGAACTGTAGCCTGCCAGGCTTCTCTGTCCATGGGGTTTTCCCAGGCAAGATACTAGAGTGAGTTGGCATTTCTTCCTCTAGAGGATCTTCCTGACCCAGGGATTGAACACGCGTCTCTGGGGTCTCCTGCTCTGGCAGGAGATTCTTTACCCACTGCGTCATCTGGGAAGCCTGGAAAATGTCTGGAGCTGTGAAAACCAGGGGCATATTTAGAGACCACCTTGAGGAGTTAAAGGAGCAGCTGCCTAAAACAGAGGCAAAATGAGGCTTTCTCCCAATGACATGCAGAGCTACCGATGAAAAAAAGCATCGCATCTACCAAGTTCCCAGGCACCATGTTACGACAGCAAATAGCATAGATGAACCTTGGCAGCTTGAATAATCTCCAGTGAGACGTGCACAAAGGTGCTGTCTTGTCTGTCTGTGAGTTTCCAAGGCCTGAAATGTGCTTGGCACAAAGCAAATGCTCCATAAATGTTGGCTGAACACAGGAAAGAACAGTTCAGAGGAGTCTGCTAAATCAGGATGACAAATAAAGCGGAGGGGGAACTTTCCCAGGGGCTAAGACTCTGAACTCCCAAGGCAGGGGTCCGGGTTTGATCCCTAGTCAGGTAGTTAGATTCCAGAGGCTGCAACTAAGAGTCCCCATGTCGCAACTAAAGATCCTACATCCTGCAACTAAGATCCTGCACAGACAAATACATAAATCAATCAACATTAAAAAATTAACTAAAAAAAGAAAGGGTTTAGGCTATACTTTTATGCAGATCAAAGAAGAAGGGGAAGAGAGAGAAATGGCATGGGACTTTTGTTGGGCTTCCCTGGTGGCTCAGACGGTAAAAGCGTCTGCCTGCAATGCGGGAGACCTGGGTTCGATTCCTGGGATCAGGAAGATCCCCTGGAGAAGGAAATGGCAATCCACTCCAGCACTCTTGCCTGGAAAATCCCATGGACGGAGGAGCCTGATAGGCTACAGTCCATGGGGTCGCAAAGAGTCAGACACGACTGAGCGACTTCACTTTCACTTTGACATTAACTTGCCCAGGTTCCAATCCTGGTCCCATCCAGTGTAGATGGGCTAGGATGAAACATTTGAAATCCATGAGCCTCTGTTTCCTCATCTGTAATACCTAGATTAAGAAGGCTAGTATAGCCATCTATACAGCAAAGGCTTACCTGCTCTGTTTTTTTGGGGGTGCCACACACTCTGCGGGGGTAGTTTTAGCACCTGAGACAGTTCATTGTTTAAGAGCATCCTTTGCAGTTAGATAATAACTGAGTTTGAAGTAATGCTCCACTACTACTAATATAAATCTGGGCAGCATTGGGAAAGCTAGTTCACTTCTTTGTGGCTCAGTCTTCTCATATGAAACATGGAGATAATGATTGTATATACGTCATGTGTTTGGGGAGGATCAGAAAGTCTCATCAGTGCCGAGTACCTACAAGCTCTCTTAAAAAAATTTTTTTAATCATTTATTTTTGGCTGTATTTGGGTCTTTGTTGCTGCACCAACTTTCTCCAGATGCAGCAAGTGGGGCTACTCCTTGTTGCAGTGCGTAGGCTTCTCACTGCAGTGACTTTTCTTGTTGCCGAGCACGGGCTGTAGGCATGTGAGCTTCCGTAGCTGTAGCTCAGGGGCCAAGATGCCCCACAGCATGTGGCATCTTCTTGAATTAGAGATCAAACCCGTGTCCCCTGCATTGGCAGGTGAACGCCTAACCACTGGATCACCAAGGAATTCCCTACCCAGCTCTGTTAATAAATGGAGTTTGATAGTTGATTCTAAGTGGGCTTGATATGTGCTATCTCAGCCACTAAACTGTGATACCCCTTCAGGAATATAAACTACACAAGCACTGTGTTGGCTATATATGGCTGTGTATCAAATTATCACAGCTTAGTGGCTTAGAACAATGCACATTTATTATCTTACAATTTCTGTGGGTACAGAACATAGGCAGCGTTTAGCTGGGTTCCTACAAGACTGCGATCAAGCCGTCAGTCAGGGCTGGAGTCTCCTCTGAGGTTCATCTGGGGAAGAATCGGCTTATGCAGTTTCTTGCTGGCCATTGGCCAGAGGTTGCCTTCACTTTCTTGTCATGTGGCTGGTGTTCACAAACTTCACCAAGTTCAACTGTGACTCTTCTTCTTTGGGGTATAATCCGGAGTTAATGCTGCACTACAACTCACCATTTGGACATTTTCCCTGATACAAGAGGTGAATACTTTTGTTAATAAAATAAGACACAACCATAATAAAAAATTATGTATATATATATATAAACAGAAAGAAATAAAAGAGGGAAAGATACTAAAAAGAATAAAAGAAAGTCGCCTGAATTGGGTTCCCAGTCCTTCAAAGGAAACCTTGGCTGTGAAGAAAGGCTCAGTCCTTTCCTTGCACAACTTGAGGAGAGAAAAGAGCTCGGAGCTGGAGGGACTTCTGTGATGGACTGGTGACTGGGATCCTGAACTCTCAGTGCAGGGGACATGGGTTTGATTCTTGGTCCAGGAACTAGATCCCACATGCTGCAACTGAAAGCCCGCGTGCAGCAACTGAAAGATCCATGTGCCACATGCAACTGAGACTTGGTGCCACCAAATAAATAAATACATTAATTAATTAATTAAAAAAAAAGAAGGACTCTGAGCCAGAGCTATGGGTTTGTGAGATTCTGCTCTGAACTCAGTTGCATTTGAGGACAGAATGGGTTGTCACCTGAACTTGTAAGAGGCCTTTAAGGACAGGTAACCAATGGCACCCCACTCCAGTACTCTTGCCTGGAAAATCCCATGGACGGAGGAGCCTGGTGGGCTGCAGTCCATGGGGTCGCGAAGAGTCCAACATGACTGAGCGACTTCACTTTCACTTTTCACTTTCATGCATTGGAGAAGGAAATGGCAACCCACTCCAGTGTTCTTGCCTGGAGAATCCCAGGGACGGGGGAACCTGGTGGGCTGCCGTCTATGGGGTCACACAGAGTCGGACACGACTTAAGCGACTTAGCAGCAGCAGCAGCAGCAGCCTCTAAATTTTAGGAAAAGTCAGCCTTGTCTTGAAATGGACCTGTGCCTAAAGGTAGGAAGGGCTCTGTCTTCCCTCTGAGTGGCTGGGACTTGAGGGGAGCATGGCTTTGTGGCTGAATGGATTTAAGAGATGATCAGTCTCACGTAGCCCAAAAGAGGAGCAGAGGCTGCTCAAATACTATCTCTCACCACCCTGAGTACCCCCACAGTCCAGATGAAGGCAAGCAAGACTGACCAGCTTCTTGTACCACTTACATGTTCCAAAGGACCTTGAGAACAGGTTTTCATGGGAGGGGGCAACACCAATGCTTGGGTGGATGAAGTCTATTGAAATCAATGAGAATTGATTTAGAGCGTGGGGGCGACCATGTTAAAATCTCCTACTTCTTGATAGAGCCTCATGAATATTAACAAGGTTAAGATCAATAAGGAGTTGATTTTCAGATGCAAACCTGACTTCGTGTGTAGATTAAAGGAAGGGGATGATGATCTGTCTTTCTGTACTGTTCCCGCTCAATGCTGAGTGGACCTAAAACCCCAAAACCCACCTGCAGCCTGCAAGATGCAGATCTCATCACGCATTTTCACATTTCACCCTGTTGGACATCTTTTCTCCCTGTGCTTTGATCTAAGGATGTTCTGTGTTTGAGGCATGTGTGCAAAAATTATGTGTATGTGTTTATGTGTGTTTATTCTTTTATTGATTCATAAGTCTTGCTTCAATCAGTCTTCTCCATCATTATTTTTGATCTTCATATTTCATTTCGACTTTTACCATGGCCTTGTAATTGGTCTCTTTGCTTTCAATCTCATCCCTCTTCGATTCATCCCACAACACACCACAAAAATGATTTATCTGAAGCTCTGTTTCAGACAAGTCTCTCCTCTGCTCAAAAATCTGTCAGATCATCCCCATTGCCTTCAGGATGATGCCCTAATTCCTTAGTGCCCAATTTAAGACATGTCATGATTTAGCCCTAACTGCATTGATATCCCCACAAAGACATTTCAGCCAGGACCTGAAAGATGGAAATGAGCTACACCTGGGAAAACATGAAAGGAGAACATTCTAAGCAAATGTTAAACAAATTTAAAGACCCCGGGGTGTAAAAGACCACAGAGTGTTCAAAAAACAGAAAGACGGTGTGTTGCCAGGCTAGGGGAGAGGACAAGGGGTTTGTAGGTAATGACCAATCAGTTATGAAACACCCTTTCCTATTTTGGTTTGTCCTGAACATTCACCCAGGGGCTTCCCTGGTGGCTCAGATGGTAAAGAACTCACCTGCCAATTAAGGAGACATAAGAGATGTGGGTTTGATCCCTGGGTTAGGAAAATCCCCTGGAGGAGGGCATGACAACCCGCTCCAGTATTCTTGCCTGCAGAATTCCATGGACATGGGAGCCTGGTGGGCTACAGTCCATGGGGTCACAGAGTCAGACACAACTGAGCGACTAACGCACTGAACATTCACCCAGGATTTATTATGGAGGAAGATTCCAGGTGTTTTGAAGAGCATGTTAATCATTATCCTTGTGATGCAGGTGGTGCCCTAGGATATTTTTATATCATGACTTTTTCCCCCAGTAAAGAAAGAACTTGGCCAGAGCCTAAGATCCCACCTGAGTTCACTGGGAGTGGGTGCAAGAATTCTGAGTCTCTTTTCTCAAACTTCTTTTTCAAACCATCTGTAGGACCTGGTTAAGGGTCTGTTGACTTCTGCTGGCCAAACTGGGAGCCTAGGGCCAGAGTTCCTCCTCCGTATTTCTGAAAAGTCACCTTCCTTCTCTGGTGTCTTTGAGTGAGGTCAAACACTTCTCAGAACACCACTTATCGGGAATTTCTCGTGCCCTGAGCGTGGACTGGGTCACGTGCACTTAGCTGCCTTCCATTATCGACTGACCCTTTATCTTCCACTGAGATTTATCAGGACTTGAGAGACAGGGGCCCTGGTACTTTAAGACACGCCCTGCACTTTATACTATGCCCAGGTCTCCCCCACTGCTGTCTCCTCTGGTTCTCTAGCAGCACAACGATGCAGAGCCATGGGGTATGTGCTATTCTTCTCCCCGTTTTGCAGATGCTGAAACCAAGACTTAGATTTGATAAAGGATGCCCCCTGGTCTCACTGTGAGTGAGAGATAGAGTTGTGAATCTGGCTTCCTCTGCCTGATGAACACACACCTATTTCCTTTCTTCATGTCTACTCCAGGGTTCCAAAATAAGAGCTCACATAACAGGAAAAATGGATTTCAATATAAATTCATATCCCCCAACTCAGACTGGACCTTAACATTTCCTGCACTTGTTCAATGGCTCAGCTCACACGCCTATTCTTCTCAAGGACTATTTCAAGCCTTTTCCACTTTCCCCAAAGCTTGGATCCCAGCTCCTCAGCCGTAGCTATCAGCTAATGATCTCAGCTCCTGATTTATAAAGCATCAGCTCCGTGCTCCTCACCATCCAATTATAGGACATACCAACAGGCTAAGGGCCCTTCCCTGCTTTCCTGCCTCCATAGTAAAGAAACACAGGGCCCACTGCACTGGTCCCACATGGTGATCTGAATCTGCGACTGCTCCCCACCCTCTGTTTTCTTCTCCTCCCTTACTAGTGAAGTGAAATTTGTTCAGTCTGACTCCTTGTGACCCCTTGGGCTGTAACTCGCCAGACTCCTCTGTTCATGGAATTCTCCAGGCAAGAATACTGGAGTGGGTAGCCATTTCCTTCCAGGTGATCTTCCCAACCCAGAGATCGAACCTGGGTCTCCTGCATTGCAGGCAGATTCTTTACCATCTGAGCCACCAGGGAAGAGCATCTTCCTTGCTATGCTGATCCACAAAGGAGCTCTTGACCTGGACTTTGTTCCTACCTGAGTTTTCTTTCCCAACTCTAGCCTCCCCTTCTCCTCCATCTTCTTGATCCATTCTACTGTCCGATGCCTCAATCAACCCCCAGCCCCACCTGAACAAACACCCATGGGCGTCCATATTTTTCTGTTTCTTTTGCCCTCACCCCCTTGCTCCTCAAAATTCTCTCTCTCTCATTTATTCAATATATCAAATCTATCTTATCTATATATTCTATTAGTATCTCACTATCATTTATCTATGTATCTGTCATCCATCTATCTTATTTATCATCTACTTATCAATCTTTCACTTTCACCTTTAATCCATCTAATCTATCTCTAGATTAAAGCTAGTAGAAGTGATGGAATTCCAGTTGAGCTATTTAAAATTCTAAAAGATGACGCTATGAAAGCACTGCACTCAATAAGCCAGCAAATTTGGAAAACTCAGCAGTGGCCACAGGACTGGAAAAGGTCAGTTTTCATTCCAATCCCAAAGAAAGGCAATGCCAAAGAATGTTCAAACTATCACACAATTGCACTCATCTCACACTAGCAAAATAATGCTCAAAAATCTCCAAACCAGACTTCAACAGTACATGAACTGTGAACTTCCAGATGTTCAAGCTGGTTTTAGAAAAGGCAGAGGGACCAGAGATCAAACTGTCAACATCTGTTGGATCATTGAAAAAGCAAGAGTTCCAGAAAAACATCTACTTTTGCTTTATTGACTATGACAAAGCCTTTGACTGTGTGTATCACAACAATCTGTGGAAAATTCTTCAAGACATGGGAATACCAGACCACCTGACCTGAATCCTGACAAATCTGTATGCAGGTCAAAAAGCAACAGTTAGAACTGGACATAGAACAACAGACTGGTTCCAAATTGGGAAAGGACTATGTCAAGGCTGTATATTGTCACCCTGCTTATTTAACTTCTATGCAGAGTACATCATGAGAAAACGCTGGACTGGATGAAGAACAAGCTGGAATCAAGATTGCCAGGAGTAATGTCAATAACCTCAGATATGCAGATGATACCACCCTTATGGCAGAAAGTGAAAAGTGAAAGTGAAGTCTCTCAGTCGTGTCTGACTCTTTGCCATCCCAGGGACTGTAGCCTACCAGGCTCCTCCCTCCATGGGATTCTCCAGGCAAGAGTATCGGAGTGGGTTGCCATTTCCTTCTCCAGGGGATCTTCCCGACCCAGGGATCGAACCCAGGTCTCCTGCATTCCACGCAGACACTTTAACATCTGATCCACCAGGGAAGCTGCAGAAAGTGAAGAGCCTGTTAATGAAAGTGAAAGAGGAGCATGAAAAAGCTGGCTTAAAACATAACATTCAGAAAACTAAGGTCCTGGCATCTGGTCCTATCACTTCATGGCAAATAGATGGGGAAACAATGGAAACAGTGAGAGATGTTATTATTTTGGGCTCCAAAATCACTGCAGATGGTGACTGCAGCCATGAAATTAAAAGACACTTGCTCCTTGGAAGAAAAGTTATGACAAACCTAGATAGCATATTAAAAAGCAGAGACATTACTTTGCCAACAAAGATCCGTCTAGTCAAGGCTATGGTTTTTCCAGGAGTCATGTATGGATGTGAGAGTTGGACTTTAAAGAAAGCTGAGTGCCTAAGAATTGATGCTTTTGAACTGTGGTGTTAGAGAAAAGTCTTGAGAGTCCCTTGGACTGCAAGGAGATCCAACCAGTCCATCAGAAGGAAATCAATCCTGAATATTCCTTGGAAGGACTGATGCTGAAGCTGAAAGTCCAATACTTTGGCCACCTGATGGGAAGAACTGACTCATTGGGAAAGACACTGATGCTGGGAAAGATTGAAGGCGGGAGGAGAAGGGGACGACAGGATGAGATGGTTGAATGGCACCACTGACTCAAAGGACATGAGTTTGAGTAAACTCTGGGAGTTGGTGATGGACAGGGAGGCCTGGGGTGCTTCAGTCTATGGGGTCACAAAGAGTCAGACACGACTGAGTGACTTAATTGAACTGAACTCAGTCTATCTCCAATCTAATGCAGTCTCTTTCCATCTTTTAATCTATCAATCTGAGTTCAAGCCTGTCTCAGCCCAAATTATCAAAATCACATCTGCCTTTTCAAGGACATAGTCCATATAATTTCCATTGTTCTTTTAAATGTAGTTCAATTTCACAGTTAGTATATTTTCAGTTTAAAAATGTTCAAATATTACGAAGCAGAAGTCACTACTGAACATCCTTTCCACTAGCAGGCTCACTTCCCGCCCCAGAGGTGACCCACTTATCTAGTTTGATATGTATGTACACAAACAAGTACATAGTGGTGGGTGGTTTAGTTCTGTAGTATCTTGCACACGCATGAGTGTATGCTAAATCACTTTAGTCGTGTCTGACTCTTTGTGACCCTATGGACCATAGCCCAGCAGGCTCCTCTGTCCATGGGATTCTCCGGGCAAGAATACTGGAGTGGGTTGCCATGCCCTCCTCCAGGGGATCTTCCCAACCCAGGGATCAAACCCACATCTCTTACATCTCCCTGCATTGGCAAGTGGGTTCTTTATCACTAGCACCACCTGGGAAGCCCATATTGTCCTGCACAGTAATATATTGACGGTGACCAGCACACACTGGTAACAGCCAATGTGCACATGTCTTTCCAATTCCACATTCAGTAGCATCACATTGATAGCTTGTAGCTGACCATGGTTGGAGAAGGCAATGGCACCCCACTCCAGTCCTCTTGCCTGGAAAATCCCATGGACGGAGGAGCCTGGTAGGCTGCAGTCCATGGGGTCGCGAAGAGTCCGACACGACTGAGCGACTTCACTTTCATTTTTCACTTTCATGCATTGGAGAAGGAAATGGCAACCCCCTCCAGTGTTCTTGCCTGGAGAATCCCAGGGACGGGGGAGCCTGGTGGGCTGCCGTCTATGGGGTCACACAGAGTCGGACATGACTGACGTGACTTAGCATAGCATAGCATAGCATAGCATAGCATAGCATAGATGACCATGGTGGGAGTATTTACATCATGGGAAGAAGCAAACTGCAAGTCAGGGATTTTCTTCCCTGATGAGCCAGGTATTAAACGTATTCTGCTGAGTATAGATATTGTCTTATGTCTGTTGGTAGACACTTATTTTATTTGCTTAATTGTTGCAAACTGTTTAACATTGTGGACATGTACAGCTTATTTTGTGATTCCCTGAATGAAGTGTGTTCACATTATATCCTTGTTTTCACTTGCACACACAATGCTTCAGTGAACCACATGGGTTTGTTTTTTTTTTTTTTTTTTCCCTTCATTTTTTGGACACATCGGTGAATACTTTTCTCAGAGAGTTACTTAGTAGTAGTACTCTTGGATTGAAGCAAATATAAGTTTTCTATTATAATGGGCAAGGTTAAATTGTCCTTCAAAATAACCACTAATGTACACCTTTATCAATAATAGTATGTGTTAAGAAAATAAAAAGAAAAAAAACCTAAAATATTAAAATAAATTGAAATGATTAATGAAAGATAAAAAAAATAATAGCACATGTCAGATCTTGGAAATTGGCTAGTTCTTGAGGTAGATAAAAGAAATTACTCTTATGCTAAAGTATCACTATTAGTAAAAATATAAAGATAAGGTGATGACAATGATAAAATAATTTTAAAAGTAGTCGTGAGTAATCATGTTTCCATATATGGCTGCCGGTTGTCCAAAAAAATTATATTCTAAATTTATATCTTCTTATTGCAGGAGATGTGGTTCCTAAAAGTCATTGAACTAATTAATTGGGGGTTTGGGTTTGTCCCGATACTCTGACTGATTAAAACTATTCTCTTATGGCTTCTAATCTTTTGACACCCCCCGCAAATGTTAACTATAACTTTTTTTTGTACAGGACATTTAATTTAATCATGGTGACCTAAAATCATACTTTCCCTGTAATGGTTGTAAAGTACCATTTCCAGCCACTCAAGATGAAGTGTTCGGGAATAATTCAGGTGCCTCATCTAATGCCCTCACTTACAGACCTCCGGCAGAAAATGGGGATTGTGCAGTTTGTTTTTACTGGCTGTATTGATCTGATCTGCAGAGTTTCTTTCCTCCACAGCTAAATCAGTAAATCCCACACTTAGCGCGCATTTTGCTACAGCACTTTTAAGAAGAGTTGAATTTGGAGTCATGAAACGATATATTGTCACTGTTACTGATTCTGACACATCGCTATTAAAGGGAGTCTATAAAATTCTTGCCTGTGTGTGGAAAATCACTATTGCCAAACATCAGGGATGAGGTAACCCTTTTGAAAATAAGATATGCCTCCTTGTATTCCACTGGACATCTCTTTAGCAGCCATCGGAGTGAGTTGTGTTTTTAAAGGGCACGTTTGGATTTTTCAAATTATAGGCGTCACAGAATTTTTCTTCCATGATCAACCATAAACCTCTCTCCCTCTGCAGAATCAGGAGTTAGTAACGTAAAAGGCTCTTTCTTGTCCCATGATCTAAACTTCTCTGAGCTGTTACTGTGAGCCATTGTGCATGCTGGGTGCTTTTTCATTATTGTTTGCTGAAAAAAAGTGCAAAACCTAAAATTTGAGAATTATGTTTTATTTGGTGGACAAATTGAGTACTTAAGCTCGAGAGTCAGCCCCTCAGATAGCTCTGAGGGACTTTTACAAAGAACTAAGGGAGGGAGGAGACAAGAAATATAGTTTTTGCAAAAACAGATAAACAGGTAGTAAGAACATCAAAAAGATTACTGTTAATTAAAGAAAAAAGACATCTCAAGTTAATGAATTTAGCCCTTTTCTACTTTAGGGAAGCTGTTAAGAGTCTGAGCTCATTGAAATAATTCTTTTGATATGCACCTTAAGTATCTAGGGCCTCTAAAAAACAGTATCTTCTTTTTTTTTTTTTCCTATCCTGAATCCTCTTAGGGTGCTTAGCCAGGGGAGATTACAGCAGCTGAAGGCTTGATGGTTGCAATAGCATTTGTTTACTGGTATGGCAGGTGACATTCTCTGTCCACGTTATTATCTCATTTAATTTTCACCACTACTTTGTGAAGCTTCCCTGGTGGCTCAGATGGTAAAGAATCTGCCTGCAATGCAGATTTGGAAGACTGAGCAACTAACACTTTCTCACTGTTTCACTTTACTACCTTGTGAAGTATATCTCATTATTACTCCCACTTCACAGATGCTGAAACTGGAACTTAGCACATCAGTCAAGTCAGAAAGCTAGTAAGTAATGAAACCAACCCAATTCTCTAGGCCAGAATACTGGAGTGAGTAGGCTTTCCCTTCTCCAGGATATGCCAGCAAATCTGGAAAACTCAGCAGTGGCCACAGGACTGGAAAAGGTCAGTTTTCATTCCAATCCCAAAGAAAGGCAATGCCAAAGAATGTTCAAACTACTGCACAATTGTACTCATCTCACACGCTAGCAAAGTAATGCTCAAAATTCTCCAAGCCAGGCTTCAACAGTATGTGAACCATGAACTTCCAGATGTTAAAGCTGGATTTAGAAAAGGCAGAGAAACCAGAGATCAAATTGTCAACATCTGTTGGATCATCGAAAAAGCAGGAGATTTCCAGAAAAACATCTACTTTTGCTTTATTGACTATGCCAAAGCCTTTGACTGTGTGGATCACAATAAACTGTGGAAAAGTCTTCAAGAGATGGGAATACCAGACCACCTGACTTGCCTCCTGAGAAATCTGTATGCAGGTCAAGAAGCAACAGTTAGAACTGGACATGAAACAACAGACTGTTTCCAAATCAGGAAAGGAGTACGTCAAGGGAGTA
This sequence comes from Bubalus bubalis, assembly GCF_019923935.1. Classification (NCBI taxonomy): domain Eukaryota; kingdom Metazoa; phylum Chordata; class Mammalia; order Artiodactyla; family Bovidae; genus Bubalus; species Bubalus bubalis. The sequence continues at coordinate 15,340,314 of NC_059170.1, read as the reverse complement.
TATTGTTACCTTGTTTATTTAACTTATATGCAGAGTACATTATGTGAAATGCCAGGCTGGATGAAGCAAGCTGAAATCAAGATTGCTGGGAGAAATACCAATAACCTCAGATAGTCAGATGACACCACCCTTATGGCATCATCATCCTCTTGATGAAAGTGAAAAAGGAGAGTGAAAAAGTTGGCTTAAAACTCAACATTCAGAAAACTAAGATCATGACATCTGGTCCCATCACTTCATGGCAAATAGATGGGGAAACAGTGGAAACAGTGACAGACTTTATTTTTTTGGGCTCCAAAATCACTGCAGATGGTGACTGCATCCATGAAATTAAAAGACGCTTGCTCCTTAGAAGAAAAGTTATGACCAATCTAGACAGCATATTAAAAAGCAGAGACATTACTTTACCAACAAAGGTTCGTCTAGTCAAAGCTATGGTTTTTCCAGTAGTCATGTATGGATGTGAGAGTTGGACCATAAAGAAGGCTGAACCGAAGAATTGATGCTTTTGAACTGTGGTGTTACAGAAGACTCTTGAGAGTTCCTTGGACAGCAAGGAGATAAAACTAGTCAATCCTAAAGGAAATCAGTCCTGAATATTCCTTGGAAGGACTGATGCTGAAGTTCAAATCCAAATACTTTGGCCACCTAATTTGAAAAACTGACTCATTTGAAAAGACCTTGATGCTGGGAAAGATTGAAGGCAGGAGGAGAAGGGGAGATGGTTGGATGGCATCACTGATGCGATAGACATGAGTTTGAGTAGGCTCCGGGAGTTGGTGATAGACAGGGAAGCCTAGTGAGCTTTAGTCCATGGGGTCGCAAAGAGTCGGACATGACTGGGCGACCGAACTGAATGAGACCAAAATGAACCCTATGGGGCTCCAGGGCACAAAAGCCTTTCTGTGTCCCCTCTTCTCTGAGTTCCCAAAGGCAGATTCAAAGAGTTGCTAATCAGGGAAGGGAGGGGATGTGGAGATAAGAGAGCAGTCAAGAAACGGTAGTGCAGCCTTGGAGGCAAGGTCCTGGCTCTTCCTCAAGGGATGCGTGTCATCTTTGAGCTCTTCTGCAGGAAACCCTCACCAAATGGAATGTGTTAACTCCTTGATGAAGCACTCTTCATTCCAGAGAAGGTCACAGTTCATCCATCATCATCTGATGCTAGGTGATCTCTGGGTTGAAGGAGCGAGGGCTCTGCACCTAGCCTGACTCTTATCAGCAACACTGCTGGACTAGAAGACTCCTCAGAGCCCCCCTCCAGGATGGGGACACACGGGTTTGAGGGCATTAGCCCACTGTGGCTCCAAGGTTTAATCTGGTGTTAGGATACAGAGGGTGGATTTGGCTTTAGTAACAGAAGTTAGTTAATCACTCAGTCATGTGTAACTCTTTGTGATCCCATGGACTGTAGCCTTCCCAGCTCCACTGTCCATGGAATTCTCCAGGCACAATACTGGAGTTGGTTGCCATTTCCTTCTCCGGGGGAATCTTCCCTACCCAGGCCTTGAACCTAGGTCTCCTGAATTGCAGGCAGATTCTTTACCAACAGAGCCACTGGGGAAGCCCAACTCAGGGTCAAACCCAGGATTTTCAACTTACGGTACTGAGAAATGGAGTATTTCCTGCTATATCAGTAGGCAAGAATGTCACAGTTATCAGGGATTCCGGCCCTCCAAATGTGAATTTCTGAACCCCCAAGGGTACCCAGGAAAAGCAATGCCTACTACTTCTTCCACTCCGCAAGGTGAGCACCGAGGAACTGGGGGTGGGGGTGGGGTAGAGAATGTGAAAAAACTGCAGTATACTGGCCCATGATAGCTGAGATATATATACAAGGAATGATTTCAGTGAGCCCAGACTCTTGCATCTTTCCATACATAGAAAAGGGCTAAATTCTTTAACTTGAGATATATGATTTTCCTTAATCAAAGGTAATCTTTTGATATTCAGACTACCTGTCTCTTGTTGCAAACTTCTATATAACCTGATTCCTCCCTCGCATCTCCAACCCGCCTGCCTCCTTGGAGCAGTTATCTCAGGGTTACTTGAGATGCTGTCTCCCAAGCTTGAAATTTCTAAAAATTCCCACCAAAGAAAACATAACTCTCACCTTCCAGGTTGTGACTATTTTTTTTAGTGGACAATACCCATTCCTCTCCTAAGGGGAGCACCTCTAATTTCATTTCTCTCTGGGTCCTGACAGGTCCATAGAGTCTTTGAAGAGCAGCGGGGTAGAGGAAGAGGAAAGTCTCAAACCCCGGGATGAGCTTCTTTGGTTTTTTGGATAAGAGACTCTGCTGGGCTGTCCCCCTTCTCATCCCTTCTGAGACTCGGGCAGTAACTAACTCACTGATCATTTCTGCTTTTTCACCTTAGGTAGGCAAAAAGCCATTTAAAAAAAAAAAGGAAAAAGAAAAATGAAAGAGAAAACACACATGCATCCCTCATAAGCATTAAAAAATAGTATTTCAGGGAACAAAGAAAATGCTTGATCCCACAGGCAGCCCTGCTTGAAAGACATCTTGTTAAGCTAGAGCTTGTGCAAAAGAAAAAGACTGCAGTTTTCCTGGGTTTGATGTTTATCTCCAGCCGAGCACCGCCATTCAAACCAATCAAAGTTTGGGTTCAGAAATGCCACAGCAGCACATTCTGAGCTCCTAGTCCCCCCGAAACACTGCAAGTGAAAACATCTGCATCTAAAACAAGGCAGTTAAGGAGACAGGCACACATGCTAACGCCGGGCGTCTATTTTTGGTCACCAGCTTACTGAAGAGCAGAAGCAGGGAAGAGCGTGTGCGTTCCTTTTATTTTTCCATGTATTGTTATTTTTTCAACCTTGGCAAAATATACACAACGTAAAATTGACCGTTTCAACCACTTTCTAAGTGCACTGTGTAATGACATTACATACATTCATGATGTTGTGCAAGCATCAGAAACATCTATCTTCAGAACTTTTTCAGGTTTTCAAACAGAAACTCCATACCCAGGACTTCCCTGGTAGTCTAGTGGGTAAAAACCCATCTGTCAACGCAGGGGACATGGGTTCGATCCCTGGTCCAGGAGGACCCCACATGCCTCGGGACAGCTAAGCCTGTGCTCAACAAGCCACCACTGCAATGAGAAGACCGTACACCGCAACCAGAGAGTAGGCCCTGCTCTCCGCAACTCCAGAAAGGCCATGCACATCAACGAAGACCCAGCAACAACCCTAAATAAATAAATAAAATTTAAAAAGAAAAAGAAACTCCATATCCATTAAACTGGGGTTTCCCAGATGACTCAGTGGTAAAGAATCCTCCTACAAATGCAAGAGATGCAGGTTCAATCCCTGGGTGGGAAACATCCCCTGGAGAAGGAAACGACAACCCACTCCAGCATTCTTTTTTTTTTTTAAAGGTCTATTTATTTATCTGGCCACGGTAGGTCTTCATTGCTGTAGGCAGGTTTTCTCTGCTCTAGTTGCAGTGATTGAAGGTTACTCTCGAGTTGTGGTGTGCGAGCTTCTCATTGCGGCGGCTTCTCTTGTGTAGCAGGGGCTCTAGGTACACAGGCTTCAGTAGCTGCCGTTCTTGGGCTAGAGCGCTGGCTTAGTAGTTGTGATGCACTGGTTTGGTTGCTCTTAGGTATGAGAGATCTTCCCGGACCAGGGATTGAACTGGAGTCCCTTGCATTGCAAGGTGGATTTTTAACCACTGGACCACTAGAGAAGCACCCCTCCCCCACCCCACTCCAGTATTTTTGCCTGGAAAATACCATGAGGAGCCTGGTGGGTTACAGTCCATGGGATTGCAAAAGAGTTAGGCACAACTGAGTGACTGAGGACACGCGCACTTCCCCATGATCCTTGGCAACCACCATTCTATTCTCTGCCCCTATGAATTTGATGACTTTAGGTACTTTGGATAAGTGGAATCACACTAAATTTGTCCTTTTGTGACCAATTTATTTCACTTAGCATAATGCCTTCAAGGTTCGTATTGTAGCATGTGTCAGATGTCTTTTCCTTTTATGGCCGAATAATATTTCATTATATGTACAAACCACACTTTGTCTATCCCTGTGTCTATTAATGGGCATTTGGACTGCTCCTACCTCTTGGCTACTGTGAATACTATTTTTATGAACTTTGTGTACAAGTATCCATTTATGTCCGGGCTTTCAATTTTGGGGGGATATAGACCTAGAAGTGGAATTGATGGGCCCATGTTAAGTCTATGTTTAATTTTTTTGAGAAACTGCACACACAAGAGTGTGCCTCTCTTAATCTTTCTTGAGTTTCTTTTCTAATGAGCTCAGCTCCCTGGGAAGTCCTGGGCGAGGGGCACACCAGAGAGGTCATGGCCAGATGAGTGCTGCTACTAAGGGTCTTCCAGGGAAAGATGTGCAGTGAGTGGATGTCAGCATCCAACTGGTGAAGAAGACTCCTGCGGGGAAGGACAGCAGCTGTCTCCTGGGGTCAGAGATTGAATGGCAATTGAATTCATAAAAAGAGGGCATTTCTGGGAGCCTAGTAAATGCTAATACCAAAGAGGCTGTGTTTAATCCCTCAGTCAGGTCCACCTCTTTGTGACCTCGTGGACTGTAGCCTGCCAGGCCCCTCTGTACACAGGGATTTTCCAGGCAAGAACACTGGAGTGGGTTGCCATGCCCTCCCTCAGGGGATCTTCCCAACCCAGGGATTGAACCCAGGTCTCCTGCATTGCAGGCGGATTCTTCAGTCTGAGCCACCAGGGAAGCCCACCAAAGAGGCTAAACTGGTAGAAAAAACTATGTATAAGGCAAAAGTGATTATTTAGGAATAGATATGGCTTTTCTTTTAGAAAACCCAACAATGATGATTTGTTGATGTAACCAATCAGGACTCTAAGGGGCCTTCCCGGGACAGGCTTTCCCCCATATCTTCTGCTTTATCTCCTCTCTGAGGAGATACCCTCTCTCTGAGTTGTTTTACTGATGTGAAAAACTTCTCACCAAAAGGAAGATGTTAACTACTTGAAGACTATGAGTACATAGCCTAAGGCCTCCTGGTGCCCAGGGACTGATAATGTTAACCCCTGTGAAACCACCCTGTTTTCTCACCATCAACCAATCAAGGCATGCCAGTCTTCCCTGGGGGGTGCAGGGATGGGAGATTGCCAGTTATTGGGGGAAATACATCAAGTTGGCTCTTTCCTTACCAGGGGAAACAAGCAGAGGGGCATACCTCACACCACTCCTTGGAGAAGGAAATGGAAACCCACTCTAGTGTTCTTCCCTGGAGAATCCTATGAACAGAGGAGCCTGGCAGGCTACAATCCATGGGGTCACAAGAATCGGACACAACGTAGTGACTAAACCACCACCACCACAAGCTGGGGCCTAGGGATCTGTGCTATGAACCATCATGCTGCTCCTGCTAAGTCACTTCAGTCGTGAAGGGCTCTTTGCAGTCCCGTGGGCTGTAGCCTGCCGGGCTCCTCTGTCCATAGGATTCTCCAGGCAACAATACTGGACTGGATTTTCATTTCCTCCTCCAGGGGATCTTCCTGAGCCAGGGACTGAGTCTCTTATATCTACCTGCATTTGCAGACTGGTTCTTTATCACTAGTGCCACCTGGGATACTATTTTTAATTCCTATCTAGGAAAATTTGGTGGAGAAAGCAATGGCACCCCACTCCAGTACTCTTGCCTGGAAAATCCCATGGATGGAGGAGCCTGGTAGGCTGCAGTCCATGGGGTCACTGAGGGTCAGACACAACTGAGCGATTTCACTTTCACTTTTCACTTTCATGCATTGGAGAAGGAAATGGCAACCCACTCCAGTGTTCTTGCCTGGAGAATCCCAGGGACGGGGGAGCCTGGTGGGCTGCCATCTATGGGGTCACACAGAGTCGGACACTACTGAAGTGAGTTAGCAGTAGCAGCAGGAAAATTTGGCAAATACTGCTTTACAATATAAGACTTCTTGAGGATAATCCAGAATGCTATGTTATTTTACTACACTCTTAGAAGGAAAACAATTTACATCCTGTCTCCTTTGCTTTTTTATAAAAAAAAAAAAATTCTGCCCTTCATCAAGTAACCCCCTACTTTCAGCACACTCTTCTGTTATCTTGTCAGTTACAACTCTTGCAGAAATAATTATGATCTGAATTGCCAATGTATTTTCATATGAACTACCACAGTTCTGGGACATCTTCCCATATGTTGATTGCTGCTACTGCTGCTGCTGCTAAGTCGCTTCAGTCGTGTCCGACTCTGTGTGATCCCATAGATGGCAGCCCACCAGGCTCCCCCATCCCTGGGATTCTCCAGGCAAGAACACTGGAGTAGGTTGCCATTTCCTTCTCCAATGCATGAAAGTGAAAAGTGAAAGTGAAGCCGCTCAGTTGTATTCGACTCTTTGCAACCCCATGGACTGCAGCCTACCAGGCTCCTCTTTCCATGGGATTTTCCAGGCAGGAGTACTGGAGTGGGGTGCCATCACCTTCTTCTATGTTGATTGAGACCCTAAAAATGTGGAGGTTACAGTGTTAGGCATTTTCCCTATATTGTATCAATTTTTTTTCTCATTACTTCTCTGTATCTGTGAGCCTGTTACTTTTTAAAATTTTGTTTATTTTATATTGGAGTATAGTTGACTAACCATGTTGTGTTGGTTTCAAATGTAGAGAAAAGTATCATTTAATTCTCAAAGCAACCCCTGATGTTGGTTTTATCATTCTCATTTTTCCCATAGCAAGAGAAAGAGTGTCCCAGAGGTTGAATAAAGTTCCCAAAGCCTTGATGAGCTATTAATCACACCAAGGTGTTAGGCTTGGCAATAGCTCTTCCAAGTGGTACCCAAAGCCAAAGACTCAGATGTTGCTCTTAAACTCATAAGTATCTGTAACTGAAGACTTTTTCAGTTGTAAGTCACAGAAAACCCAGTCCAAACTGGCTTAGGCAAAAAGGGAATTTATTGGCTTATATAACTCAGAACTCCATGAGTAACAGCCTTCAGATGTGACTCAATATAGGAGGTCAAATGATGTCATCAGCGTGTGTATATATACATATCTATGTGCCTCTCAACTTGAGTAAGTGATTTTTCTGTTTTGTTACCATCCTCAGGTAGACTCTCCTCCTGTCAAGTGGCTGCTGGCAGCTCCTTCTAGCTTTATGTCCACTGGAAAGGAGTCCTCTGTGGTCATAGCCATATAGTCAGAGGGTTTTCCTCATCAGAGAGACTTAGGACATGTGTTCATCCTTAACTGCAGCCTGGAGTGGCTGTTCTTTGGGTTCTGTGCTCCACACAGTTGAGAGTTAATCCTCTGAACTCTAAGAAGTAGGCACTATATTATATCCATCGTACAGAAGAGGAAGCTGAGTGATAGGAAAGTGAAGTGACTTGTCAGAGCCTGTGTTAAAGGTAGGCTTGAAACCCAGGTAGACTGCATCCTGAATTCTTTCTCTCTCCTACCAATACCTCTCGAGTGCACAAAGCTTATGTCTTTGCCTGGGGGCTGCCACTGTGGTAGTGACAGCAAGCATATGTCACTCACTGTGTCAGAAGTATCAGGTGTTACCTTCCAGGAACGGCATTACTCCCCGGTGCTGATCCTGACAGCAGATCCATCACACACATCACACCGGGAAGTTCTGTACTGGTAGTCAGGATTCAGCATCACTGCTCTCCTATCACTGTATCTCTGGGTGAACTTGCAAAAATCTCTTGCCTTTTCTACATCCTAGACTTCTCCTTTGCATACCGAAGAGACCGAAATAAATGCCTGTGAAGGAGTATTACCCACTGTGCCAAGACTGAAGAACAAAAAAGGCCCCGGAGAATATTTTTGAGATCCTTGGAGAAGTCAGATTCTCATCAGGGGATGGAAGGTTATTAGATAATTATGTTGAGCGTGTACACAGAAAGATATCAGGACAGGAGCCAACTCTAGGAACCAGGAGTTAAAAATGGACTTAAAGTGTTCACATATTAGGATTGATCAGGGGAGGGAGAATGTTGGTGAGACCCGACAGGGCAATGAAGTATGTCCCTGAGGCACATGCATCTTTGTGAGGTTGCATCTCAAGGTTAATTCCTCCAAGTCCCACCCATAATCTGCTTCTTTCAGGAGACAGAGACTTTGCCTGCCTCATAGCTTTGCTGCAGGCAGTTAAACTAATTACACTGATGGGAAATTCTCCTCTATATCAGAAAGACAGAGAACTTCTTTCAGATGTGGCAAGTGTTAGACACACTTGCTGCTTTCACTCCTACTCCCTGTGTCTGTGGAAGACAACACTAATCAATTACTGCCTCTTTCCCGCTGGGCTTGGACAAAGCTTCAGAGTCTGCAGTACAGCCTTCTAAGCAGCCGGTACCAATCCATTAAAGATGGCGCTTAAGAGGCAACTGATTTCTCAAACTGGCTTCTGGGTTGTCTCATCTACAGTCCTCTTTAGAACGTAACCTTAGGATCCTCCAGTAGTGGGAGACAAAGTGGTCTGAGCCTTGATTTTCAGACCCAGTGTGAGATAATATGAGCTGCAAAGACAGAGACATATATAAAAGTTTTGGGCACGTGCCTGAAGAAGGGTAGGTAACAGCACCTGTTTAAGGCGATTGCTTTGGGTCAGACTGGGATCATAGGGAGCCCCTCAGACATGGCCAGGGATCCTTCCACTCAAATCTGTCTGGATTTACTATAAATGGACTCCCACTGTCTCCTCAAGCGGTCTGGTGTATCATTTCAGCTTCTTGGCTTTCATTCAAAATAGATCTTAGGTACCGACAGGATCTTGTCTACCCATCCTTTTTCATCATCCATGTATCGTTATAATCCACCAGTTTATTAAGAATTAATAGATAATGGGCTGGCCCTGTTTCCGGCCCTCTTCAGCTATGTTTCAGTGGTCCAGGGAAAGGACCGCAAGTGAGGGAGCACCCTGCCTCCCTATTTATATTTAATCAGATGCTAAGAGTGCAGGATCTCCAAGTTGCCAGGGTCTTAACTCTTAAAGGGACAGTCTTTTGTTGGAAATACAATAATAGTGAGTATAAGAAAAAAAAGAGCAAATAAGACGTTTGCCTGATGTTTTAGTAGTCATCTTGCCTAAAGTAAAAGCAACACAGGCTATGAACTCTGGTGTGAGGTTTGATCTTTTAGTTTCACGTACGTTGAAATAACGTGGAAAAATGTGAGCCTTAACAGAAAAGTTTAGGTTGTCACTGTGACTGCTCCATAGTAAAGTCGCTATTAATTGTCTGCTCTGCAGAGAGAGGGTGGTGCAGAGAAAAGAGATTTTCAGTCTGGTACACCTGGATTTGAAATATATATAAACTTGAGCTTCATCACACAATATATATGAACTTGAGCCCATTACCTTACCTCCCCTAAGCCTTGGTTTCCTTTCCACAGAAGCTGGAACAACTTGTTATTGTTTAAATTCTTCAAATGACATTTCTCCAGCAAGACAAAGGGACCAAGATATTATGTGAGTCAGAGGCCATCTTATTGAAACAGAAATGTAAGAGATAGTGTATATATATATCTATATATATCTATATATATATCTATCTATCTCAATGACAAGAGCCAAGATAGAGCAATTAAAGTCTATTTTAGAATCAGCTGAACAAATTGGAAACTGGAGACTAGATTTTACTAGGGCACTTATAGTTATATCATTTCTACTGTAGGACAATGGATTCTCAGTTGTCTACCTAAGGGGAGGCTGAACAGAATAAACAGAGCAGTCTTGGACTCGTTGTAACCCTAGGGTTTGCCCATAGAGGCATAGATGTTCTGGTCAAACTACACCGACTTTCCTTTCCAGATAATGGTAATCATTTTGTGTCACTGAATTCAAATCATATCTAAGAAGGCCAGGACCACTGCTGGATAAGAAATAATACACTTCATAATTGGACATGAAAAATTTTTGCAGGGCAGTTAAATGGAATAGATGGGCAGACATAGGATTTTAAGCCTGGACTTTGCTTATCCTGGGAGCTGGGACCTTGCTCAGAGATGTTCACCCACATGAGGCTCAGAGCTAGGATGCTAGCTACTCTCTCCAGATGAGTTCATCTTCTTCCCTTTAGTGGGCATGACAGCCAGGTACCCTATTTCTTTCCTTTTCTCTCCAGCTTGGCTACTAGGAAGCATAAAGCAATTACATGAGAGGCTCTTTTGCTTTCCTCACTCTTGCTCTTTTTGGAAATAATTTTCCCTCTCATGTTATTTACTTTTTTAAATCCCTAACTAATGGTTCTGGTTTATTGGCTTTGTAACTAAAATAAAATTATTTGGCTGTCACTGTGGAAGACAGTATAGAGATTGCTTAAAAAACTAGCAATAAAACCACCATATGAGCCAGCAATCCCACTACTAGGCACATACTCTGAGGAAACCAAAATTGAAAAAGACGCTTGTACCCCAGTGTTCATTGCAGCAGTATTTACAATAGCTAGAACGTGGAAGCAATCTAGATGTCCACTGACAGATGAATGGATAAAGAAGCTATGGCACATATATACAATGGAATAATACTCAGCCATAAAAAGGAACACACTTGAATCAGTTCTAATGAGGTGGATGAACCCAGAGCCTATTAAACAGAGTGATACTGGCACATATATATGGAAGACTCTAGAAAGATGGCACTGATGAATTTATATTCCGGGGCAGCAATGGAGAAACAGGCACAGAGAACAGACCTACAGACATGTGGGGAGGGGAGGAGGGAGAGGGTGAGATGTATGGAGAGAGTAACATGGAAATTTACATTACCGTATGTAAAATAGATAGCCAATGGGAATTTGCTGTATGCCTCAGGGAACACAAACAGGGGCTCCGTGACAATCTAGAAGGGTGGCATGGGGGGGGAGATAGGAGGGAGGTTTGAGAGGGAGGGGACATGGGTGTACTTATGGCTGATTCTTGTTGATGTATGACAAAACCCCACAAAATTCTGTAAAGCAATTATCCCTCAGTTAAAAAAATAAAAAAAAGATTATAACAAAATACCATTTCAAACCCATTCAGTTGAGAGAAATGAAGTCTGTGTCCATGCATGAGAGCACGTGGTCTACAGAATACATTCTAAAAAAAAATTATTTGGCTTTGCTGGGTCTTAGTTGCGGCATGTGGGATCCTCATTGTGTCATGGGATCTCTAGCTGCAGCATGGGGGGATCTAGTTCCCTGACCAGGGATCAAACCCAGGTCCCCCATACTGAGATCTCAGAGTCCTAGCCACTGGACCACCAAGGAAGTCCCTTGGCTTTGTGATTTTTCAGGCAGATATTCATTCATTTATGCATGCATGCTTAGGCTGAAACAGTGGAGTCTGACTTGAGTAGGTTAGAATATCAGTTTTCCCGTTTTTGTCATTGTGCAAAAATGTTACTCAATAGCTCTGTCTTCCCCCTTAAACTGGGATATTAATAGAAGCAGACTCACAGAGTCATTGTGAAGATTCAGTGAGATGCCATGATAGAGTGCCAAACCCAGAGCCTGGCACATAGCAGCACACCCTCAGACCATTTCATTTCTCATCCACTTATGAGTTAGGATGTTGGCAAATGATAAATGCAATAAAGAGACACCTGTAACACAACAATGGTGCTGACAGCCCTGGGCTGGCCTCCTTAACTACTTTTTTCCACTTGGGTAACTATATACCCTGGGCTTCTCAGGTGGCTCGGTGGTAAAGAATCTGTTTACCAGTACAGGATATTCAGGTTTGACTCCTGCATCGGGAAGATCCCCTGGAGAAGGAAATGGCAACCCACTGAGCCATTCTTGCCTGGGAAATCCCATGGATAGGGGAGCCTGGCAGACTACAGTCCATGGAGTTGCAAAGAGTCGGACATGACTTAGTGACTAAACAATAACTATATACCGTATATTCCCAAACCCTGAGAAATCTGAGTCCATAGAGATCTGTCCATAGGCACTGGATGCTTCCTGGTTACCTGTCTTTAGCCCCCATAGCACAACATCGTAAAGCAGCAAATGCCAGACAGTGGGGGGAAGGCGGGGCTGCATCTCGTGGATTCCCCCTTGTGAATGGTAACTGTGCTTGTGCTGCCAGTTCAGACTTGCTCTATTTAGCCTGCACTCCAGTCTCACCGGCGATTCTCCTGAGGCCACCAATGAATGTGGCTTAAATGGAAAATGTTGTTTGTGCATGCAGCGTCAATAAAGATGTTATTAATACAGTCTCAGAAGACAGCTGCTGCCAACCTGCTGGAGAAACTGCAGCCACAAACAGAGTCTGATGGGTCGTCCCACAGTTTCAGGGCTAGGAGGCACTGCAAAGTCCTCAGGTCCAGCCCATTTGTGATGTTTAAGGCCCACTGTCCTGGGGCCATCTCACTTGGGCTCCAGTGACTCCAAGGGAAGGGAATCTCTCCTTAATTATAGCTCCTATTGTGGCTTTTTCCATCTCTGGGAAAATCTGTTCATTACAATTTTTTTTTTCCCTAGCACTGGCTTCAAATTTGCTTTTTCAGAGTATTGTCTCACTGATGCTAATTCAGATTCTTGTCATTAAAAGGTACAACTAAAAGCTCTCTTACCCATGGTAGCTTTATAGATTGGAAGAAGACCGCTGTGGCTCTGGGGAGATTTCTCCACTGGCAACTTAAGCATTCCCAGGCCTCTTTATCTCAGACTCATATCCCATCTCCACCTTGGACAAACTGTGGGATGTTGGGGAAAATATCTAACCTCACCCAAATCTCAGTTTTCTTAAGTAAAAATGGGGCATGCATATTTATATATCTATTTAAAATTGTATGTAGCTTGGAAAGAGATGAAGTTAAATGAGCTAAATTATAAGGTTAGGCACGCCAGGCCTCTCTGTCCATCACCAACTCCCAGAGTTCACTCATACTCATGTCCATCAAGTCGGTGATGCCATCAAGCCATCTCATCTTCTGTCGTCCCCTTCTCCTCCTGCCCCCAATCCCTCCCAGCATCAGAGTCTTTTCCAATGAGTCAACTCTTCACATGAGGTGGCCAAAGTTCTGGAGTTTCAGCTTTAGCATCAATCCTTCCAATGAACACCCAGGACTGATCTCCTTTAGGATGGACTGGTTGGACTTCCTTGCAGTCCAAGGGACTCTTGAGAGTCTTCTCCAACACCACAGTTCAAAAGCATCAATTCTCTGGCGCTCAGCTTTCTTCACATTCCAACTCTCACATTCATACATGACCACTGGAAAAACCATAGCCTTGGCTAGACAGACCTTTGTTGGCAAAGTAATGTCTCTGCTTTTGAATATGCTACCTAGGTTGGTCATAACTTTCCTTCCAAGGAGTAAGCGTCTTTTAATTTCATGGCTGCAGTCACCATCTGCAGTGATTTTGGAGCCCCAAAAAATAAAGTCTGACACTGTTTCCACTGTTTTCCCATCTATTTCCTGTGAAGTGATGGGACCAGATGCCATGATCTTCATTTTCTGAATGTTGAGCTTTAAGCCAGCTTTTTCACTCTCCTCTTTCACTGTCATCAAGAGGCTTTTTAGTTCTTCTTCACTTTCTGCCATAAGGGTGGCGTCATCTGCATATCTGAGGTTATTGACATTTCTCCCAACAATCTTGATTCCAGTGTGTGCTTCTTCCAGCCCTGCGTTTCTCATGATGTGCTCTGCGTATAAGTGATCAATACTGTTGCTGTTTGTCACTGGGCTTTGAACATAATACCCCAGGTGTGCTCTGACTGCACCAGATTCGCAACTCATCAGGGTCTATAAGCTTGTTGTGAATGGCCTGGTCTCTGCCTACCTTTCTACCCTCATCTCTCACTGGTTCTTTCCTCTTTCCTTTTGGCCACACTCCATTCATGTTCACATTCTTCTATGTCTGTGCTTGTGCTCAACTCTTTCCTACCTTGGGGTCTTCACTTCTGCTGTCCTCTTTTTGTGGTATACTCCTCCTTCTCACATGGATGCCCATAATTTTCATCATTGTTCCTTTCTCATTGTCATGTCACACTTTTCTAAACCCCACTTTCCAAAAGAAGCTTCCCTTGATCTTCCATTTAACAATTTTTTCAATATATTTCTCATACCATACCCTGCCTATGTTCCTCATAACAGCCATCAAAATATGCAAGTATATATTTGCCTGGGTGTTTAGCTTGTTTAATTTTTTTTTTCACTGCTAAAATGTCAGCCACAGGAACACAGGGAAAGAGTCTTTTTGTATATTTTAAAATATTTTTTCTCAACCGGCTATAATGGAAAAATCTAAACATAAAGAATCATTGAAAGAACTGTAAAATGAACCTCCATATACACATCCCTTATATCATACAATATTTTAATATTATATCTTTAACACATGTTTATCCATCTGTGCCCTCTCCCTCCCTCCATCCATCATTCTTATTATTTGATGCATTTCAATCTAGCATGAAGACATCAGTATACTTCATCCCTAAGCACTGTAGCATGTCCATCATTACGAACCACAGTTCAATATTCATTTATGATTTCTTCTTTGTTCTTGAGGTAAGATGCACATAGAGTTAAATGCACAAGTATTAAGTGTACAGTTTGATGAGTTTTGAAAATGTACATCGATATAACTCAAGGGGCTTCCCTGATAGCTTAGTTGGTGGAGAATCTGCCTGCAGTGCAGGGGACCTGGGTTCAATCCCTGGGCCAGGAAAATTCCCTGGAGAAAAAAATGGCAAATCACTCCAGTATGCTTGCCTGGACAATCTCATGGTCAGAGGAGCCTGGCAGGCTACAGTCCACGGGGTCGCAAAAGTTAGATATGACTTAGCAACTATATAATCTAATATAACCCAAGTCCCTATCAACACAGAAAACTTTAATGCCACCCAAAAAAAGTTTCCTTGTGTCCCCTCTTAGTTAAACTTCAACTCTACTCATCCTTGAGGCAACTGCTATTCTGATCTTTTTTGATATTGATTAGTTTTTCTTTTTCTAGAATTTCATATAAATGGACTGATAGAGTATGTATTCTTTTTTGTAGGACTTCTTTCATTCAACATAGTGTTTTTAAGATTCTTCCAAGTCATGACATATATCGATAGTTCATTCTTTTAATTGCTGACTAGTATTCCATTGTATGGATATATGTTTATACCGCAATCTGTTCTACTGATAGACATCTGGGCTACTTTTTATTTCTGACTATTATGAATAAAGAGGTTCTATGCATTCTATTGTATTCTATTACATTCATTTATTTTGTTTTTGGTGATTAAAATAAAGAGGCCACAGATTACATTCATTTATCTTAGGTAAATAGCTAGGAGTTAGGTTTCTGGGTCATTAAGTAAGTATAAGTTTAGTTTTATAAAATACTGCTGGAGGGACTTCGCTGGTGGTCCAGTGGTTAAGAATCCACCTGCCAGGGCAGGGGACATGGGTTCAATCCGTGGTCCGGGAAGAACCCACATGTTGCGAGGCAACTAAGCCTGCAGACCACAACTACTGAAGCCCTAGCACCATAGCAAGAGAACTCACTGCAATGAGAAGCCAACACATTGTAACTAGAGAGTAGGCCCCACTTGCCACAACTAGGGAAAGCCCTCACACAACAATGAAGACACAGTACAGCCAAAAATAAATAAATGAATAAAATAAAAAGTAAAACATCCCCAAAGTCGTTGTATAAGAGTTTATTTTATTCACTAACATCAACCGGCTAGTAAGTGAGTCTGGCACCAAATTAGTGTCTAATAAATATTTGTGAAATTAATGAAAAGAGAACATAAATATTAGTATAGTGACTATTCTAACCTTTTCCTACTATTTTATTAGCTAAGTGTGACCCTTTGAGAATCAGTTATGTTCTATGGGTTTCCAATTTCATTCTATCTGGGAATAATAAAATGTGCCTTAGACAGTTACTGAAAAGATTAGAACACAAGAGCCAAGGATATGGTGGGGAATTTTAGGAGGTGAGTGGCACCTTTTATTTAATATAACTGTGCCCTTTCTTCTGTCCCCTCTTTCTCACTTATCACAGAAATATTGGCAAAGGCAGTCAGGGAAGATGCCAAGACTTAGGTATAGGAGGAGCCAGGCAAAGCGAAAGGGCAAGAAGCACTTGGACCAACCCATCGTCCACGGCAGATTAATGTTTCTGTATAAAGTTGGCATTTATATACTTGACTTCTCCTACATTTTCTCCCCTTCAGATTTAATGTCTAGGTTTGTCTGATTTTCAAACTGGGTTATTTGAATGTCAAACTTTCGATAACACTTTAATAGAGGTGTCCATTAACCCATGCTAAATTAGAGCCCAGCATCTCTGGAAATACATGTGACATCCACATGAATACCAAATGCCTTCATTAGGCGCAGCACTTACGCGATGAATACCAAATGCAGAGCCCAACTCAGCAACTCAGACTCGGTTCCCAGGAGTTGCCAACACATCTTTGCGTTTCCTCGGAGGTACCAGTCAGCCCTCTTTGTTGTTTATTTCCAGATGATGAGACGTGGCAATTGTGGTTTTGGCTGAAATAAATACACAGCATCTTAATCACCAGATTCAGGGATAGAGCAGCAAGGAGGCTGGGGTGGACCACCAAGGAGTCTGCAAGAGGATGCTCGCTTAGTATGCAAGACAGAATCCAAACACTTCATAAAAGGCGATAACTTTCTTTGACCAATGAATATATTATTTATAAGTGATTCCAATGCCTCCTTCTCCCCCTCCTTCCTTGCCAGTCCTCCCTGCCCCCCACTTCACAGTACGTTGTAGCACTTGTTCCATGATGAAGCCCCTCATGATAAATAATTTATAAAGCAATTTACAAGTACATTATTTTTAGCAATAAGATAAGACCTGGGAGAAAGTGTTTTACTCACACACACACACACACACACACACACACAGCCCATGGCTTATAAGGAACCAGTTATCAGGACACCAGTGAGTAGTGGGGGCTGGGCCAGAGGCAAATGTTCATAAGCCACAAAGCTGGGCTCTTATACAAGAGCCTGGAGAAGTGTATAAAGCACATTTGCATAATAAGCAAGAGAAAACTCACCAAAAAGAATCTCCTTCTCATCTTTCTTTGTACACAGCTGCTAAGGTCCTTCACAAGGCGTGAGTCTAAGCAGAGAACGTTTTCCCTACAATGTCTAACTTCTCTTGAGCTGCCTGTCGACCCAGGTTCAGTGTTAAGAGTTCTCCATAAAGATAAATGACCTCCGTTTATCTTCAGTGTCTCTATGAGGCATAAATTATTACTCCCATTACAGGGATGAAGAAACTATGGCTGTCTTCAGGCTCCGACGTTCCCCCTTTGAACTTCAATCCAGTTAAAGCCACTCATTTGTTTGCATTCACTCACTAACATTCGACACCTGTTTGGTACGTTCCTCTGGCTGGTCAGGCGTTGTGCTGACAGTCGAGAGTGAAAGTCACTCAGTTGTGTCCGCCTCTTAGTGACCCCATGGGCCATGGAATTCTCTAGGCCAGAACACTGGACTGGGTACCCTTTTCCTTCTCCAGGGGATCTTCCCAACCCAGGGATCGAACCCAGGTCTCCCGCATTGCAGGCAGATTCTTTACCAGCTGAGCCACAAGGGAAGCCTCAGGGGAAGTTACAAGGGGACTGCTGACAGCTGGGAGGTGTCCATGGATGATGCAGCTAGAACAGTGCCGTCTGAAAGAAATGAAATGCTAGCCACATATGTGATGTCAAAACTTCTAGGAGTCATATTATAAAAAAAGGTAAGAAAACAGTGGAATTAATTTTAATAATGTAATTTCTTTAGCCTGGACATAATTTTGAGCAAACTCTGGGAGTTGGTGATGGACAGGGAGGCCTGGAGTGCTGCAGTCCATGGGGTCGCAAAGAGTTGGACATGACTGAGTGACTGAACTGAAATGAACTGATCCTAATCTATTTTCTTGGGCTCCAAAATCACTGCAGATGGTGACTGCAGCCATGAAATTAAAAGATGCTTGCTCCTTGGAAGAAAAGCTATGACCAACCTAGACAGCAAATTAAAAAGCAGAGTCATTACTTTGTCGACAAAGGTCTGTCTGGTCAAACCTATGGTTTTTCCAATAGTCATGAGTGGATGTGAGAGTTGGACTATAAAGACCGCTGAGCACCAAAGAATTGATGCTTTTGAACTGTGGTGTTGGAGAAGATTCTTGAAAGTCCTTTGGACTTCAAGGAGATCCAACCAGTCCATCCTAAAGGAAATCAGTCCTGAATATTCATTGAAAGGACTGATGTTGAAGCTAAAACTCCAATGCTTTGGCCACCTGATGTGAAGAACCGGCTCATTGGAAAAGACCCTGATGCTGGGAAAGATTGAAGGTGGGAGGAGGAGGGGATGAGATATTGGATGGCATCACCTCCTTGATGGACATGAGTTTGAGTAAGCTCCGGGAGTTGGTGATGGACAGGGAAGCCTGGCGTGCTGCAGTCCATTAGGTCACAAAGGGTCGGACATGACTGAGTGACTGAAATGAACTGAACTGAACTGATACTAAACATTCTATTTCATGTACTGAATATAAGCATCGTTCACGAGGTAGTCTAAATTCTTTTTGTTTGGTCTCCTAGGCCCAGTGTGTGTCCCTCACTGACACGTCTCAGTAAGGACTGGCCATGTGACCAGGGCTCAGTGTCTAAGTGTGATTCGTGGCTCTTGGACCGGGTGGCACAGATTTAGAGGAAAACAACGGGGGCTGATGCAGGAGGTGAAATATCACTAGAGTGTGACATTTGCTCTCAGAAAGATTAGCACAGGGTGGGTGTAGGTGGTGAAGTGAGGAGCTCAATGCCAGGAAGGTGAATTCAGCCCAAGGAGAGTGAGGGAGGCTGGGATGGAGTCAGACTGGAAGTCTGGAGCCATCAAGATCCACCTTCTCTGAACTTGAGTTACCTCTTACTCCCCTAGTGATGAATGTTCTGATTTCTTGCCCAGCTGTTTCTTGATTATTTTCTTTAAATGGATTCAATGAATATACTTTTAAATATGAACAAATCCATTTAACTCTGGAACTTTTTAAACTTTTTTTTTTGGTCACTGTATGTAGGATCTTAGTTCCCAGACCAAGAATTGAACCCATGCCTCTTGCACTAGAAGTGTGGAGTCTTAACCCCTGGACCACCAAGGAAGTCCCTAACTCTGCAGCTTTTTAATGTTGCCATTAATGGAAAATCTGGACAGACTGTTATAAATAAATTAACCATAAAAAAATATAAAGCAAAGAAGACAAAGTTATTCAATTTTAGTCCTGTATTTTTGCCTAAGCTTTCAGGTCAACTTTATCTTCACTTAAAAAAAAAAAAAAAACAAAAACCAGAGGATTCTTCAAACCAAGATGGAGTATGAGGGTTATGCTTTTGCTTTCTATTAAAACAACTAAAAAAAAAAAAAAGAGATAAAATATATGCACTAATATTTTTCAAGACTTGGGCAAGAAGCAAAATGAGGTGATCTCTGAGATTGCCCCAGCTTCCTGTCTAGGGAATAATCTGCCTGCCAGTGAGAACTGCTCTGATCCCACTTAACAAATCTTAGAAACAAGACCTCCAAGGACCATACGGTTTCCAAGTAATTTAACTTCATTCTAGAACAAAGCTAAAGAATATTTATAGGAATATAAAAATCACCAGATTGCAGCATAGGGAGGAGAAGCCCAGGTGGAGTCTGACAGTGGAGGAGACAGAGCTGAGAGTCCAGGGAGATGAAGGCAGCTAGAACTCACAGAGTAGAGTTCTGGGGGGCTGGGGGGGGGAGGGTGAGAGCTGCAGAGGGAACCCCAGGTATCTGCAGAGTGCTCCCCTCCCCCCCAACATTCAATTAAGTAGTGATCACCACACTTAGATGAAGAAGGGATTCAAGCTAAGCGTGCCCTGTGTGAGGACTGCCTAGTCCCATCAGCCAGACTGGAAACCTCATGATTCGTGGAGCAAGGGGTTAAACACAAATGGCTTCTGTGACAGAAGCAGGGAATCAGTACATCTCTGATCTGTGCTAAGTCTCTTCAGTCACGTCCAACTCTTTGTGATCCCATGGACGGTAGCCCACCAGGCTCCACTGTCCATGGGATTCTCAAGGCAAGAATACTGGAGTGGGTTGCTGTGTCCTCTTCCAGAGGGTCTTTCCAACCCAGGGATCAAACCAGCGTCTGTCTCCTGCATTGACAGGTGGGTTCTTTCCCACTCATACCGCCTGACAAGCCCTCTTGGATCTTACCTAACCCATTTTAGAAACAAGATCCCAGAAAACTAAACTGCTTCCAAATAACTTCACTATATCCAGGAACAATCTAATATTTTTAGGAATATAAAAATCTCCGGTCATAACAAAGTAAAATGGACAATGTCTTGTATCCAATTAGAGATTACTGGGCATGCAACGAAGTAACAAATTATGACCCATGGTGAGGAAAAAGATAAGTTGAAACCCAGCCAGAACTCACACAGATGTTAAAAGGAGCAAACACATTTAAAAAAGTTGTGATAAGTGTATGCCAATTGTGCCTCAGTAAGTCTTTTTATTTTTTTTTTAGAAGAGGGATTCAGCAAGTGGTCAAAAATGTTTGTCTAGTACTAAACTCTCTTCTCAATAAAATCAGAAGTAGAGGAAAAAGAGATGAAAAGAGAATTACTTTCTATGTGAGCCAGTGTTGCTCAAAGATGTGGCCGAGTGCCATGTAAATCCATCACCCAGAGTGACATACAGGAGCACTCCAAGCCTGGGAAAGCTCTTGGTCAGCCTGTGCCTAGGACTGGAGAAAGAGGCTGCTGGGACTCTTTCTGAAACTGCAAAATGCCACCTTGCTGGAACATATAGTGCAAAAGAAAGAGCAGGGAGGGGTTTCCCTGGTGGTCCGGTGGTTAAGAATCCATCTTGCAATGCAGAGGACAACAGTTCGATTCCTGATCGGGGAAGATTCCACATGCCTCAGGGAAACTAAGCCTATATACCACAACTGTGGGCCCTAGAACCCATGCTCCACAGCAAGAGAAGTCATTGCAATGAGAAGCCTGCACACTGCAACTAGAAAGTAGGCCTCGCTCACTGCAACCAGAGAAAGCCCACACACAGCAACAAAGACCCAGTGCAGCTAAAAATAAACACTTTAAAAAAAGGAAGACCAGGGAGAGGGGACTGTTGCTGTAATTGAAAGCTGATCTGAGATTTTAAACTCTTCTGGCCTAAGTGAGGTTGGTATATTAGCTCAAATTTTGGTCAGATCCCCATTCCTGTCTGTTCTTTGGAACTTCTGTAGGCTAAATAAACCCTCTGAACGTCCTTTCCCTCAGAGATAACAGGAATGTTAGCCCCTGTCTACCGTGATGATTTGAGGAGATTAAATTTTATAACGTAGGGCTCTCACTTCTTTTTCTTCATTTACCTCATAGAGGTGAGCCCCATCTGAAATTATGAGATTTTGATTTTGCTTATATTCTGTACTCCTTATTTCTCCATCACCCAGGGAGGGATCTTGTCAGTTCTGTTCAAGGTTGTATATCTCACACTTCATATGCATAGGGCTGGACCACTAGCAACCCTCAGTAGATATTCGTTGAGTGAATGAATGAACTCAGGGAGTGTAACACTACATCTGGAACATGATAAATGAACATTTAAGAAAATGTTTATTTAGGTTCTTAGGACAAGGTGATGGAATCAAAGTTATGAATTTCTTCCACCGAGATCTTTCTGATTTGTCAAATGACAGGTGAAGCAGGGTAGCTGGTAGTCTAACTCTGAGTTCTCCCAAAGCTCACTGTTTCATCCAAGGTCAAGAAAACTTTTTCTGCCTTGGGCCAGGTTGAGTCATCCCAGATTTAAGGAGAGAAGCAAGTAAATAAAATGTTCTGTCTGATCTGCCTGGATGAGCCACAGTCCTGGCCCCAGGAATTGGCCCCCTGGACTGGTCCAACAGACCATGGCACAGAAGAGAGAGAGAGTTAATAATAAATTATAACCATGGTGCAGTAACCATAGGCAGATCCTGTATCTATTCCCCCAGCCCACATGTTCACTCACTGACCTGTTCTACCCCATGGCCTTAATTGGCATCAAAGAGAAACAAATCCAATAAAATGCTTCCCTGAGGTGGGAGTGAGTTCAATGATTCATTCTCATTCATTTCTCTCTATTTCTCTTCTCCCTGTCAAACAGCTGATCCCAGCTGATGGAAGAGCAAAGGAAGGGTGCTTTGGAGAAGTCATCCTGTTTTCCCCCATGCCTTAGGTCTCTCACAAGACTCAAGACTTAGTCCTAAAGCTTTCCAGGACTTAGTGATCAGGCCACTTGGCTAACAGTACCATTTGTGTCCTCCGAGGAGCAGGGGGCACTAATGTGGCACCTTGTCTCTACCTTTTTGTTGCCTGGAGGTGGCCATGAAAAGGCTGTGCTCACATCCCCTGCTGTGGGGGGTGCTGTTGACTGATGACTTCCAGCTGCAGCATTTCTGGATCTGCCCCGAGTGGCACCTTGGCCATGCTTCCTATGAGACACCAATGAGTCACTGCAGTAGGGGGTGCTAAGGCAGGTTCATTCCTGCAAGGTTTAGGACTCCTTTAATGAATGACTTTTCTTTCAGCTTTCAGTTCAGTTCAGTTCAGTCGCTCAGTCGTGTCCTACTCTTTGTGAGCCCATGAATCGCAGCATGCCAGGCCTCCCTGTCCATCACAAATTCCCAGAGTTAACTCAAACTCACATCCATTGAGATGGTGATGCCATCCAGCCATCTCATCCTCTGTCGTCCCCTTCTTCTCCTGCCCCCAATCCCTCCCAGCATCAGTCTTTTCCAATGAGTCAGCTCTTCGAATGAGGTGGCCAAACTACTGGAGTTTCAGCTTTAGCATCATTCCTTCCAAAGAACACCCAGGACTGATCTCCTTTAGAATGGACTGGTTGGATCTCCTTGCAGTCCAAGGGACTCTCAAGAGTTTTCTTCAACACCACAGTTCAAAAGCCTCAATTCTTCGGCGCTCAGCTTTCTTCACAGTCCAACTCTCACATCCATACATGACCACTGGAAAAACCATAGCCTTGACTAGATGGACCTTTGTTGGCAAAGTAATGTCTCTGCTTTTGAATATGCTATCTAGATTGGTCATAACTTTCCTTCCAAGGAGTAAGCATCTTTTAATTTCATGGCTGCAATCACCATCTGCAATGATTTTGGAGCCCCAAAAAATAAAGTCTGACACTGTTTCTACTGTTTCCCATCTATTTGCCATGAAATGATGGGACCAGATGCCATGATCTTAGTTTTGGTTTTCAGCTTTACTGAGGTATAATTGGCAGATAAAATTATAATACAATAAGTCCCCTATACATGAATCTTCAAGTTGCAGACTTTCAAAGATTCAAGTGTGTGTTCCATCACCATCAGGTGTGAGTGAAACTGCGGCTTGCCCTTCATCTCCTATTGTTGACGATCCTTCAGCTCTACCGTCTCCCACCTCCTCTCCCGTCTCCAGTCAGTAACTCTTCTTGACTGTTCACTCAATGCCAGCCCCTGTGTGCCAGGTGTTGTACTGTAGTACTGTACTTTTCAAGATTCTGTACTGTGAGATTAAAAATGTGTTCTTTATGTTTGGTTTTTTAAAATGTATTATTTGTGTGAAAAGTATTATCAACCTACTACAGTACAGTACTATATAGCTGGGGCTTCCCAATGTCTCAATGGGTAAAGAATCTGCCTGCAATGCAGGAGACACAGGAGACTGTGGGTTTGATCTCTGGGTCGGGAAGATCCCTTGGAGGAGGAAAATGGCAACCCAGCCCAGTATTTTTGCCTGGAAAATCCCATGGGCAGAGGAGCCCAGCAGGCTATAGTCCAAAGGGTCACAAAGAGTCGGACACCATATGTAACTGACTGTATTAGTTGGGAACCTAGGCTAACTTTTTTGGACTTACAAACAAACTGGACTTAGGAACACACTCTTGGAATGGACCTCATTTGTATGCAGAGAATGTCTGACGTGATGGTTTGATATATGGCTGCATGATGAAAGGATTCCCACTACCCAGTTCATTAGTGCATCTGTAACCTCACGTTTCCCTTCTTTGTTTTGTTTTCGGTGAGAACACTTAAGTTCTACTCTCTTAGCAAATTTTGGTGTTACAGTACAGTATTTTCAACTATGGACACCGTATTGTATGTTAGACAGACAACTGGTGAGAAGTTGCTGTGTAGCACACGGAGCCCAGTGTGCCGGTGTTCTGTGATGACCTGGAGGATGGGATAGGGGAAGGGGAAGGAGGCTCAGGAGGGAGGGGGTGTATGTATAACTATGGCTGAGTCGTGTTGTTGTATGGCAGAAACTAACACAACACTGTAAAAATTAAAAAACAAAACAAACAAAAAAGGGCACCAGTCAGACTGGGTTAAGGCCATAAAAAAACCATTTTAGCTTAATTATCACTTTAAAGACTTTATCTCCAAATATGGTTGTGGGTGTTCTTTGGAAGGAATGATGCTAAAGCTGAAAGTCCAGTACTTTGGCCACCTCATGCGAAGAGTTGACTCATTGGAAAAGACTCTGATGCTGGGAGGGATTGGGGGCAGGAGGAGAAGGGGATGACAGAGGATGAGATGGCTGGATGGCATCACTGACTCGATGGATGTGAGTCTGAGTAAACTCCGGGAGTTGGTGATGGACAGGGAGGCCTGGCGTGCTGTGATTCATGGGGTCGCAAAGAGTCGGACACAACTGAGTGACTGAAGTGAACTGAACTGATGAGACACCAGGCGTCAGAATATCAACATGTGGATTTTGGAAGAACACAGTTCAGCCTATAATCCAGTCACCCAGTCATCAGCTTTGTGTGGAATGCTAAGTAGCCCGAGGTGAGAGTGTATCTAGACTCCAAGGCAGTGGTGAAAGGCTTGGCCATATGGTCAGGGACCTGGAATGAAATGGCCTAGACAGTCTAAGCCAAGGAAGTCTTAGGTAGAGGCATGTGGATGGATGTGGGAGCGTGGGCAGAAAGCCTAAGGATTTCTGTATTACACCTCAGTCCCAAATAGAAAAGCATTAACTGTGCAAAAAGCCCTGGAACAACCAAGTAGACAAAATGACTCAGCCTGGTGACATTAAACAGCTTTCGTTACTGGCCACCCCAGAGCTGAGCATGTGGACAGAGTAACCATGGTGACAGATGGGAGTTTACTATGGACCCAGCCAGTCTAGCTGCGGCTGCCCCCATATGTCCAACTTTCCCAGCAATAACAATCAACACTGAAGTGCTATTTCTTGAGGAGACCAAATGGTCATTTGTTAGCAAATTGGTTTCATGTGGCTCCTTCCTTCCCAGAAGAGTCAGCAGATCTCCGCCATCTCCTGGCAGAGATGAACACCTATTCTGAGTCTGAGTTTGCCTTTTCTTCCCACAGATCTTCAGCCAGTACCACTCATAGGTGCTTAGCGACCAAGAAACTGGCTGCACAACGGAGGAGGTATTGGGGTGGGCTCTTATCCTAGTCCTAACTGACTTGAGATTTTTCTTGAAACTGCTCAGAAGTCTTGAGATCTTTACTGCTTAACCCTTCTTCCTTCCTACAGTCCTTTGCAGATATCAGATCTGCATCATGGTCTGAAGACTCTTTCTATTTTCTCTAGCTCACTCTACTTTTACTTCCAATGCATCTCTTGTATTTTGGATCCTGCCTTAGCACCTACTTTTCTAAGAACCTGAGCCAGTGCCAATCCCTTCTCAAGGAAGTAACTTACACATGGTCTGCTTCCATCAGCTGATTAATTCTATGTGTGCCCTTTTATCACCCTAAATGACTCTACTTACAAGTTCTTAATTTAACTGGGACTATTCCAAATGTATTACTAGAGCTTTATTTCACCTTTCCTTTAGGGGGAAAAAAAAAAGAAACCGTTTTGGCTCAAATCCCTTGATCACAGTAAAAATCACCGAATTCTTCTGTTAATGCATTAAACATAATTATATTTGAACTTTCTGTCTTAGGAAGAAATGAATATTTTGTGCTAATGGATACATTCAAATAATTTAAAAAAAAAACGTGCTTTTGTGATAGTAGCAGTTAGAATCTCAGATGTTAATCTTGTATGACATCACATTTCATGGATTTTGTAATGTGTTCCAAATGTTACATGTCTTAAATTTCAGTGGTGACCAAGGTGATTTAATCATCCAGGAAACCCTGAATATCAATGTTTCTACTTTTTTTTTTTTTTATGATATTTCACTTTTAGGATAATACACACCCAGAAGTATAAAACAGCAGTCAATGGGTTAACAGAAAGCATGTGTAATTACTTTGTTTGCTGTACTTATCAGCTTTCAATTAATTTAGATTTAGCTAACTTCCAAATTTTGAGGGTTTTCAAAATATAGTAATTTTTGCCAATTCACCATGGTAAATAACTGATTTCCCCTGCTTCATTTAAACATTATTTCTGATTTCCCTTAAACACCTTACCATTATTCCCAAATTTGTAAACTATCACAACAAGTGATAAACAGATAATAAAATAAAAAATAATATAAAATAAAATAATAAAATAAAACATAAAATATAAAATTTTATATTTTAGAAAATGGCGAGATTCTTGGGGACAGAGAATAGGGACTCTCGTGTTTCTGTGGTTCCCAGCAAAGCAGTGGACAGGTAGCTAGCTTTTAGTAACTGTTTCTCTTTTCTCTTTCAGATACTCTCCTTCCCATTTTGAGAAAAATCTTGCTTTGAGGAACTAGGACAGTAGTAATAAACCTCTATTTCCCGCTTGAGGTTTGTACAAAGAGAAAATGAGAAAAATTTGAAAGTACCTGTTAAAAAAAGAAAAGATTCTAAGTTTTTTACTTTTTCAAAAATTTCTTTTATTCTTCAACTAAAACCCAATGTTCAGAAAATCATGATGCCTGCTTCATTGTATTCTTCTGTGAATTTCCCTTTGGACCAAATCAGATGCTAGAAGGTCATTCCCATGATCTGTTTAGCATCAAGATAAGGTCAGGCATTAATTAATGTTGAATTACCAAAGAATTCCTATGGAAATGCATATGACATCTACATTATAACCATAATTAGCTAATTAACCAATCAATTATAATGATTAATGTGATCATAATGAATGTATGGCAAATGGTTATTAATTCCTAGAGTTCCCAAAGTGAATGCATTAATCACAGTTGAATCCGTGGTATAATGTGGGTGCCTAATTGTCTTTCTGAACTCTGGGTGTGATGTAATAACTCACATCTGCTTAGAACTTTTGCAGTTTATCAAGCACTTGACACATGTTATCTTATTTTTTTCCCCTTATAACTGACTTGTGAAGCACTAGAAGGAAAGTGTGTATTGTTATTAGTATTGTTTCCATTTCACAGGTGGTGAATGTTAGTTTCAGAGAAGTTGCGGATTTTCGCAGTATCACACTCACTGCATTTCCTCCTTCAAACAGCTCTTCCAACAATCTTGATTGGTAGCTGGAGCTCTGGACATGAACACTTGTACTAGGACTTCCCCTCCTTTCCCAGACCTTTATTGCATTATACTATCTGGAGTTTTCTTAAAAAATTAATCAGCCTGTCATCATATCATAGATAAATGCTAAGAGAATCCTACCACTGAATGTGGGAAAGCCTGAGTCGCTTAAGAGAAGAGAAGGAGCTTTGAGGCTGGGATCCCAGTGCTTCTACTGTGTGGCTGGATGGGAAGGAGGGGTCAAGAATCACTGCATGATTTTCCTTAATTTTCCTGCAGTGCAAATCTTGTAAAACCCAGAAGCATTCCAAGTGTGTAGTAACAATTAACAGGTGTACTTGCTGAATTAGTATATGTAACTGAATGAAGAATAAAACCAAAACCAACAAAACAAAACAAAAACCAAAATACTGAATCAGACACCAAGCCTTAGTATGTAAAGAGAGAATTTAATAAAATTTCTGCCATCCATTTTATTGAATATGATGGAAATATTTCAAACCAAAAAAGGCACAACTCCTCAGCTACAAAGTGTCTGTGTGAGTCACAGCCTCTGTGTTGGACTCCTTTCTCTGCTCAGGGCTCTGCCCTGGGGAAACCATATCCCCTGCTCACCCCTACACAAGGGTTCTTTCTCTTGCAGGTGAGTTAGAAATGTGATTTCCAGTCTGGTGAAAATAACATATTATAAGAGGAAATCAAGGTCGAGTTGTTCATCTTTTGGAAGAATTTATGGTGGGCAGGGGGTGTCCAAAAAGTAATGGCTCATTCTAGATAAAGAACCATAGCATCTGATGAAAGTAGAAAGTGGAGAGAAATAGTAAAGAGAAAAAGCCTTACAGAAAGTAGGTTTTCACCAGCAAGCAGTGGGAGAGCGTGGGACCAGAAGACCAGTCGAGGGAGAGTTAATTCTGGAAGGACTCACCTGAGGACCAAAGAGGAAGGGAAAGGCAGCACATGGTGGGAGTGAAACCTCAATTGGCTGTAGCCAAACATCACTTTGAATGTCAACCTACAGGAAACGCTTTTACACTAAGGAATGTTTGAGTTGTGGACGAACGTTAGAGGTTTTGGTCTGTTTCAAAGTCATTTACTCTGCAAAACATCACAGACATTTGAAACTGACTCTGAACCTGGTAGAGTTTTGGTAAAGATCTTGATAAGTGACATCAACAATTCTGGAAGAGGATATAAGAAGAGGCCCAGCAAACCAGGATGTCATGTGCAGCTGTGACAGAATTGGCTGAGGAATGTGGCTCTTGCTAGTTAAGGAAGGACTGTAGGTTCAGGTCAACTTTTTAAGGTGTGGTTAAGTTAAACTCTATGTAGTTTCTTTTTAAGCTCATTCTGTGGTTAACTCATTTTCAAATAATTATTATGTTATAGGCATAAACAAAGTGAAAGTACCTTTCCTAAAATATTATATTAGTTCATTGTTCAGTTTATTACTTAAGCATTTGTTTGCCAGATGGCGCTAGTGGTCAAGAATTCACCTTCCAGGGCTTCCCTGGTGGCTCAGACAATAAAGAATCTGCCTACAATGCAGGAGACCTGGGTTTGATCCCTGGGTCAGGAAGATCCCCTTGAGAAGGGAATGGCAACCCACTCCAGTATTCTTGCCTGGAGAATCCTATGGACAGAGGAGCCTGGCGAGCTACAGTCTATGGGATCACAAAGAGTCAAACATGACTGAGTGACTAAGTAGTGGCCAATGCAGAAGACATAAGACATGTGGGTTCGATCCCTAGGTCGGGAAGACCCCCCTGTAGAAGGGAATGGCAACCCCAACCCACTCCAATATTCTTGCCTGGAGAATTCCATGGACGGAGGAGGCTGGCAGGCTACAGTCCATTGGGTTGCAAAGAGTCGGGCATGACTGAGCGACTAATACACACACAGTGATGGACTCCATGGAGACAAAGATAAATATAACATTTTTTTTTCCCATCAGAAACTCTTAGCTTAGGTATAGGGCAGGCAGACATGTAAGTGAATATGTGCCTTCTGTAACTGAATCCACCTGGCAAGGGTGTGTATGCTCTGTGTATTGAGTGATGTCTGACTCTGCGACTGTAGCCCGCCAGGCTCCTCTGTCCATGGGATTTTTCAGGCAAGAATGCTGGAGCAGGTTGCCCTTTCATCCTCCAGGAGATTTTCCCAACCCAGGAATCAAACCCCTGTCTCCTGCGTTTCCTGAATGGCAGGTGGATTCTTCACCTGCAGAGCTATTGAGGAAGCCTACCTGGTAAGGGCAGTCCTGGTTAAAATGTTCACAGTGTATGGAACAGAAAATATCTCCTGTATAGTCCAACCTAATGAAGCTGATCCAAGTCATTGTGCTTTAGTCTACGTAAGCATGCTGGGAGAAGCTTACCAACAAGTTTCGCCATATTTAACTGATTCCAGAAAGCCCCATCACCAGTTGGAGTATGGAATCATGTATAGTTTTGGGGAACATAAGCAGTGAAGTGCAAGAGTGTATGTTTTAATTTTGTCCCTGCCACATATTGGGTGAATTGCCTTGGATAAGTTAACTGTGTTATCCTCAGTTTTCTTTTCTATAAAAAGGCATATTGATACTCATGTTAGATGGATGGTTAGGGACTTAAAGAAAGTATAGTGTATATAAAGGGCACAGAAAAGTGCCTAGCAATTAATGTCTTAGCCTGGATGCCCTAGAACAGAATCTGAGACAAAATGCTAATGTCTTACTGGAAAGTACAAATCCCAAGGCTGTGAGAGTGAGGTGGGGAAAAATGGAAGCAAATACCTATGTGACTACCACTTCATGAAGGGCCAGAACTGATCATTCAGCCACCCCAGAGATTTCTTTTCCACAATACTATGCTTCAGAACACCCCGGCAAAAAGGTGTGAGAGTCTCTTTATTTGCCAGATCGCTCCCTTTTTCTGCCGTCTGTCAGTCAATCTTTGTCCAGCCTGGTTTGGGAAATGTCGAATGTTGAGGCAGTGGGAGGTGGTGGTGGCCGCAGTTGTTCACAGAGTCCACACGCCAGGCTGGCCCCCGGAATACCTGCTGCAGAATCCCCGTGCTGCGTAACTCCAGCTTGGGATATCTTATTTTCCCCCGGTGCCTGGTTTTGATTAAAGGCATATGTCATGTTCAATGACCCCTGCTCAGCACAGCCCCTGGGTTCCCTTGTGTAATCAGTTTGTTTAAACCATGTCTCTGATTATGTCAGGTCTTGACTGTGGCCCTAAGTACAAGAGTGTAATGGGATATATCTATTAAACAGATGTTGGACCTTAATGGACATGTTTTGAACAATCAATCGAAATGAAACTTTCAATAACTACTGTAGAACAAGAAAACATATCTGCTTACATTAAACAAAGCAATATGGTCTCTTACTGGTTCTCTAGAGCAGTGGTTTCCCCAGATGGGTCGTGCATCAGAATCCAAGATGGGATATTTTACAGTTCAGATTCTCGGGCCTCCACTTACCAGATGGTTTGATTCACAAACCTGGGACAGAACTTAGGCATCTGAATTTTTGAAGGATTCTGTGATATTATGATTTATAATAAGAAATTTAGGGTCCTTGTTTCTGGCATATAGCTCCTAAAATTCTTGGAATTTCCTTACTGATGAGAACCACAAAGATGTCTCTTGTTACAGGTATGAAGTGCCTTTTGGACCCCACCTAAGGATGGGGGCTGGATGCTAGGACACCAATCTTGTGATTGAAGGGTCAGAGCTTTCAGCCCCACCCCCACCTGTAGGGAGGAGAGAGAGATTGGAGACTGAATCAATAACCAAAGGCCAGTGAAGTCAAACATGCTGATGTAAAGAAGCCTCTGAAAAGCCCAAAAGGATGGACTTGAGAGAGCTTTTGGACTGGTGAATACAGGGCGGTGCTGGGGGACTGATGCATCTACAGAAGGCATGGAAGGCCTTCATGCTTTCCCCACATCTTGCCTTATGCCCTTTTTCCATGTGGCTGTTCCTGAGTTATATCCTTTTTTAAAAACACAGTGATCTAGAGAGTAAAATCTTTCCTGACTTTTGTGAGCTGCTCTGGTAAATTAATGGAATCCAAGGAAGGAGGGGGTCATGGAAATCTCTGATGTATAACCAGTTGGTCAGAAGCACAGGTGACAACCTGGGCTTTCAACTGGTATCTTAAGTGGGTGGATT
The DNA here is from genome assembly GCF_019923935.1 of Bubalus bubalis. Lineage (NCBI taxonomy): Eukaryota > Metazoa > Chordata > Mammalia > Artiodactyla > Bovidae > Bubalus > Bubalus bubalis. The sequence goes on along the minus strand of NC_059170.1, from coordinate 15,308,734 downwards.
GAGTAGGGCTGTCTTGTGGGACTGAACCCATAACCTGGGGGTTTTGATGCTATTTCCAGGTAGATAGTGTCAGAATTGGGTTGAATTGTAGGGCATCCAGTTGGTGTCCAGAGAACTGCTTCGTGGTGATGGTGATTTGGGGGAATCGCCCCATGGATTAGAACTGAGATCTATATACTTTTAGGGCCCTTGAAAATTATAATGTGCAGCTGGCTTTGGAGGCCATGAGCCTAGAGACAACCAGAGATGGTCATTTATAGACAACCAGTGGAGAGACCAATATTTTCATTTATTAATTTATTCTTCATCCATTGATTTATTTATCAGTTGGTTGATTGATTCTTCATTAGCTTAATATCCCCTGTGTATGCACAAGTCATTGGTCTAGACTCCTTTGGGATATAAAAGACGTTTACCTAAGACATGCTTCTTCTCTTAAAAGTCCTTGCAGTTAGCTGAAAATGGGAAGACCAAATGTTTATTCAGCAGCCAGTCTGTTTCATGCACGTACTGTATACTTGCGTATTCGATATATCTTACAATATCGGCAAAGAGGAGGTGGTGTTATCTCCATTTTACAGGTGAGAATACTGAGTTTAGACAGGTTAAGGAAAACAGGTTCACTATTACTCTGCTGGGCTTCCCAGGTGGCACTAGTAAAGAACCCGCCTGCCAATGCAGGAGACATAAGAGATGTGGGGTTCGATCCCTGGGTCAGGAAGATCCCCTAGACGAGGGCATGGCTACCCGCTCCAGTATTCCTGCCTGGAGATTCCCATGGACAGAAGAGCCTAGTGGACTATAGTTCATAGGATCGCAAAGAGTTGAACACAACTGAAGCAGCTTAACACACATTACTTTTAGTAAATGCCAGAAGTGAGGAGATGTGTGCAGAGAAAATAAACATCCTGAAAGAGACATCAATACATCTTGTAAACCAGTCAAGATAAAAAAATAAAATTTGAGAGAGGATTAATATAAACGGAGGTCACATCCGTCCTGACTTAGAGAAGACAACAGCCTAAGCTTAGAAGAAGGCAGGGAAGGACATTTTTGACAAACTAGACACTTAAGCCAGGAGTTTGCAAACCTGGCAAGACATGTAAATCACCTAGGAGCTTTATAAACAGCTCTGATTCAGTGAGTCTTACTTGGGGCCTCAGCATCTGTATTAATTTAAAAGCACCCGAGCTGATTCTGAATTATCAGCCAGATTTGGGAGTAAGTTACCTGTTTGCAGAATGGATAGAGGCAACAAAGAGCTTTCAGGCACTTGGGCAGCACAGAACTCAACTCTGAACAGAGTCCAGTCATTCAGGATTAATTTGTCACCATTATCTCCATTCAATTCATCACCAAGTCCTACCAGTTCTGCCTCAGGTGGTCATTCTGATTCTACTTCCCTCTCTCCATCTCCACTGGTGCCCTTTGGATTCTGTCATCCTACTCCTGAGTTAACTACCTCTCATTTTTGCCCCTTCAATATATTCAGCCTCGACTAGATGGTAAAGACTCCGCTTGCAAGAGAGACCCGGGTTTAATCCTGGGTCAGGAAGATCCACTGGAGAAGGGAATGACAACCCACTCCAGTATTCCTGCCTGGAGAATTTCGTAGACAGAGGAACCTGGTGGACTACAGTCCATGGGTTTGCAAAGAGTAGAACACAACTGAGTGACTAATACTTTCACTTTCACAGTGACTTTACCTCTCTCTCTAAGATTCAGCTGATCACGGCATGTGATGGGCCATGACCCAGCTAAAAATTGTTCCCACTCCCCGTTTCTGGATTCCTCAGAACGGCCTTCGAGGCTCTCTCAGTTTGAATTACTCTTTCATTTATTTATTTGTTCATTTACAAAATGTACTTCGTGCCTGTGATGTGCAAACCCTGTGCTGGAGAACGGTGATGCAGTGATGAATAAGACACGATTCCTGCCATTCATAAGGTCTCAATACAATGAACAATTGTATTGTGCAATTGTATTGTATATAATGTATTGTACATTATGTATAAATGTATTGTACATAAGCTCTCAATACAATGAACATTGTCCAGAGGTGAACTCCAAATGCTGGGATTGGGGAAGGCTTCCTGGAGGATGTGATGTCTGAGGGATGATTAAGAGAAATTAATCAGGTAGAAAGGGAGGGGCAATCGTGATAGCTCACAGCAGGTTGACAGGGTACAGCAGGGACAAGGACATGGCAGTAAGAGGGAACATAGTTTGCTCAGACAACTGTTTAATAGTTCAGGATGAACAGCATTTGTGGAAGGGGTAATTATTGAGATGTTATTAAGCCGGAATGTAAGCATGATTCTAGGACTGATTGGGTAGAGAAGGTGCAATGCCTAGATCCAAATCTAGCTGGAAATATTGAAATAAATGATGAAATTTGGCATTTTACATGCAAAGGTCCATGCACTGACCTGGAACCCAACTACACTCTAACAGGCTGGGAGGATGTGGCTTAACATCAGAAGCACACACGGAACATGTCAATGGTAGGAAGTGGCCCCTGCCCAGACTCAATCTTAGAATGTCTAAAAGTCCCAGAATATTTGGGTCCTCATGCTCAGGGTTAGGATTCACAGAACAGATGGCACAAGGAACAATGGATGCCCAGAGGTGGGTTAGCGGGGAGGAGAAGTGCTAAACTGTAACCCATGAGAGAATCTTGGAGGAATTGGAGATGCTTCTCCCAGGAACATTTCTCAGCTAATTCTTCAGAGAACTGCCTATGGAAGAGGAACTGAACTCTGGGACCCTAGGGGTCAAAGCTGAGTCCAAAGGGCAGAATCCCTAGGTCCACAGATCTCTGAGGAATATAAGGAAGAACTTATATCAGACATGACTGAAGTGACTTAGCAGCAGCAGCAGCAGGAACTCTGCTCTGTAGTAGATCTTCAGAACCTACTGATCTTGCATAACAGGAACTTTGCATCCTTGACTGTCACTTCTTCATTTCCCTCTCCCCACAACCCCTGACCGCTACCAATCTACCATCCACTTCTGAGTTGGACTATCTTAGATTCTAGATACCAATGAGGCCATACAGTTTTGTGTTTCCGTGTCTGGTTTATTTCACTTAGCATAATGTGCTCATCCACGTTGTTGCAAATGGCAGGGTTCCCTTCTTTTTTAGGGCTAACAGTCCAGTGCTTGTAGTGATAATATCTTCTTTATTTATCCACCAGTGGACATTTGGATTGTCTCCATCTCTTGATTATTGTGAATAATGCTGCAATCAACAAGAGACTGAAGATATGTCTTTGAGATTAGGGATGTAAGCCCAGAAGTGGGATTGCTATAGCATTTCTTACACTCACTAGATCTGATTTTCTGACCAAAGAAACTGCTTTTTAGTGAAGGAAGCATTGTGTAATATTTAGAGTGGTCAGGAGTTAAGAAGTGGAACTCCCTGGCGGTTCAGTGGTTAAAATTCTGTGCTTCCACTTCAGGAAGCACAGGGTTCCATCCTTGATCTGGGAACTAAGGTCCCCCATGTAGTACAGGATGGCCCAAAACAAAACAAAAAGGTTAAGAGGCTGTTTTAGCACCTGGATTGGCAAAGTTTTTCTGGAAAGGACTAGATAAAGATACCCAGCTTTATGGGCTCCTCAGTCTCTGTGGCAACTACCCAAACAGCTTTTATAGCAGGAAAGAAGTCATAGACCATAGACAAATGGGTGTGGCTGTTTCCATAAAACTTTATCTGCAAAAACAGATAGGGGGTTCAGTTCAGTTCAGTTCAGTTGCTCAGTCATGTCCGATTCTTTGTGACCCCATGGACTGTACCATGCCCGGCCTCCCTATCCATCACCAACACCCAGAGATTACTCAAACTCAATACTCAAATTCATTGAGTCGGTGATGCCATTCAATCATCTCATCCTCTGTTGTCCCCTTCTCCTCCTGCCTTCAATCTTTTCCAGCATCAGGGTCTTTTCATATGAGTCAGTTGCAGATGGTGAGAGTTCCACCTCTGAAGTTATTTGAGCAGCTTTGGGCATTTGCACTAAAATGATCCTTGTAAGAGAATACAACTGTAAGTGTAGACAGTCTCTGCGGAAAACTTGACTTTTTATTGAGAATACTTTCATTCAATTCTCCTACAAATAAGAAAATTAACCCCCACGCTCAAAGGAAAGGCATGCTTGCATACATGTTAGGTCACTTCAGTTCTGTCCAACACTTTGCAACCCCATGGACTGTAGCCCACCAGGTTGCTCTGTCCATGAGATTTCCCAGGCAAGAATACTAGAGTGGGTAGTCATTTCCTCCTCCAGGGGATCTTCCCTACCCAGGGGTAAAAAGGGAGTCACCTCCAAATGTAGAATAGGTAGTAGACTTAGTTATGCAGAAAGAGATCTTTTCCCTTTACCTGAATATTCAAGAGATGGGGGAGGGGTGGGCAGCGCTAGTTTTTCTGGTCTGTAAAAGTTTTTAAACTTTCTTGCCTTTGATGAAAGCCTTTTCTAACTGGTTCTAGAGCCTTCCTCTGGGGCGTGTGTCTGCTCCTCTCCAGTAGATTAGCATGCGCATTATGAATTTCCTGTCAATGTCAGCAGCCTAGCTTTGCCAATTTCACAAATGTCTTTTCTTTCAGGAGCTGGAAATGTTCTCAAAACTGTCCTGAAAGCAAGTAATGCTTTCGGTCGTTGTCACCTTGCTGAGGAACAAGCTGCAACTTCGCTTTCTGATTTCATTCTCCCAGTGACATTTTTCACACAGGCTCTAACAGAGACAGCAATTATAAAGACATCCAGGTTGGCATTCAAGGATTCTTGAAGTTAACAAATTGTCCAGGAATAAATGACAATGAAGTTGGCAGACTACACATGCCTTCATGAAAATGCAGGAGCCAGAGGATCAGAGTGGAGCCTTAAGAAGTAGCTGCCCCTAACCCTGGAGGGGCATGGTGGGCTTACCGCAGTACAGTCTCCTTGGAAAGCAATCCACCTTAGGGCAAGTGGGCTGTGACTTCTCAGCAGATTAGAAAGGTAGAAAGATGTCAGAGAGAAACAATGAAGAAAATATATACTTAAATCCAATATAGCTTCTTGATTTGCTGATGACACCCAAGGGCAGGGAGGGTGTTAATTACAAGAAAATTCCATCCTGCGTACATTGACCATTTACTGTCTCCTTGCTGCCCACGGTCTGTCCTCTCTGCAGCTTGGTCAGGTCCCCATTCCCACATTTTGGTTTCATCCCAGTGTTCCAGCATTCCGGAAGTCCTCTTTTCCAGCTATTAAGGACATCTCCATGTGTTGGTGCCTTGTACCCTGTTCCCTCTGCCTGGAGTTGCTTCCCCCAGCTTCCCTCTGAGCATCCCAGCTTTCCTACAAAGCCCCTATTCATTCCCAAGAGAATCATCTTCATTCATGGATGAGATGGAAGCCCTGGGGCCCAATGGTAGTGCCGCGAGAGTCCTGGGAAGATCTGGAAGCTTTGCTTTAGAATATAGGGGGTATAGGGAATTCAGGCCCAGGCCAATTCCTGGGGAAGATTTCTTATGGGATAGCCAAGTTTGTCATGAAGCAGGAAGCCCACATGTGGACCACGAAGTCCGAATGGAGCGAAAGCAGTAACTTAGTGCTACTAAGTGCTTACTGTGTGGAAGTGCAATTTTAGTCTTGTGCATTCACTAGGAGAGGGAGAAGGGTAGGGAGCAAGTGAGGAGGTAGGAGGTGGGCTGGAGGGAGGGATGGGGGTTACGTAGAATGTAGACAATTGTAGCTGAGAGATTTTGAGTTTGACTGTCTTGTCCTCATTAAGGATAATAATGATAGCATTTATGAAATGCTTTGTTGTTTGTTGCTCAGTTGCTAAGTCGTGTCCAACTCTTTGGAACCCCATGGACTGCAGCACACCAGGCTTCCCTGTCCTTCACTCGCTCTTGGAATTTGCTCAGACTTATGTCCATTGATTTGGTGATTCCATCCAACCATCTCATCCTCTCGCCCCCTTCTCCTCCTGCCCTCAGTCTTTCCCAGAATCAGGGTCTTTCCCAATGAGTTGGCTCAGTACTTTACTTTGCTGTATTTAATAGTCATCAAAACCCCCATTTTGCTGATGAGGAGGAGGAGCTGAGAGCCACGGAGCCCAAGGTCATGTAGCTAAGAAGAGGTGGACCAGGACTCAAACCCAGCTCTCTGTCTCCAGGGCAGATTCATCATCACTCTGTTCTACTGCCCAGAAAATGTGCAGCTCAGCCATCCAGACCAGGCAAGGGGTGTTTCTCAGCATCCTTCATGGACATGGAGTGTCAGAAGGCATTCTGACTTTCCATCTGGGTGGAAGAGGTAGTTCTCTTCAAGTTAGGCCTATCTTGGTAAGAGAGCTAGACAAGCCATGCTGTTGGTAGGATCCTAGCAGTACTCGTGTCTCTGTCACATATCCAGTACTGGACGCAGGGGGTGTCACCAAAGAGACCCACTGTAAATGGTTCTTGATCATGTACGGAAGGACATCTTGGAGCATGCACTCAGTGTGGCTGGCTGTGACCTCCACCCTCTCTATCATCTCTACCTAGCCTCAGATAACACACACAATCCACACATGGGAGAATGCTGATACAGAGATCTTCTCCAGTGTCTCAGGACATCTGTCTCCTTTGGTTTAAATGGTTCTAGTGGTGGTCTAGTGATTACACTCACTGTTTCCACTGTAGAGGGCTCAAATTCAAACTCTGGTTGAGGGATTAAGATCCTGCATGCCTTGTAGCACAGCCAAAAAAAAAAAAAAAAAAAACTTTTTGAAAAAAGTAAATAAAGAAATAAATGCCTCTCAACCTGGGTCTATAACCAGTCATTTCAACCCATCACCCGCCTCCTTCCCATCAGCCTCTTGTTCTATCCACTGGTCCCACCCACCCAGTGCATCTCCAGCTCAGAATCAAATCTGCCATTTTATCTCCCTGCTCCTACTCCTGGATCTCTATGACCTCTGGAAGAGAAAAAGTATATACATATGAACAAATGGTTGTCTTTATGAGTGTATAATTCCAATCTCACCAAATTCCTGGACTTTGAAATTATGTCTTTCCCATGAACCACTGCAGGCATTTGAGATTTTTTGGAGAGAGTTTGTGTGATATAAGGAAGAGAAAAGGGGGTGCTGTTTACTTGGGTTGTAGGTGATAAGCAGCTTCCAAGACAGTGCAGTGGAAAAGCATCCATCTGCCAATGCAGGAGATGCAAGAGATGTGAGTTTGATCCCTGGATGGGAAAGATCCCTTGGAGGAGGGCATGGCAATCCACTCCAGTATCCTTGCCTGGAGATTCCCATGGACAGAGGAGCCTGGCGGACTGTAGTCCATAGGGTTGCAAGGAGTTGAACACAACTGAAGCGGCTTAGCATGTAGGTGATAGGTTTTAATGTTTTGTACTAATGAATGAAAATATTTTTAATAATCCTCCCACACAAACTGACCCATAACGCCTGAATGACAGCATATTTTATGTACCTTTGACAGAGTCTTCGTGTTTATGACACTTAGTAGTTGTTCTTCTCTGGCTGCCAGATGGGATATTTTGCTCAAAGCTACTATTTTTGTCTCCCACTTGAGTATTCTGGAACTTCATTTGTCTCTGCAACACATTTTGCATTCTCTTGTCTCAAAACTACTGGAGTAAATTTAAGAGCTGCCTCCTTCACTCCCAGCATGTGGATGTGCCTCCTTGTATATATATTCTTTATCTCTCCGTAGTTCTCAAATGTTAAATGTGAATCAGAATTACTTAGGAGGTTTCTTAGCCCTCAGGTTGTTGGACCCCATCAGCAGGTTTCTAATTCATTGGGTTTGTGATGGAAGAAAAATATGCATTTCTACTAAATCTCCAGGTGATTCCAAGTCTGCTAGTCTCGGGACACCTCTTTGAAAATGACTACTCTACACTCATCCTTCCTTTCTTAACTTGGGTCAGACAATCAGGGGTTCCTTTTCCTTTCCGTGGCTGCCCTCTTTAGCACTGGGGACACTAATAATTTCTTCTTGAATTACAGGTAGAGGGTTCATTATGAACCAAGTCCAGCAGCTCAGTCCTATTGATTCAGCAGTAAACAAAGTGGACCCTCCCTTCAGGGAACCCACCTTCCCCCTGGGAAGAGACGCATCGATGCGGTGAGAATGAACGTGAGTAACTGAAAATGGGCCTAAGTGCTGCTTTTGCCAAATTGATGATGGGAAAATGTAACCGAGTTTGTCTACATGATGGAGAAACAAGTAAATAGATATTAAATCTGTCTGGTAAACAGTGGGGAGACTGCCTACTTCATAGTGGGCATTTCAGCAAAGAATATTTCCTTCCCCTTTGCAAACTGGTCAGGAGTGCCCCATGGATGTCAGCTTGTTGTTTGCCTAATAGAGTCATTTATGCCTTGATTTCACATCTCTTGCAATGTATTTCCAGGGGGACTCAACCAAAAGAAAAGAGCATTACACATCCACACACACATACTCACATGGAGGAAGGTTGGCTGGGAGATACAGCAACCACCTTTGGCAACTCTTAAATCATTTGATCTTTCTGAGGCTTTTTTTTTTTCTTTTTTTTTTTCTTAGATGAGAAACTCAGAGCTCTGCAATCTTGGCCCCAGTGGAGGTGGATGGAGGTAGGGGCAACACAAAACCAACATTAGGGGTTTTCCTGCAGCAGCCCAGAAAGCACTTGTGAATGTGGCAGGAAATGAGATCTTAAGTCAGTGCATAAAGCAGTCAAATCCATCAGAGCCTTGGAATGGCCCCTCCTAGCTCAGGGACGTCGCAGCACTTTGTGTGCACCGAGGCAGTCCTGGAAGGAGTGACGGACCCAGTTCCGAGTCTGTTAAATCCATTCTGGCAGCCGGAGGAATCTATCTGCAAAGCCAAGTCACATCATTTTCCCTGAGCTCATTTGACTGCAGGCTAAGAAGCTATTGCAGAAAACAAAGGGATGGTGATGGGGGTGCTGGAATAATGAATATTAATGAACTTAATTCTCTGGTTTGCAGTTGGTCTAGTGCTGGTAGGACACAAAGGCGATTAAAGAAAAATAAGTCCAAACTGATGTTTCAGAATGCTTGATCACCCTCTATCCACCCAACCTTAGTTTTCTGGGTACCTACTATGTGCCAGCTAACCAGGGCTTGGCAAAATGAAGAATACTCTACCCTCTGTCCTCAGGGAACTCAACGTCTATAAATGCACAAGAAATCATGACAGTTCAGGGCTATGCTTTCATTATGGGAGACACACATGAAGTGCAGGAAATGTCAAGGAAAGTATCCTAGAAGATGTGACTACTTCATCCCCGCCCCCAGGCACATCGTCTGATTCTCCTTGAGGGATGAGCTTGGGATTTGATGAAGCCTGGTGTTATGAAGGTACAATAGCTAGAACTCCCAATTTCCCAAGAAAGTCTTAATTCTATCCACTTTCTTGTTTCCCCCAATTGTGGGTTACTTGTATGCCCCCCAAATATATGTCCAAGTCCTAATTTCCAGCACTTGTGAAGGTGATCTTATTTGGAAATAGGATGTTTGCAGATATAATCAAGTTAAGATGGCATTATACTGGATTGGGGCAAACCCCAAATCCAATGACTATTATCCTTATAAGAAGATCATATGAAAACACAAAGATGTAGAGACGCAGGCACAGAGGGAGCAGACCATGCAAAGGTGGAGACAGGTGTGGGAAAGATGAAGCTGCAAGCCAAGGACTGCTGACAACCACTGGAAGCCACGGGTTGCAAGCAAGGACTTTGCTCTAGAGTTTTCAGATTCTTCCTGTGGATTCTTTGACTTCAGGCTTCTTGCCTCCTGAACTGTGAAAGAGTAAATTTCAATTGTTTTAAACCTCCCTGTCTGTGACACTTTGTCTCAGCAGCCTTGGGAAATGATGAGGGGCCGGGCCCCCAGCTAGAATTTTGATTCAGAATGCGTGGTGCCTGTATTTTAGTGTTTTCTCAGATCTAGAATTAGGCTGTGAAAGTGCTGCACTCAATATGCCAGCAAATTTGGAAACAATATGCCAGCATATTTGGAAAACTCAGCAGTGGCCACAGGACTGGAAAAGGTCAGTTTTCATTCCAATCCCAAAGAAAGGCAATGCCAAAGAATGCTCAGACTACCGCACAATTGCACTCATCTCACACGCTAGTAAAGTAATGCTCAAAATTCTCCAAGCCAGGCTTCAGCAATACGTGAACCGTGAACTTCCAGATGTTCAAGCTGGTTTTAGAAAAGGCAGAGGAACCAGAGATCAAATTGCCAATATCCGCTGGATCATGGAAAAAGCAAGAGAGTTCCAGAAAAACATCTATTTCTGCTTTATTGACTACACCAAAGCCTTTGACTGTGTGGATCACAATAAACTGTGGAAAATTCTGAAAGAGATGGGGATACCAGAGCACCTGACCTGCCTCTTGAGAAACCTATATGCAGGTCAGGAAGCAACAGTTAGAACTGGACATGGAACAACAGACTGGTTCCAAATAGGAAAAGGAGTGCGTCAAGGCTCTGTATTGTCACCCTGCTTATTTAACTTGTATGCAGAGTACATCATGAGAAACGCTGGACTGGAAGAAACACAAGCTGGAATCAAGATTGCTGGGAGAAATATCAATAACTTCAGATATGCAGATGACACCATCCTTATGGCAGAAAGTGAAGAGGAACTAAAACACCTCTTGATGAAAGTGAAAGTGGAGAGTGAAAAAGTTGGCTTAAAGCTCAACATTCAGAAAACGAAGATTATGGCATCCGGTCCCATCACTTCATGGGAAATAGATGGGGAAACAGTGGAAACAGTGTCAGACTTTATCTTTTGGGGCTCCAAAATCACTACAGATGGTGAATCCAGCCATGAAATGAAAAGACACTTACTCCTTGGAAGAAAAGTTATAATTAACTTGGATAGCATATTGAAAAGCAGAGACATTACATTGCCAACAAAGGTCCGTCTAGTCAAGGCTATGGTTTTTCCAGTGGTCATGTATGGATGTGAGAGTTGGACTGTGAAGAAGGCTGAGTGCCGAAGAATTGATGCTTTTGAACTGTGGTGTTGGAGAAGACTCTTGAGAGTCCCTTGTACTACAAGGAGATCCAACCAGTCCATTCTGAAGGAGATCAGCCCTGGGATTTCTTTGGAAGGAATGATGCTAAAGCTGAAACTCCAGTACTTTGGCCACCTCATGCGAAGAGTTGACTCATTGGAAAAGACTCTGATGCTGGGAGGGATTGGGGGCAGGAGGAGAAGGGGATGACAGAGGATGAGATGGCTGGATGACATCACTGATTCAATGGACCTGAGTATGAGTGAACTCCGGGAGTTGGTGATGGACAGGGAGGCCTGGCGTGCTGTGATTCATGGGGTCACAGAGAGTCGGACACGACTGAGCGACTTCACTTTTTCTGTCTCTACGTGGTGAGGGCAAGATGGTGGAGAGGTATTGCAGAGGCCAGGCACTCGCTAACATCTGTGGACTGATGGATTTAATTTACGATGGATTCTAAGTAAAGTCTGCATTTACCATTTCTCCAGAAACAGTTAACTGATGTCTCTGATTCGGAAGAGGCCTGGATCTCATAGTGGGTATGTTCAAAACTATTAAAGAGAATGATTTTTATGACTATAGACACTGCATTTGGGGTAGCACTCTAGATCACTGCTATTTACAGATTCTATTAGCATATACTTTTGGGGAAATTTTTGCATTTTTATCTGTATCTATTAACATATTTGGATGCTTTGACTCTGTAATTCAACTTCAAGGACACTACCCTGAAAACAACTCCAAAATGCAGATAAAGTTGTTACCATCATGATGTCATAGTGGTACAAGAACAGAAATTAAGCAAAATGTCCATTAGAGGAATGATTTAGTAAGCAAATATAGTTTATTAATAAAATAGAGTATTATACAGCTACTTAAAAGAATGACCTTGAACATTATAAAGCAACTTTGAAATGCTTGAAATATGACTTTAAGTAAAAGGAACATGTTTAAATGGTGACATGATGACTATGATGTTAAGTCTTCACTGAAATCTGGTTGGAAGGAAATATTCCAAAAGGGTAATTTGTATTGGCTAGGCCAAAAAGTTCATTTGGGTTTTTCCATACCATGTTACAGGAAAACCCAAACAAACTTTTTAGCCAACTCAATATTTGTGTTTTCTCTGATGAAAGCTCTTTTTCCCTCTCTGCTTATGAATTTTTTTTGTAAAAAGTTTTTTTTTTTTAATTTAAAATAGAAAAAAACACACCTGTAGCATTATTTATTTATATGTTTATTGATGAAAAATTGCAAATCATTTTGATCTGTTCTTTAGTTAAGCACTGATTGCTATTTCATGTGTAAGTGTTAAATAATCTTGCCTAGTTCTACTAGGTATTCTCAATGAAATTACCTTTGTTTAAACTACAACCTCTGGCCACCAAATCCAGCTCACTGCCTGTTTTTGTTGAGAAAGGTTTATAGGAACACAGCTACATCCATTTATTTAAGACTGTGTTATAACAGCAGAGTTGATTAAATCATAAGACTGGTGAAACCTAAAATATTTAATTTCTGGCTCATTACAGATTCTTCACTGGCCCCTGCTTTATCATTCACTGACTTTGACTCCAGATCCCTCCAATAGGTCTTTTCCTCTGTCATTCCTGACAGAAAAATGTAGTTGTGCTTTTGGAACGGGCAACTGACATTAATGAATTCATTCATTCATTTATCCATGAACCCAGACTTTGACATGTTTTATACTGGCATTTATGATGTGACTGAGTTTGGATCTGGTTGGAGGGCTACTATGGATTGCTAGAAAATTCAGAATTCTTTGTTCAATCTGAAGTTCAGGCCTCTGAACAACCCCTCCCCTCCATCTCAACCACATAGGTTCTGGATAACTAACTCCCAACCTCATGCTAGATCCACTTCACTTCCTTAGAACAAAAGTCCAGGGTATTGGTGATGTTATTGTCATCTACTCCAACAGATACAATTGAATTCCATTAGCAATATAGCAAGAAGGTTGTTCCTCCAACCAGTGCATAGTCTTACCCAAAGCAATCCAAGTTCATTAAAATCACAGTTATCTGACTCTCAATTAAGTGTGATGATAATTTAATTAACAATGCCCACTTAATTGTCAATGGCAGGAAACTGAGACAGGCAGGGTCCATGGTGGCTTGGGCAACTTATGGCAAGTCTTTTGCTTGAAATACGGTAAAAGGCTTCCTGAATCAGCCAACTCAGTGACCTCTGTGCACTTTGGCAAATGAAAGGCCTGAAAAACATACCCTAAGCTCCACTTGGAAAATGTAATTTTGATCTGGAATAATGATGCTAAAGTGTTTATACCAGGTGCCCCAAATGAAGATCCTCCTCCAGCATCCTTAATGATTGTCATTCATTCATTCACCTTCTCTCTCTCTCTTTCAACTCCTCTCTACCTCTTTTAAGCATCTGTCAAATCCTTGAAGTCAAAGTGTTAGTCACTCAGTCATGTCTGAGGAGCCCATAAGGCTCCTCTGTCCATGGAATTCTCCAGGCGAGATTATTGGAGTGGGTTGCCAGTCCCTTCTCCAGGGGATCTTCTTAAACTAGGGATGGAACCCCCAACTCTTATGTCTCCTGCACTGGCCCCCGCTTAGTTGCTCAGTCATATCTGACTCTTTGCGACCCCATGGACTATAGCTCGCCAGGCTCCTCTGTCCCTAGGATTCTCCAGGCAAGAATACTGGAGTTGGTTGCCATTCCCTTCTCCAGGGGATCTTCCTGACCCAGGGATCGAAACCGGGTCTCCTACATTATAGGCAGACAATGTCTTTAGGGTCCCACAGATAATGAAGGGCAGAACCGAGATGCAGCACCAGAAGGTCTGATGTGCTTGTTCTTAAAACCTAGCGAATGCTCCCTCTATTAGGGGAACCACTGTCTGAAGCTGCCCAACTGGCCAAGCACCATGGCAACCACTTGCATGAGTTATCTTAAACAAGAGGTCTTGGTAAGGAATTCAGAACTAACAAGCTACCACTAGGAAGACTTTTGGAAAGGTCAGAAGGAGGGAGGAGCCACCAGTCCATATGTCTGTCAACCTTCCAGAATACTTCTCTCTGGAATCCATCATGGCTGAGTGATGCGCGTGAAAAGAATTCTGTACCAGGTTAAAAAAATGTTTCCAGACTCTTCAAAAATATTTCTCAGAGCAGTGACCCACAGACTAGAGACGGTGTCCTATTAAAAATGTAAATTCCTGGGTTCCAGCTTAGAGTTGGCTCCCTGGCAGGTCCCATCTGGGAATCTGCATTTTTAAACACGCATCCTTATAGGGACATCCCTGATTGTCAAGATGCCAGCACCAAGCTGTGGTGAAATTGAAAGTCTTGGATGGAAATCTTCCTGGGATCTCGTGGCAGGGCTTGGAGTGGAGCTTGGAGGAGCTGGCGGGGTGGGGCTGGGGAGGCTGCTCTTCTGCAGGTATGCAAAGGGGATGGATTTGTCATGTGGCATTTTCCCTGGGGTTCATTCTATCTTGTGAGCCAGCCCTGTTTCCATTGTTCTTGATGACTGGGACTGCTGCTGGCTGTGGGGAAATGTGAACTCTGGAGCTCCTTTCAAACCTTGGGACAGGCTTTCATTCTGAGCAGCCCCTGGGGCTCGGTTTCCAAGGCAAACTCGAGGCCTTTAGGTCAGGGTTGCAGTTTCCTCTGTTTCGGGGCAGCCGGAGCTCCAGTTGCCTTTTCCTTGGCCTTCTTCAGCCTTGTTAATTCTGGAGTTTGTGTGCTTGCTTATTTTTTACAAGCCCCCAGAGCCCTCGGGGTTGGCTTGGTACAGGGAGCTTGGGGCTGTTAAGTGATTCTGAGGACCCTGGGCAGAAAGCTTTCTGCCTGAAGTGCCAGGTTCAAAACCGGTCACTTTGACACAGCTCCAACCACGACGAGTTAGTGACACAGCTAGACCCACCTCTGACATCCACCCCAGTGGCTCAGTTCTGGGGCTTCTGCACTTCCAATAGAGAACAGTTCACCCCACAGCACAGACCGCCAGCCAGTTTCTGCAGGATATGGAAAGGTTTATCAGCTACAAATTGGCATGTGGTGGCTCAGAGGGTAAAGAATCTGCCTGCTATGCAGGAGACCCAAGTTCAATCCCTGGGCCGGGAAGATCTCCTGGAGAAGGAAATGGCAACCCACTCCAGTACTCTTGCCTGGATAATCCCACGGACAGAGGAACCTGGAGGGCTATAGTCCATAGGGTTGCACATGACTGAAGTGACTGAACACATTACTTCTTTGGAGCAGTGTCTTAGAGCTATCTGAGGTGCTGAGTCCTCATTTTGCCCCAAACAAAACTTAACTTGCAACTCTCACATTGTGTATCTTTTTAGTTGACAGGTTCTTTTTGTTTTGAACCAACCCCTTCCCTCTCTCAATACCTCTGGACCAAAAAGTGGTGCGAAGGCTGATGAACACCAGGAATTACTTTCGAGTCTTGACTATTGAGGCCAATCTTCTGGAACTTTCTTCCCAAGGTTTCTGAAGTTCAAAGAAAAGACAATCACATAGAAGCCGGTCAATAAAGATCTGCTGCTGCTGCTGCTAAGTCGTTTCAGTTGTGTCCGACTCTGTGCCACCCCATAGACGGCAGCCCACCAGGCTCCCCCATCCCTGGGATTCTCCAGGCAAGAACACTGGAGTGGGTTGCCATTTCCTTCTCCAATGCATGAAAGTGAAAAGTGAAAGTGAAGTCGCTCAGTCGTGTCCGACTCTTAGGGACCCCATGGACTGCAGCCCACCAGGCTCCTCCGTTCATGGGATTTTCTGGGCAAGAGTACTGGAGTGGGTTCTCCACATTAAAGATCTAGTGAGTACTTACTCTGGTGGGGCTCCATGTGAGGTATGTACTCTCTGGAGATGACACGCTTCCTTCTTCGCTCTAATTCCCAACCGAGTCCACTGATCTCTTAACTTCATTTACTTCTCTCCATATCCTCACTTTTCTTTGTGGCCCACGTTTCCTTTTCCAGAGGCTGAAAGAGGAATTCAGCCTCCTATTTCTGTCCCCTGTCCTTCCTGTCCCCACCCTTGGTTCATTCCCTGAAAAGCAGCCAGAGCAATCTTTTCCAAAATGCAAATTTGATTATATCAGTCCCAGCTTAAACCCCACTGTGAGGGCTTTGGATCATCTGCAACAATTATAAGGTCCCCTCGTGACAGGGTCCTGTGAACACTCCAATTCCACTTTCCCTGTCAACTAGGACTTTTCTAAGTTCAGCTGGATATTTTCACGTTTCTAGAAAGGACCATGCTTCTTCTCTCCCTTCCTCTGGTCACTGTCTTGTGCATCCTTCAGATCTCATCAGGTAACCCCTCCTCTCAACTGCCCAGAGTGAGTGAAGTCGCTCAGTTGTGCCTGACTCTTTGCGACCCCATGGACTATAGTCTGCCAGGCTCCTCTGTTTATGGGATGTTCCAGGAAATAATACTGGAGTTGGTTGCCATTTCCTTCTCCAGGGGTTCTTTCCGAGCCAGGGATTGAACCCAGGTCTCCTGCATTGCAGGCAGACTCTTTATCATCTGAGCCACCTGGGAAACCCTCAACAGGCCAGAAAACCCTGTTAAATGCTCACAGTGTTGTATAGCACTTTCCCCTGCCTATAATTATACATTTCTCACATGATTTTTAAATTGCTGCCTGTATCCTCCAAACCAACTGTGAGATGCAGGATGGCAAGGACCAGTCTAGTTTTGCCCTTGTTTTTGCCCTGATGCCCATTGCTATGCCAGATCCAGAGAGAGGTCATCTTATTTCTACTGACTGTGCCTAATGAAAGAGTAAGAGGCACTCCTTATGTGAAACTGGTCTGTGACCTGGATTGGAAACCTTGAAAGCCCCCCTCTCCTGTTCTTGCTGAGCAAATCCTATGATGTGAGTGACAAAAAGCCGCCCATAGCTCAAAACCACCTTGGGGGCTTCATGGGGCTGCTAGGTCACCAAGAGCGTGTGGCTTGTGCTCTGAAACAATTAGCCTGACTTGGGCTGCATTGGATTTTGTTAAAGCAAGTGCCGATTGCTACCAAAACTGTTTGCGTGTAATCAATCTTCAGCGGCTGAGAGCCGTCTGGTCCAGGAAGGCATGTCACCCTGGCTGCTATGAACTCAGCACATGGCTGAGGATCCTTCCTCCACAACCCAGGGTCCACAATCCCTGCAGGCCCTTCCCTCAAAGGGTCCACTGTGTGAGTTATTCTTCCCTTGTCAGTCAGACTCCAATGGACCTGTGTGGAGGCTAGATAAGGGGAGGATATAAGTCAGATCAGGGAAGGGGCCACGTCCAGGAGAAAGGTGCCGTGGGATACGCGTCCAGACCTGTGGAAACGGCTGCTCGAGCCGCAGTTGTCACCGTTGGATTTGCTCATATACCCAGAACATCCTTAGTATGGCCAAGTCCTCACTGAAGGGAGGTCCAGTTGTACAAGTGGCTGTAAGCATCTATCCTTTGCAAAGTTCTGTGCTGCCTTATGCTTCTGTCTGTGTGTGTGCATGCTAAGCTGCTTTAGTTGTGTCTGACTCTGTGTGACCCTATAGACTGTAGCCCACCAGGGTCCTCTGTCCAAGGGATTCTCCAGGCAAAAATACTAGAGTGGGTTGCTGTTTTTTTATTTTTTTTTTTTCTTCAGGGAATCTTCCCAACCCAGGGATTGAGCCCGAGTCTCCTGTGTCTCCTGCATTGGCAGGTGGGTTCTTTACCACTAAGGCCACCTGGGAAGTCCCATGCTTCAGTCTCCTCATCTGTAAAATGGGATCACAGTGGTTCCTTCCTCCAGGTGAGTGGAAGGAAAATATGAACAATCCACACACAAAGCATCTGGAATAGCGTCTGGTGCCTGGTCACCACTGAGTAAATTGCACCCTTGCTAGAAGATTTGCAGAAGCACCTGGATTCCCATTGATGGTTCTGCTACTTCTGTTCCTGTTTATCAGTGCTGGCTGATGTCAAAATCACCCGAGAAGCAGTTTAAAAGTGTAAATTTTCAGCCTCATTGAATGAAAATTATCCAGCATTTTTTGGTATGGACATCTATGTTAAGGGCTCCCTGATAGCTAGTTGGTGAAGAATCCACCTGCAATGCAGGAGACGGGTTTGATTCCTGGGTCAGGAAGATCTGCTGGAGAAGGGATAGGATACCCATTCCAGTATCCTTGGGCTTCCCTTGTGGCTCAGCTTGTAAAGAATCTGCCTATAATGCAAGAGGCAGGGGTTCACTCCCTGGATGGGGAAGACCCCTGGAGAAGGGAATGGCTACCCACTCCAGTGTGCTTGCCTGGAGAGCTCCATGGACAAGGGAGCCTGGCAGGTTCCACAAGGAGCCTTTATATATACAGGCTATATATAAAAGCCTTTATATATAAAGCCTATAGTCCACAGGGTTGCAAAGAGCTGGACAAGACTGAGTGCCTAACACTTTCACTTATTTTTTAAGCATGTGTGTGTGTTCCCATTTCAGCTAGAAAATGTTCACTGTGGTCACTGCACACAATTCCAGTGACTATAAATATAAACCTAAATTAAATTAGCCATATCCCTATTTTTGGATATTTAGGTAGCTTGCATGTTTTCTTCAGTGTTATAAATAATGCTGGTATCTTCAAACATATAGCCTTTCTATATTTAGGAATTTTACTTTGAGTACATTCTTAGAATTACCACCGAGTTAAATACATAAACTCTTTTTTATTTGTCTGGAAATCTATTGCCTAGTTTTGTTTCTTAAAAAATGTTGCCAAAATATACTCTGCCTACCAGTAATTGATGACAGTTTCGTAGCCTCCTTTCCAGCATGGAGTGTAAATATTTTATTTTGTATTTTTACTAATTTAATAGTTAATGGTGGCACTTCATAGTTGCTTTATTTGCATTTTAAAGCATACTTTCAGTTCAGTTCAGTTCAGTCACTCAGTTGTGTCTGACTCTTTGTGATCCCATGGACTGCAGCACTCCAGGCTGTATTTTAGACATGTATACTCTTTGCATGCAACATACACTGCCTGGCTGGTCGTATTACCATCAATTTGATACATGTAGAATTCTGTCCTTTATGCCTTTTCAGGGTTGATGTTAGCAGTTGCCTCAGGTAAGAAGAATACCACTATGGTTCTCTCCTCAGCCAGCTGCTTCATGTTCAAGGTTGCCATCTCGAGCACTGAGGCTGGCAAGATGCTAAGGAGTCTAGATGAGCTAGACAAGGAGGCTTGTCTGCTCCCTGGGCCAGGGCCTAGAAGAGGCACTGGGACATTTACCTTCTAACTCTGCCCATGTGAGCCCACATCTCAGCCTCTGCCTTTCAGCATCTGTCTCCATCCTTACGTTTGCACAGGGAGCCCTCAATGATTAATTCAATCAACAAGCATGTATTGAACACCTACCATATGCCAGGTGATGTGCTAAAACACTCTTTTCCCTATAAGAATGAGGGGAATGAAAAAGGACAAAACAGACTTTGCCCACATGAATCTACCAGCCCATCAGGAGAGGAAGATGTTTATTAAGTTATCACCCACAACTGCGTGTCACTACTTCTGTCTTAACCTGTGATGATCTTGACTCACACAGCTCCATTCCAGTTTGAGGTACCTATGCATGCTGTCCCTCTGTCCCGAAGCTTCCTCACCCCATGGCTGGTGCAGACGTCATCTTTGCAGGGAAACTTCTGAGAGCCTCTAGTAAAATATTACCAGGCTCCTCTTCATATCCTTGATTGCTAACTGCCTCTCTCTCATCTTTGCTTTTCTCTGTAACACTTAACTCTCTCCAGCTCATGACTCAGGTACCTGTGTGCTTCTTTTCTCTCCCCTTTATTAAGTGTAAGATCTGCAAAGGTAAGAGCACTGTTTTGTCCACTCCTATGAATGAGGTCTGGCATGGAGTAGCCTTCAAATAAATATTTGTTGAATAAAGCAGTGAATGAATGGATGCATGAATGAATGAGTGAATAGGTTTTATTTTGATCCCCCACCTAGGGAATTTGTATGGACACCTTTTAGCTACAATAGGCCTTGGAGTGGGGACTAGGCTGGGCAAGAACTGGTAAGTGAGGTTTGAAACACTTTGCTTTGGGGTGCTTCCTAGAAGCCTGATTCTTACATGTCATCTGACACTCTACTTCTAGCTGATTAACAATGATGAGGACAACAGTAATAAATCAGTCTTCTCTAGGGCCCTGGACACACTCCGATTCCTTACAAAAGGATGAGTGAGAGAATTTCAGAACCAAGGCTTTTGGTGTTCATGGAGGAAAGCCCTGGCCTCCAGGCAGTGGCTCAGCCCCTGCACACACAGGCAGGGACCACCACTGATTTCTGAAGATGCCGAAGGATGCCTTTGTGGAGGCAGCACCAGAATTGGCCAGGAAGCCTGTGATTTCCTGTCTGCACAATTAACATCATTATGGAGGTGTAATCTCCTTAATTAGTTTATTTCATCAAGATTTGATTGAAGGCTTCTCTCATCTGCCTCTGTAGCCTCCCTCTACCTAAAGCTCATGAATAATAGGAAGCAAGATACATGTCTGACTCGGCTCCCTCCTAAACAGACCAGCCCATAAATAAAACATCTGGGCCTTTCTGGGGAGGGGATGGCGGAGGGGCTCTGAGTGGGAGCCCACTGATTGATGGAGACAGGAGAGTGTTTTCTTAAGTGCGGGAGGCAGTGATTTGGTCTCTGGCCCTGGGCCACAGAGCTTGGCTGCCCTTCGAGAGCAGCCAGGCTGGACACGGGCACTGATGAATGGGGAGGGAGGGTAGCAAAGGGGCAGCCGCGGTACCAGTCTGCAGGTTCCCCCTCTTCTTTTGTTCTATTTCCTGATGAAACTTCTCTTAGAAGAAAGGATAGTTCATGCCTCCAAAATCTTTCCCTAATAGGTTTTAACAATTCTTCATTGTGCCATATAGCGAACCAACAATTTCAATGATTTTGCAGTGACAAACCGAGAGAATGGGTCCACACCCAGCTCACTCCTTGACTTGCCCAGATACTTGTCTGCATAATGAAAGTCGAACAAAACATCGGACGATAACCATTCCCCTCTACTCTCATCAGTGGCAGACACTACTTATCAACCGTAGCTGCTGAGCTAGGAGGGAGACTCCAGCTCTCATTGCAGAGTCCAGGATGCCATTTTCAGTAGATGAGAGTTGGGGCAGGACAGTTGAAATCTATTCCTCGTCCTTGGAATCAATGATTCTTTTCAGGTTTAAGCATTTCTCCGATGATAGCTGGGGAAAAAAAAAAATCCAAGTGAATTTTCTCCCTTTAAGGGATAAGAAAATTACTGGAAAAACAAAGCAGCCCCACTATAGCCTAGAATTTGGAGGGAAAGTCTTAGAATGGAATCCACTTGACAATATGCAGAGATGATTTCACTTTTAAGAAAAGCCTGGTGGTGGCACAGGGCAAAATTTGAAGGCACAAAATAAGCATTGAGCCAATCAAACATATTTGGAATTGCAAGTGGTCATTCATAGTAAGCAGATACATTTTACCTTTTCTATGTTTGTGTTTTATTTACAGTGGAATACTATACTGCAATGAGATAGAAAAATCTATAGCCACATCCCTAAATGAGGATAAACAGAGATGATGATAATTGACAGAAGACAGACACAAAAGAGGGCATATTGTGTGGTTCCTATGAGCTAAGTCACAATAGCAGATGAAACCGCTCCATGGTGTTAAATATTAGAGTGGTACTACCTTGGGCAAGGTAGTGGCTGGGAGAGGAGGTAAGGACGGCTTCTGGCGGGTGGTCAGGTTTTGCTTTTTGATTGGCTCTAGTTTATGAGTGCATTTAGTTTTGGGAACATTTATCCAGCAGTACACTTGTCATAAGTGAATGAGTGAGTGCTCAGTCGTGTCTGACTCTTTGCAATGCCATGGACTGTAGCCCACCAGGCTCCTCTGCCCATGGGATTTCCAAGACAAGAATATTGGAATGGGTTGCCATTTCCTACTCCAAGGAATCTTCCTGACTCAAGGATCAAACTCACATCTCTTGTGTTTCTTATATTGGAGGGGGATTCTTTACGACTAGTGCCACCTGGGAAGCCTACACTTGTGATAAGAGCACATCAATAAAAAGTTTATAAAGAGAGGCATACCTGCCAGAAAGAATTCTTGTCATCTTGGATCCTTCTTTCCATTTTCCTTGCCTCACACCTTTGCCTTTTGACTCATCACATCTTCCTGTGACCAGCAGTGGGCATTTCTCCACCACGAGGTGACAGGGCAAAATGAAAAAACAAGTTGGAAGAGTCCAAACACCTGGACTTGATTTCAGGTTTTGCCACATGTGGGATGTGTGTCCCCAAACTGACCTCCTGTATCTGTGAGCCTCAACTTTGTTCGAAGGTCTGGTGAGTGGGACTCAATCTCTCCTCCCTTAAGGTGTGTTTGGGTGCCCTCTCTGCCACCTCTTGCCTCTTGTCAGTCTTGTTGCCCCAAAGGAGAGAGAGGTGGGCTCTGTGAGCTTGTAGCATCAGGTGGCCATGGAGAGCAGAGCTTTGAGCAATGGTTTTGGATTCCTCTAGTCTCTAATGGAGACTGGCAATCAAGTCAAGTAAACCCAGAAGCCCTTATTCAAGTCCCCAAATAAATGAGGCAGTGACCTGGGGAGGTCTTTGAAGCCAGACATCCCCCTACAATATGAAACTGGTCAACTCATGCCAAGCAGAGACACTATCTTAGAAACATGAAGTCTTGGGGGCTATACCCCAAAATTTGGGCAAAATGTGTGTGTGCTATTTAAGATCTCATTGGTGCCTCCCACATCACAAATCTGTTTAAAGTGTGTCTGCACAGTTAAAAACAATAGTTAAAAACAGTTGCTAAAACAACAGTTAAGAACAATTCCAAAACAAAAAAAAAGGACTGCTGAAATGGGGAGGAAAAGAAAATCTCTCCATCCTAAAGAAACCCAGGGGGGTTAATCCTCTCCTGTGGCTAAGGAAATGCCAACAAGCCTTTGGCAACCTTCCTCTTTCTTTATATAACAACATTTCCAAGAGCTGGAGCTAGAATTGTCCAGTAATGCTTTTAATTTGTGTGCAATTGGGAAGAGGCCAGGATTTAATCGAAGTTGTTAGAATGGTTTTGCTTGGAGGTAGCTGAGTGCTCGCAGTAGGGCTGGCCTGCGAGGTAGCGCTGGAATAATTAAAAGAAATACCTGAGCTTGCCATCATTGCTTGAGTTATTCCAGATACTGGGCTTCAGAGTAAAAAGGGTGGAATTAAAGAGCGCTTTAGTAGCCGAAATAAAATTTGTGCAGAGCTACTTTTCTATTACACTTCAATTTTCTCTCTTCCTATTCACCTAATAAAAGGAGCTGGGGCTCCATGTTTGTTTAATGGGGGTGAGCGCCAAACCCCAGAAACTGGCCTTTCTTCAGTCGTACCAGATACTCAAGGTTCCTATTCTTATTCTGCTCTGGATTGTGGGTGGTCTGAGTGGGTTCACCCTTCTGAGTTACACACACTACACAGCTGTGCAGACAACGTTCCACTCACCCCCCTCTTCCCAGGGTAGTCCTACCCTCTTGAGTCCCATCCTTGAACAAAATATGGAAAAAAACAGGCATGAGTGTTGGAATTTCCATACCTTTCCTCATTCCTATTCTGTTTCTAAGGGGAATCATAGGTCCTCAAACCCCCTAGCAACATATGGTCAAGATTAGGAATCATGTCCCTAAAAGACTGAATAATTCAGGTTAAAAAAAAGGAGCACATCTGTGAAGCAGAGATACTCACCTGACTTATTTATATGCTGTAAACACTTACATGGGTCACAGGGGACCCAGCGTATGCCATGCCAGTTATTCGCTCCATCAACAAGGGTTCCTTTACATCTACAAGCCATCCATTCTTTTCCTAATAGAAGTAAGGCCTTGTGCTAAGTTCTGTAGTGAAGATGAGAGAGAGGCAAGGCTTCTATTTTGAACCCAAGCTAGTGGAACACCAACTAGAGGCAAGTCTCACCTATGGAATGGTTCAGGGCAGGTGTTTGTACCATTTGGTTGGGCCAATGAGGACTCTCTCTTTCTCTGAGGCAATGTTTCACCTATGGTATCAAGGGCAGAGGCTTTATTGACGCTCAAGCTGTGTTGTGGTCCAGCCCTGTTTTGCTTTCAATGTTAGCTGCTCAAGAAAGCAAGGCCACTGCTGCCAGTAGGTGGTGAGAGGAGGGTGGTGGTGGCATCTGGGAACAGGTGTGACCACAGGAGTCAGGTCTGTGGGTCAGGACCGATTGATAGAATCATGAGTATCAGTTACCTTTGGCGAAGAAAAATCTCTCTTCTTTGGGATGGGGAAGAGGTTGAGTGAAGACTTAGGATACATTTTCATATAGGGAGCCACATGTAGGAGAGAGGAAAGCTAAGAGGGAGGAGTTTTGTCATTGAAACTTTGAGTTCTCCAGTTGGGAATATATCACTTATCCATTGCCGCATATCAAGCCATCAACAAAACAGTGGCTTACCACCGTTCACTTCTCCAGTTTCCATCAGCTGATGGGACAGTTGGGAGAGCTACTCAAGCCAGTTCTCTCTCTCTCTATAGGTGTTGTCCTTCATCCCAGGCTTCTTCACGACTTGGTAGTCTGGGGGTTCCAGAGGGTAAAAGTAGAAGCTTCTAGACCTCTTAAGCCCTAGAAGGCACACAAGGTCACTTCTACCACATTCTATTGGTCAGATCAGCTCACAGGACCAGCCCATATTCAAGAAGGTAGAGAAATAAGCTCCACCTTTCATGATAGGAGCTATAAATCCCATTACATGGGGCACAGGTCCAGGGAAGTGTGATTCATTGGCACCATGATAATCAGTGACTTGTCACAAAAAGGAGGGCAAGAGGAATGGGCATAGTTGGAAATTGAGGTTGAGGGATGTGTATTTGAAAGTGTCAGGGCAGATTCTAAGAGGAGTCCACAGGAGGATCAAACAAGGATGGGTCTGTTTTGTCAAACATCTTAAAGGCAATCAGATTTATTTAGAGAGTCATCCTCCTTTACAGGCTCAGGTGTGGACTCCCAAACGAGACTGAGCTGTGAAAAGGCAAAAGCTACGATCCAGACTTGACTGGAGTTGCCAAAACAGGAGGTGCTCTGGAAGTATTGACCACAGGACCCCACACTCTATTTCCTGCCCATGTCTTTTGACTTCAAGGGATTCCAGGCATTTCTGTGTGCTAAGTCGGTCGCTTCAGTTATGTCTGACTTTTTGTGACTCCATGGAGTGTTACCCGCCAAACTCCCCTGTCCATGGGATTCTCCAGGCAAGAATACTGGAGTGAGTTGCCATTTCCTCCTCCAGGGGATCTTCCTGACCCAGGGATCAAACCGGGTCTCCTGCATTGGAGGAGGCTTTTTTTTTTTTTTTTTTTTTTACCACTGAACTACGAGGGGAAGCCCCAAAGGGTTCCATAGGCAGTGACATTTTCAGAATCTTGTGGAAAAGACAGTGAGACTGAGATTATCTCTCTCCTGAGAACCCTCTGCTCACCTGAATCCATATACAGACAACTTTTCCCATGCTGGCTGTGCCTGCTTGGGAGGTTTTGGGGCTGTCAGGACTATGGCTGAACAGTTAAACTTGGTAATGAGATGGAGTTTGTTTCCCAGGAGGGCACACTCACCTGGGTCACTAGGGTGACAATGAGGTCCCTAAACTCCAAGCCTGGGATGTTAACTCAATTGACAGACGAGAAAAAAAACTTTAAGGAAGTGCAGTGTGCCTCAAAGGGTGACAAAGAGAAGTACCTCCTTCTGAAGCAAAACTTAAAGGCTCTGGATTTAACAGAAGGAGGATAAAGTTCAGATCCCAGCAAGTGGCAGCAGAGAGTGTGTGACCCCAGGGGTGTGACCTGCCAGAAGCAGGGTCTTTCTATTTGCTGCTGCGGGTTCCCTCTGTAGAAGAGCCTGAAATATGGTTCCCTTGTGTGTCCAGACTGGCTGGATACTAACTTACATATATATATTTTATATGTATGTGCATGCATACATGCTCAGTTACGTCTGACTCTTTGTGACCCCATGGACTGTAGCCCTCCAGGCTCCTCTGTCCATGGAATTTTCCAGGCAAGAATACTGGAGTGGATTTTCATTTCCTTCTCCAGGGAATCTTCCCAACCTACGGATCGAATCTGAGTCTCTTGTGTCTCCTGCATTGACAGGTTGATTCTCCACCAGCTATGCCACCTGGGAAGCCTTTATATGTATGTTATTTATATATTTATACTAGAATATTTATTTATAATATTAAATATAGACATTTAACATTTATAATTATGCCATAGTATCTATAACATCAAATATATTAAATAAATTATAATACATAATTATAAATACTATATTACAAATTATAAATATAAATCTTTATTATATAACATATACTTAAATTATATGTTGTTATTGTTATTCAGTTGCTAAGTCATGTCATACTTTTTGCTACCCTATGGACTGCAGCATGCCAGACTTCCCTGTCTTTCACTGTCTCCTGGAGTTTTCTCAAACTCATATCCATTAAGTTGGTGATGCTATCTGAACATCTCATCCTCTGCCACCCCCTTCTCCTTTTGCCTTCAATCTTTCCCAGAATCAGGGTCTTTTCCAATAAGTTGGCTCTTCCCATCAGGTTATTATATATTAGGATTATATATTATATGGGTTAATTGCATATATATTTTATATTTGCATATATATATATGTATATGTTTATATACACATATGTACCATTAAGGTATATACCTAATATTTATTAAGACTGAATTCTTACATTTGTTTTGTTAATAAGTCACTTCTCAAGCCATTGTCCTAGAGTCTTAAATGCACCTTGGACTCCATGTTCCAAAATAGTCCTGGTTTCCTTGCCTGGTGTCCTAGTTTCAACGTAGCCCACAGCAGCAGATGCTGTCTGTACCCATCCATACTCTGTGCCTGTTCGATGCCCTTAGTCCTAAGACACCCCCTCTCAGCACCGGCACCCTTTTTCCCAAGGGGTGTTCTAGAAGACCCCACTCTGCCTTCATGTTTTGCAGGCTGTAAGAGCTTTCTACATCTAACCTGTCCTGTGATCAGTGATCTGACCTGCCCCTTCTAACAGAGGTCTAGCTGGCATTCCCTGTCTTCTCTCTCACTTCTCTGGGCCCATGAGTGAGCACACATGTCAAAATCCAGATCTGGTGGCTGCCTGAGTGGCAGAGGGCATTTTCCTGTAGCAAATGGAAACAAGAAATGGCTTATGACAGCTTATGGCTCAATAGTTTTATAAACACTTTTCCTAAATATGATTTTTTAATACTTACTATAGATGTAAAAGGAAAGTTGTAACTTAGGATTTGGTTGTGATTCTTTGTATTTTTTTGGAATGATTGGATATTTTTTCTAACTTTACTACTTTATGAGTTTGCTACTTATATCTCTGAACAGAGCAGGAATATTTTAAATCACATAACTGCAGACAAATTGAAATGATATTATTTTTTAAAAGTTTCTTTTTCCTCTTAACTATTAGATTAGGAAGAAACAACATCCTACATAGGATTTTTCCAAAAAGTTCAATATTCTTTGTCCAGATTTTAGATTCTCAGAAGAAATGCCATTTACAGACACATTAAAAAGTATTTGCATCCAATTCTCCTTGCTCTGCCATGTACTTTAGTCTCCACAACAAGATTCTTAGTCGTACCTGATAGTATTTAGGTGGCTCAGACCGAGCCCACCGGGTCACAGAAGGACCTTAGCACCCACATAGTTTCACATTTCCAACCAAAGGGCTTGGTATTTTTGGTTTTTGTCAATTGAACCATTTCCCCTTCCATGATGGGCAATGTCTTCTATTTTGCCCAAAACAAAAGGATTAAGTTGTTTCCCATACTTGAGGTCGGTTCTTTTGTCAGCAGTGGCAGCGACTTAATTTTTCTCCTCTGAGGCAGAGCTGGAGCTGATTCAAGCACTCTACCAATGGCCAGAGGGAGGGAAAAAAAAAAAAAATCATTAGAAAATCAATTTTTACTTAATTGAAGATTCTTCCTCCAAACAGGAACAAAGTAGGATTTATCACCTCAGCCTGGGTAATAACCACATTTTTGTCTGCCTGAATTTTCCTTGGTAGATCAGATGTCTCCGGGATCCAGGTCAGTAGTACCACATGTGCTGACTTTTTGAGGGTTTGAGGAGGTCCAGGCAGGCAATAACCTGAGTGATACATCCATTCAGGATGTGGGCAAAGATTGCTCCAGCAAAGGATGATGAGAAATTATTCTGAGAAAGAGGATAAATAAAGGCAAGTCTGATCTACTCATCTGTTTTTGCAGGCAATTTAAAGTAAAGTAATTCTTCCCAGGGCTACTTTTTTTTTTAAATTTTATTTTATTTTTAAACTTTACAATATTGTATTAGTTTTGCCAAATATCGAAATGAATTCGCCACAGGTATACATGTGTTCCCCATCCTGAACCCTCCTCCCTCCTCCCTCCCCACAGGGCTACTTTTTATCTTTAGCCTTCGCCATTGCCTACGGCGTTAGGCGGCTTCTCAGATGGTGCAGTGGAAAAGAATCCCTCTGCCAATGCAGGAGATGCTAGAGACTCAGGTTTGATCCTTGAGTAGGGAAGATCCCCTGAGGAGGAAATGGCAACCCACTCCGGTATTCTTGCCTGGAGAATCCTATGGGCAGAGGAGCCTGGTAGGGTACAGTCCATGGGGTCCCAAAGAGTCTGCCATGACTGAGCACACACACACACAGCACTGAAACTCCTAGTAAGTGCCAAACCAAGGGCCCCCGAATCTACAGGGACAAACCTGGAGTGACTTCAGTACCCGTGGGGATCATATGGGAGTCCTGACACTCCAGGAGTGATGGCCAGAATCAAGACTCATCCAGAAACCATAGCATCTGAGGACCAATTAAAGAATTGAGAGCATTTTGTTTGGAGAAAGGAACGTTCAAAGGATATGTGAGAACGACCTTCAGAGTTACTGAAATGGACAGAATGAAGGTGCCTCACATGGGAAGAGAGATAATGGTACAATTAACAAACAAGGAGTTATTAGCAGAGCTGATTAGAAAAGTTTAGGATTGTGTTCAATAAGACTGAATTCAAGGGAATGAACATTTTTGAGGTCCTAAGTTTCCCATAATTCTTTCCAAAACAAAACAAATTCCTATCTATCTGTTTATCCATCCATTCATCCACCTATCTATCTATCATCATCACCACCATCATTTATCTTTACACATCAACTGAACAGAAAATCCCAATTTAACAGGGATTTTAATAAGATATTCTTTGAGAAGTTCATAATGTAATCTCTGGAAAAGTCAGGCCATGTTAGCCTCTATCTAAACTTTAATTACTCTGTTTTCTGAAATTGAAATGGAGAACTCATGGAAGGGAACACTCTGTCCCTCACAATCTGGCTCCAGTCTGGTTTTCCTCCTTCTCTTGCCCCTCCTGTAAGACCTCATTATGGTGCAGACACAGCAACATACACTCCTTCCCCAAGAATGTGGTGCCCTTTGCTCATTAGCTTACCTCTGACAAACCTATTCTTGAAGACAACTTCTCCCATTCTTTTGGGAATTATCCATTCATCTTTCAAGACAGAAATTGTGAGTTTTGCCTCTGTGCCTCAGGACACCATTTTCATGCTTTTCATTCTAGTATTCTTTGAACTTTTATGTGTCTGACCCTCTAGAATAAGGTCCTCTTCAAAGGTAATTATCATATATTATTATTTATTTGGAAAAATGATCTCTACAAGTCCTGTTTGAAGAGGTAGTCACTGCTTGTAGTGTGTTTTTATCAAGAAATATGTGACTAGAAATGAGTTTATATTGTGAGTAAAATAAGAAAGAGATGAATGTCAAGTAGAAGAGTGAGAGGGACTTTAGATTTACCCAAGAGGCATCCAGTGGGGCTGCCATGACAGATGAAGAGCTATAAAAGGTCACTGGGTGTCTTGTGAAGACCAGGAGATGAAGATAACAAATAACAGCTACCATTTAATTGAGGAAAACATGGTGGCTGCTATCCAGTGAAATGCTGTGCAGATATCATCTTATTTAATGCTCACAATACAATGAGATAAGAACTAAAACCTTGTTAATTATATTCATTGGATATTCATTGAAAGGACTCATGCTGAAGCTGAAGCTCAGCTTTGCCACCTGATGTGAAGAGCCAACTCATTGGAAAAGACCTCGATGCTGGGAAAGATTGAAGGCAGGAGGAGAGAGAGATGACAGAGGATGAGATGGTTGGACGTCATCACTGACTCAATGGACATGAGTTTGAGCAAGCTCTGGGAGACAGTGAAGGACAGAGAAGACTGGTGTGCTGCAGTCCATGGGGTTGCAAAGAGTCCAACACAACATAGTAACTGAACAAGAACAACCTCTATTTTACGAAGTAGAGGATGAAGCCTCACAGAGTTTACGTCTATGGCCACACAATATTAGGGTTTAAACTCAGATCAGACATAAAATGTTATTTTTTTCGGTACTATGTAATATTATCTCCTGAGATCAACCAAGTTGGCTTTAGAAACCTGTCTCTTGGATGGACCTGTGTATTCATCATCTATTTCTGCCCAACAAATCAAACAAAGAAATAGTGCCTTAAAATAAGCAACGCTTTTTATCTCCCAGTGTCTGTGGGCACAGCTGAGTTGAGTGCCTCTGACTCAAGGTCTCTCCTGAAGCTGCATCAAGCTGGGGCTGGGCTGTGGTTTCATCTGAAGACCTGACTAGGGAGGGTGCCCTCCCTAACTCACTCACATGGCTGTTGGTCAGGCATCAGTTCTTTATCACAGGGGCCTCTCCATGGAGCAGTTCATAACATGGAAGCAGGCTTCCCTCTGAGTGACCAATGGAGAGAGAAAGAGAGAACAAGGTGAGCAAGACAGAAGTCACAATCTTTTGGTACCCTAATTTCAGAAAGGACATCTTGTTCCTTCTGTTAGAAATGAGACTTGGGGTCTACCCCACTCAAACCAGAGAACTATCCTGGGGGAGAAGTACTGGAGGTGGGTCATGGGGGGCATTTTAGAGGCTGCCTCCCACCCTCTGAGTTGCTTGCTATGCTCTAGAATAGACATCAGGGTATTTGGGGCGGGTGGAGATGTGAATGTGATGCTGTGGGCCACAGTCCGGGGAAGGCTTTCCTCATTAGCCATGTGTAAAGACCTCTGCTTCACAGGGACTCTGAAAGGCAGGCAAGGCTGGGATGCTCAACCCCATTTTCAGGTGTGCAAACTCAGGCTCAGACAAGCTAAGGTACAGGAATCTGCTCTCAAGAGCAGAGGAAGAAGAACAGGAAGTTCTCATGCTGCACCCAGGAGAAGGTGGCGTATGGCCTCATCTGACTGCAGCCCATTCCCTCCTCTTCTGTGCTGTGTTCCTCACCTGGCACTTATCTGAAAGCTGCTTGGAACCACCTTCCTCAAGGTTTGTGTGAATCAGAATTAAGATCTTTACTTAACAGCATTTTAACTCTTGAGTTCTCTCAAGTTTAATGTCAGGAGCAAAGCTCTGGCTGCTGCCACAGGTCAGTCCCATCTTGGCTACAGCCTCAGCAGTCCAAGGATAACCACTGTGGTCAATTCTGGGTCTAGCATGTTCCAAAGTCTATTCACTTTCTCACCAATTGGTCTGAAAGATTCAGTTTGAAATAAGGAAAGGAATGGATCATCGGGATAAATCAGATATGGGTGAACTTATCAAAGTTCAATAAACATAAAAGTGATGAATTTTGAAGTCACATAATTAACTCAGGATTACATGAGCAATAACTGAGTAATTACACCTTTAATAATGCATTGAACTTGTCAGGAATACTTACTCATTCTGCTCAAATTTTCCAACAAGATAGCCTATAGCAAGTGACTATAATTAGATATTGCCTTGGAAAACATCGACAGCTTCTAATTGATACCTTTTATTATAAAGCTAGATGCCAAACATTGCTGTTTAGTAGATTAAGGAATAATATTAGAGGTGTTAGGATCATAATACCTACTTGCAAGAGTCTCATGCAAGTGGGGGAAAAAAAATCCAGTTCGACACATCAATCACCCACTTAAAGCTGGTTCAAGTTTGCACTGGTTTGCTTTAAATTACAGTCTGACAGCAATTGCTACTGCCAGTGCTGTCAGGAAAAGAAAGTGGAAACAGAGTGGGTGGGGATGGAGCAGGGACCCTTTCTGCTTCCTTTCTCACAGAGATGGCCAGAGAGATGGGTCTGGGAGAAAGGAGATGGCAGTAGGTCTTATTGTGGGAGTGAAAGGAGAGAATATATGTTTTGTCTTTAGATGAGAGATTTTTTTTCCTCACTTCAAGGTTGATCTTAGGGGCTTTTTTTTTGTTGTCATTGCTGTTTTATATTTTCTCTAGGACTATTTGAGATAGGACTCTAAACTTTGTAAAGACGGGGGAGAGAGGCTGTGGTTTAGTGGTGCTGGAGGGGTGTTCCTCACCCTCTGCTCCAGCCCCGGGATATTTTCTCTGTGTATTTTTTCCCTGGACTCACAATTCCTATTAAAAAGGAAGCCTTGAGAAACTTCTGTGTTGTTCAGTCGCTAAGTCATGTCCAGGTCTTTGCAACCCCATGTGCTGCAGCATGCCAGGTTTCCCTGTCCTTCACTATCTCCAGGAATTTGCTCAAGCTCATGTCCATTTTCGTCAATGATGTAATACAATTATTTCATCCTCTGTTGTCCCCTTCTCCTCCTGCCCTCAATCTTTCCAAACATCAGGGTCTTTACTGATGAGTCAACTCTTCGCATCAGGTGGCCAAAATATTGGAGCTTCAGCTTCAGCGTCAGTCCTTCCAGAGAATACTCAGGGTCTCCAGGAGGCAAGTGTTTTATCTGGAATCAGGGCTCCCACAGCAACTACTTCTGAAGGCAGTGTCCTGGTTGAGAGCCTGGGCTGCCCCTTGTTTGGATCCAGCTCTGTCAGGATTCCCTGCTGGGGGGAATCAGGCAAGTACTGTAACTGCTCTGTGCCTTAGTGTTCTGGTCTGTAAAATGGCCTTACAGTCCCGACCCCTGATGTTCACAGATCCTGGGCATGGGTCCAGAGACCTTCATGCTGCTGCTGCTGCTGCTAAGTCGCTTCAGTCATGTCTGACTCTGTGTGACCCCATAGATGGCCTTCTGCCGAGGTCCAGCCCCAGAGTTCGAAACGGGGACGGTGTCGGTGAGGATCAGGATACAATAGCTTCAATTAGATATTAATTAGAGATGTAAAGAGTAATAGAATGAGGATAGTTCAGTAGGAAAATTCAGTGGAGAAAAGAGGCTGAGTAGCTTGGTTTATGCGGGAGACCAATAAAACTTCAAGACAAGAAGTTTGCACC
This sequence comes from Bubalus bubalis, assembly GCF_019923935.1. Classification (NCBI taxonomy): domain Eukaryota; kingdom Metazoa; phylum Chordata; class Mammalia; order Artiodactyla; family Bovidae; genus Bubalus; species Bubalus bubalis. The sequence continues at coordinate 15,275,336 of NC_059170.1, read as the reverse complement.
ACTTACGTAGGCCGCAGGCGTCCTTCCATTCTCCCGAAGGACAGGAGACACTGAGGCCTCCCCAGTTGGATCTTAGAAGCCCAGGCAAAATTAGTAAGCTTGGTGGGTTCTGCGCTCCAGATGGAGACTCAGCCAGAGTTTAAGAGAGAGAGAGTGACATGGGGAGGCCAGTATTTCAAGAACCTGATCCCAATTCTTTATTTTCCATGGTCTACTTTTATACACTGAGATGTTATGCAAAAGTCATGTGGGGTCAGCAGTCCTGACTTTTATCAAAGTCAGGTGCTTCATACAAATGTATACAGAGGTCTTAGGGGTGTTACATCATCTTCTGGCCGGGGGGCCTGCTGACAATTTATGACTCTCTCCTTGTGACAGCGGTCAGTCAACCAGGACACTTATTTCTCCAGGGGTGATTATTCTTAAAAAAGACTCCACCTTCTGAAGGTACCAGATAAAGTTACATTCCTATAGGGTGAGGGTGTAGTGAGTTTTAATTAAGGAAAGAATTTAGTTAGCCTAAGGTCTAACGTGATTGATATCAAAGGTTAATACTTATTTCTTCTATATATTCATTAATGTGTGTAAGGGCAGGGGATGTGGAGACTTAGCAACAAACATTGGCTCAACAAATGAAAAACTCTTCACCAATACAATTTCTAATCAGCCCACTATACTTACACTAATGGTTTTCTAACTTTTCTAAGGAACCTGTTTTTAGAAGGTTTAAAGCATCTCGTGCCTCTCACGGTGGGGAGGCTGTGAGCAATCACATGTGGCTGGACAAGCCTGGCAGGCAGGCTAGAGAACCTTCAGAGGAGTTTGTAGGTTAAAACACTCATGTTACGCCCGGGAGCTTTTATTAACCGGAGCTCTAGGTTAACTCCTTCTCCGAAAGAGGTGGTGGGGGACAGCCGCCCGTAAAGTCAGAGGTGTAGGCGAGAGCACAAAGTAGTAAAGTAGGCAGGCTCTGGTTATGGGGGTAGATGCTCCAGGATTTCCAGGGGGACTCCTGAGGCTCCATCCCACCTTTGTGTATGTCGAGCCTCCTTCCTCATGACCTTTGCCATGGGCGGAGTGCCTCACGCTGGCCCCCAACAGCCTCCCACCAGGCTCCCCCGTCCCTGGGATTCTCCAGGTAAGAACACTGGAGTAGGTTGCCATGAGACCTTCACACTAAAGACTAAATATTTAAAAGCTGTGCATCCCGCTAGCAAGCTCTTAACACAAGTATTTTCTATCCAACTTTGATACATATACCTTCCAAATGAAAATGTGTAAAGTTGTCCTATTTAAATAATTAAAAGACATCAAAATAGAAAAGATGGCTATATAATTACTATTGCATGGGTTTGAATGTGCTGTTAGTGGAATAGGGATGTTGGTGAGTAACAGACTAAGGACAATGTGATTCATAAACTATTTTATATTTATTCTGTAAAATTTATTTACCCTTTCAATTTTGTCAGCAAAATCTCGAATGATGCTATTATAATCAGATTTCACATAATTTTTGTCCTTTTGGCAATAATGACCTAAACAACTATAACATAAAATATGATTTATTTACAGTATGTATTTTCATATAGTAATATTTTATATCCATGAAAAATGCAAACTAAGTGCGGTAAATGTCAATATAAATTTTAAAAAAGTAAATGTAAAATATAAAAATAGTTTTCAATATTTTCAAAACAATATTCTAGGATATTGAAAAGTACTTATTAAAAGCAAAATTAAAAGTTTATTTATAAAAACAAGGGCAAACATATTAAATTGAATTAATGTCAATAATCTAATAACATTTCAATAAAGTTGGGTTTTTATTTATGAAAAATTTGATTAAAGTTTCATGGAGAAATTTGAAAAAACAGTACACCACTCTGGGATTCAATATTCACCTAGTTATTTGTGTAACGAAGTGGTATCATGCTTCATGCACGCAATGTCTAGACTTACGTATGTTCAAATTTCAGAGTAATACAAATTGCTTAACATTGCAAAACATTCCATGGCTGCTATGTGCGATGGTTGTGAATACTGCGCTGATTTGTGAATAGCTTGAAAACTCTAAATTGGAACATGAAAAGCAAGAAAATGGGTACTTGTCACCACCAGGAAATAATATTTGGGTATAGCATTCAAGTGGGTAGGAAAGATCTGACAAGCTAATTCATTTATCTTTTCTCTCCTCTCAAATTCTTCCCAACTCCAGAGCAGCAACCATCTCTGAAGATGGAAACAGTGGAACCCTCAGATCTACTGACATTCAAACACAGTGTCCTTTGGTGTCAAGGTCATCCATCGGGCGAGGATGGTGGCAAACATTTCTCTGGGATCTGAACAGTGTAAATGATGAGACTGACACTGGCCCGCACTGTGTCCCACGTGACAGAGCGCTGCGAGGTATTTAAAATTTTTACATAAATAAACTTTTGATTTTAAAATAGTTGTAGATTAACAGAAATATTGTGAAGATAATACAGGAAATTCATAGACATTAAGTTTGCCCTCTTTTAAAAATCTTATATTCATATGGCATCTTTGTTACAGTTAACAGCTCAATATCTGTGCATTATTATACTCTATTCAGGCTTCCTCAATTTCCCCCTAATATCCTATTTCTGTTCCAGGGTGCCCTCCAGGATATCACATTATACTTAGGAGTCATGTCTCCTGAGGCTTCTTTGGCATGTGAATGTCTCAGGTTTTCCTTGTTCCTGATGGCCTAGAGAAATCTGAGATTTGAATTTTGAGACAAAATTGGGATTTGTCTGGTGTTTTTCTTATGTTTATACTGGGTTTAGCTTCCCTTGTAGCTCAGTCGGTAAAGAATCTGCCTGCAGTGCAGGAGACCACAGGGTTCGGCCCCTGAGTTGGGAAGATCCCCTGGAGAAAGAAATGGCAACCCACTCCAGTATCCTTGCCTGGAAAATCTCATAGACAGAGGAGCCTGGTGGGCTGCAGTCCATGGGGTCGCAAAGAGTCGGGCACAACTGAGCGACTAACACTTACTTACTTAACACTTGTACTGGGTTTACCGACTTTAGGAAGAAGACTCTGCAGGTGGTGTACCGTTCTCATCCAGTGATACCAAGGGTACATAGTATCTACAGGACTTATCACTGCTGATGTTGACCTTGGTCACTGACTCAGGTACTGTTTGTCAGTTTCCTCTGTATCAAGTTACTTATCCCCCTCCCCCTTTCTATTCTGTGCTCTTTGGAAAGAAATCACTATAAACTGCCCAGACTTCAGGTGTGGGAAGATAGCTTCACCTCCTTGAGGATGAAGTCTTTACATAAATTATCTGAACGTCTTCTGCATAGGAGATTCATCTGTTCTCTTCCATTTATTTTTGTCTTAAATCATGCATTGATATCAGTGTAGACTCATGGGTATTTATCTTATATTTTGGTTATAGTCTAATACTACTTTTTTTTTCCCCTCAAATTGTTCTAGTTGTGGCCCCTGCAATCCCTTCCAGTTGTCTTCTATAGCCCTTCGACATACTCCCACTATTGTGTGTATGTGTGTTTAAGCTTTTTGAGCACTTCCTTTCTTTCCCTCTCTGTATAAGATGCCACAGGCTCATTTTGTATATTTTCTGTCTCTGTCCGTGAATCAGCTATTTCTCCAAGAAGCCCCACCATGAGATTTGAACAAGTTTATTTTTGTGTGTATGTGTGTGGAATTCAGTGTCTAAATGGCAGGGTCAGGAGATAATCTTCTTTTGCTCAGGTCTGAGGGCAGCGCTGGTCATGCCTCCCTACATCACGGAGCTGAAGAGGCAGTTAAACCAGTTAATGTGTACCAAGTGCTTAGAGAAGTTCCTGGCTCATGGTTAAAAAGGCAGTAAATGTTAGTTATTATATACCCGCATGCTGCATACACTTCCCTCGGCCAGCCAATGAGTCCTGCTCACAGCGCATTAGAAGTTGGAACCTATGTTTGGTTATACTCTACAATGTAGAGCATCCAGATCTGACCTGCATACAGGGTGATGTCTACGGTTCACTCTCTGGGGCAAGCCTTTGAAAACTGATGCCCATGTGTTGCCCTTTAAGTAAAGATGCATCTTCTGTCATCTTTTCAACTGGAATGGACTGGCTAGTATATATATTTTTAAAATTTATTTATTTTTGGCTGTGCTTGGTCCTCGTTGCTGCTCGCGCTTCCTCTAGCTGTGGTCTGCAGCCTTCTCATTGTGGTGGCTTCTCTTATTGTGGACCACAGGCTCTAGGGCCCGAGAGCTTCAGCTGTTGCAGTGCCTAGACTCGGAAGCTGTGGTGCGCAGGCTTGGTTACCCCATGGCATGTGGCATCTTCCCAGACCAGGGATCAAACCCCTGTCCCCTGCATTGGCAGGTGGCTTCTTTACCACTGGATGACCAGGGAAGTCCTGGCCAGTGTCTTTTAAATCCTTGTTATATTTGAATGTCTTAAGTAGTGTCATACAGGTCTTTATCACTTTTTAAAAGTTTGCTTTTTGCTGCTCTGCTTTCACAAAAGACCTACATCTGTACCTGTCTTCACTAACTGAAAGAAATCCAAAGAGATTTTTCATTTTTATGAAAAAAGACAAAAGTCAAAATAGCATGTAGCATGTACCCCAGACAACAAGAGAGGCACCCCTAAATCCTTTCCTGGGAACCACACTCCACATCTCTGTATCAAGCTGCTATGGCTTTGAACTGTGTCTGTCAGCATCTGTGCTTTATCTCGGTTTGTTTCATGTGTCTTAGCAAGATGTATCCAGAAGCAATTATTTCAGCTTAGAGACGTCTCAAAGGAATGCTTTACTTTCAGATCGTGAGGGAAACGTGTATTCTATTCTACTCGTGCTGGTCTTGCTTTCCTTGCCTCTACTCTGTATACATTATACTTTGGTGGCCTCATGCTGAAGCTGCTTCTTTTTCAGGGTTCCCCTAGGATAGTCAACCCCTGCTCTCTGGCTGTAAAAACTCTCATAATTTAGGCAGGAAGATATCTTGCCTGTAAGCAGAGGCAAAACCTCCCAGGGAATTCCCTGGTGATCCAGTGGTTAAGAATCCTCCTGCCAAAGCAGGGCATGTGGGTTCGATCTCTGGTCCAGGAAGATCTCACATGTGGTGGGGCAACTAAATCCATGCACTACAACTACTGAGCCTGAGCACCTAGAGTCCATGCATTGCAGCAAGAGAAGCCACTGTAATGAGAAGGCCGCTCACTGCAAATAGAGAAAGTCCACTCAGCACCCAAGACCCAGTGCAGCTATAAATGAAAATTTTTATAAAAACCTTTTCAAATGTGACAACTTCCTGGGACCACAGCAGAATGATAGGGTGTCCAAGGGTTGCTGAGGCCACTTGAAGTCTCACCTTGGTGCTTTTACATCTAACGTCTCACTGCCCAACTCAAGCATGGTTTCCAAAAAGTTATTATGCTGCTGTCAGAATATAAATACTTTGCAGGGGTTGGGTAGGTGAGACGATCACATGAAATTGTAATGTAAGGCATTATGCAGTAGCTGTCAAATTACTGTTGAGGATGAGAGATTCTGTAGGAGGTTGGGAAGGGAGGGTGATAGAAGGGGACGATGCTTACTGAGTAGAGTTGCAGAGCTGTAAGGGTGTGGCAGAGGATGAGTTGTTTGGATGGCATCACCAACTCAATGAATGTGAATCTGAACAAACTCTGGGAGATGGTGAAGGACAGGGAAGCCTGGTGTGCTGCAGTCCCTGGAATTGCAGAGTCAGACATGACTGAGTGACAGCATTAAACTAAACTGAAGGCTGTAGATGCTGGACCAGAGGGTCTGGGCTCAAATGCCAGCTCTGTCACCTGTAAGCCTTGTGATCTTGAACAAGTCATTTCATTTCTTTGTGCTCCAGTCTCCTCATCTGTCAAATAAACATAGTGATACACCCACATCACAAGTTTGGTTGTTTTTGTCTTTTTTTGTGGGCAGGTTGGGAACGCTGAAGCATGTGGGATCTTAGTTCCCTGACCAGGGGTATGTCATGCAAGTGTATGCTCCTCGGTTCTGTCTCGTTACAACAAGAATTTGGAGTGACGGACATTAAAGCCTCCCTTGGCGTGTCACGGCTCTCAGGTCTAGACCGAGAGCTCTCAGACCATGTTATAGCTCTCAGGTCTTGAATGGACTGTGTTATAGCTCTTAGACAAATCAGTGTTACAGCTCTATTTTATTTAGAAGATAGCAGGAAAATCCATCATCGAGGCGTGAGGGCACGTCAATCCAAAGACGTGAAGAGAAGAGTGCCCCAGCGCGCGGGAGAGAGAGCGAGTGATCGAGCTTTGGCTCCTCTTTTTATAAGTTTTTTTTTTTTTCCCCCCTCCCTGGGCCTGTCCTATGTAAACTGGGCCAGCCAGGAGTGTTGTTTGTTTTTACCTGAGGTCCCCACTCCGGTCCTCAGACTTTCCTTTGTTCTATTTTCGCGGGCTTTTCTCTTCCTTATCTTTTAGCCACCGCCATTCTGGACTCCTTTTCCCTATTCTAACTACCTAACAGGTAGAACCCATGACCCTTGCAGTGCAAGTCCAAACCCCTAGATAACCAGGCAAGTCTCACAACTTTGTTTTGAGGATAGAATCAGTTAATATACTCAGAACACGTAATATAGGGACTGGCACATTTTAAAGGGCTATATAAATAGCACCCCACTCCAGTACTCTTGCCTGGAAAATCCCATGGATGGAGGAGCCTGGTAGGCTGCAGTCCATGGGGTCACTGAGGGTTGGACATGACTTAGCGACTTCACTTTCACTTTTCACTTTCATGAATTGGAAAAGGAAATGGCAACCCACTCCAGTGTTCTTGCCTGGAGAGTCCCAGGGAAGGGGGAGCCTGGTGGGCTTCCGTCTATGGGGTCGCACAGAGTCGGACACGACTGAAGCGAATTAGCAGCAGCAGCATATAAAGTGAAAAGTGAAAGTGAAAGTCGCTTAGTCACGTCTGACTCTTTGCAACCCCATGGACTGCACAGTCCATGGAATTCTCTAGGCCAGTATACTGGAGTGGGTAGCTTTCCCCTTCTCCAGGGGATATTCCCAACCCAGGGATCAAATCCAGGTCTCCCGAATTGCAGGCAGGTTCTTTACCAGCTGAGCCACAAGGGAAGCCCAACAATACTGGGTTGGGTCGCCTATCCCTACTGCAGCGGATTTTCCCAACCCAAGAATTGAACTGGGATCTTCTGTATTGCAGGCGGATTCTTTACCAACTGAGCTATCAGGGAAGCCTTAAGGGCTATATAAAGTTATCGCTATTTTTACTAGATGACATGTACTATCCTAGGGACCATCATGGGATATTTCATTTTGCCTTTTATGTAACTGGGTCAGGGCTACTTAGACTACATTTATTTTTCTTTTAAGAGAACACTACTTTTTCTTTTTTTGGTTGTGCTGGGTGTTCATTGCTGCTCAGGCTTTTCTCTAGTTGCAGCGAGCAGAGGCTTCTCTCTAGTTGTGTTGTGCAGGCTTCTCACTGTGGTGGTTTCTCTTGTGGAGCACGGGCTCTAGGGTGCGGGCTTCAGTAGTGGAGGCACATGGGCTCAGTAGTTGCTGCACGTGGGCTTGAGAGCACAGGCTCAATACTTGTGGCGCGCAGGCTTAGCTGTTCTACGGCACGTGGGAACTTCCTATATCCGGGATCGAGCCCATGTCTCCTGCATTGGCAGGTGGATTCTTTACCACTGAACCACTAGGGAAGCCCTAACCTACATTGCAAAGACACAGTCAGAGAAGGAGATGCTGAGGATGAAGGATGCTTGTGTATTTGTGCACAAGGAGGCTTGGTATATATGAAGACAAAGAGTCCAATTTGGGCAGGCAGAGGAACACCATTAGGTAGCTAGGGACTGGAAAATGCTGAGGTTTGGAAGGTTGGGGAGTAAAGATGGAGCCCAAATAATGGGATACAGTGACCAAAACCATCTGGGATTACAAAATCCCTTTTTCTGTCTACTTTGTGGCCTTGGGAGTAGAACTTATGTGCCTTGAACTTCAACTTTCTCACCTGTAAAATGGAGGTAAACTGACCTACCTCCCATGTATATTATATGTTTAAATGCATTTACATGTAAAACTCATTTATCTTTATCTGTGTCAAAAGTATATTTATATGTTTACATGTACTTGGTCTCTGCCACATTTCTTCCGTTCTAAGGAGCTGTTACTTGTAGTTGTAATTTAGTCACTTAGTTGTGTCCAATTCTTTTGCAATCTTATAGACCTGCCAGGCTCCTCTGTCCATGTGATTTCTGAATCAAGAATGCTAGAGTGGGTTGCCATTTCCTTCTCCAAGGGGTCTTCCTGACCAACGTCAATTTAACAGCGGGTCTCCTGAGGCCAAAGACATACTGCTGCTTTAAATGTAAATGTTTAATATAAAACGAATTCTTGTTACAGAAATGATCAAGTATAAAAAGAAAGTCCTTCTTAGAGCAGGGAAATGGAGCAGTAGAATCTCATTAGGCATCACTCACTCTCTCCTCCATCTCGTCTGCTAAACTCTTCTTCTGAATCATAGACCTGCTTCCTGGAACTTAACCCACAGCCCTGGGCTTGCCCAAACTCTGCCTGTGGTCGCCCCACAGGCAAGACCTGCAGGAGAGGGTCCCGGAATGGTGCTGCAATGGACTTCCAGCTCCAGGGAGGTAGAAACTGCCTTAGGGGGTGTACAAATTCCTCAGCTTTGAAGAACCGCAGAGTTAACCATCATTAAATCATTAAACAGGACACCAGAGGGGAGTTAATACGCAGAGAAGCAAAGCTAATTTGGGCTCTCAGGTGGCTAGCTCAGAATTGCCCACTTAATCTCTGACCCTTTAATTCATAGAAGTATGTTCTGGATCCTAAAGAAGACTTTTTTTTTCACCCCCTCTTCAAAGTCTGGTCCTCTCTGATGGCTGGGGTAGAGGGCTGAGGGAGCTGCAATAGAGTGGATCTCACCACCCAGGAATATTCCAGTAATAATATGCAGAGCAGAGGGCTCTCGGTGAGAGAACAAATTATCGATTGCCTCTGGGAACTCCTTGTCAGCCTCTGATTTTAATGGATTTCAAATGCAGCTTTCTCTTGCCTGGACCTCCTCGGGTAAGGTTAGACCAGGGATTTTCAACTAGGGGTGATTTTGTCCCCCTCCCCATCCTGAAGGCCATTTGGGAAGTTTGGAGATAGTTTTGGTTATTTCAACTACTGGCTCCTAGTGGGTGGAGGTCAGGAATGCACAGGCCACCCCCACCCCACCCCCTAGCAGAGAATCATCTTCACCACTCCCCCCACCCCCACAATGTCAATTTCACTGAAACTGAGACACCCTGGTGTAGACTGATGGAAGGTGATCTCCCCTCAGGCCACTCTTTCTGAATGCAAAGGTTCTCTGAATGCCCGCCTTCCATCTACCCTTGCCTCCAATTTCTGGCCCTGAGAAAACACAGAGAAAAAGGCATTTGGGTTCTGAAGTCAGAATTTCCTCCCTTGAAAATCTGCTCTGTAACTCAGTAGTTAAAAGACCCTGGGAAAATCAGTGCGTGTTTCCAGGCCTCCGTTTTCCCGTCTGCAAAGTGGTAGTAACAGTAGTCATCATTGGGTCTCTGTGTGGAGTTTAATCCTTATGTAGTCATAAGCACTCACATGGAGAACTAGAGAACGGATGCGCCAACTTGGGGGAAGCGGGGACGGGGAGTGGGATGAATTGGCAGATTTGGGATTGATGTATGTGCCGTCCTCCCTGTGTGTGTGCTCAGTCGTGTCTGACTCTTTGCGACCCCATGGACTGTCAGCCGCCAGGCTCCTCTATCCATGGGACTTTCCTGGCAAGAATACTGGAGTGGGTTGCCATTTCCTTCTCTAGGGGATCTTCACGACTCAGGGATCCAACCCACATCTCTTACATTTCCTGCATTTCCAGCGGATTCTTCACCACTGAGCACTTGGGCGGCCCTGAATGTACACCACCATGTGTGAAACAGATAGCTGGTGGGAACCTGCCGTGTAGTTCAGGGAGCTCAGCTGGGTGCTCTGTGGTGACCTGGATGGGTGGGATGGGGGGTTGGATGGGAAGGAAGTCCAAGAGGGAAGGGATATACATTTAAGTATAGCCGATTCACTTTGTTCTATGGCAGAAACAAACATAACATTGTGCAGCAATTATACCCCAATAAAAATAAATAAAAATAAACGCCCACTGCTATGCCTGTCCCAGGATTGTTTCAGAAAGGTTTGCATGTACTGTATATATTTGCCATTTCCTTCTCCATATGTAAAGTCAACTTGCATTTATTTCCTGAATTGTTGCAGACTTATTTTTACAAGGTCATGGGCTCTCAAACCCCGGGCTCCTTTCTGTTACTGATCCTGCTGCCCTTCCCCAGGCTTCATTTTCTTCCATCATGATCACTGCCATAGACTGGATCACCAGTGTCCCTGTTGTAATCAGAATCTCTGCCAGAGTGAGCTATTGAAAGTGACAATCTGAACAGATTACACTCATGCTGTCTCTTGCCATGGGGCCCAGGTGCTGCCTACAGAATCAGATTCATATTTTTTTTCATTCCCTTAAGGGCCTGCACCCTGAACTCTTGCTATTTGCTTGGTCTCACCTTCAGCTATACTCACCTTATCCTATTTCCCTAAAATACTGATCTGTGTCTTCCCTCTAAGCCTTTGTTTATGACATTTCTTCTGTCTGGAGCATTCCCCATCCCTTTAAAAAATTTTCTGTCAAATATTTATTTTCCAAGACTCAGGCCAGGGGTCATGCAGCTGGGACGCCATCCTCAGAGCCCAGGGTGGTTCAGGCTCCTGCACTGGATCTGACACAGAGGACATGCTGTCAATCCACTAAATTCTTTACAGTGTTGCATTTGGGGGAAATATGTTTCACCTGTGGATCTTTTCACAAAAGCATTCTCCTAGAAAGAAATCACTGAAACCAGACTCTTCTATCTCTGTAATTTTATCAGGGATCTGTCACAGCTTTGGGACTTCTTAAATCTCCAGCCACATCCACATTGTCTTGGGGTTAAGAAGACAAAGGCAAAGACTTCCCTGGTGGTCCAATGGTTGAGAATTCGCCTGTCCATAGCCGCAGGGGATATGGATTTGATCCCTGGTCCGGGAAGTTTCTGCAGAGCAACTAAGCCTGTGTGCCACAACTACTAAGCCCGGGCACCTAGAGATGTGCTCTGCAATAAGAAAAGCCACTGCAGTGAGAAGCCTGTGAACTGAAACTAGAGAAAGCCCACTCGCAGCAAGGAAGACCCAACAAAGAACCAGCACAGCCAAAAATTAAATACGTGAATAAAATTTAAAAAGAAGCCAAATGCAGCTGTGCTCCTTCCTGCTCTGTGACCCTCACTGAGTTTCTTAACCTCTCTGAGTCTTGGTTTCCTTATCCATGCATGCTCAGCTGCTTCAGTCGTGTCTGACTCTGTGTGACCCTATGGACTGTAGCCCACCAGGCTCCTCTGTCCATGGGATTTCCCAGACAAGAATACTGGAGGGGGTTGCCATTCCCTTCAGTGGCATAATAATTTCAGCCCCTTAGGTTGTTTTCAGCAGATTAAATGAGAGTTTATATAAGGAATGCAGCCCCAAGCCTAATGCTAGTGCTCACGGAGGACTGTTGTTCTTGTTACTGGCTTCTTCAGCCTTGAAGGCAGGCGTAGACCAGCTGTGCAGGCAGGGTTCCTACGTTAATCCAGGAAGCCAGGCGAACCGGAAATCTGGAGGTGGGATCTTTGTGAGAGCTGAGCCGTGCCAGGCCGGGTGGCCTGAACCCTGGAGTGTGAGCTTACGTGTATGTGTATAGGTGTGTGCATGTGTGTACGTATACAAGTGTGTGCACATCATGTGTGTATGTGAGTGCATACGTGCAAGTGGATGATGAGGGGGTCAGTACTGAGTAGCTCAGCTCAGATTCAGAAGCAGGATTCAACCTTTGGCTTCTGTTCTGACAGTTGGGAAAATTGTCTATAGTCAAGGGTGATAATGGGATGTGAGCTCCCCTTCTGGGGTGGGATCATGCAATAAGGCAGCACAGGAGGACCCTGGAAGGCCTGTGAGCAGCTGAAAAACTCGGGAGCCCTTTTATGACAAGCCCTAGGGCTTCTCTGGTAGCTCAGCTGGTAAAGAATCCACCTGCAATGCAGGAGACCCTGGTTTGATTCCTGGGTCAGAAAGATCCCCTGGAGAAGAGATAGGCTACCCACTCCAGTATTCTTGGGATTCCCTGGTGGCTCAGGGAACTACCAGGGCCTGGGTTTGATCCCTGTGTTGGGAAGATCCCCTGGAAGAGGGCACGACAACCCACTCCAGTATTCTTGCCTGGAGAATCCCCATGGACAGAGGAGCCTGGTGGGCTACAGTCCATGGGGTTGCAGAGTTGGACATGACTGAGCGACTAAGCACAGGAAGCGAAGGAAAAGTAATTCGAGCAGGGTCTCACTTAATCTCCTCTGAGCCACACAAATATGCCCGGGGAAGAGTCAGGCCAAAGAAGATCTTCTGTGGTCAGGCTCTCCCTTAAAGACTTACCCTTTGTTAGTTATATCCCAGGTGGCTCAGTGCTAAGGAATCCACCAGTCAATGCAGGAGACGTGGTTCAGTCCCTGGGTTGGAGGATCCCCTGAAGGAGGAAATGGCAACCCACTCCAGTATTCTTGCCTGAGAAATCCCATGGACAGAGGAGCTTGGCGGGCTACGGTTCATGGGACTGCAAAGAGTTGGACACGGCTTAGTGACTGAACACACACACATACAGTACAATGAAACTAAGACAACGTAGTAAACTAACTAAACTCCAATAAAATTAAAAAAAAGTCTTACCCCAATTTACAACCTCAGTCTATAAGAGCCCTAAGGATGCTAAGGCAATGATTGGGTTAGTGGTTCAGCTTCTGCCCTGAGCTCAGTCCCTGCCCAGAGCTGTGTTCTTGGGGAAGCCTGCCTTCCCCTCTCTGGTCTCAGTGTCTCCATCCCCTTGATGCTACTCTGACACTCTGTGGATCTGATTCCAAGACTTTTTCAGGTTTGCCTCCTGGGGTCCAGATAAGGACACACATCACCTTAGACTTGTAGAGGAAGGGCCCCTCTTCTCCAGGCCTGTGGCTCTGCCCCCTCCTTCTGCACTCCTTGTCCACTGAGGGAGCCACATGAGGTCCAGTGCCAACTGGCTTTTGCCCTTCACTCGGCTTGCCCTGTGACCAGCTCCTGATTTCTTTTAGGAATGCATCCTTTTAATGTTGGTGGTTAAAAGTAAAAATATTAGGGTCATATGTACCGAGTTGCTAGTGGGGTGTCCTTAGGTAAAGAATTTAGCTTCCATAAAGGTATCTTCAGCTTCTAGATGGACATGATAGCAACGGTTGCAATTAGTAAAAGTGAGAATGCAGGTGAAGTGATTAACTCAGTACCTGGCTCATTGTGATTCCTGAGGAATGAATGGGCTGTTTAAACAAACGACTTGTCTGGGTTTAGCCCCTTTGGGGCCTGCTGTCACTCTGTAACTGCATGCCAGCACACTCCACTAGCCTGTAAGACCCTTGGGGGATATGCAGCCTCTTATTCCACTATGTATCAGTGTTTGGCACATAGTAGGTGCTCTGGGCTTAGCGATGTCCCTCCCCACTCCTTTCTCACAGAGACATGAGCCCTTCTTTGCATCCTGAGGCTGTGGCCAGAGATGCGAGTGGTCCTGGGAGGCAGGAAGGCCATGGCAGGTCCTTTCAGTTCCATGGGGAAGGGACTTCCACATCCTCTCTGCAGTTGTCTGCATGTCTAAGAAAGGATGGAGGGAGGGAAGGGCTGGGCAAGAGGAGCCTCGGGCTAGAGCACGGTGCTGATGAAGTTCCAGCCGGTCCGATCTGCAGGAGTTTCAGGGCTGCAGTTGCCCAGTAGGGGTATCTGGGAAACCTGGTTCCAATACTCCCTGCTGTGCTGTCATTTGGGAGCAGCCCCAGAATCTTGACCTGACATAATCAAAGAGATGGACTCAAAGGTGTGGCAGCTGAAGCCTGGGCCCTGTAGGGACCCATGGTCCCTGCGGCAGGTTCCCATGATGGGAGATTTGAGCAGATTAACTCCACGGCGGCCACAACGGAGATGATTTCTTTCTGGAAACCTCAGTCATAAGAGTGTCTGTGATAAAGCCAGTGATCAAACTTCCCAATACACACAGACACGCACACACATTTGCTCACTATGAGAATATAACCAAGCATAAACTATGTACACACAGATTTATATATATATATATGTAAACACACATATGTAGATAATACATACACACACATATAGATGATACATACACACACATATATATGTGTTAGTTGCTAAATTGTGTCAGACGCTTTGTGACCCCACGAACTACAGCCTTCCAGGCTTCTCTGTCCATGGGATTTCCCAGGCAAGAATACTGGAGTGGATAGCCATTCCCTTCTCCAGGGGATCTTCCCCACTCATGAATTTTGAACCCAGGTCTCCTGCATTACAGGCAGTTTCTTTACCATTTGAGCCACGAAGTATTTATTCATATGAATATATTCATATTCATTTATACACACATATATTCATATAGAGACATATACATATTATCATGAAATAAACACTGAATTAAATTCTAGTCTAAAGTCTGCTATAGACAAGATAGATGACCTTGAAAAAAATCCCTTTCTATAAACTTAACCTTTTTAAACTGAATAATTAGAGAGGCAGCACTCAGATCTCTTTGGATGCTAGTATTTTATGAATAAATGGATTGCTCTTACAAATCAAACAGGAAAGACAGATAATATCAGAGGACAATCCCAGCAAGGAAGTCCGGCGGGCACACTCATTTCCCTCTGCTCATTTATTGAGTATCCAGAGATGGCTGATGCTTCCAGTGGGCTGGTAAATAAACGATATGGTTCTTGACCTTCTAGAGAAATATTCAAGTAGAGAGAGAGAAAGGAAGAGAAGTCGGGAAATAAACAATGGCAGACACTTGTAGGGGATAAACAAGATTCAGTGTCAAAGAACTGTCTAGCATGGGCACTGCTGAGATATTCCCTGCACTGTTCATTTGTCCGATGTGAAGGGTCATTCATCTGCCCCACACATATTTATGGCCCATTTACTGTGTGCCAGGCATGGTGCTATCTGTTAGGTTAAGTGAGTTCTTAGTCAAGCTCATGGACAAAAGCCTTCCTTCTGGTCATTTTCTCAGACCCACTTGACTCTTTGTTAAAACAGTGCTTGTCACAAACTGGTTGCTGCATTTCTTATTAACAAAAGCATTCCATGGTTCAAGTTCATTGTGTTTTATTTTCTCCTGTGGAAAAAAAATACAACTTGGAATGGTCAAAGGAAATGTCTTTGGCAGAGAGTGAAGGTACAGTTGCTTTTTTCCAGCTCTGCTGTGAACCAGCTCTGCAACCTCGGGCAGCTCAATCCATATCTCTGGTTCTCTGTTTCAGTCTGTGAGATGAAGATGAGATGACAGCTGACGTCTCTTCCAGCTCCCAGGTAACTGCACGCACAAGGTGGCTATTCTGTGGAATTCAAACAAGTCTGTTTGTTTTATCAATTCATGAGTTTATATTTTACTTAGAAATGGATATCTTTCCTTTTTTTTCCAGTAAGGATTAGAGCAGTACTATGGTCCTATTCTGAAAGTCTCAATCCTTTAATTAATTTAAGTAATTACTACTAAGCCATTATTGCCCACAATCAGTTTTATATTTATTTTATATTCATGTGTATACAAAGATTGGAATTCCCAAATGGTACCTTGGATCAGGTTCACTAGGAAAAAAGTGATATTTTCTTTAAAGCAACAACAACAGTTGTAATGAGCCCCATGAAACCCATTCCTCCGGTAAAATTACCTTAAAGCACAATTTGCACTGGGTTTCTCACTCAACTATTTTCTAGCTTCCTGGCCTTGGCCAGTTTACCTGGTTCTTTAGAGCTTGTTTCCTCGTTGGGAAGAGTTTGCAGGCACAGGCTTCCTTCTGTTCTTTATCTCCTGGGAGGTGTTTGTCTTGTTCTGGAAATCCAAGGCAAGGCTCTGACAAGAGCCAGCAAGCCCAGCTGTTTCTGGATCCTGATAGAGTGGGGTTGCCTCCCTGAGCATCTTTCTCTTGCTTTGGCTCTCAAAGACCCCGAGGCTGCGGGAAAATAGGGTGACTTTTGTTAAACTGCTGCCATCTGCCAGTTGTGTTGGAGGTCACGGTGCTCCTTCAGAAGCCGTGGGTAATGTATTTATTTATCACTGCTGATGGTCCACACTCCCCCATCTCTTCAGTTTGTTCTGCCCAAGGCCGTTGGGGTCCGACAGAGATCAACAGTGTTTCTACAGAGATGAAGCGGCTCGTCAAAACCTGAATTAGATGTTAAATCTTTGTGAAGTGGGGAGGAGGTAAGGGGAGGGAGGCATCCTATTGAAATAAGAATTTATCCAGTGTCGTTTCCTGTGAGATAACGTCCCCAGAAAGATTTGTTACCGGGCAAGTTGCAAACTGCTGTTTCAGGCTGATAGGTGTTGCCAATTCATTTTGATGAATTCTGCCAGTCAGAAAAGTAGTTCCCCCCTCCTTTCATTCACTGGGCCTGGTTAAAAACAAACGAGGGTTTTAAGAGCTGGGACGATGCACACTGGTGTGCCTGGGATCTGTGGAAAAAAAGATGCTTCAGTACATACTTCATGTGGTTGAGAAAGTCAAAAGAGCTGCTGGGCAGCACAAGGAGCTCAGCTCAGTGCTCTGTGATGACCTAGAGGGGACATATGTATACATACAGCTGATTCACATTGTTGTATAGCTGAAACTAACACAACATTGTAAAGCAATTATACTCCAATTTAAAAGTAAATAAGAAAAGCCCAAAGGGTATCAGGCTAAAAACAGTCTGTCTTCAGCCCTTGGCTCCAATTCCATGCTCTCATATGCCACAGTTACTCACGAGCCCCTCAGGGAGCCCCCATTCAGATCCCACCCAAATCCCCTGCTCAGCTCCCAACTAACCCTAAGATCCCATTCCTGCAAGGCTAGGAGGAAGCACAACAAATTTGAATCTGGAGGCAGAAACATCTGGGCACCAATTTTGGTTCCATCCCTAATGGGTTAATCTGGACAAATTATATTGTCTCTGTGACCTTGACTTTCTTCACTGGTAAACTGGAAAGAATCACCATACAGGTCTGCCTCACTTGTTGGACTCTGACTACTCAAACTCTTTCTATCTAAATATGGGAACTAAACAGATCCAGATACCTTTATGAATAAATTCCTTACCATCCAAACTCTTGCTGCTCATTCTCTGAAATTCAGAGGAAAACTAGAGATGTCCCTCCTTATCCTCAACCCCTCCCTGCACCCAGGATCCAGACATATTTGGATTTTGAAGCATATTTGTACTTGAAACAGTATTCTTAAAATAGTTATCATGATTTTGGCAACGGTGAGTGCATCACAGGCCAAGCTGGATTTGCACTCATTGGCCCAGGAAGTCAGTCCTGGTCAGGCTCACCATCTGCTTCAACTTCACCCTCTCCTTCTGGACACCTCCATGTCTCTCTGACTGGTACCCAGCTTGCTCTTCTGCCTCTTGCTTTGGGTCAACAGCTTCTGGTGTTTGCTTCAGTTCTCCCCAAGGAAGTGTCTCTCAAATTGCTCCCTTGGCCTTAAACACAACAGGTATTGACCTCTGACCACCCTGGACTTTCGTGGTCACCTGAAGGAAACCATTGCAGTCTGGTTGTGCTATAAGCCGGGAGCAGCCTAGCATTTTTTCTCAGGTCTGAAACACTCCTGGGGAAATATGCTGTCAAATGGATACATCCTTTTTTTAACTGTTGCCCCTGCCCATCTCCACTTCAGCCAAGGGTTTCTTCTGTATCTGGAGCTCTTTGGACTCTTGAAAATATCCTCCAGACAGAAGCAGGTATGGAAAGAGCTCTGGGATCCTTCCTGATTTTGGTTGCAAGATTCAAGCAAGTTTCTTTCCTCTCTGGGCTTTGGTTTGCTCCCCTATCCAAGGAAGGTGAGAAGTCCTCAAAATAGCTTTTCATTTTCCCAAGGTCTCTATTATCTTCTAGGGTTACTTTTGGGGATTTTTCCTTGAGAAGGTGAGGGAGAGTGAGAGGAAGACCATGGGGAGCGCTACCTGCTTCAGTAGGCTATGGGGTGAATGAGGGCATCTCTCATCTTGCATCTCTCATTCACTCCCTTGACTGTACACACTCAGTTGAGACTGAGGCAGGGTGACCCAGGCCCCTGCACCATCATCTGGGTTCCTAGTCTTCTCTTCCTCCCCAAACCACCCAGGTCTCAGAAGTTGCCTGTCTGATATTTTTAAGCTGAGCTGCAAAGGTTCACGGAACAATCATCAGTGAGGCAGTGACCAGTAATAAACATCACCAGCACACTCTCTGGGAACTCCCGAGAGGGATACAGACTGAGATCTTGACTTGCACAGCCTGAGGTTCCAGGGAGCTGAGCAGAAAGATGGACCTGGAGCCCAGCGACGTGTGAATGTGACATCCAAGGATGATGTGTATCACTTGGGCAGGGTAGATGGGTCCCTCCTTGGGGTCCTTGTGAACATCCCTACATAGATAGGGATTTTGCAGGAATCCTGCCCTCACACCTGAGGCTCCTCTGTGCCAGCTGTGGGACACTTCCTGAAACAGGTGGATATTCCTTATCTGGGCTGAAGCTGTTTGTCCCCATCTTCAGAGTTCTGCTTGTTTATATTAATAGAGCAGCTTAGAAGCTGAGCTGTCCACGGTGCATGGCCTTAACCACCTAGTTACTATTTAGGGAAGAGAAAGGGAAAGACACAGGGGGAGGTGAGAAAGAGTTACTCAAAGTATGTTACTTGGAGTTTTTGCCTCAGAATCACCTGCCCCGATTTTGATTCAGTTTGTTTAGGAGGGTCCCAGGAACCTGAGTTTTAATAAGCTGTTTCTGCAATTCTTAATGCAGAGTGAAAGTATATTATCAAAATACACTTTGATATTGATGGCTTCGGTCCTTGGTATACTTGGCTTTCCTGAGCAACTCCTATGAAGGAGAGCCATGTAGCATAATGGTCAAGTTCATGTATTCTTGTGTTTGAATCCCAGGTCTGCCTCTTGCCAACACATGACCTTGGGCAAGCCACTTCTCCCCCTGCCTTGATTCCCCCTCTCTGAAAGGAGGTATTGAAAAAAATGCCCAACTTGAGGGGTTATTGAGGTTAGTTTATACATGTAAAACTTTTAGGAGATTGCCACATCACAAGTGTTTCTAAAAGTAACTATGAACAGATGGAGTATAGCAATTCTTTGTCAGTAACCTTTCAGGGTGATGGACAGAAGATTCCCCAGTGGAGTGGTGCGAGGGTTCCTGGTGGGCTTTTGACCGGGAACTAAATGGAAAGCACCATCTACCGGCAACAACAGGAGGGCCAAGGCTGGGCTTTGCCAGCAAGAAGGACCATTCCATGACCCCTCTGGCTAGACCTCCCTGGTAGACTCTCAGCTACTTTTAACCTCCTGGACTATGCAGAAACTTCTGGATTTCTGCTCCACTACAGGGGAGTCAAGGTAGCCAGGAGTACCATGAGAAGCACTCTCTTTGCTCACTCATATTTATCTGTTACATGAATTCTGAATCAGGCATCTTCAGGCTCTTTTGGGGGCAGCCTGTGAGGTTTACTCTCACAAGTGTCCCATGATGAGGGTCAGGTCAAAGTTCCTTCTCAGCTTCCTAACTATCCTACTTGGTGCAAAGAAGAATCCAATCTCCCACTGGCCACTACCCTTCTTTCTTCCATAATCCTCCAAGGTCCAAATAGAAAAGCTACCCTCCACCTTTATCTCTGAGTCCTAAGGGAAGAGTAAACTGGCTTTCTCTTCCTGCTCATAATGGAAAGAGGCTTGGGCTCCTTCTTTTGGAATTACATGCTCAGTTGCTTCAATCATGTCCAACTCTTTGCGACCCCATGAACTGCAGCCCACCAGGCTCCTCTGTTCATGGGATTCTCCTGGCAAGAATACAGGAGCGGGTTGCCAGGCCCTCTTCCAAGGGATCTTCTTGACCTATGTCTCATATATTTCAGATTCTTTACCACTGAGCCACCAGAGAAGCTGCTTTGGACTGCAATAACAAAACAGAGATAGAGAGAGAAAGAGAGAGACAGAGAAATAGCAACAGAGAGAGAGAGACAGAGAAAAGCACATACTCAGGTATCTCAGAAATACTACACTTAACCACACATAAATGATGTCCAATAAATATTGGTTGAATTGCACAGTATGGTTAAAATATCATGGCCTAGGTATTCAGGCTCGTCTCTTAGCAGTCTTGGCTTTGTCACTTACTAACTGTATGACTTCAAGACTGGCGCTTCGGTCACAGGCAGAAATGAAATTGTTAGTGTCACATCACTGGAGTGATTTGAGCAGGGCCTGTTCACCGTGCTCTATACAGGCATGAACTTAAGATTTTGTTTTACAAGCAGATGATTATATTGGCTGTCAACGGAGCTTAAATCCTGGCATCTAGGAACCCACTTAAGTACTTGTTCAAATAATATCTGGGTCAGAAAGACTCCCCTTTTCCTTCTTGAAATGTTAAAATTCAATAGGAAAGTGACCTGTTCAGAGATGAACTCTATTTTATAAAGATGTTTTCAGTGGGCCCTGGGTGAAAAATATTTCATAAACCGGAGGAAGCCACTAAATCAAGGAGTGGAGAAAGAAATAGACTTGCTAACGCAGTACCATTTTGGTGCAGGAAAGTGATATATTCAACATTTTTTACTATATTTGGCTGCAAACTCCAGACAGTTTTTGCCTTGATCTATGAGTGAGTTTCCGTGGCAGGGCACCATTTGAACTAACCCTCCTCAGGGCTTCCTGCTGAAATAGGAGACCATAAATGATGATAATGGGGTGAATATTTTGAAAAGGAGAGAAGGAAGCAGTTTCAGCTGGAAAGTTTTGCTGGATTCATAGAGCTACTGAATATGGAGCTACTATTATGGATAGAAGGTAAGGGGGTTCTGTAAGTGGCTTCAGACAAGAGGTGTCTCTATTGCCATTTGGGTTCCCTGGGACACAGGCTGACACAAGCATGATGTTCATTAGCAATGCCCCTGGGATCTGCATCTGTGGACAGTGGGTGATAGAAGCAGGGGTGGGCAGAGGGAAGAATTCAGCTGTGATGCCCTCTAGGGACAACCTTGGTTGACCACATGGAGAAATCTGGAGCTAGAATGATTTTTCAGAATTGTCCCCAGTCGGGCTAAGGGGCTGGTCTTTTTTTTAGCATGATGGCACTGATTCGTCATTGTATTCAGGGCGAGTTTGAGTGAGATGGGTTAACTCGGCAGCTGAAGGCCTGCCTAAGAGCTAAGGCAGCAAGGCCTTCAGTGAAACACGGTTTGGGTGGCGCATCATAGTGTCCACTGGGATCTTGCTAGGGGACTGGGAATGCCATTTTCTTGGTTGATTGGAAGTTTGACAGGGGTTTATCTAATAGATTATTCTAAATAAGACCCAACTGATAATTGATTCAATGACTCCTTGCTATGCTAGAGATTTCAGTGAGAATCACCTAGAGCCAGACATCCTGGAATGTGAAGTCAAGTGGGCCTTAGAAAGCTTCACTACAAACAAAGCTAGTGGAGGTGATGGAATTCCAGTTGAGCTATTTCAAATCGTGAAAGATGATGCTGTGAAAGTGCTGCACTCAATATGCCATCAAATTTGGAAAACTCAGCAGTGGCCACAGGACTGGAAAAGGTGAGTTTTCATTCCAATCCCAAAGAAAGGCAATGCCAAAGAATGCCCAAACTACTGCACAATTGCACTCATCTCACATGCTAGTAAAGTAATGCTCAAAATTCTCCAAGCCAGGCTTCAGCAATACGTGAACTGTGAACTTCCAGATGTTCAAGATGGTTTTAGAAAAGGCAGAGGAACCAGAGATCAAACTGCCAACATCTGCTGGATCATGGAAAAAGCAAGAGAGTTCCAGAAAAACATCTATTTCTGCTTTATTGAATATGCCAAAGCCTTTGACTGTGTGGATCACAATAAACTGTGGAAAATTCTTCAAGAGATGGGAATACCAGACCACCTGACCTGCTTCTTGAGAAACCTACATGCAGGTCAGGAAGCAACAGTTAGAACTGGACATGGAACAACAGACTGGTTCCAAATAGGAAAAGGAGTACGTCAAGGCTGTACATTGTCACCCTGCTTATTTAACTTCTATGCAGAGTACATCATGAGAAATACTGGGCTGGAAGAAGCACAAGCTGGAATCAAGATTGCCAGGAGAAATATCAATAACCTCAGATATGCAGATGACACCACCCTTACGGCAGAAAGTGAAGAGGAACTAAAAAGCCTCTTGATGAAAGTGAAAGAGGAGAGTGAAAATGTTGGCTTAAAGCTCAACATTCAGAAAACTAAGATCATGGCAACTGGCCCATCACTTCATGGGAAATAGATGGGGAAACAGTGGAAACAGTGTCAGACTATTTGTTTGGGCTCCAAACTCACTGCAGATGGTGATTGCAGCCATGAAATTAAGAGACGCTTACTCCTTGGAAGGAAAGTTATGACCAACCTAGATAGCATATTAAAAAGCAGAGATATTACTTTGCCAACAAAGGTCTGTCTAGTCAAGGCTATGGTTTTTCCAGCAGTCGTGTATGGATGTGAGTTGGACTATGAAGAAAGCTGAGTGCCAAAGAATTGATGCTTTTGAACTGTGGTGTTGGAGAAGACTCTTCAGAGTCCCTTGGACTGCAAGGAGATCCAACCAGTCCATTCTAAAGGAGATCAGTCCTGGGTGTTCTTTGGAAGGACTGATGCTAAAGTTGAAACTCCAATACTTTGGCCACCTCATACGAAGAATTGACTCATTGGAAAAGACTCTGATGCTGGGAGGGATTGGAGGCAGGAGGAGGGGACGACAGAGGATGAGATGGCTGGATGGCATCACCGACTTGATGGACATGAGTTAGGGTGATCTCCAGGAGTTGGTGATGGACAGGGAGGCCTGGTGTGCTGCAATTCATGGGGCTGCAAAAAGTTGGACATGACTGGGCGACTGAACTGAACTGAAGCATATGTAAGTTCCTCTCAACCATCCAGACTACTATGGAATCTGCCCCCACCCCAACCCCCTGCTCCCTGGCAAGCACAAGAGGTCTATGTAGAACAGTGTCATCACTTTGCAGGCAAAGGTCCATAGACTCAAAGTTATGGGTTTTCCAGTAGTCATGTATGGTTGTGAAGTTGGACCATAAAGAAGGGTGAGCACCAAAGAACTGATGCTTTTGAACTGTGGTGCTGGAGAAGATGCTTGAGAGTCCCTTGGACAGTAAGGAGATCAAACCAGTCAATCTTAAAGGAAATAAACCCTGAATATTCATTGGAAGGACTGATGCTGAAGCTGAAGATCCAATACTTTTGGCCACCTGATTCGAAGAGCTGACTCATTGGAAAAGACCTGGATGCTGGGAAAGATTGAAGGCCGGAGAAGGGGACGACAGTGGATGAGATGGTTGGATGGCATCACTGACTCAATGAATATGAGTTTGAGCAAACTCTGTGAGATAGTGAAGGACAGGGAAGCCTGCTGCTGCTAAGTTGCTTCAGTTGTGTCTGATTCTGTGCAACCCCATAGACGACAGCCCACCAGGCTCCTCTGTCCCTGGGATTCTCCAGGCAATAATACTGGAGTGGTTTGCCAGTTCCTTCTCCAATGCATGAAAGTGAAAGTGAAAGTGAAGTCGCTCAGTCGTGTCCAACTCTTAGCAACCCCATAGACAGTAGCCTACCAGGCTCCTCCATCCATGGGATTTTCTGGGCAAGAGTACTGGAGTGGGTTGCCATCCTTCTCCAACACGGAAGCCTGGCATGCTGCAGTCCATGGGGTGAAAAAGAGTCTGATGTGACTGAAAGACTGAACAACAATGGACTCTGGAGCTAGAATAACTTCTATGCCTGGCTAAGGCACTTCCCAGCTGTCCAACCCTGAAACAGTGGTGTGACTCCTCTGAATCTCAGTTTTCTCCCCTGTAAAATGAAAATAATATTGCACACACCTCACATGCTGGCATAAAGCTCTTTTCTAGAGCAGATAGCATGCTCTCAAAGTTAGCTATTATTGCTGTTGTTTGTATCTTTGGTGGTATGTCAGAGAAGGGAGAGGTTCCGCTCATTCACCTTTTCTCATGCTGATATTAGTGTGATGATAACAGAAGTCTCAGCCTGTGCTTTGCGGGCAGTGGTCCTGTTAGGGTCACCCAGGTACTTCAGCAGAATCTCTGGGGTCAGCTCTTCCTCAAAATCCTGGGGATGATCAAAGCCACAAAATTAGCCACTAAGTTGTCTTGGCAATGGGTCTTCTACTTGATTAAAACTGAAGGGAATCATGGATCACCTCATTGTCAGGAATTGTCAATGTTAGGTCCTGGCATTTCAGCTTTGTGTGTACTCAGAGATGCACAGGGAATCATACAGGTGTGACAGTAGTTTACAGTTTAGTGGGGCAAACAGTCCCTAATTTACTAATTATGTTTTGGGAAGTCTAGGAATGATGCTAAAGCTGAAACTCCAGTACTTTGGCCACCTCATGTGAAGAGTTGACTCATTGGAAAAGACTCTGATGCTGGGAGGGATTGGGGGCAGGAGGAGAAGGGGACGACAGAGGATGAGATGGCTGGATGGCATCACTGACTCGATGGACGTGAGTCTGAGTGAACTCCGGGAGTTGGATGGACAGGGAGGCCTGGCGTGCTGCGGTTCATGGAGTCGCAAAGAGTCGGACACGACTGAGCGACTGATCTGATCTGATCTGATCACTATCTAGACATCATGGACAGCTAGAAAGATGTCAGAAAGGTTTTCTTCTTTCAGGGAACTTTCAGGCAGGTGCCAAAGACAGATATTACTGAAAACTAGGGAGAAAGAGCAGATGGAAAATGGGGCAGGTAAAGGATATTCAGGAGTTTAGGGAATGGTCTGAGGCTTCCTTCAGTATTGAACAGACACAGGATAGAGAGATTAAGAACAAAATTCCCCTCTTGACTTTTTTTGTTCAGTGAAATCTTTAGGCTCTTACTGGTTAAATCTAAGTTCTGGCCAGAAATAGCTGAAGAAGAACTCTTCAACAAGGCATTCTTTCCTACAAACACTCTCATGGGTAAAAACTACATGATATTTTATATTTATATACAATGTTTCATCATGTAGGTAACAGAAAGATAAATCACTAGTTTATAGATGAAAGTGAAAGAGGAGAGTGAAAAAGTTGGCTTAAAGCTCAACATTCAGAAAATGAAGATCATGGCATCTGGTCCCATCACTTCATGGGAAATAGATGGGGAAACAGTGGAAACAGTATCAGACTTTATTTTTGGGGCTCCAAAATCACTGCAGATGGTGATTGCAGCCATGAAATTAAAAGATGCTTACTCCTTGGAAGGAAAGTTATCACCAATCTAGATAGTATATTCAAAAGCAGGGACATTACTTTGCCAACAAAGGTCAGTCTAGTCAAGGCTATGGTGTTTCCAGTGGTCATGTATGGATGTGAGAGTTGGACTGTGAAGAAAGCTGAGCGCTGAAGAATTGGTGCTTTTGAACTGTGGTGCTGGAGAAGACTCTTGAGAGTCCCTTGGACTGCAAGGAGATCCAACCAGTGCATCCTAAAGGAGATCAGTCCTGGGTGTTCATTGGAAGGACTGATGCTGAAACCGAAACTTCAATTCTTTGGCCACCTCATGTGAAGAGTTGACTCATTGGAAAAGATCCTGATGCTGGGAGGGATTAGGGACAGGAGGAGAAGGGGACAACAGAGGATGAGATGGCTCTATGGCATCACCGACTCGATGGACATGAGTTTGAGTAAACTCCGGGAGTTGGTGATGGACAGGGAGGCCTGGCGTGCTGCGATTCATGGAGTCGCAAAGAGTTGGACATGACTGAACTGAACTGAATTGAGGGTTAACTGGGTTAGTAATTTGTTAATAAAACTAAGCAACTCCTCACTTAACACTCTATCCTCAAATACTATTTTCTAGACTACTTAAAGAATTATATTTTATAAATTGGAGCTTCCACATGGCTCAGACTGTAAAGAGACTGCCTGCAATGCAGGACACCCAGTTTTGATCCCTGGATCAGGAAGATCCCCTGGAGAAGGGAATGGCTGTTCACTCCAGTATTCTTGCCTGGAGAATTTCATGGACAGAAGAGACTGGTGGGCTATAGTCCATGGGCTGCAAAGAGTCAGACATGACTGAATGACTAACACTTTCACTTACAGAATTCAATTAAAATAGAATGAAAAAATTATATTTTATTACAAAATTCCATCCTAGCCTAAATGACATCAGCTCTTTAGGCTATTTAGGTTTAAAAACCCTCAAAAAATGTTCTGTCAGAATACACACTTAAAAGACAAGAAAGAAAACAAAAATGACACAGCACACTGGAGAGATATTTGTATTGTGTATGGCAGAAAGATAATTACTGTCTATGCTATAAAAGGAATTCATGCAAATAGAAAAGGAAAGATGTCCATTAAGCTAAATATGCAAAAGTTAAATATGGATATAATTTCAAAAGACATGGACAGGATATAGAGCTCAAAATAGGAAAAACAAAAAATGACTAATAAATGTAGACAATATTTCATCTCAGGGGTAATCAAAGACATTTGAGTGCAAATCCAGTGTGATACAGTTGGTCACATAAATTAGCAAAGTTTATAAAAACAATATTCTGGGGAGATTATGATGAAAGCAATCTCACTCACATTTAATGGAGTTAGAAATCAGCATAAAATTGGGAAAAATTTGCAACCTGGCAAAATGGATCATGAAAGTTAAAATATTCGCCCCCTTTGACCAGATATTTGCACTTTGGGGACTTTTTCTGAGGACATCATGTTAGTTTCCTTGAGCTGTTGTTATGCTTCTACTGCTGCTGTTAAATTCAGTCGTGTCGGACTGTGTGCGACCCCATGGACTGCAGCCTACCAGGCTCCTCCATCCATGGGATTTTCCAGACAACAGTACTGGAGTGGGGTGCCATTACCTTCTCATGAGCTGTTGTTATGGGGTACCACAAATTGGGGGTCTTAAATAATAGAAATGAACTGTCTTGGTTCTGGAGGCCAGAGTGTGGGATCAAGGTATAGGCAGGATTGATTCCTTCAAGGGCTGAAAGGAGATTGTTTCAAGTTTCCTTCCTAGTTTCTCATGGTTTAGAAATGCATCACACTGAACTCCTACTTCATCTTTACGTGGCATCCTACTTGTGTGCATGTCCATCTCTGTGTCCAGACTGCTCCTGTTTATAGGGAGATGAGCCTTACTGGATTAGAGCCCACCCTAATAACCTCATCTTAATTTGATCATCTGCCAAGACCCTATTTCCCAATAAAGTCACCTCCCCAGGTGGCGCTAGTGGTAAAGAACCTGCCTGCCAATGCAGGGGACATAGAGATGTGGGTTTGATCCCTGTGTTGGGAAGATCCCCTGGAGGAGGGCATGGCACCCACTCCAGTATTTTGCCTGGAGAATCCCATAGACAGAGGTGCTTGGTGGGCTGCAGTCCATAGGTCACAAAGAGTCGGCCACCATTGGAACAACTTAGCACACATGCATGCCACAGGTACTAGGCATTAAGAATTGGACATCTTTTGGGGAAACACAATTCAAACCAGAACAGTCATAATCTAAATTTTTTTAAATATTTTTTTTGCATAAAGGCATTCATCAAAATGCTATTTATCATTGAAAATACTAGAAATCATATTAACATGTAAGAGTGTGAAATAAGTGAATTATACCCCATTAAATGTGGTGAAGTTTACGCAGCCATGAAAATGATGTCATGCAGAATCCTTAAAATAATGAGGGTAATATGGGCAGAGTTTATGCCATAATTTAAGTAAGAAAATAACAAGATCATATAGGTACTATGACTTCGACAATATAAAGTGCATAAGAAAAAAAGCTGTACAAAGGAAATGCATTGACTAAGAATGCGATACAGGTATGAACTCTATTCATTTTAATTTTAAGTTTTATATTTATCTAAGTTTCTACATTGAGTCTATATTTCTTTAATAGAAAAAAATGATTCTAGAAATGTCCATTGTACATTTAAAGGTAAAAAAGGTTGGTCAGTCCTCTACTCCTTATAGCTCATTAGCACCATGTCATGAGTTTTTTTAATTTAAAAGGCTAATTTTGAGGATGAGGGAAATTAAGTAGAACCTCAGGACTTCTTATGTCTTAGAGAAGTTCTGTATTAACAGTTAGAAGACCTGGGTTTTATGAGCATGAGTACAAACTTTTCTGAAGACCTTGTTTCAATCCTACCTATGGCTTCATAAGCCACTTGCCTTCTCTCAATTTCATTTTGTCCATCTGTGAAATGAAAGACCAACTTAGAGTGTTGATTCTGGAGAACATTCCGTGTTTCAGGCTGAGTCTACACCTTTCCTTGGCAGCCTTCTCTACAGATGCCCCGTGACTCATGGGTGTTCTAACACCTTCTCAGCTGATCCCTCTGGCTTATTCGTCTACCAACAATCTGCTCCTGGAAAATCAAATCTAGTTACTATAACCTCCTAATACTTTCTTCTGTGTTTGTGGGGTTCTAACTATTCAGTTTCAAGTTTTCCTACCTGTTGCAGTTCCTTACTTTCAAGACACTATTTTTCCTGAAATGTCTATAAGTTGTGAGTGTTAGATAATTTTATTATGGCGTCATGGACTGAGTTCCTGAATGATTTTCAAAAGGGCAATTCACCCAGATGAGGATTCCTTCACTCTTCTTTTTAATAATATTATTATTTTTATAGTTAATAATATAAATTGTAAGGCTATATTTAAATGATAATTGTAGAATAATTTGTACATTTTATATAGTTATTATGTATTATACTACATAATAATAATTACTATGTAGTAATTATGTAGTATAAATTATGTATTATACTATACATAATAAAATGATAATTGTATATTATATTATATTTATATTGTTTGTATTTTATTATATCATTTTAGTGGTATAATATAATGATTATATATTATATATTTAATATAATATATAATATAATATAATGTATTAAATAATATTATACTATAATATATTACATTTCAATGATACATATATATATATTTTTAATGATACATATTTTTATCATTTATAATTGAGGCCGAAATTTTGCACCTGTTAACACTCCCTCAGCACACACTACAACAACTAAAAGATTCTTAGGTGTCCTAATAGAGAACTAGGTTAGTTCCCAGTTACGCTTCCATTTGCATCAGGAAAGAAATTACCATTTGACATCTCCATTGTCTTCTAAGAAGAAAGCTTCTGTTGAATGAGAAGCTACTTCATGAGCTGTCTTGATTCGTTCAGCAATACAGATCTATTGATAGAAGCTGGAGTTAGAGGTGGCAGAACTGTTCATCAAGGTATAGGATGAGTAATTTGAAGTCTTCTGGGAATTTAAGGAGACAGAAGGTAAGGAAGAGAGAGTCAGATGGAAGGGTGAGGAGGAGAAGGGAGGAGGCAGTGCTCATCAGGCAGGAGGGCCAGGAGGGGGTTCCAGGTGCGTTTTCCTTCAGCAAACAAAATGCCTGTTAGTTTTCAAGTTCCTATTGCATGATCTCTGGATGAAAGTCCAGCTTGATATGAAGTCTAGTATATTAAAAATGCTGTGTGTGAGTGATTTCTGTTTTATGTTATGTTTTGCTCTGATGGGAAGGAAGTTAGGAAAGAAATGGGATCCTTGTGGGGAAGAGCTGTCTCAGGGCTAGCACCTTTCAAGGAGCCTCTCAGTGCGAGCGAACAGGGGAGGAATACTTTGGTGTCTGCTTGGTGGTTTCAGGCTGTAGTTGGGGCGTTGTTATGGTAAAGCACCGTCTACCAGGATGGGTGGTGCGGGAGGGCAGTAAATCAGGAAAGAAACTGAACAGCAGAACAGGCATAGGGAAGGCAGCAAAATGTGGTTCAGTTACGCCATCTCCTCCTTACTGCCACCAAGAGTGTAGAGTCTAGGGCTCAGGGCCAAGGAGGGGACCAGAGGCCAAAGGAAGCCAGATTTGGGACATACATATATATATATATATATAAAGTGTGCTAAGTCACTTCAACTCTTTGTGAGAGTTTGTAAGTCACCCAACTCTTTGTGAGTCCATGGACTGTAGCCTGCCAGGTTCCTCTGTGCAAGGGATTCTCCAGGCAGGATTACTGGAGAGGGTTGCCATTTTCTCCTCCAGGGGATCTTCTCAACCCAGGGATCGAAACTGAGTCTCCTGCAGCTCCTGCATTTCAGGCCAATTCTTTACCATTGAGCCACAAGGGAAGCCCATACATATATATTCAGTTCAGTTCAGTTGCTCAGTCGTGTCCTACTCTTTGCGACCCCATGGACTGCAGCACACCAGGCTTCCCTGTCCATCACCAACTCCTGGAGCTTGTTCAATCCTATGTCCATCAAGTTTATATATATATATTTAAATATGTATATTATGTATAAATATATTTATAATAAGTAATATATATGTAACATATATTACTTATTAATATGTATAAATTTATATACATAAACATATAAGATATATTTATATACATAAATATAAATATATATTTATATATATCTAAATATATATAGATATTTAATTGATAAAAAGCTTGACATTCATCCTGTGTTGAGGCACTCAGGAACCCAGAGGTAGAGAAAACCATGATATTATAAGAATTATAAACACCCTGGAATTTGGAGAAATGTGGTGAGGCCATAGGCGAGATACTGGGGATTCAAGAAAACTGCCCCTGTGTCTCATGCGTCAGGAAGGTTCCAGCAGACCTCTGGACTACAGCATGACCAGCTTCTCCCTCTGAAATGAGAGGAGCCTGGAATGCCTTTCCGCCCATTTCTCCCTTCCTCTTGTGCTGCAGCTGCCCTGCCAGCTATCCCTGGGGCCTCTTTTAAGAAGGAGGAAGCAAAACCTCCAACCTACACATTCTAGAGGACTTTTTTTTCTTTTTAATTGAGGAAAGTCTGCACAATACAAATGAACAATGGGTCCCGTTTCCAGCCTCCCCCAGAGAGGGGCTGTTCCTTGATGGGGGCAGGAAGGGAATCAAGGCCAGGCTTCTCAGAAACCAGTGTTGGGATGAGGAGACCGGATTGAGCCATGTTGCAGGAGAGGAAAGCCAAAAAGGTTTTCCAATCATTGATCCAAGGTTTCTTTTCAAACCCTTATAGGATTTAGTGTTTCAGCAGATGAACAAGGCAGTCTTGGAGTTACCCAGAGAAACAGGCACTAGCTGGGTACTTCAGTCTCCAACTAACCTTTGGATGAAGGGAGAGGGAATAAGCATTTATTGAGCACCTGCTGTGTGCTAAGCCCCATGATAGGTGCTGCACACACATGCTGTCTCATTTGATACCATTTAACAATGACCCTCTGAAGCATGAATAATTATCCCATTAAAGAGGATGGATACGAAGCTCAGTACAGTGACTATTCAATTCCACATGGCTGATATGTGTGTCAAAGGCTGCTGATGTGGCTTGCAGAATATTGCTCTGGAGAGAAGATCAGGTGGGTAGCTACAGTATTGGACAATGTGGGTGCAAAATACTTTTATTACCACAGAAAGTTCTATTGGGCAATGGTGTTCTAGAGAAAACGGAACAGATTGAAACTTTTCCAGGCAATAGAAGAAGGTGAAAACATAAGAGATTTGATAGGAATTCAAGTGATGCTTTTGAAGCAGAGCATCACTGGGGCTCCAGGAGTTGGGCAGAACTCTGTATTTTAAGATCCCTAAAAAGTAGTTCTGGATGGTTCCAACCCGGCAGCAGAGTGGCTGACCTCTCCCCAACAGTAAAGGATGGAGGGGTTAGAGGACATTACTTAAGTGATGCTGCTCAGCGTGCAGGGCTGCAGTCAGACTTGAGGTTATCCTTACATCTTGAAGGTGGTCAAGGGGAATATGACATCTAGTCAGCTTTGCTCCCAGTTGGATAAGAGACTGTTAGGCAAGCACTGATAAAAATAGGGCAAAGCTGGGGCAAGGAGAGGCTGACAACAAAACCCTGCAACCCATTTTATGTTAATCTTTCAGGTGCACACTATATGCATGTGTGTGTGTGTGTGTGTGTGTGTGCATGTGCGTGCTGGGAGGGCAAAACAAAGCATGCTTTAAGCTTTGACTAAAAAGTTGTTTTCGTGTATATCCTGGATCCCAGTTTGAACCCTCCTGTGAGAACATTAGATTAGAATTTGAGTCTTAGAGATGCTTTAGCGTCCAAACAGTTCTTATTCTCCCCCTTTATCCGGGAGAATCTCTTTTAAACTCGTGTCTGCTTTAAGCTTTCTTCTCATCGGATTAGGAAATGAGTTGGCTAGGGCTGTAAAAGGCTTTCTTTTCAAATGCATGATTGAAAAGTCCATCTAGCTCTATATAGTGTACACTAGCTCTATATAGAGTGTACACTATTTATATAGTGTACACTCTATATCAGTTCAGTTCAGTTCAGTCGCTCAGTCGTGTCCGACTCTTCGAGACCCCATGAATCGCAGCATGCCAAGCCTCCCTGTCCATCACCAACTCCCGGAGTTCACTCAGACTCACATCCATCGAGTCAGTGATGCCATCCAGCCATCTCATCCTCTGTCGTCCCCTTCTCCTCCTGCCTCCAATCCCTCCCAGCATCAGAGTCTTTTCCAATGAGTCAACTCTTTGCATGAGGTGGCCAAAGTACTGGAGCTTCAGCTTCAGCATCATTCCCTCCAAAGAAATCCCAGGGCTGATCTCCTTCAGAATGGACTGGTTGGATCTCCTTGCAGTCCAAAGGACTCTCAAGAGTATAGTGTACATATAATTATGCACACTGGTCTGGACCAAAGAGAAAAGACCTAAATGATGTAAAGGACTTACATTCCAGCAAGGTCTGTATTCCCTCAGCAATAATTGCAGCAGAAATGTCCCCATCAGCTCAGTCTCTGCCATCAGAATCAGCTCCTGAGGTATCTCAAGAAGCAGTTAGCCACCACTGATGTTAGCTTTCCCTCGAAAATGCTTGTATATAGAATACTTGTACAAGATGCTCCTTGCGGGAGGAGGGGAATCTCTTTTAAAGTCTTAAGTACTCTGGGCTTATGTTGGAGATTTGTAATACTTTAAACAAAGGCTCTGAGAAGTCCTGCAGTAAAGAAACTTTAAAAAAATTCTGTTTAGGCTAGAACTTCCCAAACTGTTCAGAAAGCATTTTCTTTCCTTCCTCCTCATTCCCTCTCTGCTTTCCTTCTTTCTTTCCTTCCTTCCTTTCCTTCCCCCCCTCCGGTTTCATTTCTTCATGAAACACCTGTAGAATAAAGCTCTACAGGTCCCATTGTAGGAATCACTAGAGCAAATACGACAGAATCGTGACATGGGATATAGGGTAGGGGAGAGGTGCGCGTGTGCGTGCATGCGTGTGTGTGTGTGTGTGTGTGTGTGTGTGTGTGTGTGTGTGTATGCACGCTGTCTTTCACTTTCAGGGAATCAGAAACAATGATGGGAGGTTGTGATTTCCATGCATCTGTCCCAAGGAACACTACTTCACAACTTTGCCATCCCTCCTCTAGGCCATTGCCCACATTTTTGTTGAGAGTAAGTTCTACATAAAATTTTGATTTATCAATTTAGTTTTAAATGCTACTTCATCCATGATTACTATGGGAAAATAGTTACCTTCTTCTGCAACCTTCAGAGATAGTTCATCTAACACTTTGTTGACATTTGTGGTGACCTGACATGGTTTGCCACTACATTGATTTTTTCTGTCTCTTACCTGTTCTATTAGCATGGCTTCCTAATTTGCTTCCTTTTCTTGGAATATCATCTGGGCTCTCCCTTTGAATCCCTCCATCTCACTATGGGCAAGATTATCAGACCTGAGCCACATCATGACTGTTCACAGCCAACAAGATGAACCCCAACCAATTTTTCTAAAGTCATTTGAGCTTGCAACCCAGCCATGCCCTTGCCAGTGTGGTTTCTCCCTCTGTATGTGCTTTCCTCTCACTCAAACACCAAACCCTTACTCACCTTTTAAGACTCAATCCAGTTGTTATGACTCCTGCAGAATATTTCGTGGTATTTGCAAGAAAAGTTATTTATTCTCCCTTCTGTGTTCATACTGCATTTGTCCACATTTTTGGCTTTTTGCTTTTTAGGTATAAAAAATTATTGGGAAGAAGCTTGTCAAAGATAATTTTGAGAAGAAACATATTGAACTCAATCGTTCCTATCTTCTGCCTTCTTTGATAAATATACACCGTTGTCCTTATCTACAGCTGCCATATATATCATGCCCCGAGCATTGGACTGTGTTTTTACATACAGCTTCTCTTCAATCATTAAGACAAAATTAAATAGTTTATCCTCACTCTACAGAGGGCTGTGTTCAAGGATGTCTGGCTCTAAAATCTGTATTCCGTCCACCACGCTGCACCCAACTCAGGTGTATAACTAGCCATATTGTGTGCTACTCAACATACTCTGTGTTATAATAACTACTTTTTTAAGTCTCAGATAAACCATTCGAGGCAATATTAGTATGTACATTTATAACCAAGGAAGGTGAGTCATACTTACCCAAGGTCGTATAGTGTGCTGATGACAAATTAAAACCCTGCCTTCTTTCCAGTGCATCAGTTCAGTTCAGTTCAGTCGCTCAGTCGTGTCCGACTCTTTGCGACCCCATAAACCACAGCACACCAGGCCTCCCTGTCCATCACCAACTCCCGGAGTCCACCCAAACCCATGTCCATTGAGTCGGTGATGCCATCCAACCATCTCATCCTCTGTCGTCTCCTTCTCCTCCTGCCCTCAACCTTTCCCAGCATCAGGGTCTTTTCCAATGAGTCAGCTCTCCACATCAGGTTGCCAAAGTATTGGAGTTTCAACTTCAACATCAGTTCTTCCAGTGAACACCCAGGACTGATCTCCTTTAGAATGGACTGGTTGGATCTCCTTGCAGTCCAAGGAACTCTCAAGAGTCTTCTCTAACACCACAGTTCAAAAGCATCAATTCTTCGGTGCTCAGCTTTCTTTATAGTCCAACTCTCTCATCCATACATGACCACTGGAAAAACCGTAGCCATGACTAGATGGACCTTTGTTGACAAAGTAATGTCTCTGCTTTTGAATATGCTGTCTAGGTTGGTCATAACTTTCCTTCCAAGGAGTAAGCATCTTTTAATTTCATGGCTGCAGTCACCATCTGCAGTGATTTTGGAGCCCAGAAAAATAAAGTCTAACACTGTTTCCCCATCTACTTGTCACGAAGTGGTGGGACCAGATTCCATGATCTTCATTTTCTGAATGTTGAGCTTTAAGCCAACTTTTTCACTCTCCTCTTTCACTTTCATCAAGAGGCTTTTTAGTTCTTCTTCACTTTCTGCCTTAAGGGTAGTGTCATCTGCGTATCTGAGGTTATTGATATTTCTCCCGGCAATCTCGATTCCAGCTTGTGCTTCTTCCAGCCCATCATTTATGTACTCTGCATAGAAGTTAAATAAGCAGGGTGACAATATACAGCCTTGATGTACTCCTTTTCCTATTTCCATGTCCAGTTCTAACTGTTGCTTCCTAATCTGCATACAGATTTTTCAAGAGGCAGGTCAGGTGGTCTGGTATTCCCATCTCTTGAAGAATTTTCCACAGTTTATTGTGATCCACACAGTCAAAGGCTTGGGCATAGTCAATAAAGCAGAAATAGATGTTTTTCTGGAACTCTCTTGCTTTTTCGATGATCCAGTGGATGGTGGCAGTTTGATCTCTGTTCCTCTGCCTTTTCTAAAACCAGCTTGAACATCTGGAAGATCATAGTTCACGTATTGCTGAAGCCTGGCTTGGAGAATTTTAAGCATTACTTTACTAGTGTGTGAAATGAGTGCAATTGTGTGGTAGTTTGAGCATTCTTTGGCATTGCCTTTCTTTGGGATTGGAATGAAAACTGACCTTTTCCAGTCCTGTGGCCGCTGCTGAGTTTTCCAAATTTGCTGGCATATTGAGTGCAGGATTTTCGCAGCATTGTCTTTCAGGATTTGAAATAGCTCAACTGGAATTCCATCACCTCCACTAGCTTTGTTGGTAGTGATTCTTCCTAAGGCCCACTTGACTTCACATTCCAGGATGTCTGGCACTAGGTGAGTGATCACACCATCGTGATTATCTGGGTCATGAAGATCTTTTTTGTATAGTTCTTCTGTGTATTCTTGCCACCTCTTCTTAATATCTTCTGCTTCTGTTAGGTCCATACATCATACACCCTCATGTTCCCATTATTCAGGAGATAGAAGCCTGTGGTTAAAAGCGGAGACCAGGAAGTTCTACTGTATCCTTAGTCATGAAATAGATATAAGAATCAGAGTCAAAGTGAAATGATTAATTATTAAGTGTGTACAGAGGAAAGAGGCACATGTTAAACAGCACCACAGGAGTGCAAACAACAAAATCCAGACACCTGATTCATTGCCACTAATATATTGCAAGGAAGAAAGAGGAAGAAAGAAAGAGGAAGTGGAGAAAGGAATAAAAGGAAAGGAGGGAGAGAAAGGTTGTGGATTAAAAGGGAGGTAAGTGATATATCAACAATTACAATGTATGGATTTTATTTCAATGTCTATCTTTATTAGAAACCTATATAGGGATTTCTCTGGTGGTCCAGTGGTTAAGAATCTGCCTTACAATGCAGGGAACACAAGTTCAATCCCTGGTCGGGGAACTAAGATCCCACATGCCACAGGGCAACTAAGCCTGCGTGCTGCAGCTAAGAAACCTGTGTGCGGCAACTGCTGAGTCTGTGTGCTGTAACAAGGGAGAAAGCCCCGCCCTGCAGTGAAAGACCCAGCATAGCCAGAAACAAAACTATACAAAATATTAAAAAGATCAAGGAACATCTGCATACAGATTGAGGATTTGAAGTAATTGATTTGTTGTTGTTTTTCAGTCACTCAGTTCATGTCTGACTCTTTGCAACCCCTTGGACTGTAGCATGCCAGGCTTCCCTGCCTTTCATGATCTTCCAGAGCTTGCTCAAACTCATGTCCATTGAGTCAGTGATGCCATTCAACCATCTTGTCATCTGTCATCCTCTTCTCCTCTTGCCTTCAATCTTTCCCAGCATCGGTGTTTTTTCTAATGAGTTGGCTCTTCACATCAGGTGGCCAAAGTATTGGCACTTCAGCCTAAGCATCAGTCCCTCTAATGAATATTCAGGATTGATTTCCTTTAAGACTGACTGGTTTGATCTCCTTGCAGTCCAAGGGACTCTCAAGAGTCTTCTCCAACACCATAGTTCAAAAGCATCAATTCTTTGGTGCTTGGTCTTCTTTATGGTCCAACTTTCACATCCATGCATGACTACTGGAAAAACCATGGCTTTGACTATAAGGGCCTTTGTCAGCAAAGTAAAACAATTTACAAGTTATTATTAATTTTCAGGTTGATAATGTAATTATATTTAAAAACAAGACCTATTGGGAAAATGTGAATACTGACTACGTATTTGATAACAGTAGGAAACATTTTTCTTCAAATGTGATAATGGTATCTTGGTTATATTTAGGAAAAGAAAGTCAGATTTAAGAAATGCATACTGAAATATTTACAGATGGAATGATATAATGTCTGAAATTTGCTTCGAAATAATATGGAGCAAAGGGAATCAATGGAAGGCATAAATAAAACACAATTGACGATAAGCTGGTGACTGTTGAAGGAGGCTGATAGATACATGGAAGTTCATTGTACTGTCTACTTTTATCTACATTTGAAATTTCTATAATAAAAAGTTAAAGGAAGATCTACTCTCATAGAAATACATAGTAAACTATGTATTGATGTGATAGATATGGTGGATTTATTTTAAAATCAGAGGCCAAAAAGTAATAGTAGAAATGAAACTAGATAGGCTATGTGTCTCTAATTGCTGAAGTTGAGTGATGGGTATTTGACTAAATTCAAATTTTTAAATTATGAAACATTAAAAGTGTTTAATGAAACATTAAAAGCAAGTGGTTAGTCAGGCCCATTCTATGAACACAAGGGTTGATAGAGGTTTTGAATGATTTGATAACAATGAATTAAGATATCGAAGCAGAAAACATGACTTTGAGCAAGATTCTTGCCCTAGTAGCCAGATTCTAGTTTACTTGAAAGGAGTTTGCTAGGACTACCCATGCAGAAGCAAAATGCTGGTGGAAGTGTGGCTGCAGGTATCTCTCCGGGTGCTCTTATAGTTAGTTGTCATGGTAGCCTGTATTTTGAAAATGGATTTGGATTTACCCTTTGATTTATGAAAGTATGTGAATTTTTGGCCTGAGATCAATATTGCAGTTTTGTAACATGTGATTAGCATAGAAGATTTCAAAAGCGAGCTCGTGTTTGCCAAAGTGACATTGGTGTGATAAAATTAAGAGTTTCCATAGTAACTCTTTCTGTTCCAATGGTGGCTGGTTCAAGATAAAGGCCAGCTGGGATTTCCCCACAGGAAGGAGGAAGTGAGATGAAAACAGCATGAGATGGGGCTTTGGAGGAACACACTAGACTTGCTTCAGAAAGAGAAAAGTCACTCAAATAACCAGCCTCAGGAGTAAAGCAGAGTCAAGTTCCAGCTGGGTCAAGGTTGATGTGGTAGAAGTCTTATTCTTGGAGTGGGGACCATGGTAGAGGGTCTGTGTCTTTTTAAAAAATTTTGGTCTGAAAACCATTCTTTTATTTATCATTATTATTTGGCGGTCTTTGCTGCTGCATGCAGGCT
The DNA here is from genome assembly GCF_019923935.1 of Bubalus bubalis. Classification (NCBI taxonomy): domain Eukaryota; kingdom Metazoa; phylum Chordata; class Mammalia; order Artiodactyla; family Bovidae; genus Bubalus; species Bubalus bubalis. The sequence continues at coordinate 15,236,485 of NC_059170.1, read as the reverse complement.
ACTCTCTAGTTGTGGCACATGGGCTTCTCATTGAAGTGACTTCTCTTGTTGAGGCTCTTGGGCTCTAGAACATGGACTTCAGTAGTCATGGTGCACTAGGGGCTTGGCTGCCCTGCAGCATATGGGCTCTTCCCAGACAAGGGATGGAACCTGTGTCCCCTGCATTGGTAGGTGGATTCTTATCCACTGGACCACCAGATGGTCCGTGTCTTAGCAAAGTTTGTTTATCCTATAATGTCAGGCTCACTCAGTGAGGCCCATTCAGGATGTTGTAGTGTTGCTCACACGGGTATCAGTCCTAGTGGAGGGAAGGTCTAGGCTGCGAGGCCATGATACTTTCCTGGGGTACATGACACAAAACCTCAAAAGTGAGAATTGGGAGCAAATAGAGGAGAACAGCTAGTCAATCAGGCTGTAGACAACTTATATGAGTTTGCGATGGAAGGGCTCAGATGAATATCTGAGGGTGTATTCCCTCTTACCCCCACATTTGTTGGCCACCATTTACAGAATGCAGTGAGGACAGGAAGCAATCTACATAGAAGAATTCATCCCAGGATTTTATAGGACCCAAATTCTTGTTTAGATAATATTGTTCAGAAAACGTTCAGGAAAAATAAATAATTAAGAAAACTGAGCTAATTCCAAAAAATTAGCTCAGGTAAACACCAGGCAAACACCAGGAAACAGGGTAGAGAAACTACCCATTCCTCTTCCTGAAACTCACCTTCCTGGTGGACAGGGAGGTGCTGATAACTTCCTAAGCTGTGGCTCCATTCCCTTGGCTTGGACAAAGCTGAGGATGCTGGTGGCAGTAGGCAGTGCCCACAACTGTGCTGGCAAGGGCCAGGGCAAGTATGATGAAGCCATTTTCCCAGCTGCTTCTTTTCTGGCCCATGGGAAAATGCAAGGCGGCAAAGCGTAGGGTCTGGCCTCTTCGCCAGCCCAGTTTAGAGCAGAGCCTGAAGCTCATGGTCTGGGCCAACAGCCACAGACAGACCTTTACGGCCAAGTCTTCCATGAGTCAAGGAGCCTCAAATTCTGCAAGCTATACTCCTTACTTTGTGCTGTTTACTTATCTGATGGAGCTGTTCCCTTGGAAAGCTGTGTTATTCCTGTAATGCAAAGTGACAGAGAAAATAAAAACACCCAGCTGAGAAAAAGCCGCAACGCTAATGTGAAACACAAACTTTCTGTTCATCTGAATCTTCGTTTATTTTAAAACAGAACCATAACGGCTCAGATCCTGAAAACTGGGAGGGGCTGATACTACAGCTGCCCAGCTCTCAGATCCTTCCCATCTTGCCTTCTGCTCTTAATCCTTTGCACTTTTCCCAGGAGTCAAGGTGGTATGATGTGGGTTTGCCCTCCCCGAATTTGACTTGAAGATGAAGGAAGGGTAAATTCTTGAATTTAGGGTAGATGAGACTGAAATTTATGTCACTATGTTCTCCCCACTTACCCTAAAGTTCCTCTGACTGAATAAAAGCTTGATCCCAAGTGTCCCAAGAGCTTTGTTCTGGATGAATCTGGCTTTTGTGTTCCATCTGAACCAAGTTAGGGTCTGATCCCCAGCTCATACAGCTGGCATTGAGCGACATCTGGTTGGCATCTTCTCTACCCTGTTTCCTGGTGTTTGCTTGCATTTTTTGCAATCAGCTCAGTTTTCTTAAATTTTTTTTTTCTGACTGTTTTCTGAAAAGTATTATCCATATAAGAATTTTAGCCCTATAAAGCTCTTGGGAGAATCCTGCTATGTAGGCTGCTTCCTGTCCTCACTCCACCCCAAAACTGGAAAAACAGGAGCCCATGGTGGAAAATGAGGAGAAGCAGTCCAAGTTTAGAAGAAAAGCAGGAAATGATCCTAGAGGAGAGCGTTTCATGAAGCGAGAGGAGGGAAACTGTGTCAAATTAGACCTCCTTAAGAAGAAGATGGTTCAGAAGATGGTTCTTAGCCTAGGCCACTAGGCTAAGAATTGATGTTTTCTCAACTGAATAGGGTTGTGATGGTCAAAATCAAGAAGTGGGTGGGAGTGGAAAAAAAGAGGAAATACTACCTTTTCAAGGGATTTGCTTTTGAGCGTCAGTTTTCAACTTGGCATTTGAATCCTCTGCGGAGCATTAAAAAAAAAAATACTGATGACTCGGTTCCATCCCAGAGATTCTGGTTTAACTGATCTTTTGAGGGGACTTGTTTTGTCTATTTTATTTTATGCTTAAGATGAAAACCAGTTGAATTGCTTGTAGTCCACGTGTAAGCACCACAGAGACGAAGAGATGAAAGATACAAGGTGGGTGGCGGAGTCATGATGTAATGAGATTGCTGACGAGGCAGCAGTTGAGATGCAGAGCCTGGGTTACTGAACTCAGTCCTGGGCAGGTGAACAAGAACACAGGGTGGCTTCTTTGGCCACTGAGTATTCTCACTTGATGATTTCTAGGCCATGGTATTAGGAGCTAGATGATCTTCTGAGTACCTTTCTTTGACCAAAAGAAGAACGTCTAATGAAGTTTTGGCTTAGCTTACTAACATCATCTTCCCCTAGGTGTATAAGAAAGATAGAGAGAAACTCCTTCTATGAACTTAAGTGTAATCATAAATATGTTTGTGGTGAAGGTGAAGATGGTAAAGGACTTCCCTGGCGGTCCAGTGGTTTGGACTCTGCACTTCCCATGTAGGGGGCTTGGTGTGATCCCTGTCAGGGAGCCAGGATCCCACATGTCGATTGGCGAGGCCAAAAATAAATAAGTAATTTTAAAAAATGGAAAAAGAAAAGTGAAAATGGATTGGGGTAAAGGTGGATGATAAAAACTTAGTAAGAGTAAATAATGACTTGGGAAGGGAAGAGTAGGTCTACTATGACATGTCCCTGAGCCCCTCTGTGAGGACATCTAAAACTCTGCGACAACTCATTTCATAGCCATTTGGTTTTCTCTTGAAGTATCTCATCCAAGAATGGTCAAGTTCATCTGAGTGGCCTGTCACTCTGAGTTGGTCTTATGGTGTTGTGCTAGAAGGAAGGAAATAAGCCCAGATGAGAACAAAGCAGTGAGCTAGGGCAACTGAGACACAAGCAGAGGTTAATACCCCAGGGGAAAGGCATGAAGACACCATGGTAAGTCAAGCAGACAAGGTCAGGGGAGAGCACAAAGCTGTCATTAGGGAGGTAGGGACAGGCGATGGAGGCTGGGGAGGTGGGTAGTCCTACCCAGTGCCATGGGTGCTGGCTCTTTTCTGTGGCTTTGTCATTTCCTGTGCAAGTGAGTATGGCCTGGGTCTTATGGGGATGATAGGAATACTTATTACCAGGTTTTACCATTATTGGTTCATATCTATCACATTCAATAGAAGGTATTTTTAAAGAAAATTGTTTTGGTATATGATCAAATGTCCAAGTCCCTAGAACTCAGTTGACATAAGTGTAAAATAAATAGTACATCTCTCCATCTCTCCTATGCTGTGGATCTCACTCCACAGAAACAACCACCATTAATATTTTCTAGGGAGGAATTCTTAAATGAGCATTTTTGTAGTATCATTTTTAAGGATTAAACAATAAATAATTACATAATACTGTGATAAACAATAAGAGGAAAATGTTGGGAATCTCCAACATATCTGAACAGGGAATTCTGAGAAGTTCACTTTTTCTACTAATATCTACATGTGGTAGGGAATGTAGGTATTAAACTTATAGGAGTGATTTTTGAGGAATGGTGAATAACAAGGAAGGACTGTAGGCAGACAAAGATAGTCATATTCTTTAAAGGGTTTATCAAATTTTGAAGCAATGATTTTACTTGCTCTGAGGCACCATTTGAGAATGAGTTACTAAAGAGATAATTGGTGAGCATTTTGACAGGAAAGTTATGCTCACCGGACCCAGACCATACTCAGTAAAATAAACCAGAAATTAGGTTAAAATAAGTCTTTAGGTTGGTAGTTTAAGGAGAAAAAAATAGAAATAGGGGATTTGAAATGTGGTATTTTGATACACTTGTGGACAAGATGGAGGGATATGTTATGGATGGCATTGAAGCTGGGACTTTTAGCTCATAGTAGTCAAAGCGTGCTATAAACAAATTAATCTCAGCTGCAAAATAGGAGAAGCTCTACCCTAAATCTTGCCTTATTTTATGTTTATATGCACTATCTTTTGTGGAAACGTATATACAGTGTCTGGTACATGATAGATATAAGTATTTGCTGAGTGATGAAATATAAGAATGCATGTTTGAACAAATGCATGAATGATTGCATGAATCTGGGAGGGGCAAATAACTAATAATCTAGGGGACACAATTAGGGGTAAAAGTAAACAACCTCTTTAGCAAAGAACCAGAAAGATCATTGACCTGCTATTTGGTAGGTGGGAATGCAAGGACCTTTGTTCTTTCATACATCTCAGTTTCTAAAGCAGAGACAAGGCTAGGTGGTTGTAAGTAAACTTTGTTCATTTCCCGAGCCTCCTTTTTTTCCTGGTTTTATGCTGCTTTAACATGGCAATAGATTCGGGGGGAAATTTACAGAGTTCTGCCATATCCCTCTCTCTTCTCTGGTACTCTCTGAGAGAGCCCATAGTTAGCTATTAAGACTTTGTCAGTTTCCTTCCTAACAGTCTCTCCACTGTAGAAACTCTTAAGCTTCTTGTGGTACCCAGTTTGATGACTGTAAGAAGAAGCCTCAGCCCCTTCACCTCTGGGTACATTTCTGGGAAGTCATTCTGTCTCTTAATTTACCCTCTTCTCAATTTATTCTCAAGCCATGCAAATGAGATTCCCTTAACTATTTTTTGAATGTCTTAAAATTGAAATCTGAAATTTAATAGTTTGTTCAGTTTGTGCTTAAAAGTGACATCAGACTTGTGAGCATGCTGGTCTAGGCTGGGCTCACCATCAAAGCTTTCATTTCTGGGAGTAAAGAAAGAACTTTTTATCTTATATTGGAGTGTAGTTTCAGGTATACAGCAAAGTGATTCAGTTATGTGTGTGTGTATATATATAAACACACACAAACACATATGTGTGAGGGTATGTGTGTGTGTGTGAGTCTCTCAGTCATGTCCAACTTTTTGCAACCCTATGGACTATAGCTCACTTGGCTCCTCTGTCCATGGAATTCTCTAGGCAAGAATATTGGAGTGGGTTGTCATTCCTTTCTCCAAAGGATCTTCCTGACCCAGGGATTAAACCCATGTCTCTTGCATTGCAGGAGGATTCTTTACCATCTGAGCCACCAAGGAAGCCCATACACACACACACACACACACCTATTCTTTTTCAAATTCTTTTTCCAATTAGGTTGTAACAGGATATTGAGCAGAGTTCGTAATGCTATACAGTAGGTCCTAGCTGGTTATCTATTTTAAATATAGCAGTGTGAACATGTCACTGGGTGATAGAAATGGGAACAGGAGGGATCAATGGTAAAGGCAGGTGGTAGTATTGGGTAGAGGGAGGCCAGTGAATAGGGCATTTGCATTGTCACAAAAAGACTAGGAGAAAGAAGGAACAAGTAACATTTCAGAGAAATTCAAGAACGATTCAGGCTTTACTGTTCTGTGACTGCTTTATTGATTGACAAATGATCCCCCAAAATCCCCAACAAGCCTCATTACTGAGACTTCAAGTACTGGCTGTAGAAGAGCAAGAAGGCTCATAAAACCAGAAGCTGTTTTCTCTCATTATCATGTACTTTTTTTCTTTCCAAGTACTCTTGCTGGCCTGTGAAGCTCTACAGAAAACCCAAAGTGTAGTTTACCACCAGGGCAGACATTTCTCTACCATCCAAGTTAGTGACTCCTAGTTGTGAAGACATCCAAAGGTTGAATTTCCGGTCAGTATTTTCTTTGTGAATTCACGTAGCTCCATTAAAGGCACATGGAGAAAGAAATATGGGTGGGAAGGTGAAAAGGGACATTTGTCAAATATTTTAAACTATGGACAGGAGCTCAAGTCTACTCTGCTAAACCTGGATATTTAAACTCAGAAGCAAAAGTTACCTGGCTTTTTGGGAGGCATGTGCCCTGGGAGTTGGGGATTGAGATGCTGTTGTCAACTCTTTTATTGCATTGTCTCCTAGCTTTTCACCACCCAAATGGCTAGGGTTGCAAATTGGCCCCTCTTCATCCTCCTTGTATTTCCTGGTTTCTTAACTGGGGCTCCTTGGTTCTCTACAAAATCTCGGAACATTCTGCAATTGAATGCACCCTTTACATGTACATGTGTAGTTTTGTGACATTTTCCTAATAGTTCATATCATTACATGAGATTTTCAAAAGATTTACGACCTAGAAAGGGGGAAAAGATCACTGCTCTGCATAGCATGGCCCCTCTCAGCCCCAAGCAAGCACATTGTCTCCATCTTCATCAGTGAATGTCTTCAAACACTCTCCCCAGCAAACACGTGGTGTTTGTCCTGAGTGCTTAACTGTTATCACTATTGTTTGATTGTCTGCTTTGGAGACACACATATGAGCACACCCCAAATTTGAGCTTCTCATCTTCTCTTCAAACTTGTGCTCCTTTCTTTGTACAGAAGAAAATCCTTCATACTCCTCTCTTAACCACTGTAGTCAACCTGTCACTAACTCCTGATACTATTACCTCTGTTTTTGATAATCCCTTCACCTTTTGGTTTTGTTACTTGGAGGACATAATCCAAACTTGTAAATAAGGTTTAGAGGCCCTTGACTGAGTGATTCTTATCTTATCTCTCGTCATCAGGCCAACTCCACCTGCCCTGCACACATATTCACACCTCTCTGTCTTTGTGCAAGCTGGTCCCTGCACCTGGAATACTCTTCCTAATTGGGTGCCGGATGATCACATTTGCAAGACTCAACCATGTCACCTCTTGAGTTTCTTCCTGACTACCAAGCTACTTCTTTCTGCCATATGTATATAGTGTTTTTGGCTTAGTACTTAATTTGGAAGGTCTGTTTCTTTGTTTCTATGCCCATCTCTCTAGCTAAGCCCTGGGTTTCTTAAAGGCAAAGACCATGGTTTATGTATGGTTGAATCCATAGTGCCTAGAGCAAGAGGACTTGGCATTCTGTGGGTGTCAAATAAGCATGTGGCTTGAATTGTAAGCATCTTCATATTACTATCCATAGCAGTCCTTTGCACCTATCTGACTGATAAAACGGAGAAGGCAATGGCACCCAACTCCAGTACTCTTGCCTGGAAAATCCCATGGACGGAGGAGCCTGGTAGGCTGCAGTCCATGGGGTCGCTAAGAGTCGGACACAACTGAGTGACTTGCCTTTCACTTTTCACTTTCATGCATTGGAGAAGGAAATGGCAAAGATATGGCTTCTGAGCCAAAGACCTGATGGACTCTGAGACCGGAACACAGTGTTTACTGAGTAGAATATTGCATAGACTATTTTTTAACAAGAGTTCTTCTTGAGTCCATTTCAATAAGTAGATGGAGGAGCCTGGTGGGCTGCAGTCCATGGGGTCGCTGGGAGTCGGACACGACTGAGCGACTTCACTTTCACTTTTCACTTTCATGCATTGGAGAAGGAAATGGCAACCCACTCCAGTGTTCTTGCCTGGAGAATCCCAGGGACGGCGGAGCCTGGTGGGCTGTCATCTCTGGGGTCGCACAGAGTCGGACATGACTGAAGCAACTTAGCAGCAGCAGCAGAGTCCTTCTTGGATTTAGTTGTTGGTTATTTCTTTTCAGAAATCACTAGTACTTTGGCACATTCACCAACACTGAGTAAGCTCCTACTGGATGCCACCATCTGTGCTGTGTGCTACAGGTACAGCAATAAAGAGAACAGTTACGTGCCTTGCCCTTTTATGCTTACATTCTGGTTTGGGCTCTCTTGTTTTTAATGTTACCATTTGCTTCCAGGTTTTAATCATGTGGTCATTTCTGCCTGAACAAAAATATTTAGACTTTTTTTTTTTTTTTTGAGGAGTAGAACATCCACTTTCAGGTGTCCTATTTCAGTTAAAATCAGGGTACTCAAACTATAATTATCAGAAGATTTATGATTATTGTTAAACTTACTATAGATCACATTAATTGTATACTTACTGTTATAGATTAAATGTATTCCCCTGAAATTCATATGTTGAAGCCCTAATCCCCAGTGTGATAATATTGGGAGGTATGTCCCTTGGGAAGTAATTAAGTGTAGCTGAGGTCATGAGGGTGATGCCCCCACAATAAGATTAATACCCTTATTAGAAGAGAAAGTAACACCAAAGCTTGCTTTCTTCACCATGTGAGGATACAAGGAGATGGCCATCTCTGAGTCAGGAAGAAAGTCGTCACCTCGAACTAATTTTGATGCACCTTGATCTTGGATTCCTCAGCCTCCAGAACTAAGAGGAATAAAAGTTCATTGTTTAAGTCACCTGGTCTATGACAATTTGTTCTAGAAGCCCTAGCTGACTAAGCTATACCTATCACTGTGCTAGGCACCTATCTGCATTTTCTCTATAATCTTAACAGGCCTGGAAACAGTACAGTTATCATTATTCTGATGCATTAAATGAAGAAACCAAGGAACAAAGGGGTAAAGTTACTTGTTTAAAAACTAAGGTCAATGTTAATCCAATGTAATTCTTTAATTTTTTATCTTTAACTGGGAATACAGAAAAAGGTAAATTGTTTGTTTTTTGATGTGGACTATTTTTAAAGTCTCTATTCAACTTGTTACAATATTGCTTCTGTTTTGGCTTTTTGGCCCTGAGGCATGTGGAATCTCAGCTCCCCGATCAGGGATCGAACATACCTCCCTTGCATTGGAAGGTGAAGTCTTAACCACTGGACCACCAGGGAATCCCCAAGGCAGAGGTAAAGTGCTTAGAATAACCAGATTGCTCCAGTCATACTGGTGTTCAGATCTGTTCTTAATTGAACTATGCAAGAAGAGGCATTCTATCACAGAAGAATCATTCTGGCTTTAATTTCAATCTCAATTCCTCCCGGAGACATTTCAGAGAACAAGAACCATGTCTTTAATTTCTTTAATATTCTCCCATAATATCTAAAAACTAAAGCTCACAACAAGTGTTCAGGGAAATGGGCTGATTTGTTTACATGCATTTTTCCAAGTACACCTGTGGGAGGAGAAGGAATGGTTGATTCAGTGGACAACCATACACCCTTTCTCTCTGGAACAGTGAAGTTGAAGTCATAGGGGATGAGATAGGATCCAGCAGAATGTGGGTTTACCACAAAGTGAATGCTTGTATTTTACTCATTACCCTGATTCTTGGCACAATCAATGTATGTGCTCTCAACTGAAGAATCAAGATATTAGTTATAACCATAATTCTATCAACAAGTAACTATTAAACCCTGGTAATCGTAGTGTGTTAAGAGCTTTACATGTTTTCTCATTAAATTCTTCCAACAGATCCAAGCAATAAATGTCATTATTAACCCCTATTACACATGAGGAACATGAGACTTGGAATAAGTTATTGGCTCAAGGTAACACAGAGCTGTGATTTGATCGCGGGAAGTCTCCATATGATGCTTAACCAGGGTGCTGAACCATCTCTCTAATCCATGAAAGGGATGCAATAGATGATGAGGGGTTGGTAACCTGTGGGAGGCAAGAGAGTAGCCTGCAGAGGAAAGCAAGTCCTGGACTCAGACTGCTGGATGAGTATGAGATGTGCAGTAAGATGTTTTCTACCATCTCTAGGGCTCAGATGTATCCAAAGTCCCGTGGTGGTGGTGGTGGGTTTAGTTGATAAGTCGTGTCTGACTCTTGTGACTCCATGGGCTGTAGCTTGCCAGGCTCCTCTATCTATGGGATTTCCTAGGCAAGAATACTGGAGTTGGTAGCTGTTTGCTTCTCCAAGGGATCATCTGGACCCAGGGATTGAACCCAGGTCTCCTACATGGCAGGCAGTCTTCTGAATTGCAGGTGGATTCTTTACCAACTGAGCCACCAGGGAAACCTCATACAAGGATTAAATAAAATAGTACATCTACATCCCTCAGTGAAACAGGGTAAGCAATCATTGAGTGTTTATTATTAATATTATTAATTATTTTTATTATTAGATATTTGAATGTAGCTCCTTCTATTCTGAACCAAGCTGTACTCAAGAATAATATTAAATATCCCCAAATCTGGACTTGCTCAGGGTCTTGGGAAGAAAATGCCCACTCCAAAGCATTAAAAATGGCCATAACTTCCAGAGGTCCTCACTTGCCTTCTATTCCTCTGCTATGTTAATGAGTTGTAACAATCCTTTAAAAGAAAACTTTTTAACATATTTTCAGTTTATCTCAAATATTTCCTTCCTTTGTCCTCAAGGTTGGGCAGTAATTAGAAAAAAAATAAAAATCCTATTTTCCTTTCTTTCTCAGATCCCGTTCAAGTTGAGCAGGCCCTGGCTCCCTGCCCACCCACCTTTATTCCAGATGTTACCCTGGCGAACCTCTCAGGCTGTAACCAAGCAACCATGGGGAAGAGGGCTCTCCTGGCTTGGGGCCTAGAAACAGAAGAAAAACAAATAGGAGGATGTCTTGAGTCTTCTACTTACTTTGGTTTTCCAATCCCATTTCCCTCGAACTTTTATTATTTTTGTAATGGAAACTGGGAGTTGGTATCTGGGCTGTCTGTTCACACACAGTAAGTGTCCGGTCTGTTCTGGAACAGGGCAAGATCTGGGCTCCAGTTGGATTTGATCCTATTGATCCTTGTTTGGAGCTATGACAGCCAAGGAAAACATTCCTATGCCCCCTGTCACTAGAAAGGAAAGCTTTGACCATGGCTTTGTAGTGAAGGGCCCAGCAGAGAAAGGGCTCTCAGTCAACTGAAAAGCCCTGTGCAGTTGAACTAGGCATTCAGAAGGAAATTTCTCCACTCAGTTTAAAATCCTAAAGCATCTCTTTAATGCACACCCATCTTGCCCTCTTTGCTTCTCATCTGGACTTTAGATTAGTCTTCTCTATGGTCATCTGTTATGGGCATGGCTGAGAACTCAAGTCCTCCCATCCTCATTCTGTTGAGGAAATCATTTCAGACTCAAATATAACAATATCATAACCTTATTTAAACTCTTTCAGTGGCTCTCCATAGCCAACAACCTCATTTCTCAAAGTCTAGAACACTGTTTTGGAGAAGCATCATACATTCGATCAACACATTTCCTGAGTACCTACCTCAGGCTAGGCATCATCACTCTTACAGGTACTCTGGCTATATCTTAAAAACAAAAGAGAGAAAGCCCCTTGCTCTCAGGGAACTTGCATTCTTAGTATGGAGGGATAGTAAATTAGCAAGTGAAAACTGTAATATGTCAGATGATGCTGAAATAGTGAAAGTGTGAATCAATCAGTTGTGTCTGACTCTTTGCAATCCCATGGAGTGTAGCCTGCCAGGTTCCTCTGTTCATGGGATTTCCCAGGCAAGAATACTGGAGTGGGTAGCCATTTCCTTTTCCAGGGCGTCTTTCCTACCTGGGGATTGAATCCAAGTTTCCTGCCCTGCAGGAGGATTCTTTACCATCTGAGCCATCAGGGAGAGTTCTATGAAAAACATTAAAGCAGGGATATAAAATAAGGGATATAAAAGTAAGGTAGTCTGTGAAGGGGTCACTGAAAAAATGACAACTGGAAAGAGATCAGTAAATAGTGACAGATCTAGCCAAGAAGGGAATACCTGTGTAGGAAGAATGTTTCAGGCAGGAGGAGGAGCAAGTGCAAAGGCCCTGAGGTAGGAACATGTCTGATGTGTTTGTGTTATAACAAGGTGGTCAGTGTGGCAGGAGTAGAATGGGAGCGGGGAGAGTAACAGAGTTGAATTCAGAGAGGGGGCTTTATAGATTCTTTAGAGTGAAACTGGAGGGGATTTGCCTTTCACATGAGGTGAGAAGGGAATCTTTAGGATGGTTTTGAGTAACTTCTCTTAGAAGGATCATTCAGGGTCCTATAGGTTTTTCTTTTCCCTGGAAAGCAAGGGTCAAAGCAGAAAGACTTACTAGAAGATTACTGCAGTTGCCTGGTAAGAAATAATGGAGAATTGAGCCAGTGTAATGGTGATTTTTGCTCTTTCCAAATAGACATCTACTTTCTGGTTGATTTCCTCCAGCCACAGGGAACTCTCTGCCTACTGAGCTGACCTGGTCTGCTTTGAGGAGGCTTAGAATTTCAGTTATTCTTTTCAATGAGCTGGTGTCTGTCTTTTGTAGGTTTCTCTTTTTCATTACTTTGGTCCCACCCCCTGAATTCATTAAATCCAAATCTTGCTCCTTTCCTTTGAGAAAATGTCCTGTTGAATCCCCTTGTTTCCAAAATCAACATCTCCAGCTGCCAACTCCTTTATCCTATGGCATTGTCTTAGCCACACCCCCCTGTCTTGGGCACCCTCCTTTGAAGGTCCTTGGCTGACAGACCTGTATCCTTATCATCTTGAAAGTTGGGGTCTACAAGAAAGCACAGCTGAAATCTGAGTCTCTATCCTTCTGCAACATTTAGTCACTGAGTTCATGCCTCAGCTTATGTATTTTACAGTGTAAACTAATTCATTTCCATCATCTTCCTTTTGGAGGCACAGTAAGAGTTAACTCTCAACAAACTCACTGTTTTGCAGACGACAGCAAACACCCAGTGTAATCCTATCCTTATAAAACATATCTTTCCATAATGTGGTCCAAAGCATAGAGAATATTTTTACTCTAGCATTTCCTGCCATTAAAGTGTTCCTTTTGCAATCTCAGATAGTGTTATGAGTGAGTTTTGTGTTATAAAAAGCTACATAAACACTCTCACCTTGTAATCTATTGTAATGGCATTAGTTAGACAGCCCTAGGCCCTTCTGTTTTCTCTCCCTTCCCTCTTAAGTGTAACAACACTAAAGTGTTATACCTTTCAGAGTGGGATGAGATAATGTCTCCTAAGAATGAGCTGTGAGAAGTAAAGAGCCTTATATCCATGCAGTACTGACATTCTGAGAACAAAATGGGTGTACAAAGCTTGGCAAAATGCCCAATCCAATTGATGACCACCAAGCCATCACATATGTATTTATTTTATTAAAATAAAAGTATATCCCCGATGATAAGAGAACAGATGGGCTTGGGAGTAGCTAAGAAGGAAACCATTTCTTTTCTATAAGTTGGCACTGAGGGGTTGGAGCATTTGCTGGACAAATAGGGACGAGTACATTTTCGATCTCCAATTATCTACTGCTGCTGCTGGTACTGCTAAGTCACTTCAGTCGTGTCTGACTGTGTGTCACCCCATAGACGGCAGCCCACCAGGCTCCCCCATCCCTGGGATTCTCCAGGCAAGGACACTGGAGTGGGTTGCCATTTCCTTCTCCGATGCATGAAAGTGAAAAGTGAAAGTGAAGTCGCTCAGTCGTGTCTGATTCCTAGCGACCCCGTGGACTGCAGCCCACCAGCCTCCTCTGTCCCTGGGATTCTCCAGGCACAATTATCTACTAGAGATGTACAATCCACATTTATCAGACATCTATCAAAACCATAGACTAGGTTCTGTACTTTGTTGTAAAGGTAAAAATATGAGTTAAACAGACCCTTGTTGTACTTCATTTTATTTTATTTATTTATTTGGCTGTTCTGGGTCTTGGTTGCTATGCACAAGCTTTCTCTAGTTGCAGAGAGTGGGTATTACTCTCTGGTTGTGGTGTGTGGGCTTCTCATTTCAGTGGCTTCTCTTGTGGAGCATGGGCTGAAGGGTGCAAAGGCTTTCATAGTTGTGGTGCATGGGCTTAGTTGCCCCGCTGCACGTGAAATCTTCCCAGAGGAGGGGTCAAACCTGTGTCCCCTGCATTGGCAGGTAGACTCTCAACCCCTGAACCACCAGAGAAGTTCTTGGTATACTTTAATATAAGAAGGAAAGAAATGTGCCCAGATGTCTGCAATGCTGGACAAAGATGTAAAAGCAAAGGTGTGGTAAAAAGGAGTCCGTGATTAACACCCTGAAAGTTATTTAGCAGTTCTCCAAGGCCATAAGTATATAACACACTAGGGAGCTCTAGTGGCACTGAGATAGCATGGCTTTAGTATAAGTTGGCCTAATTCTGGAATCTGCTCCTTTGCAGAAACTCCTATGTCCCACTGGAGGTCCACTGTCTCCTTTCTTAAGAAAAACAATTTTCCACTTAGGAAGCTAGTGCCCATCTAGAGTTACTGCCTAAAGGGACATAAGCCAAAAGATGATGTAGAGGCTTCTTAAAGAGAATGGACACCACTGGCAAGGGCCTCCCTACTGCTTCTTTCTTGCTGTCTGGAATGAAGATGGTAATAGTTAGAGCCCCTGCAGCAATTTTGAGACCTAGAGGCTGCATGTAAAGGATGGTAAAGGCTAAAGATAAAATCTAGGGTCTCTGATGAGGGTGTAGGATAGTTATACCAGTCTTAGATTGTCTACATATGGACTCCTCTATCTGAAACAGAAATGATCTTCAGTCTCATATATGCTGCATTTATGTCTTTGTCACCAACAGTGAATAAACTTCTAATATATTATTTGCTGTTATTTAGTTGTATCTGACTCTTTTGCAACCGCATGGACTATTGACTGCCAGTCTCCTCTGTCCATGGAATTTCCTAAGCATGAATACTGGAGTGGGTTGTCATTTCCTTCTCCAGGAGATCTTCCCAGCCCAGGGATTGAACCCACATCTCCTGCATTGCAGGTAAATCCATTATCCCTGAACCACTGGGGAAACCCTTAATATATTATACTTGCTTGCAAATGCAACGTGGAAACTGGTGGTAGAAGGTACCCTAGAAGCATATTTTCTTTATTCCACCCACTGTCTTTCCTTCTAAGAAAGTTCTTTATTGAAAACAAAAGAAACTTAAAGGAGAGTGTTTAAAGAGAGAAAAGCATTTTAAAATTGGGCCAAGGATGTTTGAAAAGGAGTTCTCAGTAGGGTAATTACCTCTTTTTGTGAAACATTTGTTTTAAATGAGAACTGAAGAATGAAGTGTTGAGAAGTTTAGAAAGGATGTGAAACACTTCATGTTGCTCCTTTCTTATCAAGTCACTTGTGGTGTCACTGAGATTGCATGAGAAGCTTTTTTAAGGGTCTAAATCAGTCCATTTTAAAGCCAGTATTGCTGGCTTCAGCCAGTATTGGTCAGTGGATAATAGTGTGTGTGTGTGTGTGTGTGCGTGCGCACACGCTAAGTTGCTTCAGTAGTGTCCAACTCTTCATGACCCTGTGGACTGCAGCCCACCAAACTCCTCTGTCTATGGGATTCTCCAGGCAAGAATACTGGACTGGGTTGCCACATCCTCCTCCAGGGGATCTTCCTGACCCAGGGACCAAACCTGCATCTCTTAAGTCTCCTGCATTGGCAGGCAGGTTCTTTACTGCTAGCGCCATCTGGGAAGCCTGGATAATAGAGGTGGCCTGATTTGAGGGTGAGGCATAGGAAACTGGACACAAGTTCAATGAATGAGTGTCGTTCAGATGTCAACCGTTATATTTAGGCTTATAATAGAAGTCAGTTGGACCAGGACAGTCTGATATCCTGGAAGATTAATCTGGCGTTACAACAACAGAAGTCATGTAAGGGCAACAGTGAGCTCCATTAGAGGGTAGCCAAAGAATGAATGCTGGGATTTGGTATTGGAAAGTAACCCAGTTGGGCTTCCCAGGTGGCACGAGTGGTAAAGAATCTGCCTGCCAGTGCAGGAGATGCAAGAGAAGTAGGTTCGATTCCTGGGTCAGGAAGATCCCCTGGAGTAGGAAATGGCATCTCACTCCAGTATTCTTGCCTAGAAATTTCCACAGATGAGGAGCCTGGCAGATTATAGTCCACAGGGTTGCAAAGAGTCCAACATGACTGAGCAATGGAGGACACACAGTAGTACACCTAGTGTCTATTTCCAAAAAGTGGACGTGCATTCAGGTAGCTGAAGTTGTATGAGAAGATCCTTAAGTAGATCAGTCTTGAAGTTAAGCTTTAAATAGGGTGTGTGCTTAAAAATTGCTCATGGGGTTCTCATGAACTTGTGTTTAAAAACAGCTGTGATGACTGCATTGGTATAAAACTATCTGTAACATCTATTAGTGACCAAGTTTAAGGTACAACTAATACAACTGTAATTATCGCTTATAGTTGTAATAGAAAGAAATGCTAAATTTCACATTTGTTGTTGTTGTTTATTCACTAAGTCATGCCAGACTCTTGCGACCCATTGGAGTGTAGCTTTCCAGTAGCTTCCCATCCTCTGTCCATGGATTTCCCAGGCAAGAATACTGGAGTGGGTTGCCTTTTCCTTCTCCAAGGGATCTCCCCGACCCAGGGATCGAACCTGTGTCTCCTGCATTGGCAGGCGGATTCTTTACCACTGAGCCACCAGGGAAACCCAGATTTCACATAGGAGTTAGTAATAATAAAGAGAGAGAGAGAAAGAGAAGTCACTCAGTCATGTCTGACTCTTCGTGACCCCATGGACTGTAGCCTACCAGGCTTCTGCATCCATGGGATTTTTCAGACAAGAGCACTGGAGTGAGTGGGTTGCCATTGCCTTCTTGAGGGGATCTTCCCAACTCAAGGATTGAACCTAGGTCTCCTGCATTGCAGGTGGATACTTTACCATCCAAGCCACCAGGGAAACCTCTTTAAGCTAAAGTTTGCAGACCCTATGTTAAAAAACTTCTTTCCAGAGGCTATCAAAACATTTCAGTAGAGAAGATGGTAAGAGTGAGAATCTCCTGGGTACTACCTAATTCTTTGATTCTAGGTTGCTATGATGCAACCAACTCCAAGATCAAGGCATCAAATGAAATGGATAGAAATGAGGAGCAATTATCAAGGAAGAAGTTTATTGCCCAGAAAATCATGCTGGTAGTGGGGCAAGAAGAATAAGGCAAAGGGAAGGAGACTGAAGCAATTTCAAAGAGGAAACGAAAGGAGACAAACCTCATGCTCTAACTCATTGGTTCACGACCGTGTCTGTTCTCCAGAATCAGCTATAGAGATTCGAAAACTACCCACAAATTGTCCTGTTTCCAACCATGGAGAACGGTTCAATAGTGTTGAGTGGGGTCTGGAAATCAGTATTTTTATAGATATCCATCGGTGGTTCAAATGAACATCCATCATTGAGAGCCATTGCTTTAAGTAGGATGTTTATGCTATGGTGTAGTTGACACATTTTGGGGCATGAGGGAATGAAACATAGGGACAACGGGGCCAGTGGGGTCAAGGCTGAGAAGAAGCCAGGGAAGCTGGATGAAGGGGTGGAGCAGCAAGAGGCTGGGAAATAGGCTTGAGGGATGGAGGAGGATTGTGGGGTCTTAGGGAGGATTCCTTACAGTCTTGGACGGGCATCAATCTGACTAGGCATTCAAGGTAGGGATTAGTGTCATTGTGTGTTATTTATGTGAAAGTGGGCATGAGCTTATATTAGGCAAGGTTCTCCAGAGAAACAGAAACCAGTAGGATACACAGAGATATAAACACGAGTAAACTTATTATAGGAATTGACTCATAGTGTTATGGAGGCCAGGAAGTCCCAGGATCTGTCGTTGTCTTCAAGCTGGAGAGCCAGGAAAGCTGGTAGCTATAATTCAGTCTGAGTCTGAAGGCCAGATAATCAGAGGCCTGGTGATAAGTCCCAGTTGAGTCAGAAAGCTTGAAAACCAGATGCCCGAGCAGAGAGAGAGCAAATTCACCCTTCTTCTGCCTTTCTGTTCTTTTTGAGCCCTCAAGGGATTGGAAGATGCTCACAGTCTTTGGAGAGAGCCCTCTGCTTTGCTTAGTTCACCCATTCAAATGCTAGTATTTTCCTGAAAAACCCTCACAGACACACCCATGAATGTTTTACCTGCTATTCTGGCATCTCTTAGCTCCATCAAACTGACAGAAAGTTAATCTTGGCAGAACTTTACAGCTGATGGAGGTCTTTTAAATAGAATTTTCATTCCCTGCTTACCTCACTTTGGCTCAGTGAAATCGCTCAGTCGTGTCGGACTCTTCGAGACCCCATGGACTGCAGCCTACCAGGCTCCTCCGTCTATGGGATTTCCAGGCAAGAGTACTGAAGTGGGGTGCCATTGCCTTCTCCGTTTTGCTCAGGGTCAGTACTAAAACACCACAGCATTTAGACGCATCCAATTACCCATAATGGTATCTAGATTTTTCTTTGTGTTCTGAGTCTCAGTTTTGTTTTTGTTTTTTTTCCTTCTTTGAATGTTTGGATAAAAATGACTAATGGCAGCTATGTCAACTAAACTCAATGAAAATATACACCCATGATACCAAACTGGCTTCTGAACACTGAAGTTGATCAAGCTAAACATTTGACCACACTCTCTTAAACAGTTTAGGCTTTCCTAGTGGCTCAGATGGAGAAGGCAATGGCACCCCACCCCAGTCCTCTTGCCTGGAAAATCCCATGGACGGAGGAGCCTGGTGGGCTGCAGTCCATGGGGTCGCTAGGAGTCGGACACGACTGAGCGACTTCCCTTTCACTTTTCACTTTCACGCATTGGAGAAGGAAATGGCAACCCACTCCAGTGTTCTTGCCTGGAGAATCCCAGGGACGGGGGAGCCTGGTGGACTGACGTTCATGGGGTCGCACAGAGTCGGACACGACTGACGTGACTTAGCAGAAGCAGCAGTGGCTCAGATGGTAAAGAACCTGCCTGCAGTGCAGGAGACCTGGGTTCGATCCCTGGGTCAGGAAGATCCCCTAGAGAAGGAAACGGCAATCCACTCCAGTATTCTTGCCTGGGAAATCCCACGGACAGAGGAGCCTGGCAGGCTACAGCTCACGGCGCTGCAAAGAGTCAGATACGACTGAGCAACTAACAGTTTCAGTTTCCATTTTCTTAAACCGTTTAAGGTTAGTGGCATACATCTGCAGGTCCACTTGGCCCTATCTTCTATAACTTTAAATATATTTAAATAAAAGTTGGTTTGTATAGAGAAGCTTAGAGATTGAAGAAGAGAATACACAAATAATAAATTTGTAATAAACAGAAATTGTCTATACATGAGAACATTACTCTCAAAACAATCAATTTTAGGGACTAATGACATAACACTTTCAATGTTCAACAAATTCCTAAAGCTCCTTTCTAGGAACCCGCTCCAGAGTCATTTCTATAATCACAAGCTGTGGTCAGTAAGATTCACTTGGCTGTATCTGCCTACTGGGCGCTATGCCACTTGCTGGATGAGAAGTTCCAGTTGCCATTATCATTCTTGGCACGGTCATTAGCCTTGGCTCCCCAAGAGTGTAGGCTAGGTTTTGACATGGTTTCCACTGAGCCTTCCACAGGGCTTCCCAGGTGGCACTAGGGGTGAAGAACCCACCTGCCAATGCAGGAGACATAAGAGATGCAAGTTCGATCTTTGGGTTGGGAAGATCCCCGGAGGAGGCCATGGCAACCCACTCCAGTATTCTTGCCTGGTGAATCCCATGGACAGAGGATCCTGTCAGGCTATGGTCTATAGGGTCACAAAGAGCTGGACACATCTGAAGCGACTTAGCACACACGTACACAGTGAACCTTCCATAGTGAGAACTTAGGACCAAGACAGCCAGCATCACAGAGGCTCTGACTCCCTCCCAGATGCAGTTCTATATCATGGAATGTAAGAGGCAGGAGTTTACATCTTCTGTGTCTAGAAAGGCTGAGTCACACAACCCTGAAATGCAGAGTCGTTAGTGCCCCGTGGGGAAAACTTAACTAAAGAGAAATAGTAGGAAACAGGAAGAAGTGACAAATAAATGCCGGCTCCCTGCTGTTTTTGATGGGCTAGTCCAAGGTGTGGTGGTTCTTCATGGCCGAGTCACCTTGTATAAACCAGAAATCATGTATGTTTTCTCAAAATACTGTGGACAGTGCATTAAAGTGCTACCTTATATTTTTTGCTCAATTGTCTTTTTCGTAAGATTCATTCAAGCTCAAGTTATAGAAGTTCCAAGGCATTTAGCAGAGTAAGAAGAATATTCTAGATATGCTGTGAGAACATTCCATAGAGTAGTTTCACAATGAAAACACATTTGGCATGTTTGGTGATTCTAGTTTCACTTAATAACCTCTATAGCATGTAAGCTTAAGCTTTTTATTTTTTTCTTTTTAAGTTAAAGAGGGAAATTTGACACATAATACCAATACTTTAGGATTTTGGTCTTGGTGTTTGTATGAAATTGTGAGGCCTTGATTTACATTTTTCATTGTACTGTGATTTTCCTTTTATGTGTGTTGTGCTAAGTGAAACTTGTCAAATAAATCTTCGTTTTAAAAGCTGCACAAAAAGAGAGAAAGAAAACAGTAGTGACTAGCCCTAGAAGAACCATGAGTTGGGTTCAAGCAACACCAGCAAAGCTGAAATTTAGCTGATAGACACTTATATAAATGAACCAGTTGGTTAAATTTTGAAATAGATTCATTTCAGCTAATAATTACTTTAATAGTAACTGTGAGACACTACATAATTAGTTTATAATATTATGTCTAAGCTAAGTCGCTTCGGTTGTGTCCGACACTGTGTGACCCCATAGACGGCAGCCCACCAGGCTCCCCCGTCCCTGGGATTCTCCAGGCAAGAACACTGGAGTGGGTTGCCATTTCCTTCTCCAATGCAGGAAAGTGAAAAAGTGAAAGTGACAAGTCGTGTCCGACTCTTCGAGACCCCATGGACTGCAGCCTACCAGGCTCCTCCGTCCATGGGCGTTTCCAGGCAAGAGTACTGGAGTGGGGTGCCGTTGCCTTCTCCGAATACTATGTCTAGTATACATTCATTAGCTCAAGATGATTATCTTAGGGTATTCCAATGACCATAGTTAAACAGGTTTCCTGACACTGAATGATTTAATTGAATATAAAGGTATTGGATAACAGAACATTTCAGAAAAATTTTATAAGGATTAGAAAACTTTGAAAGTAATTATGAATTCATTAGAAGGTAGAAAGGCTTCTATGTCATGCCTAATATCTCATTCTGGTAAAGAGAAATTATCTATTTAGTGATTCTGAAAATATCTAATGATAGTGATGGTCTTGAAATCAGGTTGTAAAAAAAAAGCTAACAGCGAAATCGCAATTGAATAGAGTCAGGAGACCAGAAGGGGGCGCTCTCATGCCCTGCGAGGACAGAAGAGCCCTGCAGGAAGAAGAAAGGACCCTCTTCTTTCCCGGCCAGGACTCAACCAATGAAAAGCCATGGACTGTTTGTTTTCTGTAGCCCTCCCCAAATTCCTTTTCCTCTCCATGAAAGCATTCTTCCCTTGCTGTTCCGGGACTTGCATGCGGCTTGCCATGGTTGCAGACCTCAAATTGCAATTCTCTATTGACATCTTGAATAAACCCATCTTTGCTGGAGAAATAAATGGCAGTCTATTTTTGTATCTTTTAAGTCAACAATGTCCTGAAAATAGTGTGAGCATGGATTCGGGCAACCCCATTTGGCTACTCAGTGGATCCAGCTGACAGCCACATAGATCCCCATTCACTGCTCCACACTGACCCAGATTGGCAGTGACCTTGCAAGGATGGGTCAGAGGGCAGGCACTCTGGGTCTGGGTCATGTGGAAAGTGCTGACACCCAGGGGTAGGCCTGGATGTGTCATGAGGTCAGCACTCAGCTGCCTTCTGGATGCAGTGAACTGAACGTCAATAACATAATGACACTTACCCACGTTGGGGTGTCAGTGGGCATGTTTCCAATGTCTTATGTCAACTCCTAGCTCAGACAGGGACATCATTAGCAAGAGACCCACATTCTAACAAAAGATGACACCGGCAATTTCTCAAAATCAATATACTACTTGGGAATTCTTGTAACTCTTTAACAAATGTTTTATAATAACTTCTATGAATGATGACAATGCCAATTAAGGGTATTATAGTTTTGTTGTTGTTAAGTTGCTAACTTGTGTCCGAATCTTTGCAACACCATGGACGCCAGGCTTCGCTGTCCTTCACTATCTCCCAGAGTTTGCTCAAACTCATGTCCGTTGAGTCGGTGATGCCATCCAGCCACCTCATCCTCTTTGCTGTTGCAGTAATTGCAGTCGTGTCATCATATCATAGGAGAAGATAATGGTACCCCACTCCAGTACTCTTGCCTGGAAAATCCCATGGACGGAGGAGCCTGGTGGGCTGCAGTCCATGGGGTCGCGAAGAGTCGAACACGACTGAGCGACCTCCCTTTCACTTTTCACTTTCCTGCATTGGAGAAGGAAATGGCAACCCACTCCAGTGTTCTTGCCTGGAGAATCCCAGGGACAGGGGAGCCTGGTGGGCTGCCGTCTATGGGGTTGCACAGAGTCGGACACGACTGAAGCGACTTAGCAGCAGCAGCATCATATCATTTCTCACTGTAAAAATGATTTTTAACATAGTTTAAGCCTTTTCAGGGGCTTCCCTGATGGCTCAGCAGTAAAAAATCCACCTACCAATGCAGGAGATGCAAGTTGTATCCCTGGCTTGGGAAGATCTCTCGGAGAGGGACTTGGCAACCCACTCCACTATTCTTGCCTGGGAAATCCCATGGGCAGAGGAGGCTGGCGGGCTATAGTCCATGGGGTCTCAAAGAGTCAGACACGACTTAGTGACTAAACAACAAGACTCATAAGAGCTGAAAAAATATTGCAGCGCTCCTGTGTACCCTTCACCCAGCTTCCCCCAGTAATAATATTGCACATAACTATAGCACTGGAGGGGCTTCCCTGGTGGCTTGGAGGTTAAAGCGTCCGCCTGCAATGCAGGAGACCCAGGTTCAATCCCTGGGTTGGGAAGATCCCCTGGAGAAGGAAATGGCAACTCCAGTATTCTTGCCTGGGGAATCCCATGGATGGAGGAGCCTGGTGGGCTACAGTCCACGGGGTTGCAAAGAGTTGGACACGACTGAGAGACTTCACTTTCACTTTCGCTTTCATAGCACTGGAGAAGGAAATGGCAACCCATTCCAGTATTATTGCCTTGAGAATCCCAGAGACAGAGGAGTCCATGGGGTTGCAAAAAGTCAGACACAACTGAGTGACTAACACCCACATGGCCCAGTGTCCAAACCAGGAAATTAACATGATATAATACTATTAACTTGAGTCCAAAACATTCAGATTTTACCAGGTTTTACATGCATTCTTTTGTGTGTGTATATGTATGTTGGTACAGTGGGGAGTTACCTCTGTTTTGGGGGACTCCTTCCTTAGTGTCTCTATGCCAAAGTCATGGAGTTTCAGCCATTGCTAGGTAGAGGTATATCTATACATGAGTGCACTCCTATGTATTTACTATTTTTACTTAAGTATATTCATCCCATATGCAGAAAGAGGCCATGTTTATTAATAACTCCAGAAAGCACATAATTTCATTAGATCGAGTGTTGTTTCTGGGCATTGAGTTGAAAGAGGAAACAGCTCCTTAGTGACCCAGAGCTCCCACGACATGTTCTGAAGAGACCACAATTTGGGGCCAGCTGCTCAAATGTACTACTGGAATCCCAGGCACAAATGTGTAATGGCACGCCAAGGGCTGCCGAGCTGTCAGAGACCAAGCAGGGTTATTTGTGGCTTCCAAAGAGGGGCTGTAACCTTTTATGTTATCCATAAATCTCAGGCTTCAAGAGTCAGGGAGAAAAGGCAACCACACTGTTTGACCTAGCTAGCTCTATCCCTGCCTTGCCTGTTCCCTCTCTTACTGCCATTTCACTCCTGCCTAGCTATCCCAGAGAAAGGACACGATACTGGACACTACCTTTAGCATTGCATCAGGCTCAGCTGAAATAGCCAGGCAGGTGTCTCTTCTGATTAGATGAGGGAAGGTCCAAAAAAGTTGACAAAGTGAAAGCTTTCTCATTTGAACATCCTGTGTTCCTTACAAACAAGACGAAAAAGTCTTACTTCTTGACTGGGGCATTTTGAATGGCAGCTGTAAGCCAGGGACTGTCAAGTCTGCATCTGCATCGCCTTGTTATCCATCAGGACGATTAGAATGTCAGAGGTGAAGAGTATCTCTCCTATATTTTACAGGGCACATGGAAAAGGGTTTCTGTTGTCACTTGACATAAAAACAGGGCTTGGATTTTAATTCTATCTCCAACACTTATTGGCTGTGTGACCTTTTGATTAGTCTAATGCTATGGTTGACTTGTATTCCCCCAAAGTTCATGGTCGTACTAGTGGTAAAGAAACCGCCTGCCAATGCAGAAGACGTAAGAGACACAAGTTCAATCCCTGGGTTGGGAAGATCTCCTGGACAAGGGCATGGTGACTCACTCCAGTATTCATGCCTGGAGAATCCCATGGACAGAGGAGCCTGGCGGGTTATGGTCCATAGGGTCGCAAAGAGTTGGACAGGCCTGAAGCAACTTGTCTTGCATGTATGGTTGAACTGTGTTCCCCAAAATTCATATGTTGAACTCCTAACCTTCAGTACCTAGGTGTTTGACTTTACTTGGAGATATGCCCTTTACAGAGGTTATCAAATATATATGAGGTCCTTAGCATGGACTCTAATCCAATATGACTGGTATCCTCAAGTAAAGGGGAAATTTGGATACAAACAGGCACAGAGGGCGAGACTGGGGTGATGCTTCTACAAGCCAAGAAATGTTAAAGATTGTCTAAAGACTGCAAGAATCTGGGAGAGGACTGGATAGATTCTTCCCAACCCTGCCCACACCTTTATCTTGAACATATAGTCTCCCAAATTGTGAGACAATAGATTTCTGTTGTTTAAGCCACTCCGTATATGATACTTTGAGACAGCTATTATGGAAAGCCAATATAGGTAGTTACTCAATTCTTTGAGCTTTAATTTTCTTTCCTTAAAAAAAAATATTTATCTATTGACTGTGCTCCGTTTTTTGTTGCTTTTGTGTGGGCTTTCTCTACTCACAGTTCGGGGGCTACTCTTCATCGTGGTGCGCAGGCTTTTCATAGTGGTGACTTCTCTTGTTGCAGAGTGTGGGCTTTAGGGCCACAGGCTTCAGGAGTTGCTGTTCTGGGGCTTAGTTGCCCTGAGGCATGTGGGGTCTTCCCAGAGGGGAGATTGAACCTGTGTCCCCTGCATTGGCAGGCAGATTCTTAACCACTGGATCACCATAATTTTTTTATCCCTAAAATTCAAGTGGTAATATTAGCAGTGATTTCCATGTGGCCCCTGGACCAGTAGCATGAGCATCACGTGGGAAGTGGTTAGAGATGTAAATTCTCAGGTCCCCATCCTGAATTTACTGAATCAGAATTTCTGGGAGTGAGATTCAGAAATTGGTGTCTTAACAAGGCTTGATGCAGGCTTAAGTGATTCTGACATGCACTTAAATGTGAGAACTGATAGCATTGTAAAAAGGACTATATTGGAATCACCTTTTTAAAGTTCTTAGCATGCATGTCAGTGTTTGACATATAGTAAGTACTTAATATATGATAAACCACACTAAGATCTCAAACATTTGTAGAAAACTTAAGGTCTTCCCATTAGTGGAGGTATGAAGATATATAAACTATGGTTGTTCAATAAACTGGTAGAATGCAGTACCACGGGGAACATATTTAGGCCAGGATTAATAATAACACTTTTAGGTGTTATAATATTATCACTTAAAATATGCTCTTCAGAGTAGATGCACCAGGGTCGTAGAAAGTCAAGACAGATGTTTTTGATAGATAGATGTAATCAAGTACAGAATGTCATTTATAATTATAAAAATAATGTTTGGCAATTTATTTTCTTTTTCAACTTGTATTATTTAAATTAATCTTCAGAACAGATTTGTGGTATAAGACACTACTAGAGGAACCATGAAAGTACATAACTGTGGCACCCCACTCCAGTACTCATGCCTGGAAAATCCCATGGGTGGAGGAGCCTGGTAGGCTACAGTCCATGGGGTCACTAGGAGTCAGACACGACTGAACGACTTCACTTTCACTTTTCACTTTCATGCATTGGAGAAGGAAATGGCAACCCACTCCAGTGTTCTTGCCTGGAGAATCCCAGGGACGGGGGAGCCTGGTGGGCTGCTGTTTATGGGGTCACACAGAGTTGGACACGACTGAAATGACTTAGCAGTATATTACTGTTAGGAAGATTAAGTAATGTCATTCATACAATATGCTTAAAGCAGGACTGGGCACATAGGGAGCTCTAAGTCTTGTCGCCATTACTGTTTCCTAAAGTTATTATTATCTGCCTACGTTGTTTATGTTGTTCAAATATAAGGGACTTAACTGGTCAGTCAAAGAGTCTTGTTTCAAGCTCTTGGCAGATGGTGCCCACGTCTATTTCCACTGTCACGCAATCTCTCATATGAGACATGTAAGTTTTTCTCAGCCCTTGCTATAGTTCCTGTGACTACCTCAGTAGTACATCTACTCCTGTGACATGTGACCCAATCCAAATGGCAATAACAAGACGTTTCAGCTCAGTGCTCAGCGGCTGCATGTTCTGACATTTTCAAAAGAACAGTCGATCCCTGGGTTTATGATTTTTGGATGGATAGTTGGAATGGTGCACATTTAGAGTAAAGGAGATTGTATCAAGCCACAAGACGATTCAGGGGCTCAAGAAATCATTTTGCTGTTTCCCTCTTAGTTGGGGTAGAAACACACAGAGATCTTTCTGGCCACAGGATATCTGGAATACATGAACTCTGAAGTGAGACACTGCGAACCCAGACATAGTCACCTTGTGAACTAGGACAGCTTTATCCTCCATGAACCTCTCATGTGAAATCATCTTCCCTCACACTCAAGGTCTTCTGAACTCCAAGTTCAGCCTCTATTTCCAGCATGATGTCCTACAATTCCTTTCCACACTTAAGCAGTTCCAGCAAGACCACATATTTCATTTAACCACATCCCTGAGTGCTAGAATTGTCAGGCGTGAGCTGGAGGCAGTGTACTTGGCAAGGGAAAAGGCCTCTTGGGCTATTGCTACAAGTGCTCCTATGGAAGCCTCTGCATTTGCCCTAGATCAACCACTTAAACGGGCGTGTGGGGAAGTATAGACTTGGAATGTATAAAAAATGGTATAGAGGAGCCTACTTGCAAAATAGAGACATAGATGTAGAGAAGAAACATGGTTACCAAGGGGAGAAAGAGGGGCAGGATGAATTGGGAGATTGGGATTGACATACATACAGTACTATGTATAAAATAGATAACTAATGAGAACCTAGTGTTTAGCACAGGGAACTCTGCTCAGTGCTCTGCTGCTGCTAAGTCACTTCAGTCGTGTCCGACTCTATGCGACCCCATAGATGGCAGCCCACCAGGCTCCCCCGTACATGGGATTCTCCAGGCAAGAACACTGGAGTGGGTTGCCATTTCCTTCTCCAATGCATGAAAGTGAAAAGTCAAAGGGAAGTCACTCAGTCATGACCCCTTGGACTGCAGCCCACCAGGCTCCTCCTTCCATGGGATTTTCCAGGCAAGAGTACTGGAGTGGGCTGCCATTGCCTTCTCCGGCTCAGTGCTCTATGGTGACTTAAATCGGAAGGAAATGCAAGGAAGAGGATATCTATATATATATATGAGTGAGAGTATTAGTCACTCAGGCATGTCTGACTCTTTTCAACCCCCATAGACTGTAGCCCACTAGGCTCCTCTGTCCATGGATTCTCCAGGAAAGTATACTGGAGTGGGTAGCCATTCCCCTCTCCAGGGGATATTCCTGACCCAGGGATCGAGCCCATTGTAAAGCAACTATACCCCAATTACAATAAAAAAGGCCTCTATTTTTACTTTTTTCTCTTTCCCTTCTCTCTATTCCCTCTAATTAATTTCCCCCCAACTTTCTGCTCTCATTCCTTAAGTGCCCTTTCACGTCCACCCTTCTCCATTTCCACTGCTTTTGACCTCATGATGGCATTATGGGGGGATAATGGGCAATTGTGAGTGTTCTGCCCTTCCTCCAGGATCTGTTCCATGGCAGGGCTTGGAGATCCACTGTAAACACTTCAGTCTGGGAATAAAGGAAGGAAAGACAGGATTCCTTTGCGCTTTAAGAGTTTGTGCTGACATCTTTCCAGCCACAGGACACTCAGACCTAACCAATGGGAGTCAAGTCTTCCCTGACATACTTCCATATACACACGCAAACATTTCATCCAGCACATATTTATTGAGTACCTATACTATTGCTGCACCCAGTTAAGTCCTCATGGATGTGACTGATAGTGAACAAAACAGATTTTATCTCTGTCTTATTGATGTTGATCATGATGAATATCACCCTATGACCTGAAATCCCTTAAGCGTCTCAAATATAACCCTTTTCAATAGGTTACAGTGTTCTTCCTCTTTTGATATGCCCATTTTTCTGATGGTCAGGAGCTCCCCTCCTGATTTTTCCTTTGAAACTACAGGTAAATAGGAAGTACAATGGAAAGCGTGTAGGAACTATAGGACATGAGGAGGTCTAGGTTCTTCCCAAAACAGCTGGGTAAAATTGGCCAAATATAGTTTTTGGTTAAAAAAACAATTATTTATTTGGCTGTGCTAGGTCAGAGAAGGCAATGGCACCCCACTCCAGTACTCTTGCCTGGAAAATCCCATGGATGGAGGAGCCTGGTAGGCTGCAGTCCATGGGGTCGCTAAGAGTCGGACACCACTGAGCGAATTCTCTTTCACTTTTCACTTTCATGCATTGGAGAAGGAATTGGCAACCCACTCCAGTGTTCTTGCCTGGAGAATCCCAGGGATGGGGGAGCCTGGTGGGCTGCCGTTTATGGGGTCGCACAGAGTCGGACACGACTGAAGCGACTTAGCAGCAGCAGCAGCAGCAGGCCTTAGCTGCGGTATGTGAGACCGTCAATCTTCAGTCATGGCATGCAGAATCTTTAGTTGAGGCATGTGGAATTTAGTTCTCTGATCCCTGACCAGGTATAGAACTTGGGCCCCTGCATTGAAATTGCAGAATCTTAGCCACTGAATTACTAGGGAAGTCCCCAAATGTAGCCTTGTATCTGTGGGGTAAATACCTAGAGCATTGGTCATGGATGAATGGCAGGCTGAGCTCTGAAGTGGTAAAGAAACCTAGCATTGAATTTTTACCTCCTTTGAGTTTTTGTCCTATAAGTAATGCTGGCCACTGCAATCAATAAACACTCACAATATATGTGTGTTTTATTTAAGATGTGAATCCCAAGAATACACTGCATATGGACATTCATCCACCAGATGAGGGAAGAGAGAGAATGGAAGACTTCAAAGGAATGTTATAGACTAAGCTGAAAGAAGTATACATCTGGGGACTTTGTTGGTGGGTCCAGTGCTTAAGACTGCATGCTTCCAATGCAGAGGGTGTGGGTTCAATTCCTAGTTGGGGAACTTAAGTCCCACATGGCTCAGGACACAGCCAAAAAATAAAAAAAAAAAATTTTTTTTTAATAAGAAATGCACATCATTTGCCCAAATTCCATTGACTAGAACTCAATCTCATGGATGCATCCACATGCAAGGAAGGCCAAGGTTATAACCCACCTGTGTGCCTAAGAAGAAAAGGGAACTGATTTGCTGAAGCACTCTATGCCATAGGCTTCTTTAAGAAAATAAAGTTTGGACCCTATATCACACACACACACACAGTACAAGCACCAAACACATGAAAAAAATAGAGATTATTTTTACAGTTTAACACAATTCCTAAAGTCGCAGTCCCCAGAATAATAAACACTGATACTCAGGTTCCTTAGACAAAGGGATCAGATAATACATGATGGGTATTTGCCAATATCATTTGGAAGCCTCTCTTGTAATAAGGGCTTCCCTGGTGGCTCAGATGGTAAAGAATCCTCCTGCAATGCAGGAGACATGGGTTCGGTCCCTGGTTGGGAAGATTCCCCTGGAGAAGGGAATAGCAACCCACCCCAGCATTCTTGCCTGGAGAATTCCATGGACAGAGGAGTCTGGTGGGCAACAGTCCATGGGATCCCAAAGGGTTGGATATAACTGAGAGACTAACACTTTTCACTTTAGTACTAAACAGATTTGGGGTTGAAGTCTTTGAGAATTCATCTTTTGGAAAATGAGACAGGGAATTCCCACTGGCATCAGTCATGTACAGCTGTTACCTGCCCAGTCTCTCCAATTATGGCTTCAGTTCAGTTCAGTTCAGTTCATTTCAGTTGCTCAGTCGTGTCCAACTCTTTGCGACCCCATGAATTGCAGCGCTCCAGGCCTCCCTGTCCAGCACCAACTCCCAGAGTTCACTCAAACTCACATCCATCGAGTCAGTGATGCCATCCAGCTATCTCATCCTCTGTCGTCACCTTCTCCTCCTGCCCCCAATCCCTCCCAGCATCAGAGTCTTTTCCAATGAATCAGTTCTTCGCATGAGGTGGCCAAAGTACTGGAGTTTCAGCTTCAGCATCATTCCATCTAAAGAAATCCCAGGGCTGATCTCCTTCAGAATAGACTGGTTGGATCTCCTTGCAGTCCAAGGGACTCTCAAGAGTCTTCTCCAACACCACAGTTCAAAAGCATCAATTCTTCGGCGCTCAGCCTTCTTCACAGTCCAACTCTCACATCCCTACATGACCACAGGAAAAACCATAGCCTTGACTAGATGGAACTTTGTTGGCCAAGTAATGTTTCTGCTTTTGAATATGCTATCTAGGTTGGTCATAACTTTCCTTCCAAGGAGTAAGTGTCTTTTAATTTCATGGCTGCAGTCACCATCTGCACTGATTTTGGAGCCCAAAAAATAAAGTCTGACACTGTTTCCACTGTTTCCCCATCTATTTCCCATGAAGTGATGGGACCAGATGCCATGATCTTCGTTTTCTGAATGTTGAGCTTTAAGCCAACATTTTCACTCTCTACTTTCACTTTCATCAAGAGGCTTTTGAGTTCCTCTTCACTTTTTGCCATAAGGGTGGTGTCATCTGCATATCTGAGGTTATTGATATTTCTCCCAGCAATCTTGATTCCAGCTTGTGTTTCTTCCAGTCTAATGTTTCTCATGATGTACTCTGCATAGAAGTTAAATAAGCAGGGTGACAATATACAGCCTTGACGAACTCCTTTTCCTATTCGGAACAAGTCTGTTGTTCCATGTCCAGTTCTAACTGTTACTTTCTGACCTGCATACAGATTTCTCAAGAGGCAGATCAGGTGGTCTGGTATTCCATCTCTTTCAGAATTTTCCACAGTTTATTGTGATCCACACAGTCAAAGGCTTTGGCATAGTCAATAAAGCAGAAATAGATGTTTTTCTGGAACTCTCTTGCTGACCTAGGGGGCAAATATTTCAAAAAACATTTGACATATTTTCTTTACAAACCAATCAGTAGGACAACCTACAAAGTAGAAGACAGAAATCCATATGGAAAAGAATCTGAGAAAGTACTTTATTTCCTCTATCACAATCCTATCCCAATGCTGAGTCAGCGAGTAGAGGGGTTCTCATAGCTCCTGGGTTCATATACAGAAATCCAAAGTATATACCCTCAAAGTTCCAATTCTAACGGCTCTTTCATGTCTATCTACCTACTGGGTCAAGAGACGCTGAGCTTAAGGTTGGTCTTGAGATTTAGTCATGGCCTTACCAGTAAATGAACCAGTGAACTTAAAGTGGACCTGAATTCTCATGACAAAAGAACAGTGTCGAGCGTGAACTTTGGAGCAAGAGGAATTACACATGAATTCGAACTCTCTCACTTTAACTTTCAGTGTCTCGGTTTAGCATCTGTTAAAATGAAAGAAAAGACATTTACACCTCAGAGTTGCTATAAAGATGAAATCAGACAACTTCCCTAAAACACACAACACAATGCCTGAGCCACAGGGGGGTGTGACACACTCTAAAGGTAAAGAGCTCTCTTCCGAGAGGCTAAAACAAAGCAACAACACAGCAATCCTGGAGTGAGTACATATACAAACCATATAAACCAAACAGCAGTTACTAGCAACCAACAGAAATCTTTAGGTAATATTATGATTATTTTCTGGACTCCATTGCCTATTGCCACAAACAATATGCTTTGAATTTAGTCTGGAAGAGTCTGTATTTATATACATCTTTAAATTAAAAGAAAAAAAAAGATCAAGCTGGGTTTAGGGTCCCATCACTTCCCCTCACTCTCTAAATATGGGAAAGAGAAGACTAAGGCTAAGGCTGGGGCTGTTGAATCCATAAACTTTATCACTATTATCCATCATGAGTTCCAGCAATTTCTTTGGGGAAGACAAATTCCTTTAAAAAAAAAAAAAAAAAACAGATCAAGGCAAGAACTGAAGCCCAGTACAACCCTATCTACAATTCTTGATTCCGTAGATTAAGTGGAACATATAGAATATTTCACAAACCTCTTAGTTGATGTATCCTGGAGATATTAACTCATACCTTCTCAACCCACTCCCCATATTTTAGGGGCAGGGAGAGAGTAAGAAAGTTTAACCTCAGATTCTTCATTCCTATCCTTTTCATTCAGTGCTCAGCAAACACATACACACACACACACACACACACACAGATTTCCAAGGGTGATCTCTGTCAAACAAACCAACAGTGGGGTTCTCTTTGGAAAGGTATAATTTGTAGGTATTCTGTTTCTTGTTTTACCAAAAGATGAGAGCCATTTACATGGAATCCTACAAAGATTTATAGAAGCTTATTCAATTGGAGAATGAGAGAGAAGAGAGTGTGCCTGAAGTCAAAAGAGGCTCATGTATTAGCTGATAGACAACTAGCTACCTACTCTTACTGTCATTAAATGAGCTGGGCATAGCTTGATTCTTAATCATAGGAATTTGGGAGCCTCACCATCCAGTCTCATAGAGAATTATCAGGTATCTTGGAATGTCCCACTTGAATACCACATGATAGAGAGTGATTTCTGGAGTTCCACAGGAAAGATGGACAGGTCAAAGGAGACATTTTATTTCTCTGCCACCAGCCAGTTGAGCTTCAGAGAATTGGGTTGGAGAGAGCTGCATGTCTTAATATAAGTTTCTCCAAGATCCTGAGACAAAAGCTTGGACACAGATAGTTTATTTGCAAGGTGCTTCTAGAATGCACAGGTGTAGATATGGAAAAAGCAAGACAGAAAAGATTTAAAAAAAAGTCAATAAATACTCTCCTCTTGAAGGTCTTCTGAATAACTATAGACTATCTCAGAATTATCCCGCCAGATGACTGCCTCTCATTTCTCATGTATTAAGGTTTGCTCTGGGGAGTTCATTGTCCCACCCACACACTGTCACTTCTGCATTGAGCCTGAGTGTGGTAAAGAGCTCCTATGGCCTGCAGAGAGACCTCAAGCAGAGAAGGTGAAAGATATAAGTACCTTATCTGTGTAGCTGGGAAGTCTGGTGGGCTGAGGAATCAACAGCTGGGCATCAACATCTACCGAGGCAGAATTAAAATGCAAAGAGTTTACGGTCCCCAGATCATCACAGCTGGTAAGAAGCAGAACTAACAATGGAACATGAGTCCCTTGGGCTCTAAGTTAGTAGCAGCCCAGAGAAACTATAGCTCGCAATAAAATCTAATTTTAACACGTGACACTCTCATTAAAAAAGTATGCTGTGACTCATTCCCTAAGATAGAAATCGAGATATCACTTTTATTAAGCAAGAGGATATGGAGGGAAACTGCAATGGAAGAGAACTAAAATTGTATGGGATGATTAAAATAATCACTAGAAATATTAACAAGTAGAATTGACAGTGTGGAAAATTGAATTAGCTAAGCAGAAGCTAAACTCAAGACATAAATCAAGAGCACAAATAAATAATAAACAGAGAAATGAAAGGAATGTTAGAAAATTTGACACTGAGCATGGAGTGTCAATATGCAAATAGCAGAATCTCCTACAGATGATATAGCTAAGTGGATGATCAATACCGGAGCAATGGAAAGAAATGATTAAATATTCTAATATAATAACCATGCTCATAATAGAGACATATATCATCAACTCACTAACAGCTAAATTACTCAAGACCTATCTGAGGTATTT
Organism: Bubalus bubalis; assembly: GCF_019923935.1. Taxonomy (NCBI): domain Eukaryota; kingdom Metazoa; phylum Chordata; class Mammalia; order Artiodactyla; family Bovidae; genus Bubalus; species Bubalus bubalis. The sequence goes on along the minus strand of NC_059170.1, from coordinate 15,202,588 downwards.
TTGAAGCAAGAAAGAGCTGTAAGGGTTGAAAAACAAAATTTATCAGGAAATAATAACACTACTTATGGACTATTAATAGAGTTATAAAATGCTTTTTTGTATAACACACTACTATGCACATAAAAACACATGCCTGTGCTACAGGTGATATAGTTGTTTAACTGGTAAATTAGAAACTTGTAGAATCTCAGATATTTAACTTCCCTTATAATCAAAGCCATTATGAAACCGTCCCCCCCGTGTGTGTATCTCTTGCTTTTGTCCCTTTCAAAGTTTTATATCTGAGAACAATGCTTGTTGGGTTTAAGAGGTAAGTTAATCGAAGGTCATTCTCAGTCAGCATACTTCCTAGCCCTCCATAACTCATAGACAGCACTATCTGACACTCAAAGTGTCTCGCACTTCTCCAACGATACAATGCACACACGTGTGTCTTTGCATTTTAAAAGTATCTTTTAAATTGGAATATAATTTAGGTGCAGTCAAATTCATCTTTCATTGTATAGTCATGTAACCACCAGAACAATCAACACACAGAACAATTCCTTCAGCCTGAAAAAGTTCCTCATGTCCCCTTTCCCCACCTGATGCCCACAGCAACCACAAATCTGTTTTCAGTCCCTTGGCCTTGAAATTTCCAGACTTTTCTGTAGTTTTTGAACCTGGTTTCTATTCTTTAGTACGATGCATTTGAAGTCTGTTTTGTTGCCTGTATCTGTAATTGACTCATTTTACTGCTGAGTGGTATTACATTTTCTATGTGTACTACAGCTTGTTTATCCACTCATCTATTGAAGGTCATTTGGACTGTTTGTAGTTTGGAGGTAATTATGAGTGAGTACAGTATAAAGATTTTGCAAGTGTATGCTTTCATTTCACTTGTATATGTGCGTGCTAAGTAGCCTCAGTCATGTCTGACTCTGTGTAACCCTATGGATTGTAGCCCCCCAGGCTCCTCTGTCCAAGGGGATTCTCCAGGCAAGAATACTGGAGTGGGTTGCCATACCCTCCTCCAGGGGATCTTCCTAACCCAGAGATAGAACCCGCTTCTCTTATATCTCCTTCATTGGCAGTATGGTTCTTTACCACTAGCGCCACCTGGTTAGAATGGAAATCTCTGAGTTGTAAGGTAAGCCTATCATTTAATTTTGTAAGAAAATATTCAACTATACACAGCTGATAAAAGTATGTGTATCCCCACAGTGCATCGTATGTTGTGCTGTTACTATGTATAACTTATATTGTTATACCTATGACTGCTGCTGCCGCTAAGCTGCGTCAGTCGTGTCCGACACTGTGAGACCCTATAGATGGCAGCCCACCAGGCTCCCCCATCCCTGGGATTCTCCAGGCAAGAGTATTGGAGTGGGGTGTCATTGCCTTCTCTGATACCTATGACAAGTATCTCTTAATATGCCTGTATCTCCCACTAGACTGTGAGGCCTCTGAAGGCAGATGCTTCATTCTTTTGGTTCATCTTGCCTCAGCCTTTAGTATAATTTCCATCATGCTGTGAGTTCTTAGGGAGAAGGCAATGGCACCCCACTCCAGTACTCTTGCCTGGAAAATCCCATGGATGGAGGAGCCTGGTAGGCTGCAGTCCATGGGGTCGCTAAGAGTCGGACATGACTGAGCGACTTCACTTTCACTTTTCACTTTCACTTTTCACTTTCATGCATTGAAGAAGGAAATGGCAACCCACTCCAGTGTTCTTGCCTGGAGAATCCCAGGGATGGCGGGGCCTGGTGGGCTGCCGTCTATGGGGTCACACAGAGTTGGACACAACTGAAGCGACTTAGCAGCAGCAGCAGCAGCGGTGAGTTCTTAGAACGTTGAAAGATCGTTTGAGGAAAAGTGTTGAAAGGCAGGTCCTCCATTCCAAGAGCCCAAAGTGACACAGCAGAATTCCATGTGGAAGAGAGAGAGCCTAGCCCCTTGCTTTTGGGATAATCCACTTGTTTCTTTCTTGCAGCATTCACTTGCCAGGCACATCCATGACCATGGACCAATAACAGGCAGCATTGTTAATGCAAGTTCCTGTGCCCAATGCACAGTGAAGCCAAACAAACTGAAACGTCAAAAGTCTGGAGAAGAGAAAGATTTATTGCAAGGCCATGCAAGGAGACAAGTGTCTCATGCCCTAAAAAGCCCTGAATGCCCCACAGGTTTTCAACAAAGCACTTTTAAAAGCCTAGTGAGAGATCAAGGTCCCAGGGCCTGTGATCCCTTCGTGTACAGTTCTTCGATTGACTGATGGTGAGGTGGCAGTGTATGATCACAGGGGTTAACTTTGCTAGTCCTTAGGCTCCAGGAAGCCTGGGGCTATGTGCTCATGATCCTCAAGTAGTTAACATCTTCCATTTGGGGGAGAGGGGGAGGTTTTTCACATATGTAAAACAACTGAGGAAGTGTGCAAATACTATAGGTATTTCAGAGAGAAGCTAAAGCAGAGGATATGGTGGAAGGCCCCATACAATCCTGCTCAGTTTCAGTAAGACACAGCAATTAAGAGCATAGAGCTCAGGGCTTTCCTGGTGCCTCAGTGGTAAAGAATCCACCTGCCAGTGCAGGAGACACGTGTTTGATCCCTGGGCTGGGAGGATTCCACATGCCGAGAGCTTGTGTGCCACAACTATTGAACCCCTGTTCCGGAGCCCAGAAACTACAACTACTGAAGCCCAAGTGCCCTAGAGCCTGTGCTCCGCAATGAGAGAAGCCGCTGCAATGGGAAGCCCTCTCACGGCAACTGGAGAGCAGACCCTTGCCTGTCTCAGCTAGAGAAAAGCCTGCACATCTATGAAAGCTAAATAAATAAATAAATAGCCTAGGCTCTGAAGTCAGGCTGCCTTAGCATTTGGATCTTGGTCATCAGCTGAAAGAGTTTCTGCAACTAAACACAACAAAGCTCTTCCCTTATTGGTATAATAGTATCAACTGTAGAGGGATTGTTGTGAAGATTCAATGGGAAATTTGATGTCAAGTACTTCGTACATAGTAGATGTTTCATTAAGGGCTTCCCTGGTGGCTCAGATGGTAAAGAATGTGCCGCCTGCACTGCAGGACACCTGGATTTGATCCCTGAGTTGGGAAGATTCCCCTGGAGGAGGGCATGACAACCCACTTCAGTATTCTTACCTAGAGAATCCCCATGGGCAGAGGAGCCTGGTGGGCTACAGTCCATGGGGTCACAAAGAGTCAGACACCACTGAGCGACTAAGCACAGCTCAGCACAGATGCTTCATTAATACTTTTCACTAGGAGCACTCCTATATTTATTAGTCCAGAGCATCTCCCCAAGATGTCTGGTGCCAGGACACGAATTCCCCTAGTATGATTCTTTCCCTCCACAACAGTGATCTTTTCCAGAAACCTGCATTGCACTCTTCAAAACTTACAGCCATAAAGTCCACTTGAGTTTGCAGAAAGTGTGATTGTTTGATTTCCTGTGTCCTTTTGTCTGGACTAAGGAATGATCAGATAGTTGGTAAAACATTATTTGTGGGTTTGTCTTGGAGGGTGTTTCTGAAAGAGATTAGCATTTGAATTGGTAAACTGAGTGAAAAAGATTTCCCTTACCAACACGGACAGGCACTGTCCAATCCCGTGAGGACTTGAATAGAATAAAAGGGTAGAGGAAGGGCAAGTTTACACTCTGCTTGACCTGGGAAATCCATCTTCTGCTGCCCTTGAGCATTGAAACTACAGGTTCTGGGGCTTTCAGACTTCAACTGGAACTTAGATTATGGGCTTCCTTGGTTCTCAGGCTTTCAGGTTTTGACTAGAACCTACATCAATACTTCTGGGTCCCTGACACGCAGACAGAAGATCGCTGAAGTTCTGTCTTTCATATACATAAGTTGTTGTTTAGTTGCTCAGTCGTGTCCAACCCTTTGCAACCTCATGAACTGCAGCGCTAGGCTTGTCCTCATTTAGAAAATGACAGATAGTGATAATATGTAACCCCTATGGCTGGTTCACGGTATGTGATCCAGAGCTTTCAGCTACTTATTCAGTCAAGTTTATCCTGAAACGTGGACAGTTTGCTGCCCAGTTGGCATTTCCTCCAGCATATGGGGCTGCCCTGCCTCTGTTCTCTTTCCTTTTCCCAAGCTGGATAGAGCTGGTTTCCTTTTCAGATACACACTCTACAGAGGGACTTGGGAAAGAAACAAAGACTGAAGAACAAATCAGTTTTCCCTCTTTTTAGAACCAGTTCTGTCAAAAGGTTGCACCTGGGGAGGAGTTGGCATCCTTTGGCTAAAATAGGGGCTCTCCTGCCCATTTGCGTGTGCTCAGTCGGAGCTGACTCTCTGTGACTGTAGCCTGCTGGGCTCCTCTGTCCATTGGATTTTCCTGGCAGGAATACTGGAGCAGGTTGCCATTTCCTCCTCCAGGGGATCATCCCAACCCAGGGATCAAACCAGTGTCTCCTGCAGTGGCAGGCAGATTCTTTACCGCTGAGCCACCTCGTTCTGACTGTAGGCATCTATTAATCCCACCCTCCAACCTTGCAGGTTTGGGATGTTAATCCCTCTCTCTCTGGTCTGTCCCCTGTGTCAGTGCTTCCTTGACCCACCCTATTCCCCATCCTGGTTCCTTGTTCATCTAAAGACGAACTGTGAGGCTGGCCCAAGGGAGAACCGACAGGTAGTCTGGGACATCGAGAAGTGTCCTGCAGTAGAGTCGCTGAGGGAGGTCCTGTGCCCGGTAGGACAGATGAAGCCCTTTGTTCCTGCAAATGGGTCTTTCCTGGCAGTGATGGAGCTGGCCTGCGGTCCAGCCCTGCTCGTCCTCTACAGCTGAAGCCATTATCCTAAAGTGGTTCTATTGATCTGCTGACTTTCTGTCTCCCGCCTGCTCTCCTCCCCTCCCCCACCAGCACCCCATGGTTGAGCTCCCAAATACTCTGTAAGAGCCAGCCTCCCACATGCAAGGCATTCTCTTTGGGGGAGGCAGGGGATAATGATTCTGAAGTTAAAGTAGATAGCAGTTCTTGTCTCTTGGGAAAGTGGATGTCCCCTTAGGAAAATCATTTTTAGACTGGCAAAGCCTGTGTCTCTGTTAAACATTACTTTCTCCTAGATTTTAGTTTCTTGTGATTTCAAGCTTGGGTATGATCTAGGAGACATGGATGATATGAAAGTTTGATTTTGAAGCTGGTATGTTGACCAGCTATGGGGCATTTTGCAGTATTGTGCTACTAGGACCTCATTTTATTAATATATGATTGCCAATTACATTAATATTGATACAGTTTACAGGTAATCAAAATAGTTAAAAATGATTCAGGGGTTTTGCAGAAGGTATGGTTATAAATTCCTTAAATGTATGTATTCTTATTTTATTCTTACCAGTCTTGCGAGATGACTATTATTATGCCCATTTTCAGGGGAGGAAAAAGAAATGACTTACATAATTCATAAATCTAGCCAAACTGTAGACAGGGTACAAGCTAGGCCATCTGACATAGCAACTTCTTTTTTTCCATATGAAAAGCTACATATATGATGATATTTGAGATTTGTGGCCTTCATCTGATTAAAGTATGCTGTATTATAGGCATATTTGATACTGCTTATGAGACACTAGAAACTTTTATTTTTCAAGTGGTGAGTAGCACAAGAGTTCATCACCTGAGTGCTGGCCCAGCACAAGGAGTTTTAACTGAAAAGCCCTCATTTAGTTCCCGTAGGGCTCTTACAGTTGTGCTAAATATTTTGAAAGAATTTGCCACTGCTGTCCTTCAATGAACACATAGCATCCAGATGGTGATTTAAAGTCTACATACCCAAAGTCTACGGTTAAAGTCCGTTGAGAATCTTCCCCCGCCCCCAACCCTGGGGATATAAAAAATCACAGCATAGACATGGAAGCTGGTTGGTTCTTATCCCCGGATGTGCCAGGTATACAGTGTCAGGGCAGGTCACAAGGAACAATATGGAATTAAGAGCACCAGAGGGCAGGATGCTGTCATGACCTTTAATTAAACTTACGATCATCTTATGTGCCTGTGCAGAAGGGACATTTAGAAGAGATGTATGGGCCTTCCATGGACCTAGAATGAATTACTGCCTTGTTAGAATAAGAGTGAAAGGAGGTTTCTGAAGGAACCAGATTCTGATTATTAGTGAAGGCGGGAGAATGGCGCATCCGTGAGACAATCCCTGTACATAATTATTATTTATTACTATTGAACAATATTATCTGCTGTGCACCAATCCGGTTCACTGCCATATATAACATTGACATGCTCTTGGCCCTGCCAGATCAATACCTTCTACTTCAGACTATAGAGATGACTTTTGTCCTTTATCTGCCCCCACTCCCTATTTTCACAATGGGAGATGTTTAAAGTGAGATGTAATTTTCAATTTTTTTAAGAGTAGCTCTTATAGATGTTTTTTTGCTTTAGAGCAATATTTGGCTGTTTTTTTTGTTGTTGTTGTTTGTTTGTTTTGGTTGAATCATAGTATACAATTGGCACTGTGTTTTTATTAGAAAAAAATAACAGCAGGTTTAGTATAACATGTTTGCAAAGGGAAGAGAAGTGGAGAAGAATGAAAAAGTAGAGGACTGAGAATCAAGATGTCTTGGATCCAATTTTAAACCTGTTTCTAGTGCAAAGAAGATAGGGCTCTTGTCATAGTTTTGCTCCTGTGAGAGTTGGGGCTCAGCATTTAGCGATCTATGAGCCCTGGTTTCTACATCTGCACAAAGGACTAAGTCAAAAGTGCCAAATATGTGATGTGCACACTATCACTCATGATTGCTATGTCTGTAGCAGACATTGCTAATCAATAACCTTCTCTTTCTGATAAAGCCAAAGTACAGTCTCAGCACACTCATAATAAATGAGGGTGATGTACTGATCGGAGTTAAAACCTAAAATGCTTGAATTATATGCTCACTCAGGTTTCTCCCAGTGTAGGCAACTCAAGAGCCTGAAACAGTGGCCAGCTTCCTGTGGATTTATGTCAGAAGGCTTTCATGTATTAAACTTATCCTTGACATAACTCTCTCAACTCACTTCAAAGAGGGAAGGCATGAGAAAAATCCCACAAGAAAGAAGACTATGAATATAATACAAAAATATGCGTGTTAAATGATCGCATTGTTTACTCTCTAGCAGACTTGAAGCAAAACTACACTTGCTCTGGGTCTGTTCGATTTCAGTCTCCTTTCCTCCTTGTCTTGAACAACACTCACTTCCTCTTTCTCCTGTAATTTTTTGAATTGATTCTTAATAAAAATTCATAATTGTGGCACCAGGCCATGTTCTTGTCACTTTTGAGGGCTGATTTTCTGTAGACATTGTATAAATCATCTCCATTATTTATTGCTTCACAAGAAAAGAACTTAGATACGTGTTGCCACTTAAATGCAAAGTGAAAAAAAAAGATGCTCTCTGTAGGTGATGCCAAACATTAATTCTGCTGTATTGTTCTGGAAGTGTATACCGAATAGCTGTCTCCAATGAATGTTTGTTTTACCATGTGTTTAGTTCTTTTTGTTACTGTGAAAAAAATTAGTCTATTAAGTTCATGTGAATACATAATTATTCTATGATGCTATTTGGAAAGAATATGCATTTTAAGTGACACTGACCTATTATTTCTAATATGATCATAGGTACGACTGGTGGAAAGTTGTATTGGTTAGCCCTTGAAATTAAGAGTATCTTTATTTCAAATTATGGCTCTTTAGTTCCTTAGAAAGAGAAATATTGGTATTGTCATCCAAGGCTAAGTTTTGAGTAAAGATTGGGTAGAAGTGCTTTCATAACTGAAAGTATGAAGTTTTCACTTTATAAAATATGTGCACCGTGCTCCTCAAGATGCAAGTTGCTCTTACAGTTAAGATTCCTTTAAATCAGTTTAATCTGGGCTGAACACGTCACATGAAAGTCCTATTGTTTTTATGGGACATGAGAGGGAGGGTGGGGGTCTCTGAAGTTCTCGAGAAGGAGGGCGGGAGGGGCTTCTGAATGAGAAATTTTTATTTTAAATGGAAACATGAGTGAATGGAAGAATGAATGAACCCCTTGCTTGTGAAATGAGAGACAAAGTGATATAACATAACATATCCAAGCATTGTGCTAATTCATTCTTGTGTGGGTCACTGTCACTTGTGATCCATTGTAGTAAGAGAAAGAAAGAAAGCATTTCTTTTCTTGTTGCTGCATCTCTGGCCATGTCCTCCTTACACACTCTAAGTTTTGAGGAGCCAAGAATTTGATTCTGGGGACCACAATTTATGAATAAGGAAGGTGACTACTAGTTACAGGTCAGGACACTGAGACCCTTATTTTTTTTTCACATTCTGGCTCTCAGGTAATAAGCCAAGTCACAGCAGATCTACTGACCTTCCATCTTTTGTCTTTAGCTCTTACCCTGTCTCAGTGCTTCCACAAATGATAACATAATGATCGCCTCTTAGGGGCTGATTGCCTAAGGTAAGTCCTAGATTTAGGGCAGAGGTGAAGACAGCCTTATTTTAACCCTCCATACAGCCAGTGAGCTTTGTATTTTGTGTGTCTACAAAAGAAGAGTGGCGCTTGCACATTTGCCTGGATATTAATAAAGCAGAATCTCTCGCTTTCATTGGTGGGGTCTGGCTCCAGCCAGTAGGTGTTACTCCTAGGGACTATTCTGCTGTCCTAACTTCGGTGAGCAGAACCCACCTTCCATGGGGGAAATGGAGCCATGAAACGCCCGGACCAGAGCACAGACTTCTAAGGGATGCCCTCTGACTTTCAAATCCCATTCTCATGTCTCCAGCAACATCCCTCTAAATTTGAGAACATTTATGAGACTCCCAGAATTTCTTACCCTTATTTCCTGAAACACGTTGACAGGTTTTTGAGTAAAGGATTGAAAAGCCACAAAACTCTCTTTCAGTTCTGTCAATATGTGCTGTATTTGGCAGATCAAAACTGAATACTGTAGTGTAAATTTTGGACTTGTGTCTTTGAGCAGCTTTTGCTCATTTCAGCAAAATATATACTATCTTTGTGCAGGTTTTTACAAATGTGAACGTAAGCTATAGCATATCCAAAATGTCTTTTATTTTCTTTACTTAAAATAATTGCTTTGGGAATAAACACTTAAGTTCTCAAAAATATATCTTTTGTTGTATTTTTTTAATTAATTAATTTATTTGGCTGGGTCAGTCTTAGTTGAGGCATATGAAATCTTAATTGCATCATATGGGGCCTTTCGTTGTGGCCCGCAGACTCTTTAGCTGTGATGTGCTGGCTCAGTTGCTGCATGGTATATGGAATCTTAGTTCCCCGACCAAGGATCAAATCCACATCCCTTGCATTGCAAGGCAGATTCTTAACCACTGGACCACCAGGGAAGTCCCTCTTTTTCTGCCTTTAATACTTGAATTTTAAACCCCTCCCACCATTCATGTGGGGAAGTGAATAAGTTATTCATCATACTTGATTAGGCTTCATCATCCCCAGACACATTTCCCAAATCTCTTGGGAGTTTGATAACATTGATGCCAAGTTACACACCTTGACATGGGAAATTGACCAGAAGGAGACCTTCACCTAATGTGAGTTTGCATAGACTTTTCTCTGTTAATCAGCATTAATTAAAAATACTAAGGACAAGAATTGGGGAGTAAAGAAGAAAACTCCTCACGTAAGAAAAAGAATAGATTGAAGGCAATTGGCACTCTAAGCTTTTGCCATCAAGTCCTGGTGAAACTGAGGGATTTGAAATCAGCAATGGCTGAATCTAGATCATGCTTCTCTCTCCCCCATCAGGTTGGCATGACTTGCAAGAACCCCAGTGAGCAATCACCAACCTGTGTGGTTAAGATGGTGGCCTTTGATCAGCTGTGACCAAAGAGAAGAGGGCTAAGAGGCAATGCAGACTCCAGCCAATGGGGAGATCTGCCTTTTTAATTGTGGCTCTTAACTAAAAATTAAAGTGTATAATTTCCCATGAGTCTGAAGAATGGTTGCATTTTATCAGCCACTGCATAGAATACTTTCTCCATGAGAATTTAGAGTCCAGAGTGTCCAACAGGGCTTTTCATAGAATCAACACTGATCCCTCTACCCTCTTTTCAAGTGTAGCTTTGTCTCCAGTGGGACCTTGAGCTCTTCATGCTGGTGAAACCGAAAGAAGCTCTGAGTGCCCTGTGACTCATTCTCCAAGGCTGAGGGCTTTATCAGACTCCATTCAGTAGGGGTTTTTTTTGATAACAGGGGTTTGAAATATCCTTGTGACAGGAAATTCTCACTGTTATATTTGTGCTTTCCTGTTGGACCCAGTAGATTTTGTTTTCATTTATTATTTAATTTACAGACAGGAAAATCATTTGGGTCTGGAGACCTCTTGATAACACAGTTAATGCAATTGCCAGGACATCCCGGTGTGCACTAAGCCCTCGGAGTCTGAATGGCTGTCCTTTCAGAGTTCCAGGTGTTGGTTTCAAGGGTGACCACGTGATATCCCATAATCACACTTATGAAAGGGCTAATTAAAAATACAGATGTCTTCAACTCACAATAGCCAGACAGCTGAAATACTTATTAGTATTTTTTTTAATGTTAAATCTCTATATACTCACTTCTTTCCAACAGAAAAACTAATAATAGATAACAAAGCCCAGACAGAAGGGCCCTGAATCCTTTTCCTCCCAATAAATGACATGGTTTTGTTTTTTTAAATAGAGAAATCACCTAGTACTTCTACAAATTGATCTTTTACAAACATGCCTTTTTAGATTACTCTGTTTTCCCTTTCAGGAAGGCTCAGACACACAGTATTGTTTATCTAGGGCAAGAAGATTTTAAAGGTCTGCAGCCTGACTCCTCTAACACAGAGCTGATGGCCATACAAAACAGCATCTGAGTCTGAGAACAGAGAACCATTAAGGACCCTTCAGCCTTAAGAGGCAGATCTCTTGTACTGTAAACATCAAGTAGTCTCTAACTTCTGGGAGGCAGAATAAACAGAAACATTATCATGTTAAAAAATGTCTTAGTGATGTGTGGTGTGGACTTAAGAACTGGGTCCTGATGAATGAAAAATCCTTTACAGAAAAGTTGGGTTTGCATATGTGAACCAATGCAAATGCATTCCCCCTGCTCTGGCAGGTAAATACTTTGGACCTGAATGTGTAGTTAAAATAACCATCAAAAATACCAAATTTATGTTCTGCCAAAATAATGACCCATTAAATTACAAAGATGTCTTAAAAATGCTGATGTGACCTTTTGTTAACTTTCTTTCTTCCTCCCTTCATTTTTTTATCTTCTTTTTTTCTTTCTTTCTCTTTCTTTCTTTCTTGTATGTCTTCCAATATAAAAAACTGCTATTTTGAAGGGCTTGCTAGGTTAAAGGCACTGTGCTAGACACTTAGATGGGAGCACGGAGATGAACAAAACTTGCCCTGGAGGAAGTCACAGGCTATCAAGAATTATACTCCACAGGCGGTTTGGAGAATAGGTTGGGGAGAGTAAAACTATAGAACTCAAAAGGTTGGAGAAATAACACAGATTGTTGTATAATCTTTTTGTGCGGCTCCAGGGAAGTTGGTGACACATATCAGGGCAGGGAAGCTGTACATGTTTTAATCATCTCACCTCCTCGGGATGATAGTGAAGATCAGGTACAGCGGGAGAAAGGTGGCATTAACCCCTCCCCTCATGTAGGATTCTCCTTTCTGGCTTTGCATCTCTGTATTCAGCTCTCAGGAAAATTGCATGTGCTTTTTCTGTCTACTCTCCTCTCTTTCATTTAATGCACTTCAGAAACTTTATTTATTTATTTTTTTTGAGCATCCACTAAGGTACTCTAATGGGTAAGACAGATTTGACACTCACCCTCATACTGCTTATAAACCCTAAGAAATCAAGGAGTCCTGCTCTAGAGTTCTAATGCCAATGGCAACTCTTGGGATTGGGATAAGTATACCTGTGGCGGATTCATTTTGATATTTGGCAAAACTAATACAATTACGTAAAGTTTAAAAATAAAATAAAATTAAAAAAAAAAAGAAAAAACATGTAAAAAAAATTATTTATTTATTTGGGTGTGTTGGGTCTTTGTTGCAGCACATGGAAGTCTCCGTTGCATCATGTGGAATCTTTTATTGCTGTGCATGGACCTTCTAGATGTAGCGCTTGGGCTCAACAATTGCAGCGTGAGGGTTTAGTTGCTCTGAAGCATATGAGATTCCAGCTCCCCAACCAGGGATTGAACCCGTGTTCCCTGCATTACAAGGTGGATTCTTAATCACTAAGCCACCAGGGAAGTCAGAAGAATTTCTAATTATGATGCTACTTCCCAGTCTATATTATCTTTGTGATTTTTTTTATACTTTCATTTTTCAAAAGTTAAAATATCACTAGCCTTTCTAATAGAATCCACTGTTGTGAAATGACTCCCTATTAACTCATATTGCTTTTTGGTCATTTTCACTACTTGTATCCACCATGAACTGATGCATGAATAATTTTTCTAGTTATTAAATCAGGTTTTCTCACAACATTCAATAACTGCAGCTAAACAATAATTTCTGGCTCAATATTCATCTACAAATCTGAGTGTTTTCCCCATGTCCCTAAACGTCTGTATGGTATTTTGGAAGTGACTAGATCCATGCTGTCAAATATGGTGGCCACATGTAGCTACTGAGCACTTGAAATGCATTCAGTCCAAACTCAGACATGCTGTACCAGATTTAAAAAACTTAATATAAAATAAAATGCAAAATATTGCATTCATATATTTATATTGATTACATGTTGGAGTGACAATATTGGTTGGCAATACTTTGTCTCTGACATGCTTCAGATTGCTGCAGAATTACACCATTCAGGTCACAGCCCCTTCTGTATCCAATTACAACAGCATTGTGGAGTGGAACACAAAATTAGGACCCCATATAAATACCCACTGCCCTTTCCCTAAAGACTTATCTTCTTTACTGGAAACTTACCTCCCACTCTGGAACCTGATCCCCTGCTCCAGAAATCTATCTGCATCTCTGTCTCTGTCTCTCTTACCCTACTACAGGCTCCCACCCCAATCTTTTCCCTCACATGCGTCATGTTCAATCTTGAAGAAATAAAAAGTTGGATGTATAAACACACATTCACGCAAGCAACAGGAATGCATTTTGGACCCATTTTTTCTCTCACATCCTGAATCCTCAGTCTTTCTGTAGCACATCTGATATGTGCCATTTTATATGAATCTGAATTTTCTCTCTACCTTTTTCTTGAGCCAGTTATTGCCTAGCTTCACAGTCTCTCCACCCACTCTGTCCAGGTGGCACTTGTGGAAAGCCCATATTTTCTCTTCTCTTACCTCATTCTCTCTATTAGTAGGAAGACAGAAACTCAGAGATGGTTCCATTGGCTTTAGACCACCTGCCTAATCCATCCTACTCAAGTGTCTTTTTTAAAATTCTCTATACCAGAGTCATTCATAACAAGCAGGAAGGGGAAAAAAAAAAACTTTATATGTTTTTCATTAACATATACTGTTAACTATGCCAGTAAATTATGGATAATTTAATTTAGACTTAATGGCAACATTTTTCCTCACTAATGAAATGGTTATTTGTTATTAGGAAAATATTTATTGAAGTGGAATTGTGTGATCTCTCACATCACTATTAGACCTTGTTAAACCTTTTTTTTAATTTCAATTTGGATTTAATTAAGATTCATTAAGCATTTTATTAAATCTAAATTAAATTCTAATGGAAACAAGGTTTGCCCAGGAAAGACAGTTGTGCCGTCCTTCCCTCTCAGTTCTTTTAAAGTGACACGGGAAGACTTAGAATCAAGCCAGCTCCATCATTATTGCAGAACAGAAAGAATGAAGGAATGCAGGTTAGTCCCAGACTGATCATTGTTCAAATTGCAGAACTGCTGCTGACTCACCATGAGACCTTGGATAAGTCATCTTATTTCTGTGATGCTCAGTTTATCCTGTATAAGATGAGGATGGTAACAGTGGAGTGGTTTTAGAGATGGAAGGGCAAGGATTAAATAGCAATAAATATTTATATCTCCTTTTCCTGTTTCAACTATCTATTACTCCTTAGAAAGTGGAATTAAATAAATACGTTCTTTGAATAAGAAAGATAAGTTACTATCCCCAGGACACCGCCCCACCCTTTGTGGTATGCCCACAGCCTGCCTATATTTTTGTAAGTTGTCCTTATCTCAAACTCATTTTATGTTGCACAATTTGAGTGTGTTCTCTGCTTTCTTCCAGGATCCCAACTGATAGACACACACAGGGAGCACTCAGACTGAAGGTTCCTACCCAGTGTGTAAACAGAGAGCTAGGAAAGCAGGAACATGGATTATTCTAGTGGCCAGTCAAGGTGTGTCCAACTGCATTACTAGCTGACCTGAGATATAATAAAAATGCTGAAAATATCAGCAACTGTGATTTGCTCCTTTGCCATGCCTTTCCATTCCCCAAAGCAGGCCAGATTCTGAAAGTTCCTTATACCTTTTCATTGGAAAAGACCCTGAAGCTGGGAAAGATTAAAGGCAAAAAAAGAAGGGGGCGGCAGAGAATGAGGTGGTTAGATGGCATCACTGACCCAATGGACATAAATCTGAGCAAACTCTGAGAGATAGTGAAGGACAAGGGAGCCTGGCGTGCTGCAGTTCATGGGGTTGCAAAGAGTTGGGCATGACTTCAAGACTGAACAACAACAACAAAAACCTTCTTTTGTCTTCATTCCAGAAACAGAGGGGATCAAGTGGCCCAGATGGAAAGCAGAAATTCAGACAGAGGATTGTGGAAGAGGAAACTTAAAATAACTGAACAACTTAAAAAAAAAAAAGAAAACAAGTGAGGGTTTATTGGAAACAACTGCCTTGAGAGAGAGAGAAAGACACTCCGGCATAAGAATAAAGAAGATGAGGGGACACAAAAGCAAGCCAGATGGGAATCACAGCAAGTAAAACAAAGAAGAAGAAAGAAAGGGTACAACTGTGCAGAAAGTGGACCAAGAGAATGCAAGTCCAGGGTACCCTAGCCTCTGTCTTTCTTTTACCCAGAAATGGGGCCATTGCATATGTATGTACCTGAGTGTGTTTTGGTGCTTAAAGAAAAAAATAATAGCAGTAGGGTGGGATATGACAAAATGCTGTGAATCTCTGCTTGCCATGTGAACTGGTAGGAAAATCAGGCCCTCACTCATTGAAGTGGGATCCAGACTCTGAAGACAGTAGCCTTGCCCAGCTTGATGTCCCATCTCACACTCAGTCCCAGGACCAGTCTAGGAGAATGTACCAGGAGGCCAAAGCAACAGTTTCACTTCTCACAGTTACTAGCTATGAGACTGGAGAAGTTGTCCCACTTGCTTGTCTCAATTTCCTGACATGAAAAATGGCAGACAACTCATAGGATTAAAAAAAAATAATGTAAAAGAACCATTGTGTTGTCTTTCTGACTTATTCACTCTGTATGACAGTCTCTAGATCCATCCATGTCTCTGCGAATAATCAAATTTTGCTCCTTTTTATGGCTGAGTAATGGTGGCTCAGCTGTGAAGAATCTGCTTGTGATGCAGGAGACCATCTGCAATGTAGGAGACTAGGGTTCAATCTCTGGGTTGGGAAGATCCCCTGGAGAAGGAAAGAGCAACCCACTCCGGTATTCTTGCCTGGAAAATCCCATGGACAGAAGAGTTTGGATGGCTACAGTCCATGGGATTTGCAAGTCTGATTTGCAAAACAGTTGAACACAACTTAGCAGCTAAACAACAACAATATTCCATTGCATATATGTACCACCTCTTCCTTATCCATCCAGTGTTAAGGAACATTTAGGTTGCTTCCATGTCCTGGCTATTGTAGGGATTGATGTATATACACTATTAATACTATGTATAAAATAGATAACTAATGAGAACATACTGTATAGCAGAGGGAACTGTAATCAATGCTCTGTGGTGACCTAAATGGGAAGGAAATCCAAAAAAGAGGATGTGTGTATATATATATATCTGATTCACTTTGCCATACACCAGAAACTAACACAACATTGTAAAACAACTATACTCCAATAAAAATCAAGTAACTTTGTGCTGTTGTCTTGTATACAATTAAGACTTTAAAAAAGTTTCCCTCTTTCCATCACTTCTTTTGCCTCGCTTTTACTTCCTTCTTTCCTGCTATTTTTCTCCTTGGGTCTGGTGTTAAAACTCCATCTAGGCAATGGCACCCCACTCCAGTACTCTTGCCTGGAAAATCCCATGGGCGGAGGAGCCTGATATGCTGCAGTCCATGGGGTCGCTAAGAGTCGGACATGACTGAGCGACTTCACTTTCACTTTCATGCATTGGAGAAGGAAATGGCAACCCACTCCAGTGTTCTTGCCTGGAGAATCCCAGGGACGGGGGAGCCTGGTGGGCTGCCGTCTATGGAGTCGCACAGAGTCGGACACGACTGACGCGACCTAGCAGACATTTAATACAATTGCTGTTGTTGTTACCACTATTTTTTAGTCACCATGATTGCTGCTGGTTGATGTTATGCAGGTTTCTCCTTTTTTTCTTCATAAAACTCCTACCCTGATCTCTAAGGATGCCCACCCCACTCCCAAGGAGCTCTTTTGGGGAATATCCCCCCATCAAAAACCTGGCCCTGTCTACTCTGCTTGCATCTTGCATGGGCAGGGATGATCAAGGCTCCAGTCATTATCCCACTGATTACTCTCTTAGTTCTTGCTAGGAGGGGCTCCTAATGAGAGCAACTTGGCTGCCTCCAGCCTTTTCCACGCCTCCTGGAGTCCCAAGAGAGGCTTTTGGGTTTTAATAAACTGTTTGGTCCTATTTTTAAACCGCATCCATTAGAGTAGGAGCAAGCAGCAGAAAAAAAAAATCAAAGGTAATATCCCCAAAAGATAAGGTTTAATTTAGTTTTGTTTGTTGATGGTGGGTGTTCTGCTAATCAGCCTGTACATATCTAGAGCTCAGGTTGAATTTCATTGACAATCTGACTGCGGAGAGCAAAGACCATCTTTTGACAGCAGCCCAGTCTGAGAGGACATCTCCCCCTTTAGCTGACTGGATCAGGCAATGGACTTGGAGGCACCAAAAGGGCCCCCTTCAGCCAAGCTGGACACACTATTTCTTTTTCTAGCCCAGCTGAACTCTCTCATCTCTCCACTCTGATAATAAACCCTATTACGGCTCAAGCTTTCATCTCTCTGGGTGGTATCAGGATTTGGGGGACATGTGGCCTTGGTCCTTGTGTTTGGGTGGCATGTAGCTGTGAGACTCTGCTGATGTAAACAGGTTTTATAAAATAGACAATGATGACAATAAAGATAAAAATATAAAAACAAGTTGTATAGGGCATCTATTCTGTTGGTACTAAGGATTCTGTAGAGATGATGTCTAATTCTCCTATTAACCATGGTAGTTAGAAACTGTTATCTCATTTCTTAGATAAAGAAAGAGGCCCAGCAAGGCTGAACATCCTACCCAAAATCAAACAACCAACAGCTAGTGAGAGACAGAACTAAGAGCTTCTTTATGTTTCATGTTTGTCTCTGTCTAGGGAATATTTTCTGGTGGTATGTTTCTTCTTCCCACACGTTAAGTACCTGTCAAGTTCCCAAGAAAGGGAAGAGGAGAGAAAAAGACACAAGCAACCAGTGGGGGGTGTGGAATATTCACTAGTCTTGCAGGGACTGTCCACTCCAGTGGAAATGAAAGGCAAACCTACAGGAGATAAGGCTCAGATAAGACCGTCTGCTGTCCTGACTCCCGGCCACCTGATTTGCAAGGCAGAGGTTTGACCTCAAGTCCATGTGCTTTATCCATCTCCACTACGTTGCTAAAGATACCCTGGAACCTTCCTCTTAGAGAGCTTTTCAGTCCTTCCTATATATTGCTTGGTGAGGGACATGATAGGAGTGTCGACTAGAGAGATGGGGATTTCTGACTTCCTTTTACTCTTTCCACTATTTCTGCACTCAGTAGTTAGGTGTACTAAATTGACAGCTGTCAACACTGTTCGGGTCATTTTCTTATTTAATTCAATAGTGGTACAAGTCCTTTATTTTTTCACTCCCTGTGCTCTCACCTTTCTCCATATCCCCCTCAAATTCTGTCCAAGGCCAATAAGATCCACAGCTTCCACCTCACTCTCTAACAGAGGCTGGGATTATCTCAGGTTCTAGACATAGAATGCAGGGTACAATATTACTGAGACTACTATGCACTCATCCCCTAAAGTTGTCTGGCCATTATCTCATTCATTTATTCTTTCATTCAGTTATTCATTCAACGATTATCCATTGGGTGATGGGGTAACCTGAAAATTTAGACTCTGAAATCAGATTGGATGAGCATGTATTCTAGCTCAGCCACTCTGTAAATGATATAAGCCTTGCAGAAGCTATAAACCTCTTTAGGCTTTATTTATCCCTTTGGTAAAATGAGGTTTGTATCAGATATTTGTTGTTAGGATTAAATGCATGTCAAGCACTTAGTACATCTGTCTGGTCCATACTTCATGAAGTCAGAGATGGTTTGGCCTTTGGGGAAGGTGTGTGTGTGTGTGTACGTAAGCATGTGAGTACATATATGAAGGAAGTAGGGAAAAACTGGAATTTCTCTGTGACTCCATCTCTGTGTGGGTCTTCACATCTATTTATGTGGCCTTGGGTAAATCCCTTAGCCTCGCTGAGCCTCAGTTTCCTCACTTCATGGGATATGACTTCAGTTAAGTAAATTTTTCAAAGCCATTCTTGAATCAGTGTCATTGCTGAATGAAATACTGTCTTCACCTCTTGTTTTAGCCCCCAGGGCTGGAGATTCAGGGACCTGCATCAGGGTTTTCAAGAAACCATTATGAATTCTCTCAATTACAGCCAAGAACATTGTCCAATGGGGACAATGTGTGAGGGGAAGAGGGGGCATAGTCGTAAGACATTCATTGACTTTTCTGAGAAAAATGAGCTCAGGAAAAACAAATGTTGGCCACTTTTCCTTTCTGACACCTCATCTCTCTTTCAGATTAAGCTAAGCTGGTGACCAGGCTCTGGCCCCTGCTAAGCCAGATCTGAAGGAAGGAGAAAATAAGCCAGGATAAAGCAGCATAAATGACTATTATGTTGGTTTCATCCAGGTAGAAGGATCTCAGACCCTTCATCTCCTCCAGGTATCTATCACCCGGAAAGCTAAATATTAAAGACATGACTTTAAGTGAGTCTATTTTGGAAAGTTTTCCAAAGTCCTATTTAATTATTTTTTAAAAAACAACTTTTAAATTTTGGAATAACTGTATGTGTGTGTGTTAGTGGTTCAGTCATGTCCAACTCTTTGAGACCCCATGGACTGTAGCCTGCCAGGCTCCTCTGTCCAAAGAATTCTCTAGGCAAGAATACTGGAGTGGGTTGCCATTCCCTATTCCAAGAGAATCTTCCTAACCCCAGGATCAGACCTGGGTCTCCTGAACTTCAGGCAGATTCTTAACCATCTGAGCCACCAAAGAAGCCCCCAAAATAGTAGATTTACAGAAATGTCTCAAAGCTAATGAAGAGAGTTTCTCTTTGTCTTTCAGTCTACTTACCTAAATATTGGACTTCCTAGATGGCTCAGTGGTAAAGGATCCACTTGCCAAGGCAGGAGACACAGGAGATGTAGGTTCAATCCCTGGATCAGGAAGATCTCCTGGAGAAAGAAATGACAATTCACTCTGTGGGAATATACCATGGACAGTGGAGCCAGGCGGGCTACAGCCCAAGAGGTCACAAAGAGTTGGACATGACTTAGACTGAGCACGCATGCACACACACACTAATATTAACATCTTCCATAACCATGGTGCATGTATTGGAACAAAGAAACCAATATTGGTAAATTACTATTAACTAAACTCCAGACTCTTTTTAGATATCACCAGTTTTTCCACTATTGTCATGTTTGGTTCTAGGATCTAATCCAGGATTCCACATTGCGTTTAATCTATTTGATTTTTAATGTGTTGATATTTGCCTTTTGATCTAGAATGCTTTGTGTCTACTAAAATAGTCTGGAATTTGAGCTCTGACTTGAACATTCTCACTTCCAAACAGTCTATTCCTAGTATCTTCATTTCATCTCTCTCTTAAGGGTGTGGTCAGGATGTTCAGGTTCTACTTGATATTCTTATGAGAAATGTTTCTGACTTTGCTCAACTAGGTGGCTAACTAGCAAATTTCTTTGCCTGAGGAATGCATTAGTTATGTGCCAGGCAGCATGTTAAGCGCTTATACAGACTATCTAATTCAACTTTAACAGCATCCCTTTGAAGTTAGTGCTATTATGATTACTATTTTCCAGATGAAAAGATTGGATTCCATAGGGGTTTGTAACTTGCCCAAGATACAACATTTAGTAAGTGGTAAGACCAGGATTGAACCCAGTCTTCTACTTGGAAGACACATTTGCTTTCTCTGATGTTTCCATTTTAAGGCCTCTGCTTTGCAGAGTGCTGCCCTTGAACGCCTACAGTTTCTCTTCCTACACTGTGTCTAGTGTCTTGTGTTAACAAGGCTGCCATATGGTAATCTTAGAATTAGCTCAGGGTTAAACACTTCAGAGCATCAAGGGGAAAATGACAGTGGATCCAGGTAATGGATCTAAAACAGCAAGTAGCTCTTGGAGTGATCCAAAATGCAGAGTGTAAGAGTTTATCTGCGTGATCTCCTTCTCTCCACATATAAGTACTTACAAAAGCCTGGCATTTTACCTCCTGAATGCACAAAGTGCCATCCACACATTTCTCCCAGGGGCTGATAGGTATTTCTTTGGGAAGAGAAAAACCAAAAATATTTGGTGGATGGAAGGCCAGAATCAAAGTATAGAAAACCTTAGCTGCACAAAAAGTGTAGACTACAGTAGTCAAGGAAAAACCAAGAGATTGTGTAGTCAGGTTCAAGACTCATTTAATCAATTCTGCATGCAAGGTGTGTGCGTGTGTGTGTGTGTGTGCATTTGTGTGTGTGTGTGTGCATTTGTGTGTGTGTGTGCATGTGTGCGTGTGTGTGTGTGTAGCCATGCAAAATTCAATTCAAAGAGACGGAGGTAAGTCAGATTCATACATAGATTTTTTAGACACTTAACAGGCACAAGCCAATTCATTCATTCATTCATTCACAGAACAAGCATTTATTAAGTACTTTTCAATGTGCCAGCTCCTGTGTCAACACAGATTTCTGGTGTTGGTCTGCTTTTCAAAACTTTGATTAGACCCTCCTTGGGTGCATTTACATGTGAAGCCCCAAGAGTCTCATCTTTTTGAAAAATAACACTGATTTTTTTCACTTCTTTTTTTTTAATTTATTCATTTTAGTTGGAGGCTAATTACTTTACGGTGTTGCAGTGGTTTTTGCCATACACTGATATGAATCAGCCATGGGTTTACATGTGTTCCCCATCCTTAACCCCCCTCCCACCTCCCTCCCCATCCCATCCTTCTGGGTCATCCCAGTGCACCAGCCCCAAGCACCCTGTCTCATGCATTGAACCTGGACTGGCAATCTGTTTCACATATGGTAATATACATGTTTCAATGCCATTCTCCCAAATCATCCCACCCTCTCCCTCTTCCACAGAGTCCAAAAGGCTGTTCTATACATCTGTGTCTCTTTTGCTGTCTCGCATACAGGGTTATCATTACCATCTTTCTAGATTCCATATATATGCATTAGTGTACTGTATTGGTGTTTTTCTTTCTGGCTTACTTCACTCTGTATGATAGGCTCCAGTTTCATCCACCTCATTAGAACTAATTCAAATGTATTCTTTTTAATGGCTGAGTAATATTCCATTGTGTATATGTACCACAGCTTTCTTATCCATTCATCCATTGATGGACATCTAGGTTGCTTCCACGTCTTGGCTATTATAAACAGTGCTGCAATGAACATTGGGGTACATGTGTCTCTTTCAATTCTGGTTTCCTCAGTGTGTATGCCCAGCAGTGGGATTGCTGGGTCATATGGCAGTTCTATTTCCAGTTTTTTAAGGAATCTCCACACTGTTCTCCATAGTGGCCATACTAGTTTGCATTCACTTCTATCAAAGAAAATAAGTTTATTTCTAGCACGCATGCTAAATCATTTCGGCTATGTCTGACTCTTTGTAACCCTATGGACTATAGCCCACCAGGCTCCTCATCCATGTAGTTTTCCAGGTAAGAATACTGGAGTGAATTGCCATGCTTTCCTCCAGGGGATCTTCCCCCAGGGGATCTTCCCCACCCAGGGCTCAAACCCGTGTCCCACGTCTCTTATGTCTCCTGCATGGGCAGTCGGTTCTTTATCACTAGCGCCACCTACAGGGATGGTGGGATGTAGGCTATCAATGGAGGGCTATCAGGGATATCAGAGGAGAACATCTTGCAGCGAAGTCCCAGTTCAAACAGTAGGAAGAAAACACAGCTCTGCTGTCCTTCAGTGCCAGGACTGTTCGCGGTGGAGCAAACATGGGAGTTCTAGAGCATCCACAGTGCCCATTACTGCATCCTCTCTCTTCTTCCCTGTGTATAGTGATGATTTAGCTGAAAATGAGAAATGCACATCTAAGTGTCGGGGTAAAGTGAGGGATCTGGAGGGGTCCTTGGTGTCTGCCGGGTACACCGTGGTGACTATTGTTTGGACGATACAGAGCAGGTGTGCTCCACAGAGCATGGACTGCCTCCACTGAGATGGGCAGTGCTACTTCCAGAAAAGGACGGAACTATGGGGCCACAGGCAGAAAGGGGAACTCTCTCTTAGGAAACACCTACTGCAGCAGTGAAGCAGGGGACAGAAGGGGCTTCCCTGGTGGGCCAGTGGTTAAGAATCCACCTGCCAATGCAGGGGACATGGGTTCAATCCTTGTTCTTGGAAGATCCCACATGCCCAGAGACAACTAAGCCTGTGCACCACAGCTACTGAGGCCACGTGCTACAGCCTGCGAGCCACAGCTACTGAGGCCACGTGCTACAGCCTGCAAGCCACAGCTACTGAGGCCACGTGCTACAGCCTGCGAGCCACCACTGCTTAAGCTGAGCATCCTAGAGCCTGTGCTCTGCAACAACAAAGGTCACCTCACTTACTAGAGTAGCCTTCACTCGCTGCAACTAGAGACAGCCTGCATGCCCAGCAGTGAAGTCCTGCTGCTGCTGCTAAGTCGCTTCAGTCGTGTCCGACTCTGTGCGACCCCATAGACAGCAGCCCACCAGGCTCCCCCGTCCCTGGGATTCTCCAGGCAAGAACACTGGAGTGGGTTGCCATTTCCTTCTCCAATGCATGGAAGTGAAAAGTGAAAGTGAAGTAGCTCTGTCATGCCTGACTCTGAGCAACCCCATGGACTGCAGCCCACCAGACTCCTCCGTCCATGGGATTTTCCAGGCAAGAGTACTGGAGTGGGGTGCCACTGCCTTCCCAGTGCAGCCAAAATTTAAACAAATCTTTTTTTTTTTTTTAAAAAGAAGGCACTAGAGTCACCCAAGAAATCCAGGGAGGTGAGGGACACACAGAATACAAGGTCTACACTGTTCCATTATATCCTCCAGAAACAAAAGATGTGCCAGCAGTTCCACAGGCCTGTGGATTGTGTACAGAGCTGGACACCCCAGACTGCCTCCTGGACAGAATGATAGGGGAAGCTGCAAAAGCGGGGGGTCTTTTCAGCACCAGAAAGTCAGGTATGACTCAAAAGAAGGTAAGAAGGGGTAATGATCACCACAGAGACAGAGATGCTATGTGGTGCAGGGAGGAACATCTATGGTGAGTCTGCTCTTGGCTTAGAAGGGTCCACACTGGGAAGGTTTAGATGTATTTGGAGTTTTCTGCTTGGCTCCATGAGATGGAATTGGTATTAAGGGGAGAGCTATTCAGCTGGAAGTCACCAAATGTTTCCCTCTTGGGAAAAGAAATTTGAGCAGAGGTTGGTATTCACAGGAAGTGCTTTGTGCCCTGTAATGTGTATAAAAAGTTAGAACCGGCTGGAGATGGAGAAGAAGGAACATGTGAGGGTCCAGCTGTAATTGCCTTTGTCTGTGGGTCATGGTAAAACTGGGAAGGGGCCAGCAAGGATTCAACTGGGCTCTGAGGTCAAGGGATCAGACTGATTGATCAGTGGTGTCAAGATCCATGACCCCAGTACCTTTCTTGATTAGGAGTTTACAAGAAAATTGACCTGATATGGCTTTTGTTTTTCTGAGGATCTTGGTCACTCCTTGGTCAGAACCTCTGAGGCTAGACTGTGCCCTGCTGGGTTCAACCCTGGAATATGACAAGTAAACAGATCAGAAGTTATAGCAAAAGACAGCATCTGCAGAGGTTCCTTAAGTGTGTTATTTATTACCATGCTACTGATTGTGCCAGACTTCACTAATCTATCATGGCATTCTTTCTACTGAGCTCAAGTATCACCGATTATCCTTATTAAGACAAAGCTCAATAGAGACACTATGTGTCAGTCACTGTAGGCCCTAAAGATAAAACCTGTTAGCCATCTGGGAAATAGAGCCAGGGAGGGACAGTGGGACCCTGCCATGCAGCAGGGCATTCATTCATTAATTCATTTATTCATTCATCTCTATGTTGATGAGAAGATAATTACTAAGAATCTGTGATTCTACTATTAGACTGTCTATTGGGCTTCCTGCTAGATAGTTGATAAAGATAAAAAAAAATCTTCATATCTATTGTAAATGATTTATTGTCATGGAGAAGAGAGGTAGAAAGAACAGATCATTTCTAATAGGATTTCAAACATGTTTCAGGAACACAGAGGAAAGTGTGTTTACCACCATATGGGGGTTCACAGAGGAGGTGATATTTGAGCTTGGTCATGAATGAGTGAAAGAATGAATGAATGGGAAATGGATAAATAGTATAGCTTGTGTAGTTGACAGTCCAGAGGAGAGGTATTTGGCGATATTACTCTTTTGGAACATTTCCTAGGCTACCTTTGGTTAAACTAGATAATTTTTTCATTCTTAAGGTAGCCAGACTGATGAACAGAAATGATCTAGTAAGAAAGGAGGGGAGAAAGATCCAGGGAAAGAGGAGAAGAAAGATTATTTTATGAGAATCTCTTAAACTAAATAAAAGAGGAATGAATTCAAAGTTGCCCTGTGTTGGGAAAAAAAGGGGGGAGGGAAGAATATATTATTTTTACATTAGAAAGAGACATTGAGAAAGATATCTATGGACTCTTTCCTCCCAGTATCCGTTCACTCTTGTAGAAATTCTACCAAGATTGCCTTATGGGGAACTACATCCTTTCTAGTCTAAGACCAGGTACTTTGGGGGCTACAACTCTGATTTATAATGTGACCTAGGCCTGACTCAATCTGCACATTGAATTTAGTTGTGTCTTTTTAGTGAGCTTTTTAGTGAGCTTTTTAGTCTTGTATTGGACCATAAAGAAGGCTTAGTGCCGAAGAATTGATGCTTTCAAATTGTGTTGCTGGAGAAGACTCTTGATAGTCCCTTGGACTGCAAGGAGATCAAACCAGTCAATCTAAATGCAATCAACCCTGAATATTCACTGGAAGGATTCTTAATGAAGGTGAAGCTCCAATATTTGGCCACCTGATAAACTTATAAACCCCTCTGGAACCCCAATCTTTTCATCTGGAAAATAGTAATCATAATAGCACCAATTTCAAAGGAATGCTAGGAAAGTTGAATTAGCCTGTACAAGCACTTAACATGTTGCCTGGCAAATAACTAATGCATTCCTCAAATAACTGACTCGTTGGAAAAGACCCTGATGCTGGGAAAGATTTAGGGCAGGATGAGAAGGGGGCAACATAGATGAAATGGTTGAATAGCATGACTGACTCAACGGACATGAATTTGGGCAAACTCTGGGAGATAGTGATGGACAGGAAAAGCTGGTATGCTGCAGTCCATGGGGTTGCAGAGTCAGATATGATTTAGCGACTGAACAACAACAACCTTTTTAGCCAACCTGACAATCTCAGCATTTTAGTTGAAGTGTATAAACCAGGTACATTTATAGTGTTTAGTTATATTGTTGCTCAGTCACTCAGTCATTTAATTATATATGATTCATTAAATCTATCTTGTTCTTTATTTTCTGTCTTATCTCATTGTTCTGTTTCTTTCTACTTTCTTTTGATCTAAGTATCTTTATGGCTGGGGTTTGCTTCATTTAGGTATTTTCTATAAATATCTTTTCATTATTGTATTTTAGAAGCTGGTTTAGGGTTTATGGTATACAAACTTATACAATGTACACTTCATGTCCAAAAACCCTAAAATAACTTAGATTTCAGCCTTCTGGGCTTTTGTATTATTGTTATAATATATTTTTATTTTATATAAGTTATAAACCATACACAAACACTACATGATTAGTATTTTGTTGTAATAATTAATTGTATTTTAAGGATTTAATTAATAAGAACAAAATCACATTTTTTAATCCACATAGTCACTGTCTTCCCCTACTACTTATTTCTTTGTTTAAATTATGTGTGGTAGGCAGAATAATGCTCACTCCCTGCCCCTCAGAAAATAAAAGATGTCTTGCAACCTGTCAATATTTTTCTAACACAGTAAAAGGACTTTGCAGATGTGATTAAGTTTAAGAAAACTTTGGGACGAGAATGTTATCCTGGATTAGTTGGATGGACCTATTCTAATCATATGATTTCCTGTAAGTTAAGAACTTTTCTTGGCTGAATTTAGAGGCTGAGGTCAGTGATGTAAATAAGAGAGGCTACTCAGAGGGTTGTAGCATTATTGCCTTAATGTGCCAAGAAATGTGGGTGAGCTCCAAAAACTAGAAGAAGTAAGGAAGCGTATTCTTCTCTTGAGACTTCAGAAAGCAGCAAGTCCTGCTGACATCTTGATTTTAGTCTAGAGAGGTCCATTCAGACCTTTGATTCACAGAATTTTAAGTTAACACGTTTATGTTGCTTTAAGCCAGTAAGTTTGTGATAATTTTTTTTTTACAGCATCAGTAGAAAAGTGCTATACCATATATAACAATGGTATCACCTCCAAATGGGTGAAATCGATTCTTGGGGATGGGGACGGAAAATATCACTTTTAATGTAGCAAGCCCAGATAAACATGTGGTAAATAAATAGATGTACATTGTGTCTGTGACATTAATATTTTATGCCGTGGCCATTAGGGAAAAATCTAAAAAGATTCCTTGTTGTTCAGTCACTGAGTTGTGCCCAACTCTTTGAGACCCCGTGGACTGCAGCACACCAGGCCTCCCTGTCCCTCACTATCTCCCAGAGTTTGCCCAAGTTCATGCCCATTGAATCAGAGATGCTCTCCAACCATCTCACCCTCTGTCACTCTCCTCCTTTTGCCTTCAAAAAGACTCCTTAGGGGGATGATCATGAAAACAGTTGAGAAATGCTGGTTTAGTTGCGTATTTCTACCTGGTGTCACACTTCTTCTGTGTGAAGTCTTTCTTTTATTGTTTCTTATAGTGTAACTACCATCTTCAGGTGATAAATATTTCAGTGTTTGTATGTCTCAAAAAATTTAATTTGCCTTCGTGTTTGAAAGATATTTTGCTGGGTATAGAATCCTGCACTGACAAGTTTTTTTTTTTTTTTTTTTTTTTTTTTGCTTTTATTTTGCTTTTAGTACTTCAAAATGCTGTTCCACTGTCTTTTTGTTTGTTTCTGACATGAAATCTGATGTAATACTTATGCTTTTGCCTCTTTGTGGTTAACATGACCTTTTTCTTCAGTTATTTTACAATTTTCTCTTAACTGTTGGTTTTGAGAAATTTGATGATGTTGTGCTTTGGTGGGGCTTTCTTTGTATTTAGTATGTGTAGGGTGCCTAGAGCTTCTCAGTTTGTGTATTTATAATTTTAATAAAGCATTATAATTTTCTCTAATATTTTTTTCTCCACCTTCCTTTCTCCTTTTCTGGGTACTACGCTTCAGTGTATATCAAGTCACTTGATTTTTTCATACAGCTCACACATTCTTTTTTTCATTTTTTAAGACTTTCTGATTTGTATATTTTGGCTTCATTTCTATTTCTATGTCTTGAAGTTTACTAATCTTTTCAGTTATGTTCAATCTACAGACAGTGTAGATTTTTCTCTCAAACATTTTAGATTAAATAAAAAATCTGATTTGATTTATGTTAATATCTTACCTGTCTCTATTTAATTGTTTAGAGATATGAAATAGAGTTATAATAACTTTTAATGTCCTTGTCTGTGAATTCTAATCTCTGTGTCAGTTCCAGTAAATTTCAACTGATTGATTTTTCTCCTCATTATTTTGTTTCATTTGCATGCCCTGGTAATTCTTAACAAAAGGGCAAACATTATGAAGTTTACTATCATTGAGCATTTGGTATGTGTGTATTCAAATAGATAGATAGATCATATGGATCTTGCTTTTAAGATATGTTTGACATCACTACTGTGGTGTTTGTTATAGGGCTAACATTTTACCCATTACTAAGGCCAGACTATGTTAAGAAGAAAACTGAAGACCTCTATGAGTTCAGAAAGAGAGATTGTTATAATTTACCAACTGTGTTTATCATGCACAGAAGATGGGAATGGCAGGACGTTTACTCATTATTTGTAACTCATTTTATAGAAATTAATGTGCTAAAGAACAAAGAATGAAGTACCATACAAAAATGAATACTTTGAAATTTCCCTAAGAAGCTGGAATCCTCCAATTCGGATGACGGCAGGAAAGATGGCTGAAGATATTGTATTGTGTTCAGTTGCTCAATCATGTCTGACTCTTTGTGGCCCCATGGGCAGTAGCCTGCCAGGCTCCTCTGCCTATGGAAGTTTGAAGGCAAGCATACTGAAGTGGGGTGCCATTTCCTTCTCCAGGGAATCTTCCTAACCTAGGGATCAAGCTGGTATCTCTGTGTCTCCTGAATTGGTTGGTGGATTCTTTACCACTAGTGCCACCTGAGAAGCCTCAAAATATTATCAACATTTTAAAGACAGTGAGGTTTAAAGCAATGTTAAATGACTGGTTTAAGGTCAATGAGATGTAAATGCAAGAAAGAAAGTTTGTGTCACATTTAGACTGATGTTAACATTATTTTAAAAAGCGTCAATGTAGTAGCAGAGATGGCAGAAAAATGACTGACAATTAACGGGTTATTTGGAGACTTAGAGGAATTTCTCACTGTCCCCCAGCTACATTATGTGGGCCAATGCTTCATCTAGCCATACTAGGTTAGGGCCAGACCTGGAAAAGGGAAGCTGAGAAGTAAGGGATCAGCAGTGTGTGGGTGTGCCAGGACTTATAAAAGATAAAGACATAGAAGAGATGCATAGGCACTATTTTTAAAGGTACATCTGAGCTCAACAAGAAAGAATGCCCTGAATGACTATCAATATATGTTTTGAGCATGGTGGAAGGGAGGTGAGGGAGTGTAAATAGAGGCCATTATGCCAACACATTTCCAACGATCATGACTAAGACCTTGGTGGTATGATATCCTACTGGGCATATTTTTTTGCTGCTGCTGTTGCTTGTTTGTTTTAAACCTAGAATCCCTATGTGAAACTATTCTTCCCACAATCTCAATCTGAATATTCTTAGTGGGAAGTTTGCTATCAATTCTCCACTCCCTTGTAGGTGCAATTACTCCTTAGGATGAGCATATCTTCACAAAACCAATCAAACCCTTCCCTGGAGTGGATATACAGATGCAGAGGGATAAAGAACCACCTCCCTCTAGATCCCAACTTTGAGAGTCACTTGGGGAAATGTGATTGTGGATGGTATTGCCGTCTCCTTGCCCCAGACTTTGCCAACACCACAACCTCCATTAGGGCATGTCAAATTACAGACAATATAGTGTAGCCTACAGGAGTTGGGAGCATATTGTTTAAAAAAAAATCCCTGGTAAGAGTGTTGATAAGTTTGTTATTTAAAAAAAAAAAAACACACAAAAAACTTGCTTTTAAGTATACGCTGTATTTCAGGGACTGTTTTA